>NW_024104532.1:1585295-2923091 GCF_003945595.2 Pipra filicauda
TGGACATGTGGAAAGCCTCAGAAAGGTACACAGGTGGGGTTGCAGACTCATGACCTCTGCATATTCAATATGCCAAAAAAGAGCATTTTGTATGAATTGAAGCCTCCTCCTTCTGAACTGAGGGTGCACCTTGAGCCAGGGTAGCATGCCCTGTTGCTCTTCTCCAGTTTTTAGCTGCTCTCAGGCCTGTTCTTCAGCTCTCTGGAGGAAGGGAGGGGGATAAAACAGCCACCACACGGTGCAAATGCTGCTCTCTCCCAGGCACAAAACTCGCCTGGCTAAGGCATTGTGATGAATAAGAGCAGGAAATAAGTCCTGCCAAACAGCTGGCTGGCATAAGGAGGACCTCTTGCTGGTAGGAGAATTTGGGAACAAATATTTTTCTTGTGCCAGCTCTGCTGAGCTACACAGCTGATCCCATGACAGCCCCAGTACTGCCAGTGCAATTGGCTGCAGCAGTGCTGCAGGCTCAAAACTGAATCCTGCACTGGTCATGTCAAACCATGGAGGTGGGATACACCAATTTTCCCTGCGATCTAGATCAGGGAGTGATGATAACCCTGTTGGTACCAGCTTGCTGTGACTTTGTGTAATGGGTGTGTAGAGCAGGCTGTGGTTTGCCCTGAATTCTGTCCTAGCCCTGTCACCAGGAACTGCAGGCAGGGCCCACTGCTGGGATGCTGCAGCTGGTACTCCCTGGGGCTCAGCAGGATACAGTTTCCTCTGAGCTGGAAGGACTGGGGCACCTTGTGATGCTTCCAGGTTTGCCCACTACCTGTGCAAAGCTGCTGTATCTGGAGTGTCAGAAGCACTCTGCATCCATGTCGGGTTAGAGACATCCACCAGGATGCATGCTGACCCAGAGGAGTATCTCTGATGGCTTTAGCTCCCAAATCCTGTGCTTTGGAGCGAGTGTCTATTCCAAGCTGTCTATTCCAAACCGAGCAAGCCCAGGCAGAGTGAGGGGTCTGACTGTGAGATTTTAGCAACGTGCTGCTGCTTCCATCTCCTGTGATCTGTGCTTCTAGGAACTGAGAGCCTTGAATGTAAACACACAACTGTATCATCTGATCCTTCTCAGGGCATTGTTTGTTTGGGGTCAACTTATCTCCTTTTCAAGAACAGGATGTTTAAGAAAAAAATATATAAAGCCTATCTGTAATAGTCTTAATTGTAAACCAGCCTCTATACTTTCAGACTGGAACCTAATTAATCATTGGCTGTACAGGGAATTGATTAATTGCTTTGCTGCTCTTTACTCATATAAATCTTTGATTTAGTGATTACTGCATTTTGATTTATCACTTACTACGCAAGTAATCAATATTTATGATGAATGGATAAATTCAACTACCACCCATTTTGCAATGTTATATATATAATATGATATATAAAACACACATTGTTTTCAATGTCTATTTCTAATTATCCAAACTAGAAATATGTATCTTTTCTCCCACAGTGATATCTGTTTTCTGACAGTGTCTTACGATGGTGTAAAGTAGGAGAAACCCTACTATGACCAACACTGAAGTAGTGATGAAGAAGAATCTGGATTTGAGACAGAGAAAACGTATAAAGGGGAAAGGAACTTGTGCAAATGAAAAACTAACTGAAAAAAAGCCTCACATTTTTGCTAAAACCCCTTACAGGGACAGAGTTTTTACTAGTGTAAACTGGTATAGATTCCAGCCTATTTTTTGTTGTCTATCTTTCTTCAAAGTCCTTCAATTCAATGTGAATCTGATCTCAGGGATTATTACACAGGAGTCTGACTGTCTGCAGTCCTTCAGAATTACAAACTAATTGTGGGATAAGAGCTATATATAATTTACTAGCTATGGATTTGTTTTCCTGCTTTCAGAGGACCCTTCACCTTCCCCCCTCCCCACTCCCAGTAGCCAAACATGGTTTGAGTGAGAATGGGACCACAGTAGTGGCAGCTCATCCAAAGCCCAGTGAACATGGCCACCTCAGGGAAGGGAGAGGGGGTTAGCAAGGAAGGGCCCCATTCTGGAGCATGACAGGTTTAAAAAACCCTCTGGCAGTGAAACACAGTTGATAATGCTTTTGCTCTAATTCCTTAAGTGTTGAGTAGATACTAGAATAAACAGATTCTGTCTGGTCCGTGGGTTCCTGAAAGTAATACAGAGAGGTCTGATCAGCATGGACCCCAACCTGCTCTGAAAGCAGCACCTTCTTTCTTCTTTGCTGTGGAATAAAAATCCTCACCAGTGAGTCATTCAGCTGTTAGCTCTGGGCTGGATCCAAGGTTGGCTGAAGTTGATGGAAGGACCTTTGCTGTCTTCAAAGGATTTCCAATAGGGTTTTTGTGCTTGTAAATGCTCTCAAGAAGGGATGTTCCTCTCTACTCCTTTCACTGCGACATGGAGGCTCACGCAATGGAAAGCCCAACTGAATGCTAAAGCAAGGGTATGGTCTGTGCCCTGTTTCAGGGCCGCTGTTAAGGCTTTGATCCTTTTGTGGACTCTCACTTATGTAGTCAAAGGTCAGATTGACTCATCCTGAAGGTTCTGGTAGAGGTAGGTAACCAGTAGACATCTCCCTCTCGCTGCTGCACACCAGTTTTATTCCTGTCACATCATCCATTGTCTCATCTTGAATCAGGGAACCACCCCAGCTCTTGTGGCTGCCAGTATTTTCCAGGAAGTCTTAGGCTGCAGGGAGTGTTTTGAGGTGTGATGTATGGAGAAGGGGTGTTCTCCTCCAGGGTTTCTGTGGTAAGATCAGAAGGTTTACTGCAGTCCTCACGCACAAGTGGTGGCAGAGTATTTCAGAGAGGTGCAAACTGTGACAAGGTTGAAGTGGGTGCTGAGAAACCTGAGTGCAACTTGTAGACCATCGTCAGGGCACTGTCCTGTCTGTCACAGGGTAGAATCCTCCATCCTGTTTCTGGCTTACCTGTCTAGATGAGGTCTTCATGGAACCCTCTTAGTAGCTCTGGTGGTTCCTGGGAATTACGAGTGGTAGTATAACACACACTGAGAAATACAAACTTCTCCTACAGTGCTCCCTATTAGTCTTAAACTGTTTTATCAAAAATAGTAGAAGAAGGGCCTTTGGCATTTTATACATATATTATGTATACATATATTTATACATATACATATTGGAATACCGGGGCCTCTGGTGGTCTAGTGGTTAGAGTGCCTGACTCTCACCTCTGCGACCCGGGTTCGATTCCCGGCCCCCTGGGCAGGTGGAGCTTGTCAGCCTTGGTAGGCAATCCACCTAAGAGAAGGTCACTCTAAACAAACCTACATCCTGGGGACCTCACTGCCACTGTCCAAGCTTTGCTCGGCCCCGGCAGATGAACCTCAGGACTAAAGGGTGGGCTCAGTTCAGCGCACGCTGTGTCTCTACCTAAAAAATCCACTGCGCAGGCTGGAAGGGTTAATGACCTTTCCCAAAAATCTTCGCTCGCGAAGACTGGCCATTATTATTATTGGAATACCTCAATATAGTTCCTATGATGTTCAAATCCTATGGAAAATTAACCTGACACTCATTAGGAAAGAGATATTGTTCTTCTAGGGAGTTGTGTTAAAAAAGTGAGGCAGTTGTTTTTACATTGTTTTTTTTTTTTTTCCATCTCCCATTGCTGTTCATGTAAAACCAGATGCCTACTGTGAGCAGAAGGGAGAGAGGAGTGTGATCAGGCTCAGCTCTCCTGCTCCAAGCAGCCCGTGAGGTGAGCCCAGCACTCCTCATTATTTATTTTGTTCTGGGGCACTGTCCAAGAGTTATGACCAATGTTCTTCAGACACTGATATATATTACATGTTCTTAGAGGAAACCCATTCATCTGTCCCTTGCCTCTCTCCCCCAGAGCCTGGATTTCCTTGATTGTAAAGCAAGATAAAGCTGTTATCTTGACTTTAAAGAGTCTGGGAAGAAATTTGTTCATGATCTCCCTCTCTCTCCAGCATACTATGCATCCCTGCTGTGATGGACACTATTTTTTTCTCCCTTCAGCTTCCTCTATTCTTGTCTAAACAGCTGAGAGATTTCTAGCTGAAGAATTAAGAGCCTCTTTACTCCACAGAGGAATATATTCCCACCCTGTTGCTTTTGGATGAGGAAGGGAGAAGGTCAGTGTCCTGCTGGGTTTGTCTCATCTCTCCTGAAGCAAAGCTGATGCCTCTCTCAGGGGTATTAGTCCAGCATGTGCAATGGTCACGTTATGGCTCTGGCAAAACTGTTGGGATATCCAGTTTTCAGTTGTATTTATGGTATCCCAAAAGCTAGAAGAAGACAAAAGGGCCCTGTTTTCCATCGTGCTACTGCACAACGTGTAACAGGCACTGCTGTTGTAGCCAGGATGGAGAGCCACAGAAATCCACATTGCTGGAATTAACAGAGGGAAGGGGGAAAAAAAAGGAAACAGACCTAGAGAAGCTTTTGCAACTGGAAAAAAACATAATAAATCCATGAACTATGCATAGCCCTGGGGCTTTATGACCATGAGCAGGCATGAGGGAATGACTTGAACTTAACCAAAGCCGTTAATTACCTGTCTAAGATCAAAAGCCTAAGTAAGGGAGTATATTTACGATGCACCTTACAGGATATGTTTCAACTTTCTAGATTTTTTTTTTATTAATTGGTTTGATTAAATAGATTTAAAGAGCCTGGGCAGAGGCTCTTAAATCATACTCCATATTGATCTAATGAAATACTCAATAAATTTACTAATATGGCTCCTTTGCTTTGTGCAGTCTGAAAGGAAATGCCACTCTAAATGGTGATAACTCAATGTGGAGCCTCAGTAGTGACTCATGGCGTGCCAGGAGGATGCTGGGAAGAGGCTCCTGCGATTTGCAGGACAGCTCAGAGTTTAACAGCAGTTCCAGGCTCCTGCCCACTCTGCCCCACACCCAGCTTTCCTACCAGTTTTCCATCCTATTGACCAAATTCTTCTGCAACTTCTAGATTTTACTGACATTCACCAGCTTGCTAAAGTGTGTGATTGTTCAATATATGGCTCAGCTGAGACCTCCCGGAGCAGAACTGTAATGCAGAGGACTCTGCTTTATAAATACACCACACAATGTGTGGTCTAAATAAAATAAATCCCGTGCAGCTCGGGGTAGATCTAATGTAGAAAATGTATGATGTTTATTCCCTCCTGATGCAATAAATTGAGAATGACTGGATGGAAAGTTTACAGTTTTTCAGCATTCACTTATATTGATGAAAATCAAGAGTTTGGGCAAGGACAAGCCCTTCCTGCCCCAGGGCAGAAGGCCCTGTGTGATCACAGAGTCTCTTTTGGCTGCAGTTTTGCTGGTCGAGCATGTTTCCATCTCCTGCTGCCCCCTCCCAGCTTCCAGATCTGGGTGCTTCCCTAAGCAGTGTTCAGGTATTTGTAGGGAGCATTTTGAGACCTGGTTTTGCCTAAATGAGCTAATTTAGTAAAGGTTACTTTACTAGGTTAATAATAAATAAAATCACTAAATAATAAATCAATACACCAAAGTGCATTTACTTAGTAAATGGCTTCACCAGAATGCAGTCATGCAGGTGATCCAGCTGCCACACCTGGCAAAGAAGGAACTTGGAGGTGATGGAGAGGCTCCAACACAGCTGTGTCTCTCTGTCCATCCCCTGTCACTTCCAGCACCTCAGCTGGTTTACCTGGATTTTTTAACTATTTAAACTCCCTTGAACTATATAAGCTAATGTTCATTTCATGTGTGCTGGGAAATGCTAACGCAAACTAATCTGCTAGAAGCCAAGTTTAAAAACGTGCCAGTCTGTCCTCACAGAGCTCTGGTAATTTGAATTTCACCAGGCAATGTCCCAGCAGTTTGTGTGAGTAACCATTGCTTCTGGCAAATATCAACAATTTCATTCATATGTAATTTTTGTGTTGTACTGGAATATAGTTTTAATAGTCAATCTAATATGGGTCTTAATTTTTAAATCTTCTTTATATTTCAATTAATATATTTAGAACAATATGTTTTTGAACACTGTGACTCAAAGCCAGAGTTTGGCATCAGGGCTCTCCCAATAAAATGAGGAGACTGTTCATTCTCATCCAAACATCTCTGTGATTTCTCTCTTTCTTACTTATTTTTTTTATATTTTTCTCATTTTCTTGCACTTTTTCCCTTCATCCTCTTTTCTGGGATGAAATTAATTTTTAACTCTAAACATAAATCCTAGAGAAGAGATCCCACTGGTGATGCATTTACTAATGGCTATGAAAATAAGAACCAGAGAGGCAGGGAAAGAGGAAGATGGCTAAGACAAATATATTTGGAAACAACCAACTGAGGAACAAATTAAAAATGCCCTTTGAGTAAAAACAAACCAACCAAACAAAAGAAGCTCCCCTCTGAAGAACATAACCTCAAATCTTTTGTCTGCCTTTATTGAATCTGCATCCCGGGATCTTGGGAACAGCTTATAACTTTTGCCTGCTAGAGAATAACCCCTGACATTAAACAAAAAAGTTGAAGCTTTCTTGGGCTCACAGACCCCTCGGTTCTCTCTGCTTAAGAGGTGCAGATTTGTGATGTGCTGTGATGCATCTTAGATTTTGAGAGTGAAAATAAGGAAGGAAAAGGATGAAACAGATCTTATTGGCAAGACAAGGTCACTGCTTGTGGGGAGCCAATGTCGGGCTAAAAGCCCATCTAAGCCTCCCTCTGCTTGTGCTGCTCTAGCAGTCACCTTTTGCCCAAGTGATAACCCTTCTCCTAACGTCCATGTGTTCCAGAGAGTTACGCTGTGGTTCTCAAGGTAAGTCCAGTATGTGGACTCTGGTGTCCTTTAGTGTGGGAATCTTCTACTCTTTACATCCATCTACAGATGGATTTCTTTTTTTTCGCTCCAGAGCTGACAGCGTCTGCAGTGAAAGGTTATAGCAGTGGCCCAAGTCCTCTTTGACAATCCCAAGGGAGTTGCTTAGTCCTGGAACAAGAGCTGCAGATCTCCTGGTTGGGGTCTTGCCAATATTTGCCTAGACAGCACTAGGATGTCAAGAGGTATGAATGTTCCCAGGCACTCAGTGTTGGTCACTAATCTTAAGCAAGCAGGCGCAGGAGAGAGCCAGAGGCTCTTGCATGACTTGGTCTGACCCCCAATTTTTCCTGTTTATTGCACACCTCTGGTGTGCAGCACCAGGGGCTGATGCACCTCCCACATTAATACAGAGCTATTTCTCCAGTGACTCTTTACAGCAGATGTTTCCCTGTGTTTAGGTTTCTTTCTTCTACTTGCCATTTTTTCACCTCCATGAACAGCAAACTACCACACTGTCATTCCTTTTCAGACAGTTTTAAGATACACAGGCTATGGATGCTCCTTGTTTCCCACCTTTGTTTCTGGCTTACAGAAACATTTATTGTCCTTCTACGTTTTCCCTCTGTAAGGGAGCTGTGGCTCTTTGGCAAATGTACTAAAGGCAAAAGGAAAATACAGTCTTGCTAACCCTGATGCATTCAGCAACATCTGCAGGCAGTGGGAGCAGGATCAGTGATGTCCTCTTCTTCCTCTGGTAAACGTGCTCTCATCTGTCTGACATGCTGTGGTACAGCCATTCAATTGCTTTTGACACCACTGGCTCACCCCCACCAACGTGAACAAGAGCAGAAGGGATTTTTGTGTGGAGGACTCTATAAAGACCTATATCTAGGTATTGCTACAGGGGCCTCTTAAGTTTCTGAGAGAAAAAAAAATGCCCACAGAATACACCTGAAAATAATTTCTGAGTTTACAAGGCAACATGCAGCTTCTCAACACATGATCAAATGTTGCTGTTTCTGAAGGTAAACACAAAAAAAGGCATCCAGGAAAGAGTTGGTGAAGTTATCAAGTTTCTGCATGAAAAAAAAGAATGAAAACAAAATAACAAATCACAGCCCCAAGCTGAAACCAGTAAGATGCTCTAAGCATGATCTCAGGGGTGTGTGACTGCTGTGTGGAACACCAGGGGATATAACACCTAGGTGGAATGTGGTCCTGAGGAATTCATCACTGGCCCATGAAAGGAGCCAAGAGCTGTAATCAGCTTACCCACTGTATTTGCTCCTGCTGTTCACTAATGAGTGAAGGCAAAGCAAAAAGCACACTTTCAACTCGATCAGACCGAGATATTTACCCATAGCCAGTGAGACCCTAATCAAAATTAAAGCAAAACAGGCAAAATTAGCTTGTTAGCATTTTTCTCTGTTAGCATTGGAGAAATGTCACTTTTTGCCTGGGGCAGTTTTGGTAGCTTTACCACGGAGGAAAAAGCTATTGTACCAGCTATGTCCCTAAACATTTAGTCCTGGGCATGTAAATGTAGCAAGACTGATGATATGACACTTCTCTATTAATTTATGCAGAAAAGGAAGGAGGCTGGGGACTGGGCAGACCAGCCCTCAGCTGAAAGCATCATGTAACTGGCAACTAATGAGCACTTCTCAGTCTTCTTTGATGTATGGATTTCTAACTTCTTTTTCTAACAGAGACATGACCCTTTGTAGAATAATTTTAAGCCAACTGGAAATAGGTTTCCTTCACTTAGTTATAATTTCTATGCCCTTTGGGAATAGGCCCCACAGGCTAAACATCTGATTCTCTTTCTTGTGACACGCATCATGCAAGCCAAGGCTATTTTGTGTGCTCCTTTTTTCAAGCCCCCTCCACAGCCAAAACCAGAAGGAATTAGTCCTCAGGAAGAGGCCATATCTTGGGGAAGGATGGCCAGTTGTTCAGAGCCCAATCTTGTGCGGGCTCTGTGCCCTCTGTCACAGATTCCCCTTATCACCTCAGGCAACTCCCGCATCCACGATACTTACCTCGCTGCCTGCAACACGAGGAGGACACCAGGGCCTGTCTTAAAGGTAGATCCTCAGTAGATGAGCAAGTGAGATGTGATCCAGGGGTGGAGGCTGGTTAAGTGGATGTGCTGATTTTGGGGGTCACATTTTTAATGAGTAGGATGAAATTGCTCCTAAAGCTGCAAGAGCTTTGGAGTTTGCAGGCCAGTGCACGGAGAAACAGAGAGATCATAAGTCAGCCTGAGTGAAGTGAAGCTACAGAGAGGAACACAGACTTGGGAAACCCAGAAATCTGGGTTAAAACAACAGGAAATCATCTGTGTGCACAACAGCACTGGCATTCAGAGTTAAGGTAGAATCCCTGCCAGTCTTTAACTCACCAGAAAGGGCTTCAACACAACCCTTAGTAGTCTACTACCAGAATAGGGAAGACAACAATTTCTATAGACAATTTCTATAGACTGGTGTTACCAGTGCACTTCCAATACCAGCAAAAATATCCTGGAAATTGGAGAATGCATATTTAAGACAACTCTTTAAAGTGTTATTTCCTGTCTGCCTAGATGAGTCTGTACAGCCAATTCTTCACTACGCAGGGTAATGAGGGTAGGGGACAGTGGAAAACCCAGATGAGGGCTTTGCTTTTGTGAGGCAGAGTTCTTTGGGCAGAATAACACCAAGAAACTGTTTCTCCTGGTAGGAGAAAGTGTGCTTCTGAGTTCATAAACCATAACTTCTGAGGTAATATCAGCTCTGGTGTGACATGAAACCAGCCTGGACAGGGCAGCTGGAGTGCTTGTTCCCCCTTCCTGGCAGATTCAGCCCTGTGGACAGCAGAGAACTGATTCTTCCTATCTCTCAGTGGTGAACTGCTTGTAGAGGTACAAGGTCTATCCCAAATTGCTTTCTTATAAGATGAACCCTGTCTTTATATTTGTCTAAAATACAACCCTGGAATTGGCATATCCCTAAACGTTCCCTGTTTAATATATTTTAAATAACACCACTGATATAAGGCACTTTTGAAATAACATTAACATCTGGGCTGACCCCGCCTCCCTACCAAGTTTGAGCCTGATGTTAATTAGAACAGGCAAGTTATAAACCCCAGGAAATGGCAGCTGACCCTTGACTATGAATGTAATGCTGTAATAATATGAAGTAAAAGAGAGGCATAGTCAAACTGCTGCCCAGGTCGTTCCTAGAACGATGCTCTTTCTTTCTCACCACTGCGCTCCCTCACTCTGAGAAGAGAGGCCATTACCTCACCAGCACCCACAATGGGCTGCCCTCTTTTTGGGGTGGTGGATGACAGGGAGACAACCTGCACATGCTGAGTCATCCACACGAAAATTATCCTGGCCTGACAGGAGAATTTGCCTCTCAGAAATGTGAAAACTGCTTCCTGACCACATGTGGTCACTGAGGATCCCGTGATGCTCTTTGTCAGGAGAGAGTTAACCTGAGCATCCCTGATGTCTGGAAAAATATGGAAAAATATGGAGGAGTATTTTTTCCTTTGCAGTCTGTATTCCCAGCTGGACATGAATGGGGAGGGTGGAGGAGGATGGTCCCAGGGAAGAGGGATGTAAACCCCAGAGCTGAGGGCAGAGTGGAGTTTTGCTGTGAACCACCTCTAGAAATGGTAACAAGAGGCTGCAGTTTTCACTGTCTGTGTCCATCCCTGTAACTGGCCTTCCTTTGGTGGTCCATAAGTGAAGGGATGTAGGTGGCTCTGATAGTGCTGAGAGCAGGGGGGTGAGATGGGGTCAGGGGAGAACTGGAGAAACCCCTCAGACTCATCACAACATCTCTCACTGACTTAATATTAGATACGATTTGGAAGTAATTAGAGGAACATTTCTGTTGTTGTTGGAAAATGCAGTATTGTTGAAATTGGAGTGTTTCCTCTAAGATGTTGCTTTTTCTTAAGCTATGAATGAAAAAACAAACAAAACAGAAAAAGCCTTTCAAAACAAAACAAAACAAGCAAACCCCAAATCCAAAGGGTTCCTTGTCCCACAAACTCCTCTGAATAGACCCTACAGGTTTCAGTTCCTGTGGCATATCGGAATCTGGCCCAGCAGCATTCACAGGGTCCCAGAGAATATGTCCCATTGTTTGTAAACAAATTAAACGAGCTTTTGAGCAGATACATTTTATCTTCTGTGTGAGCTGAAGGAACCAGGATATGAGCCTACGAAAGACTGAGTTGTAATGGATACACCCTGCCCCTTCTCTCTTTGAGGCATGGGAAAGGTCAACTTTTGTCCTCTAAAATGTGTCACTGCTATAAATATGACTGCATAATTTATTGCAAATTGTTTAGCAAATTTATTGCAAACTATTAATAAACCTCCTTGAAACAGCACAATGAGCGTGTGCAATAAACAAGGAAAATATTTGCTTGATTCAAACCACATTGGATGATGTTAAATTAATGTTGAATAGATACATTTGAAGGCCTAGAGGGATGAGTGCAGCCAGCGACCGGATGCTGCATCGCTCGCCCAGAGCACACATGTCAGAAGATGTCGGGGAAGTGACCAAACCTTTTTGTCAATGGCTTAAAGCTGAGATAAGCCCTGAGTGTTTAAATTGGCAATTCTAATAGCTACCTGAATCCAATCCAATTCACAGCAGCTTGGCTTGTAAGGCAATCGGTGATACAGTGTTAATGCCAACTAATCTGATAAAAATTGACACAATGACAACGTTGGGCCATTAGTTACCAGCAGTTTTTATGTCTGTGTAAATCCATCGTGTTTTACAAGGTACAGGGGGATTCTGGGAGTCGGGGAATCTTTTTTTTTTTTTTTCAGAACCGTGGAAATAAAGCGGTTTTGCTGCTGAAGCAAACTCATCCTCTTGCTGCGTGTGCTGCTGCTGAGAGTGTTAAATGGCAAAATTCATCACAACTAATTTCTATTTGCCATCTATTAGGCTACATTGTTTTGTCCTCAACGTCAGGTTAAATAATGAACCTCTCGGAATAGAGTAAATTAACCTCCACTTTATGTTCATGTCATTGTCAAATGGAAACATCACTTGTACAAATGAAAAAGATTCATTAGTAAAGCTAATGCATAGGCTCCACTCCAGTAAAAGATAAGAGCGATTGAGGCCTTGTCATAATGCGGTGTCGAACCGCTGGCTTGTTATTTATGATGCCTGCCATAATCTTTGGAGATTATTTTCAGCAATGGTAATTAGCACACAATGCATCAGGAACAATTATGGAACAATGTCTTAGCTTGACAGGTATGCCACCCTGCTGCAGGCGAGCTATGATCCATGAGAAATTCAATCAAATCTGCATGCTGCAGGGAGTTTATTAATATTTCTCCTTCCGAGGCAGTTTGAAAGGCAGCTATGCTTCACTGGCCACCCAAAAATACTTAGCAGTGTGATATGAGTGTGCACCTTGTTAATACACACCTATCTGCACAGAGCCTTCCTGTGCACTTATAGCTGATTAAAATAATTTCTATGAGTTTGCTATTTACCACGGTGAAGAGAAAATTACTACCTCTGCTGGCTGGCCACGGGGCCTCGTGCAGGGTAGGTTGTTGCTAAAGGAGCTTTGTAACGAAGTGGCAAATTCCTGTACTGACACAAATCCTGTAAGTCTGCTAGAAGCAGTGGGACTATGCTGATTTACAGCTCCTCATATCCCAGCTTAGGAATCAAAGTGTCCCCGATGAAGGCAATTTTCCATTGAATAGCACAAATGCAGCAGCGCGGCAGTTTCTTGTTTCAAGTATCCCAACAATCCTGCGTGAAGCCTCTGCTGAGAGTTCTGGGGCATCGACAGAGCAGAGAGAAGAAACATGGTTTAGGAGCACTGCACATGGATGGCAGGCCTGGGGCAATTTAAAGTAAATGACCTTCTTTGGAGTAATGGTGGTTGTTGGGCTCCTCAGGCAGGATCAGGGAGGAGCAAGGGGAATCTCTCATTTTTGCTGGCCTGTTTGAGCTGGAAAGTGGTCTCCTGTCAAAAAACAAAATAATAATTAAAAAAAAAATCCAATGGCCAGGTCGCTGAATGCAGATCCCATCACAGGATGGAGGGACCCCAGGGTGGGGGAATTTACCAGCTCCCCTAGAGCTCCCTCTTAATCCCATCAAAAACAAAGATATCTGGGTGGCAGATGAACAGCGATGGGCACAGTCAATACCTGCATAACTTTGTAAGGACAACTTGCTGGAAAGTCCTGCTTAACAAGGACAGGACTCAGCTCTGTATCTGCAGCTTTTCACTGTAGCTTGCAAACTCCCAAGAGCCAGAACCAGCTTTCTGCAGCACCTGTTGGTCTCTGTAGCTCCAGGTAACTCTAGCTGATCTGCCAAGGACAACTTTTTTCCAGAGGGTTGCAGAGAATTGCTGCCATGTGGCTGCTCATCCTGGCACTTGCCTGAGCCAGCACAGAGTTAACATGAATATCTGGCACACATGGTGGTTGCAGCCACCCCTCGTAGTGTAGATGTAGTCTCTGTGTCTACAGCTGATTTTAGTACCTGTTGAATAATCCTTCTGGTACTTTAAAGACAACCTCACAGACACTATTTTTTTCCCAGTAGTGACAAGAGGACCTTCCAGCCAACTTCTAACCTTGCCCAGGAGTGCATGGCAGAACTGCACAAGATGGGGCCAGGTTGAGGTTAGGAGATACACAAACAATGCACCAGTCTTTGAAAAGACAGTTGTTTTCAACCTTTATTAAAAAATAACACTACAGAACCATAGAAAACCAGGCCTTACAGGACTTTTGGCTTCAAGATTTCTAGGTATACAGACTGAGATAACTTCCTGATAAATACTGTTTAACGTCACGTTTAGTTACTAATAGACTGGGGAACACTTCATCATCCTCATTTAATAAAGATACATCAGTCTGCTTCTTTCTACATGAAGAACTAGAAGTGCTAACTGCACATTTCTGCCCATTCTGCATCACTATTAATGATTTATCATTGTCATCATTTAATAGGCTTATATCATTATTAAGATTTCTTTTGTTCTTAATAATGCTTAAAGATCATTAAGAAAGAGAATCCATGTGCGTATGTCAGTGGGTGAAGAGACACCCTTAAAACAGGAGGACAGTTCTGAGTGGATAGCAGGAGTGTGGGAGGGACGGCTGGTTGCATTTAGCGACACCAACCATATTATAAAATCATCAGTCAGAAAGGAATTGTTGCTTTTTGTTTATTTTAACATTATTTTCCATGGGGACTGCTGCTAGGGGCTGAAAGGCATGTCTAAGTTGTTTTTTTTCTAATGCAAACACTGTTTGGTATTTCTGTTGCACACAAGCTCTTTGCTTCCTCTTGTTTGGTATTTAAATGTATGGATGGCTTGTGATTAGGAGCAGGTGGAGGGGGAGAACAGGACAAAGTGATTTTAAGTCACTCCTCTTTTGTGCCACCATCTGTTCCTGGGCTGGAGTGAAACTGAATGCACAAAAAACTGCTCAGCACCATAACTTTTCCAAAGAAAATGAGGATGATCAGGAGAACCCCAAGGGACATAGGCCTGATGGGAGAGGTCACACCCTCCTCCTCTATACCCTGACAGATTGCTGTGCTGCTTTTCTGCTTAGAACAGACAAGCCGCCATTTATTAATTATGGGTTGTTCTGCTGCTGAACCTAAAAATCAGGCCCCCCATGTGCTCAGTGCTGTATTAACACAGGGCTCAGTGGCAGCCATTGGCCCCAAAGACCTTACAGTTTGCATGGAAGAATAAAGAAAACAGATGGATACAACAAACCGACTGCAGGAGCATGGAGTAACCATGAGACAATTATGATCCGTTAAACTATTCAGGTCAGGAAATGCACTGCAATACCATCCTCAATTGAAACACTAGAAGGATGCTAAATGGGCAGAGGGCAGAGTGTAATGATTAGATTTGGGACAATGGATCGAACGTTCTGTTGCAGAGATTGCCACAGGATTTTTAATGACTGGTTCTGATCATGGCTTGTGTTTTACAAAGTACCCAAGGAAATCGTATCTCCAGTTGCTTTACACCTTCTTGGTGTGCACCTTGTGAAGGCCTGGGGGGCTGATGTTTAACACTCACATTGATTTTGATGAGACAGTCTGCAATAACAAAGCAGCAATCAGCACTAAGGGATTGCTGCAGCCAGAAGTGAAGTATCTCCCCTCAGCAAACAGTTTGTGGTTGCTCTAGTCATCCACATGCTCCACACACCTAAGAGCATGGAAAGTTGTTTGGGACAGATTCAGGATGTTCCAAGGGCATTTTCTCAGTGTATCTTGTGAGTCAGCTCAAGGACAGGGGCCTTTAGAGGGCACTGAATACCTCACAGAGCTTGCAGCTTCTGCAGTGAAGGTGGTGTGGATGTGGCACCTGGCAGAAGGAAGCCTAGTGCTTATTCCCACCCCAAATTTAGCACAGTGATTATGACTGGGACAGGGCCTAAAAGTCTTCAGTATACGACTATCTAGCCCAGAAGCTGGAGTTAAGTGGGCATTGAGAGGCTGAAGACAGTGCCAGCCTACCAAGCTCAGAAGTGCTTCCCACCTCTGTCCACCTCGAGGGAGGCTGAAGTACTTCAACACCTGACTGTTAGTTCCTAAGTGAACTTCTCTGAAGGTGATGCTGGCCTGAGGTCCTCAGTGATGCCTGGTGACACTCAGTGAATAGGGACAGAACAATGATGTCCCTTGGAGACTTTGAATAGCTCATTGCTGAGAGCAAAGTCCCTGCCTGTGGCTGGAGGACCCCCTCCAGCCTGGGGTTCACTGTACTTGTACTCACCTTCTGTAACTGTTTGGGTTGGCTCCAACTTATAATAGCTCTTCAGAGTTTTACATCTTTAAACTGAGTATTCAGTGCTCTTTAGACTCCAAGTTGGTCCATACTGCCAAACCCTGACAAAAACTGTTTAATGCTTTATACAAGTATTTTCTTTTTAATGATTCCGGCCAGAGATGCTGAGCTAAAGAACCAAACTAATTTCATGTGCTTCTCCAACACCCCATTATGACATTTATGACATATTTTTCTGTTTAGAGGAATGATTTTTTCCATATGCCAGTACATCTAGAACTACCTAATGAGATTTCCACAGATGTAGAGCTTAAAACCATCTATGGTATTTTTATTTTTCTCTCTAAGTAATGATGTTTTCCAACTGAAACATTTCTTGTATAAAGAACTAGAAGCAATTGAATGTGTATTAGATTCATAGACAGAAAAGCTTGTTTATTGGAAGGCAGGTATTGTGTTTGAGTCTTGGCTTTTCTGCCACTTGAATTGAAATGGGTTTTATTATTTTTGGAGTTGTCCTAGATTTAAGGACCAAATTTCAGATCTAGAGTTTGAGGTGGACAGGGAGTACTGCAAAGCCCCTGTAGCTCTTCTCTGCAGTAACATCACCTCCCAACCTACAGTGTCTTGCTGTGCACATTGCAAAGGAAGTATTAGACTGTCTTTTACACTAGGAAAACACAAGAACAGAAAGATGAAGTGACCACTGGTTGAATTTCCCTCTTTCCTCCATGGGTGGGTGAAATCTCTGTTTCCTTCAGGACTGTTGATGCTTCCCCTGTCTTGTATTTTCATCCTTTGGGGGATGGTGATGATGAGAGGTTTGTACCCCTCTACTCTCTGCTCTTCTTGCCTTTTTTAATCTGCCCATTTAGGAGGGAGGAAACCAGGACAATAAGTGTTACCCCACCAGATGAGGTACTGTGCAGGGTCACGTAGGGTCCCCAGAAGAAAACTGGGAAGGTGCATGTGGTGGTTATTTGATCAGTCTCAGAAAGGCAGGGTGTTTATATTGCTGCTGGATGGTCATTTTCATCCCTTTTGTTCTTCACACTTTTCTTTCATAATGCAGCTGATGAGACCCACAGTTTGTTCAGGATCAGAAAAATCATCTTACTTCTGGAGAGTCCTTCCCTGAAGGAAAGGATCCTGTGCTATTTGGTGGCTGTGATTACTGTCTTGGGTGTGATACCCAGGATGTGGAGACATGAGAAAGCTGTTTAACAGGGCTTTGGGCGGGTGTAAGTCTTGCTATCTACTGCTTCCCCACATTTCTCCTGCTTTCACACAGAAAAATTATTATATTCTTTCAGTGAAGAATGACCCCTATTACACTGAAAATAAATTGCAGCATTGTCTGGAAATATTTAAGCTGAATCTCTCTCACTCTTGTCAGAGCAGAACACCCACAACCAAGGAAGGGAGGTTGGGCTGTTCCAGCGCTGAACTCAGCCTTGCAGATGTCTGTCACCTGTTTCTAAGGAAATGTGCAAGTGTTTGGGAAAGAGCTGGGCTTCGTTGTTATTGTGGGAATCTGAAACCACTCTGAACTTTGCCCTTCTATCCCCTTTCCAAATTTCTTCTTTTTTCTTTTTTTTTACAGAAGAGAAACTGCAAGGCTCATACTTCACTAACTGGTTTGCATTAAGGGCTCTGTTCTGCAAAATGCCAAGTTCTCTTAACTCTTGTCCAAGCCAAAGCTGCTCATCCCCTTGCCAGAACCGAACCATAAGATTCAGATCTGGGCCATAAGCTAGAAAGTCAATCTCTAGTTTGTGTTAACTGATCTCTTCAGCCAACGCCCCCACTCCTGGCTGGGGAACAGTGTCATTTGGCATCACACATGGTATTAATACATAAAAATCCAGACTGTACCTGCAGCAGCTTTTCTATTCGTGGGGCCCACACCTCTTGCAGAGTGCTGGACAGGAAAGCAACAAGTAGTTTGCCTTCTACCTGCTGGTGGGGATTGCTAAACGATAAGTTGAGCCCTCAGAGAAAGGCAGAAGCTGGATATCTGCAGAACAGGAGAGGAAACCTCAAGAATCTGTCCCTAATTTTCTTTCTGAACAGCCCACAGCCAGGTTATTCCCTTTCCACCTTCCATCTACTGCATGAGACTCTTCACTGTATTCCATCACTGAACTCCATCACTGAAATCCTTCACCCCCACTGGCTTGCCAGGTCACTGTGCTTCTCAGGAATGTGAATAAGAGAAAGCCTTAGCAAGTGGAAAGCATGGAATGATGCTTGTCACGAGGATCTTCCCAAACTTGTGCCATTGCTCTGCAGGAGTCTGTTGTCTGCCCCAGCACAATCATGTCTTGGATAAGCTTCTTTCCAGGCTCCAGATTGTGTGGGCAGAGCTCAACTGACTCCACTTCTCCATGGCAAACAAATATACTCCAGAGCTGGATGTTGTTTTACAGGAGAGGTGTACCACATCTGGTACAACCTCGTGGACACCAAATTTAATAAATTAAGATCAGGATCAAGACAATCATCCAACTGCTGTATTGGGTGGGACTGCCAGCTGAGATCATTTTGGATCCAGAAGCAGGTTCTTGTCCCAGCCAACAAAAGAGGTATGGGTTTACTTGGAGTTAAAGCCAGCTTGAATTTCTGTCTACCACTCACTCAGTGAAATGTTTTAATGTTAGAAATCATCTTGGAGAGGGTGTAAACAGTGTACACCTTTGTATTTCATGTAATAAAATGGTTCCTGGTCAGCTACCCTGTCAGTTAAGAATTATGCACTCACAGCTTTGCATGATTAATCAGGTGTCAGGATGTATGTGCTCTCCCAGCATATCATCCCATGGCAGGCAGCAGTACTTTTAGAAATGCAGAAAGAAAAAAAAAAACAATAATAGGAAAAAGAATTATTTTTATGTGTACTTGTCTTAAGACATATTTTTCCATTCAGTAATTTGAAAAAAATAACCATCTGGAAAAAATCATATTATGGACAAGGCGTGTCATGACATTTACAGCAAATATTTTTGCTGTTAGTATCAAACCCAGCTCTTTTTGCTCTATCAAGGGCTGAATGTTCGTATACACATAAATGTTCAGTAAATAAAAGGGCCTCTGCAGAAACTCAGCACTGGGCAATCCTGTGCTCCCCACATTCACATTTTCCTTTGTTTATACTTTTTTCAAACCCGTATTTGTTACATCTCAGATGTAAGTGCCTGTAGTTCCTTTCCCTTTGCCCTTGGGGTCTCAGGAGAATGACAATAAACGGCACAACTGTGGAAGAAGTCCTGATGTAAGTAAAGGTATCAGGAGGTTACGAGGTCATGAGCATAAATGAGGCAAAGATCCCAAAGAAATCACCAAGATGATTTATAATCATGGGCAAACTTGTTCAGCCAGAAGCAGAAATTAAATGTGTGCATCATGCACCAGGTTTTGAGAGGAAACAGAGCAAGAAACCAAATAATTCCTGTCATCTTCCAAATGGGTTGAGCCTCCTTATGATTCTGCTGGCCCTCTAGCAGCAGTGCTTGGGGTTGGATAACCCCAAGGATAACACCTCCCTTCTCTTTGGGACACTCCTGCTGAGTCTTCATTGAGGCTCAGCACTCTGTTTAAGTCAGAAGGTTAATGCACAGTGCACATGAGGTGTAAGCCTTGCACAGGGTCTCCTCACTTCGTTAGGTTGCATGTCCTGCACCCACTTTGGGTTCTCTGTGGCCTGTGCATCCCACGGGCTGTTTTCTCTGTTGAGGCACCTGGAGCACATTCCCAGGATGTTGCAATGTCCAGTATCCCCACAAGAGTTATCTGCAGCCCTCTCCAAAGTGGCAACTCTGAGGGTAATGTTTGCATAAGAACCATGCCTTGAAAAGCTGAGTGGAAGTGAGATGTCAGCATCTGTATGGGGGTGGCAGAAAGCAGGAAATGAAGGTGTTGGTTTGCAGAATGGGGACAGGGGTAAGGTGACACAGACAGGCAGGTGTTTCCAGGTTGTGGGTGTTTGGATGCACAGGTTTCCCTGTGGCTAACCTCTGCCTGTCGAGAGGTTGTGGGCTGTAATGTCCACTACCACTTGGAATGTCCAGTTACCATATCTACTGCAAACCCAGATACATCGTAGGATTCAAATGTCAATCAAAAAATAGAGTCTAAAATATTAAGTAAAACTATAGAAACTGTCAGGTAGTACTGATATTTATATATTTCTTTATCACATGTATTATGAAATAATTACAATCTAAAAGAAAAAAATAAATTCTCATTTTGTTTTGCACAGATTTTGAACATAGCCTAATTTTTAACCACGAAACAGGCACTTAGCAAATAATATGATTAATTTTAAACATGTTTGCCTTTTAGCATCTTATGAGCACTGTCTCCTAAGGTGCTTCCACAAAGCAAAGAAGCAGCAGACAAGTTGTTCTGTTTAGCCCAGGCTTAGAAACCCTGAGTGTACCAAAATCTCCTTGAAATGATAACGTGGTAATTCTTAATCTCATAGTGATACTACTTTGACGTAAAGGAACAGTGATTCTTTCTCTGGGAGGAGGGTCAGTGGAAATGAATCTTCTTAACAAAAATCAATATCCCAAAATTTGAAATCAGTTGATGCAACTATCTGCAATTCAACTTGCTTATTAACAGACCCAACCAATCAGTTCCATGTGCTCCCTGTTGCTAAGTCGCCTCCATAAACAAATTGATTAATTGATTTTTTCCCCCCCAAGGCCTTTTAGTGTATAAGCAGGTCAGGCAGCTATGATTTCATTTTGTTCATCTACTCGGTGCTGGCTTTGTAAATCAGTTTGGAATCCCAGTTCTTCATCTCAAAGATCAGCAGTGTCACTTGCAAGCTCAGATGGAGAAGTGGATCTATGAAGAAACTACAGTTCTCTGGGAAGATGGGGAGAGAGTGGGACTGGTTCTCAGTGAAGGAGTGGAAACCAACCACCCTGCCCCTGAATTTGGAGCACAGAACCTGTACTTGCAGCTTCAGGCCGAGGTTGAAATGGAAAAAAAACCCTAAGAAACAAAAGTATGTTTTTAATTTGTCTTTTTCTTCCAGCTGTTTCTATGTGAGATCTTGACTGAAAATCTGTTTGAACAGGCTAATATTAACCTATTTCCATGATCTGAGGCTAGATTGTAGTGAGAACAATATCTGAGATTTCAGAGATGTCACATATGGCCCTAAGCCTCCATTTGCTATTAAATTTATGTTTCATCTCACCCCTACAGAAAGGCTGCCTTTGCAGCTGGTCCTAGAAGCCCTATTGGTGGGCCAGCTTTGAAGCTGGGGCTGTTTTCCTTGAAAATTCACTGCTGTATTTTTGAAACTCACACTAAACAAAATAAAAAAATCCAAAAAGTGAAATATAAGACCATGAGCAGAAGAGGAAACCTAGAGTCTTCATTGGGTCAGCAGTAAGAAAGGAGACACAAAGGGCCAGGTCTGGAGCTGGTTTAGCCATGAGGGAAGGAAGAGCCACAGCTGCCTGTTATTGCTGTTGATGAAGAGTGGTGCCAGCTGATTGCAGGCAACTCTTTTTATAACTTCCTTAAACCAAATTTCTCTTCCTGACATTCCACCCTACATGATGGGCTGTTTTGAGAGGTAAGAAAAACACCTTGCTGAATGGCTTTGGAGGCTTGTTACTGGTAGCTGAATGTTAAACTCCTTAGCAAAGGTTTGCTGGACTGCTATTTATTTATTTACCTAATTAGTTGTAGTTGTATTGAATGAATCCCTGGTTTTAAAGCTGCAAGGGAAGGAGCAGTGTTCAAGGACTAGGAACTGCAGGACCAGTGCAAATGGGAAGTGCTACCCTGGAAGTACGTGAAGGTTAATGGGGGAGCAGGTTAATAGAAATGGGTGGTATTTTAGGAGGTTGGTAAGATGGACTTGTGTCTACTGGATGTCCTAGGAAAGAGATCAAACCCAAAACGTTCCAGCCAGAATTCAGAATGCTTTTCATTGTAAAAAGGTGTCTTTCCTGAATCTGGTGACACACAACAAACTGTGTATCCAGAGGGTATTTGACTGTAAAATCAGTAATTTTCAAATGTTAATAGTTTATATATAGACTCTTCAGATATTTTTTTTTTATTTTCTGTACCTTTACACCCCATGCAGGCAAAGAAGTCAGAGAATGTAACAACATACCTAACCTTCTGGAATGGGTCCCTCTCTGTACCTCACTCATTTTTACTTCTCCTTAAAAGTTAAAGTTGTGGAGTTGGTGTTTTGTTTTTATTTTTCAATTTTTTTTTCCTTTTCACAATTCTTCAACTGGACACAAACTGCAGGAAGAAAACTATAAAAAATAGACAGTAAAAATGAAGGGGAGAAAAAAACAGGGGAATTATCAGTGATTCCATCGCACTCAGTGACAAAACCTAGAGAAAAAAAATGACCTCAAATATTTTAAAGTGAAAAGCTTTGAAATTAAAAAATGTGGTATTTTTTTAACAGTTTTTCTTTTTCTATTTGTTTAAATCAGTTCCAGTGCTATCAAGTTAACTTAGGGACATAAGTGTTAGAGTCAACAGCTTCAAGATTGTAGCCTTTTAAACAGAAGCTTTTCCAGAAGGAATTTATGGTCTTTGGTAGAGAAAAATTGATGCTTTTTAGGGAGCCAAGTTTTGAACTGGGCTTGCGGTTTAAGGCTGAAATTTTGCAAACTTTGCTTCTGTAGATTTTATTTGCAAAAGTAGCACAAAAGTAGTTGTTCTATTGAGTTGTTGGTCTTTTTCCCATTTTTGGTTAGATGCAAAACTAGAACACTGGTGGCTAATTCAGACCTTGGGAGTTGTGCCTGAACTTATCCCAAAATTTAGAAGCATTAATCTTCAAGATTTTGGCTTTTACCTATCTCCAGTCAAAATATGCTTTGCATGACTTCATCAGTTTGCTAAGTGAATTGAAGGCAGTTAATTGCTTCTTTGTTTCTTTATTCTCAAAGTAATTAAATGTTAATTCTCTCCATGGCTGAAACAATACTTTGAAGCAGAAAAGAGTTTTTTATTACCACCAAGGGTTTTGTTATAGATCCTTCAATACAATTCTGTGATGTCTTCAAGGTGAATCAAGGTAATAATGCCTCTCCTCCATAGATTTCAGGTCTCACTAAACATTAATTGAATACCTGTGCTGGTTCTGGTTGGGGTAGAGTTAATTTTCTTCATAGTATCTGGTATGGGGCTTTGATTTGGATTTGTGCTGGAAACAGTGTTGATAATTCAGGGCTGCTTTTACGACCGGTTTAAACAGAGGAAGGAACTAGGGGGGACACAGCTGGGACAGCTCACTCCAGCTATAACCCCGGGGTACCTCAGACCATTTGGTGTCATGCCCAGCATAGAAAGCTGAGGGAAGAAGAAGGAAAGGGGAGATGTTTGGAGTGATGTTGTTTGTCTTTCCAAGTTCCTGTTACATGTGATGGAGCCCAGTTTACTTGGAGTTGGCTGAACAGCTGCCTGCCCACGGGAAGAGGGGAATGGATTCCTTGTTTTCCTTTGCTTGTGTGCTTGGCTTTTGCTCTGCCTATGAAACAATTTTTATCTCAACCCATGAGTTTTCTCACCTTCACTCTTCTGACTTTCTCTCCCATCCCACTGGGGCACAGTTAGTAACTACACAGTGCTTTGTTGCCATCTGTTTTAAACCATGACAATACCTCACCTAAGAAACAAAATAGGCCAAAGCTCTCGTGTTATAGTGGATAATATTACTATTAGTATTACATCAGCTTTAAATGTAGGGAAACTAAGGCATAACATTGCCAAGGCATACCTATAAGCATTGGTCTCTGCACCCTGACAGCCAGCAGGGTAGAGAAAGCTGTGCAACAGTCCCAGGACTGGTGCTGGTGCTTCTCATGCCCTCAGTCAGGACCGTGCTGGGACATCAGAGCTGGTCTGGATCCCACCAGCTGGGACAGCCCTGAGTGTGCCCCATTTCAAAGGACAAATAGGACTCCAGAGCAGAATGCAATGAAGAATGACAGGCCCATGTATATTTGGGAGTAGGAAAAGATCTTCATATTTCCATCCATGGCCTTCTTGGTACTTGCTAATTTTTTGTTTTGTTTCTCTCCTCTTGCCACTTTGACCCTTATATACATTTCTTCACTGTGCTAAAAATTTCTTTTATATATCAAAGAAAAGAGCCTTAAAAGATCTCTTCAAATGCCACAACCTCAGCAACAGTGGAGAAATGTACCATGACATTCAAGTTCAGGCATGTTTTTCCTTTGACTGCCTCTTTTAATCTCTAGAGAACAGAGGGACCTTTTAATATGGGTCTTGTTGAGTGTTCATTTTCTTTTCAGAGGTAGGGCACTAACTCTCCCATCCCCAGGAGTGTATGACCTCTATCCTTCAAAAAATATGACAGACAAAAACACCCATCATCATTAATCTTAAATTTTATCTCTGATTAGCGCATCAAAAGAACAACCTTTTCTTATGCCACCGTTTGATATGCTGGACATATGTCAGGAAGACATGGGCCATCCATATCTTATCTTGCATTAAGAAGAGTTATCCAGAAATGTACCTTCATTACTGCGACAGCCACGTCAAAAAGAATCGATTTATTGTCAACGCATCTAACCTAACAATGTTAATGGACTCTTCAGGCATCTTCTCCTTCTCATTTGTTTCCTACATGCCTATCAAAGAGACAAAGCAAGATAGTTACCAAGCTCTGGGGAGTGGTGTGTGTATGTATTAACAGAGTCCATGACCACTCCTTGTGCTGCCTATAATGAAGTGAGATGGAGGTGGAGGAAGAGGAATTGTGAAGAAATTTCTCCAGCACCAGGAGAGATCTAGAGATCTTCAGCTTCCTCTGCTGCTGTATTTTCTCAAACTTTAACAGTTCTTTTGGGGATTAGTTAACAATAAGGTTGGTTACTCCATTAGTTAGCAATATCTGGAAATGATTTACCTGCGTTTCACCTCTGCATATTTACTTGTGGCTCTGATGCAGCCAAAGGCTTGAGCTGGTGATGCTCAGCACTGCTGTGAAGGATGGATGTCCTCTGGAGCTGTCAGAAGGTGAATGTTTGATATTGGGCAGCAGTGTTTTCTCTGTTGTGTCTTTGCCAAGTCAGTCACTGGGAAACCTATTCTGAGAAAGACTCTGCATTCCTGTTATGAATGAACTTGCCTTTTGCCAAAGTATGACTGGCTGTCTGGTGCTAATCAGTGGTAACAGGATGACCTTTGAGAGTGAAAAGAGCAAAAGGCAATTTGTCTTATAGAACTTGTACAACTGTTTTGTTTAATGAAACAACATGATTATAATCTTCCCACAAAGGCACATAAACAATTAGAGTAAATCTCCCTCACATGTTGCTAGGTGTTTACATAACTCACCCTTCTCTCTTATCAAATGATGTGTGCAATGCACTCCTGACTCTGGCAGAACTTGGATCGTGTAAGCTTAATCAAACCTGATAAACAAATGTGTTTCCTATAATGCTGGAACAGCATGAACACAAGTCAGAGCACATTTATTTATGCGCCCAGGTTCTGTTTTAAAAAAGATTCCCAGTCACCAGTGTGTAGTATTTAAACAATCAGAGGGAATGCAGAAATGGCTGCTATTGCCAAGGGCATCGGTACTACTCTGTTGGTGCTGCTACTTACTCCAAATTGCCAATTTTGGGTTTGAGTTTGTAATTTGAAAGACGATTAAGAGGGCCAGGTTGCTGGTACTTCTATTTTTTATTTCAAATTAAAGCTATCACAGAGTTATTTGTTGGCAAGCACTTACTAAGCACAGACCAAAGAAGAGATGTGAAGATTTCTGCTGCCTATTTTGTCACTGTCCTGCTTGTCTGGTCTTGATTCATTCAAATGTCATTTCACAGGGACTGAACAAAATTATCAAATTGCTCATAGAATCCTAAGGTCTGAGTCTTAAAAGTTTTATTTTTCTCTTTCTTTTCTTTCTTTCCTTTTTTTTTTCTTCCCACTTCATGTGGGAAAACTACAGAACCTACTTTCAGTGCACAGGAAAAAGTGTGTTAATGTGCCAACATCAAGTGAATTCCACGAGTCTTCTATTCATTAAACTCCCAGTTCCTCTGCATGTAATTTATGTCAGTTCAGTTATGCTTCTCCAGGGTGTGCTACTAAAAGAAAAAAGAAACAGGTATTTAGCCAAAAAGAGGTGTTTTGGGTTCCAGAAATCAACTTGCACCTACTGACAAAGGAAAAAAAGACATGTTTTGCCAAAAAACAAATAACCAGACCTACTTTTTTAGTAAGATGTATAACATTTACAGTTGGAAGGTATAACATTTACATTGTTCTTTAGTGATTTCCTTTTCCTAACAAATATGCAAAACAAACAAAATCCCCCTATTTCTCTCTGTGATCGACCTTGTACATACATGACCCTGCTCCTAATACCTAATGGCGACTTCGTGCCTGTAGAGAACTGTTTGGTGATGAATCTGACCCAGACCTTGGGCCTGAATACAGCACTGCAGCTGGGAGTGATTAACTCTGCGCCCAGGCTTTGACTTGGGCTCCTGGATAGTGAGGCTGACTATTGGATACTGTGAGACAGACTGAGTCCAGAACTCTTAGCCAAATACAGTAATGTTACAAACAAAGGGCTAAATTACTTCTGTTCATGGAAAAGTACTTTCACTGTGAGCAAAACTCAGATTTCTGCTCCCCCCCCTCCCCTGGTTCTGGCCCCCTCCCCAAAACCAGCCTTGAAGCCTCAGATTTGGAGGCTGGGGGGAGCCTGTGAGGCTGGTTTGCTGGAAGGGATTCGGTTGCACAGTGCCCTTTGTTAGACTCTCTAAGTTAATTATGCTAATTGGAGCCCTGAGATTTCTCAAACTTGCCATGTTAAATATGTTTGCTTCCTCTTTGGCAGAGCTGGGACCCTACACTGTACAAGACCCTCTGTGGCCCTGGGGTACAGAAGCAGATGAAGGGTTAGGGAGAGGGACCAGCTGCTGGTCCATCTTGTGATAAGGGGTGAGAAGATGTGCCATGAGAGTATCTGAACCTGATTTCGGAGGCCCTGGCTGAATCCATGTTACTTCCCTCCATAAATTCTGGCAGGCTCTAAAGCCTCCTCTATACAGGAAAGTGAAAGGCAGAGAAAATCTGAAGACAGGCTCTGAGTGGGTGGGAGCCCTGATTAATTGCAATGTCAGAGAAAAAGAGAAGGACATATTTTAAAGTAGCAGCAAGACCTTTCTACTGAAATAAAGTAATTCTTAAATCTACTCTGCTACATGGCATTAATCTCGAGTCCCTCCTAGAAAGCCAATGGAGGTGATAAGGGCTGGCAGGGGGAAAGTGAAAACAGGGTCTGCCCTCTAAGTATTGAGAGAAACAGGGTGAAGGAAAGGAATTATCTTCCTTTCTCAGGGACATTTAATTGACTGGCATCTGGATAAGCCCCTCCTGCTGGAGTAACATGTCCCTACTCCATCCTCTACAGACTCTGCTATTTATGTCTTGGGTGTACATTCCTCTCATACTGCTGGTACAAATAACACCTTAAAACTAAATCTGTAAGTTAGGGAACTCCTGATCTTTGTATTTATTCTCTTAGTATTTGGAAGAATCATGTAAAAATAATAACAGGGAGTGCTAATTGTTTAAAATTGTCTTCTCAATGACTTTCTTCTAGAGGAACTCTTAGAGTGTAAGGGAAAGTATACGGAAAAGAATTCAACTCAGGTCAGAGTGCCTCTCCCTTCCCATATATTTGTTCAATAAACAGCTGTTCAAAGGATGAGGGAGAAGAAATCCTTTCTTACTTTTACCAGTTGTGTCCACAAAAGTCCCATCTCAAATCTCTCATGGGAGGAACTAAGGAGTAGCTCTTTGTAATATTTAGCAATTTATAGAGCTGGAGACAGTGAAAGCATTTACTGTTAATGGGTAGCATCATTTGCAACAATTGTCTGTACTTTGGGAAGTTATATGGGTAAAGCTCACTTACCACCAAATCCCTTTCCAGTGGAAACAGTGGTATAGACTGTTGAAGAGAAAAAATATATTATGGGGGGAGAAATGTGTTTAATTTCTAAAAACTTTACCCAAGCATATACAGCTTTAAGGGGTTAGAGTCCATATGAAATGCCATTTATCTTTCTAAGTTGCCCTGGTTTTGATTTAATTGTCTTCTGATGCTTTTAAGTTTAAACTGGAGATAAACAAGCATGGTTTGGAAATTATTGGTGTCAATGGGAATTGCTTAATTCACTTCAGTAGACTTTGGTGTTAAACCAAGAGATCTCCTGAACTGGGATGAAATCTATAGCCCACTGAGGCCAGTGGAAACACAGACACTAATTTTAACGATTTTTGAACCAGACCCTGAACACGAGATGAAGCCAGACTATATGGGTTGGTGGAGTTAAATGTATATGCTCAGTCTCGGGGATCAACCCTCAAAAACATAGTGAAAATGAAAACGTGTATTTAATGAGAGTCCAATCATCATTAGACAAACAACCCCTTAGATCTCAGTTGAACTAATCCCAAATTGATGGAGACTCAGTTTGGCCAGATATCTGAACAGCAATTGCTTCTTCAATAACTATTTATTAAAATACAATCCCTGGACTAACTTTCCAGTTATTAAGATACAGTTTCAGGATGGGCTTCCCCCTATTCATGCGGATGATATGGTATGTACTGCACATTCTGAAGGAAGTGCACAAAAGTGCTCTCCTTTAGCTGTTAATCAGCTTACCAGTTCTTGCACAGAAAATGCTATATTCTGGACTATGATCCTGGCAAATAACCAAAGGGGAAGTGGATTTTCAAATGCTTATTTTATTAATCTTTAAATATCGCCTCGCCAGGGCTCCAGGTGCTGAGTGGTTTATAACACTCTAAATTGTAATCATGGATAATTTTTAATCCTGTGCATACATTCCCCTACTGCAACTGAATGGGGATCTCACAGACTGTAAAATGAAGAGCTGCCTACAAGATCTGCTCCTCATCTCTGGCACAACAGCACAAAGGAAATTTCCTGCTAACCCATCAAGTCCTTGAATGATTTGTAAAATACCATAAGAGCCTGAGAGCATTTAAAAGGAGGTGAGAGATAGAGAATTGCACGTTCCTGCCCCTGGCACATCAGCCAAGTGGGACCTAATCCAACCACCCCCTGTAGTTAAATGAAGAACTTGACTAATTTTTGGATCAAACCCAGGTAGTGCACTGCCTCACATTAACAGCAGTTCCACTTATCTTTGAGTTGGATTTTCCTGACTTTGTTTCTGTACAGACAGTTATTTGCTTGAGGGCTGAAGGATTTGCAGACCAACAATATTTGAGGTTTTCACTGCTATCTTCATGTTTCAGGCACATTTTTACAAGGAATTTAGGGGTGCTGCATTACGACATTTTTATTCAGTTGGCACAAGAGATATTTATGAAAGGTTTCTGCTCACCCTCTTTTCAACATTTTTTAACTCAGGGGTACAAGGTGCAGACCTGATTCACCTATTGACTGTGGCTTCCTTCCAGCAGAGGGAAGTGGTATAAGTGATGATTTTTTTAAATTATGGAAAGGACTGGATATAGGTCTGTCTCACTGAGGAATAAGTGTTGGTGGTAGAGGAATGGGACTGGCAGCTGGCAGGGTTTGGGGAAATGGGGGAGAATTTCATTGCAAATTGAATTATAAGAGGATCTATGTGATAAAGGGAAGCCTCCTAATGGAGGTTAGTGCTTGTTCCCTGTGAAAAGCCATCAAGGTTTGGATGGCTGGCATTTCTAATTCTGTTAAGTGTCAAAATCGATGCTTGATGGGTCTGTGAGAGCCAGGCAATGGATATGCCTGTGCTGACATACCAATCTGGTACAAGAAAGGGACGAGGAAGGGTCTTCCCAGAATAAGAATGAGATTCCTCTTGCAATTTAATTTGCTTAAGGTTTTAAAAGCATTTAAAAAAATAATTAAATAACAGGGCCATTTCTACCCTCCTTCTAAAATAAACCTTGAGCTTCGTTTGCAGTTTTCCACTTGTAAGCGACACATGTAAGCAAAGGGCCTGTTGTTGCAACCCTGGAATGCTCCCAAGCAAATGATGCTTCTTTATTGAAAGCAAATGAAGAAAAAAGGGAATCTGTCAAGGGGAGAGAACAGTTTAATTGGATTAAAACCTATGAGCACATACAGCAGGGGAGGAGAGAGCTCCTGTATTCCCGACTCCTGTGGAGAAGGCAAGGAGATTACTGGGGGGTGAAGTGAGATCTGTGCAACACAGCACAAGCAGCCATCCAAAGGCTGGAGTTAGCCAGTGTCAGAGTCCCAGAGGAATTGCTGGTTTCTTTGGGGTGGCTGGGGAGTTCTGAAAAGGGTGGCTGGCAGTGCTCATTAGAGGGAGTGCAGGTTCCTCTGGCACTGAATGCAAATTAAGGAGCAATGTTTGTGTCTGTGGTTCATAAGCAGTCAAATGGTTTGTCCAAAATACATTTCGCTTTTTCTCTAAAGGGGCAGCCTGTAGATTCAAGCCTCAGATTTTTTATGCATTTTAAATTACTCACTCCAGCCTTGGTCTTTCATCCCCACACTGTTGTTGAAAAGAACCCTGAGTTTAGGATTCTTTTTCATGGGCTCTTCAGGAAGCAGGGACTTTGCAGGGGAAGGCACTGTTATGCTGTACAGCCAAGCTAGGACGATGATGTATAAAGTCACTTGGCGCAATGTGCTAGGGAGAAAACTTGGACAGAGAGGATCTTTGGAAACTCAGTCTCATTGCAAAGCCACAGCTAATGATGGTCCAGGATCAACTCAAAATATTCCTGAGCTCTCAGGCTGATATCTGAATTCTAGACCCAAAATTTCTGGAGGGCTCAGCATTTTACAATTTCTTCTCAGCATCAAGCCCAGAGCCATGGAAATGTGGGTCCATAGCCATTTCTGGAGTAACTCTTGGGGCACAAAGCAGAGCACACCAGTGTTACACTTCTGAAGCCTGAATCTTAATATAAGCTGAAATTTTGATCCCTGGGTTATGGTGCTGAGTTGGTCCTAAAGTGCTACTGCCCTTCACCTCCCCACTGCCACCAGAAGGGATGGAAAGTAAAACTGGGACGGGTAATTGCACAGCGAGGCAGGGACAGGGAATCGAGGAAGTTTTGCAGGTCGGGTTGGGGGAAGGGGCTTTGATTTGAATACGAAGAAGCATTTGGAGCCAAACCAGCAGCAGATTGTGGTACCTTCTTAATTCTGTGAGCCACACATGAATGACCTTTTTGTCTGCCTCCGCCTGCCTGCAGTGGGGGGCTCCCCCTCGCCCTTCCCCACCACACACACTCATTGATAATATACATGTGCTAAATAGGATTAACTCTCCCTCATCTGCATGAGTTGTTTCTCTCCCTTGGCCACTCCGCCCGCTTCTCCCTCTCCCCTTCCGCACCCTCCAGCCCTCCAGCTCCTTCTGGAGCTCCATGTGGGCCTTGTGTGGAGTTTAGCTCCCTCATTGTAGGGCAGCTGGTAATGGGAGCGGGGCTGAAAAGCCGGCTGTCAGGCTCAGTGCTCGGGAAGAATAGGCGGGCGTCTGCTCCGCAGCTTTCCCTTTGATAGAGGAGGATAATCCCTGCTATGAGAAGGCTGAGTCAAATGGAAAGGGAGAGTGAGCCCAACGCCCTCCCACAGCCCCGAAGCAGCACGAATTGCAAATCCCGGGATTTGAGTGGAGGCGGCTCATCCCGCTAAGCACCTCGTGATGAATCCATTTCATCCTGGAGGTGATGAATCCATTTCATCCTGGAGATGGAGGGAGTCAGGGAAGCCGCTCTCTAGAGGAGAGGTGCCCCTTTTGTAGCCTGAGCAGAGAGCTGGGAATAGCTCGTTTCCTCCCAGGAGCTGGGACAAGGTGTAGGGGGAGGTCAGGACTGTGCCCCCTCCATCCGTGCTTTCATCTGGGAGCGTTCCAGGCTGCCACGTGCAATGAGACAATGAGAGGAGACTGGGAAATGAACTCACTCAGCACAGCCAGAATCAGACCTCCCAGGTTTCCTCTCCAGCAGCAGCCATCCCATACTTTGAACTGGGAAACCAGTGAGGGGACATGTCTCAGGTGGGGATCTGGGATGTGTGGCAGCAGCCCGGGGAGTGAGTCCTAAAGAAGAGGCACTGGTGTGTCTGAGGGACTCGTGCAGCTGGTTTAGGAAGAGGGTGAGGGACAACCCCAGTGGGAGAAATATTGCTTCAAGGGTAGGAGGTGGCTGTTTGAATGTGTCTCAGTGTGCAAGATGTAATGGTTTATTGGTATCCCATTAGTTAGGGACTCACCTTAGGAGGCAAAACCCCTGGTTCAAAATCCCCTCTCCAGCTCAAGCAGTCTGGAAACTTGGATTCCCATAGTTCAAGTGGATGCCTTACCCTCAGTCAGGCATTGTTTGAGTGTCTCTAACTATATCTCACTTTCTGCAAAATAGTTTTGGAAAGTCTTAATTTTGAGATGTTTATCTGTCAAGAAATGGTGACTTAAAATTCACTCAGAAGATTTTTTCTTTTTTCCATGTAAGTTTTATGGGACTGGCATTCCCTTGCTTGTATGCAGAGGTTTAAAACAATGTTCAGGCAGGATGTTAAATAATTTTATTTACTGATGTTTACAAAAATCCATGTTTTAGGATTAGGACCAAGTATTACCATGCTGCTCGGTAACACCCATGGCCCACTGAGAGAAGATGAGGCAGAGCCAGGACAAGAAACTAGAAATATAAACCAGTGAGAAGGGAGCAGGGTTTTTTAGCTGAACTTTGTATTTTTTTTGTATATTATGTTGAATCTATTTTTGATCAATCCAAGAGTGGCTTGTCCACTCTTGGTGCATCCAGGTCCTTCAGATTGTTGAGTTTAGTTCCAGATTTATCACCTTGTTCCCTTACATTCTCCAATGCTGAATATTTACCTGTGCTCACTAAACTTTTCTGAAGCAAAATCTTTGCTTTAATGTTTCCACAAAACAGGTTTCCTGCGAGCTCCCTCTCCTTCCAACCAGTCTCGGAGGCACTGGGAGAAAAGCTGCTCTCCCTGTGTTGCAGGGCCTGCTCTCTCTTATGGGATCCAAAAATGGAGCAGCATAATAAGCAAATGGGTGGCACTAACCAAGCATTTGAGAACCTGGAAGGAACTTTTGTTTCCAATTCAGCTTTCAAAAGAGGCAAAAGGCCAAGGGCTTTCACATTATTTATTCCAACCCATTTTCCCATCCTCGAGGCTCAAACAAAAGTGGCCCACGCCGAGTCTTGCAGATGGATTAGCAATCAAGCATACAGCTGCACATACCTGGCACTCAGGCGTCCGTGCTAGCCAGCCTCCGAAGAGCAGATCTCGTTTTTACTTTTTGGGTGCTGGAATGTGGGAGTGGGTGGAAGGGCCAGGATGTGAGCAGCCTCCACAGATGTTTCACAAGAAGGAAGTGAATCTATAGTTTAGGCAATCTGATTTACTTGAATCTCCAGATTGTTTTCTTGGAGGGTTTTTGAGTTTTGCTGGAATTTCTGGTGGAGGTTTGGGATGCAGCTTATTTTTTCAGAGTTGGTTTTCCTATGTCCCTTTATGTACTCTTCCTCTCCTCTTCTTAGGACTATCCTGATCATCTGGAAGTGAGGAGCTGACCTTTCTGCATAAACAATGAGAAATATGGCAGCTTGCCTCCAATGTAAAAACCTTCATCGTGTCACTAACAGCTCTATCTTTACCATCTTATACCTTGGAAGCCTTTCTTAATTAATTTCAAAATGTTGGTCATTATTCATCAGGAGTGACTCATTGGATACCAGCAAACTGTGACAACCCAGTGTGTCATCTTGATGATTTGCTGGGCAACAAACTCCCCACCAAAGCAACAGGGAGCTCAAAATACTGACGTCAGGTCAGATAAAATTCATAGTCTTGTTACAATTGCAAGCTTAACCCACTTGAAAGTCTTGCACTTGAATCCTGGCCGATGGTGGCCTTGGAACCACACACGCCCCATATGGCTCCACGTAGACAAGGAGCACGGCAGAGGCTGCCAGAGTGGAGTAAGATTTCAGTTGAGATTTGGGCTTTTTTCAAATCCAGAAATTCAGGGAACGAGTTGGAAACAAAAGGCAAGGGGTTGGGTTTGCTCAGAGGAACACAATGTTGAGAGGGGCAGTGGGGTCTAATGGCAAGGGGCTTTCTGCTGGCTTTAGAAATGCCCAACCCAGCAGAAATGCTTTGCCTCCATCTGTGCTGAGCAAAGGCCCTCCTCCACAGGAAATACAAGGATTGTATCAAGGTGTACAAGGTGCCCTCTGTGCAGCCAAATCCCTTTGTCCACGTGCTTTGAGCAGAGGTCAGCAAAATGTTGCGGGGAAGATGCTGCACGCCTGTGTGCACACACCGGGTTGTAAAAATCTGTGAAACTCTATTCATAGAAAACTAACGGGCAGGCCTCCCTGTAATGCAAAGCAGCCTGTGGTCTGTTTGCACTTGGAAAGCTTGGAAATAGGAGTGAGGTCTGCGTTGGCGCAGGGAAAATCTTGAATCCTCACAGCCAGCAGTGCTGGCAGCCGGAGATGATCATTGTCAATAATACACAGGAAGATTGTGCTCCATTGTTGCGGTTCATTATTAAATTACATAATTTTCATTTTTTCCATCCTTAAGCTTTACCACTTAAAATGGTTTGTCCTATGCAATCAAATGTGATCCTTGAGCCTCAGCTTAAAAACCCAATAACAATGAGCATTCTCTGGAATGGAAAAATAGATAGGAAATAAAGGGACTATATAGTAATTCACTTAAATATGTGTGTAGAATCTAACCAAGAGCCTGATACAACAATACTGAGTGATCTGCATCCAGACCACCACTTTGAAGGCACAGATATAATATCCTGGTGCTAGGTCAGCCTGATCTCCTGACCCCACGGAGAAATACTTCTGGCATGTAGGCAGGCATAAGTTTTTCAGGAAAAAAAACTCTCAAGCTGTCTGATGAAAAATTTCATCATAATTTAAGCTCCTCAGTATAGCGTTTGCAACGGCCTTCAGGTTTTGAGAGAGGTAACTCTTAAAGTTAAGTTCATGCAATTGCTTGTGATGATGTCAATGGAATGGAAGAAGCTTAGATGAGGTCCCGTTCAAAGATTAAATACACATCCCCAACAGTCTGTGTAGGAAGAGCATAGATCAGACATCCTACCACAGCAATTGGCTGCTTGTGTCCACCTGTAAGAATTGCCTTTGGGTTTCTTGGGTTCTTGTCCCTGTGCTGAGGCCTGAGCTGCCTTTTCCTGGTTCTTTCACTTATCAGAGCCTGGTCTGTGCCATCAGGAATCGCAAGGATTGCCTCCTTCCAGTCCAAATCAGAAGTGGTGAATACCAGCAATGTTGCATTAAAAACCAAACTGAAACAAAGAGATGGTTTTTTTAGGTGCCCTGGATCAATCTCTTTTCGTCAGGTAGAGACAACAGGAAATTTGTGAGTTCTCCCAAAGGCCACATCAGGGATTTTGTGACTTCAGAGGGGGTGTTGTTTTTCCTTTTCTTAGCAGGGAGACTGTACTGAACCCAAATACCCAAAGTGGAGAGAGGAAGCAACGGCGTGAGCCCACACACACTGAGGGGAGGAAGCAGGGACAGGATTTCGGCAGACGAGCTGCCGTGTCAGAAGGATCTACTTAAGAACTAGTGATTCACACTGGAAAAGTTGTTCCACTTTTTCTGTCTTTCTTCCCCCTCCTGCCTCTTTGTTTGGTTGTGTTGCATAGCTCCTGGGACATTCAGAGTGACAATAAGGCAATTGTTCCTTCAGGAACTGGCCTCAATGAAACAGTGCAGAAAAAGTGACACGGCAAGAAAATATGACAAATATTCTGTACTTCTGTGAAGAATACTGCCACTTCCTAGTACATATTCCTGAGAAGAAAATATCCATCGATATATTTATTTTAAACAGGGAGTTTCCAACTATGTTTCTCCTCCTTCTGAAAATCTAAAGCTCAGATCTCTCCTTTACCTGCTCTGTAAGTAGCAAACGCACCCAATATCAATTATGTTTTTAATCTCTTAAGACCCAGTCTCCAAATGCATTTGTGTCTGTGTATACACATGAACTGTTTTCCCTTTGTCTTCCTATCCAAAATGCAAAAGCATCTCAGATGTTGTGATTCCTCCAGGTTTTTCCCCTGTGGGAGGATGGAAACATGTAACATTATCTTCTAGCTGCCTACTGCCTGTCTCTGAAATTAGCATTTCAGTGACTGAAAGGTAGTTAGTTTCCACACAAAAAAAAAGTAAAAAAAAAAAAGAAAAAAAAAGAAATGGAGGGTTAGTACAAGGCTGACACTAATAGTAATAGGAAATGAGGGAGAGGGTAGGGGACATGTTGGCTTACTAAATGAAAACTGTGATTTTACCAGACGTGCTAACGGAACAATGAAAGGGGCTTTTACAGAACAAATTAATTCTTTGAGTTTCTGTAATTAGCTACCTAAAGAAGGAAGAACCTCACAGGACATGTTAACACAGAGTTAAAGGAAAGCTCTGTTGCTATCCTAAATCTAGGGGTTTTAAAGTATTTTAGTTTTTATTTCTGGGATATCCTCCAGATGAGCAAGGGCAGAGTGGGTGCTGTTGGATGCAAAACTGAGGAACAACACAGACACTCCGATCTCATATTAATTGATGGAGGCTGTTGTTTATTGCTGTCATGCCAACAAATCACTCCTCTTCCAAAAATTAATCACATCTCCTGTGAGGGGCTGCAGCCCAGGTGGCTTGGCTTCACTCTTCTGAGAGGGATAGCAAGGGCTGAAACTGTATTTTGGCAGCTGGCTTTGCTAGGCTCGGCTCAGAGAGGCAGGATTTGGAGGGGCACTAAGGAAAAAATTCTAAAGAAAACTTTTGTTCTTTCTCTTTCCATCCCAAAAGACTTCATATTTTTCCCGTGGCTGAAGATGTTCCTGTCCCAGATTAGTAGCATGAGGCTTCCAGACTTCTTTAGCTGGTTGGGAAATGGGTAGCAATCCTGGACAATGGTGGCTCCCACCACACTCTGCAGGTGTCAGGTTTAGTCAGGCTGAGCTTGTTCTGCAGGGTACAGAGTACAAGCTTGTATGTATTATAGGAAATAAATTAGAACAATAATAAATTGTCCTGAACTTTGAAATATTCAGAAACTCGGTCTGTGAGAAAATTTGTTTGTTAGACTTACTGCTCTACTCAGCAAACTCCTGCCCAATTGAGGCTGATCTGTGGTTTTTTGGAGTTTCCCTGGCCCAGGAGGTGGGCTGGGGATGGAGGACACAGGCAATGTAGTGTGTGTCTGAAAAAAGTAGCCCTGTCTGGGAACTGAAGAGAGGCATGGGAGATGGAGCAGGGGGAAATCTCTCCAACCTTTTTAGAATTATAATAGTTTTTATCAGGTAATGGAGAAACAGTGAGTGTGGCAAAGCCCCCTTTGGAGTGGGGTCCTTTCAGTTGGTTCAGCATCATGTTATCACGGCTTACTGTGAAGTCTAAAATAGACGTTGGCCCCTATTCTGGCATCTAACATGAAGCTGGATAACAGCCTGAGGGACTGCACAACACAGCATGTTTTATCCCTGCTGGGACAGTGGCTTCCCAGATGGCCAACAGGGACATTGCTTCAGACTGTCTGAGCTCCAGTTGTGGAGGGAGCTGATGTCTGGTAGTGCTAGAGGCTGGGTAATCCAAATTCCTCAGTATTCGCTTGGCCTTGGATGCTGCATGGTAGCTGTCAACCTCTGTAGGCACCCTGGTCTGTGCTCTGAATCAGGAGTGCTAAACTCGTGGTTATTATTTTTCTTTTTTATTATTATTTCAAGGAGGTCCTGTAACCTCCCTACCTTTGCTGGGGGATTCCCATCCTCAGTCATACCAGTGGGTTTTTTGGGGAATAGCTTCCCAGGAGGGAAGAGTAGAAACAATATTTATGTGTTTGAGGTTTTTTCCTAGCTGATATTTAAACTTGATTTCTGGAGCATTCACAAGGCAAAGTTAACAGTCTCTGCTGAGGAGTTTGCCTATTTTAAATCAGGGGGCTCTGCTGGCCGTGGACATTTGGCCTCCGTTGGCAGCTGGAGGCTCAGGCGGGTGCCAGAGAAGTTCATTGTATCCTGCACAAGGCAAACCTTGGCACCAGAGGCGGGACGGCCCAAGGGAGAGGGCAGAGCCCCTGCAGGTGGTTCCAGGTATTTCCTGCACAGTGTCCCCTGAGTTAGGAAATGTTGGCTGTTGGGCACTTAGCATAGGTTGTAGTATCCACTGTACTGGGCTCCTGCAGATAGTTTAAAGCCATGGGAGCATGGCGTGGGCTTTGAGCTCTGGTCAGAGTAGATAAACAGTTCTTTCCTTGCAGAGATTCCTTCATCTCAGCAGGACCACGAATCAGGTGCCCAGTTTTAGGCACCCATTTTGAAAATGGGTGGATCAGCTGCAAGATTTGCAGCTTCCACCAGAGTCCCAGACCCAATATGAAACTGAAACGCTGGAGGATGGCTTTTAACCTTTCTTGCCACAATTAAAAATGTTGTGTTCAATATTAAAAGCACATTTATTTTAAATCCAGAAGCCTGGCTTTCTGTTCTAAAATAACCCATTTGTAATGAGTTCTTCATCCAAGCAGGGGAAAGAAATACTTGGTCCTGGAAGCCAGCTCCATAAAGAAACACAAAGAGCATCTTTCTGAATAGCACACAAGTGTGAAAGGAAACATGCAACTGCTGGAGAAATAGAATCATTTGTACTCAGTGAAGGGAAAAGGAAGAAAAAAAAAAAAAAAAGAAAGAAAAAGCTTTTCAAAGGAGATCTGTGACTGAAGCTCTCCAGAACTGTTTAACCTGTTGGGGATATTTAGCAGATGAATTCTGACCCACGTTCTCCACTTTGCTGTACCCTGTGACAGAGCGACGCAGCATCTGCCGCTTGTGTTCCTCTCCAGACACACTCACAATGCCGGAGGAAACGGGGGAGAAAATTATGCAAATTGCTCTGAGCAGATTACTTTGACCAGCTGCTCTTCTTCCTCCTCAATCAAAGGTCTGCCTGGGAGAGCCAATCTAGATTATATATGTCACTCCGAGGCTGAGCCGCTGCCTCTTGGTTCCTTTCTCCCCAGACAGGGACGTTTCTTACTGTAGGTAAAATGCAAAGCACTGGGGATATCAATTGCTCAAAAGAGGACACAAGGGGCTGGGAATTCCTTTCAGTTTCTGTGCAGTAGCTCCTTGGCAGGTTGTTTGCTGGTTTTTCAGGGCTATTCCCAGAGAAAGTGGTTCATCTCCATGCTAACAATTATTGAATTTTTTTATTAAGCATGATGAAATGTGGCAGAGAGGAAAAAAAATGAGCAAAAAAGCTCCCCAGGCGGCGTGTTCACGGCATGGCCTTAGGTGATGTTATTAAGCACATGGGCTGAAAGCTGAGTAGCTTTACCCTGTGCAGCCAAGGGTGTTGCGGGCTTTTTATTTTATTTGTTGTTGTTGTTGCTTTTGCAAAGTGAAATTTATTCACAAACACAAACAGGAGGCCAACCTGCTGACGTGTGTTTCCAAACCCGCCAGACGTGGCCGTGACGTTGCTCTCAGACAGACCAAGAGCTGCAGCCACGTCCGGAGCTCCTCTCCCTCCCCACCCTCTCCTGCCACACGCTGCCTACCCTGCGCCTTTAACAGTGCTCAGAGTCCAGAAAAGACTCCACAGCTTCATAAATGATTAATATATTCTTCGTTTTTTTTTAAAAAATAAAGAATGCTACTGTACCAGAGAGCACCTAACCCTGGCAGAAAAAGATACAGTGCTGTCACAGTCTGGTGGCAAGCCAGATTTCACTGCCTTAAATCACCATTAAGCTTTTCCCTAAGTTTGATGGAAACTTCGGTTTTTTTAATCCCATATACAAATCAAAGAAAGTCCCATGTTAGCATGTGATAAAACACACACACATAAATATGTGAGCTGAATGTGGCTGCAGATCAGTGGGGATACATCCTCTGGAGGGTGCAGTGCCAATAAGGGAGCCCTCACTGCGCTTTAGAGAGATTAATAATTCTCCTGCCCTAGTTTATTTTTTATAGATCCTATCCCATAGATTTTTCCCAGTGGATGCTAGAATTGTTGAAGAATTTTGCATTTCAATATACATCCCCTGCACTGAATTTCTAATCTGCTTCAGCAGGTACCGAGGACCCCACCAAGCAGGCACACACCCTGGTTTGGGGTTTTTTTTCTTTGCTGACCTGGAGTCTTGGAGTGTGTAGTGTAGCAGCCTGGCTCACTGTTTGCTGGTTTTACCTATTTTGTGTTCACCCTGTTAATATGAGAGTGGGTATTAGTGTAAATAAAAAGTTAGTCAAGCCAGGAAATTTTAATGAGCGGTCCAAAGATTTCTGACAAAAGCTGGGTGTGTTGAGATGCTCAAAGCAGTCAGCACAAAGGTGCAGACCTCTCGCTGCTTCCCACCACCATGTGCTAGTAGTGAAGATGACAGTTCTAAAATTTGAATCAGCACAAATCAATTTAACTTTTTAATTATATGGTGTGAAATCTAGGCAAAATAAATTAAGGCAATTGAATACAGCGTTCTTTTTTCTTCTTGTGGTCTTAAGGTGCTTTTTAAAAGGTGTTTCCTCTTATTTTTCCAGTTTTTAAAACCATGATTTGATTTTAGTAGAAGTGCACTGGCATCATCTAGTAATATTATCACTTACTATGTTGTTTTGTGTCCCATGCTATTAACTTTCTTTACAGAAAATATTTGTAAAGTGGAGACAGTGACAAATAAAACCCACTGTTGTTTTGCCCTGTTATTTCTGGATTGTCTGTAGAGCTTGACTTGGTGTGTGCTGACGACTGAGGAGTCCATGGGACTTGCCACTTCACCTAATTTCTGTTTGCTGCCAGGTGAGTCTGAGCAGCCCCTGTTCAGGGAAAAGCTGCAATTATAGCTGTGATCTCGACACCAGAGTTCACCCGCATTTCTGGGGAAGTTTGTGGAGGTTTGGAAGCTAATGAGCTGCAGCTAAAGGGGGAGCTCTGCAGCTACTTCTTTCGGGGGGGTTTATGTGCCTCGGCACTATGTGTTATTCAGCTTTTCTGTCTTGCTCTGGGCTCACAGAGTGCACGTTCTCACTTTATTTCTCCAAACCTTGTCTCTATTCTGCTTTATCAGGGCTGTCTTGTACGAAGAATTGCTGCAGTGTATTGATGGAATGAAAGTTACCAGTGAAAAAAAAAAACAACCAACCCCTGAGATATGATGAATTAGCTGCAATTTCAGTGGTAAAAATGGTCTCTCATGGTTGGCTATTAACTACACTCTGGTGAGTACATTTTCATGCAAGAGATGGTTTGCTATTTCAAAGGAGTCTCATTGATACTTGATCAAGTTATTTTCAAAAGTTTAAAGTATTATTAGCTGGTAAATCCTACTGCTCAATTTTACAGTCACATTTTTTATTTGCTGTTGCTTCTCTGTGTACATTTGGTGCAACTGTCTGGGTGGGCACTGAAGGAAAAGTGAAGCTAACTATCCTGGAGAAACTGGAGAAAATAGGAATACTCCCCTTTTACTCTGGCTTTAAGGAAGTGTGACCTTGTACTTCATGGTACTGTGGAGTACTGGAAATCATTCTCTCAGCAGCATGCTTGCATTTCGAAGCTGCAGCCAGGATTCTCCTTATCTTTTACAGAGCATCGTCACTGATGTGCCATTACGGGTCATCTGCTAAAAAACTCTGCTTGCTATTTTTAACAAGAGGAGAGGTTTTTTTGTTGCTTTATTTTGGTTTTACGTTAATAAAGAAAGGAAAAATCTAGCCAGCAGGGTAGCTCAAAAAGTTAAGTAAAATGAATGCTCTCAGATCAACAAGAGCAGCAGAGGTTGCTGCCTGAGAGCCCATTAGTGGCAACTGGGAAGGAATGACTAGTCCTGAGCAAGCCCAGGAGATGGACGTTACTCAAGAGCCACCGATCAAAACAATTAGTAATTGGCAATTCAGCAGAGTGGCTAATGAGTTCTGTATGAAACAGCTACACCCTCACCTGAAGAAAGAAGTCTCTTTCCAGATCTGGACTAGACTGGACTGTTTCTGCAAATGATCTGAGGGCATCTTGGATGCACTAATGCCATCGGAAATTTGAAATCTGTAAGGTATTGGATCATTCTGCATTTACTGTGGCTCTGCAGGGAACCTTAATTACAGAGAGGAAATGACTTGCCGACATTTGCACTTTCCCGCTTTGCCATTGAATTTGTCATGGTCAGTGTTTTCCTTGTCTATTTTCAGTTTACTCAGGCTGTAACCTCAGTGGATCCTTCACTCGATCCCAGTTAGCCCAGGCCAGTGCATGGTTACAAGTTGTCCAAAGGAAAACTCATGTGGTGAATTGGTGGACACAGATTTTTCTGCCCTGCAGAGCGAGCTGGTTTTACAGGAGCATCGGCACGGGAGAATAGGTACAGAGAGAACCTGTGTGATCATAATCACTCCTAAACCCCATCTTGATGCTTCTAAGTGAGTTCTCAACTGAAGGAAGTAAGCAAGGGCTTCTCTCTCAACTTTGCCCTGTAATGCCTTCCTTCTTCTCTCCCTGCCCCTTCCCCAAAATCCCCAGGAAGGCAGTGAAATCCGACAGGCAGTGAGATCAAAGCTCTGTCCTGTTACCAGGTTACCCACCACTAAATCTGCGAGGGACTTGGGGACATTCTCTATGACTGAACAAGTGACTGCTCTGTCCTGGGGGTATAAATCTAATGCAAGCTTGTCACCATAAGCCTTGTATATTTATGGGAAGCTTTCAGAGGAACTGCACGGGATCAGAGTTTCTGTTCAGCTCCAAGACACAGCATTCCCCGGCATGCCTGTGAATGGAGAGGCACATCCCAGGCACACACTGCTGCCTCACTGCCAAGCCCTGCAGAGCAGTGATGCATTTGTACTGATTTGTCACTTCTGGAACCGGTGTAAGAGACCTGGAGTGGGAACATGAAGGATGGAAGTGACACCAGGGTAAGGGCAAGGAACATTCACACTATATTTAGGGCAGAAGCAGATAGTGGTAACAATTGCAAGGATCATATATAATGCAGTAAAACTGTCTGCCTGAAATATAAACAAAAGCCCTTTCCTGAGGCAGTGAGGGGTGATCAGTCATGCTGACAGCCTCCTCAGCTAAGCAGCCAGGACATCTCATTCAGAAAGCATGGCCAAAGTGTAGGGCACTGCTTATTCCTTTAACAGCATACTGGAAACAGCATCTTTGCTCTGGTGCAGAAGAATGACTCCTCTCCAGACATTTTACATGGGCTTTATGAGTGTGTGCTGGCACCATTGGTGTTTCCTACACCCTGAGCAGCACGAGAGTGGTATAGACATACCAGGATGCAGCAGCAAATTGGAGAATTTTACTTAATTTAGAGTACACTCTGAATCTGAGTAACTTGTTCAAAGATATAAGTTGATCAGCTGTATTGGATCCCAGAACAAAACATGTTAGTTTAACTTCTGGATACATTCATTCTACCACTAGGACATTTCCTTTAGCAAGCAAACCAGCACAAAACTTGGCGGAATTCAATCCTTCACAAATATGCCTCAGAACTGAGGAGTGGGCTCTGCTTTAATCTGCCCTTTCACATATTTTTTTAAGCTGACATAGAGCAAACAGAAAAATTTCAATATCCTTCATATATTGTTTTTTACCCTTTCCCAAGATATTCCTTGTTTGCCACTCTGACTGAGAAGATGCCAGCCGAGTCTCAGCTAGTGCATCTATACCTATGTTGTGTTAAGAAGGAAGACTGCCCTTGTTCTTTGAGGAGCAAAAAGTAGGCAGATGCCTTTCATTGCTTCCCAGGGTGATTCTCATATTTTGGAGAGCATCATCTTTTCTGGGCAGCACCCACAGTGCCAACAATAATGACAGAAAGCTCTGTGAGCTGGAGGCTGCTCCCTGTCTCATGCTAATTCTTTACTCAGTCTACTTTTAAAAGTCTCAGAAGAATGAAATTCCACTCTGAGATATCCAGATACAATTCAAAAACAAACCCTTCAAAGTGGTAGATGGAAGGTAAGAGATACAGGCGGAACCTGATCCCCAGCCTCCACACACAGGAGGAAGGCATTTGATTGCAGTTTTATTGTTCCTCATGTCAAAGCTGACGGACTGTCAGGAACAAGAGGTTGTCCCTCAGGAAAAGTGGCCTGTGGCAGGGCTAGCAGTGGCTTTTCAGGGTCCAAGAGCAAGTGGTGGGGAGAGGCTGGGTTGGGACTGGTGGCAGCTGTGATGTTGAGCTGCCGTGCATTACTGTGGCCCTAACTAGCAAAATGCCCCCTTCCTGTCTGTTCCCAGTCTTGGCTACCAGCCCTTCATTTATACTCATAATAAATTCACTTGTTAATTGGAAGAAGTACATATGATGAGCTTTTGATACAGTTCAAAGGAGCAATAGCCAGTTTCTTGATTCCTGTGTTGGCAGCCATCCTTCCTGTGTGCCCCAGAATCAAAGTGCAGCTCTTGTTCCAGCAACTGTCAGGCTTTTTACATCTTTTGATCAAGAGCCTGGCTGCAGAAAGAGGAAAAACCAACACCCAACTGTTTGGATCTTTTCCCCTACAATTATTATCACATCCATTACTCAGCAGAAGCCTGGAATGCCCTTTCATTCTTACACAAATACTTTCTTTTGGGATTCATTTAAAGTTTCCTTGTGCATGAAGTGGTCACTTGTCAGCTATCCACCTGAAGGGGTGAGGCAGAGAAAGCACAGTCAGCAAAAAAGGAACCCTGACTTCAAGCATTTATAATGAATATTGACAAAAAGAGGGGGTGGGGAGGAGTGGGAATCAAAAGCTCTAAAATTGCTGATTAGGCAAAACCCGACTGCCTCCTGCCTATGGAGAAAATGGCATCATTAGGAGGGATGCAGCAGGGCTGGCATTATGCAACGCCCGGTCAGGAGCAGTGAACAGCACAGCAGAAACTCCCACTCGGACCAGAAAATAGAGATTGCCCTTTTGTCTGGTTTCTGAAATTTCAGCTCTGGAAAATCCCAGGCTATGGTGGTCCTCAAACTGGATGACACCTGTGGTCTGTGCAGCCCAGGTGCTCCCTACTGGAGGTGCTGCACAGACCAACATCAGAAGCCTGGCAGCAGGCGTGGGTTGGGTATTTTGTCTCCCTATCAGAGATTACAGCAAACCCTGTGTCAGTCAAGTCATGGGGTCTAGTGTTTCTATTCCTTCTCATATTTTATCTAAGGGTACAAGAGCTGGCAACACCAACAGACCAGGCGACTCAAACGTGTAACAGGATGGAGCAGCACTCCAAGCTCCTGGAGACCTGCAAAGAGACAGGGACTGGGGACACAAGAGCTGAGCACCCTGCATAGAGCCTTCCCTCTGCACAGATTTAATGGTAAGTGGGGCTGGGTGTACCAATGATTACCAGCTATTATTGGCTGTTAGGTGGTTCCCAGCTCATGAATGGTGCTCTCAGGCTGGTTATGTACACAGTATATAGGAAAAACATGAGGCTTGGGTTTTTCTGGTATTGCTGTGCCAAGAGAGATGGAACTAACTAGTTACTTTTTTTTTTTTTAAATAATTTCCAAGCATTTACTGCAAGTCAGGACTGAGACACTGGAAGGGAAAGCTGCAGCACTGCTTCCCGTGTACTCTCCTCCGCTGAGCAGACCCAGGCCCCTGGGATATGGATTTCAAGAGCAATAAATTCACTCTAAAAATTTAAAGAGGATGACGCAGAAAACTTCAAAACAGCAAACAAACCAGCTCCCCACAATAAAAGCCATTTCTCTCCTGACGTCTCTTTCTAGTTACAGCATGACACATCAAGGTCAGATACCCTGTCCCACAGGAGCTTGGCTTTGTACAGGGTGAAAATCCTCCCCCAATGGTGTGTGATGTCTGATGTTTCGTAACGATAAACTACTTATATAAAACCCAGGATTCTCATAGTGGGACATCGTTTACAGCAAGCATTCCCTCTCACAGGGCAGGAAGCACTGAGCTGAAGTGCCTTCAGGAGGTAGGAACAATCAAAGAGATATTTAACCTTGGATTGCTGATCCCAGGCCCTGCTGACTCCTGTATCTCACTGCATTCCCTGTGCAAAGGAGAGCTCACATCTGTAGCTCAATAAATTAGCCATTCATACCAGGAGGTTTCTCTATGGCAGAAGCTGAACTCAACAGCAAGAATAATAATCCATATGTTTGTTATTGTGATTAGCTCCTCTGGAAGATAAAACTCGGAAAGCCCTGCTGGAGCATCACAAATGCTGCAGCACTCGTGCCCCCCAATGCTTTCAGTCAGGAAAGGGGATGGGACAAGAAGCCCCTCCCTGCCTGGAACATTTCCTCCCTACCAATCTCCTCCATGGCTTGTTTGGCTTCCCTGCCATACTGACTTTTAGAAAAAAAAAATCTCCTTTTTTTTCTTTTTTTTTGCTTTTAATGCAGTGGGTTTTCTCGTGCGTAGTCTCCTAAATGAATGCGCAGGCTGTTTCTGGCGTGCTTTAAACCTTCATGCATTTTTAATGATTTACAAGGAAAAGAATTTTTCTCTCTTTCTCTCTTTCCCTCTATTCCCCTCCCTGCCTTTTCCTCCTCCTTGATTCCCTTTTTCTTTCCTTAAAGAAAAAAAAAAGAAAAAAAAAAAAGTAGTGACTTAATACATATCAAGTGGAATTGCTGGTTTGTGGTGACGGTTTTATAATTCCAGGTTCAAGTTTTTTCTATTTAATTATGCACTATAATTCTCAGGAACTATAATGCAATAACAAAAGCATGCACCAGGGTTGGCACAAGTCTGTTCTTTATTAGCATGGGTATGGGTACTGTGCTTTATGTGTGAAATAAAATATTTGGAACTAATGCTGAGTCTGTTTCTTTAGAATTACACAGAACACTTCTTCCTTTAAAACACTGAAGCTGGGGCTCTCTGTTCCCTGTCTGGCCTGCTTCTCCCCTGATAAATTCAGCTGTACTTCACTTCATGATCCCTTACTTGTTTGTAACTGCCTTTATAATACCTTAATTGAATAGAGAGTTCATATATTAACCTGAAGTCCTCTATAGTATCTTAGTTTATGAAGGTTAAAAGTGATTAACTGATGAAAGGCTGCTTGCTGTAAATATTGACATTTCTCCAGCCTGCCAGGGTTTTGATTAGCTCTTGAAGTTGCCTTAACATTTTTGTTTATCAGGTTATCAGCAGTTCCAAAAGCTTATAAAGTCAGGACTTTTCTTGTGCCAATTAATATTTCAGACCCTGAAGACAGTGCAAAACAATAAATGGTGAGTACATTCATCACCCTTGAGTCGGAGTGTGCGTGTACTATTAAGCTTGATTGTAAATATTTGCACAAATGGGACTAATTGTGCAAAAATTATTCTTGCAGGCTGTATTTCCTTTTCATTCAGTTCTGATGATAATGTTTGTAAGTCATTTCGGTTTTTGGAAAGAATACTCTCTGGAGCAAGCAGGATTGCTTTTTACAGCTGCAAATGGTTTATGTGCAAGATTCTGCCTTGCCCAAAAGCGGCTTGGATTTGACAGCAAGTGCTGGTGAACTTTGTAACATTTGTAGCTGGTGTTTTGGAGAATTCCTCTGAAATCTGCCTTTGGTCCTGGCTCTGACTTCCTCAGCATTTCCATAAGTGTTGCTGGCAAGGAATACTTAACCCTTCTGTTTACCAGAATGCTCATAGAGATTAAAAGCTCCTGAACCTGTAAGAAGTCAGATTTTGTGAGATGGCTACATTTGAAATGTCTTGGGAGTAACAAAGGTAACTTGAGTAACCTGTCATGCAGCTTGTAGATTCAATAATATATATGCATATATATACATTATTGACTTTATATTATTATTATCATCATCTTTACTGTATAAAATGTACTTTTGGCACTCTTTACTGCAAATTGATCACAGGCAGCCCAGGTTCACAAACAGGAGGTGAAACCCTCCCACACTCGGGAATAATATCAGGGCAATTAACCAGGGCAGTGTGGCTGGGTGGCTCCCTGGGATGTGCAGAGCTCCTGGCAGCCACCCTGGGCTGAGAACCTGCCTCTCCCCAGCCTTGTGGCAGAGATGCAGCAGCAAAGGCCCTCCCTGCCCCTTGCCAAGCAGCCCCCAACACCTCTCAGCTTCTTTATTTTAAACCAAGCATCATTATTGATGGTTCAAGATCCATCCTTTGCATGCTTGTTCACACCTACAGATACTGGGGAGGGGGCTGCCTTGCTTTTTATTAGCTTGTGATCTTCATCGTTTGCTGCTGGTGTGACCCAGCCTGTCTTCCCTCAGGTATTCAGGCCATTTCTAGTTCTCTTGCATAACTTCTGTCCTTGTCATGTGTGCCAGGCTGTTTCTCAGCAAGCAGCAGCCTTAGCAAAGAGCAGATGCTATGCAACGGTAAAATTTGGCTTGCTAGTTTTTCTTTGCATTAAAAAAAAATAACAATTCATAGACACCTGTGATGTTATTTTTAAATTTCTTTTCCCATGCAGAAGGGACATTTCATAGTATAGTTGGTAGGATGCTTTTTACAATGTTAAATATCTGGTTTCATGGTTGTGTTTTCTTTTAAAAGCTGTGTCTTGGCTGTAGTATGACCTGCCTAAAGGTGTTTAGTATTTGAGGATTCTGAAAATATTTCTAATGCAGCTGTGATTTCATTTCTGGTCATGGCAAAGACAGACAGATGCACATGAATAGTATTTTTTAAGTAGTTGCAAGAAAAACAATTTGTAATATTTAAAGCAATTATTTTATTCTGGGTGAGAGGAATTTCAAGGCTTGGGCTTCTATTTTTTTTGCCTACCCAAGCAATTTACTATGTATGTACCAATTTCTGTCATCCTGGTCTGAACTTTTTAAGGGCTTACATTGCACTAAAGGAATGAATGCTGAAAATATTAGTTATGGACTCATAAACTTCACCCTTAAGAGCTGCGACGTGTTGCAGACTCACTTGTAAGTGGACAGAGGATTTTACAGCAAGTCCCAGAGATGTGACACCATCAAGGAGCAGTTGTAGAGGAAGTTGTGTGCTGCAACTTGTGGTAAAGCATAAAATCAAAGAATTATTCCTTTTTTTTTTTTTTTTTTTGTTAGGTGACAAATCTAAGAATTGTTTAGGTTATCAATATTTCAGTGATTCAGAACAATTTTCAGTAAAAAGTGAGTTGTGATGGTTTTAGCTGAGTTCTACTGTTTTCCTCCATCCTTGGCTGAATTTACTTTCCCACATCTCCTTAGCTTAACCAAACCTGTTTTGTTCCCTACATGTCATTTCCATTCAACCACAGGGAATAAACATCTGGACACAGACACAATTCTGCTTCATCAGCCAGATGTGCAAGCAAGAACCAGGCAAAGTTCTCCAACCAACGCATTGTCCTGTGTCCCTGGAGAGAAAGAGGGTAAATAAATAATCTTCTTTTATGTATAAATGCCATTTATACTGAAGAAGTGCTGCATTTTAATAAAAACACTATTTGTTAATTTAATCTTAAGAGGACAATATATTTACTTTTTTTTTTGCTACTTGATGTGTTCCTGAGGGTGTGCTGCATATTCAGCTGCTGGTTTACTGCTGATGGAGGACTTTTCACTTTAAGCTGTCTTTGATACCTTTTTCTGCTCTTGCGCTCAGGCTTTAAAGTGAACCCATGGGCTGAGTTTTACAAAGGTGGAATGGCTTCCTAAATGCTCTTTTTGAGCCTCATATATGTGGAAAAGATGTTTTGCTGCCTGTTTTAAGGGGTGGGCACTGTAATTGGGTGAAGGCATTGCCAATATCTGCCTGGCATTAAGGCAGGCAGATTTCAAAGACATCAAAGCAGCCAAGTTCCTCTGGAAGTGAATGGGTGTGTGTTATCTCTTTGAACTCCTTGCAAAATCCAGGCTCTGCTTGCTAGGAAAAGGAAGCACAACCTTTTTGTGTCAGCTCCACCTCCCTCATCTCATCATATGATGCCTGAAAAGTAATCCCGTGCCTCCCTGGAAAAACAGATCTCCCTGAATGCCCATCCTGCCAGGGTGAGCCCCTTCCGTGAGTCATGGCTGTAGAGGCTTCTCATCCTTTTGATTGAAAGGTGTTTAATGAATATCATCTTAAATGCATCCTGAATTAGTAACAGCCAGGCAGATGTAGCTATTCTGGTGTTGAGTGTCAAAAAAAAAAGAAGTTAAAAAAAAGGCAATTTATGCATCTGAGCCTCTGGAATGATGAAGCCAGGATGCTTCCCTGGGAGCAGAGCTTCTGCTCTGCCACGCTGGAGCCCATCACAGCAGCAACAGCCCCATCTAGTCCTGTTACCTGGCACTGGTTTGCAGCACCGTGACACGCGGTGCAGCTCAATTCGCCGCGGCGCGGCACAGCCTGCCCCGCTGGGATGTATTATTGATGCTGAGGAAATGTGAGTGTTACAAGGGCTTTGTTCAGAGTCGCTGAGCCAACTAACAGTACAGAAGTAGCTAAAAGCAGGGAGTGCCCATAAATTCACAAATGCACTTGTTTAGCCATTGATTTAGATGTCTGGCCATTTATTCTGGTGGCCCAAACCTCCAGTTGTGTTTTTCTTGTATCTGCAATGAGGACTATAAGTGTTACAGGGAATCCTACAGAGAAAGCAGGACCTCAAAGGCAGCTGCAGAGGAGTACTGCTGCCCTCAGAGGCTAAAAGGGGTCGGGGAGGAAAAAGGGATATATGCATGTGTGTGCCCCCATGAACCTGTCTCCAGCCACCAGGGAAAGTAGCAAGCAAAACCTATAGCTAGAGAAATCTGTGAGGTTTTCGTGTCCCTTATAAGTTGGTGAGCATTCATTGTGTAAGCTGGCATCACAGTTTGGAGAGAGAGAGTCCCCAAAGGATTGGCAGAAGTGCCTGAGCATGAGGCTGCTGCCCAAACACGCCACCCCTGTCTCTCCTCATACCTGTCACGGGCGCAGACCCGGCCTCTGCCGCGCGGTAACGCTGCTTACTGGAGAGATTATGAAAGTCATAAAAATGTCAGCTTCTGTATTTCAGTTCTGTAAACTACATGTGCACAACACTCTCCTTGCATCCTGTGCAACCAGCAAGCGCTGCCTTCTGCTTTCTGCTTGAATTACAACGGGGGCATCTCCCACTATCCTGACAAGGGTCTGTGGTATAGGGACCTCCCTGGCATTGCTGCCTTCACACGGCTCTGCATGGAGCTGAGCTCAGAGGGGTTTTGGGGCAGGAAGGTGTGGCCAGCTGCACTACTGCCACCAATTTAAAATAGGTTGTGAGGGGAAAAAAGTTGGCAGGAGTTTTTAATGCTGGTGCAGCTGCATGAAATGCATGGTGTAACTGCTACTCATGCAGTGGGTATTTCAGGAGGCTTCTGCAGCTACTGACTTGCTCTGAATAATATTAGAGTTGTTGTTTCAAAAGATATCCATCTAAAATTCATCATTAAAGTAACATGCAGCTACTGGCAGTAAACCCCTCAGTTTAGGGGGTTCATCTTGGTAACCGCCAATCAAAAGGGAATCCTTACACTTCGGATCTTGAAGGGCTTAAAAAAGAAAAAAGGACAGATGAATACTGCGTGAATATTGTGGAGCATGGACCTGTCTGTGACTGTGGGCATCGAGTTCATCAAACCTCTAAATGCACACTTAGGTTTAACATCCATCCTTAGCAAAACCGAGTGTTTAGGCAGAGACCTCCTGGCTTTCTGCAGCCGCCATGGGGGTCACAGGGAGATGATGCAGATGCTCTACTTGTCACCTATACCTGCATCAGGTAGGGCTTATAGCAAACCACAGTCCCTGTGTCCCCCAAAGCTGTCCTGTGTCCCTGGTTCAAGGGGACACAGTCCCTGTGTCCCTGGTTCAAGGGGAGCTGAAGGAGTTTGGAGCATGTATTAATGGCTGTGGGAGAGGTCAGCTCTTTGGAGCCTGAGTCACGTTCCGATAGACTCCATATGAGCCTCTCCATTGATTTCAGGGCTTTGTATTGGTCCCTTATCTGTGATTAAAACTTTTTTTAAATGGAACTTGGCATGAAAACCAGGTGTGAGTGTTATGTTCCTGGCATGGAGCCAGTGCAGCCCCTGGTCTCCAAAGGTTGGTGGCCTTGGGTTTTGCATTACTTATGCCTATTGTTAAAGCAACGTCCTTCTGTTAGAGACTGAGGTTTTTTTGCTATTTGAAAAAGTGACTGGCTTTGCTGCACACATGGAAGTTTTAATAATTATTCCCAAGCAGCTCTGAGAGTTTTTTAACATGGAAACAAGTTCTACATTACTCGTTAAATTGGTCAAATTTCAATAAAGTCAGGAAAACATCTTGAAAACAGCATGAATATAATTTACAAAGAAAACAATCCAAGCGTTACTGCCAAAGAGTTTTCCAACAGGAAGGAAGAAAGAATTTCTCTTTCCCCCCACATAGAATGACTGTACTGTACGTTAAATTAGTGGTTTTGGGAGTGAAGGAAACCACCACAGGATCCACAATGTTAAAAAGAGTGAAGCTGGTACCCATTGTGAAGATAGGTCTTGATTCTTTGTTATCTTCCCAGGTAGGTTGTATGAATCCTCGCTGCCAAAACTCACATTTCTGTAAGCAGCTCTGCATCAGTCTCTTTATCCTAGAGGAGCTCTTGCTTGCTGTGTTTTAAAATGTAGCAGTCAAACTCCACACAGAGCTGAAGCTGGCAGAGAGGATCTGGATTCTCTGCAAACATGGAAGTGAATGTGATACCCTCTTTCCCCTAATACCACATTGTCCTTTAATTAATCTATTGAATTGGAGCCTGCATGAACCAAGTGCAAAACCATGGGCTAATGTGTCCCGCTGCAAACCTCTCTGGAGTCCTCAGATCAGCACCATGCAAAGAGGCAGGGCCTGAACTGTGATGCCCTAACCTTAGTTAAAGGGTCTCATTGCAGGTGAAACCTTATTGATTTTCCTACTCAGATTGAAAAGATGGGCAGTGTAGCAGAGCATTAATAGCAAATATAATGCTTATTTCTTAATGAAGTAGATTCAAAGGTCTATATGCCATGCTACGTGTACAGCCACGTGAAGGGGTTGTTACAAGTAGGTACTGACTGGAGGCATTCTTGTTGTAATTACTTGTACTATCAAATCCACTACCTGAAAGGGAAATATAAAACAGACCCAAACTTGCCTGATGATAGAACTAGATGTAAAACTACAACTGTGTCTGGTGACCACATTTTGCAATTTTGAGATGCTTTTGCGCTGACATGAAAAGTAATCTTTCCAAGTTTTTTGCAATATGAAACTCAGACCTCAAGATCAGGGTCTGGACTGATTGCCCATTCTCCCCTTTTGCTGAGAGGGACAAGTTAGTCCATGCTGAACTTCACAAACTTTTCTGTTGAAATCTCGTGTGAAATCAAGATAATTTTTGCAAAACATTTCAGCTGTGGTAACAGGGCAGTTTTTTGCTTAAAAATAACCTCAACAAACCTTTTAGTAAAAACAGTTCCAATGCATTTTCTCTGCCAATTTGTATATAACCTTCCCCATGAGGTTCTTTTGCAACTGATATGAACTTAGAGTGGGAGAGTGGCTGCACAAAACCCACAAACACATTTTTGGAAGACCTGCATTTTGCACTGAGGCTGCTGCACAGCTCAGTTTGACTCTTTCAGAAGTGTTGTGAGATTTAATTAACTAAAGCACTTTATCATCATTAGAGAAATCGAGTTCTACAAATTTATTAGTAGGCTTTCCAAGGGCAACATCTGTATAGAAAAAAACCTAAAATCTCAAACTATGTTTGTCACCAATAACACTGAGGGGAGAAACACGGAGTGGGCACAGCTACTGATTAAATTATTGTGCACTTTTTTTTGTCTTCTCTGTTAATTTAACAGCTGTGCTCCATCTCCGAGGCATATTTGCCTTTATCTTTGGCCACTTTGTCAGAGTTGGCAGAAGGAGTTTTAGGTGGGGTTGTTCTCTTGGTGAATTAAACAATGACCAAACCTTTTCTCATTTCTTCCATCATTATTTCAGATTTCCATGTCTTCATTTTGACTTAGCAATATAGAGGCAATGTGAATCCTGAATATGGAGCAAGGAGTGGGGAGACAACTCAAGGACTGTTGGTCCTACAAGGGTCCTCCTTTTTCATGAGAGTGTTCAGGGATTGCTCTATGCACTGTACCATCCACCTACGCACAAAGACAATATAGTAAAATGCTTTTACAGGATTTTAAAGTGCATAAAATGCTCAGATCTATAGTTTGTGCTCAGGCAGAGTAATGCACTGATGGGATGGATTTTATCTGAGCTAGGTGACTATTAGTGGTAGTAAATACTATTTAATATAAGCTATTTGAGATCCAAACAATTCCAGTACTTTCTGTTTCTTCATTTTAGTGCCTAACGACCACTGGAGGACTTAATTTGCCAATAGCTGGTACAAATACCCAAGCCACCTCCATTTGCTGCTGTGACAGAATATGATTAATAGGAAAAACCCAGGTACTTGCCTTTGCTAATCTTTCAAGTCTCCTTCTGTCCAATTTGGCAAACTCATATAAGAAATCTGACTTTGAAGTTTAATCTCATATCCAGGCTTTATTGTTTCATTGTGTCGATCTCAGTGGAGAATGCAGGCAAGGAGGGAAGGATCAGGATAGGTAAAAACAGCACTGAGAAGTGTCAAGAGATGAATCTAAGTGGAATTCAAGGAAGCAAAATGCTAAGGTAGTGGGAGCAGTGGGAAAAGAGGGTCCCAAAAAGTGAGAGCAGTGGTCCCAGAAAGTAGGACCCTGGATGCTCTGTGTCTTTTGTACAGAAAGTTTCAAATCTGTTGTATCCGTGGGCTCTAGTGGTGATGGCATGGTTGCTGTCAGTGTAACAGATTTCAGGGATGTTCCAGGAAGACCATTCCATCTGAGGTTCATTTGAGCAAAAAAAAGGCCAGGTTCAAATGTTTAAATAAATGCAGGTTCCAGTCCCCTGGTGTCAGTTGGCACTGGGTCAGTTTGGCTGAAACCTGTGCTTTACACTCCTGACATTGGTTTGTGGCTGCTGAGGTCTTGGGCTGAGGGACCTTGATCACAGGGTGTCAGCCACAGCCTGAGTTTCCCTTCCTTTCCCTTTCCCTTGCAAAACTTCAAAAACAAATAATCAAAAGCCTCCTGGGCCACACAGGCTAAACCACCTGCAAACTGCTCCAGAATTTTTTTTTTTTGAATTGCACAAAATCTGAAAATATCCACGTATGTGCTGGGCAAGGTTTTTTGGGCCTAATGATCCTGAGCAGCAGGTATGTTTTGGTGTACCACTGGAGATACCTCAAAGGACTGGAGCAGGACACACACTCTTCCTCTGACTGAACTCGATGTAAATCTGCAGGGAAAAGTCCCTATCTCCCCTAGCTCCTGACAACCACATCCCTGTGAGTTATTTCCAGCTGTACACAGAGCTGAAAGCTGGCATGTCTGGGAGGATGGCAGCTGGTCCACTGCCATGAGACCTGCCCATCTCTAGGAGGAAATACAGCCAGTCAGTGCCCAAATGTGACCAAATCATCCTGAAGTAACCTGCTCACCCTGTATCATTCACTGGTGTCCCTACCATGCTTCCCAGTTTTGCATTGAAAATTCTGGGTGAACATTATGATGATCTTTTGGCAACCTCTGATAGAAGAAATAGAACACCGATTTAAAACACAAAGAAAAGGCTCAAAGAATCTATCATTATTAATCCTGCTGTCAGTTTTAATTTTGGGGACATTACCTCACTCAACACTCATTGGTGAGAGCTGCCAAAAATGGTGATGTCATCATCACCAGGCACATCTGACCCTGGCTGCTGATTGCCAGTGTTGAGTGCAAGTTAATAAATCCCTTGGTACCTGGATACACACTGGAGTTTTATTACAATGCAGGCATTCCGCGATACCCCGGTAATTAAACAGTCTGGGGCGGAAAGAAACCAAACCACTATTTTCTCGAGTTCAGAAAAATTGTAAAATATAATTGTCTTTCAGATCAGCTTCCTACAACTGTCATGTAAATGTGTGTTTTGATTGTGCTGAAAGGCTAGGAGGAGAACTGGGATGTAGGCAGAAATTCAAGATGAAATATAAGTGAGAAATCAGGTCTGCTTCACCAGATTGGTATTTGCAGAGCAAAGTGGCTCCTAAGTTTGAAGGCCTGAGCTACCAAAGCAGTGAGGTGGTGGCTGCAGGACCTGGTCAGGGCAGGAGGGATCTCTGACAGCTCCATGTGTGTCTGTTAGTGCTGGTAGCCACCAAGCTCTTGTCCTGAAACCCCATGCCAGGAAGAGGGCTTGAATTATTTTGTGATCTGGCTGGTGGATGCTCATAGGAACACAGTCAAACCTCACCAGCTTGAAGCCCTCTTCAACATCCTCATACCCATGGATGTTGGTACATGGTGTGGAGCAGAGTTATGCCAGTCTCTTGACCTCTACAGCCACACACCCACCCAGTCTGCCTCCCCTTAGTAAGGCTGAGCTTCAAACTAAGCCTGAAGAGCACCTCCAAGAGCCAGAACACATTTTCATTTCTAAGGAACGCCGCAATTCTGACATCTACCTGCGGACTTGGGAGTGAGGATCCCACCACAGCCATGCCTCTGTCTCCCTGTCACCCTGTGAGCTCCCTGCCCTGGGGATTTTGGGTGCTGGTCTCTAGAAAAACAGCAGAGCATTTGGGTCTGAACCCAGTCTCAAGTCCTGAATAGGAGCAACATATATTGCTTCTGAGTAAGGGATCTTATCCCATCTCCAGATGTAGCCACAAGATAAGACAGACACAGCATTCATAGTGTTGCCACATTCCTATGGCAGTAGCAGCATAACTTCTCCCAAATTTATAGAGCCCACTGAATAAAAGAGCAGTTGAAGAAGTCATGTTGATGAAGCAAAGCCTTTGAAAATGGGAGCAGAGCCGGGGACTTTCACACTAGAGAAAGCTTTCAAGTCACGCTTGTTTGGAGCTGACATCTGTTTACCTTTAAAGGTCTATAAATAATATTACCTTTCCTCTTTACTGACTACTGGAGATGATGCTTTGCTTCTGTTTATAGACCCCCTTCTCCTCTGTCTTGGTGTTATCTGGCTGAGCGATTTGACATCATCATCATCACAGACGTTTCTCTATCTCTATAGCAACATATGATGATGCCACAAACAGAGGATTATGCAATCTGTGTAGGCTCAGATGGAAGGAGAGGCAGGGCTGGGAGCTCTGATTTAAGCACAAATGTCTCTAATAACAGTAAGGGAAATACGGAAACTTGTTGGCAAGGAAAATGTTTTTTTGTATAAACATTCTCTTTTCCAAGTTTTGCTCTGGTGGGAAAGTCCCTCCTTTAAAGTCCTCTTATACATACGTAGGTATTACATATACACATTCACACACAGATATGCATATTTCTGTGTAAATGAATATAAGCAAATGCAATATTGTTCCTAGCATTTGCAGAGGTATTGCCAGCTCCCTACACATAAACTCTAGTGCATCCAGGATCTGCTATGCTTCACTCATCCTGACACTCCCCCTTCAGCAAAGGACTGCCCTGGCAGACCCTGCTGAATGTCCTCTGTCATGTCTGAGGACATTTGTGTCCTTGGCTTGGTGGGACCAGCAGCCTCCTTGTTCAGACCCACCCTAGTCTTTACCAGGTTCGTCCTGTGGTTAAAGCACAGGAGGAGCATGAGGGTAGTTTAAAATCTCTGCCCTCTCAAAAGCTTTTTAGCAAAGCCTGAGAAAATGCCTTTGAAACCTTCTCTGTGCCTCAGTTTCTCCAACAATAGGAGGAATAAATCTCATTCTTAGGGAGGTGGGGAGGATAATTTTACTCTTGTTTCTTAGAGTTCTGACATTTTGGTGAGGGGATCCATGGAGACTCTGGAAAACATGCTTGTGGGCGTTTCTTCTATGTTTATCTTATTTTTACTGAACATATGAATGCATCCTATCTAGCACATGTTGTCAGAATCAATAACTGTGTCTTGTTACCAGTTTTTCCATTTATGGCATATTGTCCTGACATAGCTGTAAAACCTCAATGAATATGGTTTTAATAACCCAATGGTATTTAATGTACAATCGCTGTCTTATTAAGTCTAAATTAAATCCTTACTTGAGACACTTAATTTAAAGTGTGACTGATCTTTTCCTGGCCTGGAAGGAGATACTTAAGTGACACTTCTTCCAATTTGGCCACATGGTTGAGGGGGTGGGATTTAAATAATGTATTTTGATGATACTACTCATCTGGTTAAAGCTGAATTGCATCATTTTATGAACACTCAGAGACAGGATCAAATTAAACCTAACTTCCCACCAAGCTAACTCAGCTGAGTTTCAGAGCTTAATACTGTATTCAAAACACACACTTATTGTGACTATCCACTCATCAGCATCTGCTTGGCTTTTCCAAAGGAAAAAATGAAGTGCACCATATTTTTCTACTCAGAGCCTCTTGTGGGGTGCCTTTTGAGTTGACAAAGACAAGGCTTACATTCTGCTGTGGGCACACTAATAAAATAAACCTAATAAAATAAACATTACATGCAATAACGATGCTACTAAATCTAAGTTCAATGTGTAGCTAAAGTGTTACCCACAGATCTATTTAGAGTGATGTGCCTGGACTTTTTTCCATCCTTTTCCAACCAAGAGTCACATAAACATTTGCTAAATTGAAAGCATCGTCAGGACCAATGGAGCTCCACAAGCAATTTTGGCACGTGCAGAGCTGGGGAAGGCACAGAGCTCTCAGATAAATGATGAGCTGTCATTTCTTTGTGCCAAGGCCACCACTGAAGAATGGCCAGACCTGAAGGACTGGAAGAAAATTTCTGAACAAAAGTGCCTGGTAAGACACTGGACACTATCATGTGCATTGTGTCTGTGCTTTGAGCTTGGGCCAAATAATGGTTGGATTAATTCAAGTTGTGTAGTTGAAGGTGCACAGGAAAGGAGAACACCCTTTAGTAAAGAAGATGGGAAGTCTTCAGGTTTATGTCTGGGAATACAGTGCAGCCAAATGACTGCACTGGGAGCCAGGAGAATTAGGGGCACTGGGTGGTGTGGTGACTTCTGGTAGGACTTTCCCTTCTGGTCTTTCAAAGCACTGATGGAAAGTTGGGCAGTGCCGTCAGTGTTGTAGCTCAAAGCTCAAATTGTAGTTGCATCTGAAACTAGTCTCTCTGTATTATTTATTGAAAGTAAACTCTGGAATATTTCAGTATAATATGGAAGCTTGTAACAAAACAAACAAAAACAAACAAAGCCCACAAACAAACAAACAAACCAACAACAACAAAAAAAGAGTTTCTGGAATTGCAGAAATCTTTTTATCTGTGGCAACAATCTGCTAAAAAGCCTCTGTACTTTGCTGGCTGCCACACCATGGCTCTTTGGGCAACCCCTGGAAGGATGTGGTAGAGTTGTTGGAGAAATATACCCTCAGGAGTTGCTCTGGACAGGCTCTGCTCCATGTCTGTCTCCACACTCAACAGATTTAGTGATTTGTGCTTGCTTTCTAGTGAGCTTGGTGGTGTTACCCACTTTTAGAACGAACTTGCACTTTGCACTACTTCAGGATCTTTATCAAAGCCCCAGCTGATGGATTTATGGGATTGCACAAGAATTTCTGCTGTCATTCAGAAAACCAAAGGATAACCCAGGCCCAAGAGGTTTCAGGGGAAGGGTTCAAGGTGTGACCAAAACCAGAGGTCAAGTGTGAGGACAATGTAAATGTATTCCTCCTTTAAAGACCTCAAAGTTATGTGGGAAGCACTGTCCTGACCACTTTAGGGGCTTGGCTCCATGATGTGCTTAGAATTGGCAATACTACTGCTGTATGCAAGTAAAGGGAAGGACAAGGGCAGTTCATGGCAAGGATCTCTCTAAGGTGAGGGATTCCATAGAGGAGTTGGAGGTCTGCTTGCAGGCAGCTGCTGAAGAGTGTTCAGGGCTCTCTCTGAATTAAAGCTTTAGGGTTTTGCAATGCCTATTAATGGGTGCAACAGTGCAAGGGACTCAGGATAAAGCAAATGTTATTACTATACAATCTTCTGAAAAGAGTTTGAAAGCACAGTCTGTCCTGAAAGCAAAGAGAATGTGCTCAGTTTAACGTCACCACCAGCAGAGTCTAACTGAGGGCAGTATAACACTTCAAGTAAAAACATTTGTGTTTCTATTATGTCTTCCATCCAAGAACTTAATGGCTATTTGGTTCAGTTCAGTCTTGATGATTGATTTCTCCTGGATGCTGGGGTGAGAATTGTTTTAACAGTTTACAGATGGACAAATGAAACAGGGAGGTGTCCGATGCATTGCCCAGTACTGTGAACTAAGCCAGTGGCAGAACAGTTGTATCCCTGTTTGATCCCAGCCAGGTTTGATCCCTCCTTTTTCATTTTGTAACAATATGATTTCTTCCCTATCATGTGTACATTTTAATAGCTGAATCACAGCAGTAGAAAATTATGAGGCTGAAGGCATTGATAAAGACCTTTCTTAATGATATTTATTCTTCTTGCTATAAGTCTGCAATAATGCTTATTGCAATAATTCCAGTTCTGTGAGAAATAGTAGCTTTGTACAGTTGTTGTTGCTGCTGCTCTGCCTATGTATTTAACTGTTTTCCAAATAATTTACTGAAGCTCACAAGTTTTAAGAGCTTCACCAGGATGAAAGAGAAGGGAAAGGAAAACACTCACCCAGTGTTTTCTCTGTACCTCTTTTGTCTATCATTAATTAGGAAGGGCTTCAAGTGATAAAACCAGCTTGTTGTTATAAGTCATCCACATGCTAAATTAAAGTGGGCAAACTGACATGGCAGTTAAACCCCCAAAGCCTGAAATCAATCAATAAAATCTATGGAAAATTACTCTGAGCAAATTAACATCCTTTAATACATAAATGCAAATTTTTTTTCCCCACGTCTCTGCATAATAACTAGTCACAAATTTACTGTCCATCCTAATCTCATCCCAAGATAGGCACCATGCACTCTCCTCTTTCCACCAGTACATCTTCACAGGAAGCCAGAACTGTCTGGAGAGGACATGCTGGGATAAAGAAGCTGAATCAGTTCTGTGCTGTGTCCTACCTTTCTGGCAGATTTTCTCCAAAACATCTCTTTGACTCTTTCCTTAAATTTGACAATTCCAACCCCACTGAATGTGCCTGTGGAGGAGACAGCTGGATGCAAACAGCTTCAAGGATCAGAGCTGGCATATCAGATAGGTTTGCAGAGCAATGGAACTTAATGGTTTCTAAGGGCTAAGGACACACACAATCCATCTTTCTATGTATCCTTGTAAGCACTCAGCATTAATATCTGAGGGCCTTTTAGTGCCATGGAAGAATTTATTCTCACAACACCACTGGGAGAAAGGTTTCATTGCTCTAATTTCAGTATCAGTAGGAATTTGAGAAACTGAGCCATAGAGCTATTGCTTTCCACTTAGCTCCTGTCTATGGATATTGTCAAAAGATTACAAGATGAGATAGATGAACTAGAGAGTGTCCCATGAATTTTATTCCCTTCCTATGCATCAGTGTTTCTAGAGCTTGAAGGACTTTGACTGTATGTAATTGTTTCAGATGATTTGGGCTAAGTCACCCCAGATAGAAAGTGCAGCAGGCCAACAAACTAAAAGATTGGAGGTATTTTTAATTGCATGGTCAAAAGCTGACAGTTTGCTGAAGAGAAAAGAGTCTGAGGTTGTGAAATGCAGAAGTTCATTCCTCTGCCAATAAAGCTCTGGAATGAGGTTTCTAGTTGTTTTCTATCAATAAATTGTTCTAATAAAATGTTGTCTTTGCGCAAATTGAAATTTTCTGCAGGAAAATTCTGACTTTGCTGAGTTACCCCCTCCCCTTGGGAAAATTTAAACAGGGCTTCCTGGCTTCCTGCTGGGAAGATTTTTGCCAATTTTATTTTCTGCCTGAAGGGAGAAAAACAAATTGATGCATGTTTTCCAACAGCCAGCAGAGCTGGGAGGAGGAAGGAAAGGCCAAGTGCCCTGGCTGTCTGCCTGCCATACAGCATGGTCACCTCTGCCCATTGGGTTGGGCGGGAGAAAGGGAGGCAGGGGTCCTGGAGGACTGATCTCCAAAATCTACCCAAAACGCTACTGCCAGTTTGAATTTTAACCTATTAAAAAAAGCATTTTCAAACCTCCTTTAACCCACCCCCCTTTTTTTTTTTTTTTTTAACAGAGAGAAGGATGCAAATTTGTTCAAAATTTTTTTCTCCCTTCGGAATTGATTTGCATTTTCTGGGCTGGCCACTCACATGACAGCTACAAGAAAGCTGAAAGGACAATCACTTTTGAGCAGAAGTCTTCCAACTTTGCAACTGGAATTCCATCAAATAAGCAATATTTGATTAATATTGGACAGTAGGAGGAGACAAAAAGGGATATTATGGATATATTGGAAAAGCACTCTCGAGAGCTACTCATGGATTTGCAATATTCCAACACAGATTGCCAATGCAGCATTACAATATTGCCTCTGAAGCAATTCCCTAGGCCCAGTGCATGATAAGCTGATGAGCAACCCCCTCCTCCTCCGTTCCACGTATCTCCTTCAATGATATTTCGACCCATCTCCTCTGTCTATTGCCAGTGGCTTGAGCAAGGTTGGTTCAAATGAATTTAAAGCAGGGATGAATATTGTCAGTTCAAATCACGGCTTTCCAGTCTGTCCCTGGGATTGTCCCCAGGGCAGGGATCCCTTGCTGAAACAGATCATATTCCCTCTCTAGATGAGAAGAATGAGGCGAGTGTTGGCAAGGAAAATTCAGGATAGGGACAAAACCAAATCACAGAGCAAGGAGGACATTCAAGCTTTTGCCTTTCTTTTCTCATTGTAGTTTATTCCAAATCCTGCTACAACCTTCCTGGAGGAGGGGGAAGGGCATTGGCTGATTTGCATCTTATGTTACTGCTGACAGTAGGAGGTCTTAATTGGGGCACCAAAGAGCAGGTGTATGCTAACGTTAATCTTCCCTTTCACCTGTCACTCATGCAATGAATATGATCTCTTCCTCTCATTAGCAGCCCTCTGTCACATGCTGGGGAGCTTTGGAAGGGTCCCTCTGAAACTTGTTGGGATTGATTTTGCTGCCCATGCTGGGTTATTACCGCCAAACCCTGGACAACCGCTCCCAGGGAACACATCTGCCCAGTGGAGGCATGGATGAGCCCCGCCTAACAGCCTCAAATTATATGTGCCTTGTGGAAAAATGAACAGTAATTCATGTATTGGCCTGATGATAAACAGACAGAGACTGGCTCGTTTTGAAAATAACACATTGTGTGCTTGAGTGTTACAGAGATGACCTTAGGAGGAAAGTTAATTTAGCAAAAATATTCAATTTGGTGTTATCTCCAAATGTTGATTCCTGGAATCATTACTCACTCCATAGTCAGGCAAAACTTCCCTGGATTTCAAGGAGTCTGTTTGGAGCCAAGAGGAAATTGGCCTGGGAGAGGATGAAATAGTAACTCTAGAATGTGAACCTCCATCTCTTGCAGTTCACCTATCACAGCAACAACAGCCTAATCCTTTACTTGAATCATGCAGAGTATTAAGAAACAACTATAAGCAGCCAAGAGCAACTAAACCTGCTTTGTTTTGCACTTCGTGCACTGTGAACTCTGCATCTTGTGAGGAACCTGCTGACAGGACAGCAATTGGTGTCTCATGGCCACGCATTTCTCACAAAGAGAAGGGACAAAAGGAAAGTCATCTTGCAAAGAATTTATCTAAGCTTTTTACATTCTTCTAGTGCTGCTCTGGAACACGTTCCACATTGGTTCATTCAGAGGTGAAATAAATAATTATCTTTGGGGGAAAAAATTCACATGGTTTAAAGTACTACATTCAGAGAGCAACAGTTTGTTGGCTGTGAGTGGGATCCGGGGGACGAGCATCAGCTGCAGTCCATGTTCTGAGTCAGAGCAGAGTCCCGTGGGAATCACAGCTGCTCCAGGGCTCCAGGGCTGGTGTATTTCCTTCAGGATGATGATGGTTGGCCTCTTCTTTTATCGCTCTCCTCAGTTGCTGGGAGGTGGCTTTCTTTATCATCAGATTCCTTCCAAAAGCAGTAATACCGTGATTCAATAGAATGGAAACCAAGAAACAAATGGGACTGACACATTAGTAATGTAACTCTAACTCACAATCTGGTTTTTCCTTGCTGAGATTGGGTCATGGTATGAGATTTTTCTCTTTACTGAGGTTAGGGGGGGGAAAAAAGCCCTTTAGTAGCTAATTGCTTAGCTCTTTTTGGGATAGAATACCTCACATTCAGCTCTCCTGCAGAGGGAAATAAGGATTTTTCAAGAAGAAGCAATATTCCACTAAGCGTGACAAAAATTGTGAAGTCAACTCTACTCTGATTGTAATTTCTCTGTTGGGCAATGGAAAGCACTTTATCTTAAATTCCCAACCTCTTTATTGTATGTCTTTTAGTGAATTTTAATAAGCATGTTCTTCAATTCCTGTTTTTATCTGGTGTCCTATAATCAAGCAATTACCAAAATTATAAGGGACAATCACAGAATCATAATGTCTAATTGTGGGAGGAATAACATGATTGATTTTAAGCAGATGAATATTACAAATTTCATACACCCAGTGAAATGGGACAAGGAAGTGTCAGACTCAATGTGATACCTCATATGCTTAACAGTAAGCATGTGCTTAAGCATATTGCTGGATGGGGAGTCTAAAATCTCTGTTATTCCAGTCTGTGAATGTGTTGTCTTGAAATGTACAGCCTGCAATTAAGAGCTATTGGATAATAACTATGCCATGAAAATGTCCTAAACTATTAAAGAGCTGAAGATGATAGTGTGCTTTTAATGTTTCACATAAACCATTTGGGATTTGAAGAACTTTCAGTGCTCATGGGGAAGTGGGAATATATTCTTGCTTGGGTTAAAGGGAAGGAAGAGAGAAAGCCCTGAATTAAATTTTTGAGCTCGACACCCTGCATTTTTCTACATGTTGCTCAATTCTAAACAGGGAAAATAAAATCAGCTTTGTTCGTGAGCATATGCTTTTGACTTTTTTTCTTCTTGGAGCCTGTGAATTATTAATAAACTAATTTCTCTTTATAGTTCAATCTTTGGAGACTTAAAGTGCTCACTCAAATGCACTGAACAAGAGGAATGCTTCAGCTCCAATCAGCTCCCATCTTCTTTGGAAATGCTGGCCTTGAGGTATCTTTGAGTCTTTGAAATCAATCTTTTATTCAGCTGGGAATTTCTGATGGCTTGGAGGCCTAGTCTGTTAATTCTGCCTAATGCCCTGTTTAAGTTTGGGGCATTTGAATAGGATGATTTTCGCCTTTTACTTTTGCTGAGGGACTAAGAGCATCCCTCTCCCCCTTCATCACACCCCTGTTCCTTTGTCACCACGTGGAAACAAAATTGTTTGTTGGGCTTAACGAGTAAGTAGGGGGTGGGATGATCTAGAAAATACCCAACGTGGCACCTAAATGAGATCTTGTTGAGTTTTTCAAACACAATTTAACACAGCTTGATCTTTAGGATCAGAAGTGCAGGTGTCAGAGGGATCCCTCTGCCCTGTCTTGAAGCCTTTTATCACTACTGCCTCAGCTAAGGGTTTATCAGTAGCACTACCACAGTTAAGCCAGAGGAGAGGGGGGAACCAGGGAAAAGAAGGGCGTCAGGGCAAAACCCCGAAGTCCTGTGCATGCCAGGATGTGAGCAGCCTGCAGGAACTGGGCTATCTAATTTTGTCTGCTGACCTCTGGATAGTTTGGACCAAGATTAGAATCATAGAATGAGCATGGAACATCTTCCATAGAGGGCTAGCATGAACCAGAAATTACAAGACTAGGAGCCTTCACTGATAAATTGTGATTTCCTCTTCCCCAAAGCCTGAGCTGAGAGCCGAACAAACACATTTCAATTTCGATCCTGTGAAACAAAAGCTCTCTATGATAAAGCAACATTGTTTGGTCTTTCCATTCTCATGCTTCTAAAAAAAGCTACCAAATGACTGAAAAAGGTCCACATGAAATTTAAAAATAGGCTGAGGGACTGGGTTACAAGTCACTGAGCTTCATGTGGTCAAATAAAAACAACTACAACAAAAAAAATTACAGTGCTAATTTAAGCTGTACAACAGAATTTCATTTACCAGAAATATTTAACTGAAGGAAACCACGTTAAGGCAGTGGCTTCACTAACAAAAATGTCCTGTGCAGAGCTGACTTCCCAGTTAAAATTTTTGGGGAAAAAAAAGTCCGATTCCTGAAAGAAAATTAAAAAAAAATTGTTAATGAAAAAAAATGGTTAAAGAAAAAACATCTGGGTTTCTATCACGTCTGATGTGTTTCTCTTCCTCAGTTCTCATTTCTGGGGCTATTCGCATGAAAACTCTGAGCCAGACTCTTGCTCTCCCTTATGTTGGGGTAAATCCGGAGTGGCTCCGTCGGATTCAGAGCTCGGTGTCGGCTCCCAGCTCTGGTTGTGCACACCTATGGTGTGAGCAGGGATTGCAGTGGCACAGAGGGACACAGCAGGGTTTTATGGTGTGAGCAGGGATTGCAGTGGCACAGAGGGACACAGCAGGGTTTTTGCACGATTATTTTCCAGCTCCCTCGGAGGGCTCGGCAGCTCTGCAAGGTTGGGAGAACACACCCAAACCTGGGAAAAGGATACATCCCACTCTGCTGGTGTGCTGAGGGTTCCCCAGTGAGGGACTAAAGCAATTTGGTTCCAGCCTCCCACTGAGGTCGATGGGATTTGTGTACCTCAGCCCATGAAGGTCTTTGGGAAATTCCAGCCATGAAGGTTAATTATAAGCCTTTAATTAACCAGACATTCACTGTGGGCTGAAGTGGTCTGACTGTCTGAGCTCCAGCCCAGGAGCTGGCAGGTCCTTAATTAACACCACCGGGGGCTGTGACTTTGAGGCAGGTCTCTTGGGAAGGTTGGGGTGCACGGGATGGGGAAGGCTGGGATGCATGGAATGGGGCCTGGAGATGCTGAGGGGCCAGGTCTGAGCACTGGGCTGGGGACAGTCATTTGTGCCATTGGTGTCTGGTGCAGTCAGCGAATGAGCCCCACCAGGCCCCCCAACATGAACAGGAGGTAACATTCAGTGGGAGAGCAGTTTGAAAAACAGGGGTAAAAAATCAAAGGGTTTATTATACCTTATGCATGAAAAATTAGAATAAATTGGCAATTGAAATTAAAAATCCAAATTGCCTGGCTTACTTGGTGAAGCTTTTTAAGAGGCTTCTTAATTTGAAATTGCCTAAAAATTGAAGTATCAATGATGACATCTCTCAACTTCTTTTTTTCGTGAGTGCAAAGAATAATTACTAAACTACACAAGAATATATCATCTCTTGGGTTTCCCTGGCCAGTTAAACTCACTAACATGTGGCTGGTGCTCTGGAGGAACCTGCAGGAGAGAGTGCCTTGAGTGTCTGTCTGCAAAATATGGCCTGAGAGAAAACTTGTGGCCTCTCTCAAACCAATGGCAAAGCAGCATTAACTTCAGGGGATCTGGGATTTCTCTCAAATAATATTATTAGCAATGCTTCAGTGCTCTTTAACTTAATAAAAGCAAAATGGTAGCATTAGAAAGAGATGCTGATGAGGGAGGAAAAAAGCCATTTTGTTTCTCCCAAAATTACAGGGACTCTATTTTTTTTTTCTTCAAACATATGCTGCATTTCTAGTAAGAGACAAAAATATGACGTGGGAGAAAATAACTTTCAGTTGATGCACTGAAACATTTTTAACTACCCAAAGGATGGAAGCTGCATCCATGAGAAAAACAGCAAAGCCTCCTAAAACACTATGAAGCCAACAGGAAAAAAAAAAGAAAATAAATATCCCCATTCCTGGAGGATGCCTGTTTCTTTAAGCAGCTGTTTCTTGTCTCTGAGGTAACAAAGTTGTCATGTGATGCATCTGTTACCATGGCAATAATCTGTAATTGTGCAGAAAATCCACCAAAGTAGCGTGCAAGTCCTTAGTGAATTGGACAGAGAGAAAAATCACCCCTGTGCAAGCCTTGAATTGATGATGTTGTGCAACTGCATTGGTCAAGTCAGCCCAGCTTCACCCCCAATGAATTTCCCATCTTTATTTGGTCTGGTTCTGGTGTCCAGTGTTTGCTTGGTGTTTAAATATCCTCCTGGCTCCTGCCCTCACAGCTGGTAGATGGTGGGAATCTTCGTGTACAAATGCACCCTCCCCTGTCACATTCAGGGCATTTATATAAAGGATCTGGGCACGGTTTTGCCCACAGGTGCAAGGACTCTAACTATTGAACCATTCTTTTCAAGCACAGGTAAAATGGCATTAAATATTGTGCCCTGCTACAATTGCAACGGGAGGGGCGTTCCTATGTTTATTTTATCTTACTCTCCCAAAGGGGCAGCCCCCAATGTCTACACTGTCTCTGTCTCCATCAGGATGTGTCATTTTACCAGTTCCTTGGGAACAGCTCCCACACACACTCATGTGCACACAATATTTGTATTTATATATAATATATAAATTTAAATAAATCTTCTGCTAGCAGACATGGTTCAGAATCCTTTAAAACTAATTGAAAATAGAAACACAGAAGGATGGGAAGATGAAATCTGCAAAAGTTTCTTCCCTGCTTTAGTCATAAAATAAACTGCTGGAATTTACAAAGAAAATCCTTTAGCATTTTGAGTCATCTGCTCATGATATCATTGGGCTAAAAGTGCTTGCTACTATCCAAATCAAAACGCCAGGGAAATCTCATGAGAATATGCCTCGTGGGCAAATCCCAAAAGGAGAACATCTGGATTTAAGATGCCATTGCCCTGTACTTAACCCTAAGCCACTGAGAAAAATGACTGTTCTCCTGCTCTCACTCTCTCTATGTTATTAGTAAATATTTATACTGTACAAGCACCCAAAGGCCTCAAGTGAGAATAGACTTCCATCTTGAGGCTCGTGCAGGCCTAACAGAGAGAGGATCCCCCCTCTGCTTTGTAGAGTTTGCTCATTGTTTATTTTCCCTCTCAACTATGGTGTGATAAGCTGCCCCATGCCCAGCAACTGAGTGGGATTTGAAGTTATTGACCATTAGATGAGACCCTCAATTCTTCCACGGGGAACAAAAAAAGTGCTTTGTTCGGTGGGGTTGATTCAGCTGAGGAAGCTTAGAATCAGTGAAAAGTCTTTTAAATTGTGCCCACACCAGCAGTGCCCCCTTTAGCTTTGCCTGCCCAAGATCTAATGTAGCCCACTTAGCCTGAGTTAATGAAATAAAACTGCTTTGTCTCTCTTGTAGTGTAGAAGGTGTTAATTAGACTGATGTGGATGATTTAATACTGCATCACACTGATATTTAAGCCTAAATCCAGACCTTCTCCCAGCCCAGCATTTGCAGTGAGTAGATTGAAATTTCCCCCACCCTTGCAAGTCCCTGCTTAGTTTTTAAGGCCAACACTGGTGTCTCACTTGCAGAAATGGGGCTGGACTTGAGGTTGAAAGGACCTTACAGAAAGTCAATTGTTCTCTGGCACGTGTCCTGCCAGCTGAACCCAAGCCCACTGGGTGGGTGACCTTAGATCTGCCTTTTTCCATCTGATTTTGAAAGAGGGATTCTGACATTTTAGTTGTGGGAGCTTCATCTGATCATAACCTGAGCCTCCTGAAACCACTTCTAAATGGGAGAGTTATGACCCCAGAGCAAAACAGGAGCTTCCAAACAGCCATGGGCCCTTTGCTTCATATAAACTTTCCTCCAGACTCTTTTGCTTGGTTTCTGATGAGATGAAAACAACCCAGTAATATCCTGGATGAACCTCCCCATTGCTGGAGATGTTCTACAGCTGTGCACTCCTCAACACATCTGACATAGGGAAAACACAACTAATGTAATTAATTGAAGTAGGGCCAGGCCTGGGCTTCCTTACTTCTTTTAGCAAGGACTTTGCCAGGCTGAGAGAAGTGCACCTGTGGGATCTGAGCTTATAAAAGGTTTTGGGAAGAGCAGAGAGGAGGTGGTATTTGAGATGTTCTGCTTGGAGGTCCTTGGTGGTGAACCTTTGCTTCTGCTTAGATATACCATGAGTGCTGAGAAGTGCCTGAGAGTTATCCGTACCTGTTGTCCCTAAATTCCTCTTTTCCTGGGGAAGCTGCAGAAGAGGTAAGGGTGTGGTAAATTTGGGAGGTCTCCAAGGGAAAGTGTCAACTTGGAATGACATAGGGCTGTGTCTTCCTGGGCTCCTGATCTTGGCTCTACCCTGAGGGTCTGCTGCTCCTGTCCCATCTCTTTGCAACTTTTCTGCTGGATGTGCTGAGACTTTTCACCTCTGGAAAGAGCCCCCTTGAGATGGCTCACCACACTCCCCCTGCCCTGTGAGATAGGAAAGCTGGTGTGGCCACTGTGGGAAGCCAGGAAGCAGCAGCCGAAGCAGAGCTGTTCTGAAATAAGTGCTTAGGAATGCTCTGACCTCTTGCTTCACTGAAGCACCAATTTTTTCTTTCCTTCTTTCTTCTTTTTTTTTTTTTTTTCCAGAGAGAACATTAAAAGAGCTGTTTGTACATAACTTTAATCTGTGTGCACAAATACGCAGATTCAGCCTGGGCCTGGGGAGAGGAAAAGGGATCAGAGCTCTGCCAGTTGTAGGCGTTTGGGGCTCTAGACAGCTGTGACAAACTGCAGCCTTTTTGCTACCTTAGAAAACATAATGGACCACTTTTGTAATTTTAGCTGTAAATGCACTTTTGCTGTATCACAGGACAGTGCTCGAGTATGAGAAAAGAGAGAAATACAAGAAGTGCAGAAATTATGTGGTGACAGGCCAAAGAACAGAGCTTATAACACACCCACAGACTGTTTCCTGTGAAAACAATATTCTCCTGGTTCTGTTCGTGATGCTCTTGCTTGCCTGCTTTAAGGAGTAATTTCTCAGAGCCATATTTTAGATGTTCAGCTCTTGTAAACTCTTCACAGTTTAATACATTGCAGCTTTTCTATTTGCCAAGCTTGAGTCACTGAATTAAAATTGCACCCACCACCACAGTCATCAATGTTACTGTTAACTTCCTGTCTCCTCTCATCCCAGGCTCTACCTAATAATGGCAACCTGTGACTCCAGATCATGCTGCAGAGATGACTAAAGAACATATAGATCTCAGTCTTTCCGTGATTTGGACGAGGCAGATACATAAGGTGAGTGGTATGTGGTATGTCAAACTCAAGTGAAGTTGCATCAAGTACCAGCAGTCATTGTGGCCTGAAAAGGAGGAAAAAAGAGAAAAACTGTGATGGTGTCCTGAGGGAGGGATGGCCCTCAGGAATGGTGTCTTCTGATCTGTTACTGCTGCTATACAGCAGGAGCAGAAACTCTGAGATTCCACACAGAGTGCAGTGATTTCTGGATCTAATTGAGAAGGAATTACCTCCTGCAGGAAGTTAGTTGTTGTCCTTAGGGATGTAGCACGCAGTATGGTTCACAGGGTAGGATCCCCTAAGGAGAGAGATCTCAGCCACTGAAACTCTGCCCTGATTGGGGCTTAAGGTGTTGCTGGCACTCAAGTCTCCTGTTGCAGTCACAACCCACCTGTGGTGGATGCTGTGCTGCCGCTGACGTTCCAGGGGGTGCAGTAAAGGCTCTGTGTGGTGGCAAAAGCTGGAGTGAGGGATGTGATAGGTCCTTCTGGTCTCAAAGCCTGTGAAATGGAAATCTAAGGAAAATTTGAACTAAACAAGAACCTGAGTTGTGGCTGTGTTGGGTTTTATGTTGTTGGTTGATGGTCAGCAGAGACTGGCTGGCAGCGAGGCAGTGGTGGAAAAAGGCTCAGGAAGGGCTTCATTAGCACCAGCTCAGTATGAGTCCCTGCTGGTAGATAAATGCTTTGGAAACTTGTGCAGCAAGGAAGGTGGTGGTATTAGGGGGAGCCTGAAAGGCCAAAACTGAGCTTTAGGAGGCCTTGATGTTTGAATAAAGCCAACTGGGGATGCACCAAATGGAGCTGGGGATGTGGGAGCAGAGGAGGAGCCTTTAAGTTTGTTTAAATCTTTTAGCAGAAATCTCAAGCTATAAACGGAAACATTTCACTCTAAGTCAATAAAACTGATCCAGTTTTTGTTCAAAAAAACCCACCCCATTCAAGTCATTAAAACTAACAGCTCAAATCCCATAAGGGAGCCAGCTACACAGGCTTGTGTTTCCATAGGGCTTACTGGCAGATTGCACCAGTTACCTTCCATGCCTTGTTGAAAGGAATACTGGCTCTCCAGGCGCATATTTCTGGTACAAGTCTCGCTAGAAGTGTCTGGATTTGTGTGCAACCTGGATGGTGGTGGTTAAAGTAGTCCATATGGCTCCACATCAGGAGAACGTGGGGCTGGATGTCCTGGGAGGTCATCTTGTCCCCCACACAGGGACATTTATTCTCAAAAGTCTGAGCAACTTGCTCGGTTATAGATGTAACTGAGCATTACATCTGTCCCCGCTGAGCTTGTCATGCACTGCTGGTTGGGTCAGCAGGGAAGGACAGAGCTGCAAAGAATGCAGGAGAGGGAATATATATCTTCTTTCTCAGTCTATAGATGGGGATATCTACAGGCGTCTCTGTGTTCCCCCCTTCCCTTTCTTCCCAAGCTCTGAGGTCTGGACATAATATTTTTATACTCAGAAATCAATCTGTTTGATAATCTGACTGAGAATAAGTAATGCAGCTACATACTTCTGAATAGTTATATGTGCACGATCTGTTTGTTTGATATGCTCCAGTCTTCCTAACATCTGGTTCTAGCCAGTTGCTATCAGCCCCTTGGTTTTATAAGCACTAAATTCACTCAGTTTTTAATGCAGGGGGGAAAAAAAATACAGCCCAAAGAGCATAACATTTACAAGCATTTTTTGTGGGAGTGGAGACATGAGGCCAAGTTCTGCTCTCAGACAGAGTCCAGCCTTTGCATTTTTGGGTGGGCCTCCAAACCCATATTTTTTCCTTAAGATGCTGCCTTTTCAGCCAAACTAAACTGATTCCTGTCAGCTATTATCATTTCAGTACGAATGGGTTTGGCATGGAGACTTGAGGGAGGGTCGGCAAGATGGTTTTTTGGGACGCTCTTCAAATATTAACTGAACTGTTCTACATGCAGGGTGCCTGTGCACCTTGGCCTCTGAAAAGAAGGAGAGAAGGGGTAGGGTGGTTTCACGTTTCTGGTGGCCGAGCTGCCCGTTTTCTCCCCTGGTGTCCATTGAGTCCTGTTCAGGGGAGCTGAAGGGAGGTAACTTTTCACTACCCCAGCAATGTCCATCACCCCAGGGCTCCTCCCCATGTAGTTTTTTCAGTGCAGTTCTGAACATGCAAGAGAAGATCTGTACTCTCACTTGCTCAGAATCAGCAGAGACAACCAAGGGTGGATTTTTATTGAGTAGGTATGACAGTGGATGACTCAAAAGCACAAGGCTACCTCAGAGGCTTATTGAAATATATCCATAAGAAAACCAAGCATCTCCCAAATCACTGCTGCTAAGCCAGTTGCTCACACAAGCAGCAGATCCATCAATAATGAGATGTGCAAAAACACTCAAACACTTGGAAAACCCAAATTCATCTTATCAGTTTGAAAAAGAGTTGCTGTCTTGCTGTTGGAGCCAAATTACTTTTTAACTATCACATTATCTTTTGTCTTTTCATCCCAGTTTGGTGTTCACCCTCTTAGGTGAGATTCTGAGAGCTGGGAACTGTCCTTAAATAATATGACTAAAAACTGTCTTTAATAAGTTGAATTACATTGTTAAGGCTACCAAAAACATTTGCAGTGCTAATTCTAACACAAATCCCACATACCAGCAGTCTTGTTTGCTCTGCAAGGGGAGCAAAAGTGCATTTGGGGGAAAAAGGGAGAGGGCAAACCAGAAATTGCTTATAGTTTAAGTCTCTGAAGGGTTGCAATCCACATATGGATGAAATTTGGCTGTAGAATAATATAATGCAGCTATAAGTCGAATAAATCTGGTCCACTAATACTTTTTTCTGCCTGTTTTGTTTTAAAGACAAACAAGCTTTACTTTATATATGCAAATAGTGGATAGTTGGAACAGGTAACTGTGTAAGCTGCTGAGTAGGGCCTTCTGTATTTTTTTTGGCCAAGAGTTACTTTCTGGAAAGGACAAGAGTGAATAGACACATCCCCCTGTAGAAGTCCTGCCCATCTGCTCCTGAACTGACCGGTAATGGTGTGGCAATAATTCAGGTCCTGCAGAATTGCATATAGGTTTCCACGGTTATTTTTTCTGTTGTTACCAAACACTCGAAGCAAGGCTGTGCTGTGGTCATATAGACAGGAAAATGACATCATGCTTAAAACCACTAATCCAAAAGCTTTGGAATCTGAAAGACAAACCATATTCTAATTAGAAACAAAAAACCAATGACATTTGAAATGGAGAAATTTCTTAGATTATTATTATTTTTAAATCCTCCTCTGGCTTCCCTTCTAGCCAAAGCTGTGACAAGTGCGTTGGAGCTGATAATAATGAACATACACCTCTAAGGTCACAGCTAGGATTTTTAATTTAAATAAATAAATAAGGATGAATTTTCCAGTCTCCAGGGATCCAGTACTCAGGAACAAGCAGCGCAAAGTGTGTTCTGCAGGGTCAGTATGGAAGATGCTTTTTTTTTTTTCCTGTTTAGCGTAGTTGTTTTTTTCCATTATTGAAAACACAAAACATCCTTACTCTGTACGTCTCCTCCCTCCAAGGTTGGTAGGTGCTAACAACAGGCTTTGGGATGGTGACACTTGGTAGGAATTATTCACTGCGTGGGAAAACCCAGAATTACTCACAGCAGCCACACTGTTTCAGGAGGTCAGCAGATGGGACCAGTTCATCCTGCTATGGATGACAAGAGCTGGCTTGAGAAAAGTTGAAGAAACCATATTCCACCAGCTGTTGATGTGTCTTTCAGTGCTGCTGAACCTTCTGGAAATGAGTCAACCTTGTTTTCAGGGTAAAACAGAGTGGAGGAATTTAAAAAATGTTAAAATTGACTTATTGACACACACACACAACGTTTTCCTAATTTGAAAGAAAATTTCTTAGTATTCTGTGGGAGATAACTGGTAACTGATTGAAACAGAAATGAAATATTTTAATCCATAAAACCTGTTTTTATTTTTTTCCTTAGGAACTTTTGCAGAAAAGTGAATTTTGGGGGAAGAGGAGGGTGTAGTTATTTAGAGGACAACAACACTTTGAACTCCTAATTATAAATTCTTTGAGAAATGCCCCCCTCCATCCTTAAGCCAGGTCACCTCATTTCTTACTTTAGTCAGTCATTGTTCAAATGGAGCACAGCCTGCCATCATCTCCCTCATCCCCAAAATGAGGTACCTGTAATTCCCAAAGAAGCATTGCAGATGCTGGTGTCTACAGGCACTCAAAGCGATGCTGTGTGTCATCCCCACTCAAGAAATTCTGTTTGAGTGGCCCTTTGTTTTTGCACGATAAGTTACATTGCAAGCAAGGCAAATGGTCTCCTCAGCTCTATCCTCTGACTCTGCTCCCTTTACTGCTATCCCCATCTGGAGAATAATATAATGAGAATAGTTATAGGGGTTGTTGCAAGGAATCACCTACTATCGTGCACCTGCCAACAGGGTGGATTAACTGTCTGGTTCTTTTAGGAACAGAATAAATCCTGACATATTTTGAAAATGCATCCTCACTTGCCTCTGCATTTCTGTTCTGCTCTGTTTCATCTCGGTCATAGCTGGTTTTCTAAAAGTGCCACTATTCATATTGGATTTGCACCTTGCAAGCACCTGCAGGCTTATTGTTTGGCATGACCTGTTCTTTATTGATTTTATTTTTCCCCCCCTTTTTCTTTTGTGTTCTGTTTTGTTTTATAACATTTCATGGTGTAGACAGCAACTTTACGGGTACTGGGCCAGCCTAATTGGTTTCACATCTCCCTTTGAGGGTGGATTTAGCAGGGTCTTTGCTGGTTCTTGCTTATTTCTTTTTCCCACAGAAATGAAAGTGAGAAGCAGCTCGATAACATTTTAGTACCCTTCATTTCTTCCTACAACTGCCTCTGTGCAGACCACCAAAATTATTTAGTCGCTGAGAGAGGGCAGAGATTGCGTGAGAGCCTCTGGACTAAAAGGGGAAGACTTTTCCAGTGCCAGTGGGGAGAGAGCTGGAGCAAGGCTGGGCTCTGTGCTGTGCTGTACAGGTACCTTTGAAGGCCAGTGCAGGAGCGTGACTTATGCCACTATGAGTGACTTACGCTCCTTAGTGTCAGGTGAAGATTCTCACAATCTTTCAGTGGGTGTGAATCTGCTTTGAATCTAAATGCTCAATTTCTTGTTTCTTTGGTGGTTCCTCAAGATGAGCTGTGAATTTTTGGAGGCCCAGCTCCTTTGCTGTAACAGTATCACCCAAAGCCAGGGGAGTCTCATGTCTGGCACAAGCAGCGTCTCTTCAGTGAGCTGAGTTCAGTGTCTTTACTTCCAGATAAAGAAGCTGTCACTCCCTGGTGATCACTGTTCCAGTTCTGACATCAGTCTTAACTTCTTTTTCTAACCTCGTCTAATGGAGACTTTTTAAAAAGTGAAAAGCAGGTTCTTATATTTATAAATTACAATTTGGTGAAGAAATAATTTATAACTCTGTATTCATTTACTAGAGTTACTGTTTTGGTAACTAAACATGTCCTGACAATATTACATCTCCAACTTTGACTTATGTGGCAAGTAGGCTTTTCTAGAGACTATTTTGGAAAATGAACACCAGGTTTTTATCACTGGTTTACTTTTGCCATCTGATAATGACAGTGGTTCTTGGTTATGGGGAACAAAATCAAATGAAATAGGACATCCCTGTAATAGCATATGCTGTTCTTCATGGTACTTAAGACACACACGAACAACAATAAAACAACTTTAGGTGAAGGGCCAATGAATGAGAACACTGGACCTCATTCTTTCCCCTTCAGAATAAATTCCCTTCTGTCTGCAAGCATCTCATTTGCTGTTTGTACAGAAAGTCCTTTGTTAGCAATTTCTCATTGCAGCTATTGATAAGGCTTGTCCAAAAACATGCCAAAGTGCTTTTGTAAGTCAGATATTTTACATCAAGTACCAACAGCCAGTAATCATACAGTGGGGCTCTCTTAAAAACTTTTTCACTGTTGCCTTTTTATTTAGATAACATTGCCATGATACTTACAGCAAGGGAATAGCATGAATACTTCAGTATGTTTTTTTGTTGGAAAAGCAACTGAGAATGCTTTAAGTGTTAGGAAGGAAACTCCACTTTAGCTTTAATTGGCATGATTTCCAATATTGCTACTTGTACAATATGAATGTCTTGTAGTGTAAGGACATTTGTTTCAATGGAAATTGTATTGAAGATGGGAGTAACTTTTTTTTTTGGTGTTCCTAAGGTAATGTCACAGCAAAAAAAAATAGTGATTAGTGTTTTCTCACATTTATACAACTTTAAAAAATATGCATGAAAATATTAATAGTTTGATTATATATTTATCACATATATGTAAATTAACTTTCCCCACTCTAAATTTAATCTTTTCTGAAAACCTTTGCACATTTGTTTACAATTTGCAACTTCAGTGCTTTCCAGTATTGTCTATCTATTGCCCATCTAAAATAAGCAGCGATATGGAAAAATGATTGTTGGGAATGATTATAACTCTAAGCAGTACCAAATGAAACAATTGTGCAACAGGCTGTAAACAAACAGAATCTACTTTTTCACACAATGCATAATTAAATTGTGGAGCTCATTGCCACGGGATGTCATAGAGATCTACAGTTCAAGAAGCAGCTAAGCAAGCGAGTGGAAGCAAAGGTCTCCAAAGGGCTATTAAATGAGATGACGCAGATGCAGGCTATGGCTCAGGAAGTCCTTAAACCACAAATTGCTTGAAATGGAGAAGATATTGAGAATTTCATACTTGCATCCCTTCTTATAAGCTTTCTCTCAAATGCCTATTACTGTCCATTTCCAAAGACAGGATGTTGGATGGGCCTTTGGCATGACCTGATCCAACCTTTCTAATATGTGTTTGTGTCCCCTGGGGGGCACGGGAAGGCACATCCTTGAGCACAGTGAGAGGAACATGGGTTTTAATTCTTGTTAGACACAAAGTCTTTTTTTTCAGGTGTGGATAGTCTAAAAAAAAAAATAAATCTTATTTTAGGCATATAAGAAACCTGTGAGTCTCCAATTGCCACATTCCTTGGGCACCACTAGTTCCTTTAAGCTCAATTCTTTGGGGAGAAAAAACTGGATGGTGTTATATATCAAACTGTACAATGTTTACTTCCTTGGGAAAAACCTCCAACAGTAGTGTGTGAGAACCACAAGTGGAAAAATGTGGTGAGCTGTGCTAAGAACAGGACAGGATGGTGACAGCCTGGCTAAGTTACTCATTATCTCTGCTCTGGTGGCTGTGCTGTGGCATGATGTCCTTCAGGTTCTGACTAAATTCAGATCCCACTAACTTCAGTAGCACATCTGCCTCCCAAGCATTTCCTTACTTAGAAAAGGAAGTCATGGGCTGAAGAAAGAGATGGGGAAATATGGAATGCTTTCCCTTGCCTTAGAAATTTCAGTCTGAGGTCCAGTATTGGATTTTTTTTTTTTTTTTTTTTTTTTTTTTTTTTAGGGAACATGAGACATTTTATTTGGCAGTACTTGTGGTGCAGAGTTATGAAGATGGTATTTGCTTTTATTTTAAAGTAACACCGTGTATCTCACTTGAAGAACCAAGATAGGTATATCTGCCTCTATCCAGCCTATTTTATACTGACTTAAAGAAGACCAGTTGTGGGAAGCAAAAGACTTTCTCTCCTGAAAATGTTAAAATCCACTCATTGAGTATAAAGCACAACAGTTAGCTTTTCAGCCTCTAGCTGCCAAGGACACCTATGAGCATTTTCCTACCACAGGCATTTTGCAGGCAATGTGGAAAACATGTCAAATGCCAAAGGCATTAAAAGAAGGAGCCAATCATGAATAATTCATTTGGAATCCACTATAATGACATTAGTCATAATGAAACCTAAGCTGGTATTAACATGTGCGTAGTAGGTACAGCACTTCCCAAGGAATCACTCTTTATTAGGAAGGGGTATTAAGGAGTCCTTGGAAAAGGGGTATTGTTTCTGCCGTCATGATGCCCTGGACTAGGGATAGCGGTGTCTGATTGTCTCCAGGAAAATGTACAAGCTGTGTTGGCTGTGATCAATTATGAGGTCTTCAGCCTCCTGGTTTAAAACTAAATTTCTTACAAAATTACTATATGACAGCTGCTCAGAGCAGCAGTAGATGTGCCAATAGAAGTTTTCCTTCAAAAGAATAAGTGATCTGATCATGTTTCTGTTCCTTTCTTGTTCTTCTAATAGGCTTCTGTGCAAATGAGGTGTTTTTGTGAGAGAGCCTGTTGTTGTGTGAGGAGAGAAGAGGGTTGGTGTTTTGGGCTGGCCAGGCTGCAGGAGGGTGGAGCTTGGGGTCCCCAAAGGGATGTGAGATGTGGCTCTGGCACACTGGGTGCTCGTGTGCTGTCATTTAGTGTGAGTAATTCACTAGGGAAGGAAAAACCTGTACTGTATAACTTCAGTAATGAGGTGATCCAGAATCAGACAAGCCTTTAAGGATGTGCTTATGCTCTGCTGAAAGCCTGTGATGATCAGGTTTGGGTTTCTCCCTAGTTATTGAAATAACTGAGCTGTAGGTGTGTGTTTGGAGTTGAGTGCTCTTAACTGGGACTGTGTAAGGAGTAATCAAAGGCAGAGCTGACAAAGGCAGAGTCAAAGTAAGTGGTTCACAGGTCACTGTAGTTGAAATATGTTTGCATTAAGTTATTATCAGGGTCAATCTGCAGAACAAGATGTGAGTGATTCAGAAACAGGCACGATGGCTAAACTGTTCATGCTCAACAATTTGCTTTGCTTAGCCAAGACTGTTTAAATCTCAGCTTTGTCCAGTCATGTTAGACCAGTGAGAGCTCTTAGTTCACTGAGAGGGCAGGCTTACAGTCTAGTTTTCATCATCCTTTCCATTGCCATAATCCTTATACAGTGACCACAGAGCCCTTGCTAGAGATGCCCTGACCTGAGAAAGAAATCTGTTCAGGTAATGAACATCCTGCAAAGTGCCATTATGAGACCTTTTGCCTCATGAGGTGGAACTAATTAACCAAATTACTAAAATCATAGCAAAAGTTAACAATAGTTACCTAATATCATTAAGCCCTGCAAGGTGTGTGGTTACAGTATCACACGTGTCGCTGTCAGGTGCACCAATGCAGCCAGCTCAGTGGGCAAAGTCAGGAGGTTGCCACAAAGACATGTTGGAGCCTTCCCCGCTGCACATTATTGTTTGTGCTTACTGTACACCAATAAATACAGCTCTATTTCTCCAGTGCAAGAATTTGCAAAATAAAGGATGGAGGAAAGCGGAGTATTGTTCGTTTTCCCTTTATTTTTCTGACACCAGAACTACAGCCCTGAAAAAAACAAAGAGCTTGACATTTACCATTCATAAATTCTGTAGAAACAGAGATCCAGGCTCTGAAGCGGCAGGAGTGAAAGAATACAAAGTTCATCACCTGCTGACACTTGTCTCAAAAGGAGAGTGTCAGAGACAAATCCTACCGGTTAGGACTGAGTGCCCAAGAGAAGTGTCAGGTTCCAGATCTTTTGCAGCATGAATAAGACAGGTCTTCTACTGTGAGCCTGCAGAGATGCCAGGACCTGCACATGTCTGGGAACAAAAGGGAAAAAACCTTTTTTTCCCTCCTTGAAGATTATGACAACTGAGCTTGGTAAGGACCCTGCAGTCATCACAAGGCTGCCCCTCAACCCACCTGTTCCACACATACCCAAGGGTCATGAGTGTGAAAATTAAGCAAGTTTGGAGTTTTTTTATTATTGTTGTTATCTTTCTAAAGAGGATCCTATATTATGGTACCTGTCAGGAGACTGATCTCTGCAGACAAGAGCTCACCAAGACAATTCAGAGCACCTCAGCACAATCCTTGCTCTAAATTGCCCACAGATAGAAGAGTTTATCCTTGTTTGTTAATTATAATGGCAACCCAGAGAGACAAGTGTCTTTGGGGTAAGTTACATGTTTTAGGACTCTTATGACTTCTCCTGACTGACATTCCATTCACATCAGGATCCTTCCAAGTAGCAGACAGACTCTGGGTACATTTCCCATTGCTGATGGGATTGAGTGGGTGTGCAGTGGACACCCTGACTTCATGCTTGAGGGCTCCCTGCATCAGCACTAGTGATGTTCAGGGGTGACCAGTGACTGCTTCCTTCCATATGTCTGCAGGAATGCACAATTTTCCAAGGAGAGCAGAAGAAAATATGTGTGTATCTTCTATCTCAAGCACTGTCCTATGAGTTATGTCAGGCAAACACAAGTGCTTCAGGGAATTCTAGTTCAGATTATTATGAAGTACTGAGTAATTGCCTCTGTTTTATCTTCCTCACCTTCTCTGCTAATGATACAACCTGTCCCCTGGGGATTTAAACCTATCAGTGTCAGTAAATCCAGGTAATTCAAATAATAATTTTAAACTTTTGTCTGTCTTTGCATTGTCAGAGTTGTGGTGTAATCTTCTACTGGATGGTTGTATGATATGAACAGGGTGTGTTTTGGCAGATGTGGAACTTGGGTGGGGTTTGTTATGGAGTAAGGGCAAATGAGGATTTGGATTTCCTTTCTTCTGAATGCAAGATCTTTCCATTCCCATAGGAATCTGCTAGAAGTTTCTCTCTGATACACTCACTTTACTTAGCTCAGATTGGACTCAACTGCTTGAGATCATTACTCATGTGTGTAGTTTTGAGCTACTACTGATTAGAAAAAGCATGTGTAGCTGTAAACATCTTTAATTCCAATAACTTTAAACAAAACAATTAGTGGTTACCTGAACTTTACAACAACTTTTTTTAATAGGGATGACTTTCCCAATTTTTCAAATGTTAATTTGTGGTGTACATGTTATGTGATTTACTGACACAGTGAATATGCAGTAAAGCCAGAAAATGCTTCCAAGACTCCGATGAGGACATGAGTGAGCTGTCTCAACAGAGAAATATTTGCACCAAAAATAGAGCTCAGCCAAACAGTATTTTGGTGTGGGTAGGAGATTGTGTTTTATTACATTTGTCATTCTATGGGGAAAACTGTAACAAAAAGCAACCAGAACGTTATTTTATAGTCGAATTTTTATTTTAAATTTTGAGAACATTTATTTTGATATTTTCCCACTTATCCTAGTCATTTTTACTAGTGATTGTGATAGAAGGAACTGTACTTTGAAAGTTGGAATCTTGTTTTCTTTCTTTCATGCCCATAATTTTGGGAGACTGCATTATTTGTATTTGTTTCTTGTTCTAAATTGCTTCATGCTTTCCTTTCTGTGCTTCTGTACATCTCCCTATAATAGATATTAAGAAAAAGTGTTTTGTTAATGTTCTATTAAGGTTCTTTGAATGGAATATGATGCCTAAAGAAAGCGTGGTATACATTTAAGACTAAAGAACGTTGAATGTGTTAGGATTCGTGAAAATGGCAGTACAGGTTAGTGGTCTGTGTAGAATATTTCCTGTATATTGGTAGTACTCAGGCTGTCTCCTGCTCCTTGCCTATGCTGTGCTAAGTTTCTGGGCTTTTTTTGTCCTGTTGATTTCATTTTTGTGGTGTGTTGGCTGTTTGATGGATTTACTAAGCGCTTCAAAGATGAGATTCCTTGCTGCCCTATGGAACCGTGTTACATGAGCTAACATTTTGTTTTCATTCCCAACTTCCAAGACACTGTCCCTTTGTGTTGCTAAATATATTAGACAGGGAGAAATTCTGAACTTTGATTCAAATGCATGCAAAGTATCCCTCTTCCAGAGAAGTTTCTTTGGTAACGAGGAATGGCAAATCCAGGAGTCAAGGGCTAGGTCAGCTTGGGAAGAAAAATTCAGGAAACTCACTCCACTAAAATAGAGATATTTCTACTTTTAGAGTGTCAGTTATTTTTTTATCTTATGTCTTAGAAGGTGTTTTTTATGTTAAGTTGTATATGTTGCAGTTGATGCCCTGCAGAATATTTTCTTGGTACAATGACATATGCTAAGGAGCTGTGCTTTGTAATGCAGCACAGAGTGCAGGAACATATATATTGCTCCATACATCTACTTTGGAAAGCCTCATTTTTTATACATATCCTTAGAAAAATGACACTTTTGGTGCTGCCAGCTAAGTGTTGGATTCCCATACTGAGATATCAAGAAAGGATTCAATTATGTAGACACTGTGCTGAGTTCTAGTAGAACTAATAGTGCAAATTCACACAATTTGTGTGAGCATAAATAATTTTTCAGTTAATGATCCCGTTTGTTATGCTTACAGATGCCACATGTGCTTTGTATACAGCACACAAGAAAACAATATACATATGGGAGTGCTGCAAAAGCATGCATATATGTAATATGTTAAAGGCATTTGAATGGATTTCCTGGGAAACTTGCTTTAATGGTAATATCATGGGTAAATACAAAATATCTGCGGGGACTGGCTCCAAGCTAATGTAGTCCCAGTTAACTTGTCAGCTGCGAGGCAGAACAGTAAAACTACAAACTTCAGAAACCATCTTAAGAACTGATAACCATGTGGCAAAGCTGCATTCATTTGGATTATTACCAGAAACAGAGAAAAGGGTGTAAGCGTAATCAAGTATTTCCTCTGCTATATATTGTATGTTTAATGGACACCACAAGATTTTACCAGAAAATCCTATTTCACAAGTGTTTTAAATCCCTAAATGCCTGGTGATGACATAACCATAAAATACAGCTTTTAAAAATCCTCCGTCAAGGGGATAGGTTCTCTGATGCATTGTATCAGCAGCATTGATTTAAACAATGAAGAATTGATTAGAAAATTGGATTCCAAAATGAACTCTGTGAGTAAATCCAGGTCTTTGCTCAAACCTCAGTTTGAGCTGGAAGATTCTGGAGTGTGTTTGGTTTGGGAAACAGAACCTCTGGTTCTTTGGTGAGGTCCTGCTGCCACTGTTAGAGTTGTCATTTACATAAAATTAAATGAAAATGGTTCCAGGCAGAGCTTGAGAGAAATCAAGTTTGACTGCATGTCATGTACAGGATGTAGGTATCCTGCCAACACTTAGCTATCTTCTGTAACACAAGTAAGTGTTTGTAACACCTTGATGTGGATTTAACTGGTAGATTTAGGAAAACACATTTCCATATAAGTGGTGAATGAGAGCTATGAAAGCTTTACATCTCTGCTGTTGCAGATACTTTCCTTCTCAACATGAGCTCTGATGGGTCACAGAAAGGGAAGACGTGGAAAGGTCAGAGATGAAAAGAGAAAACCATGATGTGCACTTTGCCTCCTGGACCTATGGGCTGTCTTGAAGGTGGTGAAATTCCACCAAAACCATTGGAGCTTCTCAGCTTCCACTCCTGAAGACTATGGCCTGTGTTTATAGCACAAGTAGCAGCCTGGCTTTAGCTCTGGTTCTTGCACTGTTTCTGAAGAAGCTCCTCTGCATGGTAAAGTCACCAATGTGACTCTCTGGTTCCCCCTGAGCTCCTTCTGAAACCCATCATCTTTAGATGTAGTGGTTTACCTGTGACAGCTGGCTGCATCAAAGCTGCTTAGTGTGACATTTTGTAGCATGAATCAAGTCTCTTAACACTTGGCAGGTGGTGTTTGGTTGCAGTTATGTTTGTTGCACAACTTTTAGTTCACTACATTTAAAATGTCTTCCCTCTCTTCTTTGGGCCAGCGTATTCCCTGCTCCTCTGTGCGTGTTCCTTTTCAAAGAGAAAGTGTAGAAAGATCTTCAGTGCAGGCATGACAATGATCCCACAGGGTGGGAAACTGTTGTTTTGTAATACTCGTAAGGCACAAGACGTTTTTATTGCTATGTCAGGGAGGAACAGAGGTTGCAGAAATCAACTTGCCCCACTAGAAAGGGTGACTCTGCTCCTGTGGAGAGCTGTGTGGGAGGGAGTGTGATCCTGCCAGCCCCTCACTTCAGTGCATCTTCAGCAGGTATGATTAACCTTGGCAACTCAGAAAGAAATCCGATAATCAAAAAGTTATTTTGCCTCTGCTGGGCTCAAAGCACCCCAGAGACTTCCTGTGGTGTGGTACAACCAGCTCTGTGGCAGCTTGGGGAAGTCTGCCCTTCTCCCTGGAAATCTGACAAAGCAGGTGGAACTTGTGGACTTCTGTGCATCTCCAGGTGTGTGTTGTCACTGCTTCCCCATGCTTTGGTAGCAATAGAAGTCTTTGCCAGTGGTGAAAGGCAGGAATTCATTCCTGACCCCATGAGTCACCCTCCTATGTCATGGAGCATGTGGTTTCATCACCCTTGCTGTTATTTTACCTTTCAGCTGAGCAGTTGCAGGTATCATTAATCTGTAAAATAAATGTAGGCAGACAGGAGGACGTCATGTAAAGTCTGCAGAGACACGGAACCAACAGACACAAAAAAAAAAAAAGGGAAAAAAAAAGCCAGCTTGAAAACATGACCCCAACTTCTTACTGTTGTGTGTTCCAGGAAAATGATTTATTGTTGGCATGTACCCATGTCACACTGATACTCAGGACGAAGTAAAAGTCACAGTAGTCACTCAGGCCCTCACTTCTGTCATTGTATTTTCAGATATTTCAAGGAATGAGGTAATGACTTTAAGATCAAGGTCATTTTCAGCTGCATCAATTATTTCACTTTCTCCTGGCAAAAGCATCTGCATACCTCTGCACAATGTGAGCTACCAAGCAAACATTTCACTGGAAAACCTGACTGTTCTCAGCCATACAGAGTGCCTGGTTCTTGCGTTAAATTGGTTTAACAGTTTAAACTTTTACTATGTAACTTAGAAACTGGTATGCAGCAACCCTGCATGTTACCAATTTAGTGCATTTAAAACAAATTTAAGTGGGTTCCAATCTACTTAGTCACTGCTACACAAAGGAGAGACCCCATATTTCAAATAACAAGGCTTCAGCAGAGAGATGACGTTAGTGGTGGGTAATAAGCTGAACTATCTATCAAGGCATCAAGTATGAAACAGATGGTGAGAAAAAAAAGGTCCAGATACATTTACAAGCCTTTTAACATGCTCACCCATTTAATTCACTGCAAGGTCACAACTTGATGTCTTAGACATGCAATCTTCTCTTCAGCTAGAAATGAAAGCAGGTTTAAAAAAAAAAAAAGACTGTTACAAAAGACTTAGAGGGGTTTAGTCAGTGTTTCTGGGAAGGGAAAATGCCCCACCATCAAACCTTACAGATCTTTGCTTGCCAGCACCAAGAATACATGATTCATAGCTTGCATCCATTGATTCCTCCAGTGGTTCAGTGCATTAGAAGTGATTTGCTGTAATAGTTCACCTCTGAAAAATTCATTCCCTTCCTTTAGGACAATAATTTTGGGAGTTGGGACAGTTCTTGGTTGTACCTCTTGTATTTTAGTGTCTATAAAAAATTGGGGCTAATCAGTGAAATACTCCAATGCATACCCTAATCTATTAAACTACTGAAACTCAGTCATGTGTCAGAGTGGTTATCAGCTGACCATGAAGGTCAGCCCTCCTTGCTTTGTGGGGCCCTCTCTCTTGCACCCCATTCCTGGATTCTGACACAATATAACCTGTCTATGTACATACTTTCTCATGGCATAGATTAAAATGTTAAAGAACCTCAAGTAAAAGTTATACTTTTAGTTAAATCCTTCATTCTAGTAGCTGGGGAATTGATGTCAGATGGAAAATGATTTCCCAGTGGTTTGGTTTTTGTAGCAAAAGTCTTCAACTTTTATGTAGATAGTCTTTGAAGTTAGAAATTGTTGTTAGACTATCAAATACTGTTTGAGGTGTCACTCAATTTTTTTCTCCCTCTTTCTATTATGGGAATGGGATCTTAGCAAAGAATTATTGTGGTAGAAGATGAATGTATGACTGACACTGGAAAGAAAGATGTTTATGGGCCACATACAAAGGGAATTGTTGTGGAACCAAGACCTGTCAATATAATCTCGGTTAATTCTCCAAGTGTCTGGTTTCTCACTCAAAGAAGGCAGGGTTAAATCTCCAAAGGCATAATACTTGAATATGTCATCCATGGTGTGGAATATTTTCTAAAATGTCTTTCTGCTGGTGTAATTTCATGTTGCTGGTTTATCTGAGTCACACCCGTAGTTTGAAGCAGAGGGTGTGACTGCCTTTTGGGCTGCAGTTGGCTTGACCCGCCTAGAAAAATACACTTCCTTTCCCTGTTTTTGGACAGTTGTGCTATATGCAGTCTCTGGCCTCCCATGTCTTGTTTTCTGGCCCCGCACAATTCTTCCACCACTGTTTTTGTCTGAAGAAGGACTGAGCGTGGGTTGGACCAATAGGTGGCACACAGGGAGCTCTTAAATAGGTTGAAAAAAATATACGAAGAGCAAATAAAAATAACAATACTCCAAATACCACAGGAAAAATTCCAGTTCTGGGTTAGTTGGTTTTTTTCCAATCCTCTGGCTTTGTATTTTTTCCCTTGCTTTAGAAATTCCAACCAGGTCTGGCTAACACTATACTGCCTGTCCAAAAGTTAATGTGATCCTTCTGCATGAGTTTCTATATGACATAGCTAGTGCCTTAATTACTTCTGTCACCTGCATTGCTGTAGCCTCTCAGGCTGGAAACCAAAATCCTGCTCTACTAGCAAAATCCTCCTGTCCTAAAGAGCTCACCAGCAAAATATGAAATGGGAAATCAGATGGTGCAGGTAAGCAGAAGAGCACAAAGAAAAACTGGTACAATGATAATCAGCATGACGGGACTTAACAGTATTTGGTTTAACAGCAAACCCTCAAAACTGAATTTTAGGGAGTTATTTTACCCTATTGCACCAACCAGTAGAAGATTTACAAGCTCTAGGGAACGTCCAGTTGCCCAAAAGTCCTACAGAAAATGGTGGTTTGGATTTTTACCAGTGTTTTATAATATCTTCAACATCTTCAGCCCTCCTAAATAGAGACGGAGCTTAAATCATCACCTCCAGGAGCAGAGGGTTCAACGATTTTTCCTCTGACTCCTCTTGGACTCAGGTGACAGGTAAAAGCCACATAGAGGAGACATGAGAGCCTATTGCAGAAAAGCCAAGTTGCAACTGGTGAGATGTAGAGAGGCTGGATTAATTATGAAATAAAATCTGAGTCTGGGTAATACCATTCCCACAGAACCCAAATCACAAATGTTCAAGAGCCCTGCTGGAGTTTTCGTGCCGCTCTCCTTAGGAAGGAGTGCAGTCGGGCTCTGTGTATTTTCACATCTCTGAAAGCACAGGAGACAGTCAATAAAAAAGGGATGGCTGTCTTGAGATTACTCCCCCTCCTCTATGTTCTGAAGGCGACAGAACGGAGTGGATAGCGAGCAACCTGCTTGCCTTGGGTGCAGATGGCTTTAATTGTCATTCCCAGATGTTCTGCCTCTTGAAGGTCAAATTCACCTTGTATAAATCGGGCTGGAACCATCCAGGGAAAAAGCACAGACATTTTATTTGAAAAAATGTAATAAAAGAGTGTCCTTCTTTCTTGTTATTTCCTTCCTTGTAAATTTAAAGGGAACAGATTGAGAGGGAGGCCCGGTTGGCACAGGTCATGGTAATGGGATATAGAAGCTTTTGTCTGGATGATACGTGTTCAAATCCAGCTTAATATCACTGTGGATAAAACATTGGTATATTTTGGCTGCTGTAGCTCAGCTATAGGTATTAGTCCTGGATTCTCACTGCCATATTTGACAGTGTCACTGTAAAAACATGTGCTCAAAAAGAATAGCTGGGGAAGGCATCCATCAGGAAAGGACATGTATCCTAAGGCCAGGCGTGCAGGGAAACCAGTGATGCTTTTGCCTATTCTCTCTTGTTTTGTGGTGGGATAGGTCACTTCAGTCTCCAAACTGGCATGTTGTGCATCTCTCTCACAAATGTAGCAATCTCCATCCTAAAGCTATTTTGGCTGTTTATTTCTCCTTCCTCTTCCACTCCTATAGGATGCCTGGTTCATCAGCTCACCCCACTGGCTTTGGAAACATTTTTCTTCTGTCCAGCAAAATTTATTAACAGACAGACATGTATCCCTGTGTTTTTGTGTCAATAGTGCACAGTGTAGTTTTTAAGTGTACTGTAATTAGATGAAAACATACTGTTATGTCAGGCATCACCAGATGGGGCCTTTACACATAGTCTGCAAAGCTTTTTTTCAAAAATGCATATGCAAGCTGTGGCTCTGGGGAGGATGCACTGCAGAGTTGTGTTCAGTTATTTAGGCATCTGTAGAGGCAGCTTTGGAAGAAAGACTGTTGAGTGAGCATTAAGATGTTATTTTTCTTGAGCTTGGATTAGACTCAGTTATTGAGACAGGAACCAAACTTCAGATTTAGATGTCCTCAGATGTCTCAAACAGCACCATGAAGGGAGAGGCAGCCAGAAACTACATATCTTTTCAAATCTCAGACAAACTCTGTATTTTTCCAAGATGACTGTGGTTTCCCCTGTTATCTTACTGCAGATACAAAAGAAATGAATTTATAGGATTGCAGCCTTATCCTTGGATGGTTTCTTTGGGCAATTTTGGAAGAAAGGAATGAAGATTATACATATGATAAATGTGGATTTTAATGGAGAAACAGCTAGAAATTCTAAAGGTGATTAATTAAAGGAAAATTAGGATCCCATTAAGCAACTGTTCAGGGCAATTTCATGCTGGAAAATTTACAGATTCAAACACAGCACTTTGTAAATATAAGCCATGAGATGAATAGGGAATTTTTCTGTGTGACATATATTCCCTTACTTTTCTTGTGGACTGAGATATTTTGCCTCCATGATCTCAGAAGTTCTGAAACCCCTTTGATTCATATTCCCACGATTTATGCTGCAAGCAGAGAGCATTGGAATGAGGCATTTAGTGGATAATTCAAGATACTGAGAAAATATATCAAAGATGTGTTGTGCACACCAGATCCTGGACTTTAAGTTGTGTTCAGTGCTGGAAGACTGTGTGCTGCATACACAGATCCTAAAGTGCTGCCTGAGCCCAGGGCTGGGACAATAGCAGGAAAAGCACTGCAACTAAGTGTTGAAAACCTGATGGAGACACTAATCCACAGAAAAAGGGGTTTATGCAATTTAATGAGCTGGCAGTATCTGCATGTGAGTATAACTGAAACTGGGACCAAGGTGAGATTTTAGAGGGACACCTTTAGCTGTCTAGCAGCTTGAAAATTGGGGTTTGTTGTGCAAGTACTTGCTGGTTATTCGTGGTTATGCACCTTTGGTCTACTGATTGTATTGGTGAATGAATATTTGTGCAGGTTATTTGCTGGGAGAGGATGATTTAGCTACTAGTGAAGGTCTCAGTGGTAGAATCACAGAATCATAGAATGGCCTTGACTGGAAGGAACTTTAAAGATGATCTTGTTCCAACCCCCTGCCATGGGCAGGGACTCCTTCCATTAGACCAGGTTGCTCAGAGCCCCATCCAACCTGGCTTTGAACACTTCCAGGGATGGGGCAACCACAGCTTCTCTGACCAACCTGTGCCAGTGTCTCACCACACTCACAGTAAAGCTTTTTTCCCCTAATATCACATCCAAACCTACTCTCAGTCTGAAACCATTCCCCCTTGTCATGTCACCACATGCACATGGTGTGGTGGATATCTGTGGATATCTGGGGTCAGTGTAGACGAGATTTGGATTAGAGGTTCGGGAGGGAAAAAAGGAAATCCCAACTGCTGTCTTGCTGCTTTTTTATGCATTCATAAGGTGAACTCTAATGCTTGGGTTGGAAGTTCTTGTTCATGCCAGTTTGCCCTCAGAGCAGAGCATCCTTTTCTTCCTGATCCTTAAATCATATCATGTGGCCTTTGTGTGGAGAGGTGTCCTGAGCAGAAATGTCAGCACATGTGGTAATACAGGAGTGCTGGGGGATTTCTAATCAGTCTCCAGTGGTCAGTGAACAGCCACTGCACTCACACTGCACTGGGCCTCATATTTTCACTAATACTTTGTGGAGTTGTGCAGGGGACAGGTTTATACTTAATGCTTCTAGAGGATGTATTTGCTAAGCACTTGTTACTTTTCTGAGCATTTTAAAACTGCCCTGGACATGACCTTGCTGCTTTGAAAATTTTTAAGCCATAACTGCACTAGCACAGTGGTCATGAACAGACCTGAGCCTTTTTTGGATGGTTCCCATACTGGGTTAACACTAGTCCCTAAAGTTATCCAGTTTGACATTGCCATCTTGGCACAATAATGGTGAAACCACCACACTTTATACTAGTAAGGAGGAAAACCCAGGATAGAAGGAACTAATAAGTACACAACAAAACTGTTCTGCTCAGCAGTGTGTTTGAGGGGGAGAAAAAAAAAAGATATAAAAAATAAAAAACCCAGAAGAAACAGATGTATCTGCCAGAAGTTAAATACACATCTGTTAAGGATGCTCTTCTCATATTTGGGGTCAGAAAAATATGTACAAATGTAGCACCTTGCTGATTGACAGAAAATCCTCAGTTCTGGCACTGAGAATCTTGTTTTCTTGACAGCACTTTGTTTTAAGGCTAGAGGCAGAAAAATGTCTTATGCTTGTCCTTAAACTGGAAGGCCCTTTGTTCAGGATACTTATACCATTTGCAGATAATGATGTGCATTGCAGTTTCAGCTGTCTGCATATGCATTTTTATGTTTTTTTATGACAGCTCTGCGTACTGAACTAAAAGGCCATTTAGAGCTGTCAGGAAGTGACAAGCATTACCCTTTACATTTACAATTCTGTTAGCATGCGTTGTCAGGTGGGCTCACCATTCCACCGACATACGATTTTCTTTGAAACCTATGTATGACTTTAATTTAATACAGCAGTCTCCAAAAAAATAGGAAAAGAAAAAAAAAAAGAACCTTATTAAGATTTCCTTTTCCATTTATCTAGTTTTTTCTTTCATGTAGTTATTTTTTCCACTCTTCCTTTCTTTTTACTGTTTTCTTAAGCAGGAAACAGGGAAAGAGACAAAAGTAGCTGTCTAGCCTGGAATACTGCAGCAAGTTCCTCCATTCCAACCTATGATGCTACATAGAAAACAGTTGATTGAGTCCATTGACTTTGGAGAAAATGCTACCAGAATATGCTAAATATTGAACCAACTTGTGAAAGTAGGAAGATCAGAACACTGTAACTTACAGTCTTGACATGAACTGAAATAAATGTACATAATTTTTTTTTTCTTAGCTAGCGATTTAGCAATCCAGCTGAGACCAGTTTCCATCCCCATGGATGAATTTTGAATGCACTTGGAGTGAGTTGTCCACCAGCCTATCTTCTGGTGGTTCACATTGCTATTTAGTAGCTGCACTGTAGCAAGCCTTCCAAGGTCCTCTTTAGCTTCCAAAAAGTCACTGCCCCCCAACTGACTTTGAGCAGCAATTGATTTATTAATGATTTAACAAGATTCTACCTGAGAAAGGCGCCCTCTTGGAAGTACAAAGCATCAGAGCCAGTCTCTCTCTGCTGAGCGAGCAGCCCAAGTAGGTGCACACTCAAAGTAAGGGAGGGAAACGGAGCTGAGAGGAAGATTCAGCTTTATTCTCAGCTGGAGAGGAAGTGGTTAGGAGCATCCAAGTGACAATTAAAGCAACAATCTTTGTGTGAACAGATTTTTGGCTATATTTTTTATATGGTGATGATATGGATGTATTATTTAACTACTGACAGTATGCTCCGTCTCTCACAAGCCCCAACAGAAGATGCACCCACAAAGAGCTTGTAGTCCGGGCAGCAGAAATGTCTAAACTGGATTCCCTGGATTGCACATGTTGGTGTGATGGTTACTGAGGGTTATGTTTGACTGACTCCTACCATTTCAGATCAAGACATTAGTATTGTGTGGCTGGAAGGACTGGATAATATTATAATAACACGAGTACTTTTCACACTAGAGTTTAAGCTCGCCTGTTGGATTTGTCCTGAGGGCTTTTATATGCAGGTCAACCCAAATGGCAGGGTCATTAGCTCAGCAAATCCATTTGTTATTGGTAGGTAGTGTGGAGAGATGTGTATGGATGGTTTTACAGTTCAAGAAGGCATTGTAAGAATTAAGGATCAGAGCACAGTGTGCTTTGGAGTAAAGTAACACATGTGGCTACTTTGACATTGAATTCCTTTCCTGTCATTGCATAAAGGCAAACACTAAACATTATTTTTAAGCAGCTGCTTTTACACATACTAGCTGACACATGTGAATCCATGTTTCTATACTTTCTAAGCTCTTCATCTGTCTTGAATATATGCTACTGACATGTTGCATACCCAGGGAGACACAGACTCACTGAGGTCATCTCTGAGTGCAAGCCATTCTCCTTTCCTCCTGAGGACCTTCACGTACAAGATATTTTTTCCTCTTGTAGTTTGTGAGCATGCACAGTGATTTGGGTACTTTAGGTAGGCAACTTGATTCTGATTCACCTAAAGTCAATGGCAATATCTAAACTTCAGTGAGAGCAAGCCAGATTCAGACTTGAAGAAGGAAAATGGCAATAAATATCCATCAGCGTAATTGAGATAAAGCTTGGCAATGTAAAATACTGAAAGAAATGCCCTGAAGGGGCTGGCATAGTGAGGGTGAAATGTTATTTTGCAGTACATCCTCAAAGATACAGGGCCACAATCTGAGATTCTGCAACACCCATTGACCTGCAATGAGATCCCCACATGCTCTCCTTTGAATGCAGGAGGAAAGTAAGTACTCTAAAATTTCTGACTCTTAGTTTGCTCCCTGCTTGCAAGAAGAGGCAAGAACTCTTTGCACCAACATCCCCTGCTTCTACCTGGACAGAGACTTGCTGTACTTAAGAAAAAGGGAATATTCCCACGTATTCACTCCTTCTCCTCCTTTGTCACTATCTAAAATTTTGCCCTAACCTGTAATACTCTGCAGGGACCAATTAGATTATTCCAACATAGACATTTTCCATTAACTGCCTTTACAAGATTTTCTTATTCTCTTCATCGACATTCTGACTTTATATCAAATTTCAGTTGCTTGCAAATAAAGAAATAGAGTCTATATGTGCACATAATCCTGTGTCTGCATATAAATGTGTATATTGTAGGCAAATATTTGTCCTTACAAGGTATCCTTGTATATAGACCAGATTCCTTCTTTGCAGGTGTCCATTCCTCAAGGCCATGAAGCACTTAATGTTTTTCTTCCTATGTTTTCATGTGTGTTTTCTTACAGCTAGTTTTTATACTTATTTATTGCTTCTCAAGAGGTACTTGACCTGGTCCTTACCAAAGTAATATCATTAAATCATGACTATATTCACCCCTTTTTTCTTTGGAGACTGGAAATTCCATATTGGGCACAGTTTTCCAAAACTAGCTCAGAAGTGTGACCTGGAGACATTTTCAGAAGTGCCCCAGTGCCATTGTCCCCTTCTAGTAGAAGCTCCAAACTTCAGAATTATTTTTTTAATTGTTTCAAACTTTTATTTCTCAGAAGCTGTTTGGGGTTAAAACATTCCCCCAATACTTTGGTGGATATTTTAATAAAATCTTGAAATTGTGAGCAACTACCATGCAACAGGTCACAGAGGGGAGCACAAGAGGCACCAAAGCAGCTCCCTCTCTCCTTGAATATGTATGTGGGGAAAGAAGGGGAAGAGGGGACTGTGAGAATAGCTGACATGAGAAGACTCATAAAACCATTATCAGTAAGCCAGGAGGTGCCCTGGAATACCTAACACGTGGGGCTCCAGCAGCAAGGGGGTCTCCAGTGCCCAGTGTGGACAGGCCACCAGTCACCTGAGAGCTGGTCCTTCCTTAGATAAGGCTCAGAGTGAGAGATGCTCCTACAAGGCTTTGCTCAGACCAACTGAAGTCCCAGAGGGAAAGTTCCTGATGGAAGAGGATCCCCCCCAGTGCTTCCCTTCTTGATTCTTCCTGCTGACACTGCAGCCTGGTGTAGTTCGAAGTGTGTTTTGCAAGGATGAGGGCGTCTTCTAAGTAAGAATGAGACAGAAATAATTAACATTTCATGCCAGTTCACTAAAAGTCAGGATTCTTTTTTATTGCTGACCCACCAAAGATTCTAGTTAAGGCTTTCTGTGACTGGGCCCTCTGTGACATCTAAACCTATTAAAGATAGGTTGTAATTTTAATTACATCTCATTTTAACAGCCTGTGCAGGGAGGCACCCATAAACTGTCAAATACACACATAAATAGTGATGATGACTCAGTTATAAAGAGGTTATATGATCTTTTCTCTTGGAGACACCAGTTAACTTGCATGAAGTGTGGGGGATTCTTTGCAGAAAATCTGAATTATTCATAGCCTCTCTATGGGATCATAGGAATTGCCATGGTGGATCAGATTGCTTGTCCGTCTAGTTCAGTATCCTGTCTCTCACAGTGAGGAGTACAAGACAAGACATTTCAGAGAAGGATCCAAGAAACCTCAGGGACAGCAGCCATGGGATGACCTGCCTATGGGGAAAATTTCTTCCTCCCTACCTTCCCCTCAGGCAGCTGGTGGGTTGTATGTGCCCTGCGGCATGACGGCTTATATCACATATTCAGATTTAATCCCATTATTTTTATTTGTTATTTGGATTGCAGTAGTTTCTAGAGGAAGTCAGCTGGGTCAGGTCCCCTGGTTGTAGGCACTGTACAAACACAGGGAAAATGACAGTCCTTGCATAATGCCATTGTAGCTGCTCTCATTACCCATATTGTCATCCCTACATATTCATCACTTAAGCTTCCTCTGGAGTTGCTTCAGCAGCTCACAGAAATTCATCTTGCTATTTCTATAGGATTCCTTAAGCCCTGATGTGGTTTGTTAGTTAACCACTATGATAACAAATTTCCTTATAAAAGTTTGAGCAGAAGCAGCAGAGCATCAGTTGTGGAAGTGTGTTGGCACTTCTGAAAGCTTATTTGTCTGAGTTAAAGAAGAAGGAAAACACCCGACCCCAAAAGCTGTGTTGACATTCACTCTCTCCAGAAGCCTCTTTTCTTCTCTGTAATGTGTGCTGAATTCTAAAGCTGAAGTGATATTTCCTACAATACTAGTCAGTCCAGCTCTCCTCCCTTCACACAGAGGGATGAATTAAGATATTAAGCTTTGCACTGTCTTGTTTTCTTTCTGCAACTCTTTTTGCCCAAAACCTGTAACTTTGTTCTAAAACTACTGTTTGATATTTTGATGCCACCATCTAGGAAAAGATACTTTAGCTTCTTTTATGTACAGGTATTATCCAACTATTCTGCAAAAGAATCCTAATGGGGGGTCTGAAAATCCATAAGGAAATTGTACACAGGAAATGCTTTCTGAGAAGGCAACAGCTCTACTGCCCTGCCAGTTTCTTCAAAGAAAATCACAATACCACATCTTTCCTAAGGGTATGTGCACGTACTTCCAGAATAGGGGTTGGAGTGGACTTTAGTTGAGATTTGGGTATTTTTATTTTTATTTTATTTTTACAGTTTACCCAAATATTTCATTTTAATTTAAGACCAAACCACAGAAATTAAAATCAAACTGGCTGAACAAAACCTGAAGTATTTTTCCCCATTTAGGTTTTTAACTTTTCAGTTAGCTGAAATGCCTTTTTTTTTTTTTTTTTGAAAAGGAGGACACAGTTGAGAAATATTTTTCAAAATCACTAAAAGGTTTTTAGCAACTCTCAACTGCTTTTACTATGTACAGGTACTTTGCTGGGATATCTTTTGCAGGGGACATTTCTCAAGGTGTTTCATCCTGCAGCTTTTGGTATTACAGATTTCTGTTGGCCTCCTGTTGTCTCTATTCATGGTTATGCAATTCTAAGAGGATGGGATTTTTAAGTTCTGTTTCTTAAATAATATTAGTGCAGAGATCTGGCAAAGCAGTCTCCTGCCTTCTCACTGTCATTACCTGCCTTGTAAATGGTGACCATTTACAAACCTTTATTTCCTATCTGAATATCAATTCAATTATCAAAAGGAAGAAATTAAACTCCCAATCTCAAATCATAACAAGTACAAACAAGATCGAAAATATATTAGATACATTTTGTACAGGGAGGGAGGGGGATAGAAAATAGCAATGGGCACTTGAAATCTGAGAGACATGAACTCCTACAGTAACTGTAAAACTCCCTTTCAGAGAAAAAGGGGGAAATGAAAAAGTCATTCCTTCAAGCCCAGTGGAGCTTTTTCCCACATGAAATTTCAGCAGATTCTGAGCACCAAGCGCACAGACAGCAAATGATTATTTTATAGGTTTACTCATTAAATGACGTGTATCTCCACAGCTTGTCAGAGCAATTAGAGTAACAGATAAGATGGCTGAAGACCCCTTGATGTTAAAACAAAAGGTTGGCATGATGCTCAGAGAGCGAGTTTCTCCCAAGGGACTCTCTTCAGGAGCGTGCATGGATGCAGCAGTAGGGCACGGCTTCCCAGGGATAATGCGGTCATGGGAATGTGCACTTCTGCTCAATTATTACTCTTTAGGTCAACCTGAACTTAGGCAGAATAATGGCTCAGCCTTTCTGCACAACGTGGCCGTGTCCAGCCTCACTTATACATCACAAGAGCTGGGGCAGCAGGGTAGGGACAGAATTGGCTTTGCTGATGGGTCTGGTACACTCTGTGTGGGGACAAATAGAGTAAAACCTTTATTTACTTTAGAATACTTGATCTCTGTTTGCATTTGTGTTTCATTTCTGCCTGCTCATTTTCAGGCACAGTCCTATTTATATCCACATCTTTTGGGAAGCAGAAAAGTGCTTTACTTGGACCTTTCAGTCATGATCTTTTCCATAGGGGTTGGTCTTTGCAATTTTCCAAGTGCAGGTAACTCCTCCTGCAACAGCCAGAACTACTTCCTGATGGCATTTTGTTGTAAGGAGAGATACGAAGGTCTGCTACAAACAGTGGCCAAGCACAGCCTTCAGTAATCTCTCGTCTTGTCCTCTGGAAAAACTGATTGGCACACTAAATTTACTATGTAGGGTGTTTCTAATGAGTCCCATGCTCACAGATTGCCTGGCTGATGTAGAACAGAAATTTCTATGCTGTAATCTAAGAATTAGCACTATTTATTTGTACGCTGCAACAGCCTCAGCCCTGGGCTAAATTCAAGGTCCCACTGTGATAAGGGCCAGGCAAACACACTGTCAGCATGAGTTGCCCCAAGGATCTGCAGCTGAAGGGGAGAAGGTGGAGCCAGGGCTGGAGGAAGGCTTGCTGGTGGTCCCGAGAGCACTTGCTGGAGTTCCTCAAAGCTGATTGATCACTCGGTGCTGGCAGGCCTCCTCCTTTCCAGCTGGTAAATGTCATTAGAAGACAGCTATAAATACATTAAATACTTTCCTAATATTACTTTTCCATGTGATCTGCTGCTGCTGTTGCTGCAGGGAAGCTGATCAAGAATGTGAGAGGAGGTGATCTCTGCAGCTCTGGGAGGGAGGGGGGGCTGCACAGCCCAGCCTCCCCATTCAGCCGAGATCCACACAGCGCAATAACCTGCGAAGGCAGAGGAGAATTAGTGAAGGAACATTTGTCTGTTGGTTACTACTCATTGATTACTCAAGACAAAAAAGCTTGGCTCTGGGTCTTTGCTCAGCAAATTATGTCATTCTTGCTCACAAAAGGGAGAGCTTGCAGTACAGTTTCTAAATTAAAGCTGGTGTTTCAAAATTAAAAGCAGACAGGGCAGATGTGCCTAGGAGAAATTTATATCCATATCTTTGAGGAATCAGCTAATCGCTCTGCCAGGGCTTCAAATCAGCCTTTCCTGTGTAGGACTCGATTGCACCACACCTATACAAGCCACATTGAATAACGTGGAATTAAAATGTTACCAGATATTTCCTTAACTTTGCCATGTGAAAAATGAGGGCAAATGCTGATGAAACCCAGAAATTCCAGGGCTCCGACAACATGATTTAATATTACTCAAGATGATTTTACAAAGAAAGAGAGAGTTCAGAGTCCAAGCGATCATCTCTAGCTTAATAGGCAGACATGTAAGATACTAAAAGATTGATTAGAACCATCTGAAACTGGAACATATAGTATTACTGATAATTCCTGCAGAGATATTGCAAGGCAGACACACTTGTTTTGGATCCCAGGTACAGTATAGTGATGCTATATTGTCTTACAGTAAAACTTTGTCAGAGTAGGTCAAAGAAAAGTCATTCTTCTCCTCTTTTTCCCCCAAACAGCCATTTTATTGAAGATGTTAAAAATGAGAATCTGCTCTCAATTTGCAGAGTTCAGAATGGACTCATTTGCTGTTTCAGTTATATTTTCCCATGTTTTCTCCTTTAAGAATAGCCTAATCCAATTTAAGGTTCATTAGAGAATTGGGATATAAGCATGATAAAAATATTAATAAAATCTGAAACATTCACTAAAATAGGATTTTTTAATAAGGTCAAATATATTTGGAAAATGTTTTACTTTCTATAAGTGTCATATTCTAAGAAAGAAATTACTTTTTCAAACCTTTACCAAGACCCTTACCTGGTGATATGTTATATATCAATCTATAAGTATATAAATAAAAATGTAGTAAATAACATAGTTATGCATTTGTTGGTTTCTGATGTTAAGCTTCAGCTCCTCGTTGTTGTAGGTGGCTGCTGGATGGAAATGCTGGGAGTCTGGAGTGACTTGTTAGTAACGTTAAGTACAGACCCCAACATGTCTGATCTGCAAGCCCTTGCAAAGGATAAGACTTTACCCCTCCTTTTGAGCTTGTACTGCTTATGAATCCTATGTTTAAATATAAAAAAATATTTTTAATTTTTTTAAAATATATTTTAAAAATTATTCAGACTGATTTTAAAATCTCTCCCTAAAAGTTGTGGAGCCTTAGCTCTTTTCAGGGTGCAAAGGGTGAAGAAAAGCATTACTGCATTCTAAACTCATCTGAAAGACAGCATGAAGTAGCTTCTTTATACAGTAAAGATATCACAGTTTTAAAGGCAGTTAGCTTGGACCCTTTCTGGGAATCTCTTCTTTCCAATAATATAAAGTTTGGTGAAGTTTCTAACCCTTGCATTTCATGAGAATTTGAATTGTAAATCTGTTTCTGCTTCAGGAGTCAGACTAAATAATCCAGCTGTGGGCCTCCAGCCAGTGTGAGTGCTGGGAGGGGAAATGTTACTGTTACAAGATGAAAAAAAAAAAGGAATTATTTCTCCTGTGGGTTTTTTTATTATTTTTATTTTATTTTTAAATAGCAGCTGTGTGAATCTGCTGATGGGTTTGGAAAGTTGGGAGTGGCCCTTGGGGAATGGGTTTTGTGGGCAGCATGCAGGTGGAGAGAGAGGGTCAGTGGAGACTTGTGTGCTTCCAGACCCCAAAATCACATCCTGCCATGCAGATGCTATGTTGCTACATGTACCTCTCTGTCACTTCTATCCGTAGATCTGCACCAAGATCTTTGGCACATGCCAAAAGATCCTCCAACCCCTGCTCTGGCACATAGCAAGTGGCTGTAATTGAGTTGCCTGTGCCTGGTTACAGCTTCTGGCAGTGCCTGGTCCCCCAGATGGGGCTTTCCTTGGCAAGCTGGAGGCTGGCCCTGCTCCTATTTTTTCCCTGTAAACAACTCAGGCTGTACGGGAGCCCCTGCCATCTTCTCCAGGGCTTTGGAAGCACAGGACCCAGGACTGTGCTTGTGCTGGGGTGTGTTCAGAGCAGGGACACCAGCCCAGCACGGTTTGTGCTCTCTGGGGTGTAAGAAGTGTCTGAGCTCCCTTGCAATAGGTGTCAGGGTGCTGCAGTGTCACTGTGCTGGTGGAAGGCCAGGGGAAAAGCAGGCTCCCTGCCCCCTGTGGCTCCCGTGGAGAAAGCACAGGGATGTGCATATGGCAGGGATCACTGGCAGCCTGATCCTGTTAGTGGGCAGACCTGCACTTCACTGGCAGCGCAGGGACATCCATAGTGGTGAAGATTCCCAAAAGTCCATGAGTGAAAGGCACCTTTAATTGCAGGCAGCAGCCACTCTAGGATCAGTCTGCTGATGTTGCTGAAGTACATCCACAGGGCTGCAGCTGGTTTTTGTTTGGTTTTGGTTTGCTTTTTAAGTGCTTTTCATCACCAGGAGAACTGTCAGTAGGGCTGCTGTGAGCGCAGGAGAAGTGCAGTCACCCAGCTCTACAGTGTGAGCACTGACTGCTCATGCTGGCAGCAAGACAGGCTTCAGAAGCCACAGCATGCAAACCCCGGGGCACTGTGCCTCCTGTTTCATCCTTCAGTCTAGGGGAGTAGAAGTGTCTGACTGAAGTCTGATGGGAAGAATGCACTTGCCCTTTGAGCAGGCAACGAAACCCTGCCAAGCCTTGCAGACTCGAGAGGGTGTGGGTACAACACAGACAGTGGAGGGGGGAAAAGACACCCTTCCCAAGCCCCAGTGTGTCTGGAGCATGCAAAGCTGAGGATAAAATGAAACTATCATGCCAAACTCAATGGGCAGTTTATGTGCTGGTGACCGTGATGTTGTAAGTCACCTCATGGCCCCTCTGCTCCTGCAGCAGTGGTTCAGGCAAGGCTGGTTGGGCAGAGCAAACACCTCTGTGCCAGCCTGCTCTCTCAACCTCCATGGAGATCAGGTGTGACAAAGTGGTTGGCCAGAGCTTGCTCATTCATTACCTGAGAGACCTGAGGCACAACATAAATCAAAGCAGCCCTGAGGGAGCCCTAACTTACACTGGGATTATGACTGTCCCTTACATGGGCCAAGATGTAGGGAGGTTATAGGCAGTTCAAAGTTTTGGGATCAGAGGGGAAAGTAGGGTTTGGAAAGCAGAAAGGTGATTTTAGACAAGAAGGACTTCTCCAAACTCATAGGACCCTGTTGGTCTCCTACTCATGTTAGTTGTTTTCAGATAACAATATTATTTGCCACTGGTCTTCTGGGAGTGCCACCAACATCATTAATCAAAGCCCCACGCTGCTTACTGGTACCGAAGTATCTGTACTGCATCATCAATCATAAATGCAGCAAAGGGTGCACTCGGGATACCTAAAGAGAGAGAGTGATAACATGGTGGGTGAGGGGAAGGAAAGGGAAAGAGGCTTAATTATCCAGTGGTCTTTGGTCCATCGCTCACATTGCAGACATCTCTACAGCTCTACTTTGGTTGTATCTCCCTTTTAAATCTTTGTAAACAGCATTTAAGATAGAAAGCTTCAATCCGCTGCGCAGGGTACCCCACTGCTTCTCGAGCTATTATTTTAATAAGGCCTATTTTACAATTAAGGCACCATGGGCTTTAAATTACATATAAAATAAAATGTGGAAATTGAAGCATTAAGCGCGTGGCTGCCGTCGGAGGCTCAGCAGCCTCGCATTAAGCAGCTGCATGTTCTTGAACAGAGAGACAGAAGGTTGAGGGGTTTTGCTACGGAAGGAGAGGAACAACAACCCCTTGACTCTGGGGAGGGCACTGCCATGGGTTTTGCTTGGGGCTGTGCTTCCCTTCAGAGTGGGCTGGGTGGGGTGATGGCAGTGATGGGCTGGGGACCCCGTAGAGGTGGTTTTTCCTTTCTCTCTCCTCCTCCAGCTCCCGGCGAGGTGCCTGGCACAGCCTCGTAAAGGCCGGTGGTTTCGGTTACGCTCGTTGCTGTTGCCGCAGTCCGCTGTGATATGAGGAGCGACTCTCGCTCCAGATGGTTGTAAAGGTTAACGAGGAATTTATGCAGAGCTATATACAAATCAGACTGAATCTTCTGGCTGGGAACAACAAGCCGCCGACATAAATTCAGTTTTCTGAACATATGTAGCTTGGTCACTAAGGGAAACTGGAGAATGGCAAGCTGCTCTGCAGAACGTCACTTCTCGCTGCTACCACGGCAGGGAGGGAACAGCACTGCCCATGGCACAGGAGGGGTCCTGGGGTTCCGGGGCTGCTGCAAAAGAGTGGCCTCACCTGGAGCCCTGGGACTCAGCCTCCGGTGTGCGTTGCACAGGGGCCTGGCTTGTGCTGCCAGGACCAACGCTTAGGTCAGTGTTTCATGTATACCCCTCCATGTGGCACTGCTCTGGAGCCAAAGTCACCCAAAGGAGGCTCTTTCCTCAGGGCAGGATGTGGCCCTTGCATTAGGGGGAAGGGGCTCGGTCTTTGGTTCAGAGTAGGAGCTCCAGGCTTTCGCCCCCTTGCTGGTGAAAGGCTCCAGCACCTTGTGTGAGGGACTGGGAATGCAGAAGCCACTTTCTCTTCCTGTGTATGCACAGATCCATTGGGAAGGTAACAGCTGGTTCATCAAAGAGAAAATTTTAAAACTTGAAGAATTTAAGTTTCCAGTAAGCACTTGGGAAATGCTTTGTTAATGGCAAGCAGGCACAGCCTTTCACAGTGGTATCCCCTGCCAGCCCTTACAGACCGTGTCTGCCTCTTTCTGCGTGCAGTGCACAGATGTCCCTGTGTCAGAGGCTCAGGGAACTTCGCTCTGCCACCTCTGGAAGGTGGCTCAGGTCTCATACATCTCTTCTGGCAGTTCTATTTACCTTCTCTTCATCAAGTAAATTGGTTCAGGGCATTTGCCTGCTACCCCACATACCAAAACCTCTCTTTCTCTTCCTAGAAACAATGATTATGATGGCACGGGACTTATGTTTCCATTTATTTGTCTATTTTTAAAGTTATAAACAGATCAAGACTGGATGCAGCAGAGGCAGCTAAAGAGTTTCCCTGTTGTCTTCTTGTGTTCAGGAGCTGATAAGATCCTTTCATGGGCTGGTTGCTTTGTGGACAGGATAACTGGCTGGAATTTAACTTCAGGATTGTGTCATCTCTGCAAGAGCAGAGAAAGGAGAGAGAAGCCTCCTGCTTTGCCTCCTTCAGATTCACCCAAGTCATGGAGGTGTTGGCAAACAATCTTCCCACTGAAAAAGGAATGTATTTGTGTGCCTTCTGATATGCAATAGGAAATAAATAGTGATACTTTTTTTATGAATGTTTTGCAAATTTAGTAGAGTATAATTCTTAATTTTTCTGGACATTTTAACTCAATGTATCAAGTGCTTTGTAGAATTAATCTGTTTGCTTACTTAAACTTTAAGGATCTTCTATTTACAGTAGAAGCAGCAGAATGGGACTGTCGATACTTTCCTGTGGGGGTCTTTCAGGGGGCACAGGGTATTGACTTGCTGCTGGCTGGGCCTGCGGGAGGGACTGAGCTGTGAATTGTTGCTGCCCAGTGTCAGTGGGATGATGGCTGCTGGTTTTAGTACAGCTCACAAGCAACAGAAATGTTTAGAGCAAGGTTGTCCTCCTGATCTGTTTTACCTCATGGATACAAATAGGAATCCTCTGAGCCTGTTTTGAAGCCCATGTTCCCAACACACTGACCTGCTTTCCTCATCTCTGGGCTTTTTCAGCCCCTCTGCAGATCCCTGCAGCTCTCCCCATGCAGCACTCCTTCCTGCCCTGCAGTTCTATCCATTGTCACCTTGGCATCAAGCATCACTGAGGTCTGTGTCCGTACGTGGGACCGACATGATTACAGATCCAGTGCTGACCATCAGCACAGGAAATAATTTCAATCTCTGTGTCTGAGACTCAGAAAAGCCTCCCACGACCACACAAGCTGCTTATTATTGTACAGTGCTCTGGGCTACAAACCAGATTCATAAAGAGCCCAGCTCCTCCCTGTCTGGGCTCACAAGGCGTTTTTGGCAGCATCTCTGTCATTTGGAGATGGGCTAGGGGCAGCCTGGAGAAGACTCCCCACTCTCAAAGAAGCACTTCCAGTGGGAATCTCTTCTTGAGGAATCAGGGGCTGACCACAGGTAGCTCTGCTTCTGCTTTCTCTGCCACTTTTCTTCTTTTGCTTCTAAAGGAAACAACAGGCTCTGTTAAATACCTGACAGCCCTGGCTCCCTCCCTTGGAGCAGTAAGCCCAGGCAGATTTCCAGTGGCCAGCATTTCCAAGCATACTCCAGTTTACCAGGCTTGAGGCTTGTCAACCCAAACAAGACTGAGGCTTTCCTTCTGCAATATTAAAAAATGAAAAAAAAAATCATAAATCCTGCTGGCTCACACCACTAAGCTATTCCATGTCAGCTCTATTGTTAAACTGTAAGCATCAGTTTCAATACTGTAATAAAATACTGCATTTGAAATTTTACAGTTCCCCATTAACCTCCTTTCTCTCTCTTTCCCCCACCTATTACATCATCCCTCTCTCTTTTCCAGCCTGACATTGCTCTGACATAAAACTTGAAACTTCCCCACCTTTCACTTTTCCATTCTTCCCCTCTCTTTCAGAGCCTTTAGCTGTAACTTGTGCAATAGAACAGCTGAGCCAAAGCAATAAAGTGCTGCAAACCGTCCCCAAACAGCCTGAGCAAGTTTTTAAGACATCCATGCCAAATACCCCTGCTTCCCACACTCGTGCACATACATACCCCATCTCATCCCCAGCCTTGATTCTACCCAGCACATTTACTTAAAAACCAGATTTTTCTGTGTGTGTGTGTGCACTGTCAGCCAGTCTGAAAACAAGCCTCTTTCACAACTTCTCCTGCCAAGGGAGTGTTGTTCTTCTTTCTATTTAGTTGTTCTTTCTGCATGAACTGCCAGGTTTTTGCTTAGGAAGAGGGACCAGCTTTTTATTCTCAGGGACACCCGTTTGAGGAAGCCTTGTGGTCCCCCAGGACCTGGGCAAACGGCAGCTTCATCGAGCACCATCCGAATTCATGAACGTTGTGCATCAGTTCTCTCCATCCTGCAGACTTCTTCCTCCACACAAAGGTAACCTCCTTGAAATCAGTGACTCTTCTATAGCAGAGGACCTGGGCCAGTATCTGTTGGTTGGGATCTCCATGAATTATCTTGTTTGACATGTTCTCTCCTCCCCACTCCTCTTATTGCCTAATATGAACCAGGTGTAGGGGTAGTCAGGGGGTAGTACCGCAGGACCAAGCCCAAAGAAGACTTTTCCAGTCCCAGCCTAGTCATCCAGTTGGCCAAAAGGGGAATGGAAACATTTCCATTGACTTTGCTGGTCTTTGTGCGATGAGAGTCTCCTGTGCAGTTTCAGCAACTGAAAAATCTGGGGAAAATAACAGAAATGGTCTATGAGGAACACAAAGTGACTTTGATTAAATGATGGTCAAGTGGTGTTTTTATGTTCAAAGAATCCCATGGATGTTCACTGTGGGGTCATAACAATCCCATGGGATTGTCTACCCATAGGGATCAGTTCCATTCTTTTCTTACAGACACAAGAACTGGGACAGGGTGAGGAGCAGTTTGCCTTGGGTGCTCGAGTGTGTAAGAGGGTGAGGGTGCCCATGCTGAGGATGTTGCTGCCCCATGGGCTGTTGCCAGCTCTCCTTGGTCAGCCTGGCTGCCATGTCCATGTTATAAAAAAAAGCTCCCAACCTTAGAGTATGCTCTGACACCACCAACAATGAAGAGCTTGTAAAACTGCTGAAGTGAGAATTTTTCTATTTTGGGGAGGAACTGTGGTTTTTTATATTTTATTTTTTCAACTTTACCCCCTCTGCTTGGTTTTCTTCTACTTTTGGCGTCAAATAAGAAGAAATTTTTAAACTGCTGCTATTTGAATTTTGTTTCTCCTGCACAATTATGTGAATTTTTAATTTTTTTTTTTTTTCTTGTGCAAGAATTGGGAATATTCAAGACTGGCTGGATTGTGAGCTCTCCCCATTCCTGCTTTTTATACATATACACACAGAGGCAGAGTCTCACTGATCCGCCAGTGATCTCAAGTCTACCTAGACGGGCTGCTCTCTCTAGGGATGCGTCTGCTGCATCCGCCTCGGGCTTTTCCTGAAGAGAGACAACTAATTGGGAAAAATTATGTCGCATTACATGTGGTGGCTCTGTGATGTGGACTGTTGTCTGAGGCCTCCCAATCTTGCTGTAAGCTTATGACTCAGTGACACTATGAGAGTGGAGCAGCGGGCAGATATTTGTGCTTTCCATCCTGAGGTGGAGGATTTTAAAGATCTGAGTTGATGCTTCCAGTTCTGCTTCACAGTTAATTAATGAATGAGCCCAATATGTGAGCTGAACTGTTAACATTAGGGTTGACAAGGGACGTCCAGGCTTTTCAAATGCCCTAATTGATAAGTTTACTTTTAGAGGCTCAAGGGTCTTATTTTTACCTTTCAGAGTTTCAGCCCACACACTGTTTTTATTTTGGGTGGAAAAAAAGTGCTTTGACATCCAGGGTGAACTTAGCTACCTGCATGCATGTGTTTAGCTCGCTTTGCTTCGTTTCCAAACCTTCCCAAGGGTGCAGAAAGGAGAGGGGTAGAAGATGAAGGAGGTGGTGACTATCAGATTAATTACAGATGCTGGGTTAACTGCAAAACACAGCAGAGAAGAAGGAAGCAGGGGAATAAAGTCTGACCTCATCCACTCTTTTCTCTAAAAGAAATTAGCAGGTAGACTGTCACAGAGAGGCTGGGAGCAAGACCCCAGCACCGCTCTGCTGGTTTCAGCAGAGAATGCCAATTCACATGAGCTGAGGTTTAGCCCACAGAGGTTTCATAGCCTGTAAATGTAATTTAAGACAGTGGGGGAAGAACCATATGTTTGAGAAAGGGGACAGCTTCCCCCAAACAAACATATATTGTGACTAATCTAAAAATAGCAAAAATGGGTTAAGTGGCTCCTCAGTTGCTTTGAGTGATGCAGCAGGATGATATTTGTCCTCACGTGAAGCTTGTCCCATGTCTCTGATCAGTTATGGTTGAACAAGGGGACATTTCAGCATTTATTTTCTTTCTGTTGATTCCAACCAGATTGCCCATGCTCTGCTTAATGTAGTGCCTGCTGGAGAAGTGGGACAAACATTCAGTCACATTAAAAATAAACCCAGAAATAGCAGCTTATAAATTTGGATTTTTCTCCTATTATTATTTATGGGTGAATCCTGTCAGAGACATAAGTGCAATATCTTTGTAGGCCGATGCTGGGATTTATATCAAAGGGGTTCTAACATATACTTCATGTACTCAGCTGCAACTATTATAAGCTATTTCATGTACAGCTAGAGACAAATGATCTCTCCCATGTTTGTCTTAACTTATAAAATGCAGTTGGGTTGCATGAATTCACTTCCAAACCTCCTGCATGGGGGAGGAGGACAGAAGATTTATACCCCTTTAATATAATCAATTCTAGGCATATCTTTAGACAAATAATTTAGAAATCTGTGCAACAAGAAACATCTCTATTAATTTCAGGATACACCATTTTATGCATTTTTATGTGCATTGGAAAAAAGGGATTAAATTTTAAAAAATAAAAGCCCTTACTCTGTGAAGAAAGCAAATTCTAACAAGAACATTTTGAAATAAAATCCCAGAAGGCAACAATCCCTCCAACAATTAAACTGGGAGAAGGTCCCCTGAGGGCAGACCAACAAAATTTAGTAAAAATAATTGCCATGCTGGGTCCTTGCTCTATTTTAGCTGAGTATAAGCAGACACACAAAAAATAACCTACTGAGAACAAGAACATTCCTACATGAAGCAGGCGAACAACAGAGCCGTGTAACTACCTGGCCACACCACTCGGCTTTTGCTGGCACGCAACACAGATTTTTATACTTCAGCCAATATAAAATAACAATCAGGCTATTTACAAGGCTCTGCCAAATATTAACCTTATATCCAATTCTCTTCAAACCTTTCAAAGTCTCTAATGTGAACCATGCAAGTTCCTCATTACCTGATCATATTCTGTAACTACGATGTTATAGGCTAGTTATATTTTTTAAAAGATGGTGTGTTTATGCAAAGATAATGATGCGGTGCATTTTATGCTGAAAAACTCAGTAATTAATTAATTTATAATCCCCCTTACTCTTCAACCCCTCCCTCTAAAAAGAATAAAATAAAAGATTAATTTGCTGGAGAAAACAGGTTCATGTTTGCCCTTAAGACAGAGCACAAAATTACTTTAGCATGTGTGCCATGGTTAAAACAAGTTAGATCCATGCATGTCCCCAGCCAGGTGAGAGCTATTGTAAAAGGGAGTTGAGAATGAAGAAAGCACAGAGATAGCTCTTAAAAACTGAAGGTTGCCTCCATAAAGCAACATTGGGCATGCAAGGAGCTATTCAGGGTGACTAATTGTGAGACAAAGGCTTTGTCTCTGGCTGTGGGTAGCATGGTGTAGGAAAGGGGCACCAGCAGAAGGGTGGTAGGAGGGAGGAGGAGGCAGAGATTGATCCTTTAACCTCTCTTCTGCATCAGACACTCATCCCTAGATTTAAAAAAAATAATTTCTACCTTGGTGAATTTTCTGTCATTGTCTCTTGCAGCTCTTTAATTATTTGAAGCGACTGTTTGTGCGTAGAGAAGTGACAGCAGGGCCATGGGAGGCTCTTGCCCATCCGTTGCAGGGCTGGGCACTCAGAGTTGACAGGGACAATGCCTGGCCTCAGCTGGCCCCACACTACCCTGGCAACCACATCACCAGTGCTGGAGCCATCCAGGTGCCCAGTGACTACCCTGGCCCACCAGAGTCAGTTGTGCCCTGACTCTGTGCCCTCCTGGCACTGTCATAAACCAGGATCCATCATCCTGCAGAGGAAATGTTTCTTCCCACAGTTCAGTGAGATCTTTCTAATTGGGGTCCTCTTTTCTCTCTAAACATCTGCAAAGATCATTTTGGAAATAGGCTGTATTGAATACTGGGTTTCTAATTTTAAAGGGAGCCTTTAAGTGTATTTTTTTAGACACATTTTTACCAGCAGTACTTTTAACAATAGGTTACCAGATCCATCACACAATCTGACTAAAAGCCCGTATTTATTTCCCTAATTTTATAAACATTTAATAGGTCCTTATTAAACACATCAGCCAGCATGATTTAATAACACAATCAGTCTAGAAGTTTAAGAAAATTGAAAACAGGATTTGAATGTAATACAGCCACAATTACCGGAGATTATAGGCAATCATTTCCATATGTCTGCAATGGGGAGCTGCTAATCTCTGTTTGCGTGGAGGTGATTTCCTCTGGAACACTTCCCAGCCTTCAACAGCGCTAGTGCTGAACAAATTAGATTTGAAAGTCCCCAATTTTATGACTAAGGTAATATACTCTGTGTATTTAGAGAAACACTGATTTCCTATTTTAACTGGCTTCCAAATGCTGGACAGAGACCTCAGCTTCATTTAGTTTGGCTCTGCTAGATGTATGGTAAAAGATTTTTTTTTTCTTTAAAGGTCAGCACATGTATTTTGGGGTGTCTCAGAGACACACCACGAGTTCCCTCCATCCATAGGAGCAAAAGATTTAGCATCCAGTGACATCATGGCTGAGGAATGTGCAGCAATTAGCCCTGCAGTACTGCAGGCAGCCTATGGCCGGGGGACAAGCAGCTCCCTCCTGCTAAACTTTAGGAGTCCTAACACCTTATTCCCTGACCTACCGCTTATGAGATCCTGAATAGCGTCACTTGTGTTTTGTGGGAATTCATCTGGTAAACTAGGCTTTTTGTGCATGGCCTTGGCTCGGCTTTGGCCGTTACTGTTGAAAATGGGACTGCTGTTGGGAAAGATTTCCTGTGCAGAGCAGCCAGGAGCTGGGCTGGTTTCAATAGGAGCCTGTGACTAGTGGAGATGGGAGAGCTGCAGGGAACTTCACACTGCGGACCTGCCAGCCACTTTGGGGGATGTCAGGGACCTACCTGGCCTGATGGTGTCCAAGGCATTTTTAGAATTTATTTTGTCACGTGATTCATGTTTATGAAATGTTTGTGGCAGATTCATAACAGAAAACTCTAAGAAGGCAGTAAGACTGAAAGGAAATCTGTGGTACACGGTAATGAGAGAAGAGCAAAGGAATGAGTGGATCCACTGTGTGCAGCACATTTGTCAATGGCATCACCCCTTTCACCTCCCTGTTGCTGGACCATGGTGTTGGTGACTGCCTTGAATGAGTGTCGAAAGGGAGACACAGATGAAGGAAGGGTTTGCAGACAGCTGAGTGCTCTTATCTTTTGAGTGCTTATATTTGTGAAACTCACAGCATTTTTGTGCTATTACAAGAGCCTTTCTTTATGGGATCTGGCCTTGCTGACTGAGAATGTTCCTCTGCTATTTCACTAAATCAAAGAGCTGATAATTGTGCACTGGTATAGGAAATGATAAAGCAGATGCCCCAATTGGAAAGGCTTGTTTGTGGCTAGATCTCATTTCTCAGCTGAAGGAGGGAAAAGAGGCCCTTAACAGCCCTAAGCCAGGACTTCAACACTGTTCAGGAAAGCCCTCAAGATGATATAAAACCTGATATAGAACACATGTTTAATTCACCTTGCCTTCATTCAAGGTGCAGAACAACATGTGATGTCTGGACACTGACTTTGCTAAAAATGGCACATTACCTTTCAGTCAAACACGTGAGTAAGGATATTCCTGCATTGGAGCCCTAACGTGAAATTTAGGATTTTATTTTACTTTACTGTTTTTGGTCTCAGCAAGAGTTAGTAAAGTTGGGCTGAAAATCTGAAAAAGTAAAAGAAAGAAGGTAGTTCTCACACCATTCTTGCTAAACCCCCTCCTCCCCTCCCCCCAAAATGAAAAGATTCCCCTAAAAAATGACCCAGAATAACACATAGTATGAAAATGTACTTAGATTAGGAGTTGGGCTGTGGCAATCGTGAGCAAACTTTTAAGATGACCAGAGCTAACAGTTTTCGACTGTAGTGACACTAGAGAAGTCACCAAAGTGAATTTTGCTATGTGTTGTCCCAAGATAACTGTAATAGAAGTGATGAATTCCAAGGTATCAGGGTCACATATGGCATAAAACCTGCCATAGACCAACCTTGGACATAACAGCTGACCTAGACTGAAATTCTGTATAACAAATGAAACAATGACAGGATTAAGTAGATAAAGATATTGGGTGTGTCCTTTTCATTTCCAGATAGCGCAGAACAAATCTGAACACATACTGTCGTATCCATTTGCAAAGTTTGATCTGTCTTCAGCTGGGTTAGACCAAAAGGAAAAGAACACATTGGCTCTCGCAATAAAATAAATGTACAATCCCTGCACATTACTGCCTTTGTAGTTGCTTTTACCCTAAAAAAGCCCAGCTCTAGTGCACAGTATATTTTTCATCATAAACTTGCTCATGTATGCATTCCAGATGGCGTGAAGAAGGGGCTCAGGAATTCTGGTGGCAACCGCTAGTATTACGAAAATAAAGGTAGGGCCCAGTTTTATGATGAACCTTGATCTTAAGGAGTTTATAACTAGACTGGCTCCAAGTTATGCTTGGAATACATGGATACATTTATTACATCAGTGGATTCCTTCATCCACTTAAAAAAAATAAAATCTGCCGTGGTTTTTTGGCTTTTTTTGAGTGAAGAGGTTGCTTGCAGTTTTAAGATGTTTCATGCCCTTCATTCCATATAGGAAAAGAGTTGATTAAAAGGCAGTTGGCAAGACAACAACTCCCAGTATATTGTAATCATTTTCCACTTGGAAACAAAGCATTTTCCCACATTCCAACTATCTAGGTTGATTAACTTTGCAAAGCATTGTGGTGTGCAACAGTGCTAACTCATTTTGTGGTGTATTTTTGATATGAAATATAACCTTTTCCTTAAAATGGTCCACTAATAATTATTTGCATCAATACACAAAAATATGGCAATTAAGTATGCTGAAGTGGTCTATTAAGTTCAACTTTTATGGGAAAACTTTTTTCCTTCATTTTGTTTTTAAGTTCTTGCCAACAAGAAATATGAGCTCAACCGAAATAGGTTTTAGGAAAAGGGAGGCGATAGGCCCCCGTTCAGGAAAGGCTTTCAGCACATGCTTGTGTTCCAGTGCTTTCACTGGGATTTAAGCACATTCTTAATTTATTTGTGAACAGAGTTGGGAGGTTTTTTTATGAGGAAATCTTTACAGTGGACAGTTTTTTATGATAACGTGTTCAAGGCTATGGCCTTGTAAACTGGAATAAGAGTGGCACAGTGTGAGGCAGGAACCAAACCAGGAAACAGAAACAGGGACATGAGGCTGGGCGTGCTGGAAAGGAGCACAGGAGTGGACTGTCCATCTGGGGTGAAATCAGGGATATGGCAAGGAACAAGAATCACTGTGGGTGCAAGTTGGCTATGTTACAGAAAAACTGAAGGTAATTTCTTGTAGTTTTTGCCAAAGAAAGTCTACTGAGGTTGTTTGTAGACTATATATAATCCAGAGGGAACCCACATCTCCTGGAGGTGATTATGTCACCTTTCTGAGGTGCACTTTGCTTGCAACGGGTTGGTTCAGGAAGTGCTGTTCTCTTTTTCATGATGAAGGAGGAGCCCAGGGGATGGCTCCAGCTCCGTGAATCCCCTCCCAGCTCTCTGACTTAATAGCTCTTCTTTTCTGTTTTCATGAAAAAAGGAATCCATCAAAAATATTTGTTTACCCCTCCAGGGTAAGGAATGGCCTTATTTAGGAAACTGTTTTTTGTTTAATAGTTAAGTGCAGTACCTTGAAAGAAGTTCCTAACATACCCATGCTACTGAGCACGAGGGAACTGGAAGCTGGTTTGTCTGTGTACGATACTTCCTTGTTTTCTGATTTGTCTTCTGGGCTGTGGCTTAAACATTCAAGCACATCCTGGAGTAAGACACAAGCGAGTAAGCTAAACATGAGGCAGTAAATATCCGGGCTTGTGTTATTTTTCTACTCTTTGAACTCTAAAAGCAGTTATTTGTCATTTATTTGATATCCCTTGACAACAAACATGATGTCTGTGAAGAACTAGCTCCTGATAAGCTCTCCAATAAGGTCAAGACATGCAAACAAATGAGAGAAACAATAATATAGATGTTAACCACTGCATCTTCCTTTTTTCATAACTTTTTAGCTTGTGCACTACTGTATTTTTGTTGGAAGCGTGTGGTACTATTGCTTCTGCAATAATTCGTCTTCAAGCACAGCAAACAGAAAGGATTTCAAGCATTTTATTTCCTTGTCAGCTTCGATAAATGCAAAACCATTTACCTTAAAGAGCAAAATATCAGGACCAAATTTTTCAAAGCTTGTTTGGGTTTTTTTTCGTCATTCAGAAAACAAACTGTAACTCTATAAGCAGACAAACAAACACATTTTTTTTTCTGCATAACTTATAAGCTCGTTTTCTTTGGTTCCTGCAAGTGATGTCATGGAGCCCAGCTGCCGTGTTTCTGCGATGATTTGCCTTACTCATGTTTCACCCGGTCATTTCAGGCTCTAACGGAATTACTTTGAGCAAAACCTGTTTTTTCATGGTTCACCTCCCCACATCAGCTGATAGCAGGGACTCTTCTCTGGGATGTATGGAGAGGAGGTACAGGCAATTAAGTAGATTTTAAAGAATGTTTTCTTGCTTTGTTTGTAATCAACTCTGCTGCAGATCATCACACTGTGGGCATGAGTGTCGATGAGGGATGCAGGCATAAAATATGATATTGTCTAGTTTTCATATGCTTGGTTTCTCAGTGGAGTCCAGCAGCCTGTACATGACCTTTGGCTCCCCAGCTGATGCTTGGGGAGAGTTAAGCCCCTCCCATTTAGTGCAGCAGAGAGAATTTTGATAACTAGTTTTGACCAGTTTTATTGGCTATTCTTTGCTAATGAAAAGTGCTATGCCAGGGCTGATTCTGGATTTCTACCACCCAGGCACCTCTCTGGACCTCAGTAACAGCACCCTTGCCTGTTCACACAGAGACTTTTCATCTGCTATGTTTTGTTTGAAAAAAAATGGATGATGTAGCTGTTTTCCTTCCATACCACCACCTAAAGGGGACAGCACTCCCTGGGTTAGGGGGGGAAACAATTCAGTGCCCTCTTTGAGTGGTTCAATTCCACATCTCCTCTCCTAGGACATTGACCAAAGCACTCAGCTGCAGAGTTGTCTTACCCAGAGCATAGCAGATAGGTAATAAATAATAGGAGTATCTGCCAGGTAGCAGATAACAAGGTTAGGGACCTCCAGAGCTGTTTTAGACATAGTATTTTGGAGCTTTAGACATCATTCATGGAAAAATTAGGCTCTTCTGAAATATATAAGCTATGTGTGTTTTCTCATTAAGTAATCATATGAGCAATACCTATGTAAAATACTTCCTTTATGTCCCTCGTGTCCAACTTTAGCTGATCTGGAGTGTGAATTCTCTGGACTTCTAAGAGCTCACATTTGTAAGCCCTGTAGTGTCTTCACGGAGCCATTTTAGATGGAATATTTAATCTTGTAGGAGTGCATGTGTCGATATAAATATATATGGGAAAGTACCTTGTTTTCTTTGCAGTTGAATTTTTTTAGGCTTTTAAATATTGCTATTATTCTTTACCTGCTCTTAGACATTTTTATTTTGTCATTATTTGGTTTTCCATACTGATTGGAGGTGTCAGTGAAGACTGAACTAACATGCCAAAGTGGAGAGACAAAGTACAGGAAGGGGAGTACTTACATGGGGAGGTGCAGTGAGAAGCCAGCAAGTACAAAAAATAACCTTCCACCTTTAGTGCTTTACCTGAGGTACCTCTGTTAAGGACACGGGTATGTTGTGGTTCCTGCAAAGCCAGGAGGAAGATTATCAGCTCCAGAGTGACTCCATAAAAGACCTGAATTGGAGATACATCTCTTTCACCCAATTAGCAGCTATGGTGACTGCCTCTGACCTGTGGAGCTCAACCTGCTCTAACACGCTCTTCCACCAACCCTTACTTAGTGTGGACCCTTTCAGCCTGGCTCCTTTCCCATTTATTGTGGGGCCTCTGCTGTTCTTTGCAAAAAAAAAAAAAGGGGGAGGGGGAAATCCAAAAAATTACTATTAGAAAAAGATGGAGCATGAAGAATTCCAGCCTGAGAGGGGAATGTAAGTGAATTAATCTCTCCTGGTGAGGAGGAAATTATTTTTGTTACTAGAATAGGTTGTTTTTCCTTTGGTATTTTTCTCTCAAAGCTTTCAGGCATCCATCAAAACCCAACAGCTTAATTTCTGTAGATACAATGTTTCACTTTTTAGTTGCCAAATAACCTCACATATTTAATTTTCCAGATTTTTTAGATGCTTTCAGGAAGTTGTCACAAGAGACCCTCCCTGGATAAATTTCTTTTTCCAAGAAAGCCACTTAAAAAAAAAAAAAAAAAAGAAAAGAAAAATCAGAACAAAGATGATTCAAGCAGTTTTGTCCTACCCAGAGACAATGCTGCAGCAAAGCCTTGACTGCCTTTTATTAAGCCCAGCCAGAATCTTTGTGGCCCTTTTCATGTGCCGAGGGTGGGGGCCATTGATCTGCTGCAGCCTGGCAGCCTGGCCTGGCCCGAGCAGGGACCCGAACTCGCCGCTTTTCAGCTGTGCCTTGTCCTCTGCTCCCCCTTTCTTTTTTTGTTAAATGGAAGTTGACGTAACAGAAGAGAGGAGCCTGCCAGGAGGGTGTCAGAGTCAGCAATGATCACAATCAGACGTTGCAATCAGATTGCTCTACCAACTCCTAGGAAGAAATAACCATCTGTTTCAATGGTTACAGAGGGGAGAAAAAAGGGGGAAAAAAAAAAAAGAAAGGCAGAGCCACGTCCAGAGTTTTGCATTGCAAACAGTGCCTCTGTGCCTGCCAGGAAGCGCTGCAATGAGGTCTGATACTAGTGTGAGGTCAGAACCTTTTGCACCAGAGACAAATATCTCACAGTAAGCTAAGGTGCAGTATAATCAGGTATAGTGCATATGACACTTTAACTGTTTCTGTTTTCCTTCTGGGACCTGAGTTGGACAGTAGCCTGGGACAGCTATAGAGTAGCCTTAGTTCATCTGTCCAATAGATTTCCACCCCTTTTTCTTTGCTGCAAAATACACTGAGAGAAGCCTGTTGCTGTAATTGGAAGCCACTTGGTCTGTTGGGGTAGGTGGGGGTCTGCTGTCCCCCCCCATCTGTACCCTGTCCTGCACAGGTGGCTGCCTGGGGTGGCTGCACACTGGTCTTGTTGTATGATGTCCTCTAAACCCAGTAAATATTCCAGACCCAAGTGCTACTGTGCATGCAATAAAGGCAAAATTCATTTATTCACTCAGGCAGGTGATGGATAGTCTGTCAATGTTTATACAGTAGACACAAGCCTAATTTTCAGGTATTAGTTGATTAACACTTGAGTCATATTGTGCATCCTGTGTCCAGTAATGTGGAACATCAAATGTGTGAAAAAGATTAATAGTGTGCACAGATGTTACTCAGAGGATCAATTTGTCTGGAGTTTGAAGAGGTGGTACCCTGCAGATCAATAGGAAAGGAGAAAATTAGAGTAATATGTTGATAGAAATCCTAGCCGAGTCTATGCATGGCTGGGTTATCTGCTCCAAATACTCAGCTTCTCGTAAAGGCTTTCAAAGGCTGCAACAAAATGTTAAGCACACTCTCCTGTAAATTTTGTTGTTTCTTACAGACTTACAGCTTCTCCAAATGGGAAGCCCTTAGCAAGGGACACAAAGCAGCCCTTGTGTGAGGGGCTGAGCAGCCCAGGAAAACTTTTCCCTGGCATTTTGTATGAGGAACACTTCCCTATATTATAAATAGCATCGGGGGGAGGGCAATAGAAGTAAATGTTGCTCTGTAAATAAGGGAACTAAAGTTGGACAGTGGAAGGGCTCTCTCTAGATGAGCTCAACTTCTGTTTTAAAGGAGAAATGTTGTGGTACATCTTTTCCCCGCCGACTCCAAGCACTGCCCAGCGGGAGCTGCATTACAGCAGAGGATGGGAAAGGCTGGAGCAGGTTTGAGCACTCACACCCCCACAGTGGTTACTGTGCCACAACCCTTCATGGGCTCCCCACCTCCTGACCTGCCTGAGCAGAGAGGATAACAGGCACTGACTGTCCTCAGACCACCCTATAGAGAACATTTTTCTGCACTGGAAGAACAATATGTCTTGAATTTAATGCCCATTTTTCACAGCAAAGTGCTCCCATCCTTTCACTCTGTGCAGCAGAGAGTTACAGACCTGCCCAGTGTGTCCAGCCCCAAATCCCATGAGTGTCACATGGCCTCTGAGAGGAGAATGCTTTGAGCTCCAGGAGTCTGTCAAAGGTTCCTCCATGGGAGAGGGACAGATCCACGATATCTTAAAGATCTAAACCATGGCTGGGCAAAGCTCTGGAGAGGACACTCCACCAGACAGTCCCACATCTGCAGGCAGAAGGACACGGTGGCACCCCTTGTTCTCTCCTCTGCCTTCCTCACTGGAGTTGCAAGGGATGCACAGCTGTAAAGTCTGAAAGGCGGGAGAAATGGCTGGGAGTGGGTGATCCTGTGGGCAGTGGCTGCCCCATCCCCTGCCTGGACAATGTGAGGTGTGGAGGCTGGACCTCCCTCCCGCGGGACAGCTGTGGAGCAGGAGCAGCCTGCGCGCAGCCGCCTCGCACACGCTGCCAAGTGACGGCCCAGAGGTTCTGCATATCTGTTTATCTGTGCTATTCAGAAATGGTTCCTTGCCACTGAGATAGAAAGCAGCTTTGGACAGAAATTTCAGCCTATGATGGGAATGTCAGCAGTGTTATGCTCTTTCATATTTTTTTTAAAGCCTGGCTTTCTGCAAACTGACATATTTACATGCTTGCTTTATAACACTGGCATGGGATTTATGAAATCGCCTTAAAATTAATGTCTATTTCTAACAAATTTAAATTAAAAATGACCATACCCACATGAGAAATAGGATAGGAAATTTAATTTAAGGGAAAGCTGGGAATGTATATATTTCTGTTGCATATATTTCAAACTCTTTCTGTTGCAACCTAATAACATGTGTGAATGAGTGCCTGGTCCTTCCAACACAACCTAGAGAGGATTGTACTTATACAAGAAGTTGCTTTGTGAAATTAACAGGAAATCTTGGAAATTAAGAATTCCATTTAGCAGATTTTTGCAGGGATCTGAATTCATCTGTCCAGGGCCCTTCTGCCCCAAAAAAGAGGGGTAAGGAGGACAAAGAGGGGGCTGAGAGAGGAGGCAGGTGCTGGGCTGCAAACTCCAGGAGGAAGAGGCAGGGTTAACAATGAGCTGGACATCCATGCCTTTTTCCTTCCCTGCACCAGGTCAAGGCCAGCCACTCTGTGTAATTAAGAGTCCTTCGTATGCTTTAAGAAACAATTGTAGCTTCCTTGCTGAGGATTGGCATAAACTGCTCTGGACCATCATAAAATTAGTATATTCTCATTTTGTCAGCAGAGGCAGTAGCAACTGAGCTTACATGCCACAGACCAAAGTCCAGAAGCCAGGCTTGGCGATATGTTTCCTGCACAATATATTTATATAGACAGCTAACCCATTGCTAGTCTGCTGGCAGTTTTGCATTTTCCTTGTAAACTGTTCTTATGTGCTACAACACATCTGGGCATTCTTAATTCTGCCTCTCACTTCATTACCTTTCATAGGAGACTCTGGATTTACAGCAAAAGAATCAATAGTTTGAAAGTTTTAAAAAGTGCAATATTAAAAATTTAAAAGAAAGCAGGAAATCATAGTCTCCATTCAGCAGAGGGGAAAAAAAAAAAAAAACAACAACCCGACACAAAAACTTTTTCTCTGGGTAAGAACTGGGGCTCACAATTAGTTATCTTCATGCACAGCAGTTTGGGATTTCTTCAGATATTTTACTAAATCTGTGTGTGAGCACACTTGGGCTTCTGGAATCCACATTAAATATATTAAAAGAGTTCAGACACGGCATGGTTTGTTGGCAGCGTTTATGCAAAGTGGACTCCAGCAAACAATCTGTTGCTGTTTACAAGACTGGAACAAGGGGTTTGGCAGTGGGGGGAGCTGAGGTCTGCGGGGCACATCCTGCTGCCCACTGCTGCCTGCACGGGCAGGACCCCCGGCCCAAAGGGACTGACTCCAGCAGAGGATCCATTCCCTGCTGCAGTATTTCTTTCCCTCAAGCAGGTCTAATTGAAATCAGATCTTTGTGCTGTGTTAGGATTTGTCTGGCAGAGCCAGTCTTGGCATTGTTTTCTTTACCATTTTTCCTATTACTGTTAGTACCAATCACCAGAACAAGGCAGCAAGGAACGGGAGAGAAAAGCAACATGCTGTGAAATTGTTGAAATAATTCAAAGGTTTCCACAGGAAACATCATCTCCAAGTGCTTGAACGCAGCCTCCCAGATATAAATATAGTGCAGGGAAATAGAGGGAGGGGGTGAAAAGGGAAGGGAGAAAGAGATTTAGTGATATTAAGAGGCTAAAGCAGTCGGAGTGATTTGTAAATTATACAGGCAGCGTGTTCCCCGTGTTAGGCTCTCCGTGGAGCACCAGAGAGAGAAGCAGATGTCTCGACAGTGCTTAACAGCCGGCTCTGACCTGGGGGTTTGCTCTGCAGCACCTTCCTTGCTTTGTTTTAAGAGGTATCCTTAGACTCTTTCTGTGTTTTTTTTTTTTCTTACAAAGATGAAAGTTTGAAAAATAAAAGTTGATTACAGAATAAACCCATGCTCAGTTCAAAGAGGATCCTTCAGCACGTGCTGAGAACAGCATCAATAACATCCATGTATTTATGGATCGATATCTTTCAATCATTCAAGGAAACACTTTGGTTTTAGCAGATGGCATTGTTTTAGTACAGTCCATTCAAACTGATAGTAGCTGTACCATTTTACTATCTATAGCATTGAAATATGCTACATTTTAATATTTAAAAATTAAAAAGTCAATACAATTATTTTAAGAAACAAAGCCAGCTTATTTTCTAAGCCTGATTAGGTAGGTTTGCTTTCCAAATTATTGTTTGGGTTCCTAGATGTAATATATTTGATTTATAAAAGTGTACATTTTAGGAATGGTTAAATAATTCTACATTAAAACTGTTCTTAAAGAAAAAAAGAACTATTCAGTTAATCAGAATTTCCCAGAAGCAATGGTTATGCTTTTGGGAGGAAATTTTGGATTGTTAGAAGAAATGGAACAGTTTTCTGTTTTTGAAACCATCATTTTGGAGTTTTTGTACTTTAGTTGAGCAAGAAAGAGAAATTCTACACAGAAACATTTTAATGAAATATAATTTTTATTTCCTTTTGGCTGCAATTCTGTAATGAGAGGGAGGGGACCTTTCTGCAGCCAGGGCTTCTGAGTAGCCAAAAATCCCCATGCCATCCACGGGAGTAGCTTACACTTTAGAAATTACCGTCTTTGACAGTAAACAGGCACGTTTGAAGCATTTGCCTTAGGAAGTTGCCTTACAAGAGCAGAAAATTCATCTCTCCTACTGTCTTCAGGAGCCCAGCAATTTCTGGAAGCTCCCTGCACCCCTCCACTGGCTCTTTGTTTATAAACGAACTTCAGCTCAGCTGCCCCCCTCCAGCTCTCTAATCCTTTGCATGAAATCATTACCAGCTACTTCCAATGAACTTGCCATTCTTCAGCTCACAATTCTTGTTGTCAGCTTCACATAACAGTTCATCCCTTTTCTGCTTAATCAGAGGCTTTGGATTTCAGGTATTCATTGAAATGGAGAAGAGTTTTGAGGTTTCCAAATACTTCTTTTAATGAATCTTGTGATATTTTTAACAAAGAGGTCAGAAATACATATTTTCTTCTTTTATAAATGTTAATAAAATACAGAAAAAGAAAGAAAGAAAGAAGGGGTGGGGGAAGCAAGTTTCCAATCATTTTAGTCTGGTGACTGGTCCTTTGTGCATCTGTTCAAGTATTTTGTGGTTTGCATTTACGTCTGTATTTGCCCAATTTACAGCTTAAAAAAAAATCAATAGTAATGTTATATTTTCATGAAACCAGCATTTTTTAACTGAGATCTCATGAGTAAATTAAATTACATCCAAGCTGGATTATATCCAAGTTGGATTACAGTTGCAGGCCCTGATCCTGCAAATGCTTATACACATGAATATTCCCACTCTAGCTTATGCCTTGGGCTAGGACTTGAGAGACCTGGAACCTAGTTCTAGGTTTGCTATAGCCTCCCTCTCCCCAAGTCCCTTACTTGCTCTGAATCTCAGTTTCTACTATTTATTGAAAAAAGAAACTAAGAGAAAAGATGTGTTAATACTGATAATTGACTTATGTTGCATATATTTTTCATATATATTTATGAGATGTCACTTTCTGTAGTCATTGAATCATAAAATGTAGCAAATATATGGTAAAACAGGCTTTATTTTCTAGGCTTGTCCCAGACTGTCCTGAAAAAGAGTTAGTCTGTGACAGAAAAGCTCCTATTTGCTGCTTTTCCTCTTTTTCTTTGATATCCTGTTGTTTCTACATCCTCCTGCTTCTGGTATAGGCAGACAAATTGAATTAAGCAAGAGCATGGCTGAATTCTTCCATGCAGGGACGCTCTTTTTAGTCTGTACTTCTTTAGGGGTGACAGAACAGAGTTGCCATATTACAAACAAATACTAATAATAGGAATAAATCCCAATGCAAAGCTTCAGAGAAGCAAATGCTGTGTCAAAAATGAGAACCACTGGAGCAGGTGGACAGAAATGCTACGGTGCAATGTAGGGAACAAAATTGCCCAAGTGGTTGAAAGATGATCTTTGCTGTAGGCAGTTCTCTAGGCTACAACATAAGGTAGTACATGAATTAAAAGAGGAACCTAAGCCTTGGAGACATTAAATGTGGCTTAATGTATTATTGCATGTCAACTGAGCTACTGTAACTGCCTGTGTGTCAACTCTGCTCAACACCTTTCATGCCAGGCTTGGGGAAGCCGTAACACCTTGGGCTGCTGGAAGGGCTAAGAGCTCGTGTACTGATGGTTACCACAGCTCAGCTGAGGTATCACAATTTGTTCTGGCACAGTAATTTGGGTTTGTTACTGAAACCTTTGTGATCTGTGAAGGTCTCCCAAGTAGCTTGAGGGAAAAAGGGGAAAAGGAGGTTTGCCCATGTTTGTTTGCAGCAAAATAAAATAGCAGCCTGTCAAGCCATCCTTAAAAAAAACGTTGATGAAGAGATTGGCTAATGAAAGATGGCAATGTCTTGAGAAGGTTGTTGTATACCCACCATAGAGTAGGGGATAGAACTTATAGAGTATGTGAGAAGTGGTCCCACTGCAATAGACCCTGTGCAGGCAGGGTGGTAAAAATCCAAGTCCCTCAAGCATTCACAGTGAGCAATGATTAACCAACCCAAGGGCCTGGAAAGTAGGAGTGAAACACACTGATTAACCTTTCACTGGCGTGGAAACCAGCATAGTGCATGGCATGCACCACAAATTTCTTTTGAATGCTCATTAAAGTTAACACATCTCTTTGCAGTTCACAGTTTTTATTGTGGGTGTTCTGTGATGAAGCAAACCCTGATCACTTTGCCCCAAAGTGGAGTTGAAGTTCATCTGATCAAGTCCTAGGAACAGTATATACAAAATTAATTTCTCTATTCTCCCCAAATGTCTTATATTATTGCTGTCTATGAGACTCAGCTGTGGGAGGTAATACAGCTTATCAGATGTTGAACATTAGGTATACCAAATTATATGCTTATAGTCCTTATCATAACACTAGACTTATATGTATATAAAATAGCTTCTCTTCTATATAAAGCCTATGTATCTGATGGATCTTTTTCAGTGCATTACATTACTCTTCCTCCTCACCAAACATTAATGACTGCAGGACACAGACCTCCTTTCCAATCAATGTATGTGCATCCCCTCCTTGAAAGAAGACCATTATCCTATAGTATTTAGGTGAAAAAGCACACGATAGGATCTTAGAGTGGCTGTGGCAAAAAAGATCCACTGTGATTTATGCGAGGTGCATTGGGAGCTGTCTGATGTGAAGTCAGCAGATGAAGGGCAATGAATAATTCAGCACTAGGATCCGTCACATCATCTCTCTTCCCATGTTATTGCTGTTTTTACGTAATTGCAAAGTGAAAAATAAATTGATGTCATAAAGAAAGCTGCATCATTTGTCTGGAAATACACATAAGAATTAGAGGTACGTTTCTTGCTGCTTTGTGAGCCCTGCATGATCTTACCGTGTGCAAAATTAAAACTGTGTCTTTGTTAACACCTTCTCTAGGGTTAGATGGGTGATCCATGCAGCATGACATCTTTTACATTGGTATTAGTGGCCTGCATTGATAGAGAATGATGTCTCTGAATTGCTTCCTTCAAGCCATTGCCCTTGCTCTGTGCTTCCCCAGCAAGGCTGCAGCACAGCTGGAACTCAGGCATCTGCCTGTAGTGTAGGGAGAATTTTGAATGCCAAACTGCAGGCAAAAATAAAGCCAGGGAAGGGTTCACCTGCCTCAGGGGAGATTAGGAATGGGAAGTTGTGTACAATGCTGTGCTATTTTACTCTCTGCATCCTAAATAAAGAACCAAACAAAAAAACCAGGATTTGGTCAGTGGGATCAGTGATTCTGTACAACATAGAAGGCTCAGCTGGCTGGATATATACACATCCATCCATCCATCTTTCGTAGTGTTCTTAGTGTTCACAGGAACTGGTGAGCTGAAGAGCCAGTTCAAATTTGTTGCCTGTAAAGGGGGATGACATTTTGCACTGACTTGCAAGGTTTAGGTTGTATGAGAACATGGAACACCCCAAAATTCTTGCATTTGGGGCTGGGAGTTTGGAGGCTACCCCTTTCAAAGGTAGGTCAAAAAGCTGAGTTCAGACCAGGACCAAAGAGATTGGAACATTAGCTGGGAAAAGTTCTGACTTATTTGTTCCTTTTTTATGGTGAAGTGCATTATCCATCACTGTGTTTAAGTGTGACTTGTGATCTATGCCTTTCTTGCTGTTACTATTTCATGACTGGAAAGAAAAAACAACTTTGGTGTTTTTCTGCTTTTTAATCTGAATTGTTCCAAAAAATGCCATAACCAGCTTCAGCCCTGATTCTCCAGTTCCCTTACAAAGCACAGTCCCTCCTCTGTTCTTGACTTTGTCCTTGCCTCGCGTCAGTGAGGCTGATGTGAGCAAATGCTATTTCTTAGGAAAGTTCTGACTCAACAATGTAAGCTTTTCAAAGGAGAATGAATGCAATCTGTGAACTGAATTGGCAATGCAGGCAGATTAGAAGAAATGCTATGCAATACCCAGATCATGCCATTTTAATATCTAAAGATGATTGCTTTTAGGAAGGAGACAATAGGTTTAGCATAGAGGTGACAAAACATATTCTTTTTGCTTTTCCTCTTGGTAAACAAAGTTCTTTCAGAAATGAAATGAAGGTGTATTATGCAATAGTGATGGAAAGGGAAAGACATGGCATAGGGGCTGTCTCCCAGCTGGTAAGATAATAGGCATTTATCAACGGGAACCAGTGGCTGCAGAGACCTTCTGATACCTTTTGTCTTGCAGGGCTTCACATTCTTTGAGTTAGGTTGTCAAAACTGAAGGGCTGTGGGGTTATTTTTTCCATTTGTATTAGCTGGAAAAGTCCATGTCAGCTGGAAAAGTCTTCTGTTTTAGGGTCAAGCAACCCTCCAAAGCAGGTTTTAGAGGGGGGTTGGTGAGTGGGAAGAGAAGGAGAGGGATGCTGAAACAAGGGAAAAGACCTAGAGTAGAGTAGTGTGAGGGATAATATAGCTTGGAACAAAATAATTCAGTTAACAGACAAGACCTGCAAATTTTAGCAGTTAGGCAAAGAACATCTGCAAAAGACTCATTTTGCGTTCTCAGCATTTCCAGCGGATCCTGCGAGATCAGACTTTCCCCAAAACCTTCCTTAATTTGTCTCTGTTGTTGTCTTCCAGCCCTGCCTTGAAGGGTGGAGGCTGGTATATGTCTCAACTTTCTTGCCATTCCTACTGATGTTATTGCATCAGCAGAGAAAGAAATTACTGCATTGTATATTCTGCTTTCCATTCTCAGAAGTAATGTAGGGCTGGGGTAGACTGATAAAGGGAAAATTGGGATAATATAGTTATTATTACTTCTCAGTGCTGGGAGTAAATTCTTGACAGAAGGAGAGTGTAAAGATAACCAGCTGGACAGTGTACTAGAGTTTTCTTTTTTATCAAATTCTCAACATCATATGGAGTACCTTGTGATGATGTATAGCATCCCCAACCTACATACACTGATTGTTAATCCAGTCTAGAAACCTGTGAGACTTGATTAATGCTCACAGGTTTATTATTTCAAAAAAAATAACAATGTTTTTGTTTTCCTATGGGTTCCAGACCTACTGCACATGCAGTTTTAAACATTTCTCAAGCACAGTGACACTGTGAAACCTCCTGCACTTCCTTTAAAAACTAAAAAAGAAAGGAAAAATAAAAAGAATGAAACCTTTACATTAAAAAATCATTACAAAGTTACTTAAGTCAAACTTTCTTTTAGAAAAGGAAAGTTTGCCATGTTCTCAGTAACATGGTGGAGTTTGGCAGAACTAAAGGAAGTTTGAACTTAGCAATTTCTTACTAGAGTTAAAACAGAATAGAATACAATAAGTAGAACTTATTGCTACTACACCTATTTTGGGAGGTTGTTTTTTTTTTTCCACTGTTTTTCTTTTTTTTTTTTCTGTTGAGCCTATTATTTAATGCTGCAGGTGTGACCCTTCCCACTCCCCCACCAGGTGATTCTCCTTCCTGTTGTCCTCTAGCACAGGTTCTTCTGCTTCATTCACTGCTCTTAACTGTCTCTTGTGTTTTCATTCTCTCTTTAGTCCTTCTGAAAGTGTTAACAGGTGATCCTCCTCTAGGTCTTGCACCAACATACTTCTCTGCAGATTGCAAAGGCAACTCTCTCCCATCTCCTACTTCCAGCCGCTGTATCTTCCACTGAAGGATGAAAGGTAAGTGACTATCTTTATTTTCACTGGTTTAAATGACTCTGCACCAGTTTTGTTCCTCATCTCCACTATGACATAACAAATTGCAGGTCCAAGGCAGAGGTCACTACAGTGAGCAACAGGAATTACTTCCCTAGCTTAAGCAAAAGATTCTTTTTGTCTCTGGAATTGCTGGAAATTTACTGATAATTGAAGCAAAAACTTGCCCATGTGAGCAACTGTGCAATACTTTTCCATGGAATACAGAAGTGACAGAAATATGAAGTAAGAAAAGTTTGCAGCTATCGTCCAAAGGTACTTGTTAAAAAAAGTAATGCTAAAAAAAAACACCCAGTAGTAAAAAACCCACCTACTGGAAAGTGTCCTTTATAATCTCTTTTTAGAAAGAGTGTTTTACCTTCTTGAAAATAAAATCTCAAGCAAATAACAACCTCCTCCCGCTCGCCCCCATACCAGCAATCTTGAATATTTCAGGGATTGTAAATAATGAGGACTGGGTTATCTTCATGGAGACAATGATGTTGTTCTTGAAAACACTTAACTGGGGTCTTGGTTTTAAGGAGAAATATTCCTCAGTGCATTATTTCTGTGAGTTGTAAGTGCTGAGTTTCCAACTGTTTCCAAGTGCATGTTTCACGTTAAAGTGTAGGGCTTTCTTCTAATTTCTCATCCATTAATGGATAAACTCTACTGGGGTTTTGAATGCAAAGACATCAGAAAAACACATAGATAATTTACTTTAGTTTATAAGCAAAGTTTTCCTGAAGTCACTTGCATGTATTGTCTTGTAGCTGGTCAGACAAAAACTAAACCAGAACTTCACCTGAATTCTATTTTGTTGTATGTACATTTAACACTAAGGAACTGTATAATCCAATATAGGAGGCAGGTGGGAAGAGTGTAATCCAAACCAGTATTTGATGTTGTATTCCTTCTTCTGATGCTTAATTTCTAGCAGTTCCATGAAAAGTTTTGTAGACACTTTCCTGATGTGGATAAGATCATCTCGAGTGCGTGTTGCCGGGACTGTGCTCTTGAATCTGTTTGGGATAATGAAAAAAAATTACTTCTATTGTTTTGCTTAAAATATCAGGGGGAATGACACCCACAACAATTCAGCAGTTGTGTTCTTGGAAGTTTAGTTTGGAAAGCAATCATATGTTTCCTATAAAGCCTGTTACAGGTGTTTGGGGAGGGGACTGTGGAAGGGTCTTGTTTGTTTTTTATGCAGGAATAAGTTTTCAAGAAACATTTTCCTTTCCATTCAGACAAATAAGCACAGCAAAGAAACTAGAACACCAGTGAGCTTCCCTGGCCTGCTGGGTCCAGTTTGGCAGGAGTCCCAGAAGTTCAGGAAAATCTAAGAGGACCAACCATCACTGGGTCAGATCTGTAGGAGCCTATTCTTTATGCTTTGATGACATCTGACTGAAGCAGGAGCAACAGGAGATTGGAGCAGAGGTTTTAAACTGTGACTTTATGGCTTCTGTTGCTGTTAAAATACAGTATCACCACAAATCATGCAGCCCAGGTTGTAGCTTCAAGGCACCAGCTTCAGCCTCCATGTACAGCATTTTCATTGATCCTTATCTAGACAAGCAGCTTGTTTTGCTGCTGGGATTATAATCTTCTTTAAGAGAGTCATCAGCACAACCCATGTTCTTTCCTCCAGCACAAAAATATACATTAATTAAAAATGTTTCTAGGCAGCTGGCACTGGTGTGCAAGACTAAAGGGAGTTCAGCACTTCTGTGAGGAGGAAAGGGAACCCCAGTAACAGAAGAGTTTATAGTCAGTCATTCAAGATCAACATGACTACTGCAAGGTTTTTGGGTTTTTTTCATGCTGCTAATAAGTACTGTTTAGAATATGACTATTTCAAGCAAATTCTCTTCCAAGAAAGCACAAACCAGTTGAAACTGGAGCATTTTGTTCAAATCTGCAATGTGGCATACTAATTAGTCTGTAAAAATTAATTAGTCTAAGGAAGAGTAACATACCGTGGACCAAATTCTTTGGTGACTTCAACGGGAGAAGTGTCTGTATAGGTGAGGGTAGTGTTTAGATTGCCCTTTGATCTTCACTTCTGGAGCTCAAGTACCAAATTGTATTAAAAATTAATTTTTAGAGCCCATTTTTAAAATATGGAGGGCCATTCCCAGAGGCAGATGCATCCAGCCTGTTTTTAGGGGGAAAATGATGCTACAGACCTTGCAGAAAGCAGCTTCATAAGGCTGGGGACCTTGGCAGTGCTAAAACGTGGCTTCAGACCCTGTAACCCTACTTCCTCCAGCAAATAGGCACCTGATTTCTGTTCTCATGAGATGAATAAGTGGTCCTGCCCCTTGGTAAAGCGAGAATAAAAGGCAAGTCCTGTAAAGAATTGTCTTATATCAGTCTTTTGTGGACATTTATAGTTAAAGATAATAGAAGAACATCCCACTGCATGCAGACATCTCAGACTTGGCTCTTCTATGAGGATTTGTTAATTAATTTTTTTTTTTAGTTCTGTGTAATTTTTTTACCTTTTTTCTATTGTTCTAAGATACTATTTTTTCCTCTCCTCCAGCCCCTAAATTTTGCACCTATCCCTACCCCAGGGGCTGCTGAAACCCAAATGTGACAAATGTAGAATCAGCAGTTTGCGTGGCAGTGCCCTCATGGGGCAGGAGTCTGTGCTATGGCAGAGTAACTATGATAATGTTTTAACCCAGTTTCCTTTCAGATTAATTCTCTGTTGGGTTTGCAGGTTTTAAATCTCTGATATCAGGCAACTGCCTTCCCTCCCATAAATGTTGCAATAGCCTATTATTATATTTTGCAGAATATCTCAGGAAGAATTACAAATTTGGATGCTTATATAGCGATAAAGATATTTCACTGGTGTAGTATTAAATACGGTGTGTCAATATTTGATGTAAACGCTTCTCTGAGTAATGCTGTCATTTCTGGTTTTGTGATGACAGGTCAGGAAAACCCACAAAACTCCAACAGAAATGGAGGGTCAGGTGCTTAACTGTTTTTCTGTCTCTCTGTCGGTGCCACTTGTCCACAGTGACGAGGGGAAAAGAGGACTGGCTGCAGACTGAGCAGGTTTCTCAGTCCTGGTGCCTGCTTTCCTGCACTGGGAACTCTGTCCCAAGGAAAGCTCTGTCTCATGATCTCAGAGACTTGTGGTCAAGCAGCTCTGTACAGGTTGAGGGCAGAGTTTCTCCTACAGCAGGCAGGAGAATTTTGTGTGTCTGGCATGGAGAGGTCAGATGGCTGAGGCACATGTGAAAATAAATATTTTGGGAATCAACATACTGTTTCTCAAGGACTGTATCTGACTTAGTAATGACATTAGTGTTGTCTGTGAACAAACATTTCACTAATGTGAAAGAATTCCCTTTTTATCCATACAGTTTTCTGCTGTATACGTATTTTATTTATTTGATAAAAGGATATCACTTTTGGGATAATGTAATTTGAGCTCATGATTCTTCCCTCTCCAAACAATGTAAGGTCAGAGTGGTTTGGGTGATGGTCCCAGAGTCCCAGCAGAATCGTGGTTCAAGGGCTTCCCTCTTCTCTTTTGGCAGATAGAGTACTGGATGCTGATCCAGCATCTTAGGAGAATGATCCTTTTCTTCCTTCACATATCTCCTCAGCTGCTGAGCAGCTGAAGAGCTGACAGAATTAAATTACATTGCTGCTGCTGCTATTAACAAAGAGTAAAGAGAAACTGTTACATCTGGCTCCACTTCTTTGCCAGAGTCTTCATTTAATTGTTTTCTAATTTGAAGAAAACCACAAATGACAAGATGAAACTGCTAGAAATGTAAATACAAGAGTCAAATTGCTCTTGTCAGATTTCTAGTTCACAAACCATAGTAATGCAAGTCTGCATATCTGACCAACAAATAAGGGTCGCAGCCAGTGGATGTTGTTGATTTCTCCCTCCAAATTTGCAGTCCCCACACTCACAGGCACAAAAATGCTTTTGCTTGAAAGAACATCGAACATGCTGGATTTGAGGAGCCAACCTGACAGCTGCAGATTTCTTCAGTGCATGCTCCAGGACAACATTCCTCCTTGGCAGTAAATGGGGAATCTAGATTGAGCTGGCTCAAAAAGGTTTCATTATTTATTCTCTGCCACTTTAACAATGATTTTTTTTCCCCCCCTCCTCATTTTAGTCAGGTGTAATGGTGAAATATATTTGAAGAATAAATAAAGTTTCACAGATTGTGGCATGAAGGGTCATCCAATTTCTAAATATGGGATCACGACTCAGTTGCTGTGCTCTTTCCTGATTTTTTTTAAAATAGTACCATTTTTAATAGTACTATTTTTAAATAGTATTTTTTTTTAAATAGTCAAAGACTTTTGCCTAATAAATTTGCAAACTGTTTGATTCTCCCATAAGAAATTTAGAGCAAAGTATTCCAGAACAGATTGTTGGTAAAGAATAAGGTTTATCCTTTGCAAAGTCCTTATGAAGAGTGAAATCTCTGTTGGTTTACCAATAGTTTGTTATTCAAAAATAAGAAATTGTCAGTTAAAATAGAGAAATGCAAACAAAATCTGCAAGTTAACGTTTCTTTCCCAATTGATGTCTGACACTTAAAAACAGTCACGGTCCTGAGCTCCACTGGGCAGGTTTACACAGTCAGATGGTGAAATCAATCACCACTAAAGGATTCCCTGGCTGAAAGAAATCCCCAGGTAACGTGAGGACCCTTTATTCCTTTACAAACACGCTGCAGCCTATCAGCACTGGCAGTGGCTGGCAGATAGCTGACCCTTTGTGCAACGTCCTCACTGCAGCTTTGAATGACACAGTTGGCCAAGTTGCTGAAACTCATATATTTCCTTTGAAGCTGCCCCATTGTGGAGGAGAACAGCCTCCCTGGGCTGATCCCTATCTGCTGCACGGGTCAGCTGGCAGGGCAGTTTGAAGGACAGCTCGTTGGGGCTGCAATGTCATGTGCAGAGGGTTATCAAAATGCTGCTTTTCCAATCTGCTGGAGTTTGGTTTGTTTGCCGTGGAGTTCTTGCAGCAAAGCTAAACATTGCTCGTGACGTGACTTAAACACAGAGCTGAGAGAGAGAAGTAGAGCCCTGGGGGGGGGCAGGGGGAGCACAGCCAGTGAGCAACAGTGTAAAGTGCAGCTGTCACAGAAGAGAGAGAAGTTAGAAAGGGAAGGGGGGAAAAAAAACCCTTGACTGTCCCTCAGGGGCAGGTGCTGCTGTCGTTCCAAATGCCGACAGCTTTCCAAACCTAAACCAGAGCTATAAAATATGAAATATAATGAACAAAAGTTGGCACCCACCCATGTGTAGCTGTCAACCTAATAAAAACAAAATTATCTGGCAGCTGGCACTTAGGTGCTGGGAGATGCCAGCTCTGGACTCCTGCAGAATAGGTCTTGCCTTTGCCTTTTACTTCTGAGTGTTTGCTAGATTTTAAAATGTGCATCAGAGGATGAGGAAAGAGGCATCTCCACACCAGACCTTGGTCACCAAAATGAGCATCTCCAAACTCTGCATGCCTTTGAATTTTTCTGCTTAGAGGTGACAAACAGAAAGGGGGTGTTGGAGACAGGATGTTACTGTGTTTGGGTTCCACTTTGCCGGTCATTTATTTGTTAAGCACTAGTCTAAGGTGTTGAACTGGCCACAGTGAGTAGAACTGATTTGCTTTTGATGTAGACAATTAGCAGATTTGGTGGTGCAAAGCTGACAATAGGCATAACCCCAAATCAGCTCTTGTCAATTTTCTAAAGCAGATCTCAAAAATAAAAATAAAATTATTTTATAGGCCATTTAAGAATCAATCAAATGCGGGACTCATGGGGAAAGGGAGTGACCAGTCTTTCTCTACACCAGTGTTAGGGCATGTGTAGATTCTTTCTATATTGATAATTAATTGCATACAATTAGAGGGATGTGAAGGTCAAAACAGCTGATGATGACACCCCTACATCTCCAGTCTGTGAGATTTGAGGGTTTTACTCTGGGTTAGAGATGACTGGATTAGGTGTCATCACATCACATGTGGTGTGAGGAGGTTTGAAGGACCAGGCACTGGTCTGGACTTTATGTTCCACGGGAAGTTGGCACGTTTGGCATTCCCCTGAACTGGGAATCTCATGCAGTTTCCTCCAAAACAGATCCCACTCATGTGGAGGAGCCCCTCAGTGACTGAAAGCAATGCATGGTAGGTAGGGATGAGCAAAGGATTTACTTTAGAGCTGCACTGCTGCACCAGGCTGAAACACGAGCATAGACACAAGTGAGGTGCTGCACGATGCTTTAAGCAAAGAACATTTTTAAAAGCAGAATATGCCATTTGGGAAGCAATCAGGTTGTGATGCTCTGGATTTTTAACCTGTGCTCACTGGGGAGTCTGGCTCCCCAGCTCTGGTTGAGAGGCAGACTGCTTTCCAAGTCGACATGAGCAGAGTAAGGTACCATGTGTGGGAGGAATCGTGGCAAAACCAGGCCTTTAATTCCAATGCAATCCTAAGATATTATACCTGCTTTGCGCCCCCACACTCCAGGAATAAATAGCTACCTGCAATTGCATTGCAGGCATATGTTTTTACATTTTCTCTGAAAACTGTTCCTCGTTACAAAGAATCTACCTTGAGTGTGTCTCACTCTTCACAAATTGCTCAGTGGAATCTCCTGTGAACCTCTCTCTCTGTAGGTTAGAAAGTATTTGTTCAGTTTTATGAAGGGCAGCCTCTCGGTATTTAGTGCAAACAGACCATCCCTCAGGCACCTGACACCCATGGCAAACAGAGAATTCTTTTGGTAAATGACAGTGCCCCTGCAGAGTGGAGTGAGCGGTTGGTTACAGATGTGTAAGGGCAGAGAGTGGAGCTTTTCCATTTCAGGGACACCACCTTTCTGACTGAGTGCAGCCTCCTTTGCCTGCCAGCAGACTTGGCCATGCTTTAAGGATCTGGACTTGTTCCTGATTTTAAAAAAATAGGTTCCTTCTTAGCTTCTATGAATTTGTCACCCATCCCAGTGTTCGCTGGCACTGAACTGGTCTATACCACTCATCCCACTGGCTGATAGATTCTGATGGTGATAGAGGTAACATGCCTCCCAAGAGAAAGGTTGGCTTAATAGTGTGCACGTCAGGTGTGTAGATCATCACAGCAAAAATAAAATCAATTCTCTATTGAGAGAATTTGGGAGAATCTCCTCTTGTCCTTGTGTACTACAATATTTGCATTAAGGCTTCCCAGTTAAGGAAATTTTGTGAACAGACACTTAAAAATGTAGTGCTCCTCTCTTAAATCAGAAGTAAATATGGCACTCAAGAATTACTGGTCCTCTCTCCTCTGAAACACATCCACCACGTGCACATCCACACAAGCAGATGTAACTCTATCCAGCTATTTAGGAAGAGTTGCATGACCTCAGAGGTTTTCATGGCTGAAAGGAAATTTTCATTACAAATGATCTATGTGAAGACATGATCTGTCACAGCCAACCTCCTAATGGTAAGTTGCAATATACATAAATAGGTGTGCTATGTATTGTTTATCTGACTCTTATGTGTAATTAAGGTTGTTGTAGAAAGATTTGCTTCCAATTCCCTCTGTCTGTGGGTCTGTGTAATGTCTGCTGAGATCCTGCTTTATGTCACTCATTGCAGTGGGGAGGCTGTTGGAGTTTGCTCTTATATATCAATTATATATCTTGTGTCAAGATAATAAAGGAGGAAAAATGGAAGTGTTTGTATAGCAAACATGAAGATCCAAGTGAAGCTACAAGGCCAGACAATCTGGGCTTAAACCATGGATGCTTTTCACTTTCTGGAGTTTTAAATGGTAGCCATATAACTCCCTTTTTTTCCTGACACTAGAAAGTACCTTAATTTTTCACACGGGATATGCTGCAAACTGCAGTGAATTTCTTCATAGATATCATTTATGAAATATTGTCAGTGAGGGTGACCAACTGCTGGAACCTGCTCCCATGAGATCTGGGAGGCTGCAGGGGTCTTAATGAATAATTAAGACTAGATAGTTAACTTCTAGAGAGCTGAATTTATATTATGTTGGGTTAGTCCTGCCCATAGAGGCTTTCCAAGACAAGCTTTCACTACAGCCCTGGTTTCCTGGTTGAGGTGCCTGGATCACTGACTGCAAACTGTGGGATGTGCAATGTAGGACATCAGGCTGGATAACACCTTGGATAATCTCAGTGGTCCCTTCCTCCCTTAAAAATCTCAGATTTTAAGACAGGGCCTGGAGTGCAGTATGCAGCTTGGATATTCCACCTAACAAATCAGAAGTGAGAGAGTAGACATATGATGCACAGAGGTGTTGTCTGAAGCTGCAGATGCGTTTTCAGACAGGAGATCTGCATATGGGGAGAGCTCAAACAATGGACCATTCAGGAGGGTCTCTCTGGGGCAGCACGTGGGTTGTTTTGGCTGCAGAATCTCCTTTAGAGAAAGATATTCTTTCTTTGCTCTTGAGAGAGTGAGACAGAGTAATGTCACTAAAACAATGCCTCAGAAGGACCTTCTAGGGAGGTTCCTCTTTAGCCTTATTTGAAATTTTAGAAGACCAAATTTTTTTGTGTGTGTTTTTTGTTTAAATGATACATTCTTGCAAGGATTCAATCTGTCATCAGAGGGTGTATGAAATTCCCTCTGACAATGATGGGGGTTCCACCCATAGATCAAAAAAAAAAAAAAAAAAAAGAACAAAAGTAAGCAATAAAAAGGAGAAAGAAAGAACAGTTCCCTGCTATCAGCAGCACATTTGCACTGTGCCAAGGGCTGCACAGCATGCAAGTTGTTGTGATCATTTCCATCAGAAATCAGAATTGTTAGCTAGGAACAACGCTAAAGATTTCGCACGGGCAGCGCCTGCACGCACCCAAATTAGTAGCAGGTGTCCCAGCCCGTTGTGTGTTTGCTTTGTGGTGGAAAGAAAGTGCTGCCAGGTCAGCGATAGAAGAGGCTCATACCTCCTTCTCACCCCCCTCCATTCTCCAGCCTCCAATCCACAGTTGGCCATCCGGCGTGTTTTCTTGTCATCAGCGCCATCAGTGATGGTTTCCTCACTTCGGGTATGAGTCGGGTTGTGCTCCGTGCCAGAATGCTTTGGAAGGAAATCATTCCGAGTCAGCCTAATGCCATAACAAGCTCTGCAACAGCTGCAGCAGTGATATGCTGGCAAGCTGTGTTGACCTTTTAAAATGAATAAAGAATGACTATTTCCACAGTACATATAACTCTTGTCCCAAACCCTATCTGTGTGCCCAGACAGCACAGGCATGCTGCTGAATTTGCAAGGAAATATTTTTTATTTTTTGCCTTTTTTTTTTTTTAATGTCAACTTTTATCAAAACCTGTAAAAATTATTTTACAAAGGTTAATCCTCTGAAGTTTAAAGTCAAAATATCCCATTCTGGAGGGTGGCAAACAGGATCTGAGAGGTTAAGGAATTTTGTAGTGATCATACAGTGCACTTGTAAAAGGCACAAGAATAAAACCTGGAATTTTCAGGTCTCAGTTCCCTGTTAATCCCAGCTCCATCCTTTAAAGAAATGTATCATTGAAGAAACAGGGTGTGTATACAGTGATCTTTTCCAGCAGCCTGCAGTCTAGAGATTTCCCAAACCAGAGAATCTGAAACCCAAATCTTGTTTACTGGCCACTTAACAATCTCCTCCACATGTTTGCTTTTTCTCCAACACCTATTGCTGTCTTATAAGTCAGGATAGAGGTTAAATGTTTGGAGATCTTCACTCCACAGCTGGTAATCCGACACCATCCCTTGGAGACGAGAGACTGTTCTGAAAAAAATCCAATTAAAAAGGGATATATCATAATTTAGTGGAGACTAACTGGTTTTGCTAAGCTTTTGGTTACCTGTCAGCTCATCTAGAGAGATTTTGAGTGTCCTCAGCCCTTCAGCACCTCACTAGGGAGGCTGCCCCAGTGTTCAGGTCCATGGGGTACACAGGATGGTGGGGCACTCAAATTCTAGAGCCATACAAATGGCCTTAGGTATGTATTGAATTTTAGCTGTTTCAGTAATGCTGTAGGAAAAATTCGTCTATTGATCCAAAGCTTGAGAGACATCAAGTTTATGGGAAATAAATATGTTTCCATTAGTGTTTGTTCATATTACACCCACATTCAAAATATGTTGATGAAATTGTTACAGCTGCATTGTCAGGAATGTGGATTTACTGAAGTGCTATTTTTTTGCTGGAAAGAGTGTTAGTTTAGCAAAATTTTCATCACTAGATAGTTTTTAAAATGTTCCAGACTATCCAAATACTTCCTTTCAATATTTTCCAAATTAAAATTTTTTTTTGACTTTTTGGGAAAAAAAAAAAGCTCACTGAATGCCTACAAAAATAGTAATAATGAAATTAAACATTTTAAAACTGCTTGAGACAAAATGTTTCACTTGGCCTGCACTGTGTCTCCTACTCACAGCAATTGTCATATTGGACTTTCATCTCAATTCAGGATACAACATTTTTTCTAAACCAGTGACTATCTTCATGGATGAAAAAAATTTTCCCACCCAATGTTAATGTACACCAAAGGGCACAAAAGCTGTTTTTTTTAAATGAAGATGCATTAAAATCAAGGCTGTTGTCAATGAATAATGGAAGTGGGCTTGCTTGTTGAAGTTTCCATAATTTTCTAGGAAAGCTCTGATTTTCTACCTCGCTCCATACAGGCAAACAATGTCCGCTGGAGACATTGTGGTCCATGTGGAGAGGAATGTTGAACCCAAGCCAGATGTTTGTAAACGTTAACTTTGAAATGTGGCACAATACCACAAGCTGTCAAGTTGTGTAAAAGCTTAAGCAAAGACAAAAACAGAACGTAATATTTACCAGATGAGATTTCTCTGTAATCTTGTTGGAATTTTGGGAGTATCCAGCTTTTCATGGATTTTGAAATGAGCTCTGTATCATTTTTTTTCTCTTTTCTCTCTCTCTCTTTTATGAAGAGGGATAAGGGAAAACCCACACTAATAAAAAGGAAACATTTTACATGGGCAAACAATGGACTTAGAATGTCCTTGGGCAATTTCAGATGGGTATATATTTCCTTGAAGACTATGTCCCATGAAAGATGCACATTTTTGGCATCATATTTAAAGACTTTTCCTGAAAAAAAAAATCTATTTCTGGAACAATTTACTAAATTGGTAGTAAGTAGGACAATGGCATCATATTAATAACTTTTTTCATAATGCCTGAATTATTGCAGTAACATATGTTAAAACAGTGCAAAGCTATCCAACATATTTTACATCTTTCGCCAAAAATAATTTAATTCATCCATATAAAAAAAAAGATGAGTAAAATATTTCACTACTTGAATTAAAGACATACAACTCAATCCAGAAATAAAGTACTAACTCAAGCAGACCAAGGTGACATATTTTGCTCTCTGCTGAGAAAATTCTTACCTTTGTTGTTTTCCTGCTTTAAATTTTTGTGAACCCCCAATATTTCCAACGTTCTGTTCTCTACAGCGTCAGGTTGGCATCCCATTAGACCTGTTCCCCCACTGATTAAAAAGTAAAGGCTTGTCTGTAGATGTGATCCCAGGGTTTTTACACTGCTCGGCCAGCCCAAGAGGAGCTGGACTCTGCCTGATGAAGGGTTGCTGAGACCTCACCTGGGAGCAGGAAATGGGTTTTGAGGACATAATCCCCACCCAAGTGGGACATTACTGCCTCTGAGCCTCAAATTATTAGTGTCTGTGGGGGGAGTGACCAGTTTCTGCCATGTCTCAGCTGGCAGAAGACCAAGAAGGGATTCTGTCCAGCTGGCAGAATTTGTTGCAGTCACTGGGCTGCTCAATATTACCCTGGATGGGATTGGCAGGGATCGTGCTGCAGAATCTGGGATTTCTCCCGTGTTTTGACACACCTCCCCGGTACTTAGGTTTAGTGTGAGAGAGATGGAGAGCATATATATTGTGGTGGTGAAGAAAACATTTGTTGGAAGAGTGACTGAATTGGCACCAGGAGTTCTGTCTTTTCCAAAATATCCTCAAGGTCCAAAAATAGCAAATGCACAAATCTGCAAAGAATGATGGGCTGTTTTGAGGGTTATGTTGGATCCGGTTCCCAGCATCATGGAAGGAAGAGCAGGGCATCCTAGTGAATCTCTGCTAAAACATAACTGGGAACAGTGATTTGTATCACTTCATAGTCACCAAAGATTGTTGTTTGTGTTGCTTTGTTTTGGTGTTTGTGCCAATAGCAATTGAATTTAAGGAGTTCATTTTTCGGGAAGTCTCCATCCAGCTGCTGAATCGGTGTGCACATGGTTTGCATGCTCAAACAATAGAATGTGACTGTATAAATAGAATTTGTGTACACAAATCAAGTCATTAGCATATTCGTTAATTTGCATTGCAAATTGAGCACCAAACTTTTAATATTTGTTTTTTGCTAAGGCTATAAGATAGAGGAAAAGAAAGAAATACAGAAATCTTGAGACTTTCTTTTTCGAATGTTTTAAAACACAATTATTCACATCTCTCCAAGTGCATTTAGTTGCAGGGAAAGTGCAATTCTATGGGTATATATTCATACTGATCTACTTCAGGCAGGCAGAGACCAAAGTTAGATGGTAAAGTTGTGTATGAGATAAATATAGGAACAAATATGTCTCCAGGTTGTTTATTCAATGTATATAAATTAGATATTTGAAATAGCCAGAAATATATGATATGATGACTTTTTTACTTACCTCTGTGTTGAACCAATACTGAACTACAAAAAAGCTTGTAAGCTCCCTTCCCCTGCCCCCATTTTCTTGAGCATCAGGATGCTGTGAGATCAACTAACAGCTCAGGAGTTTTTTCAGTACGTGACTGCAGACACAAAGATCTCCCTCATTCTGAGTAAACAGTAGCTTCCATTTTCCCCAGTAGTTGCTGGTTTGAGATTGCAATGAGAGTTCCCACACAGCTACCCCCTCAAGTTCCTGGGTAAGATTTCAGGTGGAATAGTTTCTTCCTGATGGAGCACGGTCCTTTATTTGAATGTTTTTTGATTCCTTTCCTAAAGGCCTCGCCCAGTGGGACTTTCACAAGCAAAACTCTTGCAGGACTGCAGCTCAAATGCCTGGAAAAATAAGTATTTGCTAAATGATTAGTAAGTCATATGTGATGAACAGACAGCTCACTGCCCTTATTTTCAGTAAAAACAACTCTTGGAAATTCTCTAATCCTAGGAAAGGATTAGGATCATCTTTTCTGATTGTGCTCAAGGAACAGATAGCACTTAACAGATTGGATCAAGGTCACATATCCCCCACTTCAATGTCCGGAATCCCAGATATTTTTACAGGGAAGTGAGGGATCCCTGATGTCTGTAGATGCTGTCCATTTTCCACCAAGAATACCTGGGAACATCTGAGTCCCAAGTGGGTAGAAATGGGCATAAAACCCAAACCAAGAAGCTCAGCTTCCCTTCTGGAAGCTGTTTATTTTTCAAGTATTTCATTAGCACTCATTATCCATTCTTCCTGATGGATGGAAGTGTCTGTCTTATTAATGAGAAGCCAGAGTAAAAGTCCAAAATTTCTATGTTTTAAAAGTGGGCATGCTGGTTTGTATCACTGCTACAGATATGAAGTTGGGAGAGAAATGTTTGAGATCAGGGAAGATTTGGGTGTGATTTCCCTTTGAATAAAGGGTTTCATTCATCTCAAGGTGAGCTAATACAGCTTGTGCTAAAAGGATGTATAGAAGGACACTGCAGATGGGGAGTGAGGTGGAAGAAGTGCTTTACTAATGCCTTTAAAATCACTTTCTACAAAGTAGATTGTTAATTTAGACTTGTTTTCTTAGCTGCTGTTTCTTAACAGAAGACTGGGACAGAAGATGCATGAGATGTAATAATTACCCATCAAGACTTGACTTATTTTTTGGAAAAAAAAGGAAAAACAACAATCTGAAAACAGAAATAGAAGTTGTGAGGAAAGGGAGGAAAATAGGAAATGTAATTCATTTATTCAGTGCTGGTATTAAGGGAAAGCCAAGGTTAAAAAGAGAGGAAAAAAAAGTATGTCTTTGCAAAGCTCTAATAGATATGCCAGATCCTCTCTTTTGCTTTCAGCAATTGTGGTGCATATTGTTGGCAGTGGTTCAAAGAAATGAAGTGCTCGTTCCCTGGGAATTGTCTTTCACACAAAAAAAGTAATTAGGGGAATAAAAGAATATGATGTATTAGAAAATGGGAGCCATAACAAACTACCAAGTAAGCTGCCATGGCTAATTCTTCTTAACATTCTTTTAACTGCTCTCAAACTCGTAACCGCATCCCAAACATCTCACATTTTCTATCTCGTCGAAAAATCCTGTATGGCCCATCTGATGAGGGCAGAGATGTCAAACATCTAAGTGCATATTGTGTGTCCTAGTGACAAACATGTTCCCTTGGTGTAGGAAAAGGGCCAGAAGTTACAAAGGGACAGAGAGTAATCTATTTATAACTTTTACAATGCCTTGTAAGAGGAGATCTTGGGAACTCTTCTCCTGGGGTGGCTGATTGTGCTCTCTCTGATGTGGACTCTGCTAAGTATGGGTAGGAATCCTATTACTGACCACTACAAAGGACTGTGTGGTTTAGTTCAGAATATAAAATTCATATTATGAATGCTGTATGGGGGCGGAGGAGGGGAGGGAAGTAATATTAGCCTTCTGAAGAAGAGGAGACTGTCATGAATAATGCAGCAGTGGCTCTCCAGGAGTCACACAAATAGATCGGATTTAAGATTCCTTTCCCAGTGATAAGGTCATCCATAGGGATGCTTTACATTTCTGCAGCATGTCCCAGGTATGGGTCTCAAAGCACTACGAAGCCTGGAAAGGACTGTGATTTCACAGAACCTGAGAGGCTGGCAAGTGTTAATATACCAGATGTGAAGAAAGGAAAGGACAGAGGAACAAAAAGGCAGAACTGAACATTGAGTTGGCACAGACAGAGCCAGCCCAGCCCAGCTCTTCCCCTGGTTTCTGCTGTGTTTGCTCAGAGGGTTGTTTGCCCAGACCTTGTCTCAGTGCAAACCCAATATTCCATAAGGGTCAGACTGAAGTCCATGTCAGAGACTGTTCCAAAACAAGGGTTTTGAAAAACTCCAGGGCAACTTGATATCTAAAATCAACCACTGGACCCTTGGGTTGTCAGTATCATCACCAATGATTTTGGATGGCACTGTACAGAGGAGAGCAAAGCCAGATGCTGAAGGCAGCATCCCAAATGTTTTTACCCATAGCACCCCTTCCCACAGCCTGCTCTGTATCCACACAGCCAAAGGGCTCCTGGGAGAGCTGAGCTGTGTCAGCTGAGGCAGGTGGGCACATTGGCCCAGGACAGTGGCTGAGGAGGGCAGGCAGAGCTGTTTGCCCGCTGTGTCCGTTCACCCTGTCCATTCACAGGGGTAAAGGAGAAATATCAGGCAGAGCCTGTGCTCTGCTTAACTGCTATGTGACTTCCCCTGCTGCCAGCACCTTAGTAGTCAATACTGGACACGGAAATGACAACTCCCTGGAAGAAACACGTAACCCCGTGGCTCAGTCCCACCAGCTGTGTGCCAGGACTGTGGTGTCAGTCACATGCTGACACCATTTTTCCTGTGTTTTGGGTAGACAATCAATTTTCTTGTTGCTTTTTTTTTAATAAATTTGAATTAACAGCAGCAATAATGAAGTGGGAGCACATCTTTAGGTCAAAACATATCCTTGACAGTCTCTGCTAACGCCATCTGCAACACTTCATAACTTAATGTGAACAGATAAAAAGATAACATCTTCAGACAAGGTTATAACTTGCTTTCTCCTGTGGAGCTGAGTCTATAAGAGGCAAGACCATTTTACTAAGAATAAGCATTTGACCCAGGAGAAAATTGGAAGTAAACACCAGTAATACAATGTGCTTTAGAAAAAACCAGTATTTTTCTGCCCCTTGATCTCACTCATTCTTAAGCCAATTCTGGCAGGTAGTGCTGTACTAAGTGGTCAGTACCCCGTAGTGGTCACACACTGTTTTACTGGAGGTCTGACAGCAGCTATAGAAGAGATAAAATTAACCCTTTGGCTCCAATGGCTACAATAGATCTTATTGCCCACAATTGGGAACACATCAAGAATTTCTAGCTCTTGGCCTCCTGGGGTTAATGGCAATCTGTTGCTGATTTCCCTGGACAATCAGAGTAGCAAACACGGAGCTTTTTAATGAGCCCCAGAGGACAATGCTGGCACACAAGGCTGTGAAGATCTGGTCAAACCAGGGAAAAGTAAAATGAAAACAAACATGGACGTTTATTTTCCTAACTCACCACTTGCAAACAAAATTTCGTTTAATAAACCATGAAATGTTTCACAGAGTTTCTGTATATTATTGTAAGAGCAGCTGGGTAATGTAAAAGTTACTTTCCCTCCTCTTTGTTATGCAGTTTCATACCCAACTCTCATCCAAACAAAGTTGTATTTATTTATGTGTTAATGTATTTATCATCCTGCTCCTTACCATGCTTTTCTGAAATGAGTTTAGTTGTAACTAAAGGCATCATCATATGTAAGGTCTCCAATACAGAGCAAAATCAGGGAACTGGTGAGGTTGGAAGGGATATCTGGAAGACTCTGGTCCAGCCCCCATCTTAGCCTGCTCCAAGCAGAGCCAAGTTGGAAATTACATTAGGTTGCATGAAGAAAAAGCATTTTCTGGCTGTGGAGTGGGGCAGGTTTTCTGGTGAACTAGTGAGAGAAAAGTTAGCTGAGTTTCAGTTTGCTTTTTCTCCCATATCTGAAACAAACTGGAATTTACATGAATGTTTTTCAATTATCCTAAGGGAGAAAAATCAGCATGTAGTTCCTATATCAGGAAATTATCCCTACTCAGAGGAACACATAAAAAAGTGCTGAATTTGAGTGTGTACTTGAGTCCCACTGTGGTAAACGAGCACATGCTTTGAGTTAATCTCCTACTGAAGCACTTTCCTGATTCAGGATGACATACTGCTTGTGAACAATTTTTCTTGTATACATCCTTGATGCATACATAATGCTTGGTACCTGCTTTTTTACTGATACCCCCGTTTTGTTTTTGTTCCTTGATTAGATGAATGTAAACTAGTGGAAAGGGCAATAAATCAAGAGAGATTTCAAGACGGCAGAGAAAATTCTGTCACTGTAAATCTATGAACTAGCACGAGATATCTGCAAGACTTTTCTGTCTCTCAGTGAACCAAAAATTCTGTCACATCAATTCAGGGATTTCACTTGTTCATATGTTCATAGAAGTCATAGTATTTGAGTTAAAGCTAGTTTGTAGCAAGCTGCTGTCCAGAACGGGTGAATGTCAGCTTTGTCTCATGAGTTTTATAAGGTTGCATTGAATTATGGTTGAACAATTAGTTACATTCCAACACGATGAGGTTCTTATTTCTCTCAAAACTTCCCTTACTGCCAAATATCCAAGCACATCCACTTAAAACGATACAATTACTATTGCACTTACTATTAGATTTTTAAAAACCCATTATTTCTAGACACTTTTAGCCAGCATCTCCAAAACTTTCCTGTAGGAGAAGATCAATGGGTGTATTTGTAACAGCTCTGTGTGCTTGAGAATATGATACTGATCTAATTGTGTGGTGTTTCTGAAACCCATTTCCACACATGTGGGCATATGAGATAGAACATGAGATAGTCCTGTCCTCCGCTTTTAAGCACACACTGATCCCACTGGACTGAGAAATGAAACAGAAGGGAATTGGTGCTACCTGGCAAATTCAGATAAGCATCAAGAAGGCAATAACACCTGCAATTTCATGTGCAATGGCAAATGAATGACCAATTAGCAAGAGGGACAGCATAATGTGGCACTGTAATTATGCTCATTAATGGCACTGCAGGATTATATCTCCACTCAGTGGTTTCTGTCTCTTGGAAGGGAGTAGAGCACAGCTGAAATGCAGCAATTGAGGAGGATTCTAGTAGGGATAAAGATAAAAGCAGACTCAGTAGTGATTTTCAACTTGTGGCCAGTAAACTGATGGAGCTTCATGGACTAAAGAGTGGTTAAAGGCAACTATGGTCAGCAAGCATGAGCAGCTAGTGGTCTGCAACTCAGAAAAGGGTAGAAGAGTCCTGGCTACTTCCTGGATATGGGCAAGAGCAGCAGAAAAGGACTTGGCTCCTGTTCGCCAAGTGCTGGGTGTGGCGATGGCAGAGCTGGCTCAGCGAGGGTCAGCCCCAGCTCTGACAGCAGAAATAGGTTCCTTCTTGACTGCATGGTAAACAGTGGCTTTTGCTACCTCCCTCTGAAGCACCTGGGCAAGCACGATGGGCAGGTAGTTTAATCCAGCTTTTGACACCTGCAGGAGCAGACTCACAACAAGCTTGTACCTGATCTTTGTGTTTGGTATCATAGCTTACGTTGCTGTTTCAGTGCTGTTGGGCAACGAGAGGCCTAATCTGGCTGATGGACAGGGATCAAATGATGGGCTGGTGACTCCAGAGACTCTCAGACTGTGTGAAGGAGCAGTGTCAACCTTCACAATTCACGCTCAGCCCAAATGACAGCAAGAAAACTTTTCTGGCTCTCCACGTTCACCTTTAATTTAATTTTTAAACATTTAGTAAACACAATTGTAGGGCTTCCCATTAACTTTGGAATCTTATAGTCATAATTTTTGATACACAACATTACTTACCAATTAGCTTGTCTTGTTCGTTTAAATTTCTTCGCTCATATTTTAATGGGAACTAATGATGCCTTTGTTGACTTATTTAATGTTATGTAAATGTGGCTATAAACTGTGAAGGGTTTAAAGAGCAGCTCTTTTTTTGCTTACTCTTCAGTTTTTGGAGAATGTTTGGCATTCTCACAATCTGCCCACATCACCCTGATGAATAGAAGTAACTAAGAAGGCGAATAATAATAATTTTGTAAGATAAGCAGGGAAAAGTATTCTATGTAAAATTTTATTTCTTCCTGTTGCTGATGATTACTCTTCCTTTTTTCTAGTTTTCTTTCTTTTTTTTTTTAAATGGAGCCTAAGGGGTCTTTGTGGCAGCTAATCTAACTTGTCATGATATTAAGAAACTGTTAGATTAGGGAGACGTTTAGATTCTGCCATGCTCAGGTTGCCACATTGTGAGGACACCTTGTTTAATTTTGTTTCACAGAACAGAGCCTCTCATTTGTGGTTGTACAGGGCCTCTTAATTCAATGTACACTTTCCATTACACTGAGATGCCAACTCATACGTACGGGCGGATATGGAAAATACACACAAACAGGTATGAGGCACACATATGTTTGTCAATAGATACATTTATTACCTCTACAAAATATATATCCTTAATAAAGAAAGCACTGACTTTCTTTATGTCACTTGCACGTCTGTGACATCGAACCCTCTGGAGAAAGCAGTGCAGCTTATTCAATATCCCCTTTCTTCTCTACAACTCAGGATTGCTTCTCTTTGCCTCCTCTGCACCGTGCTTTCCTGGCTGCCAAAGGTCAGCCAAAGGGGATGCTTAGAAACTCAGAGAGAAGGGCGGGCACAGTGTGGCTTTGGTTACAATTACACCGTGGCACCTAAAAGCCACTCCAATTGCTAATGAGTAGAAGGTGGGGAGCAGGGAGGCTTGTGAAACTCTTCAGCGTGGAGTTTGTAACCAATTGAGCCCTGGTTTCTCAAATCTGATGGTAATGCTTTGAAAATGCACTTCAAACATATCATAGGAAATTTAAATATTTAAATATTCATTTATTCTAATTTCCCTTTTGATAGGTACCAACCACTAGGCATACATTTCAGCAACTATGAGGGTCTACAGCAAACTGTCTATCAACGTGAATTTTAGCACAATTCCCTGCAAATTAGGGAATGATTTTCATCTTCTTATCAATGTTTCAGGAACTCCTTCAGTTCGATATTTAACAATAGGGGGCTGAGAATGAACACTTAAAGCAACAAATGGACAAGTTTTACCTGCTATTCCTATACAGATCTGTTCTAAAAGTTTGTGAGCATGTAGTTGTCTTTCTTTAAAACAGATGCTATTTTTACCAGTGTGGATTTACGCAGACAACAGGTATAAAAGTACATTCATCATAAACCCTTATAAATTCTTCAGGGATTTGACTTAAAAAATAAAAGTCAACAGATTTGACATTCAAATTATCTACACATTTTATATGATATATAAAATACCAAAATGAAATATTTTGCTGTTGAGGTGTGTCCCACACTATGTTGTCATGACTTGAAAGTTTCTTACCCTAGTAGTCATCTAATAATGAAAGTAATATTAGCATATTAAGTTTGGCATGTCATAACTGCTAGAGAAACAAGTTTAGTGCAGGAGATGTCAGTGATACTATAATAATGCTAGCTTTGATTACCAGAAAATTGTTTCTTGGATTTTTGCTTTCCTATGACAGTTGCCAACTCTTTCATATGCATTTTAAAACTTCTGTACCACTCTTTGTTAATGATGTTGTTCTGCTGAGCATTGAAAACGTACTTCACTTTTTGACTTAGTATGAAAAGCAACAAATATTTCTGCATATTTTATTAGCAGAAATATGGAAATATGTATGTATTCTTCTTGATTAATTGTTTGGTGTTAGATGAGTTCGAAAGCTCCCGTCAGAGGCCCAGTGGTGCTATTGCTCATTGTTTCACTGGTATGAAGTTTGCTTGAGCAGCATCCATTGGCAGAAGGCACAGTGCTCATCCCTGATGGGCTTTGAAGCTCATTTCCATGAATGATGCTGAATCCTTTATATTATACCCCAGTACTATCCATGCCAAACACGCTGCAAATTCTTAAATCCTCTCTGGCATAACAAAAACTTTCTAAGATGTGTTGTTCAATTTAGGTTCCCCATGAAGGCAAGAGGAGCTATGCGGGTATGAAGTTCAGTTAGGTAGTTACTGGGAACTATTATCTTGTACCATTCATTGTCTTTTATTTGTGTAACACAGACACAGTGCCAATTGCTGCCTGGCCCATATCTTTAGCATAATTCCACTTTCATTCCTTACAAGCCCATTGCTTTCCGGGGTGCTTCACTGTTAAAAGGTGGCTTTTTGTGACTACATTGTCGGTATGAAGTTCTTCAAGGAGTGCAAAAATATCTGAGCAGACCAATGCAGACTGCAAAACATGAGTGTCTTCTAAAAGGAATGCCACTACATTGAACCATCTACAACTGACATTTCAAACATATTTATCTCACTTCTATTTTGTTTTATAACCCAGAAGTTGCTGAGTGCAGGAAGAGTTTTTTCCTAAAACACCTTTCTCTCATAATAAGCAGATAACAAATTCTAGGGAGGCTACTATTATGAGTTCTGGGTCTGAAATCTTAATAAAGGTGAAAGAAGGATGCTTAGATATTAGTTCTTGAGGGATATTTATTAATCTCTCTGTTTACTAGCAGACATTAGAATTACTGTTTCTTGTGCTTAGATTAAATTCATTCTGCCAGTCTCAGCTGCCCAGCAGTCCCTGACAGAATATTAATGTAGTTTTGGAAAAAAATGGAGTCCCAGTGCATAGTGATTGGAAGGCAAGTTTATTTAGTCCACAGATAAATGGAAAATTATTGGTGCTGTGACTGGACAAGCAGATTTCACAAGGTCCCAGAAGTTCAAATAAATTCAGATCAGTCCCTAGGCTTTTGCTTCTTCTTCAAGTTTATCTAAAGTGTCTTAATCACAGGGGTTTTCAAAGCAGAGAAGAAAAACCTTCCAAAACCAGGGTTCTGTTACCAGACTACTTCAGGCTGCTTCTTCTGGGGTTGAAAGTTAGGAAATAACAAATTCATCTGAAGGCCTCATTGGAAGACTAGTATAGCTGTATCACACTTCTCTTCAAAGAGAGGGGTGAGAGAGTGTGCAGACAAGGAGGGTGATGGCCAGGGAGGTGCACCACAGATCATAACAAATACAGACATTGCAGCCTGTTTGGGTTCCTTGCTGGGACTAACCAGGCCTTTTGTGCTGAGATCACCTCATGTGTGCTGTGTAGGTATGTTAGCAGTCAGAGAGAGAGGGAGAAGGTTGTATTTTCTTGCAGACAGGTAGAGGTGAGGGTATTTTGTAATCACACACTCAAAGGACAGAGAGAGATAAAAAGGATTAAAAAAAAAATCACAACTTCTGCTGTCAGTATGGAATAAAACCTCTTATAAAACCTCTACCTAAAAAGGCTATCCTCCTTCTTTACTTCTTTTTCCTTCCTTTGTTTATTATACTTTTATTATACTTTGTATATTCACCACAAAATTCACTTGTGTAACAATTTACAATAATTGTGCCTGGATTAGACACTTGTGCCTAACCAGAGCTAGAAACACTGCGATTTTAAAACAAGTTGTGTTCAGAATATCCTAAAAATTCACTATTCGATCTTACTTCTAAAACAGCAAAATGCAGCTGAGATCTGCAGCAGACCAGCACGCTGCAGCCTCAGCCCTGCTTAGCCCACTCCATCTGCAGCTGCTGGCAAGTGAAACCAGAGGCCATTAAGAAAGCTAATGCTTAGCCATTTTTGTTGATGGATTCAGCACTAGAACAATATTTTGCAGGGAAGCTGGACAAAAATGCTGTTAGTTCTCATTAGAGATGGAAGAACTTTGTGAAGCTAGAGGTTTTTGCAAATCAATCATATTGCTTTTTAGGTACGCAAACTGAGTCTGACTTCACAAACCATTTTTTTTTTCCTGTCATTGAATTCTCAGGGGGTTTCCCCCCTCCCCACACCACTGATGATTAATAAAAAGGAAAAAAAAAATCCAAATGTTTTTCTAGCTGAGAGGAAACCTATTCCTCGTGTTAGCAATAGTAATGCCACCCTTCAAAAGAGTAGACCTTGCAGAAAATAGGCTCTCTCAATGCTTTTTTTTAACTTCTGTTTTTCTCAATTATGTTTTTAATTCTCTCTTTCTTTTCCTTTGTAATCACTCTCCGTTCCCAGTTGTATGCTAGCCCAGCTCCTCTCCTTTGCACCCATGCTTTCCACACTCATAAATAAATCTCCCATAGAGGTTTCCATTTGAGTCCAATTTTCAGTTCCATTTTTTCATACCAAATGAGTTTGTGTGTTTACTAAATCTTAGGGGTTGTTAAGTGCCACTGTAATAAGGCGGGAAATGTGCGTATTTTCTAGAAACCCATCATGCTGTTATTGTAGCTGAGTACCCAAGCCTCCACGAACAGGAAATTCAAGATGCAGGAGAAGGAAGGGGCAAACCCCAGACAGATTTAGTGGGGGGCTAACGGGCCTTGGGAGCCCATAACACTCCTCATCTTTGCAGTGCTGGCAGCCCCACGCTCCCAGCAGCTTCTCTCTGGCTGCTCGGTCCCATCAGCTCAATGCAGCTGACTGGCCCGTGACCAATACATCTGGCACAGGAGTTGCTGGAGCATAGAAAGTGCAGCAAATGCCTCTTTTTCTCCTCCTCTGATTCCTCCCCTCCAACTTGGCTGAACATTTTTCCTCAGAGGGAAACATGCCTGCCCGTGGCATACCATAGGCTGGCTTCGTGCCATTCTTTTGGCATGAGCTTTGCATGCCTGACCCAAAAGGCGAGCATGTGAGCAGGCTGGAGAGGTGGAGAGGGATGGACGTGCTCTTTCGTGAAGTGGTAGGATTGTGGCCATGCAGAACAGCCTCTTGTCTGCTTCCGTCAGGGAATAATTCTGCCCATCTTACTGCACAAATTTCATAAATTCTGCAAGGACCCTCACGCATGGTCGCTCCTGGCATACTGATGCAATACACATCCTGTGCTGTGATGGCACTGAGCACAAGCCATTGGATGGGGGGCTTAGAACATGCTTCAGCTTTGCAAAACATGCCGTTAAATATTTATTCTAAGTGTATCTGTACCACTGTGTGACTAAACCTTCTCCATTATTCACAGCAATAGATCCGCTTATCATAATGATGTGCTGTCTTTTGAGTATTAAATGCAATCTCCAAGTTGCTGTTTGTTTTTTTCTCCCTCTTCTAAAAAATACTGAGCTATAACAGTCTAGTTCTTGCTGAATGAGTTGCCGCTCATAAGTGAGCAATCAGCATTATCTAAATAAATGAAATATTCTTTGGGGCTCAACAAAACGCCTGTTAGGTTGAAACTAATCTGTAGGAAATGAATGGTATTTGTTAGTCTTTGAGAACACAGAAGAGATTCAGTTTGCGTTAGTATTTCCAATAGTGCCAACATAAATGTGCGAGTCTCTAAGATACAGAGCTTGTTATTGTTATCAGATGAAGGCTGGAAAGGAGTGTGGTGTTATGTAATTCAGAATTACTATTTAACATGGGAATGGGCTGCAGAGCACACTCAGAGTCTAGTTTAAATGTACGGTGGCTGCTCTTTAGTGGCAGAGGAGACAGCCCTGTATGCCGGGGATGCTGCAAACCAAATTGCTCCACCAAAGTTCATGGAAGCCACCTGGACTCAACACCCTTGAGAAATCATTCCTAAATGTGTGGCTGTTGTGTTTCATGTTGTGTGTTTTCCATAATTGTTTTTGCAAGTGGAGGCAGGCAGGCAGGAGCTGCTCTCTTGAGGAACATGGAAAGAGAATGTTCTTGGATAGCTCAGCTGGCCTGCACTGCCACAGCCCCCAAACCTGGAGAAAGCTTCACCACTTTCAAACCTCATAATTTCCAGGAGACCACCGTGCAGCTTTATCATAAAATTTTTGATTGAAAACATACAACATCTTTCGCATCACTCCACAAGCCATCTTTGGCCCTTTGAACAGAGCTTGGAGCACCACTGCCCCACAAAATGCTGGTCAGACACAGGCAGTGAACCTGCTGGCTTCACTCTCATCTCCCACCAGCCTGGGGGTTTCTACATTGCTTCATATTTCATGTTCTGTGTTTCTTTTTATGTTTCTCTGTTTCTTTTTATCTTCTTCATAGTAACAGAAAACTTTTTATTTTTGGCCATTCAGAGACCAGATTCTCTGCTAGACTTTTCAAGAAGTAGTGAGAGGAGACATGGTCCAGTGCTATGAATCAGAGGTTAAGTCTTGTGTGACAAGATCCTCCTGTGGGATCTTGGCAAGTCAGCCAAAAAGGCTGAAATAAAGGTTTTGGGGAACGTTAGCCAGCTGAGGTGCCCATTGGAGCTGCTCTTGCAAAGAGCAAGGAAGCTGCTTAAATCAGATGTTTAAAGTTAGACATCTGGAGAAGAACCTCACCTTCACTAAATAAGAGATGGCAGTTGGAGACCTGGACTGTTTTCTGACCATCTGTTGCATCAAAAGGATCCATTTTTTTGTCATGTGGCTCTGAGCTAAGATATTTTCTGTTACAAACTTTTAGGTACAAAAGCAATTTGCAACTTAGAGGGGGAAAAGACCTGACATTTTAAAGGCAAACTATCAACTAAAATAAAGTGAAAGGATTATTATGTGCATATGAAGGATGGGGGATAAATGAGATATTTGTAAGTGACATATACAGATTGTTCGTGGAAAAATGATTGCTATGAGTAACATGAAAATTAGAGCCGTACTGCACTTTGGCATGCTCATGCTTTTGCTTCTATCTTTAGAGCTTGCTTTTACAGTATGGCCATCTCAGTAGTGCCTGAAGTTTCTCTTACTCTCTGTTCTTGAGGATACCTCTTTTGGACTTGTGAAGTCATTAGGTTATGCTACGTGGCACAATTTCTGATGCTGAAGTCTCAGAATTGATCTGAAACCTTATAAAGCTTTCCGTCATTGTGAAAAGCCTGAAAATTCAGTTGGCAGAATTTCCTGATGACCGAGCAGCTCGTAGACCAATGCTCCCTTCTTCGGCCCCAGATCTATAACACTTTAAAATGAACAATTATGTCCTTCAAATGCAACTTCAATTGAAGGCACCAATGTGCCTTCAAAGCTCTGCAGTCTGTGCTCAACATTTAGCAAGGTCTTATCTGCCATCAAAGCCAAACTGAAGCATGTCCCTGCACGCTTTGTTGGGCAAAGAGCCTTCAGAGATGTCATTACAGCCGCAGACTAACAGCTCTGTCTTTCCCAGATGTGCTAATTTCCACCATCAGTCTGTCCCTCAAAATAAACACGTAGTGTGTTTCTTAAACAGGAAGACCACGCTAGAAAGGGAATGAAAAACCTCAGAGGAGGAAAGTGTGAAAAAGTACGGTTATTAGGAGGTCGAAGTCAAAGAAAAATAGAACTGCATCGTCTCTGAACAGCATGTTTGTGCTAAGAACTTGTAGCACTGTTTAGTTTTGTTTTGCTATCTGCCATTGACTGTCACATTTCACAAGTTAAGAAACATGTTATTTCTTTGTTTATTTTGTCAGTCTTAGTCTCTGGAGGGAAATTATATCACTGTTTCAGTGGAATAGATTTAATTTGTTTGTGTCTTGTTGTCTATAGCATCTATCTAACTACTTATCTCTGAAGTTACCTCTCAGTCAAAGGTTTTCTGTTTTGTTCACATTTTAACAGGAGGGAATTTGCACTTGATTACTTTGAACACTTCCTAAGTTTGGCCAGCTATCTATGTATTTATTTTTCTGTTCTAGTGAGAGAAAATGGGAATTTAAAATGTATGGAGCCAGCAGAGGTTTAGCTGTGATTTGTTTCTAATGTAGAGGAAAATTGCCCAAGTAATCTTATCCCATTCATACAACTAATATGGCCATGAGGCTCTGATGTGTTGAACAGTAAACACCACACAACATACCCTTAAGAACTGTGGCTTAAAAGATTTCTTATTTTCCATCACACGGTTCTAGCTTTCGATGAATAAATATCAGGTCCTGCTTGCACTAACGTCCATGGGAGTTTTCATGGGTTTAAATGAGAGTAATATAAGTTCCTAGTTTATAAGCATATTTTATAAAAATGATAGTTATAATGCATTATGGAGTTAAATGGTAACACTGGGTAGCTATGTGAGGGAAAAAAAATTCTGATTTTTTTGCTACAACAACCAATTCAGATAGGGAATGTATAAACCCACCATCAACATTTGGGCAAGGGAGGTCATGCATTCTCCAACAGATGAGGGCTTAAAATACAGAATGAATTTTTACTATATTCTCTAAAACTAAAAATTGAGATACCCATGCAGGGAAATGATCTGACCTGTGTGATACAGGAGACATTTTAGATGAATATGACAATTCGTTTGGACTTAATATCTATCTATTGGGTCAGCTCACTCACACCTTCACCAAGCAACATGATCTTTGAGCAAATGTATATATACATGCATATATAGAGATGCACACATCAAAATTCCAGGGCTAAGTTTGGAGAAGGTGCAGAAAATGAGGAAGATTTGAGCAGATGAGGGAGAAAAAGCATTAAGAGTATCACCTTCAATACCAAACTGTAGGAAGTCAAATCTTGTCCCATTATCATCATTGGTGCAGTTTCCATCTGCCACACGCTTAAATATTTTAATCTCTTTAATCAAAGTCAGTGTGAAGCACATAGGTTAAGATTGAAACCAGTCTTCACAGAATTTTAGTGACTCTCCTAATCTTTTTTAATCAAAATATCTTGTGACATTTGGCTGCGGTATTTCACACCTGACACCAAGCACATTGTTAAGTGGTAATTTAACACATGGTCTCGTAGGACTTTTAATGGATCAAAACTCATACACTGCCTCATCCTTTTGCAATGGTGCAAGAAATAAGCAGTTGGCTAACCTGGGGCCCTTGAGAAGGGATGGTTTTAGGCACTATCCCCACCACATTTTATATTTGTATTCTCTAAAATTCTTCCCTAAATATACAAATATTAAATGTTGCTCATTCATCTGATGAAATCTGCACATCATTTGACTACAATCCTATTTCTCATATGCCGTCTACCTCCTTTGCCACATCCCCACCATTCCTTTGAATCTTCTCCAGATCCAGTGGTTGTTGAATTTACATTCTTCTCTGCGCAGTTAATGAGTATATTGATTAACACTGGCTCTGGTATCAATCCCTGTGGGAGACCAATTGATACTTCTCTCTCTTTTGACACAAAGCCATTGATGATAACTCATTGGCTCCTAGCTGTTGGATAGATTTTTGTCTACCTTATTGTATTATTATGCAGGCTATGCAACTCCAGCTTTCCTATTGAGTTCATGTGTAGAACTAAACTAACAATTAACTAAAAATCCAGCTATGTTACATCTGCCTTAATTAATTAAATTCTCAGTATAATTGGGCCTGAGCTTCCTTTCACAGACCTGTACCAGCTATCACGTAGTTGCACATAATCTTCACCATTTCTGTCAGGATTTTTTTCCATAGAACCATGGGATAATTTAGATTGGAAGTTCATCTGGTCTGAGCCCTGGCTCAGAACAGGTTCTATTAGATCAGAGGGGTCAAGTCTTGATCACCTGTAGTGGTGTGGATTAGGGTTAGGGTGTTACCACATAACCAGTTCCAGCTCCCAAACTGATGGGCAACAGATACAGCAGTGCCTGTTTCCCTTTGTCAAAGGCAGCGTGGACACACCAGGCCTATCTGTGCTAGGGAAAAAGTTCCTATTTCAGGTTTTATGTGGACCCACACACATTGTGACAGTGGAATGGACCCACCAGATAAAAGGACTACCCAAGACATCCCTGCTTTGTACTGTGTCTGCCAGATTGCCTCCTGGACCTGTTGCTGTATCAAGCACACTCAGCACAGCCTATGTAAATATTTGCTCACTTTGGAGCAAATACTCCTTATCCAAGCATCTTTCTGAGAGATGAGGATGTGGGAAAAAAGCCCCTTCTTAATGCCTCTGACATGATAAACATTCAGCTCCAGTAACTGAGGCCTTGATTCTGTTGGAACCCTTACTGGGGAGGAGTGCTTAAGCAAATTATATCTCAATGGAATCAATGGGACTTTGGCACTTGCTGAATGTTTAAGCACGTGCTGAAGTGTTTACTATTCAGCCCCTCATTTAGTTCCCATTTAATTAAACAGAATCAAATTCTCACAGAAGTAAATCACTGGAGTTTCTCCCAAAGGAGTTTTCCCAGTTTGCAATAATTGAAGAGTTGATCTAATGTCCCAACTCTACTTTTTTCAAACATTCAGGTATCTGTCTATCTACCTACCTATGTTATTTTTACCTCCTAAATGATAAACTATTCAAAGGAGAAATGCTGTCAGAAGCAGCCCAGAGGGACACAGCTTTCATTAGTTGCAAACGAAGTTCTGAGCCTTTGGTAAATGAAACGAAACTTTTCTGATACTATTGTTGTTCAAGTCTAAGCTGATGTAAGCATCCCTGCTTCTCCTAATACAGGCAAAGATTTCTTTGGAAGTTTAGTGCTTCCACTCCAGATAAAAGCAAGTCATTTGCTGCTTTCATCATGTCACTACTAATTTCCAAACAGTCAAACCTGCTGCTAATTTATTTACTGAACACTGAAGCCCTGTTAGCAGGGGCTGCTACTGAAACTGCTTTCTGGCCTTCGGCTTTTGTTTGTTGACAGCCTGATTTCCCAGTAGGCCATTTCCACCTGTGTTTCTGTTGTTTTTAGTGCATGTCTTTCTTTCTTCTTCCCAGTGAGTGTCTCCCAAATGGCTCCTGAAGGCTTTTCTCATCTTCCCTCGCTCTCTCATCCCCTTCTCCCTCCCAGCTGCAAGGACTCTCAGCTCTGCTTTCAGTCATTCTGCAGTTAGTGGTTGTCTACACTGCTGAGCTCCCATGGGGCACTAATTTTTGTTTCAAGGACAAGATTCAAAAGAGTTTGCTACACACAGGTTGCAGGGTGCACCTTCAGATGTGCCTTCAAATAGACTTTGGAGATTTGAATATATGAGCTTCTGAAAATCAGTTTTTAAATTGCAAGGGAGGCCTATTAAGTGCTGTAAAAAAATTTTTTTTGCTTTTCTATTTTAAAAGCTGCATTAAAAAAGTGATTTTTTTTCCCTTTCCTTTCTCCCATGACATTGGGTGGAAATAGAAATTAGGAGACTGCCATTTCCCTTTAACTTCATGCATATCAAAGGCAGAGAGATGACAGGATAAAATGATTCAGAGAGTGGCCGGCATACTCTGTGTCTGGAGGAGCTAGTGAAGAAAGATATTGAGATGTTGCAATAGTTTCTTTGCAACAAGTCAGTGTGCCAGGAGCTTTAAGTGTGCAAGAAAGATCCTAAGATGATTTCCATGAACTGAAAAATTCAGAGGCTGTACAGGTGTAAGGATTTATTTATGAAGATATTATTTTAATTTTGCTATTTATCTCTCTCCCCTGTGTGTGAGTGTGTGTTCATTTCCTGATACACACTTCATTTCATACATAACTTCTGGTTTACGCTTACTTTAGCTCAACCTCAGCAACATCTGTAAATCTTGCTGAGATCCATTTTTAGAGGACTCACAACTACTGTCTGGTACACTGGGCTTCAAAAATTTTCATTTGCTTCTGTGTTAAATTCAAGTGGGATTCTACAACTTCAGTTTTGCTTGAAGACTTGGTTGCTAAAGAGTCTGTAAAACTCAAGACAACCACTTGTCTTTTGGCTTAAACTTGGAACTGCAGATTAGGAATCTCCTGGTTAAAACTGCTGGGCCCTTAATCTCTCAAACTGAATGTTCATGTCTAGTCAGTAATTTGGATTTTTTTCTTTCTACTTTGCCTCATTTTTCCCGCTTGTAAAACAGAGGTGGTTGGACTGTCCAACCCCAAACAGGCACTGTGAAATTGTTCAGAAATAAATATTGATGGGAAAATTTTCAAAACAGTACTCAGAGCAAAGTTAAAGGAGTGCACAGTGAAGCTCCAGTGCCCAAAGACATTTCCTGAGCTAGGGGGCCATTCCTGCACACACAGCCAGAACCTCGGGATTCGAGCTATAATCTACTGACCTTGAGTAAGTCTCTTAGCTGCTGTGTCTCTTCATTTCCCAATAATATTGCAAAAAGACTAATATTTACTTACCTCACAGTCACATAGTCAGAATGAATTAATGTTTATAAAGTACTCGGGAGTCCTTGGATGAATGGTCTCATAGAAGTGCTAAGCAGAGTGTGCATTGTCATTTTCTTGTAGATAAATACATATCATTTACATGGGTGTACAGAGCTGTTCACACAAGCATATGCAATGTCTCATCTCAGTGCACTCAGGGTAGCACAGGATATAAGAACAAACCCAGCAGTCCTTGACAATCCATGTCATTTTGCTTTGAAATGAGTATATTTTCTGTGAGAACAGAGCTTATCATGTAATCTCCAATGAAAGTTATGTTCTGCCTTTTTACAGTTGCCATGATGCAAATGTCATTTGTACTCTCCTTCTTTATGAAAGTTAACAGTTATTTAAGAGATCAAAGTTAATTATCACTAAGGAGATCATTTTTACCTATCAACCCACTTTTGTAACCCCACTATCACAAGTAGAAGCTTTATGCTAATCAGCTTTCTAATTTCCATAAATTACTGATAGAATGACTTTTTTTTTTCCCCAGCATGAAAGTAGATCTGCTGGTGAAAGCTCTTGAGAGGTAAAGAGACAGAGAGAAAATGAGGTAGGGTGTATTTTCAAGAGTTCACCAGCTGAATGTGGTACCAAGAAAATAAAATCCAAATCATTAGTTTCATCACATCACAAAACTTGTAGGTGCTGCAGCTTCCCTGCACTGCAGAAATCTGATGCACACACATTGTTTCAATTTAACATGGTGATAGAATGGAATTGAACGTGAGGATCACTGTGTGACCCTATTACATGTGAAGTGTCTCTATTAGAGCTGCAGAGACAGCATGCCAGAGGAGCTGAAATGTGTTGATAGAAACAAACAGATATACCTTTTTAAAAGCAGCAGTCAGAAACTCTGCAGTGTGATCCAAGCATGTTCTGCTGGAGAGGGCAAGATAGTCTATCCTAGGGGAAGATAATATTAAGAAAGAAACCCTTTCCACTCCATCACAGCACTTTCTGTGCAGTGAGCTTGCCAAATGGAAGCTGCTGCTGTGGAAGTTGTTACTGCTATGACTGACAGGTGCTGTAAAATAACCTCAGCTACAGCATGGAAGGAACAATAAGAGCTCAAAATGAAACAGATGCGGATATTTTGGGTATCCCCTTGGTCTAAAAGTTGAGTAAAATAATTGCTTAGTAATTAACAAGCTTGTTGCTACGCTGCTCCAGCCTCTTAGACTGATGCTGATGAATTCCAGCATAAATTAAACTGTCTCCAATGCAGAGGCTACAACCTTGAGCTAAAGTTGTATCACCTGAACCACACCAGACTTGCAGAGGTTCACTGGGAGTTGATAACAGAGCACTTCACCTTTCAATGGGTATCAATAGATTTCTGCTTGACTGCTGGTCCCCGTAGTAAGGAGGGACCTGGGCTGTCAGTTTGATCATATTGAAATCACAGTGTCTTCTATCCTTGCTCTGTATCTGTGGCAGTTGCTGTGGAAGAGCTCTTAACCCACCTGAGGAGCTCAGGTGTCTGAAGCTCTTTCCTTTTCCCCAGATCTGGGAAGGAGCCAGCAAAAAGGCAAAGACCAGAGAGACCATGATCAGTGCCACATCCCCTCTCTCTGCCACAGACATCCCACATCCCTCAGAGCACTGTCTGAGCAGCCCTGCAACCCCAACAGGCCTACAGAGCTAAATGCAAGGGACACCTGAAAGCACCCCAGGAACAGGCAGCCACAAAGGAATATGAAAGGACCTTAGCTTCCCCCTGGCTGTGAGGTTTTGTGTCACTGCTTAGAGAAAAGCAACACAAAACTATATTCTCTCTTGTTTTTTTTATTCCTCGACCTTCACCTCTCCTGCACACATGCACCTATTTCTCTTCAAACGCCCGAGCCATCCCATTGAAGTCAGCAGGACTCTTCCGATGCTTCCAGCCAAGCATGCATATGCCTGGATCTAGGTGATATTTACAGAAGGCTCCTTTTGAATTGGCTTTTGATTATGCACCTGTGTCAGAGGGTTGTTCCTTATTGCATTTGTGGACAGCGGGATCAGTGGGACTTGTTTCCATGTGAGAAAGATGGCAAAAGATTGCAAATATAACCTTTAACATTACAGACCTTTTTTAACCATCATGTACTGCAGTGAACGGTGTATTTGTGGTTGAAAGGGAACATAAACTATGATGCAGAACACTAAAGGATTGAGAAAATGTAACCTTTGAGCGGATGGTTTGGATTTTATTATCCCATTTATTTATTCTGCTGGATATCTGTAGGATAATATGATCAATGAGTTGGAATCCTTCTTGTTTCTACCAACAACAAATCAAACCATTAATAGGCCAATAAAACCCCAGGATTTGGAGAGAGGGGAGGAGGGGAAGTAATTGCATTGTTCTGATGCTAACGAGGCACATCTATCTTGAAATAACTGATTAAAGCTGGTGTCGACACAAGGCCTTTGCACAAAAATACACATAACAAGGTGTGTAGTGCTGGGTTATGGGAACGTGGAGCCACAGTGGCAGCTCTGTGATTCCTTCATGCACTGTGCAAGTGGAATTGGGAAGCACCTCTGTCTGGGGGGAATTCATGCTGCTTAACCCTTTCTGTACACCACAGGGACAGTCTGGCAGCACGGTAGGACAGGAGCTCACAGAGTTCATGGGGCATGTTGTGTGGCTGATAAATAGTTCCACAGCTGTGTGATTGCATAATGATAGCCACATTCATTCACCTGCCTATCAAAAGCGATGCATTAAAGTTTGAGCTCTCTTCCCCTGGGTCCGCAAAGAGACATTTGAGTGTTAGCTTATAGTCTTTAACATTCCTCCTAGCAGTGGGCTAAGTGCAGTGGGGTTAAACAGAGTCCCTTTTGCTTAGTAATCCATTAGCTAATGGGTGTGTAAGCCCATCAATTTGCTGTTTATTCCCTAACCCCATTAGGGTACACCTGCTGTGCATAAAAAATACACCTGACAAATCAGAGTGATAGTTGAAATAAAATAAATATCAAGTGTTGTTATAGCTGATCCACAGTGTTTAAGGCAGAAAGGGCATAACAGTGATTTGTGATGGCAGAACAAAATAGCTCGTGCTGGCTCATGGTAGCTCGAGCAGGTTGATATAAATCCTCCTGCGATTTTGCCGGTTCACCTGTAGACTCCAGCACTCGGCTGCCTCTTTCCCCAGCCCCACGGGCCCCTCCAGAGGGCTGGAGTTCACCTTCAAATGCCATCTCCAAGCGCCTTCTGGAGAGACACAGTGCTGCTAAGTGATAAATTAATTATTTGGGGGAGGGAGGGTGAGAGCTCACAGGCTGCTCTCCTACGAAGGCAGCCAGAAGCTTCAAATCTGTCTCCGATACCAGGCCATTTGTTTTGTCACTTCATAGGCTTTATTTATTTATTTATCTTACAGCTCGCCTTGTGATTAAAACTGTTGAAACAGCTGTTAGCTGGTAGCAACTTTCCTTGAGCTATTTCCTGACGTCAATCAGGGGCTGTGGCAGTGATGGGAGCTGCCCTGCACTGCCCCACTGGGGCTGGCCAGGGGCAGCAGCATTCCCAACCATCCCTGTCCCCATTCCCTCGGGTCTGCAGCAGCCACTCACCCCATTGCACAAGAAGTAAATAGAACACTGTGCCTGCGGAACCCATTGCCAAAAAGCATTACTGAAATTAAGATACTATCATAAAATTAATTAAAATGGGGGTTTTATTTAAAAAAAAATTAATAAAAAGAGCACCATCACCATCAACTGGGGAGTTTGGTGACAATAAGATGAGCTGTGTGCTTGGTTCAAGGTGGTTGGTTCAGTGTGAAAAATTCCTTATGGCAAATGAATGGGCTTTGAACAAGCCAGTAGTGGGCTTTATGGAGGTGAGCTGGATGGCCTCTGCCATCAGGGTGCTGAGCAGCCAGACCAGGGAGGGCAGATGGAGCACACACAGGCAGAGGGTCACTAACATCTGGGATAGCAGAGGATGGAGAAGCCTTGCAATCTCCGTGGTTGGGGAAATATGCATAGAAATCTTCTCATACTGAGGAAAGCTGAGGACCAGGTCTCTTGTGTCAGGGCACACAGTCCAACCATAGGTGTGTAGGAGGCCATGACCGCAAATATTGCTACTCCTTTTGCTGTTGGAGAAAACAAATGTTCAGGCTTTATGAAATTCCTTCAGGCACCTCAGAGCTGGGCATGCTGGCTGAGACAGGCCTGCTCATGACTGCTAAATCCACAGCTGAGCAAGCTGAAAAGCTCAACTTGTACTTAAAAAAAGAGAATGAGAGGGAAAGAGAGACCAGGTCAACCCGGTCCTGATATGGAGCCAGTGAAGTGCCAAAACCCTCAGATTGTGTTAAGGAGATGGAGGGAGGGTTTGGGAATCTGGCCAGGGTTGCCTGAACTCCATAGATTGCAATCACTGCAGATGGGCTAAAGAGCAGTGATAAAATGAACAAAGCAAGTCATTGCTCCTGGGTTGCATTATCCACAGGCTTTGGCATTTTCCAGCCCAATGCTTGCCTCTTCTTCCTTCCCAACCCACTGCTGCTATTGCTTTTACATCATGACTGTCAAGGAGTGTATCATTCATAACATACCTATCACAGAGAGATTCCTTTTTAAATGCTTAGGGAGATGGAGGGCTACAAACCCTGGGAAATCAGCTATACCTAATATATTATGTAGAAGTTCTGTAATCATTATTGAACTAAAGTGCATTGAGTAAGTGGATAAAATCAGTCCCACTGTAGCATAAGTCTCCAGAGATCACAGATAAAAATGCCTCGCACTTAAGCAGAAAAAGGTAACAAAATATTTCCAGTCCCAGCAACAGCATTTTCCCCTCTATATAAATAGGGAACCCTCAGGAGAAGGCAATGATGCAGCAGAGGTTGAAGGCAAAGTTAATGGTGGTGAGGTGGGGGAGAGAGGCTGTGCCTGGGGCAGGCTGTGGTGAACAATGTGAGCAATGCTCTGTGGAAATGAGGCTGAAGGCAGAGCCCTTCCTGGCAGGGAGGCAGTGGGGCAGTGGGCAGGACCCCTGTGAAGCTGGGGGCGGGTGTGGGTCTGGCAGGGAGCGGAGGTGAAAGCTGAAGCACAGCAATGAAGCAGATGAGCCTCTGTGCGATGTTTGTGCTCCCTTTTCCTCTCGACTCTGAAGAAAAGTTAACTTTTATGGCCAGGTTCACCTTGGGGCTTGCTTCCCAGAGCTTGTCACAGCTCTCTCCCTTCAACACACACACAGGTGCACGAATATGGCTGCATTTTTGTGCCTCCTGAACTAAGGTCAGGTCTGAGCTGCTGCCTTCTTACAGAGAGTCAGAGAGGCCTCCTCACTGGAGAATTAATCTTGAAGTTATTCTCAACCAGATAACCTGTGCCCCCTCAGAGCACACTCGTACAGAGCTACAGACATCTTCAGTCCTTGTCTTTCTGATACGTTTGGTCAGGAGCTGCCGGGCTGCAGTGAATCACCAAGACATGGTCAGACACTCTTGCAAACCCGCTAAAACTCTTGCAAGGACCTACAGAACAAGACACATTTTGACATAAATAAATGTGGGAAAATTAGGGATTCATATACTTCAAAAAAAAATGAAGAGAATAATTTCATTCCTCTATAAAAAACAGAGTTTGGCTGGACTGGACATATAGGACAGAGTTTGTTATATGTTTCAGGAAAGGGTTAAGTGATTATCTAAGTAATTTTTTTGATTGAGATCTTCAAATATGCATCCAAATTAGTGGTGAAGTATTTTCATTGGCAATTCTGGGGGAAATGTGTGTTAGAGCACTGTATTTACTACTCCTGTTGTAGGCCTACACAAAAAAGCCAACTAGAATTGTCATTCCTGCTGTTAGGCTGTGACCTGGGTAGTCATTGGCATTTGTGTCCTGGAATTACTTTATTAAAGTTTTCTAAGATGTGTGCTCTTTCACATGACCTGCCAATCATGTTGGAGCAGTGCCATAAGCTCTGGTCTAGTTGTATCCTCAAGGGCACCAAGGAGAGGAAGAGTGAAGAGGGTTGTGGAGTTGGAACTATTACTTATTTATCTAAAGTATTGACCTGACCTCCCCTACTGAAATATCAGCATTAGATGCTGGGGAAAAGGGATGCCAGAGCCAGCTCCTTCTGGGAGTAGAGGAAACAGAGATGTCAAATGGGGCCCAAATCAGGCAGTGTGCCATTGAGACAATGGTGGTGGGGACAGGCAGGAGGTGGCAATGACACGACGCAGTGAGTACAACTGGTGGGTGAGCAGAGAGGCAGCAACCAGCTGACCAAGTGTCTCGGTGAAGCTCAATGTCAGGCTGCTGCACAGCATCTCTGAGAGGTGGCCTTGTTGTATTGAGTGGACTTGGAATGCTCACTGTTAGGTTTTGCACTTTTTTATTAGTACAGTCATAATTAAGAGTATCTATGAAGCCACGAGGCAAGAGGGCATCAATAAGTCATGCCATTATACACCTTATATCTAGATTTCCCTGTTTGATGACAGAATACACTCCTCTCCTTTTGGGCATATGACCCATCAATGGCCATGTGTCTCTCTGCAGCCTGAATGTGAACCCTGCACCTGGTCCTCATATGATTTGGGTTTTGGAGGGTTTTGTTTTGGCATCAAGAAAGCAATTCATCATCTATTACAGTGCTGTCACCCAGGTGAGGTCCGTTTTGATTGTCAGGATATCACTGGGGCTGACCAGCAGACTCCTCTTCATCTGAATGAGAAGGCTCATGCCATCTTAATCCCCTGCCCACCCCCCCTTTCTTTTTAAATCTGGCTAAATTTAAATTTCAAACAAAGTCATTGTCATTGGATCCAAAAGACTGAAAAAGAGCTCTTGTTCTGCTTCACCTATTACAGGTTATACTACATCCTGAATTTAATCTTTCAGCCTGCTTTTCAGATTCATGTGACCCAACATCTTTGTAGTGAGTTGAGCACTCACAGAGCCTTCAGCTGCAGTGAGAGCTGCCAATATTCACACCAAGTGAAAGAGAAGCAGGAGAATTATCTCAGACAGAAGAAACAGATCTCTTGTGCTGACAGAATAAACACATTTGGGGTCTGACTTTGCCAACAGCTTTCCTTCCTCTAACAACTACTGGAGTGGATCTGCTAACATTTAAGAGATATCCAACACTTTACATTGCAAGAAGACACTTCCAGCTGCTCATGCTTTTAGCAAATTTAATTTTTATAAGTAAATTTTAACTGCAACCCCAAACATCCTCATTGCTCCCTAGGGAATGCTTGGAGCCTTGAATTAGGTGGGGTGTTTAAAGGGTTTTGATTGTCCCTATTCCTTCCATGGGAATGCTTGGAACCTTGCATTAGGTGTGGTGTTTAAAGGTCTTCTGTATTACAGAGAAGTTAAGTTCCAGTATGTCAGCCCTCCACATGCCAGAAGTAAAGTTCCTCATGGTCCTCTCCTGCCAGAGGAGTACAGAGCGAAACAGAATGCCCAGAATGAATTTAGCAGCTGATGCATTTGTCATTAAGGAAGGGCAGCAGAATGGAAACACTTTATAGGAGCCTCCTTCACAGTCGAGTCAAGAAGCCAGTTACAGCTCAGCAGAGGCTGGGGCAGTTCTTAGATCTAGGCCTGAGCAGGTCACTCAAGACCTGGTCCCTGAAGTGTTGCCATTGACTTAAATAATACCAAGATGAAAACTTAAATCTCCCTGGGTCTCTGGCACTGCCTTGTGTGATCACTGTGTTTAGAGAGAGACAGCTCTTGCAGCTGAGTACCTAAAGCCAGAAATGCTCCTGAAATCCATTAGAAAAATATGTTGGCCCTACGGGCAAACAAGGCTAAAACAATGGAAATAATAAGATTAATGATAACAGGATGAAATTTAGCATCCTGGGTGAAGATCCTTTGAAATCCATTAGAGATAGACGAAAAGGAGTTTCAATGCACCAGCATTCACTATGGTTCATTGTGTAATTCCATGAATTTCTGTTTCTCCTTAATTCACTAGCCTCTGGCTTCTTCATTTTATTTTTTCCCCATTTATAGCTAGCAGAGGCAGAAAAATAAACACACAACTAGGAGCTGTATTCACAGACAGGAAGTAACTTTAATTAAATATTGTGAAAGTTGAAAAGTTTTTACAGCTTGAATTTCTGCAAAAAAATTATAACAATCTCTACAGTAGTTAGTTTCTCTAACAATAGAACTGTACAGTGTGTGTGTCTATTCAAAAAGATTTAGATAAGAAGGTGAAAGGTTAGTAGTTTCAGAGATGACTTCATTTTAGCTGCATCCTAGTACAACTGTGAGGAAATAGGCATTACTTTATGCAATCCAGTCATTGTGAAGCTTCACCTTGTTAAAACTGAAATCTGAATGTTTCCACTTAAAGCCATATTCTGTAAACAGCTGCATCTTTTACTTTGTAAAAGACAAGGGTGGTGCAGGGGAGATTTTTGATAAATTCCCATTCATCAGATCACGATAAGTAGCTGCAACAAAACAAAATTATGCACATTGTCAAAGGATCTTTGGACACTGGCTTAGAGACTACAAACATCGTGGCTAAGAGTGGTGTCAAAATCACTAGGACTGAGTGGAGCTCTACAAGAGTAATCGACGGTGTCACTGGACAAAATATGGCTTTAAATTTGATTACATTGTCGTGCTGTTGCTTTACTATGTGAATTAGAATAATCACTTGGAATACAGAGAAGCAATAAACTGATGTCTCTCACATTTTCCAGTTTTCTCTTCTTTTATTTTCTCACCATGAAAAAAAAAAAAAATCCTGTTTTCTTCCCTTCCCCCCAAAGATCACACTGTGACATTCTAGTGAAAACCATTGCAAAATTCATACAGGAAGCATGCACAGTTGCAGCATCGTTGTAAATGATTTCTTGCTTGACTAGAAAAAAGTTATATTGTTTTAAGGTAACAAAACAGTTCTTTTGTGCTTTTCAATTCCTTTTTTTTTTTTCTTAGAATGTTAGTGATGATTGACAGTTCTGGTGCACAGTACAATGTACAAGTGAAATGAATATGATTTGCATTGTTAAGGCATCCAATCTGCTGGTTTATATTTATGTGAAAGACAGAGAAATATACAAGCAGACTTAAGAAAGAAAGTATTTTCATTGAGTTCTATGAAGTTTCTCCCCATATTTAATGCACAAAAATGCGTCACTCCAAAGAGGAGAAATCCCATGCATATTAATAGAGTAAAACAGCATTAGTTTTTGTTAAGCCTCAAAAGCAAAGGATACATTTTTTTTTTGTAAATCTACATAACTAAATGCTACAAGAATAATATGCTACCTTTTGCCATATATTGGAAAAAACTTCTTAACTTACAAATAATACAAAAATAGACAATGGCTTTTGGGTGGAAATTAAAAAAAAATGGAAGCATGGTTTTAAACAATACTAAAAAAATCAACCCTATAAATGAAATGTATTAAAATCACATTTAAACAGCTAATACAACGGTGAATGACCAAACAAATCAGCACTTTTCACATAGCAAACATACACAATAAAATAAACTTGTAGGGGACAAAAAGCAATGTACAAATTCCAAAGATAAATACATTATTTATATGGATATTTTACAAAATCCCCCAACAAACAAACAAACAAAAAACAGAAACAAAAAGCTTTTTTTTTCTTTAATTAATTTGCAAGTATGTGCAAGCTAAAGGTAGTGAGCTCTTTTTGCAAAATATGCAGTAAAATTCTTTTTTTTTTTTTTGTGATATTGAAAAACTGTCTTAAGACATTAAAATGTATAAATAGAACAACAACTTTGGCAAAAAATCACAAAAAATCTACAGTATTTATAACTACATACAAAACACAACAGCAAAGAAAAAATATCAGGTAATGCATCTTCAGAGCTTTGCTGCCTCTTTGACTAATAGTTTTTAAGAACACTTCCCAGATAATGATAGCAAAATTTTTGTAAAACAGAAGCTATGGTTTTGATTTGAAACCTTCCTAACAGCCCCTCCCCCTCCCCCCCCCAACCTCATGTTTCCATTCACTATTCAAAAGCAGTTACCTGTTGCTTTATATAGTATGATACAGACTGAGAGGGTCGACTGATACAGGAATGATCCCAGTGGGAGGCTGACGCAACCTGTGCTTTTAGGTGGGGAGGATGGGGAACGGCATCCGGGGCTGTTCTCATCCTGCCCCATAAAAACAGGCCGAGGGGAGAAGTGCTACACTGAAAAACCCCACAGGGACGGCCGCAGTCTGTGTCCTCAGGCCAAATCCAAACGGCGTTCCCAGCGCGGCTCAGGCGATGCTACGCTTCAGGAAGGCCACTCGTTTGGAAGGAGTCTGATACATCAGCTAAAGAGAGAGCTGTGCTCGTCTAATTCTGCAGTTTTAGCATCATATCTAGAGGCACTGGATTTTCGTTTCAAGAGCAACGTGTTTGCTATTTGCATCCTTACCTTCCCTTTCACCAACGTTTTGCTGAAAAAGGTTAGACTTTAGGGCCCCCTTCTAACCTGGTGTCCCATGATGAACTTTTCCTGTTGCATTATTTACACAATTATTCAGCCTGATATTAAAGACAGAGGTTCCTCATCCCACCCCTCATGCCACCCTCATCACCCAAAAATATCAGCTTTCTAGGGAGTGAAACCTATTTAATTAGAACATTAAAAATGCATCATATTAGCAAGTCACCACTGGATAAGCAACATATATGAGCCGACCCTTATTTAAATGGCCATAATTCTTCTACGAAAAACTAACTGGCACTTCTATTCTGTCCCATACAGACTTGTATGTAAATGACATCACTCCATTTTTCTTTACACAGCTTTAAAAAAAAAAATTCATAAATTAAAAATGTGGAGTTCCATCTCTAGTGTCCCTTGCGTAATTGTATGATTTATAAAAGACAAATGGTGTTGAGTTAAATCAAGCCTTAAAAAAACACAAAAAACCAGAAGGAAATAAAAGCAAGCCCCCACCCCACAAAGAAAAAAAAAAGTGGACTTCTTTTTTTAACAACATACAATAAATATATCTCCCAGGTATTTGGGATGGACAACATGAATCAACACCTTGCAATTGTAGATTGTTAATTTCAGTATTTGCAAGGATGGTGATTTTTGTTTTGTTTAAAAATCTGCAGTTATTGTAAGATCCTTCTTTATTTCTTTTTTATTTTTAAAAAGGCCTGAGTAAAAAGTTCCACTCTGGGACTTGTATCAGATTCTCTCTGAAGCAGAATTCAACCTCTTCATTAATAAAATTCTTCAAGGCAATTCTTTCACATGGGGGGAACAATCATGCCAGATATAGCTGTCAGAAGGAAAGGGGTGGGGGGCAAGAGAGAGAAAGAGAAAAACAGGGGGAAAAGGTTAATTTTCTGCATTATCAAGCAACTTTTAAAATCCTCAGAGCTTTAAACATTTACTAGAAATGTACTCAGCTGTACTTTGAGTTAAATTTATACATAAGTATCATTCATTAGAGACAACTAGGTACACAGCAATCATGGGAAGCCTCCTGACTGGAAAGTGGTTTAAATTGCAAGTGATTTGGCTGAAATTACTGGTTTTCTTGTAGAAATTACTGGTTTTCCCCAATATCAGTATCAGACACCAACTTATTTTTCTGATTTTAGTTTCGAAATCTTGAAATGGACAGGAGGCCTAAATTTGACCCAGCCATTGCCATGCATTCTATTACTCATTTAAAAGCAAAGCAGATATTTGCACCACACATAAGAAAACAGCTGGAGTCCCACAGGCCACCACTGTTAGGGACCTGGAAAGGTGTCCCTTGCATTGTCACACTGACATGGGTCATTCTCCTATGCTAGTTCTCTTACAACTTCAGTGTTCATCCCTTATGTATGTATTTCCAGATGCTCAGAAAGGGACTTAAACTCTCAAATCTAATTTTCAATTTGAAATATGTCCTTATATGGTGGGTTAGCAGACCAGCATCTGATGATTTTATTACACTTGTAGCAGACACCACCAACTACATCGAGTGAGTCATATGCTAATGTTTATTTAGAATATTTTCTCTTTTGTTGGTTAAATTGAATCACCACTATTTCTTTATTATGCTTCCTAGCCTCACTGGCTAGGAAGCGTAATGGTATAAAACCACCACCTCTCTTAAAAGGGAGACATTTATTAAAAGTCAACAGATATAGTCTTCCAAGTAGTTTGACTTCCAGCTTGATCTCTCTGTATCTACTGGGGACTCAATGCAGATCAAACATACCAAGAGTCCAAGTGACATACTGTGAGCAAGCAGGTCATTACAAGGGGTAGTCATGCAAGTTTATGATGAAAACTGTAACAACAATGTGTCCTTAAAATGCCAGTTGTACAGTTATTTGCCAAGAGGTAGAAAACAGATTTGCCTTCAGGTTGGTGGCACTTCATGGGCACATGATTTAAATGCTGGAACTGCCTGCCATTGCAGACATCTGGACATGTAATTTCTTAAGGAAGAACTCAACCCTGTGACTGATGCTGATTCATTGTGCTTTAATTACAGCTGCAATTATTTGATAAGAACAGAGCCAAAGTAAAAGACTCACAGATTTGGGGTTGGAGGGGGAGAGGAGGGAAATGTTTTCTCCACAAACACCACCATATGTGCAAGAATTACAAGTCTAATCAGCAAGGGGAGAACAGCTCGAGTAAACTGCACTGATTAAATGAAATAAAATGAGAGGAGAAGGCGAGAATGCAAAACACATCCAACGTGTTTGCAACAGGCCATCCTCAGAGGTGACATGTTGCAACGGCATTTCAATTATTGGAATTCATAATTCAGAAATGGTTTTACATGGAATTACTGTACTGATTGTTTCCACCCCACATAAGGGCTCTCCAAGGAGCTGAGAATGAGGATGAAAGGGATAGAGAGGTAAGTTGCTTTAAATCCTACAGGAAGACACTGATGTGCAAAGCATAGAGGACATTGGTGCAGAGAAAGGCATAGCTGACCACAGAGATCCCTCTTTTTCTAGTCAGGTAAGCAAGGAGCTGAGGACATGGGAACGGGTAGAGCCTTCCTATATGTGATGAGTGCAATAGAGTTAATCCTCTGTACATACTACTTCAGCATTTTTTTGTGCTTTTCAGCCCTTTATAAATTCTAAATGTATTGAAATTTTACATTAGAAAAAGTATCTGTTCTTCAGAACATGTCAAGATATTATCCCAACAAAAAATTCTCTCTCAGAACCAAATCAATCTCACCAATAAGTGGTCAAGAATTGTGTCTCTTGGGACAGCACAGCTGTGTACCCTAAGAGCCAAAAAAGGTGAGATAACTGCAATTCCTTCCTTCACGGTTTAGGCATTTCCCTGTGGTTACTGATCAGACATGCACCTTTTGCCATTGGAAACAAATGCCACAGACACTCATTTTTTCAAAGCATTATTATTTTTGAAGAGCTCTGAAATTCTGAATTAAATTACAAGGCAAATGGCAAATGATATCTTTTCTGCCTAAAAGCTTTGATATTTCCATTCTTTGCAAGTCTTCATTTACATCACTCCACTTTTGTTCCGTAAGTGCTACATCTAGTCATGCAAATTCTCTCAGCTGTAGCATGTTATCGATCCTGAAAACAGAGATATCAGTGGGAAACAATGTAGGTATGAGATCACACCACCTCCAAAAAGGGAGGGCAGAGAGTAGAGAAACTCCAACCAATGGCCTTTATTTCTTCTATCACACACTAATTTGTATTTGCTGCTAGCAAATTACAGAAATAATGCATTTTGGGTTTTACAAAATTGCATGGCAAGGAGAACAACAGATAAGCCTAGCTGCTGTTTTAGTGAGTTACTGCTGATATCTAAGCTACATAAGGAAAGCTTGATTGCTTTCTGATGTATCCAGAAGCCCAAGAGAGATAAGACAGCCTCCTTATACATGGTTGTTTATTTAAGCATTAAGGCACAACAGGCAGTGCATCTCTGAGTGATTATTACAAGCCTCAGGTGGTGTCAGAAGGCATGGGACTAAAGGCTGTGTGTCTTTAACTCACCAAGAAGTTCAATGATGACCGGAAAATGAACCATCTCTTGGTGTCTCATTCCTATTATGAAAACTGAATTGCTAAATAAAAATTAGGGAAAACACTCAGATCTGTGTGGTTTCTGGGCATTATAGGCGTGGATGTGACATAATGAGGAGACAATCAGAAAGCCCCAGTTGTGTCCAGTGCTCTCAGCTCATTCCATAATTGCTTTTCATAACACAGTACATGGAATCTGAGTCTTGTGAAAAGAAAAATGGTGCCTGAAAAAGCTTTCTCCTGTTACTCATTTTTTCTCTCCATCCTCAACAGCAAGCTGGGACAAGGTAAAGAGAGGAAAAACATTAACATGTTCAAAAGCTTATTTTTTTTTAATTCAGATGGAAAATATTTTTAGCTGTTGCTTTTAAAATTTGTAGCCTGTCAGCAGTGCCCAATCTTTTAAATGTCCAAAAACGAATCCCCTAAATGCTACAGCTCATCTGAAAATTTTGTTGTGTTTAATTCCTGACACAGTTTGTATTTACAACAAAGTCTTGATTGAAGGTATCCAAGTTCTGCATATACCTTCCTAAGTATTTATGCAATTTCTGAGCGTGTGTTTGTGCACCTTCAAGGATTCCTCTTCCCAATTCACCAGAATAACATGCACTGAGGGACAATGTTTTCCTTCAGGCACAATAGATCCCAGCCTTTACGAATTAATTCCTTCTACTCTGCTTGCATATAGATTTTTTTTTTTTGGCTGTTAATGGTGTTATCAGCATTATGCCTTCAAGCCCAGTGTTTCTCTTTCCAGAGGCCATACAGTGACATGGGGAGTCTGTGGAACAATATTCCCTTGCCTCTGCACAGCTCCTTCTGAACCTGGCTTTGACAATCATAGATTTTATTTCCCACTCATGCTCTTTGGGTAGTTTGCACAGGCACGTGGAAAGGAAACAGATCTCAGATCTGGTGGAAGCACAACACATACCACAAAATCTTTCCCACCTCTGGCACTGTTGGAGGCAGCTGGATGCACCTGTTTATGGAAACTCCTGGATCTAAGCGAGCATGAAAATGTCTCAGCACACTAATGCACAGTGAAGGAATTACACAAGAAGGTTTAGGCACCATGTTGTAAAACAGGTTGAGCCAGACAATGAGGTGGGTGGTGCTGGGCTTTGCAGCACCCTCAGTTTGACAAGCTTTTGTCCATCACTCCCTCACCTGCATCAACGCTTCAAACGGATTTAGGTGCTAATGCTGGAATACTTGTAATGAGAGGGGAAGGGAGGCAGAAAAGGAGCAGCCCCTTGATGCCAGCAGTTCAAAAGGCTTTCCAAAAGGGCCTGCACCATTTATGGAATTAATTGGCACAGAAATAGATTAATCAGTGAAAACTAATGTTTGCCCTGGTACGAGTTAAACTGGAAAATGTTCCTGTTAGTTTGTAATGCATCTCCTATTTATGAAAGGAAAGGTTTGTGCCAAGTTCTGTAAAGGTCTATTTGCTCTCAGTAGGATTTCTGCACAAGTGTACTATGACAAAGGACAAAAAGGAAGGGAAGATTGAGTGACGTACTTCAGGAGAAGGCCAGCCCCTGGAGAGACCCTGCAGTGGAGTACTTGCTAGAGTCCACAAAAGACTGGTCTGATAAAGGACGACAACAGGGAATAAGAGAGGAAAGAAAGAAAAAGGACGGTATTAGTAAGCTGAAATATTACTTGTTTTTATCATAACAGTAGGTCTGTGCTTTAAAGGACACAGCCTCTCAATTCAGCAGTATTAGTTGAGTTAGAGGTAGGGTGGTTGCCAAACACCTGCGGTACAAGGTGGGCTGGTGGTGGAGTCCAGTTACTCTTTACAGTAGGAGACTTTGAGACAGAGACCACCAGGGATCCCCCACTGTGTTCTATCCCCTTTGACAACTCAGTGTTGCTTAGAGCCTTGCAAGGCACTGGGAATTCACAGTTTGAGAGCAGCCACCTACTCTCCAGACCGGGCTTCACGTACCTTGCAGGCTGTTGCCGTTGGTGCTGGTGCAGGTGGGAGGAGGAGAAGTTTGCGGTCTCACAACAGGTGCAAAAGCACTCTTCTGTTTCACTGCTGAGACCATGTTGGCTGGTGAGAAGGAGAAAATCCCAGAGGAACTGCTACAGTTCGAGGGCAGACTAGTGGAGGAGGCCATTGTCGGACTTGATGGCACAACTAGAGGAAAAAAAAGACCCCCCAAGGAGGCATTTCTTAGTGTTCAATAATAACAGGCTGCAGAAACAAGAGAATTCTGATTCTCGGATGCTGTCCTTTTTTTTTTTTTTTTTTAAGAGATTGAACTGAGCATTCAAAATGCAAACCTGCTATATAGGAAATTCAGTTTTTAAACACAGATATCCTTAAACCATAATTTCACCATACAGTGGGATAAATATCTTTGGTTCATGTATTTGTCATTGAGGTTTTAAGTGAATTTGTTTTCATGAAATGAAACTCACTACTTTAATATTCAGAAACCTCTGCCAGTTTCCCCTCTTATCCAACAACAACAACAACAACAAAAACCTGAAAATAAAAGGAAAGGACTAAATATAAGATCCCATACTTTCATTCATCTTCCTGTTTAGAAACTGCTTAGATACACAAGTGGGCTGTGAATAATTACATATTATAGAGTAAAATTCTGATCATCTGGGCTTTGAATTATTATTTTATTTGCATTTACGTAGATAAAAATCACCCTATTTAAGTTCTTATTTGAGAATCTGATATCATATTTGTTAACACTGAGGAAATCAATTAATGGAAATTAAATGTTCAAAGTTTCACAGTCTGACAGATACAATCTTAGTCTGAAGTCACTCTGTGTCTGGAAGTACTTGCTAAGGGAGAGCAATCAAAGCACCTAAATTGAATTGCTACTATACAGCAATTAGTTTATTGATTTAATTAAGAATGCCACCTTTTAATTTTCAGGTCATGATTGAAGCATTTTCTGATTCAATGGATTAGGCATTAGCAGAATGACAGATTTACCAAGAAAACCTCCCAAAATATAAATAGAAAAGAGAACCAGGGCTAGAAAGTGAAATGCTATTCTAAAGAGGACTTCGTTCATAAATATGAAATAATACACTGCTGGAGTATTTTAAATGCATTACTGGCATCTGCTTCCAAAAGGAGATGTCTCATCAATCATGTTATATTATGAATTCAGAGTGTGCAGTTTCTATGACAGTAAATCCAACTTAATAAGTAACGTACTTTGTAACATTACATGTTACATTATTATTAAAGCACAAAAATAATCACTGGTTAGCAATTCACAGGTTATAAGTACTCGTTATGTGGGTAAATAATTTCTTCTAAATTTGCAGCAGATAAGAAACCTTTAAGTTATTTTTTTTTGTCAGGTTTCCTATCCCCTTTTTATTTCTGAACTCTAGCAATGCAATTCAAAATAATTCATTACTGCTGTTACACCATTAACTTAAATTTGATGTGTAAACCTTGGTATGTTCATCAGTCTGTTTGTCGTGTTCATGCTATGGTCTCAGCCTATAAACCTATTTATATGACAAGACCTTCCATCCTGATTCTGCTGTCAGCTTTCTACAGATGTCAGTGGAATCCTTTGTGCCACATGAGTAATGTCAGAGGAACTGGGCAGGTCCCGTTCATTTAACGTTCTCATGTGACCAGGGACTACTGAGCTGAGTGAGCAGCTGCAGAAGAGGTTCATAGGCCTCTACCAATAGAAATGTATTTATATTTAAACAGGTTACTAAACCTTTAATATCAAAATGCAGAAACTTAGTCCTACACATAAATATTTCCGTAACTGGGACTGTAGACCATAAGCTCTTCACGCCATGGAATATATGATTTGTAAGACTTACATTTTTGTGGCATTCACTGTACAGACACTAAAACACAAACTCTGAGAGCCATTGTCACATTGCACTGACTAATATTAAGCTCTCAGTGAAGCCAAAGTAATACTACTTAAAAATCAAATGGAGTATAAGCAATCAAGCTTAGGCCAAATAATATTTCATAATTTTTATAAAGGCTATAAAGATATTTGCTCAGAAGTCAATGGTGAGGACAGTGTTTCTTATTTACAGAGTATAAGGTAAGTTATGAAAGTATCAGACCAAATCATGAGAGATATTATTTTTAAGCTGTTATGAGACTCCCAATTAATAATTATGATGATGATGATGATAAACAGAGAAGAGCATTTTTGGCAATGCTAGTGTCTTCAAAGTGCCTCGGTGCTTTGGAGAATAGAGAAAGCACCAAGATCTGTTTCAAATGCTCAAAACAGAAACTAAATATTGAGTATCACAGGGAAGTCACCATTTCCTTCTAATGAAAATGCGCAAAATACAGAAAATCCATGTAATACTCACTGGCATAGGGAGAATTGGCAGCAGATCCATTCAGGAAGGTTGGAGAACCGCCTAAATTTGACATTCCAGCATTCCCATAGCCGTTCATGCTTGTTGTGACAGAGTTATAATTTGTCTGCTGAGGGGTGGTGCTTGGCACGTAGCCATGAGGTGACACGCTGCTCGAGTTGCGAGTAAAACCTTTTGTGGGGAGGGAATACATTTAGAAGTTGGTATCAGCCCCAGAACAGTTTCTTACACAAACAGCTACAAGCAAGTGACTCTGGTACCAAGGCAGCAGCTTAGTCCAGCCATGGTGTGCACAGGGAGGGCCAGGACTGACCCCCACAACCACCAGGCAACCCCAGATTGTGAACCCTCCCTGCTCCAGGTCACTGCTGGGTGGAGGAGGAGGAGAAGGAGGAGGAGGGAGGCTGGAACCTTCAGAGCTCCTCAGGCAACCCATGCCCTCGAGCAAAGATCACCACTGGGTGTTAGAGGAACACTCGCTCTGAAAGAGCTGTTTGTAGGAAATGGAGTAAACATGACCTACATTTTCAAAGTGAGGAGCAAACAGCAACTCAAGGTATGTTAAAAGCACGTGGTTGTTGTTAACTCTTTTCTGATGTCACTCTCAGTTAACACATCTCATGCTAGATGCTCAGTGCACACTTCAGAAAATGTAGAGTGTATTTCTCCAAGTAGTGGAATATCCTTTGTCTTTTTGCCCTAGTCTGATTATTATGTGGTAGAAAATCAGTTTCGAATTTAGCAGCAAGTTAAAATTTGAATCTCTACTTAATTCTGGAGAGTACATTTGCAGAAACTCATATCCAAATATCCATAAAGGAAGATTTGTTTCTGGAAGCACAGAAATACAAAATGCATCTTCACTCCTGGAAGAAAAAAATGCCAATTTTTCTTCCTACCACACAGCACATCCACAGAATATTTTAATCTAGAAATAATTTCCATTTTTTTAGTGTAATGCAAAATAATTTTGTCAACTCCCCTAGAAAACAGCCTCATTCTAATATTTTCTCATTAAAGTGAATTTTTAAGTTGGGTAATATATAGAGCTGAGAAAAGGACTGTGGAAAATGCAAATGGTTTTTACAAAAATGTGTTTCACCTATTTTTTATTTTTAACTGTAGGAATTAAAACAATATTGATTTTGTACAAAGTGAAACCCACTTTATTTTAAAAATTAGAGAAGCTCTGAAAGTGTCTTTGTAAATATTTCTATTCTTTGCTCATTGTAAAATTTATAAAAGTCTCAAACTCTGAGAAAAACACAGTGCCAATATTATATCCCCAACTAAACCAGACAAATATTCAAGGGATAATTTTATATTATAAAGAAGTGCTACACAAGGCCCAAATTGAGAGATCATCCACGCTCAGGAAAATATATAAGCAAGTACTTAAGATTAAGTACATGCTCGAGTAATTTAAAATTAGTGGGATTTAAACACAAATACAAGTATTATACTGAGCAAAATGAAAAGCTTTGAGGAGATAGGCAGAAGTGCTTTTCCCAAGTAGGGGCAGCCCCATTCCGTGGCAGCCCTGTGTCATTCCAAGGGTGTGGACAGTCTGGGATGGGGCTGCCTGAACCACCTCCCTGCCTCTGCTCTGAACGTTCCCCTGACTTTTATCAGAAAAGGTTCATAGAGAGAGGAAGACGAGTCTTCTCCTGACCCTGGTTGGTGGCTTGTGAGGCTTCGGAAACATTGACAGCTAGTTGACCACTAAAGGAGTTCACTCCCATCATTCCTGCATGGACTGATGTGTTAGCAAGGGCGGGGAGCTGGTTGTGATTGCGGGGGACACTGTAGAGCGCTTCTGCGATGTCTGCGGCTCTTTTCAGGATGATTTCCTACAGGATAAGAAGGGGGGGGGAGAAGAATAAAAGAGTTACCAATGCGACTGACAAACCTTTTCTTACAGACTCAAATGAAACAGTTCCCTGTCCAAAGGCAAAAACTAGATGCTTTTCTTTCTACAGCAGTGAGCTGACTGAGAGCTAATGCTTATAAGATCTGCTGCCTTGTGACAAATCCTGACATCTGTGGTAAGGGAGTTGGAAGTCTCAGTCCCAACGGCCACACTTCTGTATAAAAAGACCAACTGGCAGAATGGGGCTGCAGCCGAGCCTTTCTCCACCTTAAAGCTGTTGTTAGGGTAAGACTGAAAAATCACTGGTGGCAAGACATAATGCATATCATCACCCATATTTTATAGTATCTGGTAAAAGTGGGCAAAAGCCTCCAGGGTTAATAACACATTGCTTTCACAAGCACTAAATTCACACCCTTTAAAAAAGAAAACAAGCAAACTAAACCCCACTCCAGATATGACATTGCCCTCTACATTTATTCTTCTCTCCCACTGTAGTATTATATACCTTTAGCCCCCTATCTATACATCCAAGACATAGCCATGTTAAAGAATTGCTGAAGTAGAATGCATTTACCTGGTTATTATGTGGCATACCATAGAGTGCTTCTACTAAATCAGCAGCCCTCTTAAGTATTACTTCCTGTCAATATAAAAACAGATGCATTCTGCTGAGTTCAATAAACTCTTTGTGAGGAAAACAAATATTAGAATCTTTTATTCTCTTCTATTAGTTCTATTAGCGTTTTGTGGTAGGTTTTATTTTTTTTCCTCCCACCAGGTAAACCTTAATTGTAACAACTCTCAGCGAACACTGAATGGTGTTAAATCACTAGTTCATCCTATTCACACACACGCTTAATCAAGTCGAAAGGTGAGAATCATTGGTGCTGCAAAATAAAATACATCACTCAATTGTCTCTACCATCTGCACTATAAACCACTCATCGGTTTATTGCAGAATACAATCCTGAGGTCATTTACTAGATTACTGCAATCAATGTCATTCAGAGCATGTTATGAATCCCTTCAATGTGTTTATTTTATTCCTAATTGCATGCTGCAGGAATTGTGACCTTACCCAGCAGGCCACATTCAGCAGATATCCAATCAGTCCTATGCTACTGGTAATGTAACCTTTCAACTTCTTCAGTTTGTATCCTGATACCATGGGTCAGGGTAGGATCCACGTACATAAAATGATGCCCAAGAGTAAAACACATGCAGTGTGAGAGAACAGCCCAGTACCATGAAGTGTTTTCTGGAAAAATTCCCTGCATGGACAGCAGAATTTAAAACAGTCTGGGATTTAGTTCTCCATTTTGGGCAATTTTTTTCCCTTCAATTTTCTCATTTGTTCCTTTTCATTTAATATGTCTTAGGTCATTTCATACTGGCATTCAAGGAATAATAGCATTTCCTGTGTTCTTATATTTTACAGTGTCCTGATAATAACCCTGATAGAAAACATAAAACTGCATTGCAGAATTAACTCAGAGGAAATTTTTTTCTTATTCTTTCAAAGTATCTTTCAAAGCAGATTCCCAATTGCCTGATCAAAACCGGTCAAGAACATCCTTTGAGTAAAACAATGTACTTTTGTAGTTCCCAGCCCCTAAGTACTGCTCTAATATTCTAACAAGATGCTATTCACCATTGCATATTTCTGCAGGTAGCTTACAAAAATAGTACCAGTTCTAACGATTTTACAGCTTTCTACGAAGTTAAACTTTTAAACTTAAAATATTTTACACAATAGCCATATTTTATACCAAAAAGAAACAGTAATGCTCAATTTTCATATACTGTAGACTCTGATCAGAAAATAGAGATATAATTGCGTTCATTTTGCTGTCACCATAACCTCTTCAAAAATCCTTGAACAACTCTTCAAATGACAAGCTTTTAGATGCATATTAGCATTTTTTTCAATTTTAAATTCTCTATAATATAAGATAAAATAGTTGTCATACTGAAGTAACTACTTATGACATATATAATGTCCTAAATTCAAAAATGAGATGGAGGATTTTTGTTCTCCCAGTAAACATTTAGGCTTGCCTTCTGCTGCACACACCCCTGTCTCAGAACACACATTTGAATTATTTTCCACATATGAAGTGAGATGTGATACATAATTGATGGATTTTTAAATCACTACATTTGAAACAGATTCTGAGTAAAGTTGCTACAGCCTCTTTCTGTTGGTTTTTGCTTGGTTTGTTTGTTTGTTTGATTTTTGAGGTTGGTGTTTGTTTTCTGCTGTGACTGTTGTTTTACAGTGGGGTTTTTTTTGTGTAGCTTGACCACAGCAGTTAGCAGTATAATCATGGGCAGACAGACTACAAACAACATTCAGGTACAAACAATCCTTGTTCATCAGCACACTGACTTGCCCTTTTTTTCCTCACACTGAAGATGCAAACCAGAGAAGAGCAGAGAAGTTATTGAAAAAATTCTATCTTTCTCAATCGATGATTTTAGATGGAAAATTACTGCACAGGTGTTTGACTTTGCAAACTAGGATTTATTTCACTTCAGTCGAAATTGTTTGCACTATATATTTCACTGATGGAAAATTAGAATGTGATACAGAGCCCACAAACCGCTTTGGAATATTGTTAACCTAAGCTGTCATTATGCCAAATTACTAAAAAAAAAAGAAAGTTTAAATAGTCATTTCTGCTCTACCTGACTAATCATAGTTATTTATGTAATGCTGAGCTAAAAACCCTAGAATGCATCTAAAAAGAGACTGAAGACCACGTTAGAAAATGAGGTAATTACATAGAATCTTACAGCTGCTCTACCTAGTGTAAAATATATTCCAGTTCTTAAGCACTACAAGTTCTTTAGTGCCATATCATATTGCATGTAAATAAAACTAATTGTCATGATGGTTTATTGAAACCTGCTTGACAAGTAGCATTCAATTTTCTTAGCTAGTCAATGGTTATATTTTTTCAACATTTTCAGAGTCTGTAAATTTGAGTTTCATACTTTCTCTAACAATATTTTCACACAATAAAAACATTTCTTGTTTATGACATTTTCAGATCACACAAAGTAGATGTTGCACAAAAAACCTCCTGTGTCAAATAATGGTCCCTCCTGTTCCAGAGCTGACGGTAGTTCCTATAGACACAAATTAGCTTTAAAAACACACAATAAGATGTTACCACAGACATGCTCAAGATATTAACTTCTTGTTTTCTGAATGCATTTTAAATCCTTTGCAGCTCTGCCTAAATTACAATAGAAGCCACTGTTACGACTCCACATACAAAGGAGCCCCAAAAGTCCTCTATAAGTTAGAGCAGCAGACCTTGCAAGGTGCTTGGATTGCGGTGACCAGAAAATTGTTCTCACCTCCATGTCATTACGCTCACAGTGAAGCAGCCCCCGAGCATGTTTGTGTTCGGGATCTAATATATTGCCTTTCAATCAGAGCTGAGAGCCACTGAACACATAGACAGAACATGACGAGCAGGTCAGGAAAGCAATAAAGATTTTACAGAGCTGTCCAAGGTGCTAAATTTACTCAATAATGGGTTTGGCACCATAGTGTTAACCTCTCATTTACTACCAGTTTGAGGGACTAAATTGAAGTAGCTGACTTCATTTACCTTGAAATGTATATTTTATGACATTATGTAAGTAGATTGAAAGGGCACTGCAGTTTTAACAATTTAAAGGCTAGAGCATGTTTAAGATGAAGCTTGAATATTTATCGTATATTGCACTTAAACTATATTGTATATTAAAATGCATTGATTAAATTTGTAAAAGGTATTATAAAAAAGGACAGCTAGTATAAAAGATATATGTCTTTTAAAATCCAATTGATACTGCAAGTTACCACTGCAGTGGTGACAGATAAACAGATAGAGAGGTGGACAGAGCAGCAGACAGACATATCGAGAAGTGAGTGAAACTAACATTCTACAAAAAGAAATCTCTGCATAAGCTCAAGGTCTGCTATTCCAGATATTCTTTTGTTCACAGCAATTTTTCTTTGCTTTCATCTCAGAAGCCTAGATTTTCATAGCAGTAAGTGGGCATCATGTAAGGTCCTTCCAAATGAATATGCAAGTGGAAATATTTTCTGAGAGAGACAGAGTTTGACTAAAGCTAATATCTAATTTATGGGGCCATTTGTCAAGGAAGATCCACTCTTCTATTAATGCTAAAAGTCTGACAGTTTTTGGTTTAGAATAAAGGACTTTGCAGTATTTAGTTAGAGCTAAAGTGAGGGTGTCCTTCTCTCACATTGTGTTTCAAATGAGCATTATTTTATTTCTCTAAAAACAACAACTGAGCAAATATTATTAAAAGGAAAAATTACTTTGGCAATTAAATATGATGCATTAGAACACTGCAGTCCATGCAGCTACACACCAAAAATCCACAGATCATTTTTATTCCAAACGGAAGCTGATTTTCTATGGAGGGATTTTGACTTTTTTAATTTTTGAAACATGAATGCAATTAAATATTTTGATCAAATTCTTCTTCTGAACTTACTAAGGGGTGCTTACGTAAGCAAAAATGGGCCTGGATAGTGAAGTTTACTGCAACTTTGCCTATTTCAAAATCACTGTAGAAAAGTGATGATTTATAAAATCATATTAGAATGAGGCTTTTGAAGCACAATGACTGAAATTCAGACTGAATCCACTTCTGACTGAATGTACCTTGAACCCTACAGCACCTTTGCATGTTTTGTTGGAGGCACGCATTCCCTTCAGGAGGAATTCATTAAGATCATGAAACTTGCATTGCGAGTTTTATCATGACAAACACACTTTGTGTTAGATTTAAAAGAGGGGGATATTTCTTCTGATGACATCTGCTTACTTTGCTTTCAGAAACTAGTGAAAAAACCACACTCTGTGTCCCAAAAGGGCCATGAGTCTAGTGAGATAAGGGGTATCTAGAGCTACTGAGTTGTTTGGCTTAAGTAACTAAATTAGACAATGTTCAAGGTACTTGTTAAATCTAAATGAATTTTGTCAAGAAGAAGCTGACCACAACATATAATACTCATCAGCCACATACTGTATTATTGAGACCACCAAAGGATTTATGAACTTGTGGAGGGCGTGGAGGGGAAGCTGTTCTAGCATACTCTGAGGCATTTATCTTATGTGTTGTCTAGATATCATATCACCTTCTAATGCTCTTTAGCATTGTAATACAAGAGAGAGCTCATTCATCTTCTGAGAGGGTACTTAGGGATGATGATGTCATTCATACTTCCTTGACTCTTATGTCTGACCCCCTGGCTCTGCCTTCTAACTTCCTACTCTCATGGCTACTTGCAAGAAAAAAACACTTCTGCAGAGTCAAAATGCTCAACATCAGACTCCAGTTCACTTCTTCACCTTGGAAAGGTCACGTTCTGAAATTTCTAGTCAAAATTACAATAATTTCCACTCAGACTTTCCCTGTGGTTTTCAATGGGTGAAACTAAAAATGTGATAGTGAAGAATATGGGTTAGAACTAAATTTTAAACTTATACTTAAAATTTGTGTATACATTATGTTTTAAAAGATAAAAATCATGAACACCTCTTTCAAGTGTAAAGGCAAATCCAACATTTAGGTAGAAAGACATTTAACAGGATTCCAAAGATCTAAAATGCCAGTCATCGAGCCTGCTATACAAGAGTTTCAGCCTGTCCAGAACCTCCCATGTCTCCACATCAACACTGAGCACTGCATTATTGTATCATTTTCAGCAATTATACTTTTATAAAGACTCGTAAAAGCCATTCAAAATGTAAAGATCCTCCATTTACTGTAAAACTGAAGGAACTGTGCCAGCCTAATGGGAAGTATAAAACAACAGGGCCATTTCTCTAAAAAGGTATTTGTATTCACATAAAGATGAAAACTTCTCCAGCAAACAAACAACTGAATTGTTTCCATATATTATAATTGAATCATACCAAAGAAGTAAACACCATATAGGTATTACAAAGACAGGAAGGCAAAATGAAAGACAACCTACTTCATTTGAGGGGAAAAAAAAACCACCTTCAGCTTACCACTGCCTACAGGATGGCAGCACACTTAATTCCTGCCACTGAATTTCATTGGCATTTTCCAGAAAACAAGTCTACAGTGGGAGCTAGAACCTTAGCCTTTCCAAGCCATTGTAGTCTCATCAGCCTCATCCAAACTAAAAATCACAGCCTAAATCTACAGCACTAAAAACAGTCATGCATAACCTTACCACCTGCTCCACAATGAGCCAACCTTATGAATAAAATATAGAAAGCCTCCATGAGGCAGCAGAAAGAACAAACACTGAAGTGCAAATGCAAGCACGAATCTTGCCATAAACATTGAGAATCGATGATTAAAACACCTCTTAACCACAAAGGTGATAAATGCATGGCAACAGGGGAAACACACCCCATCCAAAGTGTCTTCTTTGCAAATACTGCTGACAAAAGAAGGAACAAAATTATGATGATCACCTGTAAGTCTGCCCTTGCAAGTGTCCCATCTTACCACTATTGTCTTCCCATTAATATGGTGTACTTAAAAACTAAAAAAGGTATCAGCCTCCTTTCTTAACCCACACTACTCATGCTGATGGTCTTCATTTCCATAAGTGATGGGCACATAACAATGGCAACAGAATTAGTAGCTAGCACAGATGTGTACTTCATCTAGATACAGAGTAGCATGGAATAAACCAGCATTAATATCATTGGTTTGGAACAACTCTTTGAATAAACCATCAGCTGAGAGTCTGGATGCTCCTACCATATTATCATCAACTGAAGCATCTGACAAGTAATTTGGATAGTTTTGTTGCCAGAAGCTCTAGAGTTCTCTGCTAATGTCAGATCCCTAAAGTGAGAAGAGCAGGTATGTGAGAGCAGATATGCAGAACTAAAATCACTCTGCCAGGACATAAATCATCTCCTTTAGGGACTTTAGGGACAACAGTGACATCATGACTCACATCTGTGTCCTCTGACAGCTGTAGAACTTTGGTTCTCCTAAGTATGTTTACAGCATGTCTTGCCCCAATCCCTCAGTTTACCAAGAAAAGGCATTTACAGCTACTGGCAGGAACCCTTCAGAGCTGTCAAATTTTAACTCATGAGGCCAATCTACGTTTCATGTACACAATGCAGGGCTGGTACATATTACTACATTGTACTCTTATATCTACTCACAACCTACAACACCTCAACTGAGAGTTGGTGGATGTCAGTCATATTTGGGACTCACTAACATTGCCATGAAGAAATGAACAACATGGTAATTCCCTGGCATCTCCTACAGCACTTCCCAGAGATTATCCTGCAAGCTCACACTGTGAGGATCTAAGGACAGATACCCTCAGTCTGAAACCTGAGAGATCACGAGAGGAAACACATTTTCCACACTCTACAAAAGGCTGCAGTATTTATCCCAGCATGTAAAGACCAGTTCTTCTGCATACTTTTCTTCAGTTATGCAATCCCATCATTCATACTGTGATCAGTTTGTCATATCCAGTGAATCATTAGAAGCCAATATAAATGAAATATGAACCAGAGCACAAATAGGCAAGTCTACAAAAACTAAATTTGATATCTAACAGAAAATCCTTCACCCACTTCCTTTATAGAAATTCCTCCTTCCCACCAGGTTACAGTGACTCATACTATTCCTATCTATCTAGACTACCAAAAGATTATTCCCAATTTATCCATGAACATATAAGCAAGCAAATGACAATATTAGATTATGTTCTTCTATTTGATCTCAAAGTTTTGTCACAATGATCTGAAAGCACATTTCGCACTCTAAATTTTCCTTATGTGTCTCCGCTACCTTCAGCCCCTGGGTCATCTTGGACAGGAACCTCAGGCATTTATTTTTTAAAATTTACCCCAAACTATTTACCCCAGCACCTACAGTACTTTGATGTTCTTTACTGAGATTACGTTTTTAGGTTTGGGGATTTTTTTTTGGTTTTACACATGTAAGATTTTCTGATAGTTCTTCCTCTTGCTAGTATTAACATTCCTATTTCTTGGAAAACAGCTGCAGATGAGAATTGTAAGGGAAAAAAAAGAGTTATTACTCAAAATCTTCTCCTGACCATTTCATACCCATATATTTTTGGGAAATTGTCAACATCCCTTTATGGAAGAAGAATGTTTTGAATTATTTGAAGGGTCTGGACTTAGGTAAACTCTGAAAGAATTTGGAAAAATGAACAGAGGCACTAAATTCTGCGACTGTCATTCAAAGATACTGCACAGGTTGTTTTAGAAGCTTTATTCTATAGATCATATTATTGTGCCCATTAGAAAAATTCCCTGAATATGACTGATTAAAAAAAGACTAAATGTGTCTTGTGTGTGGTACAATGTAGATATCAAAATATGGATCTGTATGATTGAAAAACATTTAACTTGGCAAATAGAGAGGCTGAGATCTATTTTCTATGATTTGTATACGCAGAGACTTTCCAAACACAGGTGAAGTTGTATCACTTTTAAATTTGTCTCACATTAGGTCAGTTCTAGACTCTATCGTGTTGCATCATGATGATGATAATTCATTTGACTGCATTTAAATCTACAGAGAGATATAATTATGTTTGGTAGTGCAAAGCAAGAATTCCTTATGAGTTAAATCAGAGGAACTATCTAGCAATTAAAGTGGAAATTGTAGATATGTATTTTGTCAATTTATTTTCAGAGTTGGTCTTTATTAATGCATTTACCCACATAAATATCTAAGTATGCCAAGTTATCTCTTTTCTGTAAAAGAAAAAAAACAAGTGTCCAATCACATTCAGTTCAAGACCCACCCATGTTTTCTTTTAATGAAGGATAAAAAAACACCAACAAAGTAAACAAAACTAAACAAAATTTCCAGCTTATCATTAAGATCTGTGAAACTGTCACTTTTCTGGCTTCAGGTAGGAAGTGTGAGTAGTTAGAAATGGAGAGTTCAGATTACTTTTAATAGCAGGAGGAAAACTGAAAAAATAAGACACATTGAAATTCTGACCTACAATGATATTCCACTATATTCTGTGGAGAGTGGACGCATAAAAATGTTGAAATAGAGATTGGAATAACGTTGGTAGGTTTTAGTATTACAGTTAAAACACTGCTCAGTCGTAACCCCTACAAATGACTTTCACTTACATTTTATCATCGGTATAATTAAAAGAATTCTCTTGAAAGGGGCATTCTCGTTACAGCCAAGGACCACTTCAGACTCAATTGAAATGAAAAGACAGGCCAGAGATTAGGTGTAGATACCAAGTGGTAATTTCTAGGGAAGCATAAAATGCCAAGAGTGTAACAACCATATTTTATAACTGTGTGTTCAAAAGACTTACAGTATTTTATTGTACAAAGAGAATTTGGCTCAGAAAGATGACTTCAATGAAGTTACTTCGATCAGATATTCTAAAAAAATTTCAACTTTCTCATCAGAAACAAAAGATTTTTTGTTCCTGATACTGTTATTTTTAATTTACAGTCTTAATATTCAGTGAAAATTATCCCAAGCAATTATAAATGTTGAATAACCATGTATTTAAGAAATTAAATTTATCCAACATTTCACAGGGTTAACACTATATTTCTGTGTACACCTCCACAATGTAAAAGCTGGCACAGCATTTTACGTGATCTAGGGCTTCTTTTTCCAGTGGTGAAGGAAAAGTATTACCCTTGTCACTACACCAACATATTTTAAAGAATCACTTCAAAATACTGATTTTTTCAAAATAAATCAATATTTCAGTAACTTTTTTGATCATAGCAACCTCTTGGCTCTCATGCTGGTTTAAAGCCAAAAAAATGAAAGACAATTCAGATTATAAAAATATTAGTATTAAATATTTCCTACTTATTAAAAATACTTTTACACACATTTTATTTCTCAGATGCTCACATTTGGAAAAATTAAGTTTCTTTATTCTGCCAAATAATTGGACTTCAAGATGCTATGTCCAGGTGAAATTGTGAATCTAGCATTAAAGACACTTAGGTCATCCTAAAGAACAACATTAACAAACTCTAAAATTTCTGTATCTTGGATCACCCATACCATACGAACAAAAAATGGGTTACATATATCTGACACCACTTTAAAAAATGCTTCTATCTTTTTTTCATTCTCCTCTCAGCAGATGCATCATTTGTCATCTATAGTCACAAATATATTCCAAAATATTCTTTAAAATAAATCCCAAGTGCATATCTGTGTTTGTACAAGTAGGTTGAGATTGTGCTATTGTACTTCGAGGACATTTCAGTCCGGTTGAGCTATATCACCATAAGTTACATGATTGACTTTTACAACAGAAAGAAAAGGTTGTACTCAAACAACTGTTATTGCCTCAATGGGAAAAAAAAAATCAATGAAAGTAAAATGAACAAGAGATTTTGTCCGAGTTGCAGTTAATGCTACTGAAGAGCTATGGATATTAAAAGGTCAACAAATAAATTAGTCCAAGTGTTATGAAATGAATGATTTGGCTTATAATTGTATTGAGTGCAAATTGTTCACTGCCTATTAGACCAGGTAATTTTTAACCATGGTGCCTCAATTACTGTTCCATAAGCAATAATATAGTTGTAAGAGCCACCAGTTCGATCGAGTGACCTACGAGACACACCAGGACAGCTGCCTTTGCTATGATGGATCGCTGAGCCTGATCTCCAAATGGTGCCAAACCTTCCCTTCCTCTGAGATCTCATAAAAGAAACATTACTGCTTGATTCATTTTACCAAAATGTTTGAGTTTTCTAGTGTCAGCAGCTGGGTATAGATTGTGAAGCTCTGTATTTCTTAGAAGAATTACGACAACAGGCATCCTATTGCTTCCAGCACTCTCTGCTAAATGGCATCATGATGGTTTGGAGGATGTTTTTTTCTGCTACTCAATTGGACTGTGTTGTGAGAAATACACGGCAATCATATTTTACATCACCACGTAAACCACCGCATAACACCTAAAACTAGGCTAGAAATGGAAACTGTAGGTGAGATTACAGACATTACTTCACACTTCTGCAATGCCCTCCGTTCAAAGATCTCAAAGCACCACTTTAATGGGAACAAATTAAACTTCACAACACACTTTCTAGGAAAATATTCTCTCTTCCCCATCTTCATCAGAGACAGCCTTAAAGTGTAGCTGTTTGGCTGAAGTTACAATGGTCTATGGTTACAACCAAGGCAAGTTTTGTAGGTTAAGGTAATATCTTTTATTAGAGAGACTGATACAGGCAAGAAAAGCTACAGTCAGCATGCAGGAAACAAGGATGGGCACCGAAAACCCTGTTTTATTCCAGTTATATCAGTTAGTCTAAGATATTACAATTCCCTACAAATCCTGATAGTCTTAAAAAGGAAAAAGAAATCAATCTGATATTGCTTTCATGCTATGAGGTAACATCCATGGCAGCAGCTGTGTTTCCCCATTGCTCCTCAGGGCACGGTGTTCCCTGTGAGCCAGGGCTCAAAATATGGCAATAAAGGGCTCTCCAGGCTTCCCAGGACTGGGCCTTAAAGGATTGTAACTATGCAGTAACTACACAGATCTGCTCTCTGCCCATATATAAAATAAACCGAAGATGCAAATGTAATTCCTGAATTATCAAATAATCTGTGCAGGAGAAACCACAATAATAAAAGCCTAATTAGAATAGATTGTACCCGATACAACCAAATGCTGTTTATATTGTCACTCTGCTATATTTTTGATAAATCACTACATTCAAACAGTCTGTTGGGAGGGTGATTTTCCATTTCATCTCTCCATTGAGTAAAAATGTGCCATGTGACTGGAGTCTGAATTTCCATTTCACCAGCATACAGTTGAACTGAATATTATTTGGCACAATACAGTGTACAACTGAGCCACTAAATGGCTGATTTACTAAATTATTATTAGATGAGCTCTTGCTGTTCCAAGTGAAAGTGCAGTCACTGTCTCTCTTCATGGTGTGTTCAAATTGTTCTGTGTTTAAATATTCAGCATGAGGCTAATGTGAACTGATGAAGTGAGACTACAAACGCTCACTTTCGGTGCAGATAGGGAGACGGAGATGCAACATATCATGTGGCCTGCAGAGGTGAAAATGATTTATATTTAAGGATGCTGCTGCCTATTTCCATTACTATACAATATTCTTAATTAGTTTTGTGCTTGATTCAGGAGTTTGGAAATGTAGCTAGATAACAGCTCCAAAACTGAATTAGCTGTGTGGCTATGGAGGCATCAGAATCCTGGTGAGGTGGTACTTGAGCCTGGATCTCTGTCAATAAAGTGCATGAGCTGCCTCTGCAGTCTCAGACTTTGCTACCTTTAATATTTGAGCTGTAACTTAAAAGTACTACCTGTGATTCTGACCTGAGCATCAGAAATCCTAGAAATTGTAAAGGACTGACCACACTGTGTAATTCTATGACTTTCTGAGGTGAAGGGAGCTGGGGAAAAAGGAAAAATATATATATATTTTAAAATGTTTAAAAAAAAAGAAACAATTTCTTTACTGCCACCTGCTGGAGTTGACAATAACCCTTTGTCCCACTAAAAGAACAAGCAGCCTCACTCAGAGGACAGTTACCATGAGCATTTAAAATACTGTGATCCCAGACACTTACAGTAGATTAGAATTTTTTATTGGTGCTATGTTGCCATAACAACATAAAGACAGCAGATGACTTAAGCTAAGCTTGCAAAGCAAAAGGCTGCTCATCTGGCAGTTAAAATGAATACAGTTCACTTCACAAGTTCCCCATATGGACCCTTAGTGTATGGTAATGAGGATACCATATGGTGGGAGAAAATGCACAGAGAACAATTGTGCTCCACTGGATGAGTGAAGTGAGCGGGAAGTTATGAGGAAACACAGGAGAGAGATTTGTGTGTGTGCTCTCTAACTCAAGGGTTTCTTTCAGAGGGGGGTTCTCTCTCTTCTTAATCTTCTTCTTAATATATACATGCACAGAAATGACAGAGAAACATATTGTACATTTTTCAACATCATTCATCATAAACTGTCAGCTGTGTTTGTAAATCAGCTTGGTAAGATCTTAGAAATTTGTAATTCTTAAAAGGTAAAAGTGCTAAGTTTTTAGACAAAGTGCAGGAAAATTTAAGCACTTCTGACAAGTAGAAACATTAGTGGTAATCATTTTAAAAATGCTTGCATCCTCTTCCCTGCATGTTTAGCTGTAAATAATGCCGCAATAAAAAAAAAAGCTTTAGAAAGGGGAGGGGAGGATGAAATGGAATAAATATTTTTTTATTTTATTTCCAAAAGGATAAAAAAGTAATAGATGATCAGAGTCATATGCGTGCAAAATTCTGCTGTAAATGTACATATGCTATACAGTACGCTGTACTAACCCAATCCTAAACCTGGTAAGACAGCTTGCTAAAGGCTGCAAAGTCAATTTTGTACTACACATGCTTCATAAAAGATGAATATAAATGCATTAGTTAGACACGGTGAGCTAAATTAGAAGGTCAGGCAGGGCTGGAAGGGCTGAAATATCACACAACCAATGACTGTAATTACTCTTTTTTAAGTCTATTAAGTGGTGTTGTTCTATCAAGGCTCAGGGGTATAGGACATGAAGTACAAGATAAAGTAATGTGTATTTATTACTCCCACGGGATCAATTTACCAGATATTTTCAGCTCCATGGAGCAAAATACACAAATGCAGCCTTTGTTACTTTCTTCAAACTGTGGCTTTTTCCTTCAAAAACTCTGGTCCTCAAAGGGACCGTGTTTACCTGTGTGGTGTCTTCCTGTTAATTGTTGTATTTAAAACCAACAAGTATGAGGATACAGGAACAGAGAAATGTGGGGATCCCTCTTACAGGATGTTCAAACAAGTGGTTTGAGTTGCTCAGATGGAATGTGCAGACCAGAAAACCCAATCCCAGGCATGATTTTTACCCCAAGGCAAAGCAGAAATCAGGAATGGAGAACAGTGCAGAGCTCCTTGTCATCATGTTAGCTCTGATCTATTAAAAGTTTTGTCATAGATTCTAAATTACACCATCTGCTCATTTGCTGAGTAAATGCTGACCCACTTATAAAGAAAGCTCACTGAAATGCGTATGCACACTGTTGACCTTCAGAAAGGAAAGGGCTCCTTGCCAGCCATGTGTGTGTGGCTCTGCCCTTCAGCGAGATGCGGCTGTGGCTCTGTCCCTTATCTCCCTCATTTCAGACTCTTTGCAGATTCCCAGACACGCCTCTGACATCCACCACGCCATAAGGGTGATACTTTCACAGTTACCTCGGCATTTTGGTCATCTTCTCAAAAGCTTTGGAACTCTCTCCTTAAACCTTTTCAATAGGATAAATAAAATACCAAACCCCAAAAACCTACACAAGACCCTCAATCAACTAAATGCTCAAATTATTAGGAAATTAAAAAAAAACCCACAACTGTTAAGGATTCAACACCAACGTTAACTCTGGTCTCACATTGTTATAAATTTTAGAGTGGAATGTAGAAACCTCCAAGCACATCCCATGCCCTCCGTGCTGAACTTCAATAGTTCCTCTTCACATGCTCCCCTTCCCTGCCCATACTTAGTAAAAAAGTTTTCTAACAATTCTCCTGTTACACTGGGTGGGGATTAAAAAAAAAAGTGTTTCCTTAGCTGAAAATTACTAACTTGGGTTAAAATGCCCAGTATGTTGAGTTAGCAGATGGATATCCTTTCTGGAATTTCCATTGGGTCTGTGTGAAGCAGCAAACCTGAGCTGCCTTGTCTTCATTGCTATTTTAACCTCCAGTAGCAAGCCTGGGCCAACCACCCACGTTTAGAGACAACCTTTATTTGCAATATAAACAATACCATGTCACGATGGATAAAGGGCAGATCTGTGGGATTTCATATGGAAAAAGACAACTGCTTTTGCCAGTCACTGATTCCTAATAACCACGTCTTCTATTAGTGTCCTAAACGAGGAGGTGGAATATGTTTGGGGGGGGTTAATGACTGACCAAAGAAAAGGAGCTGAGGGGAAGAAGGATCCTGGTTACCTGCTCTCTCTGCTCAGCAGGGAGGCCCCTATGCATTAGAGAGAGAGAGGCTCCACTTTCATCTACATGAAGAGAAACCAGAAGTAAAGGTCCCTTTCAGGAGGGATAAGGGGTGTCCTAGAAAGCATTGAAGCAACAGACTGGGAAGGGAGAGGACGTCAGATCACAGAGGGGGTCAATGCAATGACTTGCTTCTCAAACACAAAGTGAACAATCTTGGTGCTTAATCTAAACACAAGTGATGAGTTGTAAGAGTGGTGAAAATGGCAAATAAAGTCTAGAAAATTGCATATAAAGAGGAATCATTGCTATTAAATCATTTAGGATGGATGTGTTTCAAATCTAGCTCACAGTTGAAGCTGTTTTACAGCTATAGCTGCAGAGTTTTAACAAAAGTGCAGAATCGCAACGTATTTGCCAGGGATTTATTTTAAGGATTGTAGGGTGGTTATATGAATGAACCTTAATAGACTCAACATGTTGTTGGGATCCGAACTCTTCAGTGATCTCCACTGCAGTTTTGTACACAAGAACCAACAACACATGTTCATTTGTGTGCGCAAATGGGAACACATGAGATGGAAATGGTGCACACACGTGCAGGGTTATTCCTCAGCTCCACAGGCAGGCTCTCTACAGACTGCTCCTACAGGATGATACACTTTCATAACATTAACATCATGGTATTCCTTTTCACTTCTCCCCAGAGATCTCTTGTTTCCTCTGATCTGCCTCCTGTCTGTATTAGAAAGGAAAGACTACACTGCCCAGCACACTCCTGGTACTTGATCTCACTCCAAGCTTTGGGTGCTAATCCCACTGCCTCTTGTCTCTCCTCTTGGTGTATATGCTTGTGCATGTGGGTGTGTATGTACAGACATGCACATATGCTAGTGACATCCCTCCACTGGCTGCTTTCCCTGACCTTCTCCGTACAAGGGAACAGGATTCTGGCTCAGAGCTGGCTCCATAGCCCAGCTGCCAACATCAGTTCCAACTCTTCTCCAGAAACTATATATTTCAATTCCACTTTAAATACATTTCTACATCAACAGTCAGTCCAGCAGTTCAAAGACCCTGGTTCCCAGGTGCTCCCATTCTCCTCACTATGGGAGGACATTCTCCCCTGGAATTTGGCTACTGAAGTACTGAAAAGGAGAAAAAAAAATAAACCTGGTTTTTTTTCTTTGCCTGCTATCAGCAGATAGCCAGAACATTTAAAAAAAAAATTCATCCCAGGCATAAATAATGAGCACTTCTGAAAATATTGGTTCTAAACTAATAGAGATCAAACTTCTGAAATAGCCTCAATGGTTTTAGAAATGCTGTTAACTCATCAGCTCCGGAGGGCAGAGCATGTGCCAACACTCAGTTGATGGCCTCAACAGTTCTCCTTGACTGCAGGGATAAGTCACACTGCAGAATGCTCTGGATGGTCCATGGGAAGGACAACATGACCTTATGAACACAACAATTGTAACCATTTCTACTTCTTGAAAGATCTCTAATTCATCAGCAGTGTTTCAATGGAATAATGGCCACAAACCCTAGCAGCAATTAGAGAAATGTGTTTTGTTTTATTTATTTAATGCATAAGCACAAGCTTTTTAATGAACAGAAAGTGATGATGCACTGGCAGGACAGGAAAATGGAGGAAAGGGTATTGAAAGCTTTGAACACTGATCTCCTCTCTGCTGCTTCTCTCAAACATTTGCCCTCTCTGCCCGTGGTTCCACTGTGGAAGCCATATGGCTTCCAACACTCTTCTAAGTAGCCACTGAGAATTGTCTATAGTGGAATACTGCCAAAGCCCTTCCTGGTTTAATGACATGGGGAAGAGCACTGTGCTGTGCTCACCCAGCACAGACTCACTGCGTCCTTGATTGTGATCCTGGAGCCAGCGAGCAATACTGGGAATTGAACCATCAGTACCTCAAATACAGAAGTCGACATGTGCCAAGCCCTGCTGCATTCAGCCTCTGTGCATGGCATATTAATGAGTCTTGAACTTGAGGTCCAACCTTCAAGCTTGCATAGAAGGAATTACCCAAAGACAAAAAAAAAAAGGTCCTCTCTTCGTCCTGTTTCCCTCTAAGTTTGCACAGTGTTTCTTCACTGAGTTTGTTCAACCCTTAAGCAGTAACCTTTTTTTTGGCAATAACATCATACCTCTGCATACATAACTACAATTTCCCTTGATTTAAAGATTTGAAAAAATAGCTTAAAAGACAGTCCAAACAAACACATTAAGCCAAGAGGGTGTATAGGGGACAGATGACTCAGGACTAACCTTCATTCTCAAATATCCTAAAATACCTGCTAAATGTTGAAGCTGGGATACAGAGCTAGATGAAGCTCTCTTCTGCCTGCTTTTATGTCCCATGACACTGGGGAGTAGAAACATGTGGTAACAGTCTCAGTCTAAATGGGAAAGAGGAGGGTGCTCAACCTGGTGGCTGCATTCCCATACCAGCAGAGAGGAGCATTCCTAGGGACCCCGTTAGTGCCAGGGGTGTCAGAAAGGGGGTCCAATACCTACAGAGGTTGGTGATGCACTACAACCCCCAGCTTCATAGCCCAACTTGGAATTGCTCAGTCTTATTTTATTTAAATTTCCTAATTTAGATGAAAGCCATGGCCATCCACAAGTCAGCTGGAATGTCAGGTTCAGGAGTTTTGCAGCATTACTTTTGGGCCTTGCAAATACCTGGTGCATACTGAAGGCTGGCTTCTCCTTTTCTCAGAAACAATTTTTCTCCACAAGCACATCTGGCAGCAGATGCCCAATACAGATGAAAAAAAGCCCCTACAGAAGGATGCTCTCTTTCTTTGGAAAGGGTTGCACTTCTGGATGGAAATTTGACAAGCCATGAAAGCTGTGTCCTGCTGCAAATCTGTCCAAAAGTCAGGGAAGGGACAGCTTGCAGAGGGTGAACAGAGCCAATGGAAAATGTAACTCTCCAGGACAGCATGTTTCTGTGGTGGTAAGAGGGAAGGACAACACACCAGTGACCCCAAAACCAGAGTCTGCAGCCTTCCCAGGCGAAGATAAAAGACCGAGCAAGCCTGGCCTGTAAAAAAGTCACTCACTGAATTTTACTTCTGTCAAGAAATTAAATAAATTAATTTACAGTGTTCATGAAATCTCACCTTTGAAACACTTTAGAAATTTAACTATTTTAAGCCTACAACAATCCCTGATGAAAACCTACGGACATATTAGGAAGTTACAGAAGAAAGGTCACAAGTACTACCCAGTCACAAAGGCTATCCTGGACACGCATTAATTCAACAATTAATTTGTTATGTGTCTCAGGTCTGCAAATTCACATCTTCCTTTCCATAGGGAGTGTTCTGTCTCGCTCAGTAACAGCCCTGATGTTAGAGCAGATAAAATACGTGGTTGCAGCTCCTCACAGACAGTGACTCCAGCTCAGAGTTCCTGTGGCAGCAAGCAACACTTTTTCAAATATCTCATCTCTTTCTCCAGTATTTCACAAAACTCACGGCAAATTCTTACAAGGTAGCAAGAAGAGACCTGAGTGCAGTCCCAGACAGTGTTTTCACATATGTGAACTATGTTTTTTCTCTCACAGCTTTTACTTGACAGAAATCAACAAAAACCTCTCACTAATTTTCATGGGAACAAACATCACTTCACTCCACAATGCTCTAATTATACTAGCAATCCTGAAATAAAACAGTATATATAATCATTGTTATCCTAAACCAATACATGGTGCAGCAGCAATGGACACACATTCCCTCAAGATCCAAATAATTCGATTTTATCAATGGTGAAGTTCTCAGAATTATGCTGGCAAGTACTGCTGTGATACCGAAATCAAAAAGCATCATCCTCCTATGAATAAGCTGCTCAGTCCCAAAAGAGTAACCAGAAATCTGTTCATTTTAAGTACTTTAGAACACAAGAAAGATTTGCTTTTAACCAAGGCAAGAGCTATTGGAGTTAGTTGTGACTGAGAAGGTCACAGAAGTCTCCTAAGCCTGCAGTGGAAGTTGCTGATTGGGCTTTCTTGGTCATGCCTCTGTTTCAGCTTATCTGGGTTGGGTACCAAACCAGGACCATCACGTTTATAGAGTCTTGCACTTTCAGACAAAAACATGCAGTAACCATCTTTACCATATTTAATAAAACAATAAACTTCGTGCTGACCTTTGGCAAGCGTTCGGGGTCACCAGGGTGCCGGGGAATAACCTTCTGTAACCTTTGGAAACCATAGTCAATGGTGGGTTCGTTCAGAGCTGAAACAACAACAAACAACATCGTGATGTGACAAAGGCATCGCAAGCGGCTCCGCTGGGCTGTGACAATGGGCAAAGGCATCGAGAGACCAAGGAAGGACCACAGCACAATCCCCTTTTACTGAAATCAGCACACACTGTGACATTTTGGTTCAAGCACTATTTGAGGTTGTTTCTGGGGCTTTCGTTCAAACAGCAAACCAAACCTTACCACTTCAGTTCCTACAACAAGGTCACTGGAAAAATTTGGGAATGTTGCACACATCTTCCAAATAGGAAGCAATTATTTTGTCTGAAAGGTACAATAAAATTAATTTGAAAAATACTTTACACCCCATGTTTCGTGTTGGGTTTTTCCTCCTTATATATTATGAGGAAGGTCCTTTGTGATTGGAAGACCAAAGTAGTAACTATTCAGGAACCTTTCTTGTTCCAGACTTGATTATACGTGCAATGTTCACAGATGATTTTGTTGTGAAATACATGCATTTATCTTGGCAGAAGTTTTACTTTTTATTCATCAACACTGACTTCAGCAGCCCAGGCTCCAATCTGCACTAAACTGATCCAAAAGATTTAATGAATTAAAAAAAAATAAAAATCTATATTTTTACTTCTAGTCTTTGTCCAATAAAATGGAGGATAGGAATAGTGGAAGTGGAACACTGCATTAATGGAAGCTCTGATTGTGTCAAGCCTTTAAGCACATGCTTATCTGTAAGCACATACTTAAACCCATTTGCTTTCAACAAAGCAAATTTGAGCATATTATGTTTTTTATATGATTGCCTATAATTACAGGGGACTGCATTGAATGACCTTCTAGCTATATTTCCAGTCATATGATCACTTTAAAACTCAGATGTTAGTGAGACTTCAACATGTGCTTAAAATTTCCTAAGTGCTTTGGTGAACTGGAACAACAGTCAAGCATTCTTGAGCATCTCTAAACAACAGTGCATCTTGACTCTCCCATGCCAATAGAGATGGTGAAATTTTCCACAGCAATTTATTTGCAATTTTTTGAGTTAAATGGAAAAAAACCCCAACAATTCCAATCTGGATTTTTATATTTTCAGCCTTTTTTTGGTGGGAAAAAAAAGAATTTTTTTTCATTTTTTGAGTCACTTTAAAGTTTTTCTTATTGTCTTAGCTTATCAACTGCAAGCACAATTATTTCTTGCACAAGATCTGCTTACTAATTTATGAATATATCTTACACCTTTATGAAGGTCTTATTATGAACTTTATTATGTGGCTAGAATGATGCTATTAGAGTATTGCAAAGAGATTTAGCATCAAACTATATATCCCAGCCTCACTTCTGCAAGCACCCTCATGTGGCTCAGTGTTGCTTATCCCACAGCAAGTTACACAGCTCCATCACACTGATCAACATGGCACAACCTGTCCATACTTCCACATTTTAAGTGAATAGATCATTTTTTTGTACTCCTAAAATTAAAGATCTTCATGTGATCATGAAACTAATATATAATCCCTGGCTTGTTTTTAATTAATTGGTGTGCCATAACAAGCCCACAAAACAATCCCTTTAAATTATTACTTTTTTCAAACCACGTTTCAAATGGTCCTACTGGTAACCAAAGGGTCAGATTTTTATCTCCTTCTGGACCTTCAGTACATCCCACCCCCATAAGCAAATCCAGCAATGGTACTGCAAATTGAGGCAGAGCAATGTGGTGTAGGGGGGTGTGGACCTGCCCGACAGTGCTGAATCACAGCTGTGTGGCTGATGGGGACTGGCTGGAGAGGAACGTGGTCCAGCATTCCTCAAATATCAGAAAGGAATCTTCTGATCATATCCCAAAATTACTCTTGCAATATTATGGTAACACCAGATGAGAAGTCCTTCAGGATTCTACTTTCTGAGCTTTTCATTACCCAAGAGGTCAAGGCATCCCTCTAGTCTCCTTGTTTGGTTGGAGTTTTTCCATGCATTTCCTTTCATTGGAAATATCTGAATCTGATCTTTTATTTATATTCAGGTTATCATATGGAAGGGGTAAGAATAAGGCTTTTCCCCTGCCCTTTCCAGTTTTGGGATGGTTGGGCCTTTTTTCCACGATTCCTTTCACACCTTGACCTCTCTGTTGCACAGTTTCGCAGAAAATATCAGTTTACAGTACCTTGGTTTGCAAGCCCCTGGTTTCAGTACCTTCAAGTTACTTACAAGGCTTCTTGTGGATATGCTTAGTTTAAACCATCTTCAAGTTTTACAATAAATTAACACTATTTACATTTATTATCAAAATAACTGTTCACTGATAAGATAAAAAAAACCCCTACAGTTCAAATTTACATTTCTTCTGCAAATATGTTCAAAGATTTTTAGCATGGTTCTGCCAAATGTGTTTCTTCTCTAATTCAGTCTAGTTTATGGCCATTTTCCCTTTAGATCCTTTGGGAAAGTAGTTACTAAATTCTGCAGTATTATAAATGGAGGCCAGTTCTGAAATCCCCCCGAGTTAGCAGTCATTTTCTCATATCTTCCCACACATTCAACACATTTGAAATCCTCAGAGTATTTCCTCTGAGTATTTTCTGAACTAAATGACCAAAAAAAATGTTAACTTTATGGTCCAATCTCACAAGGCATCACACATCCTATGAGAGATAGTGAAAACTTTTTGCTTCAAATAGCTTCAGCTTTAGCTGAACGTTGGAGAGAGGCTGCACACAGCAATCTGCAGGATTGGGTCCTAAACTGTGGTTGTTAAATATCAGTTATTACTCTATAACCATTCAACCCTTTCAATATTAGATAAATAGGAAAAAAAAAAAAAAAGAAAATCTTTAGTTGCCTGAGCATGTAACCACAGACTGGACAATATCAGTCCTCCATTCCTTGTTCATTTACAACCCAAGTCAAAAGTAATTAGTCATCCCTCAAAGAAACAGATCTGTTTACATACTTAACCCCACCTTCAGCGCTAAAGCCACGCCAGTTTTGTGTCAGGAGCTGGCAAAACTCCAAAGCAAAGGGGATATTCTGATCTCCAAGCATTGCAGAAGAGCCAGAGCTCAGGCCACGGTCAGTGGCAGCTGATGGCCAAGGTCAGACAGCAGCTTCCTCCAGGGCTTTCCTCTGCCCCAGTACCTGTGACTGTTGAAGCCCATTCATAATAACACATTTCCCAGTGCTCTAATTCAAATAATGGGTTTTTTCCCCATGATTAGAAAAAAAGAATCGATAAGGAATACAAACTCTCTATTTGTGTTCTTGACATCCATACGTTAAAAACAAGCTACATGGTACTTAAAATGCATTCCCTTTACCCTATATTTTAAAAGTACTATTGAAAGTACTACTAACTTTAAAAAACTATGCTAAATTCAAATAGGTCCCAAGGCTAATGGAAGCAATTTGTATACCAACCCAAACTGACTGGCCCACTTTTCAAAATACAGGTATGATAATCTTGTGGTTTTAAAAGGACATTTAAATTGAAAGACTGTGAATTTAGTACATAATTATACCAATAGAACCCTTTAACTTGTCAACTTGTAAATCTAAAAGGCTATCAATCATTTCTAAAGAGGAAATAAACCTTAAAATTCTTTGATTGACAGTGCTTACTTTTTATGTGGAAAAAAAAAAAGGAGTAAAGTGGCCAGAAATCCATTTACAAAAGTACATTGTTTTACATAGGTGAGTAAAAAGCCAATAATTACACCTCCAAAAGACATATAAATCAAGGTAAGTACTTTTCCCTCACTTACATATTTTAAGTTGCAGTAAACTTCAGGTAACTTTTTATTAAAATACTTTTCGAAATGCAAAGCTTATTGAAGCCATTAATAGAGTAGCATTTTCATTTAAGCTAATATAATCATTTTTGCAAATACAAGATTTAAGCCATTTTTCTCCTTCCAAACAATAAACTTTCAGCCTGTCTCTTGTGTGAATTAACTAAAATTACACCCAGGTGTACAAAATCTGTCTATCTATCCTAGTGTATGAGTTAAGGCACAATATTTATTATTCTTACCATTTTATGAATTACTTCTTAAACCCTTGAGGAAGAACTTTCTTTCAAATTAGACTCTAACAGAATAAGCCATGAAGCTCTTTATTCAGCAAGTCTAAAGCCATAACTCATAAAATCTAAGGCTTTTAATCAAGAAAATGCACAATGTCAAAGGAAATAAGGATGTGTACATTATATTCATCTTTTCAAAGTCCAAATTATTTTTCAACAAAAATGCTGCTTATGCCTGTGAGAAAAAATGTTCCCATCATAACTACAATTTCAAATTCTTCACAAATAATTTTAATAACCACATGTAGATAATACACTATCTTTTAAAAGTCTCTTTTTTTTAACTAGTCAGTGGAGAGCTTTTTTTAATATTTCACGTAATGAATTCCTACTGTGTCAATAAAGCTTTGGTCGTTAATTGAATGACTGTCTGATGTATCTGAGAAAGGAATTTGTTTCTCTGGCCATGCTGCCAACTTACAGCAGAATGATCGACACTTAATATCAGCAATTAAAAGGACCTGTTCAAATATCATATGGAATTCGTAGCTTGGGGTAGTGTAGGAGAACTCTTCACCAAGGAAAACTCATTCAGCGAATGCAGAGAGTAATTGAATTAGACACATTTTAACATTATTATTCAAAGAAAAATAAACACACGCTACATAGAAGCATTATGGAAATATTCAGAATGTAAAACATATCCAGTTAATTTGTTTCCCATGCATTCATGGTTTCATTTATTCCTTTTATTTTTCAGTCCTTGTTTCTTTTTCATTCTATTTGACCCAGAACCAATGAGAAAGCAGCACTTAGACCTATGAACTTCCCTTATGCTTTTCTAGTGGAAAAGGCTGCAAGGAGAGGGAAAGGACTCTAAGGGCTCAAGTAACCAAAACCAAAAAAAGGTTGAAGACTACAAACAAATTTGCCTCAGGTCCACAGGTCTGACCGTCCCTATCTCAGAGGAGAAATCTGGTCTTGATTGTTTTAAGTGAAACACTCAGGGGAAGGCTGTAAACACTGCTGAGAAATAGCAGAATGGGGTTCGAGCAACTCCAACTGAGAGTAGTCACAAAAAAGTTGTGACTTTCAGCTCCTCACTGTTACCGAGCACGGACTCTCTGAAGGATGGAAGCAGGAGCTCCTGCCTCTTGCTGAGGCAAGATGTTGCCACAGAGCTGATCCGGGGTGTTTGCCTTCACTAACATATAGGGTTTCTGTTTCCAAGCTCTGGGTGATTTCTTCTACAAGCCCCTGACTCTTACAAAATAAAACATTGCCTCTAGAAGATGGGAATAGGACAGGAGAGACCATAGTAATGTCAAACTTCAGGCGCTAAAATGCCTTGCTAATGCCCTGATTTACAGCAATGATAATGAAAGATGTTACAAAGCAATATCTTGACACATCAGGCTGTAAGCAAACCCTACCCACCAACTCTTATGCATAGTGGCCTCTTTACTGATGGTCTACAAATACACCAAAAAAAAACCCACTTCAAAACCCCATCATCAAGTAAAAAAAAGTCTGTTTTGCAAATCTCTCAAAAGAAAAAGACTTTTCCTTTGCTAATTAAAGCTCCTTAAATGAAAACATGCAAGCATTTGAGCTATTTGTTGTTGTTGTTGTTGTTGTGAATTTGGCTTGCTTTTTTTAAAGTTTTCTTTCCACTGACTTTCCCTGGAGTGTTTATTCCCACAAGTGATGGAAAACGGAAGCGGGTGGGACAGCGAGAGCCTGCACAGAAAGGTCTGAGCTAGAAAGGCCCTTCCAAGGCTAACCCAGAATTTCCTTGCTTTTCTGATCTCACTTTAATCCCTCACTTAAAAATGCTCTTGTGCATTGAATTTCCATTTTTAAAATCAAACTGTGACATTGTGTCATTTTTTTAAATTAGAAATAGGGATATCTGAAAAAATGTAATTCCTACATTTTATTGCCATTCAATGGCCCAACAGACACCACATGCATGTGTCAAGAAATAAGAAAAATAAAGAGCTGTGTCAAATGACAAATCTAACACATAGATCTCCTGAGTTTCCCTAGTGACTGCTCTTTACTTGAACTAAAAATGCAATAGGCCAGCTCCACTGTGTTCATCAGTGTTATTACAAACATGATAGACAGCATGATATTTTCTTCCTGAAAACAATTTTTCTTCAGCAACTAAGAACCAGAGGATTTATTTCCTTCCCACCCAGCCCACTCTCTGCCACCAGTGGAGGTGCTGAAGATGCAAGGAATGCATGTCTTGAGCCCTAATTTTTTATGAAAGCTACAGGATGAAATTACTAGATTTGCCTAGCAAGAATCATATATTGGTTTCTCAAAACACATTAACTCAGAATGTTCACTCTTAGCAACCTGCAATCTAGCTTGGAAAAAAAAAGTCAAACAATTTGTGAGCTTCACAGTTTCTTCTTCCTCTGACTGCACTGACCTCTTGTCTAATGGGGAAGATTAGGCCTTAAGGGAGTCTGAAACAGAGTCCAGTTTCAGGCACTGGAATTTAAACATACCAATTTCACAACAGGCTGGTAGAATTCACTGGGGATATGTATACAGAGGGACAGAAGGAAATTAATGCATGTTGGTTACTTCATCATTTAACCTACTTGTCTAGGTTAATTGATGCACCTTTGGCTGTTATTATAAATGGCAAAGAAGAGCATTTACACGTGAATATTTTCCAATTTTTCAGACACATTCTGGTACTGCACATGAACATGCAGCAACAGATTTACTGAAAATGGCTGGCTCTCAATGGCTTGCCCCTTCATTTAAATAAATAAAAATATGTGTACACATACACACAAGCACAAAAATGTATCCAAGCCAAGATTTAAAATAATGGGTGCATAAGGTTAGCTATAAGACCTATATTTAGACCTACTTTAAAACATTTTGAAAAGAAAGACACTGCATTTATTTTTAAACTTTGGCTCAGAAACAGATGCAGAGATGTACCATAGAGAGTGTGGGAGATGCTAAACTGTCACCTCATGTAACCTTTCCTTTCATTCTCTACTATGCATATTTTCAAGATTTTTCCTTTGCATGGACTCCTCAAATTCTACAATGTAGGGGCAGACACCTTTAAAATTGTCATAGGGATAATTTTGTATTATATACAGGAAGTTTTTTTCTTTTTGTCACCCTTCACAAACTCCTTTGGGGTAGACAGCATTGAAAACCACCGTTGAAACATGTTTTCATGCAGAAATATTTCCTTTTGAGTAATGCCTGTCTTGCTTTTAACCTTGTTATTTCTCATCTTCTCTTCAGATTATTAAAAAAATAATTATTACCAAGGGATGCATAAAGAAAAACTCAGTGTCCTGCCTGAATGCCAAAGGCATTCCTATCAGAAAGCATCTTAGTCTAAATTTGGCTGTTTCTCAGAATTGTAGACTTCTGACGTGCAAGTGCACTATGGTCAAAGCAAAAAGAATCTTCAAGAGAGAAAACTGGAAAAACACCAGCTATCACATCCAAAATCTTTGAAAATGAGATTCACAGAGAAACACAAGTAGAGCTGAATCATAAAAATGAGATGAACTATGCCTAGCTGTAATGAACATTATAGGTGTGGTGCTCTTGAAAGGGACTGACCTGCTATGAGGTTTAATTTAGGTCTTTAACCCCTCTCCGTAACTAAGGTTAAATCCCTTGAGAAAACAATAGTTTCCAAACATATTTATTTCTAAATATTAACTTTGATTTGTCTACATGAAATTGTGATAAGGTTACTCACTCGAAAGCAAAAGGACCATTTTGAACATACTCTTGATGGTGCAGCAAATAGTTTAAAATTAAAACAGTTGGGTTTGTTCTTTGCTAGTTTGTAACATTTAAATAGAAATGTATAATTTGAGAGCTCTCACAAGTTTCTGATTTTAGCAGCAGATATATCACCTGCTTCTATAATTGTTCAGGGTTGGGGTTTTTTTGCAAAAATTTTGACAATAACTGTTATCAAGGGTAAAAAAAAAATAGTACCAGCCTGTCTGATAAACATGTTTCCCTGCCCTCACACCCCAGTGAGCACTGTGACACTATACTTTTATCATCTAGTGTGTGCTCAGAATGAGCTTAGAACAGCAATTGCCAGGAATAGGCAGGCGATAAACTGCATTGATTTAACACATCTTGTTTTCAATCATGCTCGGATTTTCTGAGCACGCATTTTTCCTGTACTTCAGCTTGTAGCTTTTATCTGACGAGCTGATCCCTTTTCACTGGAAAATGAAAAGGTCGCACAATAAGACACGGTTTACTGGAACTTGAGCACGCACCAGGGAAAGTATTTTAGATAAATACTGTCAGACATAGTGGAGCTGAATTTCAACAACACAATTGCTAAACAACAATACTTATTACTCTCTAGAACAAGCCTACAAGCAACTTACAGCTCACAGCAGGGGAGATCTCAGAGTTAGGCTCAATAGTTAAAGAAATCTTATTCAAGCCTGTTTAAAGATGCAGCATTGCTTTTGCCTTACATGCACCAACTAGCTGTACCTCAGGACCAAGCTAAATGCCCCCTCAGATGCTTTAATAGGCAACTTATAAATAAAGGAAAACCACATCAATGACTTTTCTTATTCTTTTGTCTTTTTTTTGGCAGAAAGGTGATTGACTACATGCTTGATTTAATTTAATCAAATGGAGTACAGGGTGGTGGTAAAAATAAAATTATCCAAATGTGAAACTAATTTAACTGAAACTAATTCATTAACCAAGGTGAGCTTCTGAGGAGGTCAGTAAACAAACAAGGAGTAATATGGCATGAACCATCTACCAATGGCCAAGGTACAGTAGGCTCATAAGAATAATTCATTTCTCTCCTCCCTCTGAGGTGGCTGCAATGATCTTGACCAATATAGCACTGAAAGCAAAATATCCTCAATTATTCCTACAAGAAGGGGTAAAGAAAATTTACAAGATACCCTTTACTGCACTGATTACACCCAAGAAAAGATCTCACCAAGTCAACAGGCAATCTGACTTCATTTTCTTCCTCAGCCTAAGTTGACTAACACCCTTCTCCCCATGTGGGCTCTCTCAGAACTCATTTACAGGTACTTCCGCACCACTGTCAAAAAGCATGTAACCACTCTTACACAGCAAAAGTGCTGCAAACAGGTGAAAAGTCCTTCCTGCCTTTTCTCTTCTCCATGGTATATCTGGTGACCAGTGTCAGGACCCAAGAGAATGGCCTGAAGTTGTGTCAGGGGAGGTTCAGGTTGGATATTAGAAAAAGGTTCTTCACCCGGAATGTGGTTGGGCACTGGAACAGGGAAGCGGTCACAGCACCAAGACTGACAGAGCTCAAGAAGTGTTTGGACAATACTCTCGGGCACATGGCTGGTCCTGTGCAGGGCCAGGAGTTGGACTCAGTGATCCTTGTGGGTCCCTTCCTACTCAGCATATTCTGTGATTCTGTGATCATTCATCACTTTTGCTTACAATTATATACTTTTGCTTACAATCTCTGCAAGATGGGGGTAGGAAACTCCAGCCTGTGATCCAATCTGCACTTCTGAAGAAAGCAGCCATGCCCTCCAGGCAGCCAATCACCAAGACACAGCTGCTGGCTCAGCTTAGCTATACAAGTAATGAGACACAGGGATACCACCTATTCTTTAGGAAAGTTGCAATACAGAGGGAAGTCCCAAAATCAGAGCATCATCCCCACAAACCTCCTTCCCATTTATCTATCAGCAACGTCAGTGCAAAAGAGGTGCAAAATATTTCTGTTTTCTTCGCTCCTCCTTTAATGTGCTTATTAGTCATTTGGGTCCACCATAAACTCATCTTAAATTCACTTTGTCCAAGATCCTGAACCAGTTTAAAGCAGAATCATTGTGGCAATTTTTGTGAAACTATACTGCTACTGACTGGAGCTTAGTTAGCCTATTGCATATACACATCAGATAGCCTAGTCTCCAGCTCTAGTCAGATTCATTCATCTTTTTCAGATATTATGCTCACATTGTAGGACTTACAGAAAGAATATGGTAAATATTATTTAAATCACATTTTGAATTATAATTTGAAATAGGCAAGTCACAAGCAAAGGAATAGACCTCAAGAAAAATATAAAGTAAAATCCAACTTTGCATGCAATGCCATTTTACAATCAGCCTCATGAGCCTGACTGCGAGAGAACTCACACAAGCATTGATTTCTTCCTCTCACCTGGCAAGTTTTTTTTTTTGCTAGACGAGTAAGTTGAAAATCCGTGCTGCATTTTAGGGTTATCTCATGCAACACGGGCAGAATTCTGATATGTCTTCTCCATTAAGTGCTCATAATCCCAGAAATGAAAGTAACTCATTTCTTCCCAGGGTGCCTGTTAACTGAGAAACTCATCTTAATTGAATGCGCAGATCAGTTAACCATCTTCAGATTCGCAAGCCATTAGTGCCCCATTTGCACAGCAGCTCTGCTGGCAGGTCTCCTCCCAGCCCCGCGCTCAGGGGGGATCGGAGGTTCAGCGAAGGAGGGGAGGTGCTGGAGGGGATGAGCAAAGCACCGTCAAGGGCTTATGCTCATGACAAAATGAGTGCTCTGGGGCTGAACAGGCTTTTGCTAAATTATCGGCGGTAGATCACCTTGCCAGTCAATTACAGGGGAATCAACAAATACTGCAGCTATACTGCAGCTCTGCCCCCAAATACGAGTTAAATAGCCTTGGAACACGCCTATAGAGAGATCACTAATCTGGAATCTGGAGCCTCACAGGCATAAGAGAAGAGGAATTAAAAATAATTGCTTATATCACTCCCTTTGCATCTTGCCTCTCTTCCACCCTCACAATTTACCATCTAGAAAATACTTGGTAAACCAGTGAAGATGAGTATGGAAATTAAAATATCTGAAGTGCAACTGTTTCCCTATAAAGCTGACGCTTCAAGAATAAGCCGCAAAAGGCAAGGAAAAGACGATCCAGACTGAAACTCACAGTCCTGTCATGACACACTTGCAATGTTTCATTCACAGTGGGAGTGAACTGACCTTTGGTTCTTCACTGCTGAGTCCGGGATATGCAGCAAAACATCTCAGCTGCTTGGTGGCACCCCAAAGCAGTAACCACACCCCTGTGCTCATCAGCACTTGTTCATCAACTAACTGACACTGTTCTGAGGGAGCTGAAACTTTTCTGCACTCCAGTAGGGCTCACCAAAATTAACCATTTTACTTTTAATAGGATTTTAAAAATATTGTGGTTTGGATTAATTTTTCCTGAGTTGGAAATATTACAGTTTCCCTAATTCAACAGAGAGGTAGAATAAACAGATTAAAGACTGCGACCAGAAAATTATTAGAGAATAGAGTGAAAAATATAAAGTTACCCTAACCCTAACCCTGATACCATCACACAGGTTTATAATCATGAATTTTCATCTGTTTATTTACAATTTTTTTAGGTATCATTGGCAGCCTATAGGAAAATTCAGATCCCAGCTCTGAAGTTATCAATAAAATACCTTTCAAGTAGCATAGTATTACCATTTTCTCATGTATAAAACAAATACCTGCCTTCCATCCAATTCAAAACAAAAGCAAATCCCAGTGTAATAGATTACATTATTCTGCATAATTTTTTTCCAGTAGATTTCATAAGAATTGTTGTCATAAAAAATTGCCACCAAAATATATGTGTATTGTACTAATATGCCTCAAAGTTCAATACCGACACAAACAGTATCATCAGGTGATAAAAACAAAGATGCTGCAAGTGTGACATGAAAAAAAGAGTATTCAAATGTTAAAATCTAATTTAGCAATTTGCAAATTGCTACTCTAAAAGGAGGAATTTAGCATTAATCTTGCTGGAAGTGGCATATTTATCAGTAACTGATTTGTAGCTTTCCAGGCAGTAAGCAATGGATATAAATACACTTCTGGGTCCATCAGCACTATGCAAGAATGCGCTTAAACAGACAAACTCACTAAGGCCCTGAGTGAGCAAAGTATTAAGCACCTGCCTGCCAGAGTTAATTAGTCTGCGCAGAGCAAAGCACCCGATGCTTCTGCTCCTGCTCCAATCCAGCTCCATCACAACCGCCCTGGGGCATCCCTGCTTCCTGCTCTCCTAGGTGGTGTATCAAAAACTTCAGTGAAGCTCTTCCTTCCTCCATGATCCCACTCCATGCCAAGCCCATGGTCTTGCTATCCAACCACTCGTGGTAAGGAAACCTTCGCTCACCAAGGAGGACACAGGGACGGGGTGGGGAGGAGCAGCCTCCCGCTCCATCCCTTGGCGCTGCACACTTAGAGAGGAGCTACTAGTCTTGCATTTGGCTCCTCTGCAAAGCAGCCACAAAGGCTTTTGGACACTGGCTCTGTGCAAGGGAGAATTTGCAAAAATGTCCAATGTCTTGGGCTTCTGAGAATATCACTTTGATTTTGTGCTGAAAAGCCTGTGCTGGTGCCTGGCAGCCTGTGTGTGTCACTGGGCAGAGTCAGGGAGGCATGGCCCACACCTTAGATGGACTCTAAAGTAAGAAGATTCCCACTAGTGGAGTTCACTCACTGTACTGTCATTGATTTTTACATTCTCTTCCCTGTCTGAGTGGATGATCCACATTCAGTGGCAAAGGCAGTTATTAAAAATAAATCTAAGTTGTAGTCAATTGAGTACAAAAATGGACAAGGTATTGTGCATCCTGCTGGAGCAGATGGATCCTCACTCATCAAAGCCAAAGCTGGGAGAGACACAGCAATGATATTTAAGTCTAGGACATGCAAGCTGGTAGATGCTTTTCCCAAGCAGCAAAGGAAAATCTAATGTCACGTTTTTCTTCCAAACTTTGCTTGTTGCACAAAACAAAAGTGAATGAGCAAAAGAGGCAAAAAAATCCCACGAGATTACCCTGCTCTACCTGTCAGTCTCCTTTGTTCCCTTTCATTCTGTAATTCTGCAACCCCCCCCAACAGCATAACAAAGTCCCCTTCAAAAACTACTATTTCAGTAGTTTATAACAAGTATAAAGTAAAACATGTACTGAAACACTCATAAAAGGAAACTAAATACATCATCTCCTGGGCACCCAGAACAAAACTGGAAAGAAATACTTTTTTTTAACATTCAAATATTCTCATATTAAATAATTGGAAAGGGAGAGGTCCAACTCTACTTTACAGCTTGTTATGCTGTGAAATACCATATTATTCTATAGGCAGCATTCATCTTCCTTCAGCTAAACTGACCCACTGAACTCTGGTGTGTCAGATGGCAGAATTTAGTTTCAAATACTCTTAAAAAAGCAGTCAGGGTTGATTTTTATTACATTTAACTACTAAGCATGCAAATCATTATTTATTATTGGTTAGGCTTTCAAATCCCACTGGATGAAAGAACACATTACATGATTTGTTCAGAAATTTTTTTTTTTTAGCATTAAAAGCTCTGTATTTCAATCAGATTATGGTTGTGGAGACCTTAAGTTTCAAGGTATTTCCCCTGCAAAAAAGATGTATTTCCAATAGCAAGAGTGAAGTGACCCTCTTTGTTGTGTACCTATGCAGTGATTTTTTGCCCTAGTAGAAGAACTCTTTCCACATTATTTGGCACCATACATTCCTTGTAATTTATAGTTGTCCTGAATTATTTCTCAGTTTTAGAGCTGGGGAACAAATAACCACAAAGCCATAAAATTTAGGTACCTATGCCTATTTAAAAATCCCAGCAGGCACCTAAATGAACTTTCAGAACTGTAAATGCAATTAAAATTCTGACTGTAAGTAACAGAGTCAAAATTACAAAAGAAGCCTGAGATTAAAAACAGGGGTTTCTGCCATTGGATGATGAGCTGCTGCTCACCAGTGCTGTGGACCTGCAGTTTGCACTGTCTGGTAGTGTCAGGCAACACCGAGATCCTGCTATTGTTCAAGTTTTAGTGGAATAAATCTGTGAATAATCACAAGGTTCCAAATTCAAAATTCATTATTTTGTGCTGTGCTGGGCAAGGGTAAAGAGTTGCCCGTTGGGCACAATTTCTCAGTAGCAAACTGCGTAGGAAAGGAGCTGTGAGTCAATGATAACCTCCCCTTCATAAGCACATAAAGTTTTCTAACTTCAAAAGGCATTGATGAGTAAAAATTAGTATCTGCCCAACACTGCACTATTGCCTTCAAGTAGAATTTATGCTATTTGAAGTTTTTAAAATGTATTTGTATTCTTAATTTATTCCCAATCATGATGAAATCGTTTGGAAACATGGAAGATCGCCCCCCAAAACCAACATTTAGCGACTGTCATTGACTTCCCATTTAAACAACAGGATAGACAGAGGAAAGAGCAGCATTTTCCAACCTGCGGTCACCAACGTCCAGGACTCCAGAAATCCTGCAAATGTGTCTTGGTGGCCCATGTAAGGGAACTTAAAGAGATGCAAGTCAGTTGCCAGCAGGTTCCAAGTCACTGCACAATTCATTGTTCAAAGGTCTGCATTTGTCCTGGAAAATATTTAGGTGTCCACAACCCTGAAAACTGTTGAACAGAGACTGCAATAGAAGGTTTGTTGGCACAAGCTCTCCTCCCTCTGGAAGATTTGCTACATACATTGAGGCACCCGCTTGGAAGATTGTGGATATTTTCTGCTGAATGGGGCCCTTGGAGAGGAAATATTTGATTTACTGCAGAGTTCTCATTTCCCTGAATTGCAAATAAAGTGTAATTTGATTAAATGTAAATGAATCCTACAATACTTTTGGTGGCTTGTCTGAAACAATTGATTGTAATGGGCATCCATCATTTGGCTTGATTTTAATTCAGAGACAAAAAAGGCAAAATGAGAAAACTAAAGCAAGTGCCACTAACATTCTAGAGCTGGAGCAGTCGAGATTCCTGGCGTTGGACTGTCATTCCCATTGTTCTCGGAGAGCAAGCAATGCAGTAGAGGGGAAACACAACAGCAAAAGAAAAAGAAGAATGTGAAACATATACATAGAAATAGTTCTAGAGGAAAATTAAGCTTTTTCACAATGAATTCTGTTAAATCAGCTTAAGGAGCACAATTTGTTAAATTTATTTTAACATCAATATTCTAAAATGAACGAGTAAGGAAGACGAATATTGTTCTGTGTTTTTCAGTCAGAAGAAAAGCTTTGTTTTTATAGATCACCCAAGTCCTTTTTCACCATGATAATTTCCAAGTGCATAATACTAGTTTCAGCAGTTCTTGTGGTCTGAAATAATAAGAGAAGTGAGATTTCTGATAAACACAAGCTTGATAAACTTTTGGTGTCACTTTCTTCAAATGTGGAACTACTCCAACCACAGAGATAATAATAGATGACCAGATTGTAACTGCTTTATTGCTTCTTTTTCCTCATAAATTTTAATTTTGGAAAGTTAAGTGAAAAATGTGGTTTCAATTTCCTACAAATTGCACACAATTTGGTTTTAACAAGAAAATAGAAAGAGATGGTACGTTCTTTGGAGTGAATTAGGGAGAAGAGTTTGTTTCTTTGTCTTTCAGCATCATCAGAATAACAAAGTACAAAATGAAAAAAAGATGACTGTAGAAAAAAAAAAGGCAACTGTACAATGTACTAAGAAAAGTACCAAGTAATTCGTTATCTAAATAAGCTCTGAGCAATTTAACAAGATAATACCATTTCTCTAGCCTTTCCCCCCTCTGTTTTACCAGACTAGAGCTTAAAAGAACTCAAGCTGCATACACGTGTTACAGGAAGTCTTCTAATAAGAAAACACTGTGTACATAACATCTTGCTCTCTCAGCAATTGTCAAAGTGCCTGTTCAGACCATATTAAAAAGGCTTGGATAACTACTTACATGGAACTAACAAAACAAGACTGGAAATGAAAGCCAAAAGAAGACAGATAATATTTCTTTTGTCCAAGAGGTGTGTGGGACTCAAATCAGTTTGTGGTACCCGTACCTACAGTTACAATACACATATTAGGACCTTAAATCATGTGAAAGGTGACCCAGCTTTCCTTCAGCAGCAATGGTCCAAAGAGAGGCTTTCGAGGAGATGGAAGATGCCCTGGAGGAGGTAAGAGCAGCATCAAGCAAATGGGAAGAGGGGATCCTGCCAGTGCTGCCAGCAGAGAAGTGAGTGGGTTTAACTCGGGATGTACAGGGAGACGACCCAAGTCCAACCAAACCTACTGGTCAGCACAGCTACGAAATGGAACGGTGGAGATCAAAATACAAGATGGAAAATCTGCTAAATGTTTGTAGTCAAGCAGTCTAGACTTACTGTAAGGACTGTAGGTGTTGTGAATCTTAGAATATTCCCATGAAAATGTGCAATGGTTGACAATTAGATTTCTAATTTCATATAGCACTTAAGTAACGTAAAGAGGTTCCTTGAATTCCACCAAGTTGTTTGGCTGCTTCTAAGTAAGGATGTTCTTAAAAATTAAAGGATACCAATTGCTTTACACAATTTTTAGTGAAAAATATAGTGAAAATTGGGTAGTAATGTCTGTAAAAATTGGGCCTTTACCAATTTTCTTTAAAATGTGCAGAGCTTCTGGAAAAAAAAGTAGTAAATAATGTAATAAATTTTAGTGCAAAAGAAATTTTCATTATGAAACTGTATGCTAAAAAAACAATTTCCCTGGAAAGAAAAAAAATGCTGGCACTGTAAGAAGTACTTTGGGGGGGGGGAACAACTTCCATAAAAATTCAAATTACCAAATTTGTAAAATCTAAAGGGACAAAAGCTATTAGGAAATCACTGCACAAATTTGAGAAAAATCTGTGATGAATATCATGCAGCTTTAGACTTTATTACACAAATCCCTAGGAAATTTTTTTCCATAGGAAAACTTTCATTGGCCAATAACTGTAAGTCTCAAACTGTTTTCTAAAAAAACATGTGTGTGAACAGATGAAACTGCTTAACCGCTCTGTTGACACCCCATGCCATAGTTGTTTCCTGTGTCAGCCATAACCCACATTTTTTGTCTGTCCTATGACTGTAATCACCAAAGGCAGAAAAACCCCACAGGCATTGCCAGTGCCCTAAAAAGATGCCACAACCCAAACACCTCAACGAGAAAACAATTAGTGAATGGAAAAGCATGGCCCTACTTCTTTCCAGAGGCAACAGTATGCAACTGTCCCTTCCTGACTGTAGATGCAAAGAGTGCAGGAGAAGAGGGTTTTCTTCACCCCACGTGTCCCCGCAGAGTCAGAACACACACCTCAGTCATTTATCATCATGCCAGCTCAGCCTGCCAGCTTGACAAGGATTTTTCCCCCGGGGTTTCTAAACAAGAAATGTTATTTAGGTTCCGAAAACAATTGCACGTTTTCTGCTTCCTGAGCCAGCGTAGATCTGTGAGCATGCAAATGAAAGGTGTCTTAAACCTGCCAGGGCTGCGGCCACAGCACAACCCTCAGCCCTCCTTGCCCAGGGAAAGCAGGCCTGGATGGAGGGAGAACTTGTGCCTGGGAGAGCAGCACACGGTGAGACACAATGGCCATCACAACCTCTGCTCCTTTCGGTATCGACGGTTCAAGTCTTACTGCGGGGCCTTGCAGTTTACAGAAAGCAATTTTCTTTGGCCTCTGCGTCAGCCATAGATTATTTTCTTCCTTTCATTTTTCCTCCCTCCCCCCCATTCCTTGAGCAGAAGTGTCTGCTTCACTCTCCCTCCCTCGCTGTATGGATTAAAGGGGGGAAAAAGGACAAGCCTTGCAAGTCCAACAACGCTGAGGATCCAGTGCAAATCCTGCAGATCAATGTTAGCTGAAATTTGCAGGAGGCCTGATCTGTTCAGAACTTGCTCATCTGGTCTGGCTCATATTTCTAGATAATGATCATGGGGGATGCAGTAAGTTTACAGCACATACAGAGCAGCTTCCTCACAGAAGAGGATGCATGTCTGCCTTCACAAGTCCTAAAACGTTGCCCTCTTACAGAAGTTCACTATTTTTTTTACCTCGTACAATTTCTTACTTCTTAATTATTTTTTTTTTACATGGGTAAATCTTATCTGTGCTCATTATAAACGTCTTGCTGCTAAATTATTTATGCCAAACAATCAAGTGTGGTACCTTTGCAGATGTCAGCAGATAAACAGAAATGCAATGTTGCATGATGGAGTTTAATGCTGTGGAAATGTCGGGGCGCTTATTCTAAAATTCCACTGACCTTTGCTGTCCTTTTTTTCAATGTTTGCTTATTGCCACCGTAAGGAAACACTGCAATGAGATTGGGAATTTTTATACGTGGATCTTGAAAGTCAATATTTAAGGGAAGCATGTTTCCCCAATTACACCATTTCTGATTATGTGCTATCAAAAGAGACAGTACAGAGGTACCATTTATACAGAACATGGGCAATATGTGTGATACAGCAAAGAGAGCAAGAGCAAAACGAGATAAACCAAACTACAGGGATGTCTTAAGAGGAGCACTGGAGCACAGTGTCTGCATGTTGTTACAGGAGGATACTGTGGCATTAAGATATTACAGGTTTGTGGTTATTTTGGGGATTCCTCTCCTCCCTTGCTGGCAGTCCAGGCTCTGTGGGACCTGTGTAACAAGGCAATAGTGTCTGGGAAATAATGAGCAGGGGAATGCAGTGCTGTTCTTTCATTGCAATGTTAGGTGCGATGTTGCACACTAAAGCACTGGATCAATACTTCCAGCAGCAAGCCGTTCAATACACCTGAATTATTGCTTCATTTTTCTTCTTATTATAGATGAGTTGTGTTATTATTTTCCCCAAATCGATATTTTACAACCTTTTTTATCCGTTTCTCCATAAATTTTGTGATTACTTTAAACTGGGAATTCCGGTACACTAAATAAGATGCAGTATCTGAGAGGTACTGAATGTACCAACACGATTTTTTACTCCAGACACTGCTTAAAGGCAGATCCTAATCAATAGCTAAGTAGGAAAATTTTTACGTAAGGAAGTGGGAAGCAGCGCCAAGCTTACAAAATCCAAATTCAGGTTCCTAGAAAATACTTGTTAGAAAAGACTATTTTAGAAACACAGGGAAAGAGAGGTCTGATGGGCACTTTGCGTGGGAAATTTAATTCCAAACAAATATGCTTTTTACTTCCCCTCAGCTAAAGGGCGACCATAATTCACTGAAATTGTTTCTTACAAAGCAGATAATCCCGTGCACCTTAGAGTGATTTAATTAGCTTCCGTAGCTGTCTCCTGCTAAGTGTTTAAAGCATCTGCAAATCAAATCATGTTAACTCATCTGCTGCACCACTTTCTTTGTTCTATGCATAGGACCTTCCTAATAGCATTAATAGAAGCATGAGTTTCCCTGGAGAGGAGAGTAGCAAAGTGAGTTAATTACATAGTTATTGTAAAATTGTGTACATTATTCCACAGAACACGCTGGATAAGCTGCTACACGGAAAATAATGACAATTTTTGGTGATCCCAAAGACCAAAATGTTACAATTTGAAAGGAAAATGCAGATTCCCACTGAAGTTGGAGGAATTCTGCCATAATCCTGCGTGCAGTCTGCCTGGCCTGGCTGCTCACGGGCTGCAGGGCAAGATCCTGGCTATACCCCACACTTCAGCTAAAATTTCCATCCTCACATTTACTGCAGAATTACAAGATCAAGCAGTAGGAGCTACAGTAATCTCCATTCAATGTTTTATAACACTTTAAAAATTTTAAAAGGAAAAATAAAAAATCCCTGGGATTTTCTGCTACAAACTGTACAGATTTCTGCTCATATCCATTTGGTCTAATTAGGAATGGCATCACAGACCCCTCAAGGAGAAAGTCCAGCAGTTTCTTCAAATCTAGGCATCAGTACTACGGTGGAGTAAATAATTAATAATAAACCATTCTTGCTCAGTAACTGTCCAAAGAGATATTTTTCTCCAATTATCCTGTTAGATGAAAGTATTTGTCAAATAGTTTTTCTGATTAACCTTATCCTTAGAGATAGATAATTACAGAATGGATTGTTACAAATTTTTGATTTAAATTCTCCATTTATAGGATGTGTTCCAAGAGGGCATCGCTTCACCTCTGTGTTTGCTGGTTTTGAGTCATGTTTCTTAACAACAAACAGTAAGTTTTGTATCTTTATGTAGCTTTGCCTTTGTCTAGGCAAAGACATATACACCATGGAAAATTCACTTTCCATAGCACACTCTGATTTTTTCTTAAAACGGACTGTTTCAGCAAACTCACTTGTTCAGACACTCACAGGGAGCAAAACACTACAGGGAAACTGAAGGAAATTCATTGCCAAAAAACAAATGAATATTCATGGTCCACAGAAATACCCTTATTTCCCAACTCTAATCAGCATGAACATCTGTGAAAAAAAGTCTAATGGGGGAAATTGGAGAGGGGAGGGGGGTCATTTCCATCCTTTCCCTTAGGCCCCAATTTAAAGAAGGTTCATTTGTCTTTTTAACAGAACTTGCAAGCAATGAAAGGATGAACAGTTTTGGTGAAGAAACAATGTGCAGACTGGCCTTGTCTTTGGGAACTTTGAACTAAATTCTTCATTCCAGAACAAAACATAACTAGTGCAGATTCTTGTTCCTACCCCTGGCATGCCAGACCTGTGCCTTGCCCAGAGATCCCCCTCTACCAACACCAGATCCTGAGCTGATGGAAATACCCAGGGAAAATACAATCTAAGGTAAACAGGCAGGGCATGGCTCACTCTCATCCTTTTGAATAAATGGCATGCACAGTTCAATAAAAGATTTAAGGGAACAAAAAGTACCTCAAAATTAAAAACCTGGAGAGAAAATATTATTGTTTTTCAGTATGACAGACAGTTGAAGACCTATTTTTAGGCACAACAATCTAGTGACTATTTCTAGTAGCTGTGCACGACATGCATGTGAACTTTAGGGAAAATTCTTTTTGGAGTGGTGAAACTAGTCAGAGATCTACATTTGGAAAAAATATTTCCCTTGCAGAGGTGACCTTTCAGCATGAATTCGTAGTTACTTCTGGCAGCAAAATCTTGCCTTTCAATTTTACAAATATAAGCTTGCTACTAGAACTATGCCTGAGCATACAAATTGTATTTTTACTTGAAGAGTTGTAGTCTTCTACGGAAAGTATCCCACTGAAAGCTAGGAATTGGATATAAGTTAGGGGGGGAAAAGCAAAACAAAAGAAAAAGGGGGCCATAAGTACATGTATTGCAGAAACTATCAGGGATTGCAGTATTTGGGATAATGGTTACTTTCCTACACAGCACCTGGCAGGCAAGGCACTGAGGGTGTAATGCTTCTCATCCTGCTTGTTCAAACATTTGTTTAGAGCCCATCTGCAGACAGAGACAGAGAGAAGTTTCCTGATCGTGATTCACTCACATCTAAGATGATATCTATGACAGTCAAGCAGGCATCATGCTCCAAAGGGTTCATTAGGTTTTTATCCTTTAAGCAGACAAGGTACAGCAATTTCCACAATTATTCATAGGTATTCCAGGTTTTGCTCTGTAAATTTCACTAATTTAAAACGGAGAGTTTGGCATCAATTTCTGTTTTAACAAATATGTATTTTTGCTAGATGACTCTTACAACATCTTGATTTCCATGTGCATTTTCTGTCCCATGGGGTCATAAAAAAAAAAATTCTTAGTTTATTGTGTGACGGTTCTCTCTGTGGTTTTTGGGTTGGGTTCTTTTAGGTTTGGGGAGGGGAGTGGAATTTTTTTTTAATTAACACTCTGTCAGCTGGGCATGGGGTTTCCTTTTTTTAACCACCAATGCTGACACCTGGTGCTATCCAACAGCAGTTCAAGTCCACAACTCCTCAAGCAAAGAGGTTAACCACAATTTATGGCAATCAGAAAAAGAAGAAAAATTACATTTAAGAGGGGAGAGGATAGATATTACAGAAGACACTGAGAGATGAAATAACAACAGGTATGGCCATCCGAATACCTTAGGGCAAACTATGCAAGACTGTAGGTCTTCAAGGACCAAATCAAGGATATTTACTATGATACTGAAGGGATGGCTCACACTTGTCTCCCCAAGGTGGAAACTGCCATGAACTATCCAGTCATTGGCAGTCTAAGTTTGGTGCTGTATGAAAGAAGTTAATGCAGAATAGCTGACATGCTGCAAAACCTGAGTCTAATTTACATCATGCTAACATGTTTGTGTCGTAATATATTAAATAACTTCTGTCCTACCTTCTGGAATAAAATAAAATCTGCATATGCTTGGCTTGTCAGACTTAATGTAATATCTTTATTTAACTGCAGAGCTCACAACAGACAAGTGGCAAGATCCAGTGGCAAAACACCTTTCAGTGAAGGTTATACAGTTATATACAGACCTTAAACAATTGGTCTTGAGATTTTCTTGAAAATTGAAAAAAAATACAGTAATATTAGCACCACAATGTTCTCCCTTAGCAACAACTGGGCGATGATAGTGACCTTCCAGAAGGTCTTAGGGAAGTTTGTTGGGGATGTTGAAACTTTTGTGCAGATTGAATCTTGAAGGAAATTCTAACTTCTATAAGACATTAGTCTGCCATTATCATAAAATAAATGTGGACCATTGCCACATGTCTCACATCATTTAAAAGTCTGTGGTTACAATTCCCTTCCCTTCTGAGTTGCTCATCTTTCTTGGCTTCTGTGGTCCCAACAATACAATGTCTCCCCAGCCTCCCAGGGTACGTCTGCACTCTAGACTGCAGTGTTGCATACAAAAATACTCAAACTGACTTTAAATACAGCAATGATGGTCACTGCAACGATGGAGAAGAGGTAACTCTGCAAAGTTTTGGCCATTGTGAGGATTGAACCTAGTTATACTGGTACTAAACTGTTTCCAGCATCTCTATCCAGACACCACGGCAGACCACATCATTTATGCACTTGATATCTTCATAACTAAGCAGAAGAGTCTGTGTGAGTTCTTGCAAGATAGCAGAAAAGTACAAAGAACTTCACACTCCATGCAATAAATTGCTCTTGCATCCACTGAGATGAAAGGCTACAAGTACAAGATTTTCCTTTTATCTATATATTAACAAAAAAGCCTGAATCTGTAGACATGGGCTATACTGAGGCACATCTACTCTGTAGTCACTGCTGTCAGCGAGCTGTAACCAGGCTAGATAAGCATTACTGGCTGTGTAGGGATGCTAGTACAAGCACGAAGCAGGAGAGGCTGCCCAAGTCCTGCCTCCAGGGAACGATGTTGCACATCACAGCACTGGTCTGAGCCAGCCAGCCTGCCTGCACTTCTGGAACAAAATGCCTAAGCAAAATGAGCCCTCACTAACAAGCACCTCAAAGGATTAAGCACATCTTAAGGAGGCTATTTGGCAGGTAGTGCTGTGCAAGAGCATGCCTCAGGCAGCTGCACACTGAACTCACATCCTGGCTTCCTCACCAGAGCCCGCGCACGGGCACCTCTGACAGCCTGGCCACAGCTTGGCCGTGTTTCAACAACACACAGTAAATCCTGCTCCTGCTTCCAGCAGAAATCAAAACCTGCTGCACCCCATGAGAAGCGCAGGAAGGATGAGTTAGGTACACACATACCCACGAGGCAGCCAGAATTCCCAGCTAACAGTCTATGAAATATGCAACAAGTAGTCAAGGACTTGTCTGGGCCAGCAAAAAGATAGTGCCTTGTCCTCAGAGCACAGGACCAAAATGCATTAAGGTGATCAGTACAGCCACTGCTGCTACTCTAGACTGTCCATTTCTGTGGCATTTGGCTAACCTGAATACCCACACATTAAGAAATAAGGCAGTGAAGCCCCTGGTAGAAACAAAGTACAATTCAGGCTTTTTAGAAATTCATCTCAGCTCTCTGTTTTATTGGCCTTTTTTTTTTTTAAAAAAAAAAAGGAATAATATCATAGCAACTGACATGAGCTAAAAGGAGAATAAAAAAAAATATTGATAATTTCAGTCTGGAATAACAGTTTTGAAGCAAAGGTGTGAAAATTTAAAGGTTTTGGGGTGGGGATAAAGAAAAGAATTTATAAGGCTTATTTTGTGAATCCAGAGGTTAATTTATCATGGAGTAAGTCTGGAACTTGAAAAGCAAAAAATGGTTTATTGTCTATGAAGGTCAGATAACTATGTTATATCATATTCAATGGGTTAAGGTTCCAAGGGTCTACAGGGTTGCATGACAATTGCAGGAATCCTTATAAAGTCTAGTTTATACCTTTATCATTAATAGCTTTCTAATCCTTCACCACAAATTTATAGTTTAGAAATGGCAACACATCTTAAAGATTAAAGGTATGTGACAAACAGTTCATGTCCTTTAATAATCAAATCACATAGCTTAGATTGGGGGCTTATCAGGCTTTTTCCTATTCCATGGTTTCATAGGTAGAGAATACTTTATATCCCTATTACATGAATGATGAATGGGACCATTGGTTATGGGCTGTTATTTGCTTGGCTGTAGTCAATATGTTTTCTTTGGACAGGGACTTCAGTGATTTATTTCTCTTTTGGCCTTATCACTTATTAACTCAGGGCAGACAGAAACAGCCAAGGTTGTGAATAAGGACTAGTGCCCATTTAGACTTCTAATATCAGAGAAAATATTCTTTTTAATGATCTAGCTACCCTTTGCTGTGTAGACTCTGATTGCACTTCCCTCTAACTAGAAAATAAAGGTCATATTTCTTGGAAAGTGTATACATAAAATATGCAAAATAATATGTTTCCTTCACAGCCAGCTCTATTCTGACGGTTGCTGTAATTGCTTTCATTTTGAAGCTGTCCTACAGGTACACTGCACACTTTTAGTGATTGTTTTTTTGCAGTGTGTTATGGTGCTGCCAGTGTTTGAGAAATACCAAAGATAGGAGGGTTCTGTGTTCCTATGAGCATACAATAGGGATTTTCCAGTTTACCTCCATCATCTTCTCACTGTCTGGTAACACCGTTTTTCCTGAAATCAATTAGGATTCCTCCCAGCTTCCTTTCCTGAATTTCTGCAAACCAAACCAACCACCATAATATTGCTAATATTCCACCCTGTGACTGTCCATACTTCACTCCACTGGGCATGTCCTAACAAACTTCAAACAAACACTTTTGGAACAACATTAAACCCCCAAACGCACCACCAAATAACAAAGACTGAAACTATTTCCTCTAGAAAGTCTTGTTCCAAAACAATTGCAACCATTTTTTCCCCCTAAAAAAATGGTGGTTAGACTGGTGTTTAGACTGACTCAGCAGAGCAACTGAGTTAATGGACTGGAACACAGAAAGGGCCAGGTTCAAGCTTAAACTCAAATAGAGATTTCCTTAGGGTAACTTCTCTTTTCAAGGTCTGGTAGCACCCAGATCACATCTCTGATGTAGGGGGCTTGGAGGGAGAGACTGCACCAATCCCTTCTTTGTTTTCCCATCTGTATTTTACCTGCAAGTGTCCTGGACCCAGGAGTGCTGCACCCAGCTCTCCAGTGACTGTGGCATTATTAAATTTACCAGTAAAAGTTTACATTTAAAAATGATTTAATTTCATTCTTCCTTACTTGATTGTGCTGCACTAAGGATTTACCATCTCTCCTCTATAGAGTCTCTCTGAGCTGAGGAACAGATTTTATATGGAGCATGCAAAGTACAGGATAACCTGCAGCACAAGACTCTTCTGCTTTTAAGAACAGACACCAGCTCTTATTTTAAACTTTATACATTTCTTTATATTGAAGGATTTTGTTCTGTTCTTCTGTAGCACTATTTAACTTCAAGACATCCAATGCTTTTTATTCTACCACTCTTATTGGTATTTACTAGTGAAAGGCAGAAAAAAGTGCTGTTAAAAACAAATGGCATTCATTTGCTAGCTACCAGATCTCATAGCTGGTCAGTCTTCTGGAGAAGTGATGTGCTCTATATTTCATTTCAGATTAATGATTGTATCTTTGAGGGTGAAGAATTTTATAAACATGTCAGGATAAAACCTGAGACAGCATCAGAGATGCTGGATTTTTTCCTTTATTTTTATTGTTCTGTTGATGGTGCCCTTCTCTCCTCATTTATACTGATCAGTTATTTAAGTGCTCATGATTTAATAATAAACACACATGAATGAGGCATTGTAAAACTAATGAGGTTGTGTTACTGATTTTGAGAAAAACTGCCACTAGGTTTTAACATTTCTCAGGAACTAAGAGACACACGGCTATGACCAAGGTTAGCTGGTGCAAGGGTCAAACTCCAGTCTACAGGGATCAAGAAAGGCTCCAGTGGGGTTACAGGAACCTCCTGACAGCCAGATCTGTCTCTTTTCACCACTTCTTTTTTCTTCCCTTTTTTTTTTTTAATTTTCTTTTTTTTAAGTCCAAAAACTCCATAACTCTCCATTCTGAAAACTGATTGTTTCATTGATCATGTATCTTTTGAACTTTGCATAGTTATTGGTGCTTTCTTGAAAGAAGAAAATTTTACTAGCAAGTAAGTTTACCAGGCTGGAAACTTTAGGGACTCAAGATCAGTTTTTAAGTGGTTCCAGTTCTGACTAGATCTCTGTACGTGACTTCAACCTCTGCTTCTAAGGCCATGGACTGAAGTTTTAAATGGTGACAAGTAGTTTTGGTCTCTCACTCTTGAAGGTATTTGACTTAAAAAAATGAAAAGAGAATGATTCTCAGAAGACAACTACTCTTTTGTAATGCTTCTGTAAATTAAACCATTTAAAATTAAAAACCTAAAAATGAAGCCACCTAAAACTGAGACTTGTGGAAATGTTAACCAAATCATCTGTAATCTGTAAGGCTCTTCCTGTTTGTATACAGACTCAGATGTTTTCAGAAGTAAATAGAGGGTGAAATGAGGATGGAGCAGGATTTTTCCACATGAGGCTATTTCTTCTTTGTAGGGACTAGGGGAGTGTAAAGTTCCCTGAGAAGCCCTATGACATTTCAGAGAAAGAGGCAGTTTCCCAGAAATTCTGTGAATATCCTGACCTTCACAGCACTAGGATTTCTACATCCCTCCACACACAATGGCCAACAGGGTAACGCAAGCGCTGGTTGGCCCTGGCAGTGTCCACTCTGACCTACTCGGCCCTCACCACAGTTATCCTGGAGGATCAGCACTTGGCATCTGGGTTATTCCCACTGCACAGCAAGTCCTGTGTGTCCACACTGACCCTCCATGCACCCATTCTTGTTAGCAGCACTTCTAGAGATGCAGCACATCCCACAGCTTGTACCAAACCCCAAACGAACCGCAGGGAACTTGCCCGTTTCTGTAGGTGCCCTGTCAGCACACAAAGGGTTTAGCCCGCAGCCTCCCTGCAAGGCAAATTAAAATGGCCCCTAAATTCCAACTGTATCCAACCATGTAACCTATTTTCAAAAAGAAGGAGCACTATTTGGGGTACTACTCAGTCAACAATTGTAATTAACCCCATGGTGCACACATAACCCTGGTGACAAAGCTCTGTACTTCTGTCCCCTGTGTAGTCCTTTGCTCTGGTTTGGGAACAAAAAGCACAAAATCTTAAACTGAGCAGGTGGTAGAAGACACAGCATAATGCATTTTTACGGACCTTCCATATGTCCTTTCCAATATGCAGTGAAATAAATTCTACCTTCACTTACATCCATGCAGTCCCACTCAAAGTCTCACACTTTAGTACTACAGCAAAATTAGCCTGTGAAAATCATGCTGTCCAGGATGCATCTATTTTTTTTTAAATTAGAGCAAAACAAAACAAAATCTCAAAGGCCTGTCTAGGTATCACAAATTTTTGCCAATTCAACCATACATGCCCTGAGTCACCTTGCCAAACTACCTACAGATTTGTATCCCTAATAGCTTTATCCCGGTTTCTCCAGTCCTAAAATAATGGTAGTGACACATACCTTCGTGTCCCAAGTTGTGACATGAAGCTTAATTCACTCAGTGCTCTCCAGTGCCAGAAGAGACTTAGAGATGAAGGGAACCACAGGGAAACGCTGACCAGCATTTTTGGGTATTCCTTTGTGCAAAATGGACTTTTAATATTATTCCAAAATGAACACACGTGAAAGATTTGTTCAGACTTCTGTATTTCTAATAATGTTCTCTCAGGAATGTCAGAGCTTAAATCTAAGAAGTAATTGCTCTCTAAGTGCATGCTAGTGGCTTGCTCCGCAGATGGAAAATAAAAAACTTATGTTTTCTTGTAAGCACAGGGTTGACACTGGTTTATTTCTTTCAAAAATACTCACAAAAGCCAGGATTTCTCTGTATATATGTGACCTTGATTCCTAGATGGCACATGGACTACTTAGAGATCATGTTACTAACTTATTTGCAGTTAAAGGGGAAAGAAAGGCTAAAATTAATGGGTCACTGGGTATTTTCTTCTGAGAACTTAACTACTTAACAGTAAGAAAAAAACAGTTTACAGCCAGGTGGCTTGAGGGGATATTTTGTTGAACACTGATTAAAAATAATTTCTTCTAAATGAGACCTGACCACAAAATGGGACCATTAACGAGCAGGGACATTCTCACCAGAAAGGAAACTACGCTTGATCAACTCCTGCACCGCCCACAAACCCCAGGTCTTTTTCTCTCTCACATACACTTTCTTTTGCTTCCCCACACCTCCCCCCCCAGCCTTTTTCTCCTCTGCCGTTTTCTTGTTCTTAATAGCAGGGTAAATAAGCAGCAAGTGATGCTGAAATGTTTTCGGCCAAAAACAGAGGCCAAACTCCTCTGAGAAAACATTTGGCCTCTGTGGTTTTGTAATATGTTCCAGAACACTGAGTTCACTGAAGAACATTGTGAATAACTCCCATCGGCTGGAGTGATGCTGGGGAATGTTACTGTATCCCAGCTTCCAATTGGTCCATTTCCTGCAGGCCTTGTTAAAAAAAAAAAAAAAAAAAAAAAAAAAAAAAAAAAAAAAAAAAAAAAAAAAAAAAAAAAAATAGTGCTATGTGGGAGTTAAAACAAGTTCTCATGGGAAAAATGAATGGCAAGAAATTCTAGCTTTAAAAGAAACAGCTAATCTGCTAGTTTGATTGTTCTTCAAAACTTACAATGAACCAATAATCCTAATTAAAACCACTTGGCCTAGTTCTCTAAAGCATCATAGCTTTCTCTATGCTTCGTTTGTACACACCATAGACTATTAGTTTTTTTCTAGTGCTCACTAACAAAGTGCTGACTTTGTTGGGATGGCTGAGCTAATTTCGTGAACTCAGTGTGAAACCTTAGCTAAACAAAATTGTGGTAATTTTCCTTAATTTGTAAAAGTGATTGGAGTGCAAACAAAATTTTCCTCTTGGGTCAATCCTATAATTTTCAATTAACTAAAACTAATCGGCAGGCGTGTACTGAACCTGCATTTTGTTTAAAGGGCTGGAAGGCACTTCTGAAGGTCAGGATGCATTAATTGTTTTTATTTTAGTTTCATTTAGTCCTTTTTAAAAAGCCACTTTTAAGTTCAGGCTGCCTCTAAAAGGAAAATGCAAATTGTGTGAGGTAGGATTTAAGTTAAAATAGCTTTTCTGTATCTATTGTAACTCCATAAGTAACTGCATAAGTAAGAGAATTGTCCATGAACTGCATCGTCTTTGATTTTATCATTATTTTTTAGTATTTCATAACTTTCATTTCTTGTATTAAAAATAATGTGTTTTAAACACCAACCTGAAAATGCATATATGGAAACACTTTCCCTACTGGGACACCTTATTTCCACATTCAGCCATCTGCTTCTGGGTAGATAAGCTCAACTGCTGCCCTGCTTTTTACTGGAAAAGCTAATTAACAATGATCTGAAAGCAACACCAAAATGGGTCCAAGCCATTTTTACATTTAAATCTCCCCAAAAAATCAAAAAAAAATTTCTTTGCAAAGTCGAGGGGTGTGGGTTTCCCCCCTTTCTTCTCCTTCCACATGCATACCTGCCATTTCACCAGGCCCAGGTGCAGTCACCCCAGTGAGGTGACAGAAAGCAGAGCATAACTTGCTGCAAGTAAGAAAGTGAGGAGGGAAAGGCTTCATGGTCAGACAGTCCAGAGTTCTGGCCGACACTCTCATGTGTTACATGTCACACACCATCAATTTGCACCAGTTGCAATTTGACCCTTTGCTTTTTCATTTGTTCCAACACATTCAAACTCTGAATAACTTTTTTGATATGGTGTGTATTGTCCAATATACAGATTTCCCACACTGTTGAAATCATAATGCTCACAAATAAATACACACAGGCACACAAGTGCCTGCTTCTTGGCCAGCAAGGCAATACATGAACATTTTAAGAGCCAGTTTAAAGAAACCCAGCGCATAATCCCAACTGGGGGAGAGGGTATTTGAAAAAGACGACAGATCTTTATAAGGCACCTTTCTTCATCTTGCTTAGTGTTAAGAAAATTCAAATGAGAGCTTTGCTGCCCAGCTGGAGCACAGAATTTTCTCCTCTGCCTTGCATCCCTGTGTATAAATTGACAGCTGGAGCAATATATGTGCCCAGTGGAATTCAGGATGCCTCACAGTCATAAGTATTTACGATATATCTTCTTCCTAAAGTTTCAGGGAAAATCAAGGATGAGGAAGTGAATTGCATTGGATTGTGTTGAACCATAGTGCAGGCAAACAATTACAGCAGTAGCCCTGTCTGCAAATGTGAACAACAAGAACATCAAAACCTGGACAAAATCATTAATTCTTGTAGCATGCACACCTTCTGAGGAATCACTGATACACATTCTTTTAAAAAAGTTAGGCTGCTACTTGATTTGTTTTCTAGGCCATTCTTACAACTACTGAGAGTGGTTTAACATTGACAGCATCTGCAATATCCTAGTGTGGGGGTTTTGTTAATAATTCTTCAGGTCAAGTCATTCAGACTTAGTGGCCTCAAGTGAGGGAGACCATCCCAAAACACACTGTAAGTCACTGTGTCTGCAGCATTGGCTGGGATGAGAGCTACTTAAGCTCCCTGGAAGTCAGAGTCAAGTATGTTCTGGTAAGATGGGCAGGCAAACAGGTGCCTGCTTTGAACACTTCCAACACTTGCTAGACAACATGAGAAGAAGATATTTAGCAGGATCCTTCTTGGAAGGCAGGTTTGTGATTGCACTAGTGTGTCTGGCTCTTTGTGCTTGCACTCTTCCTCTTTTTAAGTACAAAAGTATCTGTTTCCCTCGTTCCTCTCCCCTTCTGGGTAAAGAGCTGTCCCATTGCGAGGACAAACAAGCAAACAAAAATCCCACACTGGTATGTTTTCAGACTCATCCCCACAGTCACCCACTTTTGAATCCAACCTCAAATTGGAGCCTTCAATGACATCCTCAGCCAAAATAATAAAATGATGAAAGCAGAAGTGTGATACATACCCTTGCAAGTGTGATACATCGCCTGCCCTTTTTCTCCACCTTGTACCTAGTACTACTAAAACATCCTTACCTGTGTAAATGAATCTTCCAGGCGTTCCCTTACAAAACTGCTTAGACTTGTAGGACAATGTGACTTCTACAACCCCTGGGATATGTCGGGGAGGCGTCTGTACGCGGATGGCATGTGGAGTAATCAGCTAGAGAAAACATTGAGAAGGGAGAAGAAAGAAAAAAAGCACTGTTAGACGCTGAACACTTCTTTAATAACAGTTTCCTCTCAGATCATAGTAAACAAGCTTTGAAACATGTAATTAACCTGTCAATGTTTGAATACAATCTTGATGTAACCCACACAAAAGCCAGTGACTACAATATTTACAAGCATTCTCTTCCTCAGCCATAACAACATTATTTCTGTTCTCATACATGGCAGGCGCTTGCTTCCTAGTACAAGCATTAGTCCTGGTTTAATGCAATAACTTCCTTTACAGCAGCAGGATGCCTGCATTTGCTCAGGTGGACACTGAGGTCATGACAATGTCCAGCAAACCTGATTGATAAACGACTCGTGGTTACACGTGTGAACATGGCACAAACCCAGGCTGAGATTCACTGCTCAGCCCAAGCCCAAGGTTTTAAATTCTGGACTGGATTTAAGACATAGTCTCTGAAAATAATAGTAGAGACATCTAGGAGTTCACCAATTCATGGCAGGTTAAGTCAAATCTCTCTGACAAGAACAGTAAGAAGAGGTACATAGAAAAGGTGACACGGCTGTGTCCAGCAACAAAGATACAGCTCTGGCACATGGATAATTCTTCTCTGACTGTGGCACATTAACACACCTCTAAAGAAGCAAACAAGACCAAGACCATAACCCACCTTGACAGTGAGCAAAGCCATGAACACCCCATCCAGTCAGTCAAATGCTATATGATCTTAATTGAATCATATGCTGGATTAAGGAATAAATTTCAATAGATTTTTTAAATAAAAAGCTAATTTTAACCTTATTTTACTAGGAACCAAATGTTTCAGCATTGTTGTAAGGTCCTACCAAAACCCAGACTTTTAATCACTTCTTTGTTTAGGGCACAGGACTAAAAAAAAGCACAGAAGGAGAGTAATATCTGCCTGAGAGCCATCTGTCCTATGGAGGGAAATGACATACACAGTAGGAAGCTCTCCATATTTAAATTAAGAAAATTAATATTAAATCAAGCTGAACATTAAAACCAAAACTACCAGCATCAAATGCTCCAAAAGTTAGTCAGATCTAGAGAAGTCAGAAGCCATATGTCATATTAGAAATTATGAAAGGATTAATGTCTTATTGTTTGTGAGCTCCAAAGAACATGTTTTAAGGCTCTGCTTCAAAATTATGTGATTTAGAAACTTATTTGTTTTTAAAAGAAACTTGCGGGTTTTTTTCTAAATTACTCACTCTATCAACTGGGTTAAAAAAAAAAATAACAAAACTAAAACAGAAACAAAACCAAAAACCAAACTTCCAAGGAATGCTTTTACTTAAACTGAGTTGTCATACAGTTGGGCTGACCTAAGCCTAAAAGTCCAAGCCAATTCTCTCCATGCCCTCAACAGTCAGCAGAGGCAGAAAGCTCTGTCAAATAGCAATTGATTTCCAGTGCTTTAGACACCTCTCACTCATGTTGGGATGAGCCACTCTATGGAAGCATCTACCTTTCTCCAGTGAACCAAGATGACAAGTTTGGACTAGATGCTTAACTGTAGGCAGCCAAAAATAACTGAGATAAATCCCATCCTCAAGTGGTTCTAGTTAACTGGGTGAACTGGCAAGACGAGAAAAGTTTTTTGGCATTTTTAGGGAAAAAATATTTGTGAAAACAGCCAAGGATTTTAATAGTAAAGGTTAAAATGCTCATCTTACTACATCAGCATGAGCCTTCTATCCCTCACCCCCATTCTGGCATGAGCTATATAGGCAGCTTCTGGTTGTATCTTTGAATTTCCCAGCATTTACTGGTCTGTCACCACTTTAATGTTCCTTAAACATAATTTGTGGCATTTTCCAATACTCATCTTCCCTGGTTCCCAAGAAATGTCTGACCTATTTATGGTCCATTGTTACAGAGAGCTGGGGAGAGTTAGGCAAGTTTCCTGGTTTGTTCTCCACAAACAGTTTGGTTTTCCTTTGTGCTCTGAAGTAAATAAGTTTAACTATGTTTAAAACCACAAATATACAATAATGTCGCCCACACATTCCCAAAGGGTGAACATTATGTCTGAAGTCCTATGGTTTAGGATGCTCAGGATGTATTTTATTCCTCTCTTCTCTAGAACTAAAGCCTGGGAGGTATACCAGGGGAACACATGTGCCTCTTCTTTTTGCTTTTTCTCCTTAGCATCTGTCACTGCCCACTGTCAGGGACACGGTGCTGAGCTAGGAGGACCTTTGTTCTGGGTCAGCCTTCAGTTCTCATGCACACAGAGGGGAACTGGACAGCTTGGTTACATACCAGGAGTTCCCTATATTGCTGTCATATCAAGAAATTGTCTTTAAGGGACAAACAATATCCCCTTATGCATGGAAACCTGCCCTGTGAAACCCACCTTCGGTCTCAAACTCTGATTCCACAGAGCTGCCAGAATCTGTGCTACAGACTGGGACCAGCTTTCCAAATTGCCCTGGCCCCATTTTGCAATCCCCATGACCCAACTGGTACTGCACAGCTCTGGGCACTCCAGGCCCACCCATGGCAAAAGCAAATCTGCCCTTGACTTCAATAACTCCAGGATTATGGGATGCTTTCCTGTCTACATTGTCAACCTGTGGTCTGACACTGGGAACTCACTCCACCTTTCCCTACCATCCTTTCACACTTCAAGACATAATCTGCCTCATATTTTCACATAAAGCATCTGGAAGAGGCAAGCTATTACCATCCAGGGATATTAAAAGTAAAGACACCACTTCTGGAAGCCTCTGAGCCCCAAACAGTTGGAGACTGCTAGAGAGTTTTGGTGAAGCATCATGACATGCTCACCCCATTTTTTTTACAGACATCTGTCCTTGCCCAATGCCAAACCCAAGAAACTGAGCCAGATGAACCTCCTTGTGAGGCCCAGCGTGGCCAGTTGTATGTTCTCACCTCAGCTGGGAACTCTTGGTGGATTAACAGACATCAAAACAACTATAGCAAATAACATGCCAAGAACCAAGAATTCTTAAACATTAGTCATGTACATTTATGAATACATTTTTTTAAATGTAAATCTTGAGCAAGATATTAACCTGTGATTTGGACATGAGCCCATCGGCCAAAATGCCACATCCATCTTCCTCCTCCATTCCAGCATTTAGCAAAGTGAGAAATGGAGCTGGACATAAAGCTACCTGGCAACTGCATTATAGTTGTTTGGTGTAAATTCCTACATCTGATCTGGGACATGCAGTGGGTTGCATTAAAACCTGAGTTGGAGATCTTCAGAATGGTGGGAGGTGCATGTCCTTCAAAATCCAAAACACATTTGGGTTGAATGTGTACAACAAGCCTCTTTCTGTGGTTTGTTACTATATTCTAGACATTCTTGTGTGATACAGCATCATTTCACAGTCTCCAGAGTGCCAGGTTACTTTCTTTTTTTAAAAGTGACATTTTTTAAGATGTCATTAATCTGAGTCACTAGTTTATTTTTGCATGCTTGAGCTCTGGTTTGTGGTTAGGGAAATGGTGACAATCAGTCATAAATTTGACTTTGACTCTGTGTGAAGAGGACCATTAGGACAGGAATGAAGAAAAATCCCACCAACTGAAGGTAATGACAGCTTTCAGCGAGAACAGAGCCCTTAAGGTGCCTATATTTTAAAAAACGACCAATGACTTTGCATGCCTCAATTCTGGCCATCCAGATGCTGCTTAATAAGCCTTGGTTTGCAAAAAGAGGGTGCCTACTCATTTTTTAAAAATGAGTCAGAGCTCCAAAATAAGCACTCAAAAACAGAGACTTCCAAAATCAATAACAAACATAAAAAGCAAAATAAAAAACTATGTCACAGAATTTGATTCACCAGCAGTAAAAAAAACCCAAAAAAACAACAAACCACCAAACCAAAAAGTCATCCTCTGTTTCTGTGCTGTACAAAGGTAAAAAAAAAAAAGATGTTTCAGTGTTTCATCTTTTCTTAATATAAAAGAAAAAGAAGTTGTTTCCAGCTGACTCTGTACAGCTGGAGGAATGTTCTTGGCAGGAAAATGTTTGAAGAAATAGTTCATTTTAAGCAAATATTGTGGAATATTTATAAGAAACTAATTTTGTCTTCACAATCTTGTATTTGCCCTGAAACTTGACTCTTGGATTTTCAGCACCCCATAAGAGAGAGAAACAACAGAGGATTCTTATCAGCAGCTCCTATTTGGAATATTTGCAATAACGCACAGCCCCAGAACCTGGGTAAAAACCTACAAATAACAGCTCTGTCTGCCTGTGGACTGCACAAACAGACAGGCAGAGTCTGTCTGGCAAACAGACTATTTGCTGGGAGTTGTCTGTCCAGATGCAGCATGTGCACACGATATACCAACCCTGTTTGTTTGTCGGTTACGAAAGTCCCTTGGAAAAAAAAGGCATTAGGTGGCCCATTTTGCTGAATTCTAAAAATATCACAGGCTCTTAAAGTCATTTTCATAAAGTAATATGGGAGGTGCGGATTAATTGAACCTACTGGCTTAGGGTATCTGCATTTCTGCACAAAATTAATGTGACAAATTAAGTTTTTATTTAGTTCTCCCTGGCTGAGAAAGGTTGCAATTATGTTAGACTGTTTACAGCTAAAATATATGTTTAAATAATAAATATGTGTTTCAGAAACCATTTTAAACCTCCTTTTTTTTAACACAGTCAACTCCATTTCAAGCATATAAATATTTCAATTACAAAACTTGAATACATGTAAAAGAAATTAAAAATATATTATTTACATTTCAAATTATTTATAACATATACTGCTTGACAGCAACAAACTCACTCTTCAAATGAACAATTTTTTTTTTTTTTTGCTTTTAACTCTGCTTCTGAGCTGTGGTAGGATTTATATTTTAAATATCCATGAAGCTCAGGTATTTACATGGACTTTGCTATAATAAAATCTGAGTAATATAGGACCTTTACAATAATTATCTTCACAGCACCTCTCCAAAGAAGGTGAGTAATCTTATTACTGTGTTAGAGAAAGGGAATTGAACTTTAAGGAGATTATGTGATTTGCCCAAGGTCCCATGAAAAGTCTGTAGCAAAATGATGCTTAATTTAAATATTAGACTTCATTCCCCAAACCACCTGCAATTATAACTGAAAGTGAAGCTAGAAAAATCCTTGTGAAAATGCTCTGCAAGACTCACTCTTTTTCTTTAGTTTCTGCCTATCTGGTTTTGTTTGGGATTTTCTGCAGTTCGGTTAAATTATGTTTTCTTTGGACTCATAAAACCACAGGATGAACTTTAAAATTCATCCAGAATACAATGACAAAATAACCTGGCCAGGTTTGCTTAAAACTGGGCCTGACTGGCAACTCAGGATGAACCTGCTCCAAGTTTAAAATGGACTGAAATTCAGAGGATTGACAGTTCAATTTTATACTCTATTAAAATAAAACAAAAATATTCTTCATGGGTACTGAAAATGTTCTAGACATTTTTAGAAATGGGAAGGCAAATGAAAGAACTTATTTTGTACTTCATAGGTGGCTTGTATGTGTAATTTGAATTATTTATAGATCACTATTATTTAGGGATCACTCAGACAGCTCATGCATTTCTGCACTTGTTTATCATGTTTTTCTGCTTCTTTTAGAAAGAATTTCTCTTCCCCTATAGGATTTTCTACTCCTCTCATAGGTTATGAAATAAGGAGCAATTCTGTAAGGGAAAGACAGTGACACATTTTTCACTCAACACCAGCTTGCAGCCCCTTACAGCATTCACAGCCAACAGACTGGCTTTGCTCTGGACCCTCTCTAATATTATTAATTTTATGACAAGGCCTTGCAACCATCAGCAACAACATTTTGACCAGCACTCACTCTCCTGAGATTAGAAATTGCCAATTAATGGCTTTTTCTAATAAATAGAATCAAGATTTATAATGAAAGATCCAATTCTGCAGTACCAAAATCAGAGCACTTTCCTCCCAGCCTCTTCACCTTTCCCTGTTAAATGTCTGTAGACATAATGGCTTCAATACTAACACACAAGATGCTTACACTGGACCCAAGGGGCACTTTCATGATCACATAAGGGCTTCAGAATAGGGCTCATTTACTACATCTCCTTTTCTGGAATGCCCTTTCATCCACACTTGTCCTCAAGTGGAAGGATGAGAGAGGGAGAGAGAACAGTGAAGCCCATGAAGGGCATTAGAGAATACTCTTCACATGGAAAAAATGCTGCCATATGTGCAATGGAATCAGTAAGGGGAATGTGCTGGATATGAATTAAGCCATACTGTTGATATAATAGTTACAGGATATGAGTTAAAGCAGCAGAAGATCCTTTTGCTACTGGGAAGCACTGTACAGATACTTTAGAGAGGCTGGGTTGTCTGTTAGCATGTTTATTTCCGTATTAAAATAATGAAAACAACAATTTCTTGTTAAACCTCCAAAATGGTTTTGAAGAGCCATAGGTACAAAAGGTAAACCTTTCCTTGGAGTTGCCTCCCTGTGCCCGTGGGGAGCTCTGCCACGGCTCCTATGGCCCTGCACACTGGATGTGGCCTCTCGGGTGAAGCTGCCTGGGTTTTAACTTTTCACAGGCTTTTGGGGAATACCAAAACCCATGATTAATTATGTGCAGGGAGAAGAGAGGATTTAAGGAACTGGAAGAAATAGCAACAGCGAAAAGTGGGTAAGAAACAAAAAAAAGGTTACTGTGAAAACCACAGGGGCCCCTGCTAAATATGATGAGTCCACTGTGGATACAATACAGTGTATTTGGTTGCAATTATGATCAAGCATCCACACTTTAAGGATGTGCTATTCAGAGGTGCTGTATTTCTGCAATCTCCACCTCATTGAGCTGTAGCTGCAAGCAGCCAATTTCCCTGGAAAGCAGGATCACCTAAATGTTTGTTTCCTGTGGGCCCTTAGCTATTGTAGTGCTAAATGCAGAATTATTCACACAGGCATTTATCCTTCCCTTTTCTTGTAATAAAATCCACTGAGCTAAATTCTGGGCCAGTGAGAGGAGCTGCAAATCCCCTGGCTATAATGGATTTCTGCCACAGGTAAATTTGACTAATTATTTTCATAAACCTGAATGAGGAAAGGATTCATGTCTCAACATTTGTTGCTGATTTAGCATGTGGCATAGAGAAAGGACAGGCTGGCTATAAGCGAGACAAAGCTATTAGACATTACCGTTCAGACAACACCTACCTCACTCCAAACCAGCATGGTGCCGAATATGACCTGTAACCCATCAAAGAAATTGTCTCCTATGATGATGACAGTGGCACCTCCTGTAGTCCATCCTTCACTTGGACTGATGGCTTTGATACATGGTGTAGCTGCTTTTCAACACACATGAAAAAGAGAAGTATTCTGCTGTTAGAACCGGATTTTAATGATAGAAGACGTGAGAAAAATAAAATAAAAGGAGCTTTCATTTCCCCCCTTACTAACAAAAAGATTTCAGCAATCATGTTCTTTCTAGTACATGTGCATGACCTCAAACTATATCTTTGGAAGCATTTTTTTTCTCAATTAATTTCTGTTTGGTTTTATTATCTGCATTGAAAAAAAATTTTTTTAATCCTACATTAACAAAAAAAATCACAGCATGATGGGCAGAGACCAATTGGAAATCAGGACAAATCCCTTTTTTTATTCTATATGAAATGTGCATGACCTGAGTTAATAAAACAATCATTGGTAATTCTTCTTTGTTATCTATCAGAACCCAAATTCATCGAGGAAACTCCCATAAATATTATGGAAAATATTGGCTAAATCATAAAGGGTGTAACCCTCAGCATTTCTTTAACTATTCTGCAATCAGATCCAGGTTGTTCAAGCATTAAAGCATCCTGCCATGATTAATGCTTTGGCTACTACAAAAAAACCCCAAACCAAACCCCACAGCCCTGCCATCCAGTCATTCCAGTTGCATTGCATCCATGGGATAAATGAGAGGCACTGCTCAAAGTAGTCACCTTAAATCTTGGAGTAAGAACTTCTGGTTTAAGATGATGTAAGCAGAAGCAGGCTCAGCTCAAATATTGGTGGGCTAGGGCAATATAAACACTGACACACTGATTCTCCTTCCCTGCAGTAATGGGGTAACTCAGAATTTAATTGTCTTGAAGCAACAGGAATAACATAACTTGAGTTAGGCAAAAAGCCCTGGGTAACTTTTTGCTGCAGAGTCTCATGATGGTCACATAGGTTGAGGAAAAGAAGCCACTCCACCCCAAATGCCACCAACTTCTCCTTGCTCATCCAGCATGAGATGAGAATATCACACCACACCATTAGGTAACATTTAAGTAAAGTGGGTACTGCAGTAATTTTATTAGTCATGAAAAACAGGTTCAAGGAGCAGCCTAACTCCACCAGTCAACATCAGCATTGGAAAGAAAGACTCTTTTCTTTAGGTATGAACCCAGGCCTCAGCAGAGAGAAGAGGCTGCTGTACTGCAAACTCATGAAGGGCTGTCATTGCCTATTCTGACTCTGCAATGTCAACCAGTAGAACTTCGTTAGCTGAAAATATATGTATGTATATATATATGTATGCAAATATACCTCTCCTTTTAGGGTTGCTGGCATTTGGCTGTGAATTGCTGCTTGGTGGGAAGGCTGGCTGAGCTGCTAATTTGGTTTGTGACTTGGAGTATTTGATGATGTTCTGAAGGAAGAGCACTCAGGTACTTCATCCTAGTAAGGATTTACTAGGAAGATAGGAGTGTGAAAGTCACCCACGTTAGCACCATGCAGGATAACACCCTTGCACCCATGAGTTACTTAATGTGGCGGTGTGGTGAATTACTTAATGAGGCACAGCCCCTGTCCTAAATTCTTCTAATTGTAAAGACAGAAAATTAACTCATTCACAGAAGCCTAATTTAAAATGCTCCAGACATAAAGTGCTAAAGAGACCCTGTGCATCTTTATGATTATTTAGTGAAGTTCTGGTTGGTTGGAGCTAATTGCAAGAGTCAGTGTGGCTGCTAAGCTCCTTCCTCCCAGCCCCTGGGCAGGGCGGGTGGGCATGGAGCTGGGAAGCAGGAGGGAGCTGGGAAGGGAGCTGTTGAGTCACTCTGAGCAGTGAGTGTTTCTGTGGACGCTGCTGCTCTCACAGCACCGGGGATGGCAGGCATGTATGGGGAGCAAACAGACCCTGTCCCTACCTACAAAACGTTGTGTCAGGCACAAACTTTTCCACTACTTAAGCTGATGGGGATGCCAGCTCCAGTGAAAAACACAAACAGGCAGAAAAAAATCATTACCCTACCCCAAACTCGGCAGAGCACAGCCATTAACTTTTACATGAGCTAACAAAAGAAACATCCCAACATTATCGTCATGAAAATGTAGCGCGCGCACAGAAGTAACTTCAATATGTTTAATTTGGATTCAAGTTACTTGCATAAAACTCTGTATAAAAACCATTGCAATGTCCAAAAGCAAATGCTTTCCCTTCAGCCAAGTTCACAGCAACGGATTTACAGTGAAAGCAGCTTTTCAAAATGCCATCTAGCCCTTTCATAGGATCAAACTTTTTCATAAATAAAAATTAAAATCACTTCCAAATTACACCCTTTCCAATATTCCCAGTTGATTGTGGACACAACCCCCCACAATAAAACCCAGAGATAATCAGTTTCCCATGTGTCAGAGAATGAGCTACTTTTCTTAAAGACTACAAGCAACATTTTTTTCCTAAATACCACTGAATAAAAACTATTTGAGACCATAAGCCATTAACAGAAAACATATGCAGGGTTTGCTGAAAGGGTTGTCAAACACTGGAAGAGGCTGCCCAGAGAAGAGGTTTAGTCACCATCCCTGGGGGTATTTAAAAGCAGTGTATATGTGGCACTTGGGGACATGGTTTAGTGATGGGCTTGGCAGTGCTGAGTTTACAGTTGGACTCATTGATCTTAGAGGTCTCTTCCAAAGTAAATGATTCTACGATTCAAAATTATAACTCAATTCATCTTTAAATTAAAAGCAAGATACCACTCTGCAGTTACAGGTCCCCACTAAAGTTCCTGTATTTACCTTGTGATGTTCTTTGCAGTCCCTGCATTGCACTCAGGGGTACAAGGTGCTGCACTGTGTTCTCCTCATGTATTTGATTCTGATACTTTATACATGTATTTGCTTCCTATCAAATACATGCCAAGTCTCATCCATGGCAGCTGGGGGGACTTTGGCAGACACAGGTTTCTGAGTTGAACTGGGGCTGTGAGTTGTTCACTGGGACACTCTCACCCGCAAAGTCAATGTGACCAATCACACGTGTAATCTCATTTAAATATGTAGAAATTGTGCTGAATCAGTGCCTCATGAACACTGCTGGCAGTAGCCCAGGACATCTCCTCTGAGGATGAAAAGGCAGGACTTGGTGGTTTAATAAGCAGGGCAGGATGGTACCCTTTGCAGGCACAGAATGAGACGGAGCGAGAGCACTGTGCATTCCCAAAAGATTTCAGGGCATTATTTTCCCATATCACAAAAACCAGTGGGACCTCCCAACTTTCCCCACACAGCTTCTCTTGTTTTACACTGCAAGTGTCTATACAGATTGGAAGGGCTGCAGGAAGGTGCTGCCCTGCCAGGGATACGACACTCAAGGGCTGCATCCCAAGGAAGCCTGAGGAGACGTGCTGAGGGAGGCATCCAGACTGCTACCTGTTTTTGAAGGCACAAAATATGTTTATACAATGACATGTTTGCAACAACCAGTTTCATTCAGGACATTAATCTTACTAAAACTTTGCCCTTCCCAGGCCCTTTGCTTGGAGAACCAAGGAGGATGGAAGAATTGGGTCCCATTTGCAGCATCACCACAGGTAACACTGGGAGGGGGCAAGGCAATGACCTCAGCTCTATTTATGCCCCTGGTACAAATGTCTGGCCAGTTCAGGCCCTCAGCTCTTCATACTTCTTCTGTTAATCATTTGGCAACTTCCAAAGTGCTGTCTGGAAGGTGTTTACTTCTGTGCAACCCTAGAAAAACAGAACTAGGCAGAATAATCTTTTCACTTGGAGACCTTTTTCTACATTTTGTTTTGGTCAGAGGAGAAACCAAAATACAGAACTTTTTTTTTTTTTTCCAGAATGCAAAGTTCCAGAATCTCTATCTGAAATTAACTAAAACACTCTTCAATATTTCCAAGAAAAACAAAATGTTTTGTTTCAAAATATTATCACTTCTCATGCCCTTCTTTAACACCAAAGCATCGTTTCTAAAATGGTGTTTTTAAAACAAATAGAAATAAGTTACATAAAATTTAGTTTTTTCTGTAGAAAAAGAGATTTTAGTCAAAGCCTGAAGCTTCACTGATAGAAAAACACAGTGAAGGACCTTAGACCAGTTCCAATAAAGGCAGTGACATGTACAGAATTGATAACATGAACAGACTTTAAGTCTAGAGAACAATTATAACCAAAAAAAGAATAATTATACATTCCTACACATTCCTACACATATAAACTTTTTTTATTTTTAGATGAAAAACTGGAAGCCCACTACAATCAGAACAAAAAGAGTTTGGTAGCCCAACTCTCAGACAAGATTTTCAGACTTTCTAGTGTTGAGAGCATTATGGTCACTGCACCTTTTCAGAACAGTTGTGGGGCTGAGGAAAAACTAAACATCACCCTCCAACTGCAGGCACAGACCTTGCAGCTCCTTGCTGAAGGTGATGTGGTCACATCCTCCACCTGCTGAAATGGCCCAGCAGTTGAGCCTTAATGAGCCGCCCTCCTTCTTTGCATAATATCAAGGCAAATCAGTGTTCACATCTGACATGTTTCATTGTGCTGCTCCTGCAGGTCGAGCTCACAGATAGAGGTGTCAGAGGGAGGCACTGCAATCCCAAACTTATTGAAGCCAACGGGAATTTTGCCACTGACTTCAAAGCTGAGGTCTCTATCGATAAATGTTAAGGATTTATGAGCAAAGTCCTTAATGACCTCAGGGGAAATGAGGTTCTTATGAAATCTTCATCTTTTCTCAGAATACACATTGTTAAAATCTTGTCACCTCCCATGCAAAGGATGGCAGGTACCAGCTGCAGCACACGGGGAGCAAAACCGAAAGTTTTCTGTTGTGTGCTGTGTGTGTCAATGTGTTCCCGTGTTCCTGCAACTCCCAGCTACTGATATACTGGGGATTTTTCTTCCTTCAAACTGTGACAATAAAATGATTACCCCACCACAGTTTAGCATAATGGTTCAGAAATGCTCATGGCATATTGCAGAGTTAAAGTGGAAATTATTAGGTAGCTCTTCTTTGTTATAATAATGATCACTCCACAAATAAAAGCTCTTCTCCCAAAGGTACTGCAAGGCACAAAATGCTAATTCTGAAGATTATGTGTGCGCTTTTATTAAATATTACTATGCCCTGTCTGTTTGAGGGCTTCACTGCTCTGATTGTTTTATGAGTGCCATGTTAATGTCAGCCCCATCTTGCTAGCAGCAGGCACACATTTTAGCTTTTGTATGAGAGTTGATCAAAGGCCACGTGCTGAGGGAATTGCTGAGAAAACACGGACAAGCGATAAAAATCTAACAGATTAATTGGTTTAAATTTCATTTCAGGGCGTTGAACTTTGGCTCAGGACACGAGTACTACACTACCAGTCAGGGCCTAATTACCACATTTCCAATTTGCCTCTGAACAATGTTTGGCAGGGAGAATAATAACAGTACTAATAATACTAATAACAATAATAATAATAACTAAACAACAGCAATGATGTCTCCTCTTAGCTTCTTGTACACGTTTAACAACCAACTTTGTGTGCAGGCAATTGCACCAGGAAATTGCTCTCCCCTACACCCCCACCCACCTGCCTCCTGAGCATTTCTACCTGCCTCAAATAACACCTGATGACAGGAGAAATAGCAGACACCCTCAGGAGCCTCTGAATTTACAGAATCAATAATCTACCAATTCCACTCCCTCATAAACACACAGTGGACATTTCATACTCTTAATTAGGGACCTGCATTTCTAAACAGAGATAGCTTCTTATCCTCCAACAGAAATGATCTGTTCCACTGATAGAAAACAGAGGCCAGAGGGGAAAAAAAGCATATTTACCACAAAGTTTATGGGTGGCCTTGGAATAAGGGTTAATTGAGCTTAGAGGTAAATGTTCACTGAGGTGAATTAGTGGGATGCACAGCTATCAGCAGGGCTCTGGGACTGCTCTTATTTAGCTTCTGAAATGTATTTGCTCTATGATTAATATCCAGTTTGTGCTGGTGACTGTAAGAATGACCTCGCCTGCAGTTTTTATCATGAAGTGTGGTTTCATCCTCTATTATTCCATAGATGAGGCTCTGACAACAGTTGCTGCATCACAACAGGAGTTTAAATGATGGGGCACATGCTTTTATTTTTCTTCTCTTTAAGAGTATTGTGACACGCAAGGAGAGTTGCATAAAGGCAGTTAAAACTGGAAATTAAGAGGAACAGGGAATTTATGTCTCATCTTAGAGGAAGTACTGAAAATATCTGGAGTTTAATTTAATTTTCCTTTTTTTTCCTTGGGTAAAACCTAATTCCTAGCTAAATAAATAAATGAGCCACAGATTAACCCACAGTTTATGGGTCTGATCCTGCAACCTGTTAAATGCTTTCACCAAACTACTGCTTTTCAGAATATCAACACAAATCAGTTTTAAGCACTCAAAACCATCACTTACTGAAGTTGTGATTCAACAAACCACTCAAGTCAGTGCTTAACAACCCAGCTGAAGAAGCTGCAGAGTAAGGAGCTCAATTTTTTAAGATAGTTGGGCAGTGCCCTATGCAAAGCTGCCAAGAACTGTGCAGTGTATATGGAGCTGGGGCTTCCCATTTCAAAACAAACTGAGGTTACATGTGGACCACCCTGTGCAATGCAGGGCTCACACAAGACACACCTGACACAGGAACCAGCAGCAGCAGAACCAACACACCAAGGACAACACACCGATCTCAGGAACTGATGCTGTGGCTACTCAATGCTGGAGACAGTCAAACATAGCAACAGCTCAGAGCTAACTCTGGGATATCTACAGCATTTTTATATCATCTGGTGTAGATCTTCCCTCAGGTACCTCACAGCTACTGAAAACATGTAGGGTTTGTCACTGAGCAAGGCAGTGCCCAGGAATGGTCTGAACCTAAATTCTTTTCCCACAGCACTCTGGAGGTGAAGTTGTGCAGCGCTTGTTGGAATGCTCGAGGCCTCTTTTGATCAGCTATTTTAGCTTGGCAAGGTATATTTCTCTTTAGAAGGGAACAAAAACATTATTTCTTCCTTTTTTGAATTATAAATTTACATAGGTGTTACACAGGAGAGAACGGTTATTTCATTCATCACTGCTTTTGTGGATCTTCAACATTAAGCACTTTAATAGACCAATTTTAACATGGGAAAAATGTGGGGTTTTTTTCAGAACTGAAAACTATCATTTTTCCAAAATTCGCTAGTTTGAGACAATAAACCAAATATTTTGGGGGGGGTTGAGCTGGGCTGTTTTGTTGAGGGGAAGGATTGTTCGGGGTTTGTGGGGCTTTATTTTGTTTTTCCCAAAATAACGTTCTCATTCCTGAGAAGCAGAATTGCCACAGTCTGCTCACCTAATCTGAGCATGCTGAAAAGGTGAACCCTAAAAAGTTTGGTGCCCAGGCAAAGGTACCACTCCAGCCTGGTATGTGGAGGCATTCTTGGAGCTGTATCCAGCACAAGCAGAAAGCAGCCAAAGTTTGTGAGACCAGCTTGCATGGGCACAGCCTGCAGGACCAGCCCAAAGGGTCAGTCATGGACACTTCAGGGAAAGGGAACGGGCAGAGTTTTTACATATTGTACCAGAGCATTAAATCTTCACTCTTAAGCTAAACAATGTGTTTGCTGTTTATCTTACTAAAGTGATGATCTTCCTGCTTTCCTTTCGCCTATCGCAGCCGGTTCTCTCTCCTATTCTCTCCTGACAATAAGCAGCTGCTGTGCAGGAAACAGGGTAACAGAGGTTTCCCTCTCGAGCAGATAACTCACGCAGCTTTATGCGACACAGGCACGAGGATGTGATGCCCTGCTGCCCCTTCCCAGCTCTCTCCTTTACGGCATCTTGATATTTGGGACTTAGCATGTGCAGGCTTTAAAGATTACAACACCCTGCCAAAAATGGCAACCTCCTCCTGGTTCTTCATGACATCTGCACTGGGTGAAATCACTGAACCAAAAATATACGCGCCGTGCAAGCCCTCCAGGTTGGGGGAAGGGAGGGAAGGTTGCCTTTGTGTCTGTTTTCCAATAGTGAAATTAAAGGTCTTGGCTGTGAATTTTCTGCCTAACATTTTGGATGCTCAGTTCCCATTAATGGGAATTGAAAATGTAAATTACCTGGGATAATATTCCACCTACAATCAATACTTAAGCCAGTGTTTCTCTTTTATCCTTGCTGATGCCTCAGCCAGCAAAGTTACATTTTATGGAGTCCTCTGTGTTTCTCTTTCCTTAATGATTTCCAAAGCTCTCAGTTGTTGATCAGTGCCTAAAAAATGACTGCATGGAAAAAGGAGGCAATCCAGAATAATGGGAGACCTGTTACAAGAAATCTCTGTTGTGTATTTTACTTAAAATGTTTCCATAAAATATTGATTTAGTTATCTCTATATGATTGCAAGAAATGCATTATCATTCATTCTCTTAAACTCTTTCACATCACAGAGGAAGTGCTGGGAGTTTTTTTGCATATTTGGTTTGGTTTGTTTTGTTCTACTTTTAGAGCTACCTCCAGCTTTCCAAAAATTAATAAAACAGCCAGAATCCTTAATATCTTCCTGCAAGTCAGTAAAACTTGACCTTCAAAGAGAGGTCTGTCTTGTTTGTTTGGCAAATAATAAATTCCCCAAGAAAAATGAAATGTTGCAAAAACAGTTAAAATTATGTTAAATTAAATATATAGGCTCAGCCAAAACATTAATATATAAAAACAACACAGGTATTATTATTCTTGAAAAAACATATATGCACTCTCTCTCTAAATATATATACGTTTCAAGAAGCCTAACAATTTTATTGTGATTTTTTTTTTGACACACTGCTTTGATTTTTTGTTCCCAGAAAATTTTGTGCAGGTTTTCAGCTATGATTTTTGCATTCATTATTTTTGCCCCAGAATTGGAGGACTTCCATTTTGAGTCAGCCATGAAGAAACTGTTGTGGGTGGCCTTGGCCAAACATTGCTCCCTGCCTAAACCAATGCAGCCTCTCAGCTCCAGCACTGCCACAGTCTCTGTTCTCTTGAGCAGCTTGGGTTCACAGGGACATGCACTGGACTGGGAGATAAAACAGCACATCCGAGAATACTGGATAGGGCCTAAAAAGTGTTGGCAGCACTTCCAGCTCCGCAAATGGGGCCACGTGTGCTGAGACCCCAACACCAAACCAGCGACTGCTCTCCTCCCTCAGGGATGCACAGACTTATTTTGACCCCAAGCAAGACAAATGCTTTCCTATGAGCCCCCAAATTATTGCACTTTTATTTCTTCACTCCTTCCTCCAGCCCATGGTGTTACTTGCAAAGGCACAGGAATGATAAGGCAAAGCCAAAGGCAATACCATGCAGGGGACGAAGGTGTGATACATGCATGGGATGGCACCGCTGTATCTGAATACGGACTTTAAAAGTTTTGTTAGTAAAACAGTGAAAAAAATCCTTTATGCTTCCCCCACTTCAATTTCAATGGCTTCCCACTGATTTAACTTCCGCTGATGAAGTTACAGAGCCCAACCAAGCAAATATGACTATTCAAAAACAATAGGTATGTCCAGAAAGGAGACTGCATCTGGTTAAGTGAACTAAAGTTTAAAAATAGTTGCACTGATGCAATTTCTGGGTGAGGATAAAGGTAACCTTGCGAATGGAAGCCCAAAATATGCAATATGAATCAACCCTAAAAGTTTGTCAAAACAAACATCTCTGCATAGCTCGCATACTCCAAATAATACTTAATTTTCCTGACTGGTCCTTAAGGATCCAACAAAGCATTTTATAGGATGGAACTAGCCATTTGCTGAATGTTAACCCTGTGGTTTACTGTTTTGCTGAATCCCAACCTAACAGAAGGGCAGGTGGGTGCAATTTCTGAATTCCAGGTTTGTTTTACCCTCACTCTAGTCTTGTTTTCTCTCTTTTATTTTCCATCAGTATCTTAACAAAACAATAAATCTCTCACGGCAAATCTCTCTAGAGTTAGAACATGGGACTAGACAAAAGCACCTTGGCCACAGCACCTCCTCTCTGTAAGGTGTGCAAAGCTCAACATCCAGATTACAACAGGGGTGAGCCCTGATGGTCTGATGTACACTGGTATGTTATGGCCACATTGGCAAGGTTTAGTTGATGATATACAGAAACTATTTTAGATGAAACATAGACTTCAATCAAAATCTAAATTCTCACTGCCAAACTAAATATTAGTATCAATTAAAATTTAATGGAGTCTTTCACTATCACAAAATAAAACCCAGAACTCTGCTCCCCCAAAATAAGTTAAAACTCCTGCTATGTCATGACAGCACAACAATCAGAAATTCACCTGAGACGAATTCTAGAGCAAACAAAAAATGTATTTTCCTGATAAAAACAAGATCCAACTAAAATTAATTTTTAGCTGAGGTCTCTTTGTTCAGCAGAATTGAGAAAGTCTGCCCACAACAGAGAGCTCACAGTAATCGTCTTTCAGAAACAGAACAACCCGCACAGAAACACAAAGCAGTCCTGCCAGGGACAGGGAGTGCCTGTAATCCACTTTCTTCAAGGGAAATTCAAGTACCCTAAGAGTTCTTATTCCTCATCTGATTTCTCTCACAAATCACAGGCTCTCTAATGCAATTTTCTGGAGTCTGAGAATCATAAAGTCAAATATGAACAAGTCTAGTGGAAAATCTGTGACGCTAATCTTGGCCTACGTTGTACTTTTAACAGGCACTGAATTTGTGCACCGGATTATCCAGATGGCCATACAGGAATCATCCTGATAGGATTAAACCTTTGTGCTGAACTCTGCTCCATCTGTTCTCGGAGGTTTGCCTATCGCTATCAGAATACGAATGTTCAGCCTATGTCTAACACCACGACTGAAAGCCCCTATTTACCACACACACACACACACACATATGTATATGTGCACACACATATCCTTGAGTACTTGATTAGTTATGTGAGACGAAGTTACCCTGAAGTTTACCACTAAAGAAACATATTGGTTTTATTATTCTTTTGAAGAACAAAGTATGCTATATCTAAATTCAAACAAAAGAGCATTTTTGTTGTTGTTCTGGGACTTGTTCAATTCATTAAACTATAATACTCCCATAAATTTATAGATGAAGGCATGACTAAACATAAAGCAGTAAGGCTCTTCATCTTTGAAATCTATTAGTGTATGAGGATGTATGACACAATTGCACTTTGAAGATGTCATGGTTAAATATTTCAGATTAAAAACCAGCCAACAACAAAACACATGCATGCACACAGCACTGGTAGCTGTTATTTGCAGCTCGATCTAGTCACAGCCCAAGAACAAAAAAGTAATAATCAGTCCCAGTAAAAGAAAAGCTTATTCCCATTAATGTTGCTTTCTGCTTTTATTATCTATTAATGACACTCTTCTGCATTCATTGTTGCAGCCTGCCAGATGCAGCAAAGATCCATATTCATCATGTGCAAAAAATTGTGCTTAGGCTGTCTCTGTGACAGGTTACACAGAGCTGCCAACAGAGAGACTGAGGTCCGATGCACGGCCTCGGGTTTCCAGGCCCTGGGCCAAGGGAAAAGGTAGAAAATCTGGCTCTTCTGTAGGAAAAGCATCCCAGTGATCAGAAGGTTTAAATAAATTTCTATCCTGGCCAGAAATACACTGCAAACTAATGACTACCTGGGACGGAAAAGGTGGATAAGAAAAAGGAAAAAAATTAAAATAATAATTAATAATAATAATAATAATAATAATAATAATAATAATAATAATAGATTCAGCAATGCAATATAGCACTTAGCCCATGCTTGTGATGGCAACAGTACAGCAATGGAGGCGACATAACCTGAATTGCATTTCAGGCAGCAGCTCTGATTGTGTGGCAGAGACTGAGACCCCCTTGTCTCTGCTGTGCAGGATCTTTCAGACTGTTTTTTTCCTCTGTTATTTGTGCTGCTCTGAGTGCAAGGTCAGGCACCCCCTCCCAGCCATTTAGGCTTTACTTGCAAAAACATAAGCATAAAATTATATTTATAGTTCATAGTATCTGTCCAGCAATGACACCACATAAAACCAGCACGCTGAAAATGTGAGTGAATACTTTGGACTCGAGCCTACAAACGCTTAGAGAAGTTGTTCTTTCAATGTGTCTGATAAAGTCATGCAAGGTTTTTATTTATTTATTTAGGGCCGTATTCAGACCACCTACCTAAGGCATTGCAGCATGTCAAACATCAGACTCCGGCTCTGGCTGGGTGAGTCAGTCTGTCTAAATTAGGATCCTCTTTCTGCTATACAACGAGTAGAAATGGGAAGACACCTCTGGAAGCCTGGAGACCCAGGGAGTTCCGTGCTGGCTCATGGAAGTACCAAGGGACCTCGGCAAGACGGTATCATAGGGAGGAAGTAGCCAGAAGGAACCTCATAAAAAAATATTTGGCAGCTGATACAGAGCAGACACCTGACTCTGGGCTTTCCAGCAGGCATCTCTGCTCAGGCTCAGGGCTGAAGGAGGAGGCAGCACTCAGCATCACCTTCAAGGTCGCAATCCCAGGAAAAGAATAATTTTCCCCAAAGGGCCCCTAATCAGAGTAGCTTTACCTTTTGGTGCCTCAGGAGCCAAACCTGGTCAGAAATATTTCTTTCCTCTCCCTTCATCTCCTCAAAGAGCCCATGAAGTTGAGCAACGCTCTCACCTGCAGGAAAGTACTGTGACCTCAAACCAAACCCACAAGCTGCAGCTGGAAGATGAGCAGCGCTGCAGTCAGGCCTGCAATTTGCCTCCGAGTGCTGCCCTTCCCTCTCGGCATGGGTCACGTAACACCAAACCTATGGATTCCATATGCAAGCCCGGGTTTTCAGGGAACAGCAACATGAGCTGTCTATTCAGTCTCCAGCAGTGGGGGAGAGATCCAGCACGTCTGCTGCCATTTCACAGCCCAAAAGGGACCTCTGTGGGAAACACTCTTTGCTTTTTCACAGGATAGATACAGAACCTCTGAGAAAGCTGCTACAAAACCATAATGATATGGTATTGACCAAACATAATTAATTTGGATCTTTATACTCCCATTGCTAACAGACACTTCAACGGTGGTACGGTAAACAGCACACAGGTTCCTGCAGCACTTGGAAGCACCAGATTTTTGGAAGTATCCACCCATCCAGGGGTTCCTGTAAGCAACTAATGGAATTTTCAAAGTATGGGGCAGACAGGCGTAGAAATTCTGCAGCCAGTTTTAAAAATCCCACTAAACACCTACCTGGAGCTTTAGGCACCTTGGCGCTTTGAGAGTTTGGCTTTAGGTCCAAGAATTTCCAAAAAAGTTGATTTGGCATACCTACACAATAGTGACCACTTGCCTCACAAGAATGGATCAGAAGTTCAAAAAGTCCTAAACATCCACTTCATGAAGGGCAGTATCTTGTTAAGCATTTCACTGTGGCCATTGTACCTTAACTTGTAGATCTAAATGTTTGAGTTACTTTTGAGAAATAAATTTAAACCACTAAAATTTAGGCAAGTTTTTCACAAAACTTTATTCTTGATCTTTTTAATAAACTTCCTAAGCCTATTCACTTTGCTCAATGAGGTCATAAACCAGCACTGCTTATATTACAGTCACTTTCACGCTAAAGATTTGTTTTGTCACAAAGAGAACTATAAATTCATGGAATGAAGGTGGAAAGTAGAAAGGACTAATTGTAACAAAGCTTTCTGGTTATGCTCAGCAAACAGTTTGAGCTAAGATTTTAAAAAACACTTTATGAAGTTGCACTACTGGCTTTAATGAAAGCACACTTTCTGCAATGCCATACACTCCTGAAAATCTTGTATTCTGGATTTGGGCCAAACACAAAGCCTGTCTCCATTCCAATATTAATTATTAGTAGCTTATTTTTATTCTTTACTACTAAGCATTAATAATTTTCAGATGGCAAATCAGATTAGAAAAACCACTCCATACATACCACCCCGGTGGGTTCCATTTTCTGCATCAGTGTCCTGATTTATGCTATTAACTAATTTCCTTGCATACGGAGGTGCTTTGTCAAATACTCATTTTGCTGGGGAAACACTTGGCAGGCCCCCTGCAATGGACAGTAAGAGGGATACTCGGATGCTCACACCAATCTTCTCTCAGCTCACTGAGAAGATGTACAGCCTGAGGTGCAAAAAATACTGAGTTCTGTATTTCTGAAATTTTCTAAACAGAACATTCTAAATGACAGTTTGGTGGAAAATTTTCGTCTGAACAAAACTTTAATGTTGAGATTGTTATCACTCAGTTGATTCACAGCTTTGGACCTAATTTTCATGGGAGCAAAGACCTTTCATAACCACTGATTGCTTTGGGGTATTTAAATACTGGGGTGCTCAACATGAAACATTTGGAAGTGTCCAGATACCTGCAAATGGCTGTGAACACCATTCTTTGATATTCATGACATTTTAAAACATCCAGATGAGTTCTCAGAAAATCACAAGTTCTTGGCCTTCACTTCCAAACCACAATTCACAAAATTCTTTTCCTTCGCACTCTGCCCAAATCAGCAGGGGAATGAAGTGGAAAAAAACATCTTTTCCCAACATAACACCAATAAAGATATCCTATAATGAAAAAGCTAAATTAGAGGAATTTGTTCAGAAATAATATTAATCATACCACAATAACAGAATGTTTTGTCATTACCTGGTGTGCCCATTTTTGAAGGTTGAAAAAACAACATCTGGCAAAACTTCACTCTCAAACATTTCTGTAATCCTAATGTCAGTCTTCTCCCCTATGATGCCATTGTATTAATGACATAGTGGCCAGAAAAGCAAATTGAAATGTAATGAATGCTCAGTAATTGACTATTTGAATGCTACTGAATGTTCTCCTGTACTGGCACCTGTGAAGTTTCTGCCAAACAGAGTAGCTAAGGTTTTTCTACTTGCATAACTGTATTCCAAATCCTCTGAAGTCTGGAGAGAAACCTCAAACCTCCAGCAAGTGGTTGGTCTAACTCTCCAAATAAGAGTCAACTCTTATGGTGGTTGGAGAATTTCCATCTGAACTTTTCTCTCTTATCTGTCTGCTGTAACAAAACAGGTTTTTTTCTATACAAATCTGTATCAAAATTTAACAGCAGTTTTCCCCATATTTTCTTCTTTTTGCAATTTTGGGAGCAGAGTTCTGAAAGCTCCTCTGGGAAATTCACAAAATGTTCTTTATCTTCATCCAGGTACTATTTTTCCATGAATTCATGACACCCTCGTAACAATAGAAGGTAACAACATATCACAGCTTGACATCACTTAGATTTTCAGGGGGAAGGGCTGAGTTTTTTGTGTTTTGTTTTTTTTTTTTGGTTTGTTTGTTTGTGGGGGTTTTTTTTTGGTTTTGTTTTGCTTGTTTGTTTGTTTTTATAATTTATTTGAAAACCAAAAAGGACAGTTGCTCATAGGTAGAAACTCCCACACCCTATCTTTTTAAAATCAAGGAGTTTCCCACTTCCATTTTAGCATTTTTTCCTTTCTCAATTAAACTTGACACTAGATCCCTGATAAGTGACTGTCAAGCAGGAATCCTTTCTAACTATGGTAATTGGAGTAGCCAAATTTGAATTTGACTTTTCAAGAGGTACTTCCATGGACATTATGTAAAAGCAATCCTTTTATTAATGACTAGAATACTTGAAGTAGTATCTCCCTGAGTTTCCTGCAACATAGCAGCAGCAATGTTAGTACATATATGTTATGCAATAATCTTTAAATAATGAAAAAAATCATTAACTCAAACTTCCAACTTCATAAATAGCAGAACTAATGGCAGAACTGAAATTCTGGAATTTTCTCGCCTAAATCAGCCATTTAAAATCCACCTTCATTGTTTAAATCTTGTTTTCATTTAGCCTCAGACTAAAAATAAATTTTGAAAGATCAGAATTGCTGCAGCCAGATATTCTAAGTTTTTGAGTACTTCTCCTTAATGGATGATTTATGACCCAGACAAATAGAAACAGAAGATTTTCTGCTTTTTGTTTGATGTGACTGGCTATGAGAAGGGTGGCTCCACCTACCCACCCACCCAGTTCTTATGCAATTCTTGGTAATATCCAAAAAGGAAGCAGTATCTGGGCCTGTAGAGAGAGACTCTGCTCTGGTGAAGATGAAAAAAGACATAAGTATAATTTGGTGGGGCTCAATTTAATCAGCTCAGTTTTGGTTACCTAAATTGGAGCTGTGCAAATCTTAGCTCTGCCATGTTTTGCTGACCTGATGAATCCTATGATTTTATTCCTGAAGAGATCATTTTGATCACAGAGCCTGACATCCTGCACAGCACCCATCAGATAACTCAGCAATTCCCAGGTGAGGAATTGCTCAAACCCTTAACCTCTCCCTGACCTGCCATATACTTTTTAGAAAAATACCACACCCTGCCTTAATAACCTGATAACCTGACAGAGTTTTCACAACTTACTTCAAGTGGCCCCAGAGTTAAAATTTTGATGAGATCATACTGGAATCTTTATCTACAAATTTTCTCAAGTAAAGCACCTTTACTTTCTGGCCATGTATTATCTCTTCAGAGGGCCAAATGCTCTAACTCCATCCGAGTAGACATACTGAACTAATCCAGTCCTAGTGCGCTCATTTCTATTCGAAGTTCCATCTGGATATGAGACAAAAACTTTGCTTTGAGTGAGACAGAGCATGGGATCAGGCTGCCTGGAGAGGTTGAGGAGTCTCCTTCTCCGGTGGTATTCAAAACCTGCCTGGATGTGATCCTGTGCAACCCGCTCCAGGCGAACCTGCTTTAGCAGGGAGTTGGACTGGATGATCTCCAGAGGTCCCTTCCTGCCCCAACTATTCCATGATTCTGTGAAACATACAGTAAGTCCACAGGGTAGCGAAGAGGTTAATATTACACACTCGGTGAGGTCAAGCTCCAAGAACATATAACAAGCCATTATGTAAAAAATTGCCTGAATTTATGAGTCACTGCATTTATGAAGGAACTGATATGAAAAAGACAACTTGGCAAAAATAAAGAAAATTATTTCCAGCTTGAAGTTTTGCAATCTTTCAGTATATCAAGGCTCACTTACTGTTATTACTATCCATGTTGTGCAATGTTCTAAAAGTCACATTTTTTCCCTTGTGTATGCATAGAGATGTCCAACAACCCAAGGTATTCTTCCCTCATAGAAAATAAATTAGAAAGTGAACATAACTCAGAATAACATGCAAGATCCCCTCAAGTAGAGTGGTAGAATCCTAATATTTTTTTTCAATATTTTCCTTCTAAATAATAAATCAAGCCCCCTGCATTTTTCTATATGGAATGATACGGTGCAGAAAAAGCTTGTGTGTTTATATTTCTCATATAATCACAAAAATGTTCTTCTTAGCACAGCACTAAGCTATGACAGGTGCTTCCACCCATAGATGAAACAAGTCAAACTTTAAAGTTTCTTTATTTAAAGCTGGTCAGTTTGTGAATGCAGTAGTCCCTAACTTTGATTATGAACCTGAACCTGTACCATCTAAGGGTAAGATGTATCAAGTTTTGAAGATTAAGTTTTCTCAACTTGCTGACATTTTTCACTTCAGTCAGCATTCTGTCTTGTAGTAATAATTTCATCAATTAGCACGGAGACAGGCAACATGAAGGGATTCGGGGTTGAAATGGTTAAAATGGAGCTCATAGGGGCATTCTCCTAATGACTCCCCACACTGTCAATTTTTAGTGCTTAATGTTGTGGCAAAGGCACTTACAGCACAAGAAACAGGTCACTAAGTGAGATTTCTGAGCATCTTTCAGGAATTGCCCAGTGCATACAGCTAAATTCAATTCATTCTCAACAGTTCTATTGCAGTAAGACTAGATAACAATGATATTTAAAGGCAGTCAATCTCAAAGGTTTATTTTAAAGATTATCTTCTCAAAATAGTTTATATGGTGGGGGAAACTTTCCTTTTTTTAGTAACCTAAACAGAAAATATCTTATTAACTAAGACACAGCCTAGCAATCATTTTTGCTTTCAAATCTGAGGACTTAGTGGAAAATCTGTGGTTGTGCAGTGACTGTGGGCTCTCAGACTGCCCAGGATGGACAGGATTGTCCAGAAATGCTCTTTAAGTGTCCTACTGCTGACAAGAGAATCTACCTGTTGTATCCAGCACAGCAACTACTTTTCTTTTACTGTAGGAGGTTTTGCACCTGCAGACAAATGGTCTGAGTCACTCATTACTGTCATGAGCTAAACCAACATTGTAAAACCTTGACTGTCTCAGGTAGCACAATAAAGTGATCAAATAATCCAGTCATGCACTATCCTTTCCAGCATAAGGCAGCCACTAATAATGGTTTTGCTACATAATGCCCTATTTTAGGTATACACACATACAGAGATTTATGTATATTTCATATTAAAATAACGGCAGGACATTGCTTTAGAAATCATGGTTGTCTCTGCTTCCACCTGCAAATTTTGACATCATGTCTTATAATTTGTCCCTATTTCTATTCTGCATCTTTCATCTTTTGCTGCTGCTGAGCTCACTCATAACCAAATCATCAGCAAACCTCACTATCACCTAATCCTTCAGTATTTTCCTATGGAGGAGGAAGGAAAAGGAAAAGAAATAAAACTATCCCTTTAAAAACCAAAGCATTTAAGCTGCTTGTCAGTCGTCTTCCTGACAAGGCCACTTGAATGTATTCAAGAATATTTGCATAAACGCTCACAGTGAGTTCACCGTGGCAGCTAGTGCTAATGGTACATAAAGTAATTTAGTCACTTCTCTTAGGCATCTTGTCAGGGTGATAAGCACCTCCTCTTTGCCTTGTTGCGTATTAGATCATTAGATAATAAAGTGTTAGAGCATGCAAACTGACAGGGTCTCAGGGACTATCATTTTTCGAGGGCATTGCGTTCTGCCAGAGAAGAAAAAGAATAGAGAAATTGATGCTGCAATTGGCTTTACATTCTTGTAAAGACATTCAAAGAATTGGGGGAGAAAAAAGAATTTTTACTTTGCAATGGTACGAGAGTTTTAACCAGAAACTTTGCAGACATCTGCAGTCATGGACTTTATGCTGGTAAACTTGAAAAGAATTGTTGCAAACCCTGCCCGAATTCTCCCCTTTCATAATTTCATCACTTAAAGTGCATTGGAAAGATTTTGCTTTTAAATTTGACACCCTGGGATGAACTACGAGCTGAAATATATTCTACTGTTGGGGTCTATTGGCTCTTCACTATACATCTTACTATAGATATATATACTTTAGAAAGGTCAACCACATCGGCTTTCTGGTTTACCATAAATATAAAACAAGTGAGGATCCAACTATTTGTAAATGAAAAAGTGATAATTATTGAAAACCACAGATTAGTGTGGCTTACCCCATTTATACCACACAGAGATGGATGAAATAAAAGGCCTCTGCCAGCTATTACTTTTAAAGATAGATATATTTATTTGAAAGACGAGCTTTTTAACCTGCTGGTTTCAAGCACAGCGTGTGGATACAAAACCATGATCTAAGGTCCTGGTTATACTCAGAGGAAAGAGCTACGAAAAGGAACTTTCATTTTACTGTCTGACGAGCAAGATATAAATAGAGATATGTTGGGTGTCCCAAAAATAATCCAGGCTACCTGCTAATGAGATGGTAAAACCCAAATGTGGAGACGCCAGGCTCCTGAGTGGCTCAGGAGGTGCAGTTTTCTTTCCAGCTTTTTGGCACCCAAACTCTCTTTTTGGTGTTGCATAAACTGCAACTCAATGTTTAAGAGCAGTGTGTCCCAGCACAACTCTGTAAGGAAAAATAAGCTGGATATTGTCTAACTAAACTAGGCAATCAACACACCTTCTTGCTACATCCTGTCTCCCCTTTTCCCAGTCCTCACAAAGTCAGGCATTCATCTCTACTGCCATCAGATATTTGTGTTAAAAAGTTAAACACCTAGGAGAGTCCACAGGAGTACATTTGTCAAGGGCATATTATAGTTAGATCCCAGAATTTACAAACCTACGATCAGAAGTTGCTCACCAGAGCAATGAACCAGAGACAAACTAACCATGAGTACGTTCGCTTCCCATCTCCCCGTTTACGGACACTGCTCAGGTCAATCTGTCCTTCCCCTGAGGGAGGCAGAAAAGCTGGGAAGAGGAAAGGCAAACAAACTGTCTCTTTGATATAATCTGAGATAAAAATTCCAAAAACTGAAGAAAAATAATATATACTTCGTGACTCGAACTGAAAATAAAAATTAATTTCCATGGAGGAAACTGTCATCTATTCCAATGGGTCTAAGGTTTGTGGAGGCTGCCCAAAATTCAAGAGCATTAAGCCTTTTCCTTTTATTTTTGTTTCTTTTGCTAAATGTTTTAGATATCCAACAGCATCATTTAAAACAGTTACTGGATTTTTTTCCTCCTTTTTTCTTGGGCTCACATGTGCATAGAATTCCTGGAGAGCTGGATTGAAGGGTTTAGCTTAAAAAGAAAGACTCCACCAAGCCTTTGGAAAGAGAGCAATTTTGTAGTGTGAAGGTTGCTATTCAAAAGTAAGAATTTACTAGCAGTTGCTTTATGAGGTTACTTGAGAGGTGCCTGAGAAAGTAGATTAGAAAAATCACTTTTCCCCCAAAAGGTACACATGGAGATATTTTGCAGATGTTGACTTCTAATATCAGCACAGTAACTAAGGTGCGTGTAAATGTCTAAGCAGAACGTTACCTTTTTTTTTGTTTCTTTTTGCTAACAGAATTCCTCAGGTTGTAAGAGTGGCAATGATATCTGTGGTAAAATGAGATACTACCTTGCATGAGAGTAAGAGCATTTATGTAGGAGAAACTAAGTACTTCCTTGACCAAAAGTATGCACTGAGAAGACTGAAATGGGGAAAAAAAGAAAGAAAAAAAAACATGCAAAAATATGGCAACTACTTTAGTAGGAATATGAGTGAAAGAATAGGAGGATTTTTTTTTAAAGACTAGACTTAATGGAAAGATTACAAAGTTGAGCCGAGAGAAGTTTCCTTTTGTAATGTTCTGCCTTCTGCTAATTAATAAAGACAGAGTTCGTACATTCCTTATAAATTTTCGGTAAAAATTATGACAGTGGTTTGTTTATTAAATTAGGTTGTTGGCAGGATGAAAAAAAATTCTATAACATGAATTATGACTGAAAATGGCTCATAGCCTACATAAAAAGTTAGAGCTAAATAAATACAGATGTAAGTTATGTTTATATAATGAGAAACGCTGCTGAGCTAAGAATTCTAGGTTAGTAAGTGTGAACTACAGACCCGATTCTGCAAACACTTATCAATACCCTCAGCTTCTCTGACACAAGAAGCCTCATTGATCCCAACAAGACCATATGTGAGCATAATCTTAAATATATGCATAAGTGCTTGCAGGACTGATGCCTGAAAGCATAAACAGAATAAAAACTATTTACAGAGGAATCCTGAGCAGTAGAAACCCACACATTTTCCCATCTCTCAGCATTAATAATTTCTTTTAACATATCTAGTTAACATTTTTCTGAGTGGCATTTGCTTTCCCAGAGAAAATTTTATCTGGTTTCTTCAAACTCTTTGGAAAAATCTATTTAATTATTCATCAGATCCTTGGCAAATATTTGTGAAACAAACCAGCATAAAGGACTGATGCCTTCTGCACTCTACTACTTCAATGGGAGCTGAGGGTACACATCTCTTAGAGGGAGCAAGCACCTATTGAATTTAGGATTATAAACAGCTTTGAAGACAAAGAGCTATTCTACCAAGCTGGAACAGAGAGAGGGGAGTGATATGCCCTCTGTTTTTGTTTTGTTTTTCAGCAGTAGTCATCAGCTTTGAGGACAAAGAGCAAAACAAAACATTAATCAAATCCAGATTTTTCAAAGCACATTTGCACTCAACAACTCCCATTTTAAGCACCTACAGTCACCAGCAGATGTTCCCTTCCAGGACCAGCTGACCCTACAGAAGAGATTACTGTCCCCCAGGCTACTTCCAGCCACGTGCCCTCATCCCACCCTTGCTGGGGTTTACTGTCCTTTCAGAAAAGCCAGACAAATTGCCTTGCACCATTTCTCCTTCAATCATTTCAGCAAAATAAGCTGGATTGGCAAAGAGTGATTATTTAAATCACTCTTAATGCAAATGAACTTCATTGGACTGAAGGAGGCCAGGGAGCAAGCAGACAACCATCTTAGCTGGCACGTCCATGGTGAAGAATAGCCTGGAGCAGGGAGGAGAGACAAACAGCTGTGACATGCAGGGAAGAGCAATGTCCTCAGCTGGCACAGCTGGAGCCAGAAGAGAACATTCATCCATGGCTTGAGTAAGCAGATGGATTTCCAAAAGGGCTCTGCTTTCATTTAGGGCAGTTCAATCTCCTAGAGAGCTCAGCACCCTATAGATAGAAGAAATCCAGTCCAAAATTTGGATGCTGAGCACTTCAGAAAATATGCAGGATGCTTTAGATGTACAGTCAAAAATCAAGGCAATGATAAAAAAAGATCAGACTCCAATTTTGGGTGCTGAATAGATGGAACCAGCACAAAAAAAAAAAAAAAAAGAAATCACCACACTCCACTGACACACAGGACAGACTTTGCACCCATGTTTGCTTAATGGTTTGTCATTTCAGTGCATTTAGAGCTGACCTACTTGAAAAATTTCCCCTTTGATCTGGAGGCCAGTATCTTTAAAATATCCAGCCCCAAGGGTATAAACTGTTACAGGACAATTTGAAACCAGTAGCCAGAGACACAAACCAAACAAATCCACATTTAAAGTAGCAATGCCAACCAATGAAAATGATATGCCTACCATGTTCCAGATAAGAAGGCGTACCTTCCGAGGGATCGAGTCTTCGAGCTCTCCGCCCGTGCTTGGAATTGTTGTGTACAAACATATTGTCCGACACTGCCAACACATGGCCATCAACGTTGACTGTTGTAGACACCACGACCTGCAAGCACAAGAGCAAAACATAGGAAAAAACTGGATATATCTGTATGTTTTTTAAAAAGCACAGAGTGTAATAAACTCAGTTAAATAAATAACAGCTGGGAGCTGTAGAAAATTGCATAGCTATTTCGCATAATAACTGGTGCTTATGCTGTACAAATCTAACAAGAGACGCTATTGATGAGTGGGTCTTTGGCATCGAAAGCTTTTGATGCAGTTTTAAGTCAAATTGCAGAGTTTGTAGCTGCATGGCAGACAGCACACTGTTAACCATCATTTTAACAAGAGGATCTTTATTAAGTATTTTTTCCCCTATACACAAGGGCAGCTGTGTTTCACCCTAAATTATCCCTCGGTTTCCATGCTGAAGTAGATAGAGCTGTTGACGTTGCAAATGAGAATAAAAGAAAACAAAAGTGTATTTTGTAAAGTTGTAATGAGAGTTGTTGCGTGCCTTACCCCCACCATTCTCTGCTGCCATCCCCTCAGTACGGTCACTGCAGGTTGTTGGACTTGCCCAAATTTCTCCCAAGCTCTATCTTAGGGAGTACGTATAGGTATGTTTGTGTACACATGCACGCTTGACAGTGGGGTCTTGATCTGGAGAACACAACCCTATTCATCCAGTGTTAGAATTATTTGTATTTCTCAACTTATCTCAATGTCAACACCTGGGATTTGGTTTGAGGTGAGGGAGACAGAGCAGGACTGCACTGGAGGCAGGATCCGACACTTCTGGTCCCCAGAGCAGCCTGAGATGGGAGAGGAGCCAACCCAGCAGGGGAAAACAGGCAAATGTTGGGTCCAGAGTAGAAGACCCAGCTGCTCAGAGGTGTCCAGAGGGACCCTTCAAACCTGAGGCTCAGTAGGCACCATCATAAAGGAAATTCCTGTTCAGGCTGAGGGCACCTGAGCCATGAGACATCATAGAGGAAACAAGGGGATGCATGGGACAAGTCCCTTGCAGAGCTGAGAGCCCATCACACCAGGTCTCCTCCTACCCCATTCAGACCAAGCAGTGTCAGACTCCCTAGCTTTCATTCAGCCACCCCTCCCACAATATTTTCCCAACAATGTCATTCCCAGTGTTTTACCCCAGCCAAAGATTTGGCCTTCAGCTGGCTGCTGGTTTGCCAGAAGCACGCATTGCCTTCGAGAACTTTGACTAAAACAATAAGAAGAAATGACCTACACTTCTCCTTACATTAAACAGGGAAAGGGATTAAAGACTGAAACCCACAGAGATATGTTTATTCATGCGACCTCTTACAACCAAATATAATAATTGTCTGTTAATTGCAGTTTCAGCTCCCACCTCATGCTTCGACATGTGAAACAGCAATCAGCAGCTCCTGTTTAATCCACCTATTATGTTGACTAATTAACTTTGCTCGACAGTTTATTTCTTCCTCCATTATCAGCCCCTGTCAGCCGCAAGCACACTGCCGCAAAGGGGGACCTCAGCCCTTTTGATTGATCACCGATAGATTGACATGCAGATTAATTTAATTAGAATCACCTCACTTGAGAAATGAAAGACAATGGCAAGGGGGCTAATAGATCTGCTCTTATAATGAGGCAAGCCTCCAGAGCCACGGCAGAGGATTTCTGATTTATTTTGCTGAATTCCCCAGTTGCTCTGAAAGGCTCTCGCTTTAATTGTTCTTGGTTTTGAGAGGCTTTAGCCTCTGAAGAGGTGAAATGCTTTACAAGGATTGGCAAACATTGGTTCAACTCTCTCAGGAAGCTGCTGCCTCTCAAAGTTGGTCAAATGGGGACACTTAAAGGATCGCTTACAACTATTCAATTCCATCACTTGAATTGGATGGGGGGGGGGAAGAAAAAGTGAAAGAAAAAATTTTCTACCTATTTCTGACCCCTGATTAAAACACTCAAAAAGTAAGCAAAGCTGTTAAACTGCCTATAGCCCATTCCTCTTTAAAAAGAGGAATACAAAAGAGAATAGTTTATATTGAAAGGATCCTAAACCCATCCCTCAGAATGGCATTCCAGGCAATAGATTTTTGTATGTGTTTTAAGTGGAAGATATTAAAATACAGAATAAATTATTCAAGAGCTCTTATAGATGGAAATTTCAGGAAAAGGAAGCACCAAACACTACAGGAAAATTTTTCTGAAATCAAACTAAGGGGAAAAAACCCTAAGCCCTATATAGAAAATTCCAAAAGGGATTTCAAAAGTAATTTATCTATTGCATTCCTGAGGGATAGAATAAAGTTTATAATATTTTCAATAAAATATGATCTTATAGTAAGTGGCTCAGGGTTTGCAATTCTATTTGTGCACTTGCAACCATTGTAAATTCTTTGCAACTGGGATTTTGAGCCAAATCCTTGGCATCACCTGTCACAGCTCCATGACTTATGCTAGCTCTTATCTTCTTCTATGGGACTGATTAGATGCATATGAAAATTAACACAATTACAATTAATAACAATGGCTACAAGATAAAATATTTTCCTCAGTTCTAAAATGCTGTAAGTACACACAGATTTCCCACTGAAGCTGATCAATCCTGTGCTGAAACCAAAACTTTTGAACATTTCTAGAAATAGGATTCCAGAAAAATAATGAGTCAAGAGTACTAACAGTAAGGTAGTTCTCAAACCTGTGAAAATTCTGTATTTAAGTAGTTTTTGGTATACACGCACCTTTCTAGGGAAGAACTTGAGGAGAAAATCCTGGCAAGGTTTTATGTGAGTAAATCTACATTTAATTCCCCCCCTCAGGTTTCCAAAACTGTTGATGCAACATATTTTGAATTACTTAACAGTGTCTTCCTACCTCCCTCCTGAACAGAGAGTTTGATTTACTACAAAGAGACCACATTGGTGTGGTTCTTCGGTGTCGTTAGCAGAAGAAACTATAAATGGAATCCCCAAGAGAAACTGTTTCCAGTTGCAGGAAATGGAGAAAAAAACCCTCTTATGTGTCTGTTTGAAAAAAAGATTATTCATAGTGCACCTGTAAGAAGCAGCACACCCTTACTGCTCAATTCTTTAAATGAAAATTCTCATTAATAGAGGAATACTGAGCATACATGGCACTAACAAAATATTAATGCCTCCAATTATTAACAGAGAAAAAAAGCACCTTGAATATTGTGTGCCACAGTTACCTACTTGGATTGCTACAGAGCACTTAACATACTTACAAGTTCAACTCATATTTTTTAATCTAAAAAAATACTACAGTCTCCTCATTTTGATTTTGAAATGACTGGGATATGTTCAAGTTAAAGCACATGCTAAAACTAATTTGTGGAGAAATCATAAAATTAGGGGGAGGGGAGAGCCAAAGTATATGTGGAATAGGCACTGAGGCATCCTAAAACACAGACTGTAGTAAGAGGGAAAGGCACACTACAGTTTAATAAATGATTAATGAGGTGCTGACACATTAATGTAAGCACGGGGACAACCAGGCCTGCCAAATCTCAAACCTTTCCAAATTTTGTCAACAAAACACAGTTTTAATTTGGGACAGGCAAACATGGAAAATGATTTTGAGCTTTAGCTTTAGCCCTTCATAGATTTTGAATTTAAATCCTGTATCAACAGCAGGGGAGACAGAGGTATGAAAGAAACACATCAGTTTACAACTTTCTTCAATGAACTTGGCACTATCAACCACAGTAACGTATCCCAGCTCTGTGAATTATTCCTCCTGCCATTAAATAGTTCAGTTTGTGAATACTTTGGGGCTTAGTTGGGGTTTTTTTTTAATATTCAGAGACCAGGAGCCTGGAGATCAAGCTATTTATCCACGTTTAGCACTCGGCCTGTTTATTTGGTATAGTACCTCACCTAATATGTCAAAATTAAGCATTGCACGACTCCTCATTTTTAACCACAGCCCATTAAGCTTTGCTAACTGATTAAGACATAGCATGTTCCTTGTGCTTTCAATTTTCTCCAGTGTATGGTGAAGGATCTGATATTTTTGCAATGTCTGCAGCAGCCAGTGGCAAAGGCAGAGAAAATCTGGTTAAGATGATTTCCAGGTTTGAAGTATGTCATTAGTGTTAAACCTGTAACTCCAGTGGTAGCAACTCTTCTGAAAGATGTAAATGGCTTGAGCATATCTTTATTTTCATCACCACTTGGTGACCTCTTCCTGCGATGTATTGACTTCTTTATTCTAGTAACCAAAAATCACTCCCAGTTTAACAAGACACTCAAAAAGGTGCCAAACTTAAAGCACATAAGTACAATACACTCAGTAATTTTGCTCACGTGCTCAAGGACAGGCCGAGCACTTAATTACCTTGTTGAATTGGGCCACAGCTCTCACTGCTATTTTCCAGTCTTCCTTTTTTTTTTTTTTTTTGCCTTTCCCTTCTCTGGGGATGAAGCCTTGCATGTCCAAATTCCATTATCTGGGATTCATGAAGCATCATCTCTGTCTCTTATGCAAATTTGCAATAAGACACAAGTGGCTTCAATTCAAACATGAGTGGCAGCATCCCATGGAGGCAAACGAGCAGCCTCGGCTGCAGAAGAGGCTGTGGTAACAGAATCAAACAGCATGGCAATTTCTAAGTGACTTTCAAGGTTTTCATAATAAGTGAATGTTTGGGGTTTTACACAGTGACACAGCCTGAAAAGTTTTCTCTAAATTAAAACTTGACATGTGTCAGTTTGCAAGCAGTTGTGCTAAAACAAGAACAACAAGATAACTAGGGCACCTGGGTTTCATTAATTACAATAACATACAAAACTGTTTAGATTGTATGAATGAGTTTTTAGTTCTGAAAAATAAAATCTGGGCAGAGTTCACCCATGACACCATCTACTTAGTAGTATTATTATTACAACTAATTGGGGTGCTATAGCCCATCCCACCAAGAACGATGACTTATTGTGATGAAGAATGTAAAACCAGACTGAGCATCTGCTCGATGGGGTTTCTGGAATAAAAAGGCAAGGTTGGACAAAGGTGATAACACATGATAACACCAAATGTTTTGTGCAATTGGGTTAGTGAAACAGAGAGAGTAAATTATTTTCTCAAGGACAAGCAGGGAGTCTGTAGCGCAGCTGAAAGCTCAACTCAGCTGTGTGAGTCCCTGCATAGTACTTGACTTCTCCTCCCTGACTGTCTCCTTCTGCTAATAGAGACACAACTAACACAGCCAGGGCCAGCACTGCTCCAGCATGCAGTTTTGCTGGCACTCCACACTGCTCCAGTTGTCACATGCCTGGACATCTCAGACATACAGAGAAATTTATTTCCTTCCAGGCCCACAACAGCTTTTATGTTAGACTTATCACACTCCCACATTTGCACAGAAAGTTCGGGATAAAACTTCCTAATTCATTTCTGTTTGTGAGTCTGAATGAAGTTTCACACACAGGTCGCCTGAATCAACACACACTCTGCCTCCTCCCTGTACTTTCTTAACATCTATTATATCATACGATAATCAGACAATTCCCTGCTGCAGGGGAAAAACCCGGCCCTAAAATTGACTCAGAAAGGAAATTTTCTGCAGAGCTGGTCCTCAGATAGTGCAAGACTCATGTCCTTGACCCTTCACTGCTTCTCCCACCAAAACCATAAACTATGTTCCAAGAACTACTAGCAACTTTTGGGGACTGACGTGTGACAGACCGTGGCCAAAAGTTGGACAAATCTCTGCGCAGCTTCGAAGTCCAGCACAGATAGGGGAATGAAGGAAAGAAAAGTCTCTGGGGTTTGTGTAAAATGAGTATGCTACTATTTAATAATTATCTGGAAATATCTTATCTTTATGTTTTTTAACCAGAATTTTGACATCATCATTAGAGACCTTGTAAGTCACTGGCAACATTTCAAAGGTAGCTGATAGCAAACCCTCCACTGACTTCATAGGGGCCCAGATTTCACTTGATTCCTACACAACATTGCCTCAAACATCTAGGAGCATCATATCATTGAGATACTATATGCATGCTTTGTCCTTTTCACCCTAAGAAATTATAAATGAAGCCTGGGCTCTGTAGAGTCCAGCTGTTTTATTTTAAGAAGTCTATTGCTAAAAGAGCAACAAGTTCAAACTTTAAAAAAAAAAAAAAAAAAGGAAAGAAACAAAAGCATCTATTGTAAAACAATAAGCCTGGGCACTGAACAGAATGCTGAGAGCTTCAATACCACCCTGTATTATAGTAGGAGTGGTTCACTCGGCTGAAAGTGATTAATTTCTTGAAAATGCTAAGGTCACACTAATTGACATGACCTGTGTAATTAAGCAGTCTCTGTTTACACATGGAAAGCTCAACTGCTGTGAAGCTGGGTTTGTATGACAGAATGTCTTTACAAGTCAAGAGATCAACAACCTTTCCTATGTCCTACCTACCCGCTGACACAGGCTCCTGATTGCTGTTCTGAGAGAACACGCAAAGGCATCACCATATGAAAATCAGCCTCGAGCCTGGACGAGCACAAACCCAGCAGAGTGTACATGTTGTGAAGCAAGCTCTGACAGGCCCCAGGGGTGACTGCTCGGACTAAACCCCTGTGCTGCTGAGAGCCCTTTTTCCACCTTCTCTCTCAGTGATAAAGCCCTCTTGAATCACAGGAGAAACATGACGGAGGGAGGAGTGTGGGGTGAGAAGCCGAGGGCTCTGCCTTGTAACGCTAGCTTTTATACTGATTAATTTAATCCCTGTGGCCACATCTCCTCATTTCTGCACTTCTATGCTCAGGGACAAATAACACCCTTCTGCCTTCCAGCGTTGCTGCAATTAAGCAGTTCAACAAAAGACATTCCACATATAAATAATATTGTCATTTACATAACATTTAGCACTTTTATTGAAGTGCGACAATGCTGGAAAAGAAGCAAACAGGGTCCTGAATCACTACAGAAAGCAAATGTATTTTGGAGTTGTCTTTCTCTAGAGACCCATGTGGTCTATGGAACAAATCTCTTGTTTCTTCCTCAGTACCCCGAGGCAAAGCCACGCTGACAGGCTCTACCATGTTTTCTCCCTGTGCTATATACACTCCTCCTACCAAAAGAGGAGGTCCTTTGACTCTCTACCCCATATTTTTATTCAGCACATGCTCAGATAAAGCATTATTGTCACAGTTAAGGGATCATGTCTTCAATAAAAGGGTTGGGGCATCTATTTCTCAGTATTGCCACCACTTCACACTGCTGCCAGCACTGGCAAAATGCATGTACAGACTGTCTTCCTAAGGGACAGCAATGTTCTTGATCCCAAAAGCAGTCGTGGATGTAGATGTAGCATAAAAAAATGTCTTTGGTCTTCTGAAGCTGTGTTGATACTGCAGCTCCCAAGTGCCATATGCTGCAGCATTGGGGAATACCAGACCAAAACATCCCAAGAAAGATACACCCAGTGGTAGCTTTTTCTAAGTTCTGACTAGAGGGATGGACCTTCATCCCACTGATGCACGTTTGAGTCTTTACCACTGCTAAAGAGTAACTGCTGATTTTATTAATCGCTCTTACACCCTATTCTGCCCCTTCCAATAAACATGGTGCTCACTTAGTGTTTCCATGAAGAGAAATAGTTCTCCAGGCAGAAAAGAATGTCTCAGAGTCCCATAACCAAAAACAACAGTGAGGTCATTTTGATTTTTTTTTCATGCTTTCCCTTCCGGTGGAGATGACATTATCTTTAAGAGTTCTCTTGTCCAGAGCAAGAAAACCCAACTACTTCCCGCCAATTCTGCTGTGACAAGAAGTCCTCGGGCAATATTTTGTGACCTTATGTTTTTAGCATCTTCCAATGAATTACTAGATTAGTTTGGGTCAAAGTACTTCTGTCCCTAACAGCTGCTGATTTTTAAAGGAGGAAGCGTGTCTGACTGACCTGGAATCGACGCATGTCTCGAGGGTTTCCTGCATTTTTTAGGCAATTTTGGTTACATTTGAGGAAAAATTTCAAGAAGAACCTGCGGATAAAGAGAAACGGACATTAATGTCTTATAAACAGTCTTATAAACAGTATTACTATGTGACATCTGCACATTTGGTCCAACAAAGACTTATTTATGTTCATATTCCCAACTCAGACAAATCATCCCACTGACCATCCAAAGAGGAAGTGGAGCTTGCATGGGCCCCAATCTAGCAAAACATGTAAGCACACCCTAAATATTTACTAATTATTACTATTTATTATTTATTAAGCATTAATTTCATGTTTCTGTTGTGTCAGAGCCATTAAATTTTGCAGTCAGTCCCTCTACCACACTAAATGGCCAGGCTCCCTGTGCCATCCAGAGCAGCAAGGAACAGACACATAATTCAGCACAGCAAAAAGAGGACAGAAAAATGTCAGATACAAAAGTTCCCTTATGTATAAATGAGGTTTTGTTTTACAAGTTCACTGTCATGTGCAAATTTTGATTTAATACAAAAATACTGAAAATGTTCCATACAGTTGAAATCTCCCTTCCATGATTAAACCCTGTTTGTGAATAAAATTAATGCTCAAATAGTGGCTAGTGGGAGCCCAAATCCCTGAGAGGAGAAGGGGGGAAGTCTTGGTTAAAAGACTGACTTCATGGAAAAATGAAATATTTTTAATGCAGTCTATTTCCTGACCATACACAGTTCACTGAAGTAGCTATATGACCCTGACATATATCTCTAAGAAAAGACATTGCATTTTACAAAGCCAAAGAAAAAAGCAAACATTTCACTGAAAATATTTCCTTCAGTGTTATGCATCAGTGGACTGTAAACTCATAAAGACAAGTCAGTGAATAATCGTGGGTCTCAGATTCCAGGCTTCCTCCCTGAAAGCCAAAGTTTATCAGCCTTTTGTCCAAAATAAACTACAGACTAAGGTCTACTAAAGCTCAGCCGTGCAAAGTTTAATCCTGCAGCAAGTTCAAACCTCAGTGTAACCAGACAGCAGCATTACACATGCAATAACCACCAGTGACTAAGCAGAAGTTAATCTGCCCTGTTCCCATAACCAGGAGTGGGGTGGGGTACAGTTTGATCCTGTTTTACATTCAGTCTGAAAGCATCCCTCCTTTAGCACCCAAACTGAACACTAGGTCAGCAGAATTTGCACAGACTGCCACCAAGAAAGGCAACACTGCAGGGTAAACAGCTTCAGAAAATCCGTTTTTGATGAGCAGCATTCTTTGCCCTGCTCTAGTTGTGATGCTGCCCCCCAACAAGGCAAGTTTTGGTGCTTGCTGCTCCATGTCAAAAAAATCATACTAGACAAATGTCTACAAGGACAAATTGAAACTCCAAGGGACTGTTTTCATTAAAGAAATGCAAGGTAATTTAGAAGGATTATAAAATGTGATGCTTGGGATTATCAAGGACTGGATCTCCTGACCCAGGGAGTCCCTTCTAGACCTGAGCTTCTAAATAAGAGCAAGCAATCAACACAAAATAAACAGCCACCACACTTGAACACGGGTTTGGAGGCAGTGTTTGTTTACACTAAAATAAAGAACAGTGTTAGTCATTGCATTTTCTCATCAAGCAGCTTTTGATATTCAACAACGCAAAGGTGGTGCTATTTGTTGTACGTGTATGTGTCTTTTTAAGCCTCTAATGGCCAGCTGTGACAGCCTGACTCAGATTGTGTAGAAGGAGCTGTCAGCACAAATCTTGGCATCTCGAATCCAGACAACTGCTTGCCACCAGGCGAGGGTTTGTGCTCGTGCCAGAATGGATTTTGAGAGACAAGCAAATAGGGTATTAATTCCGCCAAAGAAAAACGAAAAGCGGGGAGAATTCAGGATCTTACACTTCAGATGATGGCTTTCCTGTCAACAGCTCGTCATTTAGCTCACAAGCTATGAAGGGCACGGACATCAGATCCCTCTTGCCCTAAGCTGGCCCTGTCTTGCGAAACGCTGGCAGGATCCAGAGACCACCCCTCTGCGCGACATTGCTCGCTGAAATAAAAAGCCTGGCCATCTGTTGGGAGGCAAAGACATCCCTGTCAGCTGGTGCCTACAGCCTCGAACAGGCCCTTATGTGGCAAAACCTCTCAGAGCCACTCACTCTTTGGGGAGAAGCTGGCGCTGCCCTGGGTTTACTGGGGGATTTTGGCGGCTTCACTGAGTTCCAAGCCCAGCAGCCTTCCCCCTGTCTGCTGCAGCCCTGGAGCAACACCTTGGCTCCAGGGGGAGCGGGGACATGCAATAGTTAGAAATATCTGTGGTGACAGGCAGTGTCAGCCATGCAAACGTGGCAAGCACCTTCATGGTTTGGCTTTGCATAGCACACAAGTGATGGCTAATGAGGGTTGGTGGGTTGATTCAAGCCCCCCCCCCAAAAAAATCGAAAGCTCTTTGTGAACCTCACGAAGTTTGAGCTCATGCCAGTTCAAAGGCTTGGAAAATCACTAGAAAATACAAGAGTTGGCTTTTGGATTCTGCAAAACTCTAACCCAAACTTTCAAAGTCTAACTCCATTTGCACTGTGCTATATCCCCCAAAGGCTACAGAAGTGTCACCAAAATAAACTGCAGAAGAAATGAAGCTCATCTGTTTAAACCTACCAAAAAACCTCAGGCAAGCAAGCAAGCAAACAAAACTTCCTTTGAATTAAACCAACTCCAGAAAAAAATTAACTTGAAAAAATAACTGTTTTCAGAGGAACCCCAAGCTTACACAGCCAAGTTCACTCACTGCATTTTAAGCAAAAAGTCACCAGTTTACACAACACATTCTGCCAAGCGCTGTATTTTAATTCCACTGAAAGACAAAACAAACTATAGGCTGCACTTTGTTTAGGAACACACCAGAGCTGGAGTCCCCCCGGCTACACAAAAGCATCCCACACATCCAGGCGAGAGCCGAGCGACTCCCGAGCTGGCACAGCACGTGCCGGCTGACGGTCTCCCCCCACTTTGGCAGGAAGGTGGATGAGAACAGATTAAGACAAGGGTAGAGCAGAGCATTTTGATTCATGGGGTTCAGCCCAGTCTCTTGGTTCCTGCTTCAACTGCTTGTTCAGGTGCCTTCATCACCTCGAGTCTGGTCCTGCCAGCCTTGCTCATTAGCAACACTTCACTCTGCAAATAGTTCAGATTTAGATTGACAGGACTGGTCCAGGAGAAGTGCCAATAGAACTGAGCTCTTTGGAAGTATAAACCTCCATCCCCGTTTGTTTGCATCTAACTTCTTCACAGAGGGTTATTTTTTTCAATTCTTTCTCCACATTTGGCAGGGCTGTATAGCATTATTAGTAACCACAGAGGATATATAGCACTAATACTAACTACTGGAGTCTGAAATTCATTTCGAAGATGAAAAAAATGTGCAAAACACAGGAGTCTCAATAAAATCTTCAACTTTAACTCTCTTTCCAAACTTATGTGATTGCTAAATACCCGTTCTTCTGCCACACAAGACTCAGTCATCAATTATATTTATTGCTACCATTGAAGGTTTATTTTTTTTGCGTGAATCAACCAAAACATATTTTCTGACTCCCTTCCTGACTACTAACATCCCTGGTGTGAAGAGCATTTGTGCATATGGAGCAGAGAAATACAAGCCAGCTCCATGTGATTCAGCTCAATTCAGAAACTCACAAACTTTTACTGTCTTACACAGGTATTAAACCAAAGGGCTCCATGCTCCACCCCTTATCCTACAGACACATGGTTGGAGGGTATGGGAGTGAAGTTTTGGGGGAAAACAGTTAATTTTAGATTGCATTTAGGTGTGCTAAGATGCAGCTCAGTGTGGGCTGCAAAAACTACTCGAGGAGTGAAATTGCTGAGCAGTTAATCCACGCCATGGCACTGCACTACTACAAATCTCTGAGTAACTGCAAGGTCCAGTGTAGAAATACAACCTTCAGCTAAACACAAACTCCCAGTCTGAATCAGGCCCCAAATTAATGTGAACTTCTCTCTGCCAGGCTCTAACAAATGGGTTATTGGCTGTTCCAGGAGTGTTCTCCCCTTTTCTCTCAATTTGACAGAAAATTCTTTTTTGGGGATGAAGATTTTTTTTTTTTTAATAAAACTGCTGCATTCCCTCAAAGATTTTGGTGCCTCTACTCTCTGCTAAGGAGGAACTCTACCCCATCCCTGATTGCCACAGCTGCCTTCCCATGCTGCTGCTTCCAACTCCTGACACCAGCTCCCTTCTTGCTCCTGCTCCTTCCATGCTTGGATTCTCCTCATTCCACTGACAGATCTAGTGAGCACACTACCAGCTGGAGGTCACTCCACTTGTATAAAATCCTCCCTGCCGCTCACTGCTCCCCTACTGCCCATCACACTGCAAGCCTTTTGGGTTTCTGCAACACCCTCCCCAGCAGCATCCCACTCTTTGCCACTGCTAACTACCACAGGGATTTAAATTAAATACACGAGAGAAATGGAAATTCTAGCAATGAAGATGTAAAAGGATTTTCCCCTCATACTTTTCTTGCCACTACAAATTAGTACCCATGTTAATTAAAAATAACTGAAGAGTTAAATTAAAGAAAGCAGGCTCTGACATGATCAACGTTTGCTCTTCTGTCACTCCCCTGAATTTAAAGGAACTCAAACATGAAGGTTTAGCAGGAGGATTTTCTTGCCATTGCCACAATAAATAGGTCTGTGGAACGAGAAAAAAATAGTTGGAAAGAAGACGTGCTGCATTCCTGATGCTGAAGAAAAGCTTGTTTGTTCCTGATACATTGGAGAAGTTGTTCAAGAACAGTTCCTCCATGTGAAAATACGACAGCTGTCATGCTGCCAAGGTCAGCCAGACCAGTGGCTATCCAGAGAGTGAGTGCTGGTTATACAACTTAAACCTGGCTAGGGCAAACAAAATTGACAAAACACACCTTTTCTGAGGTATAAACACATTTGAGAGAAAAAGGGCAACTTTAGACTCCTGGATGAAACACAGCAGTAAGTATATGTGGGTTTGTAAAATTAGTAAAACCAAAATACATGGGCCACGGGGACAATTAGCAACTTTCCATCAGATAAAAGGATTGCATGCCCATTCTGTACGGCACACCAATTCAGCAGAGTACTAAATATGTGCATAAATTTAAATACACAAGCAGTACTGATGGAGACAAAGCTACTACTCACATACTTCAGCACCTCGAAGACCCAGCTCTGCTGTCAGCCTATGTGATACTACAAATACAGCTGTCTCAAACAACATCTGATGGGTATTTTAGCTGTGGTGAAAACATAGCATATCAAGAAGTATCAAAGCCCATCCAAGAGTAAGCCCTGTGTGTACTGCCTCTGTTATGTTTGCTTCTTCAGGGTTTTCTCTGCGCTTTTCACACACTCCTCTCTTTCCCAATCAATAACTTCTCCTGCACCTACTGGTAACTTGATCTAGTCAGTAATTTACCACTAAAATAATAATATAGAGAAAATGTATTGCTTAATGCAATTTAACTTGGAAAAGTAAATAATCAAAAGGTAGAGAGAGAAGGTTTAGATTAGATATTGGGAAAAAATTCTTCCCCATGAGGGTGGTGAGGCCCTGGCACAGGTTGCCCAGAGAAGCTGTGGCTGCTCCATCCCTGGAAGTGTTCAAGGACACGTTGGACAAGGCTTGGAGCACCCTGGTTTAATGGAAGGTGTCCCTGCCCATGGCAGGGGGTTGGAATTAGATGATTTTTAAGATCCCTTCCAACCCAAACCTTTCTATGATTCTACAATTCTATGAAATGCCTCTTTAGAAATTTCAGAAGGATAAAGTTGGTTTTTTTTCCTTTTCAAGTTGACTCTTCTAATCAAAACTCCTATCTTACAATGGAAAATTCCAAACTTATTAAAAAAATAAGCTAAAATATTTTTTCTTGAACAATAATTCCTTTAATTTTTCCACATTTTAAAACTTTACTTTAAGAAGCACTTTTTTATTCCCCTTTGCCAGTGAAAAATTGACAAAATAATGGAATTTCCTACACTATAGAAGGCCTGAGTTTAACCCAGCTCTACTAATAAGTGCAGAGAAAGGAGGGGGTGAATTCCTTAGCATTTAAGGTATGAAAATTCATATTATTAACAAGTCTACTGTTGCAGTTTTCTATTTTGGAGTGGGGTTTTGTTGGGTTTTAGGGTTTTTTCCCCTTAGACCTTTTCGCATACAACTCACTGATTATGTCAGGTACCCTATTCACAAAAGAATAATTGAGACTGATATTTACCAACATGAGGCTGCACATGGAAATCAAACACAGGCATGGGGAAAACCTCCTATTACCCACATGTTCACAGCTGGATTTTACTTGGCTCTTTAGTCAATAAACAGCAGTAGCTACCTTTTGTGGCATTTTTACAACAGGAAATTTATTCTGCAGAAGAGAAATTAAATGCCAGATACAGCCATCTAACTCTCTTCTAAACATAACCTCTTGAGTTGTCAAATATCCTAAATTAAGAAAAAAAAATCCTAAATCTGCCCTCCATGGATTCAGAGTTCTCACTGATTTAAAATGGAAGCAAATTCAGACATGCTTTTACGGGATGTTAAACAATTCACTGGTTTGCAAAATAAACAAACAAACAAACAAACACAAAGCCTAAACTCAAAGCCTGGAAAATTATTTATTTTACTAGAGAATATATATCTTCTTCCTGAACTGCAGAAAAGGTCCAAAAAAAGGCAACATGACAAGGAGAATAAGCCTCAAGCAGCTGAAATCTGTTGACAGAGATTCTTCAGGCAGTGCCATAATAACAGAAACAGAATAGTCTCCTCCGTTATTTTTGTGAACTTGCTCTGGCTCCTGGAGCTCCAGCACTGCCAGGGTTTGCTGTTATCAATACAGTAAATATTCAGCTCAGCACAGCAAATAGCTGAGGAGGCACCCACATAATCACCAAATCAGGAGGCAGGACTGCCCAAACCAGCCTTAAATTACTCATTGCTCGCTTCAGCAAGTGTTCCCAGTCACTTTTCCTCAGGTCTGTGTGTTCTGCACAGCGAAGCACAGCATATCAATTTTTCATCTTGCATCTTCTGGACTTCTCCAGCTCTCTGATACTGAGTTATAATGCATCAGAGAAATTTAGAGTAGTTTGGGGAAGTGTGTTTGGCATTTTCTCCCATGAGTGAGTTAAAATCCCAGAGAGACTGTTTTGGTTTATTTTCCCAGACTTTTAATAAGAAAAGAAAGAGATAACACCATCAAAAGACAACATCATGAAACAGAATTAAGAATGGTCCAGAGGCAGGTTTGAGTGCTCAGTTTTCTGTAATTTAATTTTGCCCCCAGGTCTGACTTTTTAATATTTTTTTTTTCCTTAAAGTAGTAAAAAATCTGAATTTTCCTATATCTCCTTTACTTGTGCCCAGCTCCATTATCTAAAAATTTATTAAATTTGAACTGCAGCTACCTTCATATCACATAAAAACAAAAAAGTTGGGAGGACTTTACACCACCTGTGTGCACAATATATACCATGTATTTGGTTTATGGCAGCTCGATCCAAGATATCTGAACGTACACACACCCTTTACACTGCCTTGACACAAACAGCACAGTGAGATCAGCAGAGGAGCACTTGAGCCCCATGCACAGCTCAGTTGTCAGCTTACATAGCACAGAAAACTCCCAGCACTGCCTTTCTTTGCATACTTTAAATCACAGATTGCTCTTTACAAGCTGATGGGCCAGTGCTTTAGCTGAAATTGTGACAGACTTTCTAGCATTGAAGTATTTTATTATCAAGTGAGTACAGCTCCACGACCAACAGAATTTATCCTGATTTATTTAGCAAAAACCCCAATATTTTATTGATTTGTTTCAGTTTAACCACTTTTCCTTCACTCTTTCCCTATTTCACTGCTGTTTCACTCCTCAAATACCAGGGCATAAAAGTGGGTTAACTATTTTTAATTTTTACTAAAGACATTAGACTTCAGTCGCTGGAAAAAAACTATAAAGCAGCTCTGTGGTCCGTCATAGTTCACACAATGCCACTGAATTAGCAGCCCTGCCAGAGTCATACTTTTCCTAAAAGAACCTCTGTTCAGCGTAAGTGATGACAGATAACAGCATTGCTGTTATTGCAACATGATATGAGTATTTGGTTGCCTGCTACCTCAAGGTAAACTCCTGTAACTTTAGCATGGTCACCAAAAAGCAGCAGCAGTATCAAAGTCAGGGTGTGTTGGAGAGCAGTGCTAATCCAGCCATCTGAAGCTGCTTTTCTCACAGCAAGCATGGGACCCTAAAACGTGTCACCTTGAGCTGAGGGTGCTGATGACATGTTTCTTTCATCAGCTTCCTGAGAAAGTTATAAAGATTCACATGGTGAATATTTCATGTGTGGGAAACACATTTCCCACCTTTCCCTGGATCAGGCACATGCAAATCACCTGCACGTAAAATGGTGTGCAGTCTGCTCACAAATACAATAATCAGTGATTCCTCAAACAACCTGACACCAACAATATCCTTAAATAACATCAACACACCAGTGCTATTGCCCAAATCTGCAAAACCCAGAGGGTGAAGCTGTTTAAAGGACATGTGCATTATACCCTCTGGCCAGAGTCTGAGCCTCTGAAGCACTGAGAAAATTTTCTGCACAAACAGACATGAAGTGCTACTCAAACCCCACCTGAACAGATGCATCCTGGAACGCTTACACCAGGTGTAGACATGGTGTAACAACAGCGTTCTCTCCTGAGACCTGGCTCAGAACCTGCTCGGGTTTGTTCTCAAGATTTTTTTTCTTTTTTTTTTTAAGTGGAAAGTGCTTTATGTTAAAAAAAAATTAAGAAAAAAAGTCAGGAGGTCTGTTTAGACTGACATGGAAATTATTTTTCACCAGATTTATGTGCAGGACTGATGGCCTGAAGAGTGAGAAACAACAAAGAAAGATGCCATTAGACCTCTTATTTACAATAACGTGTAGTGTACACCAGTAATGAATCAGAAGAACATAAGAAATGAAGAAAGGGATTATTGAGTTAATTCATGTCTCAAAAACACTAAAAATACACAACCCTAGAAGTTTCCAGCCCCAGAGAAATGCAACAGAAACTTTACACATGTGCAGAAGTGTGACCACGAGATGCTGACTCTGGACAAGCTCAGGGGCTCTCGGCTGCAGCTGCTCCACTGCCTCACCACCAGCAAGATATACCTTGCAAGACTGTGGGATTTACTGCTGGACTGACACTCCAGTCTCAGTTTTTGCATCACTAAATCCTCAGGAGAACTGCAACAGTGATGGACAATTTAGAAATGTGACTGTAAATCTCCTGTTCACACAATCCTGCTGTGAAGCTGGGTGGAACTTACCTCACCTGACCCATCTCAGTGATTAAAGAAAAGTATTTGGGAAGTGTCAGTATGGTGAGAGGTTGGTTGCATCCCCTCCTAAGACAACTTGGGCTTCAAAGAACAAATTAAATGTTTGCTTCAAGTAAAGTAGCAGCAGTGAAGGACCTTATGTGAGGGAGAAAAAAATTCACAATAACTTAAAGTTATTGAAAGCTAACTTTTAATAAATAAAAAACTAAACTAAACTGGGAACCTGGTCAGAGTAAGTGACAAAGAACAGTCTAACAAGAGATGCTGCTGGGAGATGTGATTTTACTTTTTGTAATGACCTTTCTTGGTTCTCTTGAAAAAAAAAAAGGAAAAAACAATTAAAAGGAATCTTTTAAATAAACTAGTAGGGTAAGTCTATATTTAGCTGTCCAGAAAAAAAAAATGCAAATGTATATTTGTATTTATACAAGAAGAGATCAAGTGCAAAATTGTGGAAGAAAGTCAAGTGCTGCTTTCAGCTCCTGCCCACAAGCTGGACATTCCATCCAGGGGTTCCCATTGTTTCATGATATTTAAGAGAATAAAGCCTTCCTTTCCTTTGCAGCAGGGAGCTCTGGCAGTGAGCACTGGATCCGGAGTATAGTGGCTATTTTGAGTGCTGGAAGGAAGCAAAAGGCTGTTTTGTGGAAAGGCGGAGGCACTTTGTTTGAGTTGTGCACGCGGTGGTTCAACAAGAGAAGATATTCCAGGGGTACTTGCAGGGAATCCTGAAATGGCTTCAGGTATAAAATGCTGCAGATCTTTTCGTGTCTGTAGGGGCAAGCAACCCAGACACTGTAAAATTCATTGGGATTCACCACTGGAGGGGAAAGACTGAAAGAGGAAGGGTAAAAGAGAGTTTCTGATATGCTAGGCAAGAGGATCACACTATATGTAACGCTGGAGATGTCATCAATAAATATTGCATATGTCTCCTACCTTTAATATGACATTGAAAGAGCTTAATTAACCTTAGAAATAATGACCTCGGCAGCAGACATGTAGAATCCAATCATATCTGCTTATATCACAAGTTTTGGATTAAGTACTTCAGAGCTTTTCTTAAAGCAATGAGCCTTGAATATGTAGGAAAAAGACTTTTGCTGATGCACTCTTCTGTGCCAGAGAGATGTGGAAAAGGCATTGTAGCCTGTAGCTACGAAGTTATCTCTTGCACCAGTCGGGAAAGGTGATCCAGCTAATAAGAATATTTTCTCTGCCCTTCAAGCTATCATCCAGTGAGGGTACCCAAGCTGAAGGACAAAACCCCAAAACTGGAGTAGAATTCAGATCAGGATGCTAGTGACAAGTTAGAACTGGAGCAAGGTAAGAACATGAGTTGGCTGTAATAACAAAAATTATGCTCACGCCACTGTGTACTTCGTTGGTTGGAATGATGAGAAACAGCATATTTAGCACGGAGTTCAACAGACCAAGACATTGTAAGGACAGAGGCACAGCATTAGATACACAGGGGAACAGGGAACAGCTACAGGCATCTTCCATGTGTGTTAAAACACAGACAGGACTTGGGATCTCTCCTGTTTTCCTGGGTGTCTGGTTGTGTCACCGAGATGCCTTTCTGTGTGAAAGCAGGGATGATACCTGTGATCAGTAGGATTTACAGCCACAAAACACAGAACATGAGGGTCTACAAAGTACTATATCAGCACTGCAGAATTATTACTTTTCTGTATCACTGCAGAGGACAGCATCAGCAATGGAAAAAAGGTTTACAATGAGCAGTTAAGGAACCTTGCCAAGCAGTCAGGGCAGACAGATAAAAGTTGTTGTTCATCTACATCTTACCAATGAAAGTTACAATTCAATGGAGTAGGAAGTACTTGCAACTTAACAACCTTTTACTCTTTAGTTCTATTTTATGTTCTATTGTTCTTCTTTTGAGAGCAATTGTGCTGGCAACTGGCAAAGAGTAAAAAGCATCAGAAAAAACCTTACAGCTGCTCCCCCTCTATCACCTCCCTGGAAAAAAAATAATTCCTCAGTAATGGAAACATCACCAGCAAATTTCACCCAAAATCTTTTTAACTGGACAGTAGCTTAAATCAAGAACTCAACGTGAGTACTGAATATTGATTGTTCTCCTTTTACTCAAGTCTGTAGCTCTGATAAAGTTCCACTAAAGACATAATTGCATAATAGGTAACTTAAAACATGTTATCATTTCTTTAATACATACATTTCAGTAATTAAAAGGCTGAAAGCCTTTCAGATGACTGGCTAAATAATGTGATGACAAGATAGGGTCTGATCTCGGAGATATTAATATAAAGCTAGAGAAAACACAAATTTTCATCTTTTCTAGTGAGTTGAGACTCCAGGCCCAGAGTTAACTAGTTCAGGAAATAAACCCACAGTCATGTGCCTAAAGGCTTAATGAACCTCATTAGCTGAACATACAATATCAAGTTAGGGTACTGAAGGAACTGGTGGAAGAGCTCCCTGAGCCACTCTCCCCATCATTTATTATCCTTCCTGGCTAACCAGGGAGGTCCCTCACAACTGGAGGTTGACCAATGTGACTCCCATATACAAGAAAGGTCAGAAGGAGGATCTGGAGAACTATAGGCCTGTCAGCCTGACTAGTGCCAAGGAAGGTTATGGAACAAACTATCACAAATGTGATCACATGTCATGTACAGGACAATCAGGCCCAGCCAGCACAGGTTTAGGAAAACTTCATCACTCTCTACTAACACCTGAAAGGAGTTGTAGCAAGGAAGGGATCAGCATTGGAAGTGGCTGTCCAAGGAGGCAGTGGAGTCACCATCCCTGGAAGTGTTCAAGAAAGGACTGGATGTGGCATTCAGTGCTGTGGTTTATTTGACAGGATTGTGTTCAGTCAAAGGTTGGACTCAATGACCTTGGAGATCTTTTCCAACCCTAATGATTCTATGATCCTAAGTTTTAAACCCCTGTTTAATCTCCAAATAAAAATCAAGTGGGAGTTTGAAGAAATACTGTGAAGTACCAATGACAAACTTATGAGCAGATACTTATGTGTTAGACAACATGCTAAAATACCCTCACCTTGACTTGTCAAAAATAACCACCAACTAACAGACAACCCTGACAATATAGTGCTCAGTGCTTGATTCAAAATCAGGAGGAAATGTACATTATCACATACAAGTTCCATGTGACTTTGGTGTCTATTAAATGAAATAACATTACTCCAAGTTGGGAGTAATCATTCTGATTACAACTGAATGACCATGTTTCTACCCTCAAAGATTTCTTGCACTGTGCAGAATAACTGCAACAAGTACAAAATTATTGCACTGTTCCAACTCCTGCAGTGAAGCTTTTCTGCCAACCTGGAGCTGCAGTGTTGCCTATCTACAGCTAGCTTTAGCCTTGGCACCTTCTGAGCACTCCAGAAACTTCTTACACAGAGTAAGTTCATGAATATAAAGAGCTTTGGCTCACTGTACTTAGGAGAGCATGAAGATCCCTTCATCTTAAAGATTCCCAATGATCAGTACAAGCAGCTACCTGGAACTAGCAAGGACACTGAGGAGAAAACTTTCATCCTTTCAGTAAGTGTCTTGGGACTTATTACAACTACAGGTGGTCAGACACTTGACTTTGTGTCTCTCCTGAAAGACAGCACCTCCAGGATCGCAGCATTCCCTAGTGTGACACCTCTTCAGCAGCATCTGAAAGGGAAGTAAACCTCCTACTGAGTCACCAAACACTGCTTCCCACACTAGTGAGGCTTTTCCTTAGAGGACTCTTCTTTTAAAATAAAAAATTGTCAGTCTAGTGATGCAGTGCCAATAACTCCATGTGCTGTTGCTTTTTTATATCCTGAAGGTTGCTTTTAAAAAATGGGTTTCATTACATAACACGTTACAGCAAACTGATGTCTCACAAGTTTGGAACTGATTTTCTTTTTTTTTTTTGCAACTGGACATGGTCTTCTTGATCTCCATCCAGTCATTTAGAATTTTCACTTACATGTCACTTTTAAAGCAAGAGTGAATTCCTGTCTGAATTCCTTGGTAACACTTTTAGGTTATTTTTTAAATTCCAATTCCAAAGATCACAAAATAATGAGGAAAAAAAATATATTTCTTTTCCTTTATCACAGGAATCTTTGTATTGAATTATAGGCAATAATGCATTAGAGATACAGAAACCAAGAACGGAAGCAGAGCTGGCAGAACACCCACAGAAATGCCCTGCCTTCATCCCATAGAGCAACATGCTTTTAAGATGTCCAGGCAGAAAAATTTCTGGAATTTTAAATATGTTAATAGCTCAAAGTAATGATGACTCCAAGCCAAAACCCCAAATTGGAAAGTTCCTGACCTCTGGGCAACATTCAGTCTGCAGCAGGGAAGAAATGAAACAGAAATTCAGAAGGCAACATGCACACCTTTTGTGAAGTTCTAATCTGAGGTTGGCATGGGGCCAGAAATAACCAGTTGAGACCTTGCCTTGGAGACCTGAGCTCAGAACCAAAAAGTCTGCAGAATAAAATGGAAATGTCTTCCTGAAATGCAATAAAGGCTGGTTTCTCTCTTGTTGCACTGTCTTTTTCCAAACTATCTCCACCCGTTACCTCTCCCAGGACATTGGCAAATGGCACCCCTTAGGCTGTATAAATCTCTGCAGAAGGAATGGCATAATTTTTCTCCCATCACAAACCTTCCAGTCTAATATTTGACAGCCTAGATCAGGTGCTGTCCAAACATTTATTAAAACATTTTAAATGATGAATATATCCAATTATTACTATTAATGCAGCTAATACTGACTAATGAGGGGGAAACATACTAGCTTGTGTCCCGCAATTCATTACCCCTGCCTTGTCAACAATTCAAAGCCCAAAACCTAATCATCCATACCGGGCCCTGTTATATTTCACACGTCACATTTAATAAGTCACTCAGTGCCTATAAATTAATGTAACATGTCGGCGTTTATGAGCGCAGCTTTGTCGCTGTTAACAAATGATGTGCTGGCCTGGTCTGCTGCAGCTCAGCAGTGACGAATGATGGAGGATGATTTCTCTCCAAACTATAAACTGCACACTGGGGACCACGAGAAGACAGAGCTCCACGTGCACACGTGGGCACGTGTGTGCACACAAGCACGCACACACTGCGTGTGGAAATGGTGTAGGGTATGGATAATGTGCACCTGAAAGTGCTGTTACAGGTATATTTCATGCATTTTAATGCAGAATACTTTTCAGCCCGGTCATTATATTTTATCAGCCTATATCTATTCAGACATGCATATATATGAACACTAGATACCTCACAGTATTATAGGAATGCATAAAAAGTCTTCAGCAATTTTATTGAAAACACATCTACTGTATATATCATGTTACAGTTTCACTTGCACTAGTTTAAGCCAAGCAGGTTTATAGATACTATCATTTATAGCAATACTACATACAAGTGGGGCCAAATCTTTGGTTTGACTTACAATTAGCCTGAACACCTGTAATATTTCCATTCTTAGTGCTTCCATAGCCAACCACAACTTGAAACAGAAATGAAACACTGTAGAGTTGTATTGCAAAATGTGATGCTAAACTGCAGATGACTGGCAGAGCACCAACAGTTTCTTTACTACTTCTTGAGCAAAACTGATTTTTTTTAAACAGTATGTATAATGTGTAACTTAATAACTTAAAGGAACAGAGTACACGAAATGTGCATGTGATATACATGTATATTTTAATAACCTTCTTCCTGTTTTCCTGCAAAAAGTGTAAGCATTGAAAGGTAACAGGGAAAATGTTGGTGTCTTTTTGGTTACTTTGGTTACAGCTGGGGCAGGTTCAGGAATGATGAAAGACATCTGGATCTACATACAGGTGCATTAAAGTACTATATGCAGTAATAAAACTGCATGTTGCAAATGCACACTGTGGCCTGGAGGGAAGTTGTCACTGGAAGCACCTTTTATAGAGCTCAACTGGTTTGTCAGCAGCAGAGGAAGAAGACAGATAAGGAAAGGACCTCTGAGAGCTGAGTTCCTCAACCCTTGGAAGCTGACTCTTACCAAAGCACAGACCAGAACCCCAGTTTTGGCTTTGTAACAAAGCTTTCCTGACAGTAATGCCAGTTTTACCCTTATGGTCTCTTTTACATCAGCATATCCTGTTACAGCAACACATTCCTTAGGAAACAAAACATACTGGAACACACACAAAAATTTGAAAAGTTCAACTGAGATGTGAATGCACTGGTGATGAGCCCACAGCCAGTCTGGGAGTGATAGATCTGAATGAATCATAGAATATTCTGATTTGGAACAGATCCATAAGAATCATCGAAGGCCAACTCCTGGCCCTGCACAGGACAGTCCCAAGAATCCTACCATGACTGAATTTTCTTTCTGAATTTTAGGTACAATTTTTTGCCCCTGTTTACCCTGTGAAAAATTAAGATTTGTGGGAAAGAAACATGTCTGAGAGTCTGCCAGCATGAAAAAACTCTTAGAGAAAAACCTCCGGTGTGTCAAAACGTCATCTGGAGAAAGTCCATAAACGAAAGCTCTTCACTTATTTCCAGCAACCGTAACTCAATGTTTCCACATCCATTGAAGCAGCAATACTGAACAACAGTGAAGGATAAAGTAATACTTTTTTTCCAAAATCAATCCACCCTGGAAGGGCCACCCAATGGTTGAAGGACTACACCAGGACTCAGAAGACCTATTCCTGTCTCTGCTTCATATACTTTGTAAGCCGCCCAGTTGCTTTTAAGCTGCTAAAGATGCAATTAAGCCCTCTTGAAAGTCCTACTGCACATTTTACTGCACCTTTAGAAGTCAAAACACCTTTATAAATCTACTTTTAAATCTCTCTGTGTCTTCTGTTCCCATCTTTAAAATAGGGATCATGACACTTCCCTAGCACACAGGTACAGTAAGGATGGATAAAGACAAAGACATTTTCTAAAAGGTGTCACACACATCCAGGATTCTCTCATGTATTGTTGGCATAAAAAAAAAATCTTAGATTCTTTTAAAGACTTCTGATATATAAAGGGGGATTTCATAGGCTTTAAATGTCTCTAAGAAAATTATTCTGTCTATACAGGCAGTACCAGTGAAAGAACCACACTGACCAATTTGTTTTTCTAGGTCATGTGCCAGTTTTTTTGGCACTTCATACCTTTAGACTGAAAGAGATTGTAAAATTCTATTGAAAGGCCTGAGCATTGCTGCTCCTGCACTCCATGTAACTGGGCACTACCTGATGCTGAAGGAAACTGATGTTTCAGGGTATAGTCCGAGGTCAGCTCCCCAAGATATTAAATATTTTAAAAATTTCACTAAAGAAAATTTATTTGGTAATTGTCTAATAAGGTGTTATTTTCTCAAAGAGCAATACTGTGTTTCTAGCACCTAACTCAGAACTTATATGGTGCTAATCCTCCCTCCAAGTAACTGTGAAGTTGAGACCGCTGCACCTGAACAAAATCAAATTATTTGAGTAGTTCAACACCCACATCACTTGTTTTTTTTAATCCCATTCTCCTCACTATCCTGTCATTCATTTACCATCTTTAGGCCTTTCAGTTATAAATTTTGTGGGGCAACATTTGTATAGAAATCTGACCTACCAGAGGCCACCAGATACTACCAAAAAATACAAAGCAGATAAGAACAAACTTCATCATCTCTCTTTTTTTTTTCCTTTCATACACATTAAGCTCTAAATGAGCAGGAAAAACAAAAAAGTAAGTTGAGTGCTAACATGAAAGTTTAGTACTGTCTGCATGCCACAGCAGCCACACTTAGCTCTGAAAACTTACAAAATTCCATAAGAAAGGTAAAGATTACAATAAAGCCACCACACAGGCACTGCTGGAGAAAGCCTTAAAAAAGGGAAAAAGTAGAGTTACCCTGTTGCAAGGGATTCATGGAATCTCTGAAATTTTGAAGAAAAGAAATCTGCATGACAATAACATTGTTTCTTTCTCTGAGGGACCCTCAGGGCTCTCAAAATCATACAGAAAAGAACACAGCTCTTTTCAATTCAGCCCATTGTAGAGAACGGTGAATGTCACAAGGTTTATTTTATAATGATTTATTATAAAGAAAAATAAGGGCTCAGGCAGAGACATATTTTCTCAAGAATTTATTATTCACCAAAATGGTTTGTTTTGCAGAAACATTTCTTTTTGCTCTATTTTTTTTTCTGGCAGTTCCTTTTGGCTTCATCCTAGATGTGCCTTCATCCCCACTTTGCTTTGAGAGGGGTAAACTTTCAATCTTCACCTCTTCTGTTACCTGTGGTGCTCACACTTCCCCTGAGCAGGGATGTCCATAATCATCCATAATCACTGCTAAGCCTCCAAACACCTTTTCCTTCTTGCAACATACCTGTCTGGCTCCTCCCTTCCAAAACATCAGAGATCCCTCAGACCTCTGGACAGACAACGGAGCAAAGCACTACCAATACAAGACAGTCCACTGCCACCAGAGGCAGAGGCACACGCCTGAATCCCACAGTGAGGATCTCCTTGGATCACTGCTGGGGAACACAGTGGAGGGCCAGGAGGGCAGGAGCAGCCCCAGCCTGTCAGCTGGAGCAGAGCTGCTGCTGGTGTTTGGGAACCGGCTCCCTGGGGGAAACAGCCAAACAGAAACTCAGCTGGAAGAACATCCTTCCTAATCCCTGTGCGAGCAAGAAATCAGCTGCACTGAAATGAAGGGCTTTAGCCAGCTCTCCTTCCCACCTGCCTATATGAACCAGCAGCTCTACAAAGACCCTGGCTGGGTGTGTTCTGCAGGATCCTGTGCTATTCCGGAGCCACCAGCAGCCTTCCCTTCCTAGGTGTCCCTATTGCACTTCTCTATTATAGCAATTTATACTCTTTTATTTATACTCTATTTATACTCTTTAAAAATTATGCTCTTAACCATCAAGCCAGTTAAGGAAAAGCCAATACTAAGGGACTTCACAAAAACTTGCAAGAGGTTTTGGGAAAAGAAAGGAAGGTATTACAGTGCACGGCTCTGCTAGTGACTGAATTTCTACTCCAAGAATTATTTCCTTCAATTAGAAAAGCAGAAGGATTTAAAAAATTTAAATAAAATCTACCTCAGTTGCATTTTCCACACAGAATTAGCACTTGTTTCAGAAAGTAAATAAACCAAAATCTGAGCAGGCAAAGAAAACTCCAAGTGCATTATATGTCCAAGCTAAACTGATGCAATTCTACATGTTCTGTGAAAAAATAAAGTCAAAAGTAGGTCAGAAAAGCTGACAGAATTAATCACTGAAGAGATGAATAGGAAATTTGATGGAAATAAGATCACTTTTCATGATGAATTCATAGTCAGCGCTTAATTGAGTACAATGAACTTGAAAATACACTTGGTGAATGTCTGCATTAGCTGGACTTCTGAATGTTTGTAGCAGTTAAGATACACAAACTGATCAATAGTGTAAAACAAAGGAGCTCAGGTATGCATGTGTACTCATACATCACTTCAATAAATTACCCTGGGTGTTACAACCAGAGGAAGGGAGGGGGGTGGATTTAGAACAATCATTTTGGGATCAAGAGCTAAATCATTTCAACCACATCTTGATTTCTGCAAAACTCGGCAGGAATTATGAGGCTTAACAGCATCTCAACAATTAGCATATTATAAATACAAAAATGATATATTAAAGCGAGAGGAGAAAAAGGCCAGCATTTTACACCTACAGTAATATAATTCCACTACTTAATGCAAAGTAACAGGCATTAGAGTGTTTGGGATCCTCTTGTATAGTGTTATCTGTTCTATCAGTAAATGAGACTATGTGAACAGTACAACCTATAAATAATTCAAGGCCTGAGATGGCAATTATAGAACCATGCACAACCAGCATGAATATTTTATGAAGGCTAAAACAGCCCTCAGAATGAATCATGGATAGATGAACACACACACATACACACACACTCAGCTGTTGGCCAAGTATTGCTTCCAGACATGGCTTATATCTGATCCTTAGTACATCTAAAAAGAAAATTCCTGAACCCAAAAGTCAGAAGTTACATCTCTATTGTTATATATTAAAAGATATTTAAAAAATAAATAAAGTGACTGAAGACAAAAAAATGTTATATGGGTGAAAGAAAACGTTTGCTTCCTTTCAAAGATTCTGGTAGGAATTCTAAACAACTTCTTCCTATGCACAAAACGTGGCTGCCAAAAGCCAACCACGATGTACAAAACGAGGGCCCGGAAGGGCTGTGCAGTGCATTGGTCTGCAAAATCTGCCCCTAAAGGAGGACTTACCTACATGGAGATATTTTCCAGTAGAGATATACTGGTATAACTCCCCATATGGGCACTATTATTGCAGCACAAGAGCATTCACATGGGAGTTACAGCAGTATAACTACTCCAGCATAATTATACGGGTGTAATTATGCCAGTAAATTTCCCTGTATTAGCAAGCCCAGAGAAAACCTCCCTGTAAGGAGCATGGCACTGCTGCATCCTGCCCCAGCACACAGCCAGTGGGCCTGCAGCAAAACACATCTGGGAGCAAAGCTCCCCAAATCCTGCTCCCAAGTTAGGGCATTCAGTGGCACACGAGTAAATTAATAATACACTAGCAAAAAAATAAAAAAAAAAATCTTTTACATGCATATCGTGCACATTGACTCAGAGACATGTATGTGCACACTTACATGCTCTACATATATTTATATTATATATAAATATACATAGATTTATTTATATGAAATTACATTTTAGAACATATGTGTTATAAACACCGTCTGATTAGTGCACACATCGCCTCTTTGAAATGAGGATGTATTTTTTCTCCCATTTTCCAACTGGTGGAACTAGAATACATAGTTAAAACACCACCAGCTATTAAAAGAAGCTAAGCTGGAACCTGAGTGACCATCAGATATCTCTTCCAGGCCAAATACGAACACATCTTTAATAGCTTGAAAATTTCTCATGTACAAATATAAATTACGAGACTGGATTTGGGTGCATGGCAGTCTACACACATGCTTGAGAAATAAAGATTGAAAACAGAAAAATTATAGGACTAAGGAGGCAGCATCAGATGGTTCTTACTAATCTTAATACATTTCTGACTTTTTTTTTTAATTATTTTTCAAACTCTTCTTGGGTCTTTCGTTCGCATCTAAAAAAGGATCTTTTAAGGCTACAATTTAAAGCGATGCATTGCAGACAGGCTGCCGAGTCCTGCTGCAAGGATGTGCCCATGAATAGGGTCACAGTGTCACAGACAGCACAGAGAGCACGAACTCACCCACCTCACGGCCTTTTCCTGCACGACCCCTATAATTTTGTGGGTTTGGCAAACACAAGGGGCAATTGTGTCAGCCAGGGTCAAGCTGCCATTGTGGGGGGTTTGTGGGCAGGATCGGTATCTGAGGGAGAGGGGTTGTGTCATGCTGGGTCAAGACACTGCAATTGTGGGTGCCAATTTGGCAGCTACTGGGTGGGTTGCAGTTGTTTTCCAGGGAGGGAAGAGCCCAGCATGAAGGTGGCTCTGGAAGATTTAGGTTGAACTGAAGCTGTTTCTAGAAGGTTTGGCACTGAGAAGAAAGTGAAGTCAGTTGAAGGAAGTGGGGAGATTGCAAATAGACAGAGAATCTGGGAGCTGGATATCTGTAGGGGAAAATCCATCTTTAAAGGGACCAGTGCCTTCAGCAATGTTTATTGCCACGAGTACAATATTTTACTCAGCAAGTAGATGTATTTTCTCCAGCAAAAGAACATGGAAAACAACACATTCCTCAGTGTGTGTGCCCATGACAAACTTGTGTATCAGGGGAAAGATTTCACCAGCAGGTTTTACAGCCTAATTCAGCTTTGTTTGCAACCACCTCCTAATTCAGCCTTTTTTCTCTCACCTGCCTATGCACTTAGAGATGCTGAATTGTGAGTCAAACTGTAACTTGGACATGATCAAACTCCTGGTACATGTGAATCCAGCAAAGCAGAACTGTGGAGTTTGGGTTTTCTCATTGAAAGGCAGCAAATAAAAAAAAAAAATCATGAACAGAAATGCATACCTTGAGACCACAGTCCAAAGGAAATACTCTGCTAATTGCAAGGGTGTATTAAAGTCATGAACTAAGTAAACTAATTTGCTCTTGGCATACTTTCTATACCTCCCAGGTTTCTGTTTAGAACCTCTGTTTAGACATTTCACAATCTAAATCTGGTGAAGTCTGAAAAAGGCCTTCAGAAGAAGGGATAAAAAAAAAGCCAGGCAATGGTGTAATAAGCAGCTTTTGAAACTTGATCTGGCTTTCTATTAATTTGCAATATAGATTTGATTTCAAACTCACAAAAATCAGAATGGTTAATCTTTTATTTTCATTATTTTGACATTTCTGTTTACCTTTTAGAAATGCTATCAGAGGCACAATGTGGCATTGGAAAGCTAAATGCTAACACATGGAGCACTCTACGACTGCAAAAATTTCTCTCATACTTTTGCAAATACCACAGCCAAAATCAACAGCACAAGTTTGATTTTCTTCATCATGAATTGACAGCTTATTTATCTCTAAGGAAGAACTTTCTAAACCCCTTAAGCTTCCAAACAACTGAGGAAGGATTCTGCTGACTATTCAAAAATATTTGTGCCTCATAAAATTATAAGTTAAATTATTAAATTTTTTGTGTTTTCCTTCCAAAATGAAAGAAGGATGCATTATGGACTGCAACAGACTTCATGAAAACAAAAGTCAAAAGACTGATCTGCCAAAAAACTTTCTTATTAGGACTTCTTTCATCTAATATTAAACCTGTGTTTATTCATACTGCGCATAAAGTCCAGCTAAACAGTCTTCATGATATCAGCAGATCTTAAGTACATATAGACCTTCAAACACTTGGTCAAGTCTCATTAAAGTCAAAGTTTAACATATGCTTCAGTATGTGCAGAACAATGATGGATTTACATTAAATGCTCAATTGCTTTCTTGAATTACAGCCTTAACCACTTCATACTCCAGTGAAGGTAAATATGATCCTCCTCATCCTGCTGGATAATGCCAATGCTTTATTACAGCATCAAGAGCACAGGCACTGCCAAATTGCCATGGCCTGCAGCAGAAATAATGTCTTCTGGTGACTGTTGGGCAGAGTGAGATGGCACATAAATACCATCCTGGAGCCATGGAGAACAAAACCGTGCTGCTGCAGTCCTGACTAGAGCAAACTCAGGCTCTGTCAGCCACTAGTCGGGCATCAGCATCTCCCCCAAACGCTGCCTTCCAGTGAGCTGACTGCTTGTTTGCAGTAGAGACTTTAAATCAATACACAGGAACGAAAGAATCCAGCAATGCTAACAGATCAAGTATTCAAACGTGGAATCCAAGTAACGTTTCGCTTGCCAGTAAAACGCCCAGTGTAACTCATTCACCCATGAAAAGAGCTGTGTCTGAAGTCATCTTTATTTACAATGTGTTTGTGCCGTGTTTGTTTGGAAAGCGGAGGATGAGTTGGAGTAGGTGGCATCTCTCACAGCTTCCTTTCCACACACTCTGAATTCAGACTCCTAAGGCCTGAGCCTCACAAGGCAATTACTGAGGAGCAGAGCAAGGCACACATTAATTTGCACCAAAACTACATAACGTATTTGCTGTGAAAGTGCTCTGTTAGCCTAAGCTTGTAAATCAGGAATTCCCTATGCAAAATATGGAGTTACTCTGCTCTGAAGCTAGTGTAACACAGAAATCGGACCATGTGCCACTTCACTTTCATTGCCCAAATGGCAAAGTGGCTATAAAAATTGCCAATTGGCCAGGAATAGGTTAACAGCTATGTTATGAGTTTTTGTGAATGTCAAAATGGTCAAAATTCAGAATTTTTGTCTCACTTAGAAGCCTAAAATTTTGAAATTTGTTTTCATCTGAAATTAAAAGAACAACACTATGAAAAACTAGAAACTGTACCTGGATTCACCTAATGTAAAGCATGACAGAAGCACAAAATATGGTGGGAAATCTGTAATTTCCTCAGGCATTCTGCTGGCTGCCATGACATGTACCATGGTCAAGTGAAACTTGATAACAGGAAAAAAAAAACAGACACCAGGTTTTCCTGTTTCAAACTTTCAGCCCACCCTATCCTTGGAACTAATGGAGAAATCTCAGATAGCAGGAAAGAGCGCACAAGGAAAACATAAAACCACCAGGAGCAGGAGGTGTCTCCAGCTATGTCACGCAAAGTATCATTTATCATTTTAATCCACTTTTTTTTCTAAAGTAAGAGATCCATTTCCACCACAAACTACAAATAAAATATCGCACCATAAAATTGAATATATGTTAAAACCACGTATGAACGTATTTGATAGAAAAGCAGTTATCCAAAGCACTGTTCCATCCTGAAACTAGTATTTTTGTCAGCGACTTCATCCAAAAGGGGGGGGCTTGTTTCTAGGTTACTCTGCAGAGTGGCTGTCTCAAGAGAGATGAAAGAGCAAAGGTAGGTCTTTCCTGTATATCCCTATCAAGATATTAATGGATGTGACGGGAGAAAGCCTGAAGTGATGTCACTGGAGGCAGCGTTATATGGATTCCATAATGGAACAGGAGAGACAAGCCACAGACACGAGAGAGGGGAAAATGCTGATGAAAATCAGGTAAACAATAGCAAGATGGAAATTCATTTGGAATAGAAGCTTTTGTGAAATGGGATCAATGGACACAATTAAGTCCTCAATTAGGGAAAATGAACCTTATGAAAGAGGAGAAAAAAAGAACAACAGCATCTGATACTAGAAAACAAATCTGTACAAGAGACTCCACCATTCAGAGGGTCCTAAATCCACATATCCCACTCTGGAAGCCCATTAAAAATCCCATCCTGCAGGGCCTTTCTAACCTACCACAATGTAACACACATGGCATTTTTATATGCCACTTTTGGAGGAACTCATTTTTGAGAATTGTCAGAAAAAACAGGAAATGCATCTTGCAGCATAAACGGTCATCCAGCATAGAAAGGAGATTTTGTGTTAAATTTATACATGCACACACATAAACCCAGTTCCCTGGGGTAAAGAGACATTACATAACACCCCCACTATTTACTAAATGTAATTTCTGTTTTACTGAAATAAATGAAGACAGGTAACTACTGTAACCACAGAATCATAATAATGAACCGGCCAACAGATGGCAGCTGAACCAAATCACCTGATTTAAATAAGATCTGCATTCACTTCAATCCGGCAAGTTTTGCAAACAGATTTAAGTCAACTGCCAGATAAAAATCAAGCAATTTCAGAGTCGTGCCTGCTTGTAATGGATTATAACTTTATTATGAATTATGTCTCTGAACCTGCATGTTTACAAAAACAAACATTACTACTGTGGTAACTGAAGGGAGGGGTGGGTAATATCACTCTATTTAATTTTGCTCACCAATCGTTAATACAATGAAAATAATGTGCTGTGCATGAATCCAGTTCCTGATGGCAGCGCTTTGGTGAGAGACTGAGAAAACACAAAGCAGAAACAGACTCCTCAGGCAGTCAGTGAATATGAATAAAAAAAAAAAAAAAAAGAAACACAAGAGAGCTTTCTGGCCTGAGGTTAGAGGCAGAGGTTGGCATTATTTTACATTAGAAACAATTCACATTCAAAACTGTAATTGATAGCAGTGAAGTGTTAGGGAAAAGAGACTGCGGTGTTCAGGCAGGCTGACCTGCCAATCAAACTCAACCTTTCTTTGAATGAATAAAAGCTTCATTGCCCTATTATGTGGATCTGGGCAGGCAGCACTAAAGTACCCTGTTTGTCAAGTTTATGTGCACTGCCCCAAGCTACTCAGACACCCATGCTCAATAATAACTCGAAATCATCAGTGATTTTTGATAGGGTTTCTTTTAAAACATTTAGTGTTAATTTTACTAAGTCCCTGGGACTTAAAGAAACAGGAGGGCAATATTTCCACTCTGCTATGTACAAAGACTGACAGACAATTGTGCTGCTGCTATAGTTAAGGTAGAGAGAGAATGTTGGCTGGGGTTTTTTTAAACATCTGTGAAACCGTGTAGTCTGAATGCTGCAGGCAACAGCTCCTTATCATTACAGGGAGGAAATGCTTGTCTTGATACTTTTTTTTTTTTGCCTCTCCTCCAGGCAGGAGAGCTCTTGTAAATAGAACAATTGGCTCTTTGCTAACCATTTGATTGGAGACTTTGGTTTTCAGGATTCCTTTCCTCTCCCAATTGCTGCCAGTCCATTACACCCCTTACAGCACCAAATCCACTGCTGCTCGCATCCTGATGCACTTACAAGCACTGGAGACAAGAGAATTATTTGCTGCAATAAAGTTGGTCTTTCTGTTTGTCAACAGTACCCCTTTAGAAGTCTGTGGTCTGCTGCGAGGGGCAGTGAGTGTGTGGTGAGTGTTCTGTCCTGAATTTGGCCAAAGCAGTTCATCACCTAAAATGCAGGGTGCAGTTTCTACTGCTTGTGTGGTGAATACCACCTTCACTCATGCAAGTCCTTAAGAAGGTGATCTTTCAGGAGACAGCAGAGAGGATGGGAGAAAGGTCTGTAAGCAGGAGATGCACAGGCCCAGGATGTTTAAGAAAGAATGACACAGCCTTGCTGCACAAATCACCGTCCTTTCCTACGATCTCCTCTCCGCTAAAGGACTTTCTCTCTTATATGGACGGTGAGTCTCTGGCCACTGTGGAACACAGGTCTGTGTTTTTGTGCAGTGAGGAGTGCAAGGTCAGGTGAGAGGGGTTTTGAGGACTGATGTGACACCTCTGTTTGCTGAGGGAAGTGCCAAGAGCTCCTCACTCTGAATATCAACAGTGACAAGCACTCTCCAGGCAGAGGATCTGCTGCTGCCTGCACAGCTCACTCCTCATTTTACTTAACTTGTGTGAGAACTGCTTCTTCTCACAGCCTCTGCAGTTCATTTTACCTCCTAAATCTTCCTATTAGCAAGTATACAAAGCCAGTATATTCAGATGTGTCCACATTTGAAATGTCTTGTAAAGCTGCAACTAAAACTCCTGCTGGGAAATTAGTTTGCTGTGTCCAGATATTCTTGTTGATATATAAATATGATAAACTCCATATAAATATAAATAAGAGCTTCTCCCACACCACAAGAACAAAATAAGTGTCACCATGAGAAAGTCAGCCTCCGAAGACATCTCAATTTCAAACCTGATTTAGCAAGTAAAGTTTCTGGTTACATTCTGCCCCTGCTTTTCCAGTTCTCTTCACAAGTGATTGAGGGGAAAAGCTACTTTTGTAAGTGAAAACTGAATGTTGCAATAAACACACGGGGCAATAGTCTGTGGCTAGAAAACATAGCAAGGAAATATTTTTTAAAGTGCTTACCAAACTATTACAGGAGACATAGAGAAGAAAGTGAAGCACAAAAGAGGAGTATTCACCACATTTCTGCCTTTTAAACCACTGTCCCTCTTCCTTAGCCTATTATCTCCTGGGTTTTAAATATCTTCTAAGCTGTATTTTCAAAGGGGAGGCCCTGTGTACCAGCAATCAGACAAGTCGGTTGAAAATAGATTCATCAGGCTTCAAAGGATTATTGTTTGCAAAGAGACAGTACAAACATTACTATTTCACAGTACAGCTATGATATTATTAACATACTGTGCAAGGATTTCATTGCCAGATTGGTTCATTTATCAAAAATAGGGGAAATTCAAAGCACCATAAGGAAGGTAACATTTCAGCAGGCCTGGTTTTCACTTAACATCATTAATCTATCTATTTACACAAGAAGCAAAAGTGCTCGTTTAGTGGTGTCTTGCAGTTCCATGATTCTGTGTTTGAGCTTCAGTACATCAGTACTGCACTTAGCAGCAGAGGAAATATTAGTATTTCTCCTATGAAATGATTTTTTTTACTTGCAGGGTCCCTTCCTCAGCTCAGTGCTGGGAGGAGGATGACAGTTGCTCTATGGGAAAAGTGTGTATGTGCACAGATACAGATAAAACTGGAGAAAAGAGAAAAAATACTCAAACACTTAAATACTTGTGTAATTAAAGGAATGAAAACTTTTATATCTGAGAGTCTGTCTCTTCATATCATGGTATCACAACTAAAAGCAAAGAGTGTGCTGGGGGAGGAAACATCGAACAATGACTTTTTTTTTTAAAGAAACTGATGGCAAACATCTCAATAATTCATGAAGAAGCAATTGATTTTTTTGGCTGGAAGGACTGGCTCCTTTCGACTTGTCCTCTCCAGAGGAAAAGCTCATTAACACAGAGGTGTGGGGGGTGGGGTGTGCACGTGTGCACATGGATATTCTCTGTGTGTGTACATGTCTGTGCACACACTATTTCTGGGCATATTTTTATCTATAATAAATTTTTATCTATACATAGACTAGAGATACAAATGCACGCACACAGTGAAAATACCCTTGTGGATTTTCGTTACGGTATTCAGACTTCCCAATTCCCAAAGACCTTCATGAAGATCCGAAATTACAGCCTTTTAATTGACCCACCTCCAAAGCATGCAGAGTGCTGAGATCCCAAGATGCATATAGTATTTTTGCAATATATTATGGGTCAAATTCATTTCAGGTACAACCCCTTTGCAGTGACTAGTTATATCTTTTGAGAATGTTAGCCCCCAGAGTATAGTGACAGCAATTACCCCTATTTTCCTGCAGGAAACATTACAATATATTTGAATACTACAGGAAGCCCAGGAAAATGTGCTTATATTCATGGCTCCATCAGATGCCTAATAATGGAAATTATAATGTCTCCAGGTCAGTCTACTGGGTTTTGACCCCAATGGTCAAGACATAAGAGAAAGGTTTTGGGTTTTTTCCTCTTAACCCCCTGATTTTATCATTGTTTTAAAGATTTTTTCAAGACTTTTTCTACAAACTACCTGGAAATGTAGCAGCACCCAGTACTTTATGATTTGCTTTACTTAATCCCACACAGCCAAGCATACAGAGGTCGAACTAAAGCTCTGACTTCATCCTCATGACTCCATACTGCAAGTTCATGCCCTCACATATCACATATAGCAGATGTTGCAATAGGTTGGTAGAAAAGTGGAGAGATAAAGAAAATTTACTAGCCTTAAACTTGAAGGACATACTCTCTGCATGGTGTGCAGGTGATTATTCTCAATGAAGAACATGCAATCTACCTCCTATGTTCTGAGCTTCAGCTGCAGCTCATGTGGTTAGAAGACACTCCAGCACCCAGAGATCCTTTAACTCTGTGAAGCTGATGAATTTACTCCTCTGCCACCCACCACTTCAGTCTCCTCCCCAGCATCAAAATCTCCTTCCCTTGCTCCCTTTCTTCTCCTCTTCTCATTTCACCCTCGCACACAGAAAATCTTTTCTGATCAGATCACAGCACTGAGTTGGGTGAGCACAGAGTGACACTGCACAGTCCAGATTTTCCATTTCCCTACAATTAGGATTGTGCTGTACCTACCCAGACTACAAGCAAAGGGTTGACAGCAGCCTCCAGTACAGGGGCACCAGGCTGATCAGTGCTCCTCTCCTCCAGGGCTCCACATTCCCAAGACACCTGAGTCCCCAGCTCACTCTCCACCCACAATGAATTCACTTATACTGGGATATATTCCCTATACTGGGATGGTGGTATATTGGGCCACACCTATTGCTATAAAGAATACACCACAAACCTGGGGGAAGGTGTGGATTATTCCTGCTCTTTCCCATTCATGACTGTACCACAGCAAAGCAAAGGAAGCTTCACTATATTTAACGCACACCTTTCTGGGTGTATACCATTGTCTAGAATTACCTACATTTAAACAATATCAGGGAGCAAACAACAACACTGCCTTTAAAAGTTTCAAGTTTAGCAGTGTCTTTTAAAACTCAGAAGATGGGGAATTATTTTGGATTTTGCCGACTATGAATTGCAAACCCAAATGATTAACCTCTCCGCTGGGCTCCCTGTTTCCAGGGGAAACAGCAGAAAGGACGATTTCTATGCTTAAATCTCTAAATCAGATTGCACAGAGTAGTGCTGGCAGGTGATAGCTGAGCAGAGGATACATCCTTTTGTCATCAAAACCTTACAAATTATTTATTTGATCAGGAAGGAAAGCTGCAAAAGGCATCATATATTGATAGTTACTATTTCGGGGCAGGCTGCCATCCTTTCCAGTTGCTGTAAGGATAAAAGAACAACTCTTAAAATACACTCAACTCTCCATACATTATATTTTTGGAGTGGATGAACATTGAACTTACAGCTCAGACCACAAAGCTACTACATTTCTCTGTAATGGATTTGTGCAGCACATGATCCTGTCAGCTGTGCCCCAGAAACCCTGGGCTTGTTTTTTGGCTTTGCCACTGATCCATTGTGTGAGTTTGGGCTAATCACTTTATCTGGTTGTGCCTCTCTGTTCTGCTCTTCCCCACTGGTGCCTGTCTTTGACTACTTACATACAGCAAGGATGTCTGAGAACAGGGATTGGTTTCCACTGTGTATGGAAAATGTTATTTAGCATCCTGACTTTTGTTATAGCCATTATATGCTACTTCACAATTAAGTAATAACAACATGCCTGTCCACATATGTGTTTATGTATCCCTGTTCAATCCCAGCTGGCACACTGTGCATTTTGGGACCCACCTCCTCGCAGGAACAGTTCACCAATACTGAACAGTTTTCATTAGCTTACTTAGGAAGAGTAATTTGAGCCTGCCCTGGCTCCCATTTGGTCTCCAACTCCCATCCAAAGTAGTGCTTCTAGTGCTGACCAGCATTATTGAAATTCTCACAATAATAGCTCTTTTACCTGTTTCCATATGATTTTTGTGAAGATTTATAATTTTTAAAGAAGGTCAATTTCTAGTTTTCATACGGTGTTAGGAAAAACAGAAAATACAAAAACGACAAAGTGAAACTCTTCCTCACCATCATATAAGACTCCAAATACAGAGAAACTAGTACTTCTATATTTAAAAAACTTCTGATTTTTTTATTCAATCTCATTATTCTGGAGGGAACTAGCATTGGAGCACTTCAGGTTGTCACACTCCCAGTCTGACAGAAACACAGTCCCAAGGAGACAAAAAGGATTTCAGATCTGGAACAAACACCCTCCAAAGGCAGGGCTTTTCCTGGAGTCTTCCAAAGTATAATACCTATGAACATAATGTTTTCCATAAAGGCAGACACTGAGCCAAGTATCTGTCTCAGCAGTGGCCAGTACAAGTTAAGGAAAGGAGAAAATAGGAACATGGAAAGCGTATCTGACTTTACTCTCCCAGCTTCCAGCAATGAAAGTTTCAGGGCTCTCCGAGCCCAGAGATTGTATCTGAGCCCTCATATTTAATAGACTTTGTCAGATCTATCCTCCTTGAACTTGTCTCTCTTTGAACTCATTTACAGTTTTGACCTCCACAACATCCTGTTGCAATGGGTTCCACAATTTAATTATGCATTGTGTGAAAAAGTACTTCCTCTGTTTGTGTTAAACCTGCTATCTGATCATTTAACAGGGAAATTTTTACTCCTTGTATTGGGAATTGTGAATATTCATTCCATATTCCCTTTGATAATTTCATAGTCTTGATCATATCTTCTTTTACTCATTTCTTTTTCATCCTAAAGGTTCCTAGTCTCTACAATCTCTTCTCGTATATCATTCCACAATCCTGAGTATTCCTCTTCCTACCTCCAACCCCCCATCCCCTAAAGATACCCACTTCCTTCACTTGTTTGTGTTCTTCTGATTAAGATGCTGGGAAGCGAAAAAGCAGAAGATGGAGGAATCACATTGGTAAATGTTTTGTTCACACAACTCTTTTTATTACTTATTTTTTGATTTGTTTCTGTAATATTCCATTTTCGAAGGATCAGGAGAATAAGGTGTTTTCTTAAAATATGGTGGAACTGATATCATCTCACCTGGAGCAAATGGGTAACAGCATCCAAGTACTGGCTCTGAGCTACATGTATTTGGCCTGCTCCAGAGCCTTGCAGTGAGATTCATAGTTGTCTCCTAATGTGTCCCTCTGCTTCTTTCTCCAAACTCCAACTTAGTTGTTTTTGGTTTTTTTCCCATGAAGACTATTATGAGCATTTCCTTGCTGCAGATTTCAGAGCTTGCAGGGTGCAGTCACGAGAGATCCTTCTTCTGGATTGTGATAAATGAGCAACATCACAGCATTTTTCACCTTTCAGATCTCAGGGACACAATTTGACTTGTCCAAAGCTTCACGTGCTCTTTCTGTGACTTTTTAAAATCCTTCCTATTTCTTTTATTGTATGTATAATAGAAACTTATCAGTCAGTGGCATCTCTCCAGCATTTTCTCTTGTCAACTGCAAGGGGCAAAGAAATCTTTGAATAATTTACAGTAACCTCTTGGTCTTCTGACAAGAAATTCCTTGTCATCTATCAGATGATCATGCTTCCCCCTTAAAGTTTCTTCTTTTGGATGTGAAATATTTCTGATTGTGGGGTCTTTGGGGGCTCTAGGGGTTTTTCTATATAGAAAGTTTCTTTACCAGTCATGCTTATACAATTTCAAAGCATCCCTCCAGATCATTCTACAGCCTCAGCTACCTCTTTGCAGTTTTTTAATTCTCTTGCTTACTTCTATTGCCTTTTTTTATGCTTAGTGTATCGATTACATGGGAGCACAGCTAATTCCTCTTTGGCTGACAGCAGACCCTGCACAGCTTGACTCAAAAGATTAAGACTTACAAATGCCGTATCTGGACAGCCACAAGATGGGGACAAAACCCACAGGACCCTCCCTGAATGGGCCATACATTTTTGCAGGCATTAAATTTGAGTGTAACACTCCTGTTACTCAAGTGTCTCCCTATTATGCATCTTCGAAGATTATAATTTTTCCCTGAAATGTATAAATGTTCAATGTAGCATTATGGCCACTCTATTCAGTCGTCAGATAACACAACTATCCAAATATCCTTCACTTCAAAATAAATCCTTTGCATAATGCCAACATTCATAAATTAATCTCTCTAATTTTGTCTCACAGCAGGCTTTAGCGTGATATAACAAAGTAGGAAGGTGGCAGGGAATCTGTGCACCAACAAAAAACCTACAAATGAACAAACAAAAAATACCCCCAAAAAATCTAAGATAAAACTAAAAGCATAGTCAGGATTTTAATACTCATAACACAAAACGTTTTCTGTTGTCTGCTTTGCCATTGAAGTTCCATGTATTTCACACTGTCCACAAATTTCCCATTCCTCATAGGCCAGGGGTTTTGGCACAGGAAAAAAGCATCTGTACCAGGAGAAGATGTAGAAAAGCTGGAGACAAGCAGGAAAGGAGATGGCTTGAAGTTGTGTAAAATGAAATCTGAAGCTTCTTCTCAAAGGACAAGCAGCGAAACATAAACATTGTCAGTCCTGATGCCCTCTTCAGGGTTTAACTGTTGAGCTACCTAGGACAAACTTCCACAAACTTTTGTTTCAAATGCCTGGCAAACTCCAGCAAAAAGCTCTGCCTCTCCTTTTACCCACTTAGTGATATAAGAGTTGTCCCTACCAATTTGAGAACCAAACCCCTATTACTCGAAGCAGTGACTGAGGAAAATGTGAAAGGAGAGCATTCTGCAACCTGGAAAATGCAATCACAAGGTACACAGCAAGCAGAAAATTTCAACACAGAGAAGGTAAAACTGAAGTAATGGATTTGTGTTCTCTTGGCAAAGGTGAAGCAGCTGAAAACAAGAACTCAACGAGGCAACCCCAAACTACAGTGGAGAATAAAAAGCAGGAAGGAAAGAGGATGACTCCAAAGAGAAACAGTTCTTCCAGTTTCCAGCAGATCTTCGAAGAGATGTTACCAAATGAGAAGACAAAAGACTGATCAGAGACACAGAGCAGGAACCAACAGCTGGGAGAAAATGAATGGATCAGGAAAGAGTACGTGTGATTACTCTGCACATGGTTAATGGGGGAGAAGAGGTCCTTGAACTTGTGCGGGGTGAGGTCACTATTGGTGACGTTAGCTCTGCAAAGCAGCACCATTGTTCTCCCTGAAGTCTTCCCCTTTGGACAGTCAAAAGAAAATAACTGTTTTCACCATCTTCTCTTTTAATTTCAAGACACGGTGATTTGGCTCCAGCTGTTTCCACACCCTGCTTTACATCTATGGTCCATGTGACCTTTTCTCCCTCCCCCACCCCCAGCCATTTCCTCTCTGAGCTCTTCAGAACAGCTTATACCAAACAATATTTAGCCCTAATTCATTCTTGCTCCATTTGGTTACTTCTCTCAGCTACAAAAAACAAAATAGCTGCACTTCCCTAATGAGACAAACACAAAAACCTAATGAAAATTTTGGCACGGTTAAATTCTTCTAATGTGAAAGTCAAAGCTGCCCCAGCCCCCTCCCCCTCATTTTCAATCTCTAGCATATATATTATTAACCACCTTTTTTATTTTGCTGCTTATGAAAGAATACATGGTCGATGCGATCTTGTGTCCCTGGGATTAGGAGTTAAGACATCCCCTATAAATCAGTGTAATCTTTGTAACAGGACATTGTTGCATTGAGCATTCCTGTCTGTATGATGCATTTTCAATTACTCTACATGTTTTCTACTTAGTAAGCCAGCTTAATTCTTCGCTATGTCACAATATTAGAACATGTCCCAGGTTAGAAAAAAGGAGCAATCTTAGAGCCCTTGTAAGTTGTTTAGCCTCTGGCACTTATAAATCCAAAAACACAAGGGAAATCCCTTTTCCTTGCTTGTAATATGCCTTTAGATTTATTACTTAAAGAATCTGTTCACTTAATCCTCAGCTGAGGTCAGAGTTCATCTGCATTCTAATAAAGGTTTTAGTAAGAAGAGTAAGACAAAACAAAAAAATCAAGGAGCTGTATATGCCTGTATAAGCCAGCAATACTGCAGATAAAGTATACTCCCAAGTAAATTCTCCACCAGGAAAGAAAACGAAGCAGAAAAAAAAAAAAAAGCAGGATGCTTTAAATTACTCTACACAAATCCAGACCATCTATCTTGGGCTGCTCTCTTCGACAGCTTGGCCAGGGTGGGCAGGCAAGGCAGAGGCTAAAGAGCTCTTTAGGGACCAAATTACTGTTTCAAAATGGGCCTGCTGCTCCAAGGATATGACAATATTATCTGAGAAATGTTACAGACATTGTGTGTCCTTCAGAGTTCTGCTAACACATCTCCTGTGATTGGAGGCATGTGTCACTAAAAAAAAAAAAAAAAAAAAAAAAAAAAAAAAAAAAAAAAAAAAAAAAAAAAAAAAAAAAAAAAAAAAAAAAAAACACACAAAAAAAAAAAACCAAAAAAACAAGAAAATATGTTCATTATAAATAGACTCAAGGATATCTGGCTGTAGAATTAGGAAAATGACCAAAATATGTCTATGAAACTTATTAACATTTTACATTGATGATCATGTTTGGATTTCCAGAAAACAAATGCACAGATGTTTTATATTACCTCTGTCTTTTCCAGGGGGCTTCTTTAATTTATCGGGTTTTGTGGTGGAACAAAACAATGCTACAAATTCCCTAAGAGGTACAATAAGAAAGAAAGAAGCAAGATGATGCAGAAAAGTTATCTTAGCCTGTATTCCTAAAACTGTATGTATGAATGAGCATGTCTGTACATCTGTATGTGCAATAAGAAAATATTTTTTCATTACCATAAATGAAAGAGCTCTTTTCTTTGAGGAAAGATCTCCGAAAAGTCTATATATATCCTGGATTCTAGCTGATTCCACTGAAATTCTGGCAAACCAAGTCCACTGAAATCATGGTAATTTCTGTATTCACAGAACAAAGCTACTGTAGGCACAGCACACATTCTGCTCCACAACTTTCTCATTTAGGAGAACAGCTCTGCCCCATACCCCTCCCCACAACCACCCCTCTGCAAAGATCTTGGGTAGTGGGTCCCTGGGGTAGTGGTACATGACCTTTTCCAGCAGCAAGGGACAGAGATCGCTCACCCCACTGCACCCCATGAGATGCCATCCAGGTGTACTGATTTTCAGCAACCAGCTCACCCAGCTGATGCTCTCTGAGCCAACACGAACCAAAGCCTGTGGATTTGGTTGTCGATGCACTGAGTAGGGTTTGTTTCCAGTAACAGAAGCAGATACTCTGCATCAGAGAACTCTTTTAACCCAAACAAATACTCCACATCCAAAAAATATTTAACAGGTCACTTGTGCAAATACTACCTGTAGAAAATTCACTGTAATTTTGTTGGTAACCATGAGGCCCTAAAGCCTGCCCTGCAGAAAAAAGCACCTGCAACTGCATCTGTGTAGCATTTACAGGATTTCTCCTACTTCTCAGTCCAGAGCCAACAGAGAACCCAGCACCCTTAGTGCTACAGATACTTCACCAATTATGAAAATCCAATTGCAGCTACCAGCACTGATAGATGTAATGTTGTTATACAGAACGCTGAAGGCACAAATCCAAACACACGCAGTTTGCCCTTTTTTCAGCAACATTACTGCATGAAACATCCCTCATCCACATGTTTGTGGCACAAAGCAGGGCTTCTGAAGTGGGAGAGAGAGAATAGCAGATGGCTCCTCTTTTCCTAGATCACCTCCTCCAGGCTGCAGACCAAGTTTCTATGAAAAGGTGTCAAGAGAATTCCTCTCTTTTCCCAGGATCCTCCACCCGGCCTTGCCTTGCAGGTCCTGTCCTGGATCTGTCAGTGTGATACTGCAATCAAACTGGAAGTCTTCTGCATCAGCATAAGGAACCCAATGTAGAAACGTGGAACTAAGTTTAAATCTTTCCAGGACTGCATTTAATCATGTTTTCCCCAGTGCCTGTTATCTACAATAACAAACCAAACTTACATGCTTGAATTATACCAGGTGGAACAGTCATTTATTCATCAGGTTGGGAAAATTGCGAAGTTGTCAGAGGGCACCTACTGTGAATGTTTGCACAGAACCATGTTCATCCTTGTTTACAAACAGAAGATAAGAGGATTCAGAGGGAAATTTCCATACCAGAAGCATCTATTAAGACTGCTTATTCTGCTGGTATATCATAAGTTCTTCTTTTCATTTACTGCAGTCTCCAGAAAAAAAAATAAAATAAATAAACCACTCTTAAGTGGAGAACTCAGCAATCAGATACTGAGCTGAGAACAGAACCATTCTCCTCACAGCAGCATTGAGCCTTCAGTTCAGCACAGGCTGATATTGCAGATGGCCTTTCCTTCCTTCCAAAAGTCAGAAATAGTACCCATTGAAGAAAACCTATCCCCAAATTCAGGTTTGTTTGTTTTGGTTTTTTTACACTTATGAGGGGTATTTTTGCACTTATGAGTACCGAAGGACTTGGTTTGGTTTGGTTTTTTTTCTTGATCTGATACCTAAGTCCATTTCTGTTCTTATACAGATTTATACCATCATAGCACCCCTGACCTCCCTATCACTTCTGTTCATTTACACCACAAGATATTAGGAGCAAGCACATGTTTTTCTTGCTCACTGACACACACACAGATTGAGGGCCATTATATTGTGACTAAATCACCCTTTGTGAACTGAGCTGTCTCTGTCAGTTGGCACCGGGCCTCTCCACAGTTGTGTGAGTGCATGAGAAGATGTTTTCATGTCATTGAGAAAAGAATTGATTAGTTGAGAAATATGGGTTATATTAACACTTTGGTATGATTATAAATTCAATTCCCCAACTCTTCGATCAGGCAAATTCTTTACCAATAAGAACATTTCCAATGCATATGAGCAAACAGTTTTCTGAGGTATCCTTGATTTTCTGGACATAGTTTAAATTAAAACTCTTCCTGGGAAGCAAATTATTCCTATTCTGGTCAGAGCTCATGCTCCAATCCTAAAAAGAGTTGGCTGTCTTTCCCCAACCTCTAAAAGCTTAACTCAAGCCACTAAAGTTAGTCTGGAAACCAAAGGCAATCACCCTTCTCCCGATTAAATCCCAAATTGCCATCTAAAGTTCCCCACATTCAGCTTTCCAATCCCCTTATTAGACTATTTTAAAAGCAAACCACAGTGGGGTTCCAACAAAGACCATGTCTCATTGTTATAGGCTTGACTGTCAGTAACTAAAGATGTCACACATGCAGAGTGTGCCCTGTGATGAGCAACCGTGTCAAAGGAGGTTCTCTGTTAAAACACTGATACTTTAAGAGTGGGATTTTCAAAAGCACTCAGCATTCACACAACTGTTCAATGGCAATGCTCCCCAGTTAGGGCAATATTGAACACTTTTGAAAATCCCATCCTACATGTTTACACAGTCTTTTAATCATTTCTGGCCAGGCTGGCAGGCCCCGGGTGCCAGAGAAGGAAGAAAAGGGTTTAACAAAGTAGAAATAAAAATAAGGGGGAAAATATCTAAGGTAAAACACCTCCTTTAATAAAAGGTTGTCGCTTTTAAAGGGTGAAATAATTCACCTTTTTAACCCCCCAAAACACCTAACAGTCAAAAAACATCTACAAATAAAGCAGTACTCCAGCAGTGTCAAATAGACCAGCCTGGACACATGCTTAAATTCAAAGGCTTAATAACCAAATGAAAGAATACTGAGAATCATTAGAAATGAAGACAACGTGCTCTGTAACATTAGAGAGAACTGATTAAATGGGCAGTTTGTTCTACAATTTGGTCAGTGGCACTTTGGCATTACAGTATAAATGGGTGAGGATTAAGTCATTTCTCAGCTTTCCTTGGCAGAGTCTTTTATTATTTACACTATTTACTTCAGGGAAGTCTTGGCGTGTGTCATATTTATCTTCCTGAAAAATGGGCCCATAAATGCATATCACCCCTTGAACAAAGCAAAGCATTGTGATACTAATTTGGTTCATGAAGTACGTAATTCAGCCTCTCTGCACAGGGGCAACATTTGTCTCCTGCTTTATTAAACAACTATAAAACCATTTTTTTACTTGGTACTGAAATAGGCCAGGCCACTGCCACACACACATTGGCCTTCTGGAGGGCTGCCTACACACAGGAATTGTCATCCTTCAACACACACCCACCACCATTATGTGAACACAGCCAGAACTGCAAGACCAGAAGGGATGTATGGATCAAGCCCTTCCAGCAGTTGGGGTTCACAGTGAGGTAAGTCCTCAGAGAAGAGCAAAGAGAAACTCTCTGCTAATCTCTCTTCTTTATTCCTGCAACAATGAGCTCTTCCCACCCAAAATTCTTAGCTCAGGAAACAGTTCTTGGTGCAAAGAGTTCGTCTTGTCAGCCCAGCTAAGATCTGGCTCCCTCCAGAAGGGCAGGACATGGGGGGAGCACAGAGCCTGTTCATTTCAGAGAGGTGATTTGGGGATAACAGATAACAGCAAACCGTGCCATGCCACAGACTCCCAGAACGCCAATGCAGCAAAACCCAGGAGCATTACTGACTGCACCTCCGAGCAAAAAAATTCCTCCCACACCAGCAGAAAAGCAGTCTAACACCCATGGCATGACTTGCCCATATCACTGCAGACTCTGGTGTTTTACTTTCAGTAGTCACATCTCTAATGACCAATTCCACTCACTGAGAGGTATTCATTTCAGACCAAGTCCTAAGTTCTTCACTAGTCCACCTAGAACAAAAGTCTTAGGAGCTCTACACCTGCCCGGTGTTTGTGACCACCTGCACTATGAAACACATAGAAATGCTGTAAAGGAATGGGGTGAAAAAAGAGATGGAAAAGAGGAAACACAAAAAGGTAACCTCCAGTTATGTACTTCTTTTTCTAAAGCAGACATCTTATACACAAGTGGTTTAAGAGTAATTTGATATTACAGAGCAACCAAGTATGGGGGAGGGAGGAATGATGTGTGCAGCTTACAAATGCAGAGAATAAATACACATTTTTAGTGAATTGAGAGTGTTTAAAATAATTTCACAGACAAGATTCACTTATCACCACAGGTGGTCTGTGTAATAGATGTTTTAGTTGAAGATGCAAAAATTCGGAGTAGCAGGAATTGTTGATTACAAGCAAGAGTGTTTGCACTTAAAATCCTATCAAAATTGATCTTTGTAAGCAAATAATATTAGACTAATCTATTCTCCAGAGGTTATTAAGTGTGTATGCAGAAAATGGCATTGTCATAATGTTAATTAATTTGAACAAACGGGGTAAGGGGGAAAGATACTGTTTTTATGAAAGTTTCTCATTTTATCTTCAGAATATGTTAGACCAAGAGCTGATCATAATAATAAATACCTAGGTTTTAAGGGTTGTTTCCATGAGAAGGATTATGCAAATACTTACTTTACACGCCAGACTACTGTGATTTATATTCTAAGAGATTAACCAGAAAGAGACCAAAAATCCAAAGCGAAGGCCAGAGCTCTGTGTCCCCTCATTATCCAAACTGCATTTATGTACCAACTTAGGACTCACCATCTGGTTTGTTGTGGAATGCTGCTGGGGCATACAGCATTCCAGACAGGAGAAGATCACAGAGTCAAGACCCAAACTACAAACAACCAAGCTGAGGGTCCGCTCCTGATGGGGCAGTCATCTCCCACGAAAAAGAAGGAGAAGTGGCAAGAAATGATGGGAAGAGAGACATTAAAATAAAGCTAAGTGCTTTAGAGTTTTAGAACAAAGATATGGTTTTGATTCCCTTTTATCCACAGCACCTACTTTATATAGCTGCTTGAGTGATATTGCTTTTGGATCCCAGGCCTGCAGAGCAAGAATTACCAAGTGCTGTCTACCATTCTCCCCTTCTGTACTTCAGCTTGACAGCCCTTTTTTCCTGCTTGATTTGTTCTAAAATTAGGATGTCACATTTTCCTTAGCCACACTTGAAGATGATAGAATAGCACCTCTCCTTACCCACCAGCCAAAACACATTACAGTAACAATTAACTAAAGCTGTTAGCTATCAGTCTAACTATATTTCTCATCTTTGTGCTCCATCCTATTTCCTTATTTCCCTGTTCTAAAACAACCATTGTCCTTCAAGCCACTATATTCTTACCATCGTGCTGCCTCATGAGTCTCCCTTGTTGCCCCCTGTCAATGAATTTTTCTTCAACACAGATTTTTCAAAGGTTCTGTCTATCTGGGGTTTGTTGCACTCATCAGGAAAAGGCACAGGCTGGCTTATGGTCATCTAGACAAAAAACAATGGATACCACAGCATGTTTTCCCTGGAATATTGTCTAGGACGATGTAGCATTGCTGGGAAGAGTCTGAAAGATTGACTCATGCCCCCAGTCACTTGTAGAAAATTACAGAGGACAAAAACACATACAAAGAAGGGGCATTAAATTCAATGATGTGTGTGCATATAGGAGCGGAACAGGCAGTTTCATCCTAGGAAGTTTTAATTGCCATTTGCCTGAAAAACTCCCATAACTCAGCCATTAGTTTTAAGTATTACAGCTTTCCTTAACAGAGGAGGACAAAAGCCAGATAACCTCCATGACACCCTCAAAATCCAACATCTTCTGTTAAAGAACAGGGTTCTGTTTTTTCATCGTGTTCCATACATCTGGAATATGCCACGAAATAATGGCAATAATGCTCTGAAAATATGGTTATTTTTATTCTTATTACAACTACAAGAGGAACCAACATTTCCACTTAACTTGAAGAACATACAGTCATAAAACCACTTTCAGGAAAAAAAAATTAAAAATGCATTGATGGGTTTATGCCCTGGTTGGTCCCCACGGTCTTGTACAGATCCTATAAGTGAACATCTAATGCAGCAAAACCTGCCATGTGCTGCTCAGATGATATTAAGGACAGGTATATATTACATCCATCTTGCAACTATAAGAAACAGCACAAATACAAGTAGTGGGAAGTGGGAAAGTACAGATCTAATATCAATCCATGGTTCAAATCCCAAAACTGCTGCACATACAGAAGATCCAATCTGTGGCAGTTTTGCATCTTCAGACACTGTATGGAATTGGCTTCTACCATGCAGTGGATGTAGATTCTCCCTTTAGATTTTTCCCTTTAGATTCTTCTATTCAAAACACAACATGCAGTTACTTCATGCATCTATTTCCAGCTGCCAGTAATCTATCGCTTGCTATCAGCTCACAGCAATTACATACAGTGGCCATTATACGTGCAGGAATATCCTATACCACGCTTGCAGTATCCTGAACACTCAAAGAAAAAATAACAAAGGGGTACAGTCAAACTGACTTAAATTTTGTAACAGACCAGAATTAAGACTAGAAATTTTTCAGCAGAAAAAGAAGCATTTCATCCTTCCCTTAGAAAAACTTCAGAACAGTGCCTATGCAATGCCAACCAAATCCACACACTTTCTTCCATGCATCAATGCCACATCGTTCAGACTGGCTGGCTTTTTCTGCAGTGACCCCATCTTGCCTTCTGTATTATTTAAAAAGATTTATAGTCGGGTGTCTCGTGTGGTGAAACATGAGCTCTGACCCCCAGGCTTGGAAGTTGTCAGGCAGAAACATTAATATTATGCCACATTAGGAAAGAAAACTCATCAGTAGCAGCAAACCAAATGACAGAGTGAAACATGATGCTTCTTGTCATACATGACACTGAACAGTTAAACGTACCCAAAAAGTTGTGCCCTCTAATGTGTCACCTGCTATGCTGCACCAAGGCAACAACCAGAGGTCCAAATCTCAGCTGTTGTGCCTCAGGTGGGGTTGCTACTGCTCAGGAGAACCTACAGTCGCTGCAAACAACAGTAAAATCTCACAGTGCCGTGCAAAAAACACAAATACAGACAATTTTTGCCAAAAAGAACTTAACATGTAGATAGTCAGTCGAGGATGGAGAGATAAATAACCTACATGTGGGGCATCAGGAGTCAGAACTCAAAGATGCAAAATGCTTCTCGAAAAGCGCATTAGAAATCTATGCCTGAGCAAGGGACTCTCCCGAGACCCCATCTAGTAACCTCTCACCACATGACTCTTTTTCACCAAAATTCTCTGACCTTACAGAGCAGGCAAAATCATTTCATCAACAAATGTCTGTGTGTCAAGCACTGCCCATGAAACAGTACAAAACCCTAACCCAAGTTTTTGGAAAGGGCTGGGTAGTTTTAATGACTCGTAAAATCAGTTGTGATGCTTCCTGCTAAAAATAGGCACAAACAGCCTAAGCTTCAGGGAATAATCAGATTTCCACACAGGTAAACAAGGATTTTCCTACTCAAATCTCATGGACAAGGCTTTGGATTGGCAGAGTATCTGAAGGAAGCACATACACACATACGTGATTTCTATAATTTTTTCTCCACTCTCATACACACGGGTGTCAGTGATACGTAAGATTATATACATTCAAGGTTTGAATTAGGAACACAGAATTTGCTATGTCATAAATGTTGTAATTGAATATTCAAAATATTATCCACACAGACATTTTGCTCAGATGTGTGTTCTGCACACAACCTATTTGTCAATAATTAACAACAAAAAAACCACAAATAAAAATACAAATAAAAACAAATAAAACAGAAATAAAAATCGAAAAGGAAGGGAAGAAGAAGGGACAGGAGGAGCACCAGAAGAGAGGGAAAGGTAAAGGCAAAAGGAGAAACTTGCTGTCTCTGCTTCCTAGCACCAGACTCAAAAAGTCATGTGAGCTGGAACTACCTTGATGAAATTAGAGGAGTAAAGACATATATGTTTAATCACTGAGGCAGATATGACTTTTTTAAAACCATATATTTTATTTAAATATGATTTCCTTTTCATAATAAAAAATGTATTAATATGTACTTTCTGACTAATCTCAGCAATACCTGGTAATTTTCCCATATCTTTAAATATTTCGTAGAACAAATGGTCTTGGACCTTGGCATGTGACATGTGCATGGGTATATGAGTGTGAACAAAGTTCTTCACCTGAGAATCCAAATTGGCCTTCTCAGGACCTGCTCATTTTATGCCCCTTTTATAATGTATAGAAAACCAAAAGCTGAGCATGCTGGAGGGTTTTTTTTAGACACTAGTAAGAGAGACTCTAATTTTTAAGGCAAAATGAGGCAGAAGCAGGTATTTTCACCAGCTTCATGTATTGTTTTTGTACCTTACTGAGCTCTTCTAAAATTTCAACATGCCAGAACAGTGGTGGAGCCCTATCATAATTTGTATCTCTCCTGACACACTGCTAATACCACAACTTATATGCACCACTAGGCATGGACACAGCCCCTCTTCTTCTGAAGGGTCTGCTCACGAGATGCACACAGGGACATACATAATGCAGAAGTCTGTGAAATATCAAGACTATTTCTGGTCTTTAGAAGGTGTACCAAATAAGATATTATCTTGGTTGCAAGGCCAAAAACCTGGCTTCTGGAAAAGATATATATCAGCAAACGCTTACATATTTCTTTCAATGAAAATCTGCTCTTGTAATGAAAAGTCTAAGCCAGTTTGTGGTATAGCATGTAAATCCTGGAAGTTCTGGGGTGAAAACTGTGGTTGCCTAAAGACAGCTAATTGGAAAAACCCTTTCCATTACAATCTAATTTTACATATTCTCCTGACTTTTCAAAAAATTACATAACCTAAAAAATTTTATGAAAAATTTGACCCATAAACACAGAGGTGTGCGGCATACAAGATTTTCACTTTCTGAGAAAATGAAACAACACAAATACCAAGTGTTCCAGGCTTATTCCATCTTTCTTGCTATACTTGTAGCAGGATACCTACCTCCTGCTACTTTCAGAAGTTTTATGCAAATAAAATAGAGCATATACACATAAAGAAGATGGGATGATGAGAAGAATGCATATGACTAACACAAGAAGTCCGTATTGCCTTGAGGTAACTGCATACTTAAGCTGTGACTTTTTATTTTTTTATGTTTCCTGAGTGAATACAGAAATCTACCTCTGGGCTGGAAAGTGTAAAGACCAGGAACAATTTACAAATGTCTTGTACGTGCAGAGAAAAAACTGGCAGCCAGAGGACAAACGCTAGGATCATGTGCTTCCCAAGCCTGCAGCCTGTCAATTAAATTAAGTTCTAATAATTGTGAATACATTAGCAAATATCAAAGAGTGAAATCAGAATACCAACAGAAAGGAAGGGAATATTTTCAACAGATCTGTTATTTGCAAAACTTAGCCAACTGTCAACAATGATGACGATTCAGTTGAAGTTTCACAAATGATAATCAAGGATAGGGTTTTTCAATGATTTTTAGATCAAATAAATCAAGAACTTTGGAGAAATATACTACATTTTTAAGGTTTTTTGGCTGATGGGAATTTGCCATGCCAGTCTAAAGATTTTTATTTTCTTCTGGGTATTTCTATGCACACAGTCGGGAAATTGGACTTAACCCCCAAGAAGGATCCAGCAAGCACAAAACTCGAGCAGAGATGAGAGTTGCACAACGCTGATACCATCCCCTCTGTGCATTTAGGACAGGCAAAAAAGGCCTGACATGAACTGATCAGAAAAAGCATTTGGTCTAGGGAACTGTGGATAAGGCCAAGACTGTAAATGTTGCAATCAGAAACTCTGGGACAGACAAACAGCGCATGGACAGGTCTAAGTTCACCGAGACCAACACACTGAAATCGCTGATCCTGCAATGAAGTTGCCCTGTGTGCAAGTTGTGACCCTACTGTGCTGAACTTGCCACACACAGGTAGACCGAACGCAGGGAACACGTGGCCTTTTCCAAGGAGTGCTCAATAGCCACATAAAAATCAGGAAAAAAGAACAGGGCGTATGGATTTCGCATATGGTGAGGCACTTGCCCTTGTACACACCATAGACAATAACTTCTATACCCCTGAGTTCAAGAAGCTTTGTGTCAGAGCACCCCCTCTCCCAGAAATTCTCATCCCAAAGCTGAAATGCCTCCTCCCACTGCTATAGAAAATTCAGGGCACAGTAGAAATGGCAACAAAATCTGAGATTTGTTTAAAGAAACACAAGTCTGATGCAGGGAAACTGGTCAGCATTGAAGACACTTCACAGGATGGTCAAAATTCTCCAAAATCAAGGAGTTGAATCCATACACTGTATTTGTAGCTTAAAAGCTACTTGAAGTTTCTCAAACTGAAGGATTTTTTTTTCCATGTTTCTTTTTATTCAGAACCACCCCTCTTATCCCTGAAAACACCTCTGTCAGATACCTCACCACTAATAAAGAACTCCTACAAAGACAATACACTCCCCTGTGAGTTTCAGAGTTCATGTAGAAAATCAGAGTTAATAGTTTTTCAGTACTATTTTCATTTCCTGCCCATGACCCCAGTGCAGCAAAGTATTTAAGCATGTGCTTTAAACTCTGTTCTAGAAATGCTCACGGAGCAATACTACCCGGTGATTTTCCTGATTTCAGTAAGAAGGGCAGAAGAAGGGTAACACGGAATAATTATCATTTGCAGTACGTTTCATTAATTTGAATTTCACTTTCTGCTCAAAAAACACACTTGTAATTTCCACACTGCTATTCTGAGTAACTTTCAATCAATATGACAGTTTCAAAAATTATCAAACATGATACATAAAAAGCCTGAAACAAATGAAACCAACAAAAATAAAATATTTGCAAATAGAAATACCAAAGGGTTTCATGTCATCCTAGAAAATTAAAGAAAAAAAAAAAACAAGGTAAATGAGTAATGTATTTTTCCAAGAAAAGTTTTGTTTGTTTGTTTTTTAGGTTTTTTAAGATGAATGAGTTGACAGATGTTTTACTAAAACCATTAAGACAAGATGGCAATAATTTCTGGGTATGTTAACTAACCCATTGCTGGCTGGATCATGTGATGCATGACAACACAGGTTTCACATTAGGTGCAGAAGCAGTTTAACAGTTTGAAAGTCAATCATGTGTATCCTATGCCTTCATATTCCCAATCTAGAACACCATCAATAAAGGCACAAATACAAATATACCTGCACGTAACTTTAGCCGTAGGTTTAAGGTAGGTGCTTATTAATATCATGACGATATGATTCTTAATGATCTGGGAGCAGAGCCTTATATAGGTTTGAATAATGACATTGTCTCATTGCATGCATAGTTTGTGCTTTTGTCTCAGACAGGTTCATTTTTCACCGGAGGGGAAAGGTTCATACCGCACGAGGGGGGTAACCAGTTGATGTTACAAGGCTGACGATTAGCCCCCTCGCTGTTCCACATGACACTGGGAAGGACTCCAGCAGGCATCCTTAATGCCTGCTTCAGCATCTTGAAGAAATTAATGAACACAGCTTCGATGGCAAAACATTTCAATCAACCCCAACCAGCTGTGCCTACCATTTAAAAAATATAAATTAAAAAATGACAAATTTATCTAAAAGCAGGCTTATCAAAAGTTTCTTCGAAGGATACAAGTTATTTTGGGAGCGAGAGAGGGAGGAATAAAAAGGAAGAAGGACAATGGTGGTTAGTGCCAAAAGATGTGCGATGGCCCCTGTGTTTGTTGAACAAATTAAGCACGTTCTGGTTTTTCACCTGCTGAAGTAGCAGCAGTGCATATGGCCCAGAAGTTAAAAATAAGGAAATATGCATACATTACCATACTTAATGGACGACCCTCTCCATTTAATATGCAAATTTCCTGAAATATTACTGAATGCCGTCTGTTCTAAATGAATAAATTTGAATTGCAATTAGAATAATCCTTTATAATTAATGAAAACTGTCAATTTTGGTTCATAAGTAATTTGATTAACAGGATGATGGGACACTTATCAAGTTCACTGGACTGCTAGGGTATGAGAAAGCTGACAGGGAAAATAAGGTGGTCCAGGCACTTAGGCACCACTGGAATATTATCCTAAATTATTGATAACACAAGCTAATGAACTTCAGAAAGTGAACTCTGCATGCTTTATTTAAAGGGACAGTGCAGTGGGGTGGTAAGGACTAGTTTGGTCATGATAGCCTTCTCCAAAATACAGTCATGCCATTACCCACTCTCACAGCAGAAAAGAAAAAGGATCCACAGGCAACAACACACACCTACTTAAACCTGAAATTTACACTTCCCAGCTGCTTCCAGAGAGGGAAAAAATGTTCACACCATAAATGTAAGAAAGGGACAATGCAAGCCAGGTGGAACACAGTTTATATAATGTACCACAGCCACTATTTTATGTTGTATTTCCATTGGTTAAAAACTGGCACTCATTACAGCTGGCCTTCCATATTTTTTTCTTCCTATCATCTACCATTCAGTTGGCCTGCAATATTTTTTAAAAATGAGCTTTTGCTAATTGAAAACAGGAGAATGTTAATGTATCAGTTTCAGTCTTACAAGAAAAGCAATTTTAAAAAACCAGTCACTACACACCCAAGAAAAACCTCAACTCTGAGGTCATCATTTCCCTCAATCCATGTGCTCCCTGACAATACCATTTTGCCACAAATGGGAAAGATGACTGTAGGCCAAACCTCTGGGCTAATACACCACTCCCTCTGTAATTCCATTAACTTTGGGGGTCAGGGAGGATGTAATCCAATGCAAAAGTTGCCCATAATGGCATTTTAAATCAGTACAGCCATCAGCACACACAGGCTGCAATTCAGATAATCTACCTAATGAGCCCAAATGTGAGGAATATAGGTGAACCTTAGCAAAAATATCAAATCCGTGGCAGTGTCCAAGGATATTAAGTCTCCCAAACCAGTTTAGTTTTCGAATGAAAAGCTGGATATCATATCCTGCCACAAAACGGAATATGGTGAAATTAGAAGGATATTTTTTTCTTTTGCCCTGAGTTTGTCTTCTTATGTTCTTCTAAAGTCATGCTTGACTCCATGTGCATCATTCACCTCTCTTATGAAACTATATCATATTTTACACACTGCATATGGCATTTAGTGTATGCAATTATTCCATACCGCCACCACAAAGCCAACGGAACAATTCTGAATGCAACTTCAGAGTGAGACCTCTTTCCAAACATCCTGATAAAGCACATCCTGGATACACCCACACAGTATAAATGGAATCCAGTGCAATCCGGCCTTTTAAATTTTGCAAACAACAAGTTGAAAATGGTAAAATCGCACGCGGAATGAGCCTCCCCTTCGGCTGAGCGCAGGCACAGTGCCAGGGGATTCTGGGAGATCATTTGGAAAAGCCTTCTATTATATAACAAAAGCCAGGGTGCATGAGCAAGGTACGTTTTCAAACCATTACAGCACCGAGAACTCAAACCAGATTTTCAACAAATCACTGAAAGACACTTCTGCGACCCAGGGACTAAATCTCTGCTGAATTTCAGGTTCATCCACTCGAATCACCAAACCACCAGCACTACCTACAGGAAGGCCACAACTTTGAGTAGAATGTATGCATTCAGAAACTCAAGAACAATACCTCAGTTTTAAATCAAAAATTCTGACAATGTTCAGATCTTGCCTAATGCAGAACATTTCAACACAGGAGGCAACATTTGTCAAAAATACAAGCATCTGGAAAAGGCTTTCTGGAACTGAAATGCTTCAAACCACAGGTGTGTTGTTATAGGTATTATTAGAATTTGCAAAGCCAGGAATGAGTTCACTTTACTAACCCTGACCTATATTCCTATGTAGCCATTTTAGCTTGTTTCCACAAGAAAATGTGGTTACTGCAACACTGAGCAGCATCAGACATACACAAACACGTTTGAGCTCAGATCTTGGTACAGTGCTCACCAGTATGGCAAATAAACCACATCACAAAGAAAACAATGCCATAATTGGCAAGTGGGCCAGTTTCCTGTCTTCTTCCCCTGAGGCAATCAGGCCTTTTTTTTTTAGACTCATTTCCTAAGGAAACCAGGATCTGTGAGATCACATTGTCTGCTCACGAGTCTCTCCTCCTAATAGATTTAACCCTTTGTCCATTCTCTACGAAAGTCTCAAAAAAAGTAAAGTTTTGATATATTCATGAAAATGCCTTGACAGTAAAAGAAGCAAGTTCTGCCATGAAAGGAAAGACAGGTACAACTTAACCAGACAAGCAGCAAGTGCATCCTTGTGCAGCCCAGCTGGAAGGGACCACAGGATACAAGGAGCACAGTTAAGGGACAGTTCTAAAGGAAGGAAGGAGAGCACTGGATGTTTGCAGCGGAACTCAGGTTCATAGGAAAGTAGTGAGAATATTGGAGTGAGGGCTAAAAAGGTTATGCCAGTGATCAAAGAACATTATGGTGACAAGCAGACATGATGAATGGAGTTATTGTGATAAAGGAGCACAGGAAACAATACAAATCTGTGGAAAAACAGGGTTTAGTTTCATTAGTTTCACTGCTCATGGAAAAAACTCATATTTCAACAAAGTTATACTTTTTTTGTACATCTGCTTCTCCCTTCCTTTCACTGCCCTTTTCAACTACTGGGTTTTTTCTTCCTGGTTTCACTGGTGCTATGGAAAAGCATCATTTGCGAGTAACAACACACCAACAGACTTGCATGAGAAAAAGCTAAATTGCCAGTCACATGTGAACATAAGAAAGGTTACATTTATGTCACCTACTATACTCCTTAATGGGATGTGGAAATTATGTGCAACTCTGTCATGCCTCTTCTCACTCTCTTTCAACTTCCATAAACATTTACCCTTATCTTCTTAAGAAGAGATGTCCTTTAGAAATACAACAACCATTTTAGGAACTCTAAGGGAGCATTATTACCCTAATCTAGGAACAGCATAAATGTGGCAGTAAGATGCTTCTAACTCACCATGTGACTACAGCAAGACTAATTCTACAATGCAAACAAACAAAGTTAAGTCCTGTGACTAGACCATGAGACCATACTTCCCCTCCCCCTAAAAAACTATAATTCTAAAAGCAAGAAATCAACTAGCATTATCCATTTGGATATGTGAAGGTTGAACCAGGATAACATGGATATGTAAACACTAGCCTAAACAAAACAATTGGGAAAAACTTCCTTTCTGAATTTGTGGTATCTTTTACTGCAAATCACAGCGAGTTCTTTAGGATTTCATAAGAGCAATAACAACCCATCAGTGAGGAAACACTTCAGCCAAGGCACAGCTAAAAGTTCCTCGTGAAATGTCTTATTTCATTCATTCACACAACACAGAAGAGTTTCACGTAATAGTTCTATACTGGGGCAAGGCTGAACCACCCACTAAACAATTATCAACAACACTGGAGATGAAGCTGAAGGACACACCAACATGTTGGACAGAAAAATGCCTTTATTTAGTTCCCTGTCTTGTGAACAGGAAGCATAAATATTATATTCCCCTGGTAGAGCTTCAGAACTATGATGGCAAAGAGCAATCCCCAGCAGGTGAGAAAAAATATCTGTTGGGAAAATAACCGAAGTTTGGAAGTTCTTCCCTTGGGTGATATCAGTAACCATTCTATCAAATAGAACCTATCTATTCTTATCTTATTCCTATTATCATGGCATCCAAGAACCATTATCATTTGCTCTTCTTGGTGACTAATGCTGGAATGACCAAAGCAAGAGGAAATGGAAAATAAATAAAAAAATAACTCCAAAGCAGATTTTAGTGGCATAAACCCCTCTAGGTATGGATGTAAATAACAAGCTTATTTATTCATGCTCTTTAAATATATTTTTTTTCCTTCATTGTTTGCTGATCTAAGAAAACGAATAATTTTCAAACTGCTGAGGTTGGGAAGGGAGGGTTGGAAGAGGGTGAGTGTTATATAAGGCTTTGCCCCAAACAAATGAAAATCTTTGAGTGAATTATGGTCTGACTAGCTTCTTTTTTAAGACACATCAAGGCATTTCAGTATGTGTCAATAAAAGCCCACCTGGAGGAAGAAATTACAGAGCACTGGAAAGAACGCCAAGATTACTCAAGTCTTTGTGTTTTCATTTGTTTTAAATCTGTGTGTTGTTAAAACAAATGTAGAAATTAGCCATATGGGAACTTAGTTTTGGTGCAATATCTTCATCTGTCACCGCATTTGGAAAAAAAGCGCACGCACAACGAGATCAGTGGCCAGGGAAGGAGGGTGAGAACAGCACACAAGGAAACAATGCGGAACATATGCACGGGATTTCGACCTCGCAGCATGGTGACTAATGATTATTTCATAAATATTGAAGCTGTGATGGATTCTTATTACTGAAGGGGTACATTTTAAAGATTATCTAACAGTTATTGTAAAGAAAGGTAGTTCATATCTCTCACTGGGACAACCTGCCCTTCTATGCAGTGTTTCTTACCCAAATGCAGACCACACACTATTTTCCATTCAAACCTTAGACCCAATCCATGTAAGACAGGGGCTTAATAGCTTTCCAAACTCTCATTTGGCCTCAGTTATACAACCAGCTGACACTGAAAATAATTAATGCCCTTTAGGACTCGCATCTGCTCCTATGGTTCCATGTCAAGGTTTTTAATTGGGCTATTTTGGCATTTGGAGACAATGGCAAGGTGAAATAACCTTTCTTTAATATTTCTGAGGTCAGAAGTTAGTCCTGCCAAAGGTCATCCTTCAGGTTCACAAATGAGTCATTTGTATCACCTAATGCAATCTGTGACTTGCAAATTGCACTGGGAGATGTTATAGTGCATTAATTAGTCCATGTGGTGAATACTGAATTCATCATTACCAGTGAAGCCTGTGCAGGCGTGCCAATACTCGTTTTGGTGGGTTGCAGTAGCTGATTATATTACATATTCTCCTTCAAACTGTGGCCTTTAATATCAGGCCTTGTTTGCTAAAAGCAAAGACAAGGACAAACCAATATTCTCACAACTCAACAGTGCAAGGAAGAAAACTTACATGCCAAGAATTCTCCAAGTGTGCAAGAAGCCACTTCAGCCCATTCATTTGGCTTCTCCATCCCAGATACTGTCATCCAGGACATCCACAACTGACACTGTTGCTGGATTGTATGCAAGTAAGAAGACATGGAAGCTTCAGAAACTGGGCTGTCTTAACCCTCTGCTCATTTGAGCCTAAAGAGGAGTTCTGATTTATTTAAATTTTTTTTTTTTTGGTTAACTGGTTGGTTGGTTTTCTCCATAGCTGTGGGGATTACAAGCTTTAAAAACAGACAGGCATAAGCAGTAATTAACTGCAATTCTCAAGTGACTGCATGCCTACAAAAGCAAGGTCTTTTAGAAAAGCAAAATAAAATTGCAAGAGCAGCACTAACATCTTTCAAAGAGGATCTGGTTATCAGATAAATGTCCCAAGTTTCCCGGTTTGTATTTCCAAAAGTGAGCTGTTGCTATCATCTTGTACATCTGCACAGGGCAGAGCCACTCTCCTCAGGCCTGAGGATCCCTCCAGGGCCAAAAGTAGGGCTTCTCTGTCTCCCCACACATCTCCATGCCCCAAATCTCCCTCTGCACTGCTGCTCCATGGCTGGTGCTGTTCCCTGCATTCCTCACAGCAGCCTGAACTGCAGCCCCTCTACATTTAGGGTCCCACTCTACCCAAAGGTAGGTCAATACCAAACCCAAGCCCACTTTTTAAAAATCAACATTCAGTCCAGCTTCCTTGTTTCAAAGAAACCTTGCAGAGAATTTCACCCCAAGTCACAGTCTGATCTTTCAGCTGGTTGGCAGCTATTGCCTATAATGAAGGGATTATTAATTTCTGTTTCAAAGGGATAGGAGATCAGGATATGGACACGGCATGACTGTACCATCTGTGCGGTTGACATATATTGATTCATACCATCTTCCCATCTGTCCTTGACACTACAGAGCATCAGAGGTCACAATCAACTCTTTGTTGGAATTCCCCCAAAAAACAAGTTTTCATCCAGTTCTCTGTCAAAAAACGCTTCAACCACTTTTACAGAAAATGGATCATCTCTTCAGTTATTATGGAAACATATACAGAGCCCACATTTTGGCCTTCTAAATATATCCCACACAAGTGGTATAATAATGACCAATATCATCGAACAATAACAAATAGGAGCTTCAACGTCCTTTAACAAAAGGCTAGGGCTAAAATATTGCTCTTGAAACAATAAGGTATTGAAGAAGCTATGAAAACTACTAATGTTCTAAAAAGATTTGCATACGTACATTACACTAGGCACAATGACCATTCAGAGCAAAAGGCTGAGAAATATGAAGTTGGGTGGCATCTGCCTATGGAAAGGGGAGGAGAAAAAGTGAAAACCTGCAGCTGAGTAAATCTTGAAATATATCAAAGTCTCTGGAGACAATCTAGTTTTGTTTTCATGATAGGTATCATTTTTTTTCCTGTCATCCTATGCAAATTGCTAATAGCTAGGAAATGAAAACTTTGGAAATGGCCATTTCTGGTTTTTGTCATATTAAATATTTCATCTGGCAGAGCCCACAATGTAACTGGAAGCACCGTGTGCAATCTAGGCTTAAACAGTGCTCAGGCAAAACTGGCTTTTCAGTGACTTACAGCTGTCCCAAAACAGCCTTGGGTTAAAAAATGTCACACTTTTTTCTCACTCTGAAGAACTAGTTGAAGAAAATCCAACCAGATTTGATCAAACCTGGAATTTTAACAACTCTGTGGTAGAAAGTATGGCAAATAATCATTTTTTGTTGTTGCTGTTGCCACAGAAATGACTGCACAAGTTAATCCTCAAATTTACGCTCAATAATAGTTTAGTCCTCACGCACTGCTTTCCTCTGTGGGCTAAACCAAGTTAAACTAAGTGAAATCCCAAGAATCTTTACACCACCTTTTTTTACACTTAAAAAATAGGAAGGCAAGAGGACAACATGGTCTGCCAGGGTTTTACATCCGAAGTCGTGCGCCCTGGTTTGATTTATGGCCATGGCTACACTACCAAACTCTACAAGGATCAATTTCTTTACTCAAAGCGTTAGCACAGACTGAAATCTTTCTACTGTTGCAGGAGCGCAATAGCGAGGAAAAGGCCCAGTGAAAGAGCTCATGTTGGATCCAGCTTACAGTACCAACATGGCAACTTCACGTGCTCAGCCAACAAAAACATGTCCAAGAATCCAAGCATCTGGCCTGCTGGGAATTCTCAGGTGACAACAGCACCTGGGCAGGTACGTTTCTACCTGGTTACCCATCCCCACTTGCCAGGACAGCCCGCAGCAGCCAAGGACAACCTGACATATTTTACAGCAGCTGTGTAAGCTCGCAGGACTTATTTTTTTCTAAACAACCCAGCCAGCTTCTGAAACTCAGCGCTATCAACACACCACTGTTGTGGTTTATACCTGATACCTCCCATCTGCATCATCTGCGCTCGCCCAACTGATGAATTTTATGAATTAACTTTTGAGCTCATCCATCCAAAGCAGGTGACGGCGCGCTGGGGGTGCGCTGGCTGCCTGCCCTCCCTCTCTGCTCTGTGCCAGACACCTTCCCTCGCCCCTGCCTCGCGCGTGCGGGGGCTGTGGGCTGCGCTGCGTGTTTCTGTTTCCTTTCAGGGGATTATAAACTGGACGAACCGGGGGGGAGAAAGGGACACAAGCCCAAGGCAGAGCCCAGGTGTTGGCACAGACATGGCGGCCAAGGGGGCACGGGCGGCGCGGGCCCGCCCTGCGCTGCCACCTGGCGGCCGCCGCCGCGCACTGCGCCCGCCCGGCCGAGCCGCGTCCCACCCGCGCCCCCCCTCCCCAAAAAAAACACCCTGAATTTTTATCGCTGCCCCGCGAAAACACTACAAACGTGGTGCGGTGTGGAACACACACCGGCTCCCTCACACCCTGCCTCACGCATGCCCGGCCCGTGAAGCCTCGGGGCGCCCGGCGGCGCGAGGCCAAGGGGTGGTAGCGCGAGGTAGTGGCATTAGCAAGATAAAATATTGCCGCGTTGTTGTTAATCTCTTAATTAATGCGTTGGAAACTGGGCACCGTCCATTAATAGCTGCCCAAGGGTCTGGATATGAGCGCACAGGATTTCTCCATGTTAATTCACTGTGGGCAATTCGGAAAGTAAAAGGATCTGGTCGAGTTACGATCCAGTCAGCTTAAAAGTGCACGTATGAAACGAGGCTTTGGGATTTACAGTTTGACTCCTTGCCGACTGTCGAGATTTCACAATCATGTTCCTCTTATGTGCTTTTTTTTCTTTTCTCCAAAATATTTTTTTCCTTCCCCCCCAAAAAATCTGGTTTTTGTCCCTCTGCTTCCACTATGGCATGTAAAAGCAGCACACCAAGAGAGGGAAAAGCAAAGCCTTGGTCCACCTCCCATGAAAGCACTGTGTACTCTCAGACACACTGTAAGTCTCTACTTGTATTAAACAGAGAACCCATCTAAAATGAAACCCTCTGAAAGTACTAGGTGGTTAAGTACCTTGAAAATCGTGTTTCAAGGGTATATCAGGGGATTTGTCCTTGCTGAGGTGGATGAGAAGCCAACCCTTTCAAGATATTTGCTGTAGACATCACAAGAAATCAAAGTCCTGGCGCCTATAGGAGCTGAGGCACCAGAGTGGCTGATCAGAGCCCGGGGATTTACAGTCACAACAGTTACTGACAACAAATTGTAGGTGCTCTGCAAATCCCCACGCGCTGACGTGCAAACGGTGGCTGATAAAGTGCCAGGACTGCCCTGAAGTACAACGCTAATGACACTGTCTGAAATTACAGCAAATAAACCAAATGGCAGAGAAACTACTGAAAAGGGGTAAATATCCAACAGGTCAGCTTCCATTATTTTTCATACCTGTCTGAGTCCATGTTATTTCACTTTGTAATAAAAGTGATAAAAGGGACATTTGTAGTTATTTTACTGAGGTCAGCGAGGGTGACATGCACCTCGAAGAGCCTTCATAATCAAGCAGCAGGAGCATTGCTGATCAGCTCAGAACTCACCTGAAAGCTAAAGCCTGAATTTTATTATAATTTACTTTCGTAAATCTGTTATAATGCCTGCCATTTACTTTAGGTACAGCTTTTACCTTTTTTTATGTTTATTCTATGCATGCTCTGTTCTCTCTCCTTAATGCAAATGAATGTGTTTATGTGTTGGTTTGTTCGGGTTTTTTAATAAGTAAATGTTTTTGTTAACGAGTAAATATTTTTAAAAAAATAAAAAACCCCACCAGATTTCTGTGATTACAAATTCACTTTACCTTTTCTCTACCTCCAGAGCAATAGGGTGATCCAGGAATCAACTATCACTTATCCCTGTAACTTCCTGTAACCTTCCTGTCTGGGCACAGAAAAGATAACCTCTGCCCCAGAAGGCTCACAGTCTAAAAAGCTTTGTCCCATATAACATCATTGTAGTAACCCTTTCTGCCTCTTCCTTCTCCATCTCTTTGCCATGCACGCTTTAAAAAATGATCTGCTTCCCTGTCTTCCTTTATAGTGATTCAAAGGGAAGCAAACACTTTTCATGATCAACAAGTGAATCCTGCAGAATATCCTAGTAACTAATCCTTGCACGTAGAACAAAACCACCCTCAACATGTACCTGCCTATTCTAAGAAAAGGAGACATTCCTACAGCATCTCATGAGCACAAAATCTAAGACAACAAAATTAGTCGACATACTTGCCACAAGCAGGCCAAGCAACCACAACAATGTTTTGCCTCCCATGAAGACCTTTGAGCATTTGCAACTGGCAGCAACTATACCACTTAATTCTCTGTTAAATAACTTACTGGAAAATAAAAATAGATAGAAACCCCATTACTTAACATATTCATCCCCACATCTGGATGATAAAATATAATTCTTATGGCAAAATATAATTTTTTAGGCGCTATGTTCCCTATCTGCAATTACATCAAAATCACATTAATTGAGCTATAACACTGTCAGGCCCAGCAGCTGGGAGGCATATCCATACATTCTAAAGAGGTGGCCATTAATTCAGCGCTCCACAGCGTGGCAATGAAGCTGGGATGTCCGTTCCCCAACGTGATTTACTGTCTTTCAAGCTGCTTAAGTGGGAACCTCTACAAAAAGATTTAAGTTAAGTGACTCTTATGCCGAGCTGGAGCTCATTTATTATTGAATTAAGTTTTCATTTCTTTTAAAGGGAAAGAGAAATATAGTTTTATTTGAAACAAGGTAAAACAGTTCAAAGAAATCAACTATTACAATTTAGGAAGCAAGAACATGTATCAGTGAGTGACAGTGGCATTTTGCTTTTATATTGGTGTAAAGGCAAATTAAAAAATTATATATATATATTTATAACATAAATGCAAATATATACGGTTTATGTCCATGTCTGCTTTTAGGTATATATATGCATGCACATCTGGGAAAATGTATATATAGAAAATTAAACATGTAGGTACAGAGTAAATGTAGCTAAGACATTTATGAGCCTAGATCCCAAAACTAAACATTGGCTTAGTTTTAAGGCTATATATACCTGTTATCATAGCACTTTTTTCATATACTAGCAGTTCTGTCTCTTTAGATAATGCATTTAATTAAGTTCTAGTTCAGAAAATATATTGAGTTTTATTCTTAAAAAAAAAAAAAAAAAAAAGGCTTATACCTGACCCTCAAGCACCTTAGTTAAAATGGGGATAAAAAGGGTGGGTGTTGTTTTTGTCATGTACTAAAAACTGAGTCTGAGATAGAAACAGAAATTTATCCTACTCGAGCAGCAGGTACCCAATTTCTGCCCTGAAATTAGAACATCAGAACACAGCAATCAATGCAATATTTGGCCTCTGTCCTCTAACCACATGAAAGAAATATATTGAGCTAAATTTTCTGCCAGCTTAATTTTATTGAAATTAGTGGAGTTTGTCCAACAAAATATTTGGCACCTTGCATTTGATGGGCAAAATGTGCCAGTGCAGGGAGTGGGATTTGGAGGGAAAGCAGTTACTCTGCATGCTTAAATTGGCTAAGTATTTCTGAATAAAATATACTTTAAAAATAAATAATTAAAATTTGCCAGGACCCCCATAATGGTGTCATTTACACTCCAGTCACATGAGTCTACAGCGCAAGACCCTTTCATAATTAGGAACGTACACTATATAAGCTCCCTCCCTAATTAGCAAATTATGTTGAAAATAGCATCCTGCTAATTAACGGTTATTATGGCATTTCTGAAGCTGAAGCTTTAATTATCACCAACCTAATGACTGTGTACAGAAAAAAACAACTTTTTTACCTTAAATTATCAATAAGGGAAGGAGATTATTATCAGGCGAATCTGCTGACGGCTGATTAATTTGTTTGATGCAAAGTTGCTGCGTGTTTCATATTATTTTATCGGAGTTGCAGGAAAAAGGTACATAATTTGGTTTCATTAGCAACTACTGCTATTTATCACTAGAAGATACCCCTCCCTTTTTTGTTGTTTGTTCAATTCCCTCTGTGTTTTTGCCTGCACCAGCATCAAAGTCAAGAGCAGGAAGTTTTAATTAAGTGACACTAATGAGGTCGTTGAAAATGATACTTCAGCAATTCAGCATGCTGTTAAATGTGTTTATTCTATAATGTCATCAAAGGTGATTGTTTTCCCTTGTAATAGATAAAATTCATTACCATAAGCATTGTACTTTTGAGTGTTAGAGATACAAAATGCGAGTTAGTCAGGTGTGGCTGTTGCACATTTCATCTCATCTACCTCTGTAAATGAATTTGCATCTAAAACTATCCCTTAAGAAGGAAATGTAGCATGAACTGTAGTTGTAAGGGGATTTTTGTTTAGAAATAGCCAGCTTTGAGTAACCTGCTTGGATATGATGATTGCAGCCCTGCTTTTAGAGCTGCCAACCCATTCACAAGTGCATCTCGAAATTCTCTTGATTGTATCCTATTTTGCAAGTCCTAATCAAAAAATTTGAATTAATCACTTCCAGCTTGCAAAATAACTGTAGACTAGTGATACAAAGAATATTATGGTTTTGCAAATCAAAGAGTAGTTACAGGGCTGGGATCATGACAGGTTGAGGATGCAGTAAGACAAGACATATTTTGTAAGGAGAGGTTGACATCTATCAGACCAACTGAACTAGATGGAAGAAACACAGTCTTCAAGTCTGAGCCAGGAGTAGATACGAGTCTCTGCTGCTCTCTTCCTCACTGGGGATTTGTCATATAGAAATATCCTTCATTTGGCCCCACATTTGCACAGGAAAAATCCTTAGAGATGTTTTGTGAGTAAGATATTGCTCCTACAAATGCACGTATACACAGAAAACAATCCTGCAAGCAGAGGTATACTCATGTCTGTAGAATCTGGCAAGAGCTGGGGCTAAAATTCACAAAGGATTCTACACCTTCCTCAGGTAGAGATAGGCCTTGTTGAATAGACAGTGTTTATATCAATGTTGCATCTGGTCTGATCAATCCCCAAATTTTTTGATTCCTTGACAAATACATTTCAGAATTAAAAAAATATTACTAATCTTAAATTCAATTTGCAGAACTATGTTTGAAACAGCAGCTGACTCTGAAGTACTAATCTCAACATAGAAATGGAGCAATAGGCAGACTTAAATGGGCTTCAGCTCTCCTGATGCCCTGCAGTAGGTTAAAGACACAGACATTCAACTTAACTTAGAACGTAATAGAGCCCACAGCACTTCCTGGCAACTTACTTCAACCCCAAAATTTCACTCATATGATTAAGAATGTAAAAATGGTACTTTTCTGCTCTTGTATGCTAAAAAATAAGGAACTAGGTACACGTTAATACTAAGGTGAGTAAAAATACAGCTCACATTTTCATTGAATATGTTCTTTATAAACTACTACAGTTCTAAAATTAAGAAGTTTTCCTTATTTAGAATAACATGAAACTAAAAAATTAGAGAAATAAACTCTATGGGGAATGTCTCCCTTTTCTTGCCTGAAGAATAGAGGCAATAATTTGTATCAGTTTATATCAAATTAATTTTTAAAATTCAGTTTGTTTCCAATAATTTTTTTTTAAAAGTCAAATGAGGCAAAACCAAAAAAACTTCAAGTTATTCAGAATGGCAAAGCACCACAAATATTTTTCAGTGGCAAAAGTCCAGTGTTTCCAATAAACAGCACTTGGACACTGCTCAGCTGCTAAGTGAAATACAACATGGCATATGCAGGCTTAATACTGGAAATCTTTACTTGCAGTTCAGATTTAGAGCTTTCATTCAAAGTGCTGGTCTTAGATCCCATTTTAAACACCTGGCCCATACTGCATGGCTTTCCATGTGACTGGAAAGAGAATGCTCTCGAACACAACCAGTGTAAAGCCACCAAATCCACCTTGTCCTTTGGCCCTTCCCTGCAGGATGACAAAGATGGCCAGGGCCATTTGGATCTGTAGGTCCCACCTCTGGAGAACCCAGAGCACAGCACTCCCTGACATTATATTGCAAAGAGATGCCTCATCCTGGGAATACAAATTGTCTCTTACAGTGCAAACCACTCACTTCCCACAGTTATCACCCCTTGCAGTTGCTAATGCTGCAATGTGACACATCAGAATATACTGGAGATAAAAGAATCTCATCCTTTCTCCTTGAAGTCAATGGCAAAACTCCTATTGATTCAAATGGGGCAGGACTGGACCTTTAATGAGGAATAAACAGTTCCTGAAGTGATTTCTACAAATAATAGTTAGTGGCACCACAAAAAAAAACTGTGATGGCTGGATAAGACATGAAAAGAAGTTTTGCTTTACAGTCAGGAGCAGAGAATTAGAAATTGCCTGCAAACTCACCCACCCACCCACCCCCACGGCAGGAGCCATAAATCATCATTTTGTCCACACAGAGCAAAAAGCAGGAATCGCAGCAAGATTCAGGGAGAGCTGCCCTTCATGTGGACAGCAGGGGACACGTCTGGGTCACATGACCCCTAACCTTATCTTTATTTTTCCATCAGGCTCTGTGACATTTGTCCTTTTTCATTCAATAAGATGCAGGACTATTTGCCATTTTCAAGTAACCCCATTATACAGTACTTCCCATTGACAGACGAGTCCCCTCAGCACAAGGTGCTTTAACTCTTTCTAATAGGTTTCTGCCTGGCTCCTGTATCACGAGTGGGATTTTGTGTTTTGTTTGCTTTGACAGAAAGAAGAAAGGGAAAAAAGAAAGAAAGAAACATACCCCCTGGGAAAGTTAACCTCAAAACATAACATTTCCAAAGCAGGATAAACCACTATAGTAACTGCAGAGGACAACATAATTACAGGCAAAATCATAGAAAAACAGATGTACTGAGCAAGCAGTCTTGGCAGTCCAAAGTTAGAAGGTCAATAGGTTGGGTTGCCTAAATTGTAGGCCTTTTTAAAGCAGGCATTAGTTTCTTTCTGCAGATTAGCCACTTCAGGATCTGTATTTTGTCTGAAATCACAGGCACCTCCTCATCCAAAAGCTCAATTTCTCTAAAAATATAACAGTTGACACAAAACTTTATCCCACCTAGTACAAAGGGCTGGGAAGGAACTACATGTAGAAGCAAACAGTTTGCATCTCCAGAAAGTTTCTACCAGCTTCACAAAATGCTACCTCCTGGTCTGTCACCGAAGCTTGGAGCTTCATTGTTCCACAGGCTCATCCTGGTGTCAGTCTTCCAAGTGGGAGAGGACATCATGGGACCAAGTGCCTTTATATTTGAGCTCTGACAAATTTTTCGGGAAACCTGAAGGACGTACCCACCTGCCCTTCCCATGATGCTTAAAATTTTCACACTAGCTCTTCTTAGAAGCAGTGCCACTGCCAAATTTGAAAGACTGAAAGGAGGAACAAAGAGCTACTCTTCCCATTTTACTTCTAACAAGCTGAGGCCCGAAGAAACTTTGTAAAAGAAGGTGTCCTAGCAAAGCAGGACTTTAAGGAGGAATCTCTCAAGTCACTGATCAGCAGCCTCATGGCTCCTAGCAACTTTCTTCCACTTCCACATCAAATATGTGTGGCCTCTCTGCACATAAACATTGTTGATGAGCCCAGGCTCCAAGGTAAAGAACCTTTGCAAAGAGGAAAGCCCCAGACTCTTGAAAAGAAACGAAATAGTTGAACAAATCCTTTGGTGCCTGCTGAGCCCAAACCATGCCCTTCCTCATAACTGGTGCTCAGCTGCTCCACTTCAGGATGCTGCTGATAAAAGCAAGGAAAATGGTATTGTTCACAGATACATTTCAAGGACAGCTCCAAGTCACTAAAGTGTTTTTAAAACCCTGTGAGGTAAAAGTTTACTCACTGTAAACCCTTGCTTAGTGCATTAAAGTCATGTGCTCAACCTCTCTGGTAAATCCCTGGTAATCCTCCTCTCACATGTCACAAAACCTGGTGGAGCAAAGGTACAGTTGACACCCACAAACACTCAAGAGAGTTTCATTGCCTCTGAAGGGCTAAGTTCCTTCTAGCCATCTCCTGGGTCCCCTCCAGCCCCACCGAGAAAGGAGGGAAGCATTGCTGGGCAGCCCACGCAGCACAGAGGTGCCTTCACCGCACTCAGCTCTTCGCCCACACAGACAGTAACCATGGGTCGTGAAGGAGGCAGGATTTCAGCCTCAATGCAAACATGAGATGTCAACCAAGAAAATGCCCTATGGGGTTTTTTTTCCCCCCCATGTGATTATAGGCACATTCAGATTCTCTGAGAAAAATGACGCTCTGTTTAGTCACCGCTGGGAGGAAAGCACCACTAGAAACAGTCACTGGGGTGTCCAAACCACATCTTCAAAGAGGTAGAAGTTCAGTCATTTGTAACTGACTGCCAGCATATCACTGTGCTCATGTGACTGGATCCACCTCTGTGGCAAAAATCAAAGATGACCAATTCTCATTCTGTTCTTTCCTTAGCTTATATGTGACCCATAGCAGTCTCAAACACAAGTACATCATATGCTGTAATACAAGAGATGATGACAACCATGCTACAAATTCTCAATGCTCATTCCATGCCAATCCATCTCTGTACCATCCTGAAAAGTCCCTGATTTGCATTAGCAACAACTCCAAATGACAACATTGAGGAGGACATGGAAAAGTAATTACCACAAAGAGAATCACAACTTCAGATCACAATACCAGTAACTAGAGGCTTTCTATGGCAACCAGTAAATACATGCAAATTGTGAAGTATCATGACATTTTCTGAAGGGCAGTTGATGCATGTGTGTACCCAGAATGACTGTCAATGTGATGACTTCCAGAGAAACTTCTGAGATGCCATAAGATCACTGTACTGATGGTGGACAGCAAATCAAACGTGATATCGCTACAAAACGATCAGTGAGTTGAAGCCAGATGTACAAAGGTTGCACGTGATGATCAAATGGCACTGGTGGGTATACATCTACAGCATCATGCTTTTTGGACAGCAAGATTAGACAGGAAATATTGGCAAATTAGAGGGAGATAAAAGTGACAAAAAATTTCAATGATATTCAAGGGAAAAATAGATAAAGTAAAGTACCAGATAAGCTGCAGACTCATAGCATTTATTTATTTTCTGGTGATACCAACTAAATTTGTAGGCTTCTTTTACAGTTAAAAAATAAAACACAACCATAAAAGCAGTAGTTTCATCAAGCATATTGACAGTGGAATCAATATATGAACTCTTAGGCAATGGTGGAGCTGCAAAGACAAGTTCTCAGAGAAAGACTGCAGTATGTTTATCCTTATCATCATCTCTGACTGCAGTTCAGTGGTTATGCAGCACTGCAGAGGCAACACATCCTGCAGACTGCTCAGGATGTTCACTGGCTACATCCCAGCTGTGGGAAGATGTCATTTACCCTCTTTGTCCCCCAGTCCTCAAGATTAAAGACCTGTAGAAACATTTTGCTGCTGCTCCTCCCCTTGCCCATAGGAAATCAATGAGTGTTGAGGTTTTATTCTGACATGCACAGAGAATATATCTCTAGTATGGACCCAGAGACCCAGGCAGGGCACAGAATTGCCTCATAGAAGAGACACAGTCCTACTAAAGTCAGGTGACTGCCAACATGCTCCAGATATTCAAAATGCAGGTTAGGGACAGAGTCTCCAGTGACAGGTTTTCAGCAGTACATTTTACACTGACAAATGAAAGCTTCTCTTACAAATATTTCTACAAAATTTTCATGCACCTTGGACACAAAGTAGAACTTTAAAGCAAAAAGAGGACTCTGCCTAAAATAGCTACTGGATCAAGGACTCTAGTCCAAAATATTTAAAACCTGGACTCAAATCCTTGATCTTATGAAATGCAAAGACTAGAAATTTAAATGGGAAAGTTTCACACATTTTGCAGACTGAAATTCTTGTTTTTCAGTCAGCCCTACTGAACTCACATGGCTGGGTTCAGGTTTCCAAAGGCCTCTGGAATCAACAGTTCCTCAATTCCTGTTGAAACTCTTATGACCCCGCTCCCAGAAGCCTACAGTATCAGACACATGCTCAAAAATACACAGCTTTTAAAAGACTACAATACCAGACGTGGATGGAGAGTTTTTTGGCTGTTGAGACCCACCCATCAAGAGAATGTCACAATCTGCTCCCAGGCCAGAAAAATGCATGGCTGGCTCCCATCTAAGGGGTTCGTGTCTTGATTTCCTGTTCTATATTTTCACGTTTTATTTTCTCTCAACATCCTGTCATCTGTTCTCAGCTTGCAAAAGACAGGATGCCATTTGCATTCACAAACTACAAGGAGCTTTTTACTGAACTGTAAAAGTTACATCGTTGGACATTATTTTGGTTATACCAGCACTAGGTTGACATGCAAAGTTGAAGTTTATTTTACAAGATACTGTTTGGTTTCCATGTAGGAAAAGCTAGTCCATAGGCCAGGAATATAGAATTTAATCTGACTATTAAAGGATGGCAAAATGAAGAAATTCAAAGTACTCTAGATTGGAAAAGTTTTCAAATATGAAACATACATTATTATATATTCAGTATACACATTTTATTCTTCTTTAATAATTTTTTCAAACTTTAAGATCTGCAGTCCATTTACACTGTAACTGTGGTCCCCTTCCACGATTTTCACTCACATTAACCTTACTATACGTAAGACAAAGTAAAAAGTATATAAATGTATTCTACTGATTATCTACTTATTGCAGCTGTGTTACTAATCCCCACACCTCAGACTCCAGATGCGTTGTGGAAACAGCACTTGTACCTAATGAGGAGGTTTTAAGAACCAGGGAAAGCTTGCAGAAGACTCTTCTAATATTAAATAACAATTTCTCATTTTTTGCCCCCCCTGAACTCTAGGACTAGAAACTCTCTATTATAAATAAGGATTGGCAACACTGGAACCAAACACCTTCTTTGTGGTTTAAGAAAAAGTAGATTTTACTTTAAACTGAACATTCAATACTGACAAAACGTGCTCTCTCTGACTGAAAGCACCAAAAGTAAGAACCTAGCATTGTAAAATATCTCTTACAAATACAAGTCGTGCTTCAGTAGCTTGAAATGCCTTATTTGTATAATTTCTCCCACTGGGTGAATACAATTTTAAAAGGAAATGAAGCATTGTAATATAAACTACACACCACTCACATATACCTTGTGCTTGCATGTGGGCATTATAAATATTATCAGCAGCAAAAAAAAAAAAAAAAAAAAAAAAAAAAAAAAAAAAAAAAAAAAAAAAAAAAAAAAAAAAAAAAAAAAAAAAAAAAAAAAAAAAAAAAGCAGCCAATGCTTTTCCGAAGGGAGAAGACTTTTTTGTTCCATTCTTTCTTGATCTTTTGTTGTGACTCTCCCTTTGATTGACAGGTGGCATTCTTGTCTTTATGGATGGAGAAGCAAAGCCCTTGATGGTTATCGACATAAGGAAATGTCATGTCTGACTATGTTTCAACAGGACCTTTTTCCCCCCTCATTTCCTGATCCTTCCCCTCACTTAATTTAGTATATTTAATGCCAAGACGTCTCTCAAATATGAATTTATAATCCAAACACTAATTGTAGTCAGAAACCCAAACCTGGCATTTAATTGCCATTTGGTATTAAAAGTCACATTTGCAACAAGTAACCAAGTTCCCTTTCCCCTTGCCCCTATGCAACCAAAACACCCCTTGGCCTTAAACCTTCGAGACAATGGTGGAAATGTGCTATTGAGTGACCAGAGTAGCTCTGTAACCAGCACGTCACTGTAAATTACGCATCGGGTGTAATTCATTCAGAAACCAGAAGCAAGTGGGTGGAAGCACTGGAACAGCTCACTTTGCACTGGGCTGACACAGAGTGTGAGTGCAACATGAGGGCAAGTCACCCAGAGAGGTGCTCGGGCATTGCACACAGGCCTTGCAACAAGAGGTACCACCTCCATTTAAGTCCAAAATAACTCTGACGCTCCATCAGCACAAGGCCTGACTCAGCAGCAGGGCTGAGTGCAGGGACTGAGGGAATTGTGCCCTCCCACAAAGCCTGGGTTTGGCTGTGGTAATCTCTGTGGTGCATTACACCAGTAACACTAACCAGGACAAGCCATTAGTCCACCTCTCTGTTGCTTCTGCCACAGCGTATCTGTAACATGGACCACCCTTCTTGTCTGGTCTTAAAAAACAGTTCTCCCCTCCACACCACCCTCAACTCACTTCTACCCTGCACAACACTCCTTGTTTAAAAAAACCCCACTGTTCCTCCATGCTATGCACAGGCATCAGACCACCTCTAACACTTGATTCCTCTTCCCCTCTTGCACCCTTCTCCTTGCTTTGCCATGTCCGAAATTAATTTGTTCTCCTCCATCTCAAGCAGGGATCATATCTTTTTATCTGCATTATGAAGTGCCCAAACAGCATAAAAATTGTATCTGGTGATGTCAAATAATAAATAATAACAATAGGGTAGACTGGGAATACTTTGCTTGGGATAATGCATCATTGCTCTCTCTACCATGACCCTAATTCATCTGCATAAATTTCCACATGTTTTGTATGCATTAGGCTAACATTTTGACTACGAATCACAGGGTGAAGAAATGTAACATAGGAGCTGGTTTTCTGCAGCCAAAATTAGGTATGTGTAATTGAAAAATAAAGAACAGGAAACCACTCCCCAGAATGCATGTGTACTTTCAAGTGCATCTATGTCCCATCCCAGGCAGAGAACCCATAGTCCTGATTGTATTTGTTACTCTATGAATGGCTCATGTCTTGTAATGAACAGGTCTTAGCCAGGTGAAATGGACCTTCCTCTGACACTTTTGCACAAGGGACTTCACAGAGAGGTAAATTTTCAATTATTTTTGAAGAAAAACTTTGTATCTTGCTTCTATTTAATGAGCAGTGTTTGGGGGTCTGATGCCTCTCTATTATACTCTGAAATTAGGGAGTCAGTCCTTCACACCAGGTATCAGTAGCTGTGGAATCACTAAGACATCTCTCAAGTTTTAGCACTCAGGTTAATGTTTCATTGAATCACCCCAACTGGAGAGCAGATGCTGCAGGTGGTACCGATGGCACCTGTCAAAGTTCCTGAGCACAACCAAACTTTCCTCCCTGTCCCATTGCCATGTATTTCCTAACTTTTAATCCTTATGCTTTCAGACATGCACAGGGCAAATACTTCACTCAGAAGATTGAATAAAGAATACCCAAGTAATTATATTACTTTGGCATTCTCTGCCACTGGATTCAATCTCATAAATGCAAAAAAAAAAAAATCTAAGAAGAGAAGAGAAGAGTTTGCCTGGTCTCTTCTTCATAGCAGAAGTACAAAAAGCAAGTTCAGAGTCAGATCCACATAGTCTAAGCCCAGTTCGTCTGCAGTTACGAGTTTTGCTACAGATGCCAGAGGAATTCTCCAAGCAGCAGAACAAAGAAAGAGAGACACCTGAGCTAGTTCTGAAACAATTACATTACTTCAATTGAAGGAGTATTTGGGAAGACAATCACATGTGGGATGCATGAGCATTCCTATTTCTTCTAGTTAAGTACCTCTGCTTTTCCCTCATCTTGTCACTGAATGCATTTCTACTCCTTTATAGCCAGCCAAGCTATAAAATTCAGCATGAGCTTGAAGTATACTATATGCTAATTTTGTATCGCCCTAATAATGCTCAGATTTACTGGGAACCATTCTCTCACTGATGCATATTTGTAAGTACTATTAACGTTAATGGGAGTTACCAACTAATTAGAAAGGAGAACAAAATCTAGGCTATAGGATGCAAATTAGAGTAGTAGCTGTGTCACTTATCTTCCTGCTGAGGAATCACAGAGTAGAGCAAAATCAAGGACAATGACTCTAAATTCTGTTGACTATTTACCTTACATTTTGCACCCAAGAACCCACAACAAAACAAAATACTCAAAGGGAAAAGCTAGCCAGGCTACTAAAGTCTATTGCATAATCACAGAAATGTTCAAGGTTTGAGAAGTTCTAATCTGGCTCACTTAAACCACACTCAGTAGAGAACTGTTGCAAGGTGTAGTTAACAATTAATATTTTTAACAAGCTGGTCAAGAGAGTATAGCTCAGTGAGTCTGTGTATTAAAAGGGCATTGTTAGCACACTGCTTGGCTTTTATGAGGTGAAACAATCCAAACCTACTTCAGTGCGTGGAGAGGTTTGGAGAGGTTTTATTTTCATCCTTAAAGTCCAGGGTGGCTTTGGCATAATAAAGGTCATATCTCCTAATCATGGTAATGTTCACACACAGCAATATGAGCTCATTGCAGAGAGCTCCAGCACTCAGAAATCCCCGGTTAGAAGGTGTCACCGATTAAACTATCGCATTTCAAAGGCTTCCATACAGTAAATAGGAAAGAAAAGAAGAAAAGGAACCGTGGCCTTTTGTTATTCAAAAAGCCACGGAGAGCGATAATTAACCCATTTTTGTTGAGAAATCATTTGGACAAAAGTCAAGGGATTGCCACCCTGTCAATTGTTAAGTCTAGATAAGGACATTATATTCCACTGTACAAAGAGTGACTGAAGATAGTGAATAGAAAGTAGGCCACTACTATGACTTTCCCTAGTCCATCGAAAAAGAGGTCTATTTTTTTCCACAAAAGAGGTAATATAGTAAAAAAATCCCTTCCTACATTAAAAACATAACTACAGTGCTTGTTTTTGCATTTTGTTAAATATTCAAAGTACCATGTGATTAGCATGTCATTAATGAATAATTAATTACTGCTAAAACAGGCTTCAGATTTTTTTGCAACTAAATTATTTAAAGAGCAAATATAACAATGGAATGCAGCTTCCCCCTCTTAAGTCTGTATTTTCATCAGTGCATTAGTTAGTAGATGAATAGGGGATTATTAAATAAGAGAAAAATTATGTTTTGGAACATGAAAAGATTCCAGTGTCCCTTCCTGTTCCTCTGCCCTCATCCCCTCAAAGGAATCCAATGACAAAAAGTGATGTGGTCCTTGTTAGCTTCTGCTAAGCATCTGAGATGTGTTTCAGAACACAAGATTTGTACATTTCCTGGGGGAGGAGAAAAAAAAAAAAGAAAACCAAACGAACGAAAAACCCAAAAATGTTGAAAACTTGTCCTACAAGAACTTTGCAGCGCTGTACCCTAAGACTGGGCAAGTGCAGTGTATTTCTGTTGATCGTTGGTCACCAGCTCTAGTGTCACGTACTGTATTATTAAAATCTACCCGACTATACAGCCAAGAGTTAAAGAGAAAGTAATTTGTTGCCACTTGCAGATATACATCACTAGTAAGACGTTAGTTTATATTTATAAGCTGCACATCTGTGAATCAGTTGGCCTCCCCATCTGTTAACTGCACCAGTAAACAGTAAGTCTGTGTGCTGCGTATTCCTGCATCCATCACAAATTCTTTCTTTAATTGTATGTTTATGCAACAAACCTCCACTTAAGTGTATTTGAGAATGTTTTGAACAGTGATAATTAGTTTTTATGACTCAATACTACTCTTCCTAACACTGATTCAACACTATTATTTTAAATAGAGACAGCACTTTTCTCTGACAGTGTCAAAGCAGGTTTTCTCCATGAAGCAGAACTGTCCCTACAAAGATACTCCAGGAAAACAAATTTTCTCCCAGTGTTCCCAAGTTATCATTACAGCATGCAAATGGGATTCTTCAGCTTTTCATAAACTTTTCTTTTAGAAGTTGGTCCCTGAAATACAATACATTGAGAGCTATCAGCCCGCCACAAAAAAGTTGTGAAAGAGCTTGGATTGCACTGGTCTGGATAACGGGGCTAGAATTGTAATTTTGGACACACATTCAGCAAGGTACAGTACAATTATTATGACACACCTCATGAGTCAAGGACACTACTCACCTGTTTAAACTTAAGATACCCGCTTACATATATTGATTCCAAGTGCTGTTTCATTTCCTAGCATTTATGCTTGGGTACTTCACCTAATTTCTGTAAACAAAAAGCTAATGGAGAAAAAAAAAAAAAAGAGCCACAAAGTTATACCTCTTACTGTATCTCAGGAAATATTGCATGCAGCTTTTTGCATAATAGGGGATTTTCACAGTGTTTTTCTTGTAATGGCTTTACAGTGAAGTTGTGTACAATATGATGTTCAACTTCATAAAGCATTTAGTTACAGCATTGAGTTTGTTTGAGGAACTGAAAGCACACTTATCTATGTATCATTGTGCTGATGCAAATGGCAAAATTTTCCACATGATTAAACATCATTTTCTCAGGGTATTCTGTGTCCAACTGCCTGCTACTCAGTAAATGTTTAGATCAATGCATGGTTGATCCCAAGTCTTGCAAGCCTAAAATCCTTCCATATCTAAATAAACACATAGGTTTACTCAAGGCCAAAAAAAAGGACTCTGGTAGGATCTGGAAAGAATCAACTGGGTTAAAAAAAATTACTAATTTTTAAAAAACACACATACGCTTGTAATAATATTATGAACAAGGGGTTATGTTTCTGTGTATCTCTTTATTTGTTCCTTACCAGGAAAGGGTCTCACTTAGGGACTCTTGGAGCAAAAAACGCCCACCAGTGAATGGTGGAGCTCTGCAGAAAGCACCATTGACTGACAGTAGTGACACCCACTGGCACCGCCAGCCCCAGTAGCTGCCAGAAGCTCCCCTGTAGTTGGTCTTCTGCCACCAAGCTGCTCACAAGTCCAGCATCTGTTCTTTGCTTAACATGACTGGGAGCCGTATGGACACAGTCCTCCTCTCTCATTCCTAAGGGCAGATGCCAGCGTGGTCTTATGTCACCTCCAAGAGAAAAAGCCCTGACCTACGCAGTGGCCATCAGACAAACCAGGATCTTCAAGAACAGCAGGCTTGGCAAACCATGACAATAATTTTTAGAGCATGTGGCAGCCCAAAGAGAGATTTTCCTCAGTAAGTGTTGTTGTGATTTTTGTATGACTACAGAGATGGAGAAAAGTCGGATGGAAATAAGATTACTGGGGATATGCAAAAATAAAGAGTGCAAAAAGAAGGAATCACCCTGAATCCATCTCCTAAATTCTTTGCTCTGAAATCCACCAGCCCCATACACCAACAGTTAAGCTTGGCAGGTAACTGGAGCTCAGTGCTAAAAGTCACGCAGTCCCCAGCTTCTCTATGAAACTGATGACAAGGGCATCAAATTGATGCTTCTGCCAGAACTGGCCAGAGTACAAAATCTCATTCCTGAGCAGATGTCAGGTAGGGCGAACATTCAATCTCCACAAGGCTTGGACAAAAATGTAGGACAGCAGCACAGAGGTGAAAGAGGTTTGGTGAAAAGAACAGACCCCAAGTCTCCAGCCAAAATATTTCAAAGCAACTTCTGGTGAGGAGACACAATCAGCAATTCCAGTGAGAAAGAATGTCGGCTCCAGCACACACAAAAAACCTTCCACTACCATCTCCCAAATGGAAAAGATATTATAAACAACGTTCACCTCACTCTCCTCCCTCCCTGTCACAGAAATGACCATGATTCTTTACTACATACCTTCAAAAACAGTCCTTTGCAGATGAAAAGAAATAAAATCTAACCTTAAGAAGTACATTCAGAGACCCCCTTTATGCCACCACTCTGTGTTATGGAAAAATGAAGGTAGAAATCTGTTGAAAAACATTTCCCTGCTGTATTGTGATTGACATCTGACAGTGCTCAGTGGTGTCCTAACTTGGATGAATTTAAATGACAAGCTTTCCTTTATAAGTAACAGAGCTCCTTCTACAATAGAACAGCACGATTACTTCATGGAAAGGAAAAAAAGGAAGAATCAAAGTTTTTCTTCAAATCCCTGGGGGCACCCCTGACCTGTCACCAGGCTACGACCTTCCCTCGTTAATCTATGCAAATCGGATGACTCTAATTTGTGGCACCGATTGCTTTGCCACACCTTTAAATTCAGAGATCAGCTATGGGATGATGGCTACATCACACAGAGTTCAGATCACCTTCATGTTGCCAACATTTTTAATGCCCTGACAGATGACTTCCCCACCATTCTGGGACAAGGCAGCCCACGCAGCCCTCCAGACTACTTTTTGATTAACATCGAGACAAAAGCCAGTGGTGTTTTGCCTCCTCATTTGTGATTAGCAGCATTGCTGCTGTAAGCATTCCTAAGCTAGAACCCCTGGGAAGAGTATCAGATCCCAGGTCAAGGCACAGACTGCCAATATCACGGCTTCACTAACAGTCACCCAATCGCTTTTATGGACATGAAAAAAAAAAAAAGGAAAAAAAAAGGTATTCACTGTAATAAGCACTGGTTCCAACTGAGAGATATTATGTCAAACTCTAAGGCCTGTTTCAAAACTTTCTCCATTCACGTAACTTAATACACTTTGTAAGCCAAAAAGGGCAATATCACAGAAGATGCTCTATGTTCACCTTCCACGTCACACAAAGGCCATGGAAGCTATTTTGTCTGGGTTCAGTGCAGTATGGGGGTTAAACTTTTTGCTTTAAATTGGGTCCTCGTCAAGAATACACTATTTTTTATTTAACCCTAACCTAACTTATTTTATCCCTAATTTTAGCCCTTTTCTCAAGTGAGATTCTTTTCTTCATAGTGCTGAAAAAGTAGAGATTTTAATTTATATTGAAAAATGTGTTATTTCTGTTATCCATATATACATCTATCCATTTAGAATCTTACTGGAGAGGAAACCTGAAACCCACTTTCCTGGAAACCAAAAAGCACATGGGAGTATAATTAATAATAAAACATTCCAAGAATTTAATACATGCCCTATGTGATCCCTTCATTTAATGCATCTAACAATACACTCTGGGCAATGATCTTATTTGCTCACGCACTGCAATTCTGACGACACCCAAACCTGTTAACCATCTTTTCAAACAAACACTGAAGGTTGCCAGTTGTGACAGATTTGGACCAGTGTTGATGGTAACATGGGAGTTAGTTAAAGTGATTTGATAAGCTTGTAGCAGCTTGAGGGGCGGTGCCATTCCAAATATGTAAACAACATTGTCAGCAACGCAGCCCATCAATAAATGCAGCCTGTATCTCACACAGTCATTATTAAAATTAAATAATAATAATATTGAAAATCAGAAAAGAAGGCAGGCAGACAAGGAAAAAAAAGAAAAAAGTTTCTTTGTCTGTAGCCACAAATCAATGACATACAGCATCAGGGTTCACTGAAACACTGACAAATGTGTCAGGAACACTTGTTTTTAGCATTACTGTATTCTTTACAACTATTAGGAAGCAAGTACAAGGTTATTAAAGGCACAAAGGCTAAACATACAGTGACACTTCACAGGCTCACTCATGCTTTGTATCAGAGCTTTCACTTTCTATAGGAGTGGATTATCCCATTTTCTCATGCCGATCCAAGTGATCTCATTACTTACAGAAGAATCCTGGCATACAAGGATCACTTTGCCAGCCGCCACTTACAACATCCCAGCAGACTATTTTTAAAGAAAAACTCTCATATTTTTCTTCTAATGGCTCATCTACCAAAAAAAAACAACAAACCAACTGAAAATAGTTCCCACAGGGATTTCAGCCTTTGCCACTGGGGAGGCCAAATGCAATTATGGAGCCAATACTTTTTAACTGCTCCCACTCTGATGGCCAATAAGCAGTTTGGTATTCCCCCATCTCCATCTCCTAAGTAAATTGCTATATATATCCATCCACTGGCGGGCTGCCAGCGTCTTTGGAGGCTCTGCACCACAAGCATGCTCAGTGACTCCTGGCCATCTGGTTAGCTGGCTGCATCCCTCCACAATCTGTATGTTGAGGCAGAACCAGCCCCTGGAGTATCTGGGTATGGGCAAGGACCATTTTAGGGGACAGTCTGCCTGTGCTGATTGACAAGTGACCCATTCCTTTGCTCTGTCCTCGAGAGCTTTTATCAGAAAGTGGATCCCAAAGGTCTTTCAGCATCTCATGATATACAGAAGCCCTAAGGTAGGACTTGCCATAGCAGTCCTCAAGAACAGACATGTAAATTAGTGGGAGAAAGTGTTTTAAATCAACAACAGCTTTCAAAACAAACCCTAAAAGCATCCAGGCCTCTATCCAACAAAACACTTAAATGCTCATGTAGCTCTAGAGAGGGAAGGCAGCTCACCAGATACACACAGATGCTCGATAGCCAGATTCACTTTCCACAGCTCTGCCACAGGCTCATCTGTAACCTCGTACAAGTGATTTGAGCCCTGCCCTGCCTCATTTCCTCCAGCTGTAAAGCTGGGAAAGTCATCCTGAGTTTCATCATTGTGAATATTGTCTTATATACTGGATGCTTCTCCAGTGGCCAGATACTGGAGTGATGAATTACACAGAGATGCTTATGCATTTAACTACACTGAGATTCTTCCTCAAACCCCACATAAAATTTCATTGAAATTTCCCCTCTAAGTAAAGGTTTTCTGGATCTTTAACAGGACATTGAGCAACGTGGGTAAAATTTGCAAGGGAAAAGAAAAATCTATTGTGCTTTTCGTAATGGGCAATCCTAAAATTCTGTCAGTGTTTAGGATGTTATGATGTGGTTCAAAGTTAACTGCAGGGGAATTAGTTCTTTAACTTCAATTTCAGGGCCTGTTCACTAAGGAAACAGACCACACTGTTTTGCCTCCCTGTTTCAGATGCATAAGAAGTCCTTATTATATATTCACATATTAGAGGGAGAAGGATCCTGTGAGATTTAAGAAATAGTGACTTGGAAAAAATTTCCAAAGGGCTGGCTGCAGTGTTGATTAATATCCAGAGAGGAAGATCTAGTGGACAGGGAGCTGCCCAGGAATTTAGGAGATATGGGATCGCAGCTTAAATGTAGGCTTTGGAGAATTGGTTTAATCTCTCCAGCAAAACATCAATAAAATAGCACATCACTAATTCAGAGGGGACATAATTCCATTAAGGTGTCTCAGGTAGACTTGAAATAACAGGCGTTTCATCCATGATACTCTCACTTCTTCTTTTCCTGACTTGCAGCCTATCTAAATTCCATTGATTGCTGAATTTCTGCCCCAACTGGTATTAAAATCACCTTGATAGTGCAACTATAGGATAAAGACATCTGCTAATTCAGAAAGAGTATATTGACTGCCACTGCCATGAGAGATTGGTGACCCTGAAGAGGATGATACATTGGCCTACGATGGTTTGGGAAAAGCAGAGCTCCACAGTTGCCTTTGCCAGTCCATAGCTAAAGTAACCTCCCAACAACAACCATGGGGAGACAGAAACACGCAGGAAAAGCCATCCACACAACTGAGCAATACTGCCTAACACTTGCCAAGTACTACTTGAAAAGAAGCAGAATTTACCATCGCAGACTGGAGCAGCAATGCCTGTTTCTTGTAATTAAAGGGTTAGTTCCACTTCCAAGCTAAGACTGGAGCCAAACATGGCTTATGCAATTCCAAATCCAAGGGGCTCCATGCACAGGCTGCTGTGCTTCACTGCCCCCAGCACCAAGCCCTCTGACAGAGCAGATGAAGGGCTGCATTTCACAGGAAGTACAGTTAGAAACCATTGCTGGTTCTCAAGGTGCTGCTGTAATCCACATGTTTAAAAAGCTTTCAATTCAAGCAGTAGTGATTAATTGAAGGGAAGCTGTGTTCCTGCCCCTCCCATGGCATCTGAGCCCATCTCACCTCTGAAATAACAAGGGGTTAAGATTTGCCACCAATGTACCACCTACGTTTTTAAGGTTATAAAAATGGGATGCTTACACTTTTCCTAACCCCTCACCAATGACCAGACCCATATGTAAATTTCACACAGTAGTATTTAGTAGCATAATTAATCCCTACTTTATGTTATGAGTAATATTTCCTATTCCCGACCCTGCAACGTCCTTTAAGAAGATCCATGTTCCAATTAGACTAGCCCATCGGCACTCTTTTAATGAGCAGATTAATCATTCAGATGGGTACAATGGTGTCATCACAGGTTTTAAATATGATAATCTACATCCTAATGGTGCTGCAAAAGCCTTGGCTCACAGCAAAAAAAGGTAGGCAAAAATTGGTGATACTTTCTTTTTTGTTCTCTTTCTTTTTCCATATGACTCAAGACATGAGAATATTTGGGCAATGCAGAAAGTGCAGCAAGAGGCAGCTCAAAGAGAGGGGCTGCTGAGCAGCATGGTAATTCAGGTGCAATAATTGTTTTGCAAGGGCAGAGAGATCTTCTGGTCACTAAAAGCCTTCTGTCATGATGAGCAAAAGTTTCAGTTCTGTCTTGTCAGCCTAACGCATCAGGTCTGCCCTTACAGCCTTTTCTCAACACTTATTTAAAACACATCCAAAATGTAAGACTGTCATTCAGAAATTCATTTAATTTTAATAATAATGGAGGTCTTTTCAGATCATGCCAACTTCATCATTTCCAAAGGTGGACTGGATATTTTTAAAGTCAAATAAAACCTACTGTATTTATTTAAAGGGGAAAAAAAAAAAGGGGGGGGGGGGGGGGGAGAAGACAAAAAATTCTTCTGAACTACATTATATGGGCTCAATTCCATGAAAAAAAAAAAGCTGGTATAGATTGTCCTGCTCAAATGCAATCCATGAAAAGGCTTCTATTAGAACTAGAAGTGCCAGAATTATAAAGCCAGGACCATCCTCCATCTCTGCTCTCAGTGCAACAGTAAAAAATCTTATGTACTGCACCACTCCTTAATTGTGGCTTTGTACTCATGGGGCTTGTTTTAGCAACTGGTAGAAGTTATATCTGCTTTTCCATCTCTTAAGCTTGTGTTAGTAAGACAAACACTGCAGAACATCAGCTCCTCTGCAGACACAAAACATTGATTTACACTGTGATTGATTTTGATATAGCCAGAAAAGAAACAGCAACTCTCAACTCATGCAGAGGTTGTCTTTTAAACCCAGCAAGTAAAGGATAGTGGTGGATACTTTTCTATGGAAAAGCTAACTGCCAACCAAGATCCATTTCTGAGGACTGTCCTCTTGTAAACAGTCCCCATGAAGTCATGACCAAAGTCTGAGTAATTCTTTCATCACTGTCTGAGGATGAACTGAGTAAGGGATATAAAATTTGGACTTATCTCTAATATGCCCACACACAGTCCACAGCAGAAGGCAACCAAATTCTGCCTCAAGATGTCTCAACTTCATTAAAACATGTTTCTGGTGCAAAGGAGTTTTTATTTCTTATCATTAAAGCAAAATCTCTTCTTCAGCAGCCAAAACCTACTCTCCAGAGTCACTGTCAACAGAGTGATTGTATTTTTCAAATCACTTTTTCAGGTAATTGCTGTCCAAAGCCTCCTTGTTTTGCTCAGATATGTAACTGTAAGAATCAGTCATCGTACTCAATTAAATTGTATCCTTCTTGGCCCTTCATCCTTTAGGATCTGATCCAGCTCTCCTTGACTACAAAGTCACCTGGATTAGAGCCATTTTGCTTAACACCAGCAGAGGATTAGGTATTTCAGTCAGGTCTTCAGGTGTACTGCCTGAACTCACTCTGAAACTGCCTGCTTCAGATAGGCTGATGCAGAGAACCGTTTGCATACAGAAGGAAGCACTGAAATTATAAAAAGCAGTCTTGTGACCATGTACTTGCTGGGCTAGGAGACATTATTCTTACTAATGCACCTTTGCTAATGTCCACATCACAAGGATATTTTTTTTTTTTAGCATAACACTAATGTTAGTTGTCCATTATGGCATCTGGAGTCATAATGGCCAAAGAATCCCTACAGTGAAGGAGCAAAAGGAACAACATTGAGAAAGAAACTCCTACACTGGTTACGGGATTGTTGCCGTGACAAAATTTTTTTGTAATTACTTTAAAAAAAAAAAAAATCTTTTTGCAGTGCAATAATTTCTGCTCATTTTGCAAATCCAGGAAATTATTCACAAGGCAGCACTTCAGAAGCACTTAGGAAAACCAGCCTCAATCCTCAGAAGGTCCCTGCAACATTCCTCTTACAGATATCCCACTATGTTCACCCTGGCTGGCTTTTCTGTAGCAATGGATTCTTCTGCATCTGACAGGAGGATCTGATTGTAGCTGTCACTCTTTGCTGAGGCTTTAACTAACACTATCTGTGCAACTCTAGAAACCACATCAAATTGCAGTTTTTCCTGATTTTATAGTAATTTGCATAATAGGTCACCGTTAGCACACTGTGCTGAAGGAGAAACAGCTCAACTGAAATCTACCTTGAATGTTTGCATTAAAATATGCTCCATTTTTTCCCCTCTGCCCTCAGTTCTGTCAGCTCAGGAGTGAATTAAGGAAATACATATGTAAACAACTATAAAAATGCAAAAAATAATTATAAAATTAGTTCTAGATGCATAATCCTGTGTGATTCATGTTATGTTCCCACCGTGATCCCAGTTCCAGAAGAGTTAATCAACCATAGCAACCTTCTAATCAGAGCAGTGAACTAATGATCCTATTTCTGAGTAATACCAGTCAGATAAGGCTCTCAAAAGGTAGTTAACATCACTTTGGTGGAAAGGCATGACAAGTGCAAGTTCTAGCAGTGAGTAATGCATCATTCATGCCCCCTCTCGTTCTGACATTTTAACGTTATCTTGTTTTACTGTGTCGGCCTAACACTGCCACTGCTGGCAAATTAAACTGTGAACTTACAAAGTGGGTGGCAATAAATACAAATTATGAGAGTTCAAAAGATGTCCCTGGAGGTGTACTGCCAGACATGGAATGTCGCTGGCTTTTCTGTCACATAGCAATAGACAAGACAAAGTGTAGCATGAGCTGAAAAAAAGAATTAACTACATCATGGTGAAAAATGAGAGGAAAATGAAAAGAAAAAGAGAAAAAAAAAAGAAAACCAAATAAAAGGGAGATGTAAAGGCAGGGCAGGAATGAACAAAACAGCATACCTTTGGAATATAAAATATAACTCTATTTCACCTTGCAGAACAAAAAGCTATGTAAATTAGGAACCAATATATGCCTCTTAGAAACATCAACCAACTATTAAATGTCATCAATGTTATTACAAAAGTAAGCCTCTCCTCCTAAAGAAATTGCCTCACAAAACCAGCAGCAGCATGATGTTGCAGCATTTGCATCTTTAGCAGAAATTTAGAACATCCCACTCCACTTACCCACACTAACAAAGATTTCACATTTTGTGTTGACTCAAATACATGAGGCAAAATCCTGCTCTTGTTGTCAGGAGGAAAAAAAAAAATAAAATTGAGAGAACTGCCTGAGGTGACAACAAGGAAATCAGAAAAAGGCTCCTTGCACAGGCTTATCCCCAGCCTTTTCTATTTGGTATAGGGAGTAGGGAGATAATAGGAGCAATGAGTTTCCCACTTGTACCCCCAAATCCCAGGAGGCTGGTGACCTACTGAGCCCCACCGAGCCAGGACCCAACACACAGTGTATCACTCGTACCGCAGATTTACCAGAACAGAAGAAGTTAGCATTTCTTCCTCCCCACAGGAAGATAAAACTTTCCATGCTAGTAATGGGGTCAGAAAAAAACCCTTGATTTTTAATATACCCAAGCCATGAAGCTTATTCAACTTGGTCTAACACCACTAATGAATCTTATAAAACATTTTATCTCCCCCGCCCATGTTCACAAACCACTCACATGAGGCTTGAAAATCACAATAACATCTTCCCAAAGTGCAGATATCACTCACACCATATGCAGCACAACTCTTTATTTTTCCCTATAAACTATTGGTTTCATTGAAACTCATTAGCATCACCTGTGTTAATTACACTAGCAAACCAATCAACAGCTCCTTCTTAATTAGGTTTTCTTTATTAAAGCCGGAAATTACCAAGGAGACAAAAGTCAACTGGGGAAATTATGTGAAAAAGAGTGTTTATGCCAAATTACCATACAAAATATAATAAGGAAAGGAAACTCAGTTTGTTTACAGGAATAACAAACAATATTAATTTTCAAGGTCACTGGCACAATTATTAATTACCTGTCTTACATTTTATTGTGATAGTTTAGTCTGCAGAGGCAAGGGTAGCTCATAAAAAAAAAAAAAAAAAAAAACCCTTTGGAGTGTGGCTGCTCTACATTTCAGCTGCCACGGTCGCTGCCGATGACGCGCACGGCGTTTTAGGAAGTTACTTTCACGAGCATTTCCCAGATGGTTTGGTGCGATGGAAACTCTGCAAGGTACATAAAAAGCTTCGTGGTTTGACTGCTACCTCCCTCAGAGAGGTCCCATGGGAAGGGAGAATTCAGCCAGTGAAATCTCGGTTGCTCATCCCTGGTGGGGCATTTTGGAGTCCAGGAACGTACCAAGAGAAGTGCTGCTACTGTCCTTAGACCTCACAGAGGTGCCACCCCCCACTCTTTGCATCCCCTGATACCAGTTAAAATGACTCCCACAGCTCCAGGGAACAGAGTTGGCATGGACTGAAAAAAACTCAACTCTACATAACTGGTTTTACGAGGTTCAGTGGAGAACACCATCAAACTAACCCTTCTGCAGAGAAAATCTGCTGGTGCACCCAGCTTCTGCCCCCCCACTGCCAGTAACAGGCTACCAGGCTTCATGTGTGGGTCAAACGCCAGACTCAGCCGCATCCTGCTCAGTCTGGTTGGCACTGGGTTGATGCCAAGATGAGGTCAGGGTGCTGGGCCACAGAGCAAATGCTGTGGCTGTTACTGTAGGAATTTTGCCAGATGCTTTCTCTGCACATGCCCACCTACCAGGAGAGTCCCCTTTGAGTGTTCTTTACCACACTATATCTTCTTTTCAATTTTCTATGTGTCCACACAAACACATCTCACAAGTTACTGCAACTTCTCTGTGGCTCCACAGCTCTACCAGGATCCCCAAATAATCATTAAATGTCACCACCAAAGCACTTGTCTGTTGACAAGCCCCCAAACTAGCAACTGTGATGAAACCTTCCAAGACACACTGCATCAAGAAAGCATCGTATGCTGATGTTTTGGATCCTCTGAAGCATTATCATCTCTCCAGGTTAACCACCTTGTCACATATACCAAATTTTCATCTGACCAATATGAAAGTCAGTGCTTTAACTCTACATTCCTGACCAAACACATCAAAAGGACCTACTGAAATAAGCCATTCACGAACTGTAGATTATCTGCTGTCAATCTACCTGGAAAACCACCTCAGCAACTAATTATTTCTAAGTTACTCCCTGTGCTGCACAACAGTTCAGTTTAGCTTTCCAAAAATGAGATGACTGTTCCCAGCCTTGCACTGGTTGACATGTCTATGGCTTTACAGAACTTTATTTTGGAAACTCCCTTCTGATTCCATAGAAAGCTCAGAGCTCATCACGCTGTTTCCTAAATGACTGTGTACAGGTCCTTTTGAAGTTGACTCAGTTAGTTCAGGGTAACATTCATACATGCTGCTCAACATTATGTCAGACTTTTTTCTGTTGTTTTGTTGTTACTTCTACACTGATTGGAAAATATATCTAATTTTTAATTAAACCTTTGTATTCTGTTCTGATATTTTGTTGCCTGCATCCCTAGTTATTCACCCATCAGTTCTTTTCAGTCCTGCTAACACTTGCATTTAGGAAGAATAATATTCTGCAGTTTTACAAATATCCAACATCCTTGAAAAAAACTAGTCATCTTCACAGAACAACTCTCCTCTAACCCAGTTATCTATTATACCATCAACATCTCAGTCTGCAATAGGTCCATTTATTAACTGTTCAAATGCACATATCTGAGCTTTATTGCACAGATCTATTACATAATGGGCAATTATCTCATTTCACAGACAGTTGCTTGTAAACTAAGATAATGTGGTTTTCCCATGAGTTATTCTTGTATGGATTATGTATTTTTTCTTTTATTTTTTTCGAGTATGTTGATCTTACACTTTGCAGTTTTTGTTATGGCACCAGGGGAAGATGCAGCAGTCACCAGTGCCAAGACACCTGCTGCATCTGCTCTCTGCATGGAAAGCATCTGGCACACTGGGGCCTCAATGCTCATCTGGACTCCCAGGTGTGACCATAGTACAAATATTTCACTTTCTTCAAATTCTTTGCAATGCCACTTCATTCCAGCAAAATTTGGAAGCGTTACAGCCCCTTCTCTGCAGTTCTGCAAGGACTTTTTCCAAACTGACACTTCCTTTGATCCTTTCCCTTCATTTTCTCACTGAAGTAGATAATAAAGACACAGATTCAAGAGGGCTGGTGAGAGACTGGTTTTTCTCTGAATCTCAGTCAGGTGATGGAGAAAAAGAAAAGCTTATACAAAGCTTCAAGTCTGGCTCTCCAGAAAACCCTGTATAAACCACAGTACTCACATGGAGGAATGGGGAGTACTGGGAGGGAAGGGGCTGCCCTGAAGGTGTCTGTATAATTGAGGACATCTCACACAGTCCTTGGCAGGAGTTTCCTCCTCTCCCTGATGCCTGTAAGCACTTCCTCTCAGCTCATCCCAGTCCCTCCACTGATGCACTGCCTGTTGAAAGGAACACCTAGAATCTGCATTCAGATCACATTTTCTGGTTCAGTCAGAAGACATCTCCATCCCTGCTTTGATCTTCACCATAGGCTTCTGGAGAAGAGGCACCCTCCAGTCATTCCCTGAATCTTCCTGGATTTAAGAGTGCAAGAATAACATGGTCTGGATATGCCAAGAAACTGGCTGGAAGAGCCCCCCAGGTGAACATCCAAAATCTGGAAAAAGTTAGGGGGGCTCCTTATGAGGAAATAATTTGTCATTGCAGACAAGTCCCTACTCAGCCTCTTCCACTCAATGCCAAAAATAATCCAAAATAATGAGATGTTGCCTATTACACCACCTGCTGCTGTACCAAGCCCTTGCAAGGCAGGTAATGTCATGGAATGTGACAAGGCTGTCTCAAAAGAAGAGTTAGACATCATCTGCCCCTTAAAGTGGATGGCTTTAGAAAAGTATATTGCACCCTAAAGGTGGAGCTTCCAATCCGTGTATCTTTTAAGCTATATTATCACATTCTGTTTTAAAAAGAGATAGGTATGTGAAAATTTTCATTTCTTCTGTGTTAGTTGGAGTGGAAAATAGACCAGGAAAAAAATCTTCTGTGCTAGAAATGCATCACAGTTGCAATAATTCCAGAATGAGTATTTAAAAGACAATTTTTTAAAAAAAGTATATGATTTCCCTGATAAACCATAATGGCTCTTTAGAACCCATCATGGTCTACTATATATAAGATTTTTTTTAAATGAAAATTATTTACCCAGAAGACCATAATGGCTCTGAAATGTATTTTGTAAATCTGTGTTCAGGGACTTTTTTTTGTTAAAAAGGATTTTTTTTTTTTGGCCCAAGAGATCTTGAACAGCTTCTATGGAACCATCAGAATTTATTGTTTTAATAGGGCTGAAATGAATTTGGAACACGCACATACGGCAGCAATGTATTTCAGACAAAAAATGAGAAAGAAGAAAAAAAAAGGCTGCAGAAGTGGAAGAAGGAAAAGAAATGGAAGTTGAAGACAAGGAGAAAGGAGACTCTCCATACATATAAGATGTTCAGGCACAGAAGAGCCACAGTCCTGGTATCAGATGCAATACAGGGGAGGTCTAGAATTTCCAGGAAATGGGGGGAGAAAGTATTTCTCAGCTAAAGGAAAAGCAGTGCTCCTGCAAACTGCAGCATTACAATGTGCCAGCTCTGAAGGAAATAAAGTAGAAGAAAGGAAACATTGATCTGGCTGAGCAGGAGCTGTAGAGCTGACAGCTACCCTGGGTAAATGCTGTAAAGACTTGCACAACAGTAACCCGGGGTTAAACAGCTCAGGCTATTTACAGTCTTCTCCTGAGTGCCCATTAGGCAAAGCCAGCCTACACACTGGTCCCAGCTATGGACTAACGATGTGACAGGAGAAACAGGAACAGCCAGAATGAAGTAACGTGGCCATCAGAAGCCCCCTCTGAGCCACATCAGGTGGATGGAGAGCCAAGGCAGCCTGTCCCTGTCAGTGGGAAGGATCTGGTTCACACTCCTTAGAAACATCCTCCAGCTGACAAAGAGCAATTATAACACTTCCACGGTGCTCCAGAGTGCAGTGCCAGAGACATTAACTAATCCATCTTCAAAGGCAAATTAGGAAGGGGATAAAGACCCTCAATGAACAACCAGCTGTGGCTGCACAAAACAACCTGCAACAAATAGCAAGTTCTACAGGTGTGCACAGAAACACATCCATACATACACACATATTACCATTTTCAGGAGCCATAGTCAGTGCTACCAGGTGACTTTGAAGGACTACTTTTGCTTTTGTTATCTCAGTACTTTAATTTTCACTTGGGAAGAAAATACTGTACTTGGAATGACACCCTGGGACCAGGAGCCAGCTATTTCAGTACCGGTGAATCAGACTCTGGTTGAAAAAGCCCTCACTCAATGCAGCCTTTCAGTGGCAAAACCAGCTTCGCTCTACTTAGAAAAGTCAGAAATCAAAACTCCCAGGAGCTGCTGGTTTGCACCATGCAAAGCTCCACTGCTCAGCCACACAGGAGTAATTCTTACACTGCAGACAGTGAGTGCCCACAATTGTAACAACACTCTGGGCACAGTATCTGCAATACAGCAGAGGTTCAGCCTCTGAACCAAATCTGGAGCTATTCTAAAATGTGAGGTGCCATCCTTGCTTATTTTTTCTTAATAGCTGGAATGATTACCAGTTTAAAGCTAGCAAACATAGTTTGTCCTGTATCATGTAAGTACGTCATCAAATCCAACCTCACAATAAGTCTGCTGATGCTGCAAAGGGCAGTGGACAGGGGAGTTTCACTGGTGGGTGCCAAGCAGAAACTCAGACTGCATCTCTGTGATCTCTTCTGGACTGCAATTCTCTATATCTACAAGTCAGGATAACTGGTGTTAGTGGATGAAGTTTGAAGAGCTCTGCACCTGGAGACCCTCATTCCTGAGGGAATGGGGAACACACGCCTGCAGAGGAGAGACTTCTTTGGCCAGATGCAGCCGATCTGCCTTAAACTCACAAAGGATAACTTTTGTCCCCAGTCTTCCCCATAGCACTTCAAGAGCTTAAAATGCACTTTGAGGAAGGTTTCAAACACTTTTCCCCCTCAAATCTGTCTACGCTTATTCACTGCGGATTCCAGAGGGATGACCTGGATTTCCTTGCACACTCTCAAACCAAATTATATCGGTCCCAATTAGGTCATCTGCTACCTGCAGCTCAGGACTGCAAAATTCCTTCCCCTATGTATCTCCATACAGTTAAGACAGGACAGGGAAGCCTTCTCAGTTAGAATAACTACTATAAAACCATATAACACAGCCTAAAAATACAATTATAATTGCAACACCAAAAGCAAGCCAGTCAATATCTTAGAGATTCTAATAGTTTCAAGCACTATTACCTTAACGGTCTCACATCACAGTACTGATTAAAGAAACATTTTGTCTTTTTATCTGTATTCAATGGAGAGCATAATCACTGGAGTGTAGAGAGCTAAAATATTTATTAGGAAGTATACAGCTTGGGTCAGGCAGCAAAAGTCAATGCTGAAGTGGTGAACTAAAGCCCAGCTTTTAGTCTAAATCACAGACCCTACCCTATCATCTCCTTGGGATCATCTACTGCACACAGGACAAGCTCAGGAGTGAGTTGTGCTGGTGCTCTACTATGAAAAATGTTTGCAGGAAGATCCCCCTCAGGAGCTTAAATGGGCAGAATCACTCATGGAAGAGATATTTCTGTTCAGCTAAGTCAACAAGACCTGCACATGAAGATGGGATACAAATCGGCCTCAAATATGGAAAATACATGTTTGGTTTTTTTCAAAAGTAAATGGGCAAATCTGCTTTTACTGACAGTAGCACTGCTCTTCATCTAGAATTAAGGAAAAAAATAAAAGAGGCAATGCTCCCGTTCTTGTCCTGATAAATTTGTTTTCTCTTTTTGCCTAATTGCTTAACAATAAATCCACGCACACTCTATTATCCATAGCCTACTGCAATATTCCTCAGGGCACATGATCAGCAATCAGAAAGCTTGAAAGATGGCCAACATAATCTTAAATATCCCAGTGTATTACCAAATCAGTATTTCAAATTTAGTGGACATACTCAGATACGTTTTCCTCTCTGCAAGAGGCATCATGTAAGTGGCAAACAAGATACAGAAGATCGATTATTTAGCATAATTGCACAATCTAATTGTATGGATTTTAAATGGAACAGGAGGAGAAAGATTAAAATCATACAGCACAGCAGTATACTTTCACAGAGTGCATGAAATAGATTTTCCCCAATTAGCAGAACAATGGAAATATTTACTGTCAATTCAGTGAAGATATTCTGAAACAAGAGTCAAGCAACATCCAGATCTGCACAGGGCAGGAGCAAATTATTTAATCATTACTGCAGGGGGGGAAAAACCCAAACCATTGAAAACTTACACATTCTGCTCAAAAAGCCACACTCCTGTGGTGCTGCTTCACTTCAGAACCACATTTGGGGACCGTATGAACAGACTGTGATGACTTCCCAGAAGAAAGTACAACTTCCATGGGAATGGGTGAGTTGCAGACCCGCACGTGCCCACGTGTGTGCACACACAGCACATCTCACCATTGGTTGCCAAAAACTGAACCAGTGCAGTACATTCTGCAGATTAACTGTGGGAGTGGAGGGAGCTCTCTTGTCTCAAAAATTAAGTGAAAACGCTAACCTTGTCATATTCCCTGGGCAAACAAAGGCAGCGGCAGCGCGGCTCCGCTCAGCCGTACCACGGGTTAACTGGCATTTCTAATACTTTTCACCTAGCCTGGCTTGACAGATGCCTAACCTTCGCTGGGAGTGGAGACAGCCTGATGGGCCCTGGCCATACAGGGGGAAAATTTTTGATGCTTCCCACTTATGACATGATTGATTTTCTTTCAGCGGCCCTTCACTTTTGGATGTGGCGAGGGCTGCCTGCCCGAGCCCCCGCGCGCCCTGACCTCGACATATGGCCGCTGTGAGGCTGAAAACTGATGACGGCAGAAACCTAAAAAATCAATAGGCCCTGTCAGTCAGTGGGGAGGCGAACGTCTTTTAAAAACCCAATCACGACATGTACTTGCTGCATGGTGCGGATCCACTGCACACTTGAGAACACACTGAATTTCCTGGGGTTTCTATTTATTTATTTATTTATTTATTTAAAAAAAACTTCTGGGTTAACACGTCGTTTACCTATGTATTCCTTAACATTTTATGCAGGAAGAAAGAGACTGAATCATCTTGTTAGGATGGAATCGCCACAATATTAACAAGAGAAAAAAAAATAATCCCTGGAAACTCTCTGGGAATAGTATGAAATAAATAAAGAGCACCTTTCTGTTGCCAATATAAACACTGACATCATTATTTTTGACACTATCTGGAAAGAATTTAGATATAAGGAGTTCTAGAGTCTAAAAACATATGAGTATGAAACTGTTTTAATTTTCTTTGCAGGGGGTGAGGTATTGTTTTGGTTTGTTTTGATTTTTTAACTTTGTTTCTAAAATATGTAAGAAAAAACTGAATTCATGATTGGTTCTATACTTCACAGTTCTTGTCATCTTCTGTGCACAGTGAAGAAAGGAAATTATTAGGTCCACTGAAATCAGCTGGAGATGCTGGTGCTCTGTAAACTGCACTGAGCTGTTTGTACCCTGCAGGACTGGGCCAACAGGATCCAACTGATCCCTTTGCTCTTGCCAGCTCAGGAAACAAAGGCATTTTATAAGAGAGATAAGCAATATAATATACAGTGATTCAATTTCTATATTTCTGCCCCAAAACAGTCTTCTAGAACTCTGATGGAAAGCAAACAAACAAAAAATCCAACCATGATTAGAAAAATAAATGTTAACAATGGGTAGAACTTGTTATACTTTATCACCTCCATCAAGAGTGTAAATCCCAAACAAGGAATGCCTTCGAGTGATTTACCTAACCTGGCTGAAATTTTGGAGGGAGAGGCTTTATTTGAAAACCATGTCTTTGTGCATTAAAAAGAAAACAAACCTGAAAGGAGATGTTGGCTGAGAAATTGATGCATTACCAGGATGCATTTTAGAAATAAGCCAAAAGTAAGCAAGACTTTTAAAAAAATAGTCATCGCACAAATAAACAAAATCTAATGCTGAAGTCCCAAATTAAGACCAATTAAAGCTTTCTTTATGACTACAAACCTGACAAGCTTACAATTTCGCCCTGTTGCAGAGGGGTGTGTGTGTGTTTTAATGTAATATTAATGAGCCAGGATGGAGGGTCATAAAAAGTGATAGGTTTTTGCAATGGTAAATTATAAATCGGTATTGATTTTTCCCGGCACTAATGCAGCCAGCTTATTGTAAGACACCACAGGCAAAGTGCACTTTATCAGATTAGACTGGAGCCTGGTATCAAATATACATGAGAAAAAGGATGCATTTGTGACTTAGACTAGACTTTTTTTTAATGATACATGAAATTTTTAAGGAAAAAAGTCTCAGAATATTAAGAAATTAAATACCATTTTAAAAGATCCCAGATGGTAGCAAATAGATATTAATGTCACATTAGTGTAATTTGTTTTTACACTGATGGAATATAGGCGAATATAGGAATAAGTACGTGAACTAAATCCTGCTCAGATTTAACCATGTGCTTAATCAGTCCAATTTATGATCATCTCAACTGCTCATGAGAAAAGTTTCTCATTTGCATAACATGCCTGAAGAATCAGGCCCTACATCTGCTTATGCCTATATGTAATATAAAATCACACGTATAGACATCTATGTAGTGAACATAAATTCTGTGTGAGTTACTTTTTACATCCTACGCCGTTTTGAAGAAGTTGGTTGTTTTTCCCCCATACCTTGTACCACCCTGCCATGCCAGCCAAAGACTATGAAAGAGCTTTTCCTTGTAGTACTTTTATTGCTTAAATACTGTGAAGCTTTTCTTTCCCTTTCATCTCAGAACGCATTGGGAGTTGGCCGCGCAGTAAAACTGGGCGTTATTTTTAAAATCAGCTCTGCTTTTCATCTCCTGACCTTCCCGCAGTCAGGATTTCCTCATTAAAACATTTCACTGACGTGGATAATTGACCAAAAAAATTGAGAGGGAGAAAGAGAAAACAACAACAACAATAAAAAGCAACCTTACTTTCTGCAAAGTTGCTCTGGATGGGCGGCAAACCGGCACCCCTGTTGCTGCACCCAAGAGGGGAAGGGAAAGCTTTGTACAAAGGCTCATGCCCATGTCCCCACACAGGGTCCAGGCACTCTGCCACTCCTCAGTGGCCTTTGCTATCCCTTCCTCATGGCTCTCCTGCTGCCAGCAGCCCTCCTCTTCTCGCCTCAAACATCCTGCCAGCCTCCCAGTGCAGAGCCGTCCCCCACCTCCTGCTGCTTCACGCTCCCAAGCAGCCTGTGCATGAAACTCACTATTTTTCTCAGAACACGTATGTTTATTGACAGGTTGTGAACAAACAGCCCCTGCACAGGCTGTCTGTGAAGGCACTAAAGTAAAGTGTGAACCCAAATAAGTAACAGCAGGGAGGAGGGGGAGAGGATGGAGGGGAAAGGGGTCGGGCTGCATTTCAGGGATATTTTCCAAGGGGAAGAAGGTGTGGGACTGGGGGAGATGGGGATATCCAGGGGCATCTAAACCCCTTGAGAGGTTAAATGAAGGAGCATTGAAGACAATCCTTCATGTTTCTTCTAAATGGGCAGGGGACCAAGGAGCCTTCACACTAAACACTCAGGAGGGATCTCAATGGTGAGGGAACAGGGAGATGGAGCATGTTCCTGCTCCCCATATCCCTGTGTCATCCACCACCAGACTGCCCCACTGAAGCACCGGGTTCCAGCTTTTTTTGTATTTTAGCTTCAGAAACTAATGCTTGGCACTGTGCTCTCAAAATGTTTCTGAAACTATTTATCTTCCTGTATTCATGTTTATCATTCTTATAAGCAGATTAAGAAAGAGGTGAGAAACTGGAAGTGGAGTGGGAGGAGATGCTGCTTTTTCTTTCAAATAAATGCATACAAATACTCCCAAACAAGCCCAAAACAACAAGACCTCATCACTGCCAGTGCAGCCAGCACCTCTGTCTGTGCCCAGCCACACTGATGGCTACAGATTTTGGCTCACAAGAGCTGACTCCACGGACCACAACCCCTCGACAGCACGGATCGAGCCCACGGCAAGTTACAGAGTCTTACTTATGTAAGTAAGTACTCATGAGTAAAACAACAGAGAAACTCAAACACAAACAGTCCCATTAGCAGATTGCCAGCAACCCTGCTCGTCTTGCAATGGTGCGTTATATCACAGGATAAAAATCTGAGGCCTGATCTTAACAACCATTTCTCAGACAAAATTCCTATAAACTTCAATGGAAATTTTGTCCGTCTCAGGACTGACTGAGCTTTTGCCTTGCAACTCCTCATACGCTGAAAGTAATAAGAGGAAACTTTCCTTTTTGACAAGACCTCATCAGGTAAAACCTAATAAAGCTGAAAAGGAAATTAGAAAAATGAAAGGTTATTCCCAGAGCAGTCTGATCCTGCCTCAGCCAAAGCCAACTCTGGAGACGCCTTCATGCTGAAGGAGCCAAATTCCCACCGGCACATCCCCCCAGCCACCGACCCTGTAAACCAGGATCACACCACGGGCACGAGCCAAGGACGTGACAAAGCAAGGGGCACATCACACGTGTCCCACTCAATGGGACAGTGAAACATGGCCTCAAATCTGGTCCGAGGAAAGAGAAGTCACCTCCGCCGCCTCAGTGCAAACTCACTGTGCTCCCAAGAAAAGCGGCACTTTTAAAGTGATTGCTATAAATTTTATTAAAGTGAAACAAGCCACTTTTAAAATGTATGCTAATTCCACTTTATTAGTGATGCCAAAGTCCTCATTTACATTTTTCATAAAAATTACGCAGAGTTTTTTGCTGCTTTAGGGATAAAACTAATAAACAAATACATAAATTAGTATATTTTAATTAAATGTTATCCCACAAAGTAATATTGTATCCCTTTGTCTAAAACAAACAAAAAAAGAAAATCTATAAAGCACCTCTAACTTGAAAATTTGTGTTGTATTAAAATATTAGAACTCATTAAAAACTAATTTAAAAATCACTTTACCTAACAATCAGAAAAATTTTGAATTCCATATTCTAATATGTGTTATTTGTTTTGGTACAGGAGATTATCACTGCAGCATGCATTACTATTAGAATATCCATGTGTTAGAGGCATCATAATGCCCCCAGATACCCCTAGAAAATAACAAAGTCGAGTACTACCTGGAAATTTATCACTATTTCCATATTAAATACTGTATTATTTCTATTCTGTAACCTCAAAGTCTGCACACAGCATACACAGACCCACAGTGGCACAGGTGTTACCTTGCTTTTAGGTCCATATATCCCATCTAAGCATGTAAAAAATCTGTACGTATTTTGGGATGGGATATGGTATGCCTTTGGAATATATAATATGTTGCTCAGAGTATAATAAATGGGGCAGGTTAAGCAAAGAGGTGTGGCTGGAGCTGCAAGGGAAAGTCCAACAGGCAGAAAACAATCACATCTTAATTCAACATTTTAAAGTACTCTGCAGAAATAGCTTGAGTATTAAAAAAAAAAATCAAATGTGCATTAGAACATATTCACCTCATTAGAAGGTTTTCTGTAACCCTGCTTTCCCTCAGATGGGACAAATAGACCTCGGCTCTGCATTTTCATTACTCTCCATCCTCCACTGCAATTTTTTCTGAATGTAAGGTTATTGCTTTTCAAGGCAGGAATTTAAATGAAACAAGCACTCTATTTGGCATTTTCACTGAAAAAGCTTTGTCTCCTGCTTGGTTATGTTTCCTAGAAATTGAATGATTCAAAAAAAAAAAGAAAAAAGAAAAAAAAAAAGGAACCAAAAGGAAACATGAGGAGTTTCTGTGTATATAAATGCACTTTCTGAAGAGGTTCAAGCATTTCTTGGCCTTTCTGAAAGTGTAATTGACTGCATATTCCTATTAAAACTGTCTTACACCATAACCTCAGCTGCTCCAAGGCCATCCCGTCAGGTATCTGTTTCCAATATCAGTGAGTGATTCCGATTGCATGGTGATGGGCAGTAACAGGATGAAATTAAAGTAATTAAGCAGCAAGCTTGAAGACTACCCATCTTCAGTGCTCTTTGAAGGCACGTGTAGTTACCACGTGGATGCAACATGGAGCAGCACATGCCATTCAGAAAAATGGATCACAGTGCATGGGAGGACTGAGACTCCCACCAAGGTGAACCTCTTTGAATGATCCAAAGGAATTGTATACAGAGAAGTATTTAATATATGGGGAGAAATCTCAGATCATGCAAATATGGGGGGGTTCTCCATTAAACTTAGGGGGTTCTTATCTATCGCAAAAGAGGAACTTCCTGCAGCTTAAACTCCATGAATCCTCTGGTTCTACAGGATTTTAAACATTCTCAGGGGGGAATTTGGGTTTCTGGAGATACAACCAACAAATGAAAACTTCCAGTGTTCAGTTCCCTGCCAAACAGTAATCAAAATAAGAGACGCAAAAAAGCTTTCTCCTGAACTAGCCCAGGCACTTTAAAAGGCTTTAAAGATATTTTCAAAGTGTTCTTTTTAACCTGATAAGGCTCATAATCCTCTGTAAGATTAGTCTTAATGTGGAGAAATGACTCATCTGCAGTGACATCAGAGAGAGCCCCATGTCCTCTCTCACTTTACAACCAGCCTGATCACCCCCTCGCCTTGCCCCAAGTCTTCCCCATAAATATTTAAACAAGGAGCAAAGTGATATATTAAGGATATCATATTCCAACCTTGCTTCAATCCAAGATCCATGAAGGTATTTCAATACCTACACTTCAGTTTAGATGCTTAACTTTCCTTTCAAAGCAATGGAAAAGCAGGTTCCTACAGAGCAGCCAAGATCCTCACATTTTTGTGACTTTGGCATTAGGTTACTCACTAATAGGGCGTTCAGCATCCTATCCATCATCTCTGGAGCTGGGAACAGATGGACTAGCAACCTCAGTTCAGCAGAGGAGGTGTAGCTGCCTGGTAAAGTACTGCTGGAAGATGCGTGGAGAAGCTCAGCCCCAGCCATCTGATGCTACTAAAAGCCTGCCCCTGTGGTACTGGCTCCTGAATTTCCTCCCCCCAAATGCAGTGCAGCTGGATCAGCAGCCACACAGCTGTCTGGCATTAAACCCACCCCCCACAGCTCTTCAGGGTGGAAATTCTGGATCACAGCTCAACACCGCTCCACACGTTTTTATGTGGAGGAGCTCTGAAGAGATGCACTGCTTTTCACAGCAGTTGCTCCAAGGTGACCGGGTCCCTCCAAAGCCCTGTGAAGCTTATAATAAGAGTGAGGATTACTGGATTCTTGAGTTTTCCCCCATTTTGTGCACAGATTTCACACTGGCAATATCCCGCTCTGCCTCTGTCCACATGGCAGGGCTCTGGTGCCATTGTCACAGACAAGGTAAGAAGAAGGAAAAGGCACTGGCTCTGCCATTGCCACCAACATGTCCACTTTGTCACAAACTTCCTGAACAAATGCTCAAGGCTAGATATCCAAACCAAGAGCCCATTTTCCCAGGCACAGTCACACCTACAGCTCTGCTTAGTTACAGGTAGAAGATTCCCAAATATTCCTACATGGCTGATGTCACTATAGTGCTACAGCAGCATTGGCCCCTTTGTTAATGGGTAGAACCCTGTTGTATCATCTCCAGGACCCCCAACAGACACCAATATCATCTTGACTTTTGCTGACACTCCACAAGCAAACGAAAACACAAACTTCATGGCCACCAAAACCTCTCCACTGCATGATAAAATAAAGTCATAAAATCTCATGAGCAACTAACAGTCAATGATAAGAGCACCAAGCAGGCCACCTGCATGGGAGTTTCAGCAAAAACTCCCCTTCCTTCTTCTCATCCTCCATTGGCTTCAATGGAATCATTTGTGCACTGGCTGCTTGCTGGACCACTGTGTTCAGATGTGATGGTCATCAGTCCCAGACACCAAATCTCAGTGACAAAGGTTTACACTAAGCCTAGTTCCCTCATCCCAGAATCATTATGTTAAACTGAGCCTTTTTAAGGAAAAAAAAAAAAAAAAAGAGCTTTAGGCTTTATGGCCTAGCCATCAAAACTGCAGGCTGCCTCAGCAGAGTCCAATGTCCTTACATGCTTCTGACTCAAAAACCAAGACACCAGACTCACAGTAAAATGTAAACAGGCAGCTACTCCAGCAAAGGAAGCATTGCTCTTGCCATCAGTACAGTGCTGATTTTGTAATCAGTCTGGAAGGTTTATTTTTAACCGCTGTACCAAGGTTTTACAGAGACACAATTGTTCTTTTGAAACCTTGCTAATAGGGCTGATCAGTAATACCAGCACTATATACAGAGCAGAAGAGCACAGCATAATGAAACTGTGCTATGAGAAACTATGAACGAGATATTCTTTCTATAAAAAGCATTTTTAATAAAACATGCAATGGCTCCAGAAACTGCTCATCATATTCTGATGAAGGGACTGGTACTGCAAGCGGTGAGTGCTCGAATCCTCCCCATCTCCTCTGGGCCCCCCCAGAGCTGTTCTTCCCCTTTGAGAAAGAGTATCTGGCAAAGTGAGGATGGGGATTTTTCCAAGCTATTTTCATGTTGACCACACACCTCATAGCACTCAGAGCCTGCTCCAAGGAACAAAGTGAGTAGAGGGACTCCTTCAATGACTCTTAGGTCGATGTGATATAATACAGATGCATTTAGGTATTCTGTGCAGATTGCAATGATTTAAAAATTCAGTATCATTATCAGAAATTCAACTGTGGATCTTAAAAATTCCCATACATTCCCTGCAAACTGTTATTTTACAAACACACTACCTAAAAGCTTATTTACAAAAGCAGTTATTGATACATGTATACAAAAGTGACAGCCCAAAAGTGAACATGGATTTTTATGTTGTGTGATCATTTGAGGAAAGTCCACAGTTTCTCTTTCTGAGAAGTTTGTTGTCGAGGGCCCACTTAATAAAAATTAAGATTGTGGCTCCTTTTATTCCCTAAAACACATAAAAAAAGCTAATTCTGCAAGATAAGGTTCTCTGCTGTGAGCAAATTCATGGACTGGTCGGTCAAAAGGCATCTGAAAAGCCCTTTTGTTCAGTCTGTAGGCTTTTTGGAGTGAGAATGATCAAAATAAATCACACTTCCAAATTATCTCTAGAGAGCAAGAAATAAGCTAAAGGAGCCCATTGACATTCTGACCAAGATCCAAAGGTGTTTGCAAGTGACAGGGTGCTCTTCTTCTTGAGCCAAAAGATTTGTATTTGGTTCCCTACAAGTAATTTTACCCCATGAAGTTTATAAATGTCCTACAACTTAATCTCAATCTTTCTAAGCCTTTCAGAAACTTGTATATATTCCTGTACCATTTTAACAACTTAGACCATTTTTTTTTTCTTGTTTCCATTGTCTAGGCTTACCTGAACAGAATAGTCTTTGCCGCTAATTCAACATATCTCCGGAGTTTAAAATGCATTTCAAAGTATTTTTTAAAAGTTTAAGAAGTATTAAACTGCTTTGCAGTCATTCTGCACAATTCAAATCCTTTGCTAGATTTGGCATATATTTCTAGGTTCTTGTCTGATCCTCCCTGCTGAGCCATGCAAGCACTTCACAGTGATTAGTGGATTTTAACCTCACAACAATGAGGTGGAGGCACAAAACGGTTTAAATGACTTGCCCATGTCCATGCCAGGAGCCTGTGGCAGAGCAGTGAGTCACAGCAGGACAGTTACATTCACTGTGCTGTGACCCAGCCATAAAAGTAATGTTTCTTGTCACAGAATTAAGATTTTTCTTTCAATTTATATTGGGAGGGGTCAAGAAAGAAATGTTATTATTTAACACAATTGTAAAAGGGCACAGTCAGTGACCCCAAAAGTTGGATTTTTTTTCTAAAGTCAGTAGATTTTAAATCTGTATTTATATATAGAAGAAGTCATCACAGATATAATCCATTTTAAAAACACCCTGTATTTGCCACTGCTGCCTTTCAAGAGGGGGAAGAGGAGAAACAGACAGAATTGTTTTGTTGTCAAGAAAAATACATCTAGCATAAAATGTTAAGGTTGCCAAGAGATGACAGTATTTGGCAGCATCCTAAAATGTTTGTCATTTTAAAAGTATTTATGCTAAGGCAGAAAATAAACTATCCAACATTTTAGTCACTTTAAGTGATTAAAACAAGTCATTAGAATTTTAGTTTAAAATCATCTTAGATAAAATTTTCCCTTACCTAACTAGCCAGTTTTCCTTTTTCACACAAAAAAATAAAAAACAACTGTGTGCAGGTTTTTTGCTCTTAAAGCTCATGCCTTAGCTCTAAGTGCTCTAGCATGATGTAGGTAAAACAAAATGTGGGAGACTTTGAATATCGTTTTCATTTTCATTGGAAACATTTTCAATTACTACACTGCTGAATAGAAACAACTGGGAAAAAAAGTTAGGAACATTTTAAACGCCTGCCAGAAGTGCAAGAACTCCTCTATACATAAAGAAGTAGGTGCATTTAGTTGTCTAAGGTTATATTTTAGCATGAATTTGGCAAATTTTCCCAATAGTGACTTGACTTATTTCCATTTATTGTAATGTGTTCAAGAGTATTTACAAATGCACATTTCTCATGAAGTTGGAAGTAAATTGGGATCTATTTTTTCATGTTGTAAAGACATTGATGTGTTTTTTCTGACATGCCTCATGAACTCAGTCAATCACAAGTCTTTCTTAATGGAAACCACATGTCTGCCCAGAACTGTGTAATTACAATGCTAGGATTCTTGGCACTGCCAGGAAAAGGGGCATTGTCAAACCAATTAGAGTTTATTTATTTACATACCATTTCTGGACGAGAATGTTCCTTCTTTTATGCTGATGCTGAGAAAATATATATTTCATCGAGTGGCTGTAATTTTTGTTAGATACTGTTACATTTTGCAGCAATTACATCCCTAGTTTTCAGTTACTTTCCACGTAAGGAAACTTTCCTTTAAACAAAACAGCTGGGAATAGCATCATGAATTTTATCAGCCCCGTTTTCATTTGTTTCAGATGAAGAAGGAGATGTGAGGGCAGCTGTTTCCCTAAGCTCCACAGAGTCAGTCTTTCCACCTACTTCCACCCCATTATGAGCTTTTCATTGTACAAGATGTCTTGTTTGTACCTCCATCCTTCTGCAATACTACCTCTTCCACACCCCTGTAAATCGGTACCTGCAGCTGGTCCTGCAAAAGCAGCACAGTTTGTCTCGGAAGAAAGAAGGAGCAAGGCTCCCGAAGGCAATCTGCAGTACTGCTCCAAGGCAGATCCCTCTGGACAACATTAAAAAGAAAGTTATGTGTCTCAGGAAAGCCAAATACCACACAGATTTGCACTGGGCTGAATCATGTGTGCTGCTGCTGGAAGGTTACAAGCAAGCAGAAGAGGCTGTGTGGTGGGAAATGCATTCCAGGGACACCAAGAAAAGGCCAGAGCTGGTGTTCCGTGTCTCCCACAGAGCACCCTGCACACTGTAACCTCCTGAGTTCCCTCTGCTCTTTTACAAACGCAATTCACTGCTTCAGACACTCTCTCATGGGCCATTGAAAGCTGCAAAGTCGAAATGAGAGCCTTTTTGATGGGGTTTGTCCCCAACAGGAGTACAACTGCAGGGAGGGGGGGAAGGCTGCATAAGTATTCCTATTTATAGCCAAAAAATCAGGAGTAAAGAGACAAGTTTAAGCTCAAAGTTTAATGGACATCTTTCTCTTTGCATTGTTCCCATCTGTCTGAGATGGATCATGGGGTTTTCAGGCTAATGCCTTTCCAGGTTCCTGCACTGCCTGAGCATCCAATCATCCCTAATGTTCCCAGTCTTTAACCCCACCCTAGAGAGCTGTGACAGCATCACATGACTGGGGAGTGGAGGGAGCATGCAGGGATGTGCCCCAGAGCCGGCAGGACACTGTAGCAGAGGAGAGGGGGCTAACCCAGCTCCCTCAAGAGCCAGACAGGGTTGTGTCAGGGTTTTCACAGCTGACCCACAGGAACCTGTGTTGGGAGGCTCTTCCTAACACAGAACCAGCCCTTTCTGTTTAAGCAGAAATCTGCTGTGTTCCGTAGTTCTAAACAGCAACCTGATGTAAGCCAGCCGAGATGATCCCCTCCCGTGGCAGAGGAGATCCGAGTCTGCACCTGAGACCATACAGTATTTAGTTACAGAGAGATGTCAGGCTAAAACCCTCCCATCTGGACCATGCCAGTCCCTGCTGAGATGCTCTCTGGTCACAGGAGGCACCTCCTACCCTGAGGTTGTGTTATGCCCTTCCACTGAAAAAGCAGAGGAAGGGAAACAGCTGTAAAAATCTCCTATTTAAAGCTCCTGAAGCTTCAGAGCCTTCTATGAAATCCCTTCTATGGGATTCTTTCTCTTTTTTTTTTTTTAATTTGTTTTTAATTGCTGCTCCAACCTTTCATGACTTCCTTGTCTTTGGAAAGTTCCAAAGCATTAAAAGGAAACATTAGGTTCTGACGCCCTCCGACATTATTTTTCAGTTTAATCATTTTTCCCCATTTTCCTCCTCTTTCTCTGTGCTGAGTGAGGGTGGGAAAGAGACAATTAAGGGAAACTCAAAACCCTCAGATGTTTCAAATATGAAAAAGTTTAATAAAAGTTTTCCCACACATCGGCAGAGAAGTAGGAAAAACTGTTTTCTTATTAAATTCTCAAAGCAGAAATGACCAAAACATTCCTGGGCTTTGTGTTCACCACTCCCTCTCCCACTTTTTGAGCCAGAAGTCTCTGCTTTATCTTGCCTTTAGGCTGGTGTGCACGTCTGTGAGAGACAGAGCCCTTCCCTGATGATTCTACGGTTTATAGCAACCAGCCAAATGCAGGGTGAGGGCTGAAATGGTGGCACAGAGTGGGGAAATGACTTGCCCAAGGTCGTGCAGTGGGGCAATGACTCAAGTGATTTCCAATAACACAGTCATTACTGTAAAGGCTTTAAAGAAGCAGGGCTTGATTCACTGCCCTGCACTGCTGCTCCCCGCAGCTCCGGAGGAGTTACACGGCACAGCGTCAGGCCAAGTGTTTGAGCAAAAGTTGGCCTTGGTTCAGCTGGGAGGGGAGGAGAGGGAGAATGGATACGTGTGGTTTAGACTACAGATCCTGAGTAAGAAAGGGAGACTCCTCAGGTAGGCATTTAGGTGGCTATAGATGTAACCCACGTCTTCCAGAAAGAACAAGGGAGGATGAAGATGAGTTGACAGGTTGGGCAGTGGACAAAATACTCTTTTTCTGCTATGTCAGAGCTTTTATTTCTGCTGCGGTCCAGGTCCTGTGCCATCTGGCAACTCAGCTGTGAGTATTCACATCCCTCCATCCTCCCTCAATCAGGTGGCCCATCACCCATCTCACACAGCCAAGCAGGACAGAAAACTATTTGGTACCAACAACACTGTTGCAGGCACATGACCAGTCAGCAGGAGAGGGAACCTGGCAGCTTCTTCTTGCTGCAAGCAAATGGCCCAGAACAAAAAGAAAGGCAAGGAAAAGGTGCCCACAGGGAGGATTTTCTGCCTTCACAGAGCAGGGGACTCCAGGGAGAGACTGGATTATACTCCATGCTATATTTTTATCTCTGCTCTATTCACAAGGTGCTTCAGCCATTGGTTGAGCTGTCTCTTGATTACTGTAAGCAAGATTCATCATCTCTTCGCCAGGAGATAGGAAAAACCCTGCCACCTTGTAAAGCAAACACATGAAAATGACGTGGTAGTCACTGGGTTTCGATGCTAATTTCAAATTACAAAGCACAGGAGCAACTTTCTACACACGATTTCTGATTCTGCTTTCTATTCCTGTCGAGCTGCAGCCAGAGTTTTGCCAGTGAAAAGTGCTATAAACAGCCCTGGCCTCGCTGAAAAAAGCAATATGCCGTCAGTCTGACATCTACCTCGCTTTTCCGCTCATTGTCAGCACTTTGATTGATAGTGTTGTTCATTAATGTGGGACGATTGTCAGCTTTTCCTGAATAAATATAAAAAGAAACAAAGAAATCCCCACCCTTTTCAAGCCAGAGTGAATTATTTCCTATTTTCCTTTGCTGAATTCAGGCATGTAACAGTACACTGCCCTCAAAACATGCTGGAGCTTTAACCACAAAGTAGGAAATTGGACTTTGGATTCAGGAACCAAAACTTTACTTAAGTAGTAGGTACAGTAATTAAATTTTACTATTATTTATTTTCCAAAAGGAAAAAAACAACGGTATGCCCTGAAGGCTTCTGTTTTAATACAGTACTTCAATTTTGCACAAAAAACTAAAAGAAATCTATTTGGTGAAGACTAAAATGACATGTGAAAAGCAGAGGCAATCACAAGCACCACAAAAGATAGGCAGAGATTCAATTTAATACAAGGCTGCATCTTAATTCACACTGGGGAGAAGAGGAAAAAGAGATGTGAAAATTCACATATATTAAAGTATTTAAAAGACGGGTAAGTTTTGTTGGGCCTTTCGTACCCCCAAAACACTCCCCATGATGTCTGCTCAGGAATCTTTGAGGTTTGGACAACCTCGTTGTCTTTAATGTATTCCCATACGCCAACAATTAAAAGAATGGGAGGTGCCATAAAACCCACCCTAAACTCTGTCTTAACATTTACCATTTTCACTAGACATTTTATCCCCATGAGTTTTCCTTGCACTGGCACCCTTAGCTTTCTGCTTGATGGAGTCTCTCTAATCAGGTCATTGCTTTTACCGTTAGCAATAGGGTCATTGCTCAACATCTTTTTCAAATTGTACATTGCATCAGTGTGTATGAAACACAACCACAACAACAACAACTACGATTACAAAACTGTAACTGGGTGTGGGGGGAAAAAATGGGGAGAGGAACATCAATGGCTGACCAATGATTAATTCAGCAAATCATGCTTCAGCACAGATTTGCTTTTGAAGCAACATGCTAACAATAATAATATTCTCCGCAAGTGCTACATTTGTAGAGTTGAATGGCAAATTATTTTGAATACCTCTGTAAAGAACAGGAAACTGAGAACTGTGGAAAAACTGGCATTACGCCACCGATTGAAGATTCAATCTGACTGTAATAGAAGGTGATTATTGGGGACTAGCAAGCAGATGATGGATGATTTCCTCCTAAAATGACAGCTCTGCTGTGTATCAGCAATCCTCATACAGCACAAACGTACAGGTCGGCTTTTGTGGCTTTTTAATTCTTACCATTGTGGGAAATGGATTTCAAACCTGTGGCGAGCTATTTCAGTCTGCCAGGGCACATTTGGATTGTTCCTCTCTTTCTCTCCCCCTTTCCTTTTTTTTTTTTTTTCCCCTTTTTTGCAAACCTAACGAAAGATGCTCACTGAAGTTCCCCAGCCATTTACCTCAGGGAGCCAGGGAACAAAAGAGCAGAACCACGCAGTCCTCCCACAAGCTCCCTGCTCCAACCCAGTGGGAGCACACCTGGAGGGCAGAGCAGGGTGAGCAGAGTCTCCCAGCAGCCTCCCTCCCTCACACCCCTGCCCCCATGCTGGGATAGCCTGAAAATTAAAATACCCTCCAAGTATGTAATGCCTTGTTTATCTTCTGCCCTTATCTGCTTTGGTGAAAAATGCACACCCATATTTATGTGCTAGAATTTGATACCTTACGCAGTGTTTTGTTTCAAAAATACTCATTTAGAGTTTCCTAAGAGAGCGTGGGCAGCCCACTGGCACAACCAGGGACTCATACAGCTGCAACACCAACGCGACTTCTGTGTTTCACTGCAGAAAAGAGGCAGCCCAGACACTCTTACAAGGTTAGAACAAAAAATATTGTAAGTTCCTTGCATGAAGCTATAAGCTCTGTACAACCATTTGTTTTAAAAGACAAGCTAATCAATAACCCCATCTTTTATTGCTGTGCCCCTCCATGTACTCCGTTAGTGATCACGCAGCACTTCTAGTACATCGTGAGATCACAGAGAGCAGTTATAGGAAAGGCTGCCTTCGAGGAGGAAAAAGTGCCATCCAACAAAATCCAGACCTTCTACTGCATGTCACGGTGGCCTGGTGTCTAACGACGTCCTGGCTCCCTGGTCCTCACCGTAAATTAGTATGGACATATGTTCTGGTGTCTGTCAAGACCCAATCCTGACACTCTGCCAGTCCTGCACAAAAGGACAAGGTAATCCACAAGAGCAGTAAATTTATCAATCAAATCCCGTAAGTGTCCCTTGCTGATAACACGAGCCCTTTTCCGAATTTAACAAGAAAGAGCGATCCAGCTCGGTGGGACGTCACAGGCACATTCCACCCACGGAAACACCGCTGTCAATATTTCAGAATACACTTGCCATTCTCCTGTCTGCAGTCAGTTGGATGCTGGACTGTGTCTATTCACTGGCTTCTAAAGATGGGGGTTTTCTACACCAAAGACCAAAAAAGAAAAGCAGCTACATACAGCTGGTTAATACTGAGCCTTTTTTCCAACTAATTAAAAAATAATCACATTTGGGCCTTTATTTAGGTCTCAGCAATGGGCAGGTAATTAATTGTTAATTTTATATTTCTGTGCAATCTGCATCATTTTTTTTCATTATAAATGCAATTAGGGATGATGGAATAAAATAAGTTGGCCAAAGATGCTGTATAACAACTGTGAATTAAAAACTATGCATTTTTGATTCTCTTGTATCACAGGTTGCAGACATCAACTTCTGCATCAAAACAAAGAATGTGATCTGCTGCTGCTTGGAATCACTGTCTGGTTGCACAAAATGATATCCCAGTAGAGTAGTAGCTGGTGTTTATAGTAAAGTAGAGCAAACCATTATCAGTGTGCGATGTCAATTTAAATTTTACTGGAACAGAAACCTTTTGACCCCTTCCAAACTTGATCCATTACTAGGTTTATACATGAAAGCTTAGGAGAGAATTAAATTAGAAGGAACACTGCAAGAGAACTGTATTTGCATCTATTGCACTTAAGACTGCAGATTAGTTGACCTTTGGAAAAGGGGATTAAAGCAGTTTCACCATCAAGAGAAGACAATCTGTGTTCTTAAGGCAATCAGATTGGGAAGGGTAACAACCTCTGAAAGATGAATTGAACTGAGGAAGAATCCATGCTAATTTGCATGGTTTACACTTACAAATGAATTTTGCAATGATTTCTGCGAAAGGAATTGTGCAGTATTTGAATTAGTCCACAAGTCCTTCAGTGCTGGCATGTAAATGTGGAAACTCTGTCCGTTTTTACAATCTAATTTTACAATAGATTAACCTCAGAAAGGGTATCAGTAGATAGTAAAGACGCTGTGCAGTGCATACACCTGGAACAGCAAAACGCAGTCACAGGAAAGTTTCTTCCTTTTACACAGAGAAAAATGTCAAGAACAATAATCACCAAATCACAGTCACAGAAGGGCCTGCTCCGAGATAATCTAGAGCCAGGGAACAAATAACCCCCAGACTGGAAGAGGGCCTAAGATGGGGCATAAAATGAGGCTTATCACACGGGTAGCAAGCATATCTTAAAAAATACGTGAAGCTGTACACATTTGCTGACAATATGGTCCTAAGTGAGTGATGGAGCAGACTTAAAAAATTAAAAGAAAAGGGTGAAATTATGTTCTCTATTAAGCATCATTAGTGCTATGGTTATACAGAGGCAAAGTCTGTTCTTTCCCCAGGTCAGGAAAATACCTGTTAGCTTTATTATCTATGCCATAAGATTTCACAGGAGAGCTCATCAATTAAAGCATAATCACATTCTCATTGAAAATTAATGATGAAAAAAATTATCCAAGTTGGGTTCTTCCTTACTTTGTAATAACCAGGAAAAAGGAGCAGTGAATGCAGATTTCTTACAGCCTTTGTGTATCTCTGCAAAGTTACAGCTCTTCAGACTCCAGTGCCATGGAAAAGCCTCCACAAATGCCATAGGATTGATACTGTTTTCTATCAACTGTATTTTAGGTTTTGGAGTGTAATAGGCTCTGAAATGACCGGTGTCGATACAGTTTCCAGGCAATCATAAGAACCAAGCAATGAGGCCGCTAAATATGATCCCATCAGTGCAATAAAGTGACGTTGCACTCATCCTCACACAAATCAACAACGAACAGGGGTTCATTCTGCAAGAGACGCGCAGATCTCTTGGGAATCTTTCTAAAATAAAATATCCCCATTTTCAGATATAAAGACACACACAACCAAACATGCTTAGGAAGCCATTTCCCAGCATAAAGCTATTCGTCAGCAGGCTTTTAAGAAATGTGACAGAACTTTTCATGCTGAGTATTTATAATTTAAAGGGGCATTTTGCATTCTCTTATACACAGACTGACTGTTCCATGCCCATAGTTACAACCCCTCAAAAATAACATCAATAATCTGGATGAAAATACAATTTGCAGCTTCACATCACGGAAAACATACATTCTGTCTATGAAATTTGGGTAGCTTTGTCTGAGGAAGAGAGTAGAATGTATTAGGGCTATCCATCTTCTACACAAGGCAAGATATGGGTCAGAAAAGCATTTGTTAAATGTATTTTTCCCCCTGAATGACCAAATGGCCATTGCATTGGTACCCAAGGGAGTACCTAGGCCAAAAAAAGCAGAAGGAACATAAAAGGAAACATTCATACCTTAAAAAGAAAAATGCACTTCAACTAGAGAAAAAAAATATATTTCAGTTTTAACACCAAACAGAAGTTTACTTCATTAAGTGAGGATGCTGGGGACATGCTAACTTAGAAGGTAATATTTCTGCAAGCTGAACACACCTGGGAATCAAGTATTTCAGATTTGTTTAAACTTTTAACCGTAGCAGTCCTGGTTTGTAAGGAGAAAACTGGCTGAGATACAAGTCACTTGCTGTGCCCCTGTGCAAAGGGCTGAAGGACAGAGATGCAGACCTGGCCATGAGAACCAACTTCTTTGGAAAGCAGCTGGAGTTGTCTCGCTCCAGGACATCACCCTGAACGGAGGAACAAATGCATGGACAGGTTTCCAAGTGCTCAGGCATGACAGCTACCTCAAGCCCTCAGCAATTCTCAGTACTTTCTGTTCTTCACCTTTTCAGAAAAACTTGGCATCCAAAATACCAGGCTCTTCTCAGGAAACTGGGGGGGCAACCACCTTCAGCATAGCAGAAAAACCAGAGCAGGAATTAGCTGACATCTCCAGAGTGACGAGTCCATCTCGTGTCTCATCTCTTGTCCCCTTCCAGCAAAAATTCCCTCATTTGAAACAGTCTGCAGTGAGGGCATAAGCATCAGATTTAAGGGATAAGTAAATTCTATAATGCACAAACCACTCCAGAACCACCACTTCATCTATTAAAATGGCTCCCATCTTTTAAAAGTGAAATTATTCAGTGCCCCTAACTTCACTCCTAAAAAATTTTAATAGAAAACAGTTAAGAGAAAAATGATAGGGAAATATATTATTCTAGAAACCTAAGAAGTGATGGCTTTCTCAGTCTATTTATTAAATTGTTCTCTGAATGCTCAGAGAATTCACAAAAAGGCTCTCAGTCCTACTTTGCAGTACTGGCCCCTACATAAGTTTTACAGCAGCTGCAATCATACGACCAGTCCAGCTCCAGGCCAAATGAACAAATAAATAAAATAAAGATGCACCCCTAGGCTGTGTCTGACTTTTCCCATATAACTATCTCCAGGATGCCACCTCTAAAGAGCCTCAACATTTCTTTTATATTCACCTGCAGAAAGCCCCTTCCTCTCCCATGCATTAAAGATTCAGCCTGCTCACAGGGACACACATAAGGGGTCACACACACAGAGACACTATTTTATCAGTTACTGATTTACAGCTTGGTAGCACAATGGGCTTAGGCTGACACTTCAAAGGACCTGGGCACCTCACCCCTTCAGCCTCCTTGGAAAATCACAGCAATGTCCCTAACAATAACAACACACACTTGCTCAGGACCCAAACCCAGTTATTACACTTGGAAAATAGGCTGGGGAAACCAATTAAAACCCAGTTCAGCATCCAGGTAAAGCAGCAGCAGCAAGCCCAGGCTCTGTAGGTAGGTTTGCATGTCAGCTGCTTCCCAGGGGAAAAAATTATAAATTTTAAGCACTGCCAACTGCCCCTTGTTTGTGGCTGATGGGTCTCAGCTCAGGGACTGGGAGCAGGTACAGTGACTATTTGCAGTCCTTGCACAGCAGCGCTCAAGGAGGGATCTGCAGGGGCTGCTGCCGATGGGGAGCTGTGAATGGGCTGGGCTGGGAAACTCCACTGGTGTTGTACCATCCACACACCACATTTGAGCCTGTCCCAACCCCTCCTGCTTCAGCACGTGCCAGACTCACATAAGCCAAGGCTGACAAAAGAAGACACTGAGAAGGTCCATGTCTCTGAGGATGGACAGACAGATAGATGCTGGAAATGAAGCCTTTGTGGACTCCTCACACCAAGAGGAGCAGGCAACAGAGTGGCTAAACATGAGCTAAAGGGGGGCACTAATCCAGCCTGTATTGCAAGAAAGCAATGCCATCTTTCAAGTCTGTTTTCCCTCTCTGGCAGCTTATTAATTAAATGCCCTAAATACCAACAAAATCCCTTTTTCTAATATTAATTTGAGACCACCTGGAAGCGCGAAGCCATTGCTCCCACAAAGAAAATCCTCTATTCCTCTCCCTTTGCCTCTCGCCTCTTCTTCACCTCAAGATGTGACCCCAGGGCTGGCACCCATGAACCATTTCCAGCATCAGCAGCACCCGAAGCTGAGCCTCGGCAGCTGGAGGCACAGCCCTGGCCCCCCCTCACATGCCCTGCAAATCTCTGCCAGAGATCCCTGAGGCTGTGGTTTGAGGCTAAGCACCTTGGAGATCACTTTCACTCCCAATCTGTCAGCCCATCATTCGGGATCAGCTGTGGCCCTCTTGTTAATTGTTCCCAGCTCTGAGCAAGCGGGGATGGGAAACAGGCCATGGCTGATACATGACTCCAGGCTCTGGAATGCTCTTTTACCATCAGCCCTGCAGAGACCGAGTTTGTTGAGTTTAAGTCTCAGCTATTTGCCTAAGTCCAGTTTTTGGGAGAGACAGAGGTTTGACTGTAGTAGTTTATCCACAGATGGGAGCACATGGGTAAAGAGCTGTCAAAATTGTGCTTGTTGTTTTAAATATTGGTGTATATTGGGGACATTTACATTAATTTCTGATTAAAAAGGGGAAAAAAGGATTTAGTGTTTCCAAAAAGACAACATGTCTGGATCCACAAGGTAAACCTTCCATGAAAGAACATTCAGCATCTGAACTGAAACCTCTGCATATTATTTCACTGAACATCTGTTGACCATGAAACTTCAGATAACATTAACATATACAGGCTGTTTATTAAAAAAATAGATTATTCACACAGAATCAGTAAAGCCCTTAAAGAACTCTTTTGCTGTTTGTTTTTTATCCCAGCAACATTTAAAGGGGGGGGAAAAAGGAACTTTCATAAGCGAGAAAGATTTTTTAATGTATGAAAAATGAGACTTTTGGATTAGAAGTGGAATTCCACACAGCATTCAAGATTGCATTATCAGTTTTGTGGCACCCTATTAATCTGTTACAATAAAATATGGGGGGGGTTAAAGGGAAATTGTCTTTCAAGAAAGGAAAAGCAAAAGGTCCAACCTTGATAGTAAAGCTTGTGCTTACTGAAAGTAACAGGAAGATCTGTGTCATCTGGCCATCTAATTGAAGAAAGATGCTGAACACAGCTCAGAACTGAGTATAATAAATATGATTTCTTTTCTAACTGAGTGTGGAAATGTTTTATAGATTTTTTTTTTCCTCCTTTCTGTAGGTGTGTGTATGCCTGTGTAGACACATATATCCATTTTTTACAAATATTATTTAGTACTTATATAAAGCTGTCAAAAAGCACTAACAAACCAGCAGGATTCAATTAGCCTGAGCTTTTTAGAAAATGGCCTGAAATCACTGAACGCTCCAGCTCCATCCCAGCAAATTTTCCCAGTGCATAATTTCACCCTGTGCTTGAGACAGAACACAGCTTTATAAAAGAAAACCTTAAATATTAATGTGTGTTTTGCTAAGGAAGTGGAAGTCGAATCAACTTCCTGATACCCCAAGTATCTGATTTCTAAAACGGTCTGAGGCTGATGGTCGCAGCCCCTCCAGATGTGGGGTGAAGCGGAGCAGCGGAAGCCCAGGTTTGCAGCCCACTGCTGTGTTGGACGCAGAGCTCAGTGGACTGCATCCTCTGAGAGTATATTTTTGTTAGCTGGCTGCCCGGAAACCCTCCGCTGCTCGATTTGTTTTGTGATCCTGCAAGGGCCTTCCCAGCACTGATGACAGCCCTGAATTCAAGGGCTTGTTTGCTTTGGTGGGGTTGGGGACCAGCAAATGCCTCGCCATTTCATTTATCCTCTGCAGGAGAGGTATGGGGGCCTCGTCCTGAAGGATGGAGTCTATTTTGAGAGGTTTGTGCTGCTGTTGTTCACCACATACCGAAAAACAATGCCTTTTTGTTACCGATCCCACCTTCTTTTATTGCTTTGTTTATTGACATTTTCGGCACGGGACTTTTTAGGAGCATTTCCTCATATGAGGAGCAAATGTCACAAATACCAAAATTTGAGTGAGGGAGAGAGAGAGAGAAATCCCAAGAGGATTCCTGATTTCATTACCTCCATTTTGGCAAAGAAATTGGAAAGGAAAACTTCTGCATTTTACTTCATTTTGTCTCCTGCCCTCTTTCTACAAATAAGTATTGGGGGAGAAACAGCAAAAAAAAATGCAACAATGTTTGCTTAATCCATCCCAAAAAAACCAAAAGCATTTTTAGGACTTGGAGAGCAGAAGAGGTGATGTCCATAAAAAGAAAACAACAAAATAAGAACTGTCCATTTGCCCCTTCTCCCAGTTTGGAGCCGAAATGCCGGCCAGTGCTACAGGGAACAGCTTGTCTGCTCCAGAGATAATTACCACTGCAGCAACGTCCTGGCAAAGCGGCCCCTGTGTCGGACTGAGAACTGGTGCACACTGTCCTCCTTGACTTTTCACTGAACTGTGCCTTAAATTTCATGTTTTAACTCCTTTTGCGTTTACATTCACCATTACTACTTTTCACGCACATCACTCAGAGAGGGCCGAGTCCCATTTCTGCAAATATTTTCTCCTACCTCAGTTATGCAGGAATCACTGAACTTTTATTCATACAAATAAATAAATTTATTTATATTTTGGTTGTTATTGAGGAGTTAAAATGTGTCATTGTCTACCTAAGCATTTCTGATGTGTTATTTCTACACAGTGACACTTAATTGGGAGCTCATTACAAGGGATCAAATTATCCTCCCTATTTTAGTCCACTCGTCAAGCCACATAAAGCCAAGACAGCTGCCTCTGCAGATGCTCAGCCACCCACCACAGTGAGCAGCACTACACTTTGGGCTGCACAGGATCTATCCAGGTACTCTCCTGTCTATCAGATAAATGCAGGGTGTGAATGGGTGGTAGCCAACACTGCTGCAAGAAGAACATGAGGACAAAATTTTCACCAGCTCACATCCAGTTTTACTGAGACCTGTGGAACATACAGCAGAAAATCGCTCTCCGTTCCTCCATATTGTTTAACTTTGCAAGATCTAGACCTCCATGTGTGTAGCTGTCTGTCCACCTCACTTCCACAGGCACTGTTCTTTGGCTTGGCAGGAAAGTTAGTAATCAGCATAAAAAATGTGCTCCACATTCATATGCTTTACTCCGTAAATGCTTAGGAGTGAATTCCTCCTCTGGTTTCCACAACCCCAGAAGAGAAATAGCACCTGCTCGTTCAATAACACAGGTTGGATTTTGTCAGGTTGCAATCTCCAAGAACGACACGGTTCCAGCCGGTTAAAAGTCGATACATGAAATGACACAGCAGTACATGGCATGACAACAGAATCCAATTTAACACAATGTAACATATCAGAAATGTAATTTTTTCCCTTTTCAGATTGGCTGTCTGCTGGCATTTCAAGTATCAAATAGCCAACAAAAATGTTTTCAGATCTGGGAGCTGTTCCATTAGCATTGTCTGCGGCGCTCCGATAGCCGCTGGCCGCAGCATTCCCGCTATGGAGTACGCCAGGCGCATGTGCAAGTGTTCCCTGCCCACCTCGCTTTCAATTTCCAAAAGAGAAAAGAAGCCTTTTCCAAACTTTTGTTCTTTTCACTGCAACATATAAAGTAAGTCTGTTTAGTATTTTGCTTACATGGTTTAAATAGAGCGGATTCGAACAAGCTGTTCCTACTCTCAGCTAATAAACTGATTTAAACCACAGTGAGTGCTGTCCAGAACACATGCACCTACGGAAGTCACTGATTAATGAGATAACATATGAACAAGCCACATTTTTCAGATTTTTATTCAAGTGCCTTCCTAAAACTATTTAGCATCCAGCATGTGGAAAAATGTGTATTTCACGGAACTGCAGATGCAGGAAAAGAGGCTATTTTTGCTTATCACTAAAACAGTACAGTAAAATTAGCGAAGTACAATAGAAAATCCACTGGACCACCAAGGCAAAAAGGCTTTTGTTTGGTTATTAAATCCACAGATCAAATAAGGATAAGAAGAACTGAATTTTCAGAGTCTCCAAACACATATCCATAGTGAACGGGTAGATCTGTTCACACTTATACACAGACACGGCCTGCTCTTTGCAGCCTGTTCCTCAGCTCAGCCCTCACTAACTCACTCAAACAGGGTGTTTACTGAACGAAAAGCTGAGAGAAGGGTACTGTGTGTATTCTGGAAGAATTTGGAGTATTTCCTGGACTACTGCATACAACATTGGAAGGGTGCATTGATTGGCACAACACCTCAAACAAGACTTCAGAAAGTAAAACAGACAGGACTAAACACGCGGCTTTTCAGCATCATTTCACACGCTGCCTCATCTGTGGGACCTCCCTGGACTCACATCCGTGTCAGGGGTGAGAGCTTCCAGTGGGGTGAAAAAGAGAAAAATCTGAGCAATTTTCTTAGCCCTGCATAACCACTTAATGACAGGCTTGCATTCCTTAGACCAAAATAATTATAGTTCTACTGCTCCAAAAATGCACTTTATTAAAAACTCGTTAGGCCCCATTCATTTATATTTACCTAATTCTCCTACAAAAGCATTAATCTTTGCACAATTCCTCCAAGCATTTACCAGACGAATATTTAAAACAAGAGGTGTCCTGTGACCATAAATGTCACGTTTATTTGTGTTCTATAACTAATTAATATCTCAGACTTCCTGCATGTATCTGGATAACAGTACTGTAAATATATATGAAAAATAAGTAATAATTTATGAAATCCAATTTGCATTTTCAAATATAAAATGTGCAAAATCCAACTAATTAGCAAGAGTGAAGGCCAAGGTGTTTCTATAGCAACTATAAAAATGCTTTAAAAATGTTTTGTATCAGGCTCATTAATGTGTGTGTTCCTCCCTTCTTTTGTGGGTATTCCCTTCAACACAGATTCTGCTTTGCTGTTCAGTTCTGATCACTGAGTATCATTTAACATGTTTAGCAGAACTCTGGTACTACTTTATGCTGACACTTCTGTCACAGGCTTAAAAAAATATTTGGTCTGCTGTACAAAAAATTATAATAATAATTAGAATGGGATCCAATGGCACAGGAAAAATAACCCAACCAACTGCCAAAGAACAGAAAACAATGAGAAACAAACCCTGAACTTGTCCTCTTTCTCCCTTCTTCCAATTCACTCTTTTAATTCTGACTTGCTACATGTTGTAGATGGACAGACAGCAAAGTTTCTGGCACCCTCCATCCCAGGCCAGTGCCAGTGCTATTCCTGGCTCAGCACACAACATCACCCGGCTCAAAGGCCAGGCTAAGGAATTCTGGTTTTCCCTTCCTAACCAACCCCCTCCCATGCAACTTTCTTGCTTAGTAAATTGAAATCGAGACTCTCATTTCCATCTGCAGTGCACACAGCTCCTGGCAGATTGATTTCTGCAAGAGAGCCAACAACAAAGCCTAAATGGCAGCAAGATCTACTGTACCCCCACAGCCTTACTCAGCTGGTACCTGGCAGCCCAAGAGAGGTAGAAAGGTGACAAATGTCCTCATACAGCTGGGAGAGGGTAGAACGAAGCAAGACATTCTTCTTTGCTTTAATTACTGAGAATCATTTGAAACCTAGGAGCCCATCACTTCTATGCGGGTTATTTGAATGTAAAATAAACTTATGCTGAATGGCAAAGAGAATGGCCACGAAATAACATTTACTTCCAAGATGGCTTTAATCAAATGCTAATTCCCAGCCCCTCTGCCGATTATTACTAATATTTTATCAAAAAGCACACAACATTAGGGCTAAATTACTACAAACAATTGATATATTCTTAAAGTACTGCAACGTTGAAAAAAAAAAACATGCACAGCGCCTGCTTATAGTTGAGGGATTAATTTCTACAGCCACGTGTGTGATCCCTATAATGGTTTCATACCATTAGACTGCATCAAAACTTTAAATTACCTTAATGAGCCCTACAGTGCTTTTCAATTATGGATACTGGGAAAGGTCTAGTCCACTCCTGTTACTGCTGCTAGTTGTAAAATACTTATTTTCTATACACTGAGGGCATTAAAATTAGTGCATTTAGTTAATTTCCAAATGAGCCCATCCTGGGAGTGCTCACCAGAATAACACTGACTTTGACAAAGTGCCTTTTTCTACAGCTCTCTGAGTTGGGTACAGCACGAGGCAGAATATTGTGATGTGAAAGGTTCTTATCTGCATATTACACTTGCAACAAAGCCCACATTCCTTCGAAAACTTGTTAACACAAATCTCCTCAAAGGCTCTATTTTGATAGCTCTGGCTGGTGGTGTCACACAGCTCAATTAAAGGCTGCAGAACCAGCAGCAAAAGGCACCTCAGCGGCTGGTGGTGCCTCTGCTCCCCGGCTCCCACCACTTCCCGCAGGATGAGCTCTGAGTGACCAGCTGCTTTCCCAAATTTGACACCAGGCATATGGAGGAACGTCAGGCCTGGGGGTAACGAGCTGGGGAGAGCTCCAGTGAGCAATCAATTAGGAGCAGCAGCTCGCCCTCCACACCGAGACCGCAGCCGTTCCCACCGCCCAGCCACCACTCTGAGTATTCTGCGTGCAATAAAACTCGTGGGGAACCAACTCAAGTGAAACTCCTTAAGATATATGATGAGGATTAGCTGTAAAACACTAATTAAGGATGAGGAATTAATGGGAAACTACGAGGCTCTGCATTTTATTTCCCCATCTAAAAGCATTGCTGCTCTCCATTTAATGAAAAGAGAAGTTGACCAAATGGATTTGGGTTTTTTTCCCTTTGTTTCTTTTTTTTTATTATTATTATTTTTCCTTAGCTTATTTTGTAAGCACAGGTCATTAAAGAAGGAACACAGCCAGAAAAATCTCTTAGTGAAGGCTCATTACATTTTTCAAGCACAAATAAAGTGTCACTTTAAAAGGAAATCCAGTTACTCTGAAACATTTGTCGCTTTACTTCAGTGCATGTGAAATGAACACAGGGCCCAATGCTGCCCTCAGCTTCTGTAATTTCCTAGCAGCTAGATGCTCAGAGACACTGCGATGTAAAAATATGTATATTGTTTAATTTATTGCAGTACGTTTCCATTTTTCTCGTGAAAACAAACAAACAAAAAAATTCTAGCAGCTGGTTCCAATACCGCCCACTTTGTTCAAATTTATAGCGAAAACTAGCAGCATCATTAAAAACAAACATATTGCTCTGCTCCAAGCATCCTATAGTGTGGCTCCCAGAGAGATGTGTAACTTCTGTCAGAGATCCAGGAGACACCGGCCAGCTTGGAGCTCAGAGCTGAACCTCCAGCTATGTTTTCCAGGACAGAAATAACTAGAATTTTATTCATCAAAATAGTTTTCTGGAAAAGAATGTTTTGGATAGGAAAGAACATCTTAACAAAAAAATTTTCCATTTGCTGAAATGTTCCAATTTTCTGCTGAAAATTAACAATGAGTCCTGTAATTGAGTTCAGGAAGCCAGGGAGCTGAGGGCTGCTCTCCACCACAGCTCTCTGCTCTGCTGTCCCTCCCTTCCCACAGTGAGGAGGGGAGAAACAGAGGGCAAGAGGACAGATGGAAGAGGAAAAGAAGGAAAGAAGATGAAAACAAACATATTTTTTGTTTTCAGTTCCCTCCTCCAAACTGATAAATGATGTAAACGTTTTCCAATGCTCTTTCAGTTGAGCAATTAATCAGATGTCTTGGAATGAGACAGATCCTCAGGCTTCTCCGTGAAGGAAATAAATACAATCTTTTCCTTATTCTTTTCTTATTCAAACTTCCTCCCACCAAATCAATGTCCCTGGGCAAAAGGGAAAGAGATGGCTGCACAAAGTGTTTTGGGATGGGGACAGTATTTTCCTGTAGCTGCAGAAACACCCATCGTTCTGCAAGGCTCCTACCCCTGGCAGGGAGTTGGCCATCAGTGGGAACAATCTGGGGGCTCTCTGCAGCCTCATGGTCCCAGCAAAGAGCAGATGAGATCCAGCACTGCCTGCTGCTGGCAAACCCGGCAGCCTAAAAGCCACGTCAAGACCCATTACATCTTTTCTTAGTGTTTCTCAACCTGATGTCTGTCTGCTGGTGGTCTGTAAGTGACAGCGAGAGAACTGACAGAAGGTTTTCAGAAATTATTTGTGTACTTTTGCAGGCACACTGATGAGCAACCAGAATGTGGAAAGGCAAAAGCAAAGACAAATGTTCAAAGTTTAGCTTTGGCTAACTTTGGCTACTTGGCTATAAATAAAAAACAATTCATAGAACAGTCCTTTGGACTAATATTTTTGCCAGGTAAGACAGGTGGAGCTACAACTAAAAAGGTTGAGGACCACTACTTACAGAAGCAAAATAATCTGCTCTCAAGCTCCTTATTCATTATAAACAAAAAAAAAAAAATCCATGAACCTTTACCAGAACCTTTACCAAAAGAAGGCATAACTTGCTCACTGCGTTTGTGATAGAAATCTGGTCACCCCAAGAGCAGCTTGTGAGACCTGCCAGCAATTTTAATAAAGTCAAAATGCCCAACAAGGTCACAGCTAAGCACTTTTTGCAGTCCAGTAGCTCTCACCTGCAAATGCTGCTTGAGTCTTAACTTTAGATAAGGCAATACTGATCTCTTCGGAATAACTGAGCTCACAGAAATGGTGCCTGAAGATGAAGGACAGTGTGCACGTAAGGAGTTGCAAAACTCAGGCCTGACTTATAAAGTAGGTAGAATATTCCTAAGGAGGAAAGCAAGTTTTAAAACTCCTTCCTTAATATTGTTCTAGCAGGTCAAAATTAAGACAAATGCTAGAAAATCCTAGAAATAATACCATTTCAAGCTTCAAGTTCTACCTTTCCTATTTTTAAAAAATCACAGATGTGAATTACTTTAGAATTCAGATACAAAAAAGCACCAAAGCTCAAATCATCTCAGAGGACAATGTCAAAACATGGCTCACATGTAACTTCAGGTGCTTTGCTCCTGTTCTTGGGATTCTCTTATTTAATTACTTAGTCCATGTATGCATTTATTCACTCATTTGCATCCCTCCATTTATATTTAGAACATTTAGGGGATTCAACTACATTTTTTTTCCAAATATCTGTGGGAAATAGGGGATTCAGCTTTGCCCTGCAGCATCCCAAACTGCCTGGAGTTAGCCATAGCACCAGCACAAAAGAAAACACATGGTATTATCCTGCTACGAATTTCTCCAACTGCTTTGCTCCCAAGTTATGACTTTAGTTTCCCCCTTGATATGCCATCCTTTATTTATTATGGCATATTTATCCATGGGTTTTTTTTTCTTTTTATTGTTGGTCTGCTTTTACTTCTTCTTTAACCTTATTAACCCTTGCTAGTATTTGACAGCTTAACACCCTCCATTACTCTGTAACATTCACTATAAGAACTGACATGGAACTAATAGCAGCCTTTTTATATCCAATCTACGAGGTCACATGAAACTGCCCTTGTCTGAACCCTGCAAGATTTCCTATAGGTGGTTCTCCTTTTCTCTGGATTTTCTACTTAATATGTCTCTACAGGTCTGTCTGAACGTAAAAAATGGAATCAGATTCCTGCTAACTTTAGTTACTGACAATGCACACCTTAGAATAGGAGTAAGTTTTCCCTTTAATGAAAGCTCGCAGTAATGTGATTTGAAACAACTTTGTGATATTCTTTTCAAGCATTATGTATCACTTTTTAATGGCATACCCACAGACCTTCCATTTGAAGGGATCTTTGATTTTCCCAGCAAAGGGCCAGAATGGCATGGTCACATCCATGCCCTGAGCCTCAGCTCTGAGTGTAAGTAGGACATTAAAGCAATAGCGTGATAAGGTTGAGGTGTCTAGCTCAGTTGTTCAGCATGGCTTGATTAAATGTAATTAATTTAGGTCTCTGACTTCAGGGGACACCCATCACGCTGCACTGTACAGTTCCAAGCTGTTGTTTATCCTCATGACCGGGTCTGCTGGAGCCTTCCCCCAGCCAGCATAGTTTGACTCTGCACTAAAATCCATCACAAAATCCTTCAAATGCAAAAGGCTGTAGTAAATATAGCACTGCAAAACACCTGAAGTGCTGAGCAGCTCAACAGCAGCCGAGGGAGGGAAAAGTAATCACCAGGGCAGGACTGCTCAAAAGAGACACAGTGAGAACACCAGTTACTTCTCTGTTTTTTTTCCTAATGGGACCAGAGCAGCAGGAAAGAAGGTGTTTTTTTCATGCATTTATCCTTTGCAAGCATTAGAAATTAAGTTTGGTACATCGAAATGAAAAGTAAAGCATAATGAGATCTATATAGCTGAGCAAAGGGATACACAGAGGACAAAATGAAATTTAGGAAAATAGGTTTTAACAGCCTTTCTTGTAGATGCAATACCTGCTTAGATTAGTCTATGATTATCTATTTTAAAATTAAAAAATCTTCCTTATGTGCAAGTCTATCATTCTTATTATTGCTCTTCTAAATGCAGCAAAAACCCTGGGAACCAAATTCTTCACTTGAAACTTCTTTGGGGAACGTTTTTTAGTTCAGAAGTCCACTGTTTCCCCCACCCAATTTCAATTTAATAGCATATAGAGTGATAAAGAGGGAAGAGACAGACATCTGGTAGAGCTAACTAGTCATTTGCTGGTTCTGTGAAAGTTTGTGCTTCCCAGTCAGTGTCACATATGAGAAATACAGATGGTCCCAAGTTAGAAAAAAAGAAGTGTTGAAACATATACAAATGTTATGAGGACTTCAAGTGTAAAATGTTAACCAGCTGTGAATGTGACATCTCTAGTTTTACTAACTCTGCTGAGATACATCATTACTGCACATGAAATCCATATATTTTCTGTACTGATGGCAATTCCCTGTTCTCCATTTGTTTCTAGCTTTGGGCCAAAGCTATCCAGATGAGAATATTAAAAAGATAAGAGTCCAAAAAGAGATAGAAAAGTGGACTCTTTCCTAAGAGTTGTTTGTAAAAGCCCCAATAATTTCCTGTGTTATTTACTGGGGGGGAGGGTAGAAGTCACAGAAATCTAGAGTTAAAAATAATATAAAAATGTTAAAACAAAATCAAAAGGTTACTAATTCACACAAAGTCCTAGAGATTTAGAGTCATCCATTCTATATACAGTTCAGCAATGCCTGGAATGCAACAAGACATTTAAACCACAACACAGCAGTGATCTTGCCCTGTTGCTGGCAGTATCAGTTGTTTCCCACACAGGGGCCTAAATCTGACCCTTTTATGAAACTTTTACATTTGCAAAAATAGAACAGTTGGGAAATCTTGGGCACTTCTAGTTAAATTGCACACAAAATAACCCTCTCTTTGCTGCTGCTTAAGCTCTAGATAATCACCACATATCAAGACAATTACTTTTTCCCCCCATATGAGTTGTTTTGACAGGGCTTTTCAAATGTTATGTACAGTGCAACCTAAAAGGAAAAGTAAATGTATGATTCAGGATGCGTTAAAGTCTACGGTGGGAGGAGGAGAGACAGGGAAAGAGATGGATTCCCCTCTCTTTTCCTTGGACAAAAGCTGTGAACTGCCATGTCTACCTTTGGCGTCGCACGTGGGCGCACAGCACAGTGGGAGGCACACGGGCCAAGGGAATCACCCGTGAAACAACAGAGAGATGCACCACTACGTGTGGGGAAGAGCAGCTTCAGGGAGGCACCGGCTGTACACCCTGCGTGTGTGGTACATTCCCTCTCTCGCCTCATCCCATCAAGGGCCTCCTGGGAGAAGGGAAATGGAAAGGATCTTTTATCTCAGGGCGGCGTTGGCAGAGTAGGAGCACTCTGTGGGAAGGCAGGAGTGCTCCACTCAGCCCTGCCACCCCCTGCTCCACTCAGCTCCGCTGGAAGGAGACGCTCCCTCCCCAGGAATGGGTCACAGGGAGGCGGGGAGTCAGCTGGGGATTTTAGTGTGTGTGTGTTTGGTTTTGCGCAGAGTTGAGCAGCACTGGTAGACAGTCAGTTCCTCTGTGCCCCTTCCTAAAATGTAACTGGGAGCAGGGACCAGCCTTACTCACCCTGGGTTTTTCTTTTCTACAGTTTCTTTTCTCTTTTTATTTTTTTTTTTCTCCTACAGAGAAAGAAGGTAAAACCAGAAAGAAGGACCAGTTTTAATATAAACTGCCAAAATATTGTACCTGATAGAGTTTTACACCAACTTTAGATGAGCACAGAGCCCTGAGCCAGTACCAGGACCATTGGAGACAGTGATGAGCACAAGGGTCAGAAAGTTCCTGTAGTGAACAAAACTGGGGGCTTAAACTGAAACTTACACCTCTTTTCTTCAGAGGACAGAGCTGCTGGTTTAGGGTCCTCTTACTAATAGAATGTTTACCTGTTATTATGGACTTTATTATGACATTAGCTTGCTTTAAAATGTTATTTGTATAATTAGCTTTCCAAATGAGACTGTTCAGCTAACATATTTCTTTCAGCATCCACAGCAGAATTATCCTAAGATGCCATCATAAGCTTTTTCAAATTGTTTTCCTACTGATTTGTGCATCCCAGCTAGGAAGTTTTTACCTGAACAAAGGAATGGTAACAGAGGAAGAAGTCAATTTGTCTTTTCCTATCAGACACAGAGAGATGCATTTCTTAACCCTTCTCTCTCTGAAATGTGAGGGCATCATCAGAATGATATCACTTCACAATGGCAAAACACATTAAGACATCCCTTCGAGGAATACAAAGGAATCCCTTTAATACAAACTGAGTGTAAAGCAGTCACATAAACACATCAGGCAGAATTCGTGCCCCTCAAGTTTAGCCAAAGGCCAAATCTGTGCAGGTATTTAGGCACCTAGACAGACCTAGGAGTGTCCTGTCAGGACCTTCCCACCTACAGCAGCCACTTCAAAAGCCCCATCACCGCTACCAGCTGCTCCATCTCTCTCCAAGCTTCACCAGTGGGCTGAGCTCCCGCCAAGAGTTATGGGCTGGGCTTAGCACAGGGACTAACCCTCTTTGAATTATACAGCCTAGCAGGACTTGGTGGTTGGTGATGAGCCCTCATGGACACCCCTGACCATGAAAAGCCCCATTCTCCACTCCCTGGGACCAAGGTGCCCCTCACAGCCACTCCTGCCTGCGAGGCAGATAAATTGACTTCCCGGCAGTTCATTGCGTGCAGCACTTTAGCAGGCAAATTATAAATTGAAGGTCTGTATGGATGCAAAATTATCTCTTCCCAGCGGCTGTGCCTCACTCCAGATGGGAATCTGTGCCTAGGTCCCCCAACATCCCATGGCACTGCCCCTTCCCGGCGCTGGTGACCCGAGGCACCAGTCAGGTCTCTGAGCTGAAGAGGCTGAAACACTGTTAAATACTATTTGCTATCACACCATGCTCAGGACTCAGGAAGTTGGCCACCTGGGTAAATGTTAGAGGATCTTGTACATATTATATCCCCATTATTTTCTGACAGACTTTTCCTTCCATTATGCGATACAGGAAAAGAGGTTCAGTATTATAACACCAAGAACATGGGTTTTGAGCTCCTGCTAACTAGAAGCCCAGATCCTGGATACAGACACACACAGCTATCAACAAACACAAGGTAGCACTGAGACCACATTAGGTTTTTCCTTTACATTTCATTTAAAAAAAAAAAAAAAACAACAAAAAAACTTCACATAGTTTCCTCCTCTTGACCTAACACAAATTCCATCAAACTTCAAAAACAATACTTTGGGATGCTGGAGGATGCAGGCCGGAAACTGAGGAAAGACTTTACACAAAGTTAGGAAATCTTTTTTGGAGGGAATACTTCAAGCTACTGAACAATTTTATCTAGATGACTAGATCTTATGGTAAATGAGTATATAATTAAATTTAAGAGCTACACTATTGTGTTTGAGGTATATCAGCTCATCAACAAAAGAAGGATTGTTTAGCTATGCTAAAAGCAATATGTAAATACCCTCCTCAATAAATAATTGATTATTGCCTTAATGTTTGACAAAGCCATAAAATGCCCTGCAGATTATGTCCAAAACATTTTAAGGTGATGTGAAATCATTTTTATTGTAATGACAGTGAGCTGTCCATGGTTGACTGCTTTAAATTTTATCTTTTCATGTTAGGAAAGGTTTCTGTTTTCTTTGAGAATTTAATTATCAGAGGGTGTTTAATATGATAGGAAGATTTATGGCCTTCAGGAGCTACCCAAAAATAGTGCTATAAAAATGGACTTAGATCCCATCACAAGCAATAAAGCTGTTATGCAGACTTGATGCTTGCAGTGAAAACTTTGCGTATGAATATATTTCACCATCACACATAAAAGTTCACTTTGGAGGATTTTGAATTCTGACCCTGAAATGTGACCCTAACAATGGGATGAGGGGGGAAAAAACCCTTCACAAGAGAAAAGCAAGCTCTGCTAGTACGGATGTGTCAGTGTTTATTTTGGAAAACGCTCTTCGCTATCCATAAATATTTCTTTTAACTTGTTGCCATTAAGATGCAGCAGGGACTAAGTTTTCCAGGAGATAAAACGAACAACAAAGATACACTCCTATTGTGTAATAATCAGTCCACATTTCAATGAATAAGTAATATTTCTCACAAGCCAAAGTTAGATAGTGGATTTATTTAACCTCTGAGGGTCAGGTAATAAATACTAAGTGAATTATTCAGACCAATGGCTAATCAATACAATTCAGTGATATATTTTTTGTGTTTCATAAAAGGTTGTACACTAAAGGCAGTGAGCAATTATGGAAATTGGGCCCGAGCGGCACTCAATTCTTCTCTTACTTGAAACCCCAGCACCACTACCTTGACAGCAAATCGATTAGTGTGCTAGTGAAGCAGCTCTGCAACCTCTGACCCCTTCCAGCTCTGTCCAACAGCCGGGAGAGTATTTTATATTTATTTTATTGAATTAACCCCCTCTTGCCTGTGCACTGTTTTACACATACAGTAATGCAGCAGGAGAAAAATGACAGGCTTCTTTCATTTAAATGCTCCTCTGTAGGTCTGAGGAAGGCAAACCTAACAGACTCCTTTGTTCTAGCTTCAAAACACCATTTTTTGCCACAGCATAGGGTTTTCAAGTCCATCCCAAAACTAACATAATTAACAGGATGCAAAGAATGTCTTAAGTGTACCCCAGACACTGAATCACTCCTATTCATGCCTGCCCTTGCACATGGCTACCAACTTTATACAATGCTCAAGTCACTGTTTGCACCAAAAATAAAAGCTCCTCAATAAAAGTAAGTTAATATTGCTATAGGTATAATATCCTGTTTTACACAGTGTAAGGGAGAACACTAGAGATTAACAGCATTTTCCACCAGGAAATTAAAACTAACATAAGGCCACATAAAGCATCTTTTCTGGACATTTAACTCTACAGGCACTATTCCTGTTTCCTGTGCCCTATCTGATCCCAGTGAGAGTTTGCAAATATTTAAGGCAATGCAGGAGAAGACAATTTTAGGTCTAGGACCTGCAGGTTTTTCCTTTGCACCACGCAAAGGGTTCAGCACAGATACTTTTGGTGGTGCCGTGGATCAGGAGCCCTTACCCAGCTGTGGCCACCAAGGTGTCACCTCTCTGTTACCACCTGCCCAGACTTTCCTGTGGAAATGTAAGCCCTGCAAAGAAAAGCATCTTCCTTGCCCAACAAGCATTTGCTTAATACCCCTACTGCCTCACGTCCCCTTTATACACATCATCAACAGGCTTTGAAAATGATGCACCACCTCCTTTTCCAAAAAAACAAGCAGCAGCACAGAGAAAAGATGCTATAACAGTTGCTCTACTGCCCAACCACAAGCACAGGATTTTCTGTGCCTTCAACTGGAGAGGTGACTACTGCAATTCCATGGAGGGCCCTGCCTGAGGTATCCTACCCAAAGTATGAGTCTCTTTACGTTTTCGCCACCATCCACAGGAAAGAGCAGGAGTTGCAGCTATTCACATACTCTCTATATCACATATGATCAATTCTCCTAGTTCTAAGAAATTTATTCCAAATTTACAGTGGCATAGGTGAGAGAAGATTCAGACCCCAAAATTCCTAAGTCAGTTTCCATTACTGTTCCAATACTAAAAAGTATTAAATGACAGGTAAATACTCAAAAACTTGCAAGTGTCACATCCCATTTGGTTATGAATGTGTGCTAAAAATATAATAGGAAGTTGTATGCAAAGAACAGAAGGAGAGATTTCTCAGGAAGAAATCAATCCCCGCCCCAAAAAAGGGAAGACACAATGCCGTTTCCATTAAGACTAACGGGAACCAGATTAGATTTCCACTATAGCTGGTCTGTTCCACACCAAACAATGATAATCAAAGCAAAAATGGCATTTAGCAGGAGTCTAGAAGCTCGCGTGCTCTGTCTACAGGTCATATTCTGTCACTTCAAGGCTGAATAACGCCCGCATGCATAGCAGGATACATCACTTTTAATAAGACTATTCTCAGAAAAAGGGACCACTCAAAGTTCACCACATCTGACCGTAAGCAGACACACAGCCCAGGCTTGAGCAGTGTGTTTTAAAAAACCCTTTTATGCTTTCGTATAACACTGCATTGAGTTCTGAATTATTCTCTTCGTCTCTTTTGCTCTCAGAATCCATACAAAAGTGATTACTTCAGTCATTTTTCAATATTACTTTCATTCCTGGAAAATGCATTTTCAAAAGTTATTTATTTTTCACAGCATGTCATGTTGTTATATTATACTAGTTAAAATAAAACCACTGTAGGCTTCAGCATGCATTTATGTTACTCTTCCAATAGTATGATGTAGGATTTGCAGTTTTTATGCTGAATGTATTCTACATATTACATTATCAATCCTTTATCTTAGGTTTGGTGTAGATTTAAAAAACAAGCTGTTAAATCAAGTTACTAAAGTAATTGAGCTATAAAACTGCCTTCTTATTTATAATCACCATTTCCCTCCGAAAAAGAGTTTTTAAAGATCAGCTGTGGTTTCTGTTGTGCAATTTTTTTAAACAACTTTATGCCACTGATTCCACTTAAAACCTAATTAAAATAGTGGAGAAAATGTATGTTTCCTACATGGAGGCAGTGAACTGGCTTTATTGGCATATTGCAGGCTCCAGGCAGGAAGTACCTCTCACTCCTGGGACATGGATGAGCATCTTCTTGGCCCAAGGGGCAAACTGGGGCACAGCCTGCGGCTGGGCAGCTCTGGGTTTCTGCCCACCTCATATCCCTGCCCCAAAATTCACCCTAGGAACCCTTTACCACAACATTTACTTCTGTTTGTGTTTCTTAATACCTAATCCTGGATAATGCTGGAATGCAGAACATTATTTCTGAGTGGGAAAGGGGCTGAAATAGAATTTATTTAAAGACCAATCCTTTGCTTGCCCAGCTAATAGGCAGCTGTGACCACCTTGCCACTCCTCAGTGGCCACCCCTTTGCAACCAATTCACTTAAACATCAAGAAAGTGACTGTTTATCCATCTATTTGCAAAAAAAGACACTAAAATCCTCTGGCTCCGTGGGGTGTTACCTCAAACACAATGGCTTGGATACCAAGGCATAGATTTTTCAGGGGAGGGGACAGAGCAGGAGCTTGGGGATGCCTTGTTCCCCTACAGGGTCACTGCCCACTGCACTGCTGGGATGCTCTGCCATGGTGAGAAGAGCTTGGATACTGCTGCCCATAAACACAAAAACAGCTGAAAATCCCATTGAAAGTCCCCAGTGCTGTGATTTCTTCAGAGTGGGCAAAAAGGGAGAAAAACAGCTGTTTGTGTAGGGAAGTGCCAGAATAGGGTCATCCAGCCCAAAGGTGGCCAACGGAGGGATGAGACGCTGCATTAATGGACCAGTGGCACTGGTGGGATGGGCTTGTGGTGGTCGAGGGTCCCACACTGATGTGTTTTGACACATCTCACAGGCTGTGATCCTGCTCCAAGCCTGTGTGTCCCCTCCAGCCAAAATGTCTGCGTGACCCTGCCCACCCCCATGTCACCCCACACACACAAAGGATTCCTTAAACCATCGATGAAACGCGGCTGTGCTACAAAGGCTCATCCTCCCAAAAAGCACGTTATGAGGCACTAGAGCAGCTGGATACCTCTAGGAAAACTGCTCTCCTTGCGGTGTGGCTGAATCAGGGGCAGGGGAAAAAAAGGGGAAAGGTTAAATATTTAATAAAGAGTCCCACAAAAACTCCGAGTGCAGCTCTGAAATGTCTCTCCACTCCACACCCACGGAGGTGGCCGGGAAATGGCTGAGGGCCAGATGACAGGGGACTTTTTTTCTGAAATAGCACTGGCAGAGAACTATCAGGAAATCTTTCAGAATTGCTTTAATCTTTCATTTTAGTTTGGTCTCTGGCCACACAAGTGCGTCCAGCCCTCAGAGACCCTGGAGGTCACTATCTGTGAGTTTTTAAAAACAGGAAAACCATTACAGAAAAATCAGAAGAGCAGGGGAAAAAAGTACTCGCTGTAAATATGTACATTTTTAATACAACAGAATGGTAGTTACATTTTTTGTTCTGCTATTGCTTTTAAATAAAAAGGAAGGGAACCTGGAATGTTATAAACACCTCATAGTTTTCAGCTCTCTGCCAAAGAATTTATCCATTAAACGCAACATGAACTATAAATCTGAATTTCAGCTCCTGCTCACAGCACATGAATCTATTCTCCCCTTTGATATGCATGTGAAGTTCTCATTGACACTAATGGGAGTTACACATGCTTATTATGGGATAACTAGACCTCTCGGTGTGAATATATACTTTAGACAGACAGCTCTGCTTAAGTTTAAAAAAAAAAAAAAATGAAAGAAGATACCAGTGGGGGGAAAAGAATCCGTTAAGGGCGTTGTGCAAACAAAAGTACCATTCTGTGCATTTTTGATCAGCTGGCAGCTTTGAAAAAAAAGTCACGCATAGATATGCAATTGCACTCACGTACACCATCCTTCCTACACATGGGGACACGTGCAAAGACGTACACAAAAATGTGTGTAGTTGTGAGGGAGAGTCTTTGCTCAGTCCCTCCAAAGTTTGGTGCCAGTCCCAGCCTCTGAGCTCACGAAAACCAGCTCAGCTCTGCTGAACTGCCCAATTTACACCATCTGAACAGGTGACACAGGGTCTATGGGAGTGCTGAAAACCCTGGGTCTCTCCTACAGGGTCTGTGTAAAGTAGCTGCTGCTCCGAATGCTAATGGATACAGGAGTGCAGAGCACTGGTATCGGGGAGTTATTTCTTTCATGGGAACAGTTCCTTAGATGTGTATTTCATTTTTTAGCTTTCTGGCTAGAGGTTTTCCCAGGGACAGCAAATAGAGAGGGAGAGTCATGTTAAATTCATAAACGTACTCTGTAGGAAGTAAGAGAACATACAAAGATGAGGTGGGTTGACCCTGGTTGGGTGCCGGGTGCCCACCAAAGCCATTCTATCACTTCCCTCCTCAGCTGGACAGGGAGAAAAATATAACAAAAGACTCGTGAGTCAAGATAAAGACAGGGAGAGATCATCAGCAATTACCGTCACAGACAAAACAGGCTCAACTTGGAGAAATTAGCTCAACTTATTACCAATCAAACCAGAGCAGGGTAATTAGAAATAAAAACAAATCTTAAAACACCTTCCTCACTTCTTCCTGGGCTCAGTTTCACTCCCAATTTTCTCTACCTCCTCCACGTCCCAGCAACACAGAGGGACTGGGAATGGGGGCTGCAGTCAGTTCATCACACGTCTCTGCCACTCCTTCCTCCTTCGGGGGAGGACTCCTCACACTCCTCCCCTGCTCCATGGGAGACAGCCCTCCACAAACTCCTTTAGTGTTGGGTCACTCCCATGGAGGTCTCCATGAACTGCTCCAGCATGGATCCCTTTCCATGGGGTGCAGTTCTTCAGGAACAGGCTGCTCCAGCATGTGTCCCCTGAGGGGTCACAGGTCCTGCCAGCAAACCTTCTCCAGCATGGGCTCCTCTCCATAAGTTCACACATCCTGTCAGGAGCCTGCTCCAGCATGAGCTTCCCATGGTGTCACAGCCTCCTTTGGGCATCCCCCTGCTCCAGTGTGGGGTCCTTCAGAGGCTGAAGGTGGATCTCTGTACCCCTGTGGACCTCCATGGACTGCAGGGGAATCTCAGCTCTGGAGCACCTCCTGCCCCTCATTCCCCACTGCCCTGGGAGTCTGCAGGGCTGTTCCTCTCACATATTCTCACTCCTCTCTCCCAGTTGTGATCACACAGCTTTTTTTTCACCTTCTTAAATGTATTATCCCAGAGGTGTCACTACCATCACTGATGGGCCCAGCCTCGGCCAGCAGCGGGTCCATCTTGGACCTGGCTGGCATCGGCTCCATCAGACACAGGGGAAGCTTCTGACAGCTTCTCACAGAAGCCACCCCTGTAACCCCCCTGCTACCAAAATCTTGCAACACAAACCCAACACAAAGAAAAATATACGAGTGAGTATATAATACATCTGCATTTTTATAACCCAAATAGATCCACGTGTATCTCTGTATATCTCTGTCTATATACATGGGTGTCAAAATATTGGCACAATTTATAAATTGTCCAACCAGGCCAGATATCCTCAGCATTTTATTTTTTTTAATCAAGAGCTTTTACTGGAAATATTAGTAAAGGGTCAATCCCTTTCCATGCACCAAGTGACACTTTGAATAACTGTGTTATGCACAGCGCCTTAAGAAGACTTATAGGACTGTCACAATATTTAACTACTCATTTTTGCTTGCATGATTGTGGTTGATATGACCACAGAATACTGATCTATCCAAAAGAGAAAAATTATAGAGTGGAACAGTGGGATTTATGAATGAGATATCTTTGGCTGCAAAGCAGTCCCATTTATAGCACTCAGCCACCACAAAACTGCTGTGTAATTGGAAGAGAAATTTTTCCCATGTACTGAAGCTATAGTCGAACTGCCAAACAATGAGAGACAGTCTTGTCTGAATTAGAGGAGTCACATACCTGATTTTTCTCCCACTCATTTAGAAACAGACCTTATTTCCCATCTCTGCTCCTCCTATGCTGAGACTGGGGGTAGGAAAGCTGTGTTTTGCGAGTGCCAGAGCTGAAACCTGATTCCGTTTAAGCATCATATCAGAATAAATGTGTGGACAAATCAGCAGGACTAGTCAGAGCTGCCAATTTTAACTTCCTGAGTATCTGCATGTGAAAACTGTTATTTTCCCAAGGAGGCACATGGGCTTTGTTATGATTATTTGTTTGTATTATAATAGGCCAAGGAAGACACAGAGAAGGCCCTGTAATGTGAGAGGACACAGAGACTCAATGCTGCCCCAGGACACTTGGGAGGTGGACAGACACTCCCAGGATGGACTGACACTCCTGGGACAGATGGATGCTTGCCCAACCACCATCTCCATGTGAAGGCACCGGGCAAGTCCCCACCGTGCTCACAGAGTTTACTGCAAGCCAGGGGCTCTGGGGCTTTATGAGGCTTGTGTCTGCAAAGCCTAACAGATTAAACCACACCACTGCACAGCCCCACAGCACTGCATGGATGGACAGACAGACACACCAAGATCCCTGTCACTGTGCAGTCCCTGGAGTGCCAGGCAGAAGGATGCCCTTCCAGGACCAGATGTCTGAGGAGCCACAGCTAAAAGCAGCACCTTGAGATTAGGGAAGAAGTAAACATAAGCTGCATTCTTTAGAAAACAACCACCTCAACTCCTCACCTCCACAGGCAATGCCACAGGCCAGAGGCCACCCAGGGGCACGGTCCTCCTGAGAGCAGGTGCCATGGGGATAGCACAGCATCGCCCCCTTTGGAGTGAGCAGGACAAGCTGCTTTACCATTATTCCATGGTGTCACCCCTTTTCTCCTTCCTACCCTCTCCATCATCCCTCAAATGGCCTCTACCCTGGAGGTTGCTGGCCAGGAAGAGAGAACTGTGTTTGGCCAAGATTTCTCCTCTCTGCCCAGGGCCACTGCAATTTCCATGAGAGCCACATAACAGCACAAGACATAATTTCTACATATAATTTTGTGGAAAGAAAGGTCTCAGACAATCTTTTCCATGAAGACTCCAAGCTGGAAAGCAGGACAGAGTGAATCTCATCATAAGCCTATGCTGGGAAGCACATGGAAAGCGCTGCAGAGCAGCTCCACAGTCTTACAGCCCCATCAGAACGAAGAAGTCAGGAAACAGTTTTATTTGCATCATTACAACATGATTGCTGCTGGGAACACCTTCCTGTCGAGGTCCCTCTGACCACACCCCTAATCACAGGCGCTGCTGAGGACGCCCTGCATGACCCCGGGATCATCACAGCGCTGCGGGAGGTGCGGCACCAGCGGCTCCGCTCCCCGGAGAGCAACAGCGCAGCCGGAGGAGAGAGAAGCAAACACCTCAATTGACTGACTGCAACGATGGTGGGGAGCGGACACCACCCCGGAGCGGCCCAGGTGGGCTTCCTCTAGCACTGTTCCCCACAGCTGGGGCTTCCCAGAGATGTCTGTGGCTGCTTCAGCTCTCAGACTCAGGGGTTCATTCACTCACTTGGCTCAGTGGCTTTGGAAGCCAAACTGTGAAATATTGACCATTGGAGTGAAAACTCTGCTCTGGAAATCAGGACCCCTCCCCAAAACTCAAAGCTGGGTACCCCAGAAATTCAAGTACCTTGACGAAGCCCTGGAAACGCAGCACAACATTTTCTGCCAATGATGAATAGGAAGGTTCAGAACAGCTTCTCCAACTGCCAGCATGTTTGGTCAATTTACATTTTCTCTTTTCACATCATCCACAGTGAAAACCAGAATACCAAAGTACAACTGTAACACAACTTTATGCTTTAAGAGGTTTCATAGTTTTGTCAAGAGTTCTCTAATCCATTTCAAACTCTCTTTAACAACAGGATTTCTTCTATGTTTGCATTTGAACTGTGGGTGATTAAACAACAGAAAATTAATATGTTAAATTCAAAGCCACAGAAAAATAGATAATCTCATTGCCCAGTGAGAATTCCAGGAATCCTTGAGTTTCCAGCAACAAAAGCTACAACTCACTCAGGCTTAGGTCTTAGCGGATTTAACATTTCTCAATAGCAAATACTGATTGCAGGTTTTTTTACTAACCTACAATACAAAACTTGGCTAATACTTAAACAAATAAATCAACTTTATTTATATTTAAAGAAATAAAAAAAAAATGAAAGAGGTCAGATATGCTGCAGGAAGCAATGAATGCTATGGATTCAGAACTACATCTGAAAACCTCTTCCAAGTCCCCAGAGATAACCACAGGACACTGCTCTGAGTCCCTGCCCCCAGCCAGGCAAATTAGAAATGTGAACAATGACTCTGATTTCTCTGTTAAAATTCACTGAGTTTATTGCTTGGTTGTGTTTTTCCAAAGCACATTTTGCACGTAGAAACCTCAGAGCAGGTTCAAGGTGCCAAAATCTTTCCCTCTCCTGTTTAGCAGCACATATTGATATTGTAACAGACTCCCAAGGACCTGGCCAAGATCCTCTTGTCATAATGAAAGGATTTTCCTTGGGGCAACAACACCATGACCAGACCTTACTGATGGCAACACAGTTCATGGACAGTGTGGAGAGATGAGGACCAGAAGGATCTCAGATGCTGGCAGAAGTGATGCCAACTGTTTATTTGGGAAAAAAAAAAAAAAAAAAAAAAACAACCAACAAAAACATGACTCATACAGAGCTCCTGGAATCTCTGTCTCTAGAGACTCCCCCTGCCTTGGAGCCTGAGCAGTTTTCCCTTCCACAGTGCGCCATTGATCCAGAAGGATGTGGAGGGAAAAAGCAGACAGGAGGCCACCAATCCCCCTGCTCAAAGCAATGGGATCAAGATGCACTCCTGTTGATGGGTTAAGAGGAGCTGGAGACAGGGAGTCCCATATTCCCTGGGCAGGAGGAGACAGTGGCACCTAATAGACGTCAGGGGCAGAGGCATCTCTCACATGTGCACTGTCCAAACAGAAGTACACAAAGACTGTGGGCAATTAATATTATCATTGGACCAGCCTTGTTTCTCCTGCTTTGAGCTGAGCCCCACCATCCTTGGCAGTGAGGCACAGAACCGACAGCCAATAACATTCATACATTTACATACATATCCCTTGAATGCCCTATTGATGTCCCTGTGAGAAAGGACTCAGTAAAACACTGCAAATTAATGATATAAGAAGCAAAATACATTCTGCACTGCATGGTTTAAACAAAAAAAGTCTCAGATGGGGAGACACGAAGTAACAATATAAAGGCAGAATGAAACATTTTGATCTGCTGAATGCCTTTATAAATATTTGAGTATCATTTATTTATGTTTTCCTTCTTTTCATTGTAAAGCAAGGTTTTCTGACAAAAGCCCTCGTTTGGAGAACACTGTGCTTTATTATTTAACTTCCTAAAAGCAACATCAAAGGCTTGAGTTTAAAGCTTTAAAACAAATGAACTATTTGCAATATTTTAAAGATTTAGAGATGAGAAGAGCAGGAGTTCTCCACAGCTCAGATCTAAAGTCCTCTGTGGTCTGTGCTGGGCAAGGAAGACACAACAGCTCTGCCAAACTCTGGGGAACAAAATCCCTGACATCCTTTTGCAAGCAGCAGCTGTAGCATGTGCCCAGGGTTGCCAAGATGCTTCAAGTTCAGTCATTCTCCTTCCTACCACTGCATTCCACCTGCAGTCACCCTGCTCCCATCTTCCAGCCATCCCACCATCATTGTCAGGACCCCCAGTATGGATGCTGGCTGTCACAGGTAGTGGTCCCCAGCAAGGAGAGTCTGCATCACTCACACAACTCAGACATGGATCCACTCCTGTCCCAGCACTGCCAAAATACAGAACGAGTGATCCTGACAGAAGAAAATTAGCCTCTGCCAGGTCTGGCACCTGTACATGTCATGGGAACATGTGGTTGTTATTGGCATTCATGCAGTGGATAATATGACAAATTTCTCCAGCTTTGTAAGACACTGAGAGAAAGTCTGGAAGCTCAGCTGAAAGGAACTTCCAATGCTGCCCTGGTGAATCTGGTCCTTAAGAGAAGGTGCAAAAAAGGAAAGAGAATATGTTGTGCCTCCAGCCTGCAAACACCTCAGCAAACCTTTCTCCATGGGAGATCAATGGGACTGAACCCAGGAGACAGAGCCATGCACCCATCCCACCTCAGTCTGTTGGGGACCATTTCTCCAGCAAAAACGCTTTGCTCTGCAATACAGATTGCCACACAGACAAACCCCTCAAGGTCTCTTCATGTGGAAGCAAACATAACACAGCCCCAAAGGTCCCCAATTCCACTGAAGCCAGAAGCTGAGGGACTGAGCCAGCAGCAGATCTTCATTTCATAACCTGTTTGACTCTCTCTATTGCTTAAATCCATGATGTGCTCATATGCCATATCTTTCTTCTATCCTTTGTCTGGTCCCAGGCTCTTCATGGCCAGGGCAGCCTGACTTGTGCTGCACATATCCTGTTCAGACCTCAGCATCACTCAGCAACTCTCAGAGCACTCGCCAGCTCCCACAGCCAATAAAAGGACAAGAATCAGAAGTTGCCCTTTGGTAACACTATGCACCACAGCCACAGTGAGTGTAAATCTGCAGAGCTCCACTAGCTTCAGTTTTATATACAATAAAAAAAAATAAAACCTTCATTAGGTGTTATGCAGTTTGTAAGAAAATCCCCAAATTAATTTATTCAGGGGAAAAAATTTTAAGAGAATATTAACTTTCAACTCTATGCCAAGACCATTTCCTCATTGGTTTGCTTTGAGAAAACCTAGTTTAGGTCATACAAACTTAAAACCCCTCAAACACAGTTATGAAAATCTTAAATGCCACCTAAACTGGCTGAAATTATGCAGGCACCTTTAAAAAAAAAACTGTTTGCGTTTTAAAGCAGAATGGACTCAGCCATCCATTAAATATGACAAGGTCTGCATTTTATTTAGACATTGCCATTAATAATGAAATGATGTATTATTTCCATTCCTGCAGTTCTTCCTTCCCTACACAATCAATTATGCATTTAAGAAAATATTTACTTGTTATAAAACTATTCTAATTAAGCATTACTGGTATGAGTTTGAACAAATCAGGAGATGATCTCTAAGATTCATGACACAATAAGATACTCCGCTTCAAAGAGGCATTTGTTCCTGTCTGGCAGGGGAAAAAAAAATATCCTTAAAAGTTGAAGGGAAGCAAAGTTCAGTGCAATACTGCAGATCCCACCATCCTTCTGACCTCAAGAGGTAAATCCTCCTTGTTAGAAGGTCCTTGGGGCTACTCATGTTGCTAAAGCAAATAGAATTTGACCCAAGAAAAATCACCTGGGAAACTACCTGGATACGAATGTTAACAAGGAGAGGAAAGATCTTCCCAAAGATTCAGACAATTCCAGGTTGTTCCTAGGTGAAGAACAGGATCCTGAAAGTAAGTTTAAAGTGTTGGCAGTGACCAAACTCTCCTGAGACTGCAAAGATCATTGCTGTCCTGGAAAGCATGAGCTGGAGTTCAGGGCTGCCTTTGAGCCACAAGGTGACAATCAGAAACACTTCTTGAATTCCCACACTGAAAACATAATTCCCTGATTCCTGGTCAGCTGGTGCAAAGGGCTCTTACTGTCCGTAGGGAAAACACCCAAGGACAGCTGAGCTGTGCAGGTCACCCAGCTGTGCCCCAAACTCCTAGCACAAGGAGCAAACACATGGCATTTACAGCTCCTTTCTGCTTCCCAGGGTTTACTGGAGGCCCTGGAAAGCAGAGCATAAGTCACAGTAGGCATAGGAAAACTGCTCCAGCCATGTCAGGAGAGCAGCACCCTTCCTAACTATACAGGGAGCTGAATCCTCGCTTACAAAGGTGGCATTGGAGGTAGGAAGGGAAATGGAGAGAAAGTGGCTGGAGGCCAGAAAGCAGCAGCCAAGGAGATGGCAATTAGGATGCAGAAGCCGCCAGAGATATGGCATCACCGGAGATTTACTGTGCGTGCACACCTCCCTCTCTGCTCCCAATGTACTCGCTCTTTCTTTCTGTCCATATACATACAGTAAATCTTCGGTGACTCCTTATCTCCCAGCCTGCTTCTAGATCCTAATTGCTATCTATCTCTGTCTGCCTGCCACTTCCAGGTCTCCCAGCCTCTTCTCTTACAGCTCCCAGCCCCCCAGCGGCCTCCCTGGTTTTCCCACACCCCCCCCTCCTCTTCCTCTGCCTGCAGAGAGCAGGTTTTTATATGGCCTTGGGATGGACAGCCAAAATTTTCCCTTCTCAACTAAATATTACACCCCAAAACACACAAGACAATGCTCAGCTCAACAGCACAAAGCAGGTCAAAGCCACAGGGCTGCAGCGTGGGAGGATAAGCCTGTCAAAGAGGAGTCCAGCTCCACTCCTGCCCCATTCCTTGGCTTCCCTACACCACCCAACCACCCTCGCTCCTTCCCTGGGCATCAGCTGGCACCACCTTCCCAGCCCGACACCGCCAGGGAACACAGAGGGCGCCTTCCGCAAGGCTCAGCATGGCGCTCGCTTGGTTTCATTTTTATTTACTACTATTCTTTACTACTATTTATTTATTCACTCCTATTTTTATTTCACTTTGAACATGCCCAGCTGTGTCATCTTGGTTTTGCTGAAAATGTAAACAAAAAAGCTGCATTCAAATACAGCCTTTCATTGCCGTGAATACATTTCCCATCCAACACGGCTCCTGTGCTCCCACCCTGAAATTAGAACTTAAAAAGGCAACATCGTCACTGTACATCACATCTATTCCCTGTTCCAATGTTTTCTTTATTCATTCTATTAATTCTTTTTGAAAAACAAACTTATCAAGACTTTTAATAGCTCAGTTTGCTCCGTGCAAAGCAGGAAGAAACAAATAAATATAACTAATTTTATATTCCATAAAGCAACAAACTGGAGTGCCTCTGCTTTTTCCTAACAAAATAACGTGCCTGCTTTTACAGTCTTTGACATGGAATCGGCCACCAATTTTTTTGTTTTGAGCACCAAGTTCAATTTTTGTCTTGCGAAATGCAACTTTACTCTAGTGATCTCTACGCCTGAGGCTTTTTGGTTTGGCTTAACAGTAATTATATGGATGTTGAGAAAGGGAAGAATGTTCTTTACACTTCATAATTCTACCGTGCTTCTCTGCTCTCAAAAGAGAAGGAATATTTTCTCTTTCACAGAGAGGACGATCCAAAAGGAAGATACAGAACATACTGTGCAGAAGAAAACATCCCTGAAGAATGCTGCAAACCACAATGCCAAGGCAGCATTTGTAATTCTGTCTTTGGCTTTTAGCAAGGGAGCAATTAGAGAGGGAGAGAGGAGAGAGAAAAGTGAAAGAGAGAAGAAAGTGAAACAAAAAAAAAGAAAAAAGTGAAAGAAAAAAGTGGAAAAGAAGGAAAAGGAAAGGAGAAGGAGATGAAGAAGAATAAGGAGAGAAGGGAAGAAGGAGAAAGAAAAAGGTAATAGGAAAAACGAAATGGAGAAGGAAAAGGAAAAAAGGAAAGGGGAAAATAGAGAGGGAAAGGGAAAGGGAAAGGGAAAGGGAAAGGGAAAGGGAAAGGGAAAGGGAAAGGGAAAGGGAAAGGGAAAGGGAAAGGGAAAGGGAAAGGGAAAGGGAAAGGGAAAGGGAAAGGGAAAGGGAAAGGGAAAGGGAAGAGAGAAGAAAAGAGAAAAAAGGATGAGAGAAAGAAAAGAGGAGAGATAAAATAGAAGAGACAAGAGAGAAGACAGAAGAGTGAAAGAGAAGTGAAATAGGAGAGAAAAATTAAAAATAACAGAGCGGGGGAAGAGAGAGGGACAATAAGGAGGGGGAGAGGAGAAAGGAGAAAGAAAAAGAAGAGATAGAGAAAGGAGAGGGGACAGGCAGGGGGAGACCCCGCACCGCCCCCCGGGCAAGGGCCACGCGCCCGCAGCGCCCCCGGCCCGTCCCGCTCCGCTCCCGCCGCTCTCCCGGGCGACATCCCGGAGCCGCCGCTCTTCCTCCCGCGGGGAGCCCCGCGACGTACCGGGCCCCGCGGGCGGGATTTACAGCGCGGAGCCCCCGATGTGAGCCCCGATTCACGGCTCCGACAATGGCACCTCTGAGAGCGGGCGGGGGGAGCCCGCGGGGCGCTCCCGGCGCTGCTCCCTCCTCCCCAAACCCTCCCCGCTCCCGCTGCCCGCGCACCGCCGCTCTCGCACACAGCCGGGATGCAGAGCCGAGCGCGCTCCTAAATTAGCTTTACCATAAATCTTTTACGCTCTTAAATAAATAAGTAAATAACACTGCTCCCTTTTGCCCTCTTTTCTTTTTTCTTTTTTTTTTTTTTTTTTATTCAGGATGTAACTCTTCATCAGCCTCAAGCCCTTGGACTTGCCTGACAGCGATAACAGGAGACCCGTTGAGTCTGAATTTTAGGGGGTTTGGTTGTTTTTCTTTTTCTCCCAGCAGCGACTTGCTACTTTCAAACTTTGCACGAGGCTTTGGGTTGGTTTGTTTCCCTGCTTTCAAATGACATTATGATTTTAATCAAAACGGACTGGTTTCTGGGGAAGGCCAGAGCAAACTGGGACGGGAGGCAGTTCAGTTGGGCGGTTTACAGCAGTTCAGAAGAAGGTTTTGTAAACAAACATGGTTCAGAGGTAGAAAAGCAAATACAGTGGGTGAAATTTGGCCTCCTCTGAAGGCGATGGCATGGCTCAATGAGGCCAGTATTTTCACATCCACACACAACTTTTCCTCCAGAGAACACAAAACCAACAGAGATGCAGGTAATGGAGAAAACAGCTCCAAAACTGCATTATTATTATTGTTGAAACTAGTTGATGCTGTCAGACAAGAGCAACAAAAACACAAGTGACGACTGAGTACAGGGAGCAAACATCCTAATGGGTTTTCTGGCTAACAGAGTCCTCCTCCACTGCAATCTACCCCAAGCATGGGGCAGCATCACAGCCCCTTAGCCAGCACAGGAGAGCTCCCCCAAGCAAGGTCACAGCCTCCTTCGGTGCTGACCGGGGATCCTGCACACCCAAACCTCAGAGGAACCACGGACACAAAGGTTTAGTTTTCTGTTCTCCAGACATTTCATTTGTAAAGCCTGGAGAAAAAAAAAAAAGTGGAAAATTGGGGAGAACCAGCCAAGGTTGCAGGATGGGGCCATTTGAGGTAAATAAGACAGTAAATTCCCCTAGTCAGTGTCAGTGCTCCTCTGGCCATTTCCATAGGCCATGATTCCAGGGAAGAGCCCAGCACAGAGCCATCCAGGCTGGGCTCCGAGTGGCACCTTTCCCAGCACACACAGGCAGCACACTGAGCCTCTACACCTGCAGCTCTGTCATACCATGCAGAGGGACACCTGAGTGACAGGAAGAGAAGCTTCTCCCATGAGGAAGAGATGCACACTCTCATTAAAAAGTACAAATTAAAGTCCCTCTGGTTGGCTTGAGCCTGTTCCATTTATTTCCCACACCACTAAACTGCACTGAAACACATCACCTGCACGATGCTGTTGGGGAAAGGGCCAAGCCATGAACCCCAAGAGAGCTCACCCCGTGAACAACTCACCAAGGGCATAAAGGGCTCCTGAAGCAAACCCCAGGCCTGACTTTGCACCAGGATAAAGAGAAAAGTGAGGCAAGAACAGCCAAAACTGTGGGCCAGATCCTGCCAGTGCTCGTACACTGTGGGGCCAGCACAGGGAGCTCCAGCAGAGGTGGCCATTCCACTGCTGCTCAAGGCTTTCTGCCAAGGGCTAAGCAAGATGAGCTCAGAGCTGAGGTCTGAGCTCAGCTGACACATGCCTTTGGGACCTTTCAAAATCAGGGAGACCCCTTCAGACAGGAAGAGCTGCCGTGTGACGGTTTTTGACGTCGGAGCCATACCCTGTCTACCTTTGTCCCCTCCTTCCTACAGAATGGGAGCATCAGATTTAAAAAAAAAAAAAAATCAAAGGGAAAACATTAATAAATAATAATCAAGATCATCTGCAGTTTTAATGATAAGCTATTTAATGAATTATAAAGTACCTATAACTCAAAGTATGAGACTGTACATTGTCAAAACTGGCATTAAAGTGTATGGAGATAATTAGGCAATAATGACCTCCACAGAGGGCTTTTCCTGGGAATTAATGACCAGTCGGGAGGAGCTGATGGCTCAAGGCACAAGCAAGGGCCATTAACCCCAGCTGGTCATTAATACTCAGGAAATGCCCAGCTCTGAGGCCATCATTGTGAGTATATTATAAAATAAAGGGTGAACAATTATGAATTTCTGAATTTTGGAGCTGATGGGAGACGTGATGCTTGCAGGCACTCAGGTCCATGCCCAACCATCATCCAGCCCTGGTACTCCTGCAACCAGCTGCACTCAGGTGGGCACCCCTGACACAAACCCACTCTGGACCCCCAACACTGGTGTCTGGGGGCTCTGCCAGCACAAACAGAGCCCATGAAACATCCTTGTCACCACAACAAGTAAAAACAAAACATCCTAACAGCAACACAAAACCAGAGGGTTTGTTTCAATCCAAATTTCCAATATCAAACCCTTGTGCTATTAGCAGCCCCAGATCCCACATCTCAGGCCCGTCTGTCTAAACAGCATGTCAGGTAACATAAGACACTTTTGGGATTATCACAGCCAGACTTAGCCCCTGGAGCAGCCCTGGGCACTACTGCCAGTGGGACCCCAGAGGCAAAACAGCCCCCTTTCAGCCCAACCCCACAGGCATCTCTCCCCAAACTCATCATGACTTCAGGGGGACCTGGAGGAAGAGTAGTGTCACCTTCTGCTGGGGCAAAACAAAAGCTGATGCAAAACTGCCCCTGTATGCAGGACTTGCATCCTTCCTGCCACACGTGGCACTGCAGCAGTGGGCTGGCACCAGCCTGGAGCCTCGGCTGGGCATTGGACCCTCCCTAGAGCATCAAAACAGAGCCAGACCTCTCCCATCCCCAGGAGGGCACAGAAGGATTTGGGGAGACAGTCCCCTGGGATTGATGCCCTGATTCCCCCCTCCCCAGTGTAAACAGAGGGAGGAATTAGCACGGGCTGTTGTGCTGGGTAATGAAGCCCAGCTCCCCGCTGCTCCCAGCCCCCGTGTTTCTACTGGTCTCCCTGTCACGCCTCCAACACCCACCAAGGAATGGGGGGGTTCTCATCCCTGAAACCTCTGAGTCGACATCTCCATTTTCCCCTGGCTGGGGAAGGAGGGGAGGGGAAAGGAGGGGAGGGAAGGGGATGTCCATCCCTCGGCACAGCGCCCACCCCCAGCTGCAATTATCCAGCCTCCTTCTAAATAAACCCGTGGGGGAGTGAAGGGACTTGATTTTCCACTATAGCCCCTCTGGTCATTTATTTACCCCGGTGCCATATTCCTGCACTGAACATGCATAAATGTGCTCGGAGGTGACAACCCCAGAGCATTTTGCCCTGTAGGATCACAGCATATGTAAATTTTCACCTACACAAACAAATCCATGATGGTTGTAAATATTTCCAAATTATTCTCTGCAGCCATCGGCGCTAATCAGGCTGTTTGTGAGAACACAGCAGCGCTGCTTGTTGGCAAAATAAAAGATCCCTAAGTTTCTTACAATCTGGAGAGAAACCCAGAGCAGCTCCTCAGCCACAGCGTTTCCTCTTAACTGTTTACAATCGATCAGAAGGAAAAAAATTAAGTATCCCACTGGCAATACGGAGTTTTCAACAATTATACATTAAAACCAGCTATCATTTAGCAAAGGAAAATCACTACATGAGGAAAATTAGTGCTTGTTAGTACGTGTAATATTCAGAATCACGAGTAGAATAAAAGCAGCAATGCAGAAACTGTTATCAGCAGAGAGAAAATTATTCAAGTATGCATTTGAGTAATTCTGCATTTTAATTTAACCCTTTGAAACATTAATCAAACCATGGCTAATTATAGGAATTAAGGAATTAAACGATGGAATCTTCTAAAAGATATTATTTAAAAGGCAGTTTATACAATTACTTGTATAGATGTTTGCTTTAAAGAGGGAAACATTTCTACTGTAATGAAAAGGGTCTTAGAAAATTAAATTAACAAGAGGGGACCAGGCTGATATGAAACTAAATTAGCATCAAATGCAAATTACAGGGTACTTAATGGTAGAAACAGGTGCAGAGCAGGTCCCTAAATGAGATAAATGAATAAAACATCCCTCTGCACAAATGTGGAAGCTGACACAAAGTCAATGATATGAATAATTCAGCAGCCTCAACACTGCTGTTGAGGTCAGCTTTCCTTGACCTTTGAAACAGGAAGTAAAATTCTGTCCAAATTTGAGTGACTGGAAATGCAGCAGTTATTTGTTGGGGGAAAAAAATAAAATTAAATTAAAAAGAAAACAAACAGAAAATCCAGATTAAAAAAAAAAAAAAAAAAAAAAAAAAAAAAAAAAAAAAAAAAAAAAAAAAACAGAAACAAAAACAAAACCACTAAAAATACAAATCCACTGTGAGAATGTATATAATGTATATAAGAGATTTTAGGTCATGGTATGATCTAAGCATGTTCAGAGCTAAATGATTTCATCTTTCAAAAAATAATTTAGTTGTGCTAAAGGGGACATTAATAGAGTCAAAGTCATACTGCAGGCATTAAAGAAATCAAATCATTTATAAGTAGTGGTTCAAAGCTCAGTGATCAGTCATTTTCCTTGCAATAAACTTTTTTAAATAAATAAACAGGAAGACTTCTTTTCTTGACTTTTTGCCTAAGCTACTCATTTAGTCACTATTGCATTTTAAACATTAAGAAGTCACAATTTAAACTACAGACCACCCTAAAAAACAGTGTGCAGAGAAATACAAGTATGCATGAGCATGAGAGAACCCTTAAAGGAGAAATTATATATATATATGTATTTTATATTGATATGTTAAAATGTAAATAAATCCTAGAAACAAATCCTTGTATTCCAAAGAATGAACACCTCTCTCTTTTAGAAAGACAGAAATCTGTAACAGCTTTCTTAAGTCCAGTGAAATATCTCCAAATTTACATCTGTACAACTAAATGAAGAAGATTTCTGTGCCTTTCCCTATGACAAAATACTCAGCTAGAAGCATAGCTCATATTATTTCTGAATAGATGTATGGTACTAATTTTAAGCTGAATTTGGCACTGAAACGGACTAATAAGGTATGACAAATAACTAATTTCTCCAAGCAGGAAGAAAGGAAAAACGTCACCCCTGCAGCTCATCTTCTAGGGCAACAATAGATGTAAGATAACAGAAGTTATCTCTGCTCTCTTTTGTTGCATTAATCTCTCTTCACCTGCTTACTTGTCATCTGCAAAATAGGTCTGATATACAGTTATTTGGTAGCAGGGGGTTAATTTTCTTTTCTCTGCTTTAGTCAGGTGAAGCCAGCGGGGGGGTAAAGGGACTGCAGGGTGCACCTCTGCCTCCAGAAAGTTTGGTGAGGAGTTAAGGCAAGCTCAGGCAGCAGCCACCCTGCAGATGCATATTAATGAGGTAAACAAAAAACCAGCCCTGATATTGCATAATCCCGTGTGACAAACCTGGCACCGGCAGTTTGGGGGTTAGTTCACGACTCTGCTCAGAGCCGAGTTTCTGTGCGAAGTGGCTCCTCCAAACGCCGGCTCTGAGAATCCAGCTGGTTCTCATTTCCAAACAACCAGTTTCTCTATCCCCAAGTGCTAAAGAAAATAATCCCAGCAATCCATGACTACACGCTTTCACAGGGACAGCAGTGAGAATTTGATTGTAGAGATAATTAAAGTCATTCCTGAAACTTCCAAGGAAAAGAAGCAGGGGGGGAGAGGAGAGGGCCAACAGAGACAATGATGCTCATGTTTAAATTGAACTAAGCAACCAGTATGTTTTGGAGAAGTGGGGACACACACTATTTTTGGGAAATTTGTTTTCCTGAAAATTCTCTCTCCTTCACTCTAACAGTTACAATATTTGCAAAGAAAATGTAGTAGACTGTGGCAAGTAGGAAGATTAGAGTGAGGTTTGGAGCCTGGATGTTCCTAATCTGGCAAGAGTATCCAGAGGGAAATGCTTTCGCATTCTGGTAAACTTGAATAAAATTATGTACAGCCACTTCGATTAGAAGGGCTTAAAGGGAAATGATACCATAAAAGCAATAAAACCCACTGCTATCTGCTTCAAACACTGAAAACATCTTTTTAAAATTAATGTTTCCTGCAGCCCTGCCATGAGTGAGGTCTGAAATAATTTTAATATTAACAACACTCAGGAGCAGGTCAATCTAGAGCCAATCGTGTGACTGCATTAGTGCTCTATATCTTTCCAAAACAGTGGAGTAATTTACACCACTCCAGCTGGTGTAAATCAGCAGGGTGTCCCTGGCATCAGGAGAGCTGGGAAGCACTGGCCTCACTAAAAAATAATCACAATGATGATGATGAAGAGAAAAGAAAAAAAAAAAAAAAAAAAAAAAACAGAACAAAAAAACAACAAAAACAAAAAAAGCCTTGCTCCCAGCAAAGCTAAATGGTACCACCCCGTGTCACACGTCTGCTCTGACCCTCGTCATCCTGAAATCGGTGTGAAATTCAGAGATGGAGAGAAAGAGTTTAAAGCACTTGTAATCTCTCCGTCCGCACTATCTGCCTTGAGCAGGAAGGAGGGATCCGCTCAATGAGAGCTATTCAGGGCCTCTCAATTAACCTGATTAGTTCAGCACGCTGCTCTCATGAATGACACCTTATCTTGGAAATGAAGGAAAAAAACTTCCTTCCTTCTGGAGATACAGGCGGCCCCTAAAGCCAGCGCAGCGGCGCCCATCGGCCGCCTCCCCATCTCCCCGGGGAGCTGCTTTTGGGGTGGCAGGGCCAGGCAGCCCAGGTGGCCCAAGCAGGGAGGGGGTCCCCCCTCTTTCAGACCCAACCAGGCACATGATGGGATTTGCTGCCATGGTTAACCCTTCCAGCACTGTGCAGAGCCCGGCCGGGGGCTGCCGGCAGGTGAACCCCCCGGGAACGCTGCCTCGGGTAAGAGTGTTGTAGTCTGGAACTTGTTTCATATGTGACAGATTAATGAGCGATAACTGGGTTACCATGGCAAAAAGCATTCCCAAAATTCTCTTTTGTTTCCCCGAGAACAGTCTCCCTATTTTTTTTTTCCTCCAAATCATGCCACTTTACAACAACAGAAATATTAACCGACAGCGTGTTATTCTTTAAAGTGCGTACGGCTGCGGATGTCAACGAAGCTGACTGTTAAATACCAGCTCCAAGAATTAATCAGGGAACATAGGTGTCTCGGTTACAATTATAATACTGAAAACTCAAATTTATGAATGCCCAGCCAACTTTGAAGACATTTATTAGAGAAATTCCGAAGACATCGAAAGTATTAATGTACTAATGACAAATTAAGGCATGATACATTAATTTTCTTATAATTTGTGACAAATTAAGTTACCATTGTCACAGCAGGGCAATCCTTCAGAAAAAAAAAGTTCCTCTCTCCTGCCACACAGTACACTACAGACAATTTATGTACACATAATGGGGTTCAGCGAGAAGTTTTCCTCCCACACCACAGTTCAGTTTATTCCGTTGTTCAGAATGCCACAGCTATTATGGAACTCACAGGATTTTTTAAAAAAAAAGAAGGTAGATGTAGCCTGTCTTGCCTAAACAGCTATGTAGGGTAAAGATTCCTTCGCTGTGCATCCCTCGCTCAGCAGCATCGGAGCCCAGCAGGGCCCAGTAACACCAGACCATGGTGCCAATGGGAAATCAAGACCCAGAGATAAGGAAAAAAACAAGTTTTACAGAGCTGCTTTTAGCACATAAACCCAAGTTTGTGAAAAAAATTCTGCCCTAGACTCCAGAAAAGTCCAAAGCACTCCTTTGTAATGCAGCCTGACTTCCTCATTTTAATTTAAAAAGGGGCAAATCCTGATCTGAGCTGCAAGGCAGCTGTCACAGAACATCTGCAAGTCCTTTCCTTCTCCTGCCTGCATAACCCCCAGTAAGATGTGGCATGAGGTGTGCTCCTGTCTGCAGCCAAATTCCAGCTCATGAAGGACTGTGCCAGCAACGTGGAGGTACATGGAGCAGCCAGGAGGAGATGCTACCATCAGATCTTAATAGCTCTGAGTGTGGCTAATTTTATTCTTCTTTTAGAGCAAAGAATGTTCTAATGAATACTGAATACATTTCTCCTCTCCTTGTGTCATCCTTCTACAAAATTTGAACTAGGTAAAGTGGTTTTTAACATCCACTTATCAAAGTGACTTAACATCTGGGAAGTCAGCCAATGGTTATGCAGTGATGCAGATGCCAAAAAATCCAACTGAAAGATTATATTGAGGGAGTTTACAGAAAAGACCTGACTCAGTTGGGTGGAAGTGGATGGTTATCCTGGTCAGGAAAACCTCACAGTCTCACATGCAAAATCATGGGAAAAAATTAAGGAAAATTATTATATTTTAAATACCTAATTTTTAACCCATTGTAGACACCGGCTGTATCCTGCACCAATAACTTTTTCCAAAAGGAAATTTTGGAATCAACAGGTGAATAGTTTGTCAAAGTCCAAAAGAAGATGAACAGAAAATGATTTTCTGTCTCTGACAGTCATTGAGACAACACTAAGAGGGAGATAATTTTTTGACAGCTAGGCTCTCACAGTGGGATTTCAAGTCTTTCTAACATTTAGTTATATAAAATTAATCCTTTCCAGGGTCACAGTCATAACTCTTAAAAGTGTCTTTTTTAATTTTTGTATTAAATCTTTGAAAAAAAATGACCTAAACATTCAGCTCATTGAATGATGCAATTAGCTGAAACAGTTTGCAACTCTGATAAGAAAGTCAAGGTGAGAGGAGCACCAAGAAAACTCAAGTGTCAAGCAAGCCTGTAGGATCCTGGCACTATGTTGTTGTAACACAGCTTTTTTTTTTTGTAACCCCACTTTCCATCTCTTTCTAGCCCAGCGTGGCACTGGAAGAGTTAAAGAAAACAAAAAAAGAACAACTGAGTGTACAGGGTAGGATTTACTGGCATTTACTCTTAATTCTATGGTCCTTTGCTCTGTGGCTTATCAGCCCTATGTCAGCCCTTTTTCCTCCTTTATATTTCATGAGGGGACCCACATGCTGGTACTGAGAGACAGAGCCCAAGTGTCTGTAAGCTTTTTGTCAGGTAAAAAGAGGAAAAAAAAAAGGAAAGGAACAAGAGGAAAAGCAAAGCTAAGAGGCATCTATTAGATGTCACTAGGCTTTTGTATTCATGTCAATGATTCAGGATTAGAGTATTTGAAATAATCTTATTGAGAGAACTCAAAAGCCCCACAGAGGGAAAGCCTGCTCGGTAGCATATGGCAGAGCAGCAGACAATATCTTATTAAGGATGTGTTAGCTAACACCATTACTTTTTATATTACATTACTGAACTATTGTGCCTCAGCCGGTTAGCGAGATGCCATAGTTGCGGAATTCCAGATTGGACGTTACTGTGTTGTTACAAAACCAAAAAGATTTGGCCCGGTGTCCTGGCACAGAGGGGGGTGGCAGTGGGATGCTGCTCCCTCACCCCTCCCCAGGCCCCTGGAGGGGGAACCCAGCAAAGGGGAAACGATGTCCCCAAGCGAACTGGTGGCCACTCTTCCAGTGTGTGACACCACCACCCAGTGCCCATCCACCCTGCCCACCTCACTCCCTCCATGCTCAGGTCACCCCCTTTCAGGGCTGGCTGGGAAAAACAGGGGGTACAGAGGGCACTTTCTGCTCTATCTCCAAGAAAAAATTCCAAACTATTGCCAAACTCAGCTTCTTGTCAGATGAAGGGAATTTAATTTTGTTATACTGAATGCTGTTAGTCTAAAAATCTTTCTTTGCTCTTGGACAAAAGCTTGTAATTGGAGAAACAGCTCTTTTTAAAGTTATCTTCATCTACCTACACCTTTAGAGGCAGCAAGAACCCAAAGACAAAACAGTACTGTTCATAGCATCTCAACGATTGCACTGAAAGGCTCTATATCTGGGTCACCTTACTACTGTCCAGTGTATAATTTCAGTGACTTGATATAAAGCCTTTTAGTAACTGATTTCATATAATTCACATATTAACAGCACCAGAAAATTTGTATTCACATTTCCTATATCCACACGCTCTTTTTGAAAAGTAGGTAGAGAATAATTTGTTCCATTAAAAAAAAAATAAAACCTCTAAAATACTGTCCTTAGCAAAAAAGTAAACATCCAGTTGATACAGTAATATATTCTGATCACAAACTACCTATGCAAAACTGCTAATGTGACACACTGGGAACTTTGTATGGCTTTTCTGTACTTTTCCAGAAGAGTTACAGAAAAAAACCCCATGATGCTACGGGGAAAAAGAAAAATTCATACCAGCATTTCCCACTACTACTAGAGAGACTTGCTGCTCTCTGAGGACAGTGTTAAAGCCATTTCTAGAAAGTTATCTCAGTCATGATTTGCACAGTAACCTACAAGTGTTTCTTACTCTCTTTTAACCTTATTAGTTAGATGTTGTATTAAAATTAAATACTTCCAGCAGGCAGAAGTGCCTTTGAGTTTAACACAGTTGTTTTTGTAGATGTGGCCAATTACTTACAAGAATACATTTTGGTGGCTGGGACACGCAAACATTTATGACTACTCTCAAGAAGAAAACTACACACACACCTCAGTGTCTGCAGGATGAGTATGGATTTTGTTTTTACCCAATAAACGCTGGGATAGAGCTGAGATACATTTTTCATGTTCAGAAGAATTTTAGCTAATCTGCATTAAAACTGAGGATGATCTTTGCAAATACATTTCGCTATCGCTCTTATTCATGTATGCATTCCCACTGTGACAGCAAATATGGAAATAAATCAGGTGCTAGGATGGAACAGGAAATGTATCCACTCCAGAAAGTACGTGCGTATATATATGCATATGAGAAAGAGCCAGTGTTATTTTTCCCCCCCAAAAAAATTCCCTCTCTTGAGAGAGGACTGGCACTGAGCTGCATAGAGCCAGGGAGCCCACTGAGCTGAGCACATCCTCCCTGCTGCAGGACATGCTTTGAAGTAAGAGTTCATATTAAGAAATTGATAGGTATGAGTAGCACATCTGAAGTTTTGTGATGAGAAACAAAGGGATGGATCACCCTGCCAGGCCCTGGGCACCTCCTGGGACCAGACCGGTTCACTTGGAGCTTTCTTGGTACTGCAGTAGGTCACTGCAGAGAGCCAAACAAACTTTTTAAAGCACCCCTAACCTTGGATGCCCAAATCCTGTATCCAGAGCAGCAGAGTCATGCACAAGGTCTCAGTTAGACCTCAGGGTACTCCTCTGCACAAGCAAACCCACAGGATCTTCAGGACAGACTTTGAGGACTAAGACAAACCAGTGCAGTCTCCTAAAATTGTTAATCCTTGCTGACCAAGGCTGAAATTTTCCAAAAGAGCCCGAGGGACTTACTGACCTGCTGGCAGCCAGCTCTGGACACAGTAGGTGAAGAATGGCTCAGCCCTGGATCACCTTCCACCCACAACATGGAAGATTCCTATGGACATGGACATGCTGACCTTGGGGGCTCGGGGCAGCAGGTCCAGCACATCCCAGGTGCGCACTCAGGCCACAATTGGCCAAGCCCAAACAGGCTGTGGATGAGCATTAATAGTCAAATGCCAAAAGCAGTAGACTAGTCTTGTCTTCAAATTCCCTTCATCCCAGGACATTCAACACAAGCTTTTTATTCTCCACAGAAAAACCTCAATTTTTAGGCTGCATCAGGAGAACCATTTCTCTTCAGGAATGGGATCATCTACCTACTTAAAGACTAGAGAGCGTCTAGCACAATGAGCCTTCTTTTGTGATAAAAGCCTCTGCCATATCACCGTGATATTAAATAGTAATAATCAGGCATAAGATTGCAACTAAAGCCCAGAACACTAGCTGCAGATTCAAAAGGCATCACTGAGAGAAGCAAGTAACTGTTAGTGTGAAATGTTTGCAGTGAAACCCACATCCACATAAGACTTGCCTGGTTTGGGGGTTAATAACAAACTGAAAACTTAGAAGAGGTTTGTTGAGAAAATCACAAACTTTCTGAGTGAAACTCAGTCCAAATTAAGGTTTTGCATAATACTTTTAAGGTCATACAAAAACTCTTATACTTGGAGGTGGAGGGAAGAGAAATCAAACAAACAATAAGCAGAAGCTGTTTTGACCCTGACCAAGTTCATTCGGCCCCAAGAGCAAAATAAAGGAATTTAGAAGCAACAGTGATGTGTGCCAAACCCAATAGGCTGAAACCAAGAGATTTTTGCAATAATCCTTGCAAAGTTACCCCCAGCTCTAATGATTTCATCACCAGAAAGAGGACTAACACCACGGGAGGAACACTGGTAGAGGGGCAAGCATACACAGCAGAATCTCTGTGTGAGAAGCATCTACTGATCAGAGTCTCCCATTTATCTCACAGCAGCTCAAAATGCATTTGGTTGCCTAAGTCATGTGGGAAATGTTTTGGGTAATGCTTCTCAGCTGCATCAATCACAACCAAACCCTTGAGTACGCGTGTTTTGGTCCCTCCCCTCTCAGAAATGTAAGAGTTCACAGGCTCCAGGAGCTCGCATGAAGCGCTCGAGGCCAACTTCTGCCTCTCTGAACACCCTGCTCAGAGGCCCAGAGGGTTTAAGCAGCGCAGTCTTAAAAGACAGCCTGGGAGACATCTCTGTGCAGTGCTGGGGGTATTCCTCTGTCATCCAGCTTCTGCTCCTCCAACTCCCTCCCTGCTGTATCCGTAACTCCCATCTGGTTCTGGAAGGGGCACAGCAATGCAGGGGGCACTTTCCAGTACAAGATTACAGAAAACAACCAAATATTTAGGCCCAGGAACGTTTTTCACCTGAGTTTTGAGATCTATCAAAGCACACCATGCCTGCCCTCCTGCTCCTCCTGTGTGCAAAGCCCACCCAATGAAGTAGGACAGATGGGACCCCCAGGCTCCTGCAGCCCCATACCTCGTATAAGCAAGGGGAGAGCAGCACACATGCCTTCCCCTGACCCTATACAGCTAGGCTGTGGTACTGATATGACCAGGACAGGGCAGGAACTGGGACTCCTGCAAAGGAACCCCTGCCAAAACACCTGGCATCTCTTGTCACTTTGCTCTGTCACCAGTGATATGACGAGCCCACATCCCTGTAGTCTGGTGAGGATCAGCTACAGCACTGATGCCATTCCCTGCAGCAAAGAAATCCTCAGCAGCTACGTCCCAAGCAAAACCCACCTCATTCCCTTGCCAGCACCTCTCCTGAAGCTGGCAGGCTCTGCCTGCGTCTCCATCACTCTCCCTCCAGGCATGGAAAGCTACTGCAAAATTCATTAAATCGCCACATTTGCCTAACCAGTGTATCTGGGGGAAGGATATAGGGAGTGTGATACAGTCCACTGTATCACTTTTTCACCTTCCTGGTATTTAGGATTAAAAGATGATCAGGCCTGTAAAATACAATCCACTACGTGATGACTTGTAAAGCGGTAAAACAGAGACATTGACTTTTCATGTCATTGCACAGTGAAATCCTACCCACAAACATAAAGTTTTTCAGGTTAAAGGCTGAAAGATTTCAAAACCATCTGTAGGTAAGTTGGCTCCCTCCACAGCCACAGAAGCTGGATGTGCTGGGGAGAGCCCAGCCAAGCATCCTGTACAGCAGGTGTTGGAAGCACACAGGCCTTTCAGACACTGGTAGCAGATCATGCATTAAAACACACTTTGGTGTCATCTGATAATAAGGCAGACAAAATATTACAGCCTCCGATCCACGAGTTTCCCCCCCCCCCCCACTTCATGGACAAGAACTCTGATGGAACTGGAAAGGTATAAACATTTTCAAAGACAGAGGAACCTCATTGCTCCAAAACTGCACTTGAAGCAGCACATGAAGAACTTCAGTGTATTGCCAGAGCAGGGCCAGAAGAGACCTTGGCCATCCCCATGGTGTCCTGCCCCTGGAGGGCACACAGTGTTACCCAGGGGAGCTCCAGCACAGAGCCCCTTGGCTAAAGATTGTCTATCCAAAAGATAGTGGCCAGATTTCTTAAGTAGGTCTTGTCTGTATTGGTAAATCTCAGCAAAGACAATTCCAGGTCACTGTCATCAGCCTGCTCAAGTACTCTGGGAAGAAGGAAAATTGGGGATGAATCAGCAATTGCCAATCAGGCTGTTTTCAGCCCTTTTTCCATGCAATGTCACAAGCTGGAGGTATAGGATATATATGGTGTATATATATTTTCTGCCACTATATTTGGGGTTGCAGTGGTTATTCCTATTTTATCAGTCAGTAGGATTCCTATTTACTGGATGCAGCCATAAAAGGTAAAGAAGCCCCAGCAGGCACTGGTAACACCATTAAATATCAGTCCTGACAATGGTAAAATGGGTTTAAAAGTTTGGAACAGTGTGTCGAGAGAGGAGTCTCTTTCCTGAACCAAGGAATAACATAAAGCCCCACTTTCTCCCCTATGTGACTTTTGTCATTATCATCTTTTCTGATTCTTACAAAGCAAACCTAATTAGGAAGCTCTCTCATTAGTCTTCCAGAAAAATTAGCACAGCTTATGCTAATTACTCCTGTAAAATTTAATAAACTCGTTGAAATGGGAATAGTCTAATGAGGTTTTATTTATTGAACTAAGATAACTGTAAGGAAAAAGGTTAGGACACCAGGATATCCAGAGTGGTAATAAAACTACAATTTATTCAATTTCTTCACAGGAATTTTATTGCGAACCTTTTAAATTCAAATATGAGTTACAATTTGAAAGTTAAATCAATCTAGAATTTAATTTAATAACAGGAAGTGCTCTGTGTTTTCTTTAAGTGTGATTACAATACAGCCCTGCCACTGCACTCGTAAGAGGAATTGTGCATTTGTATTGTGACAATAATACCCCTTTTAAAATGAGTTCCTGTTCATCAGATCTTCATCTCAACACATGTAACTCGATTAGCAATAAAATATACAGGCTATGCTAAGAAGATGATACAGACACACACAGATTTCCAAGAAACTTCCTTGGAATTACTGCTCTATAAGTATTTAGATCACTATATGAGTATAAATTTCTTTAGGTCCCTTTCACCGCTGTATCTGCTGATACTATAATACAGCAAAATATAGAACAATTTTATAAAGGATAAAGTCATATCCTGCTTCAAACACAGCTACATACTTTTTTTTAAAATCCCACATTTTGATTAAATAGAAATACATGATTCACTTTTCATGTATATCCAGTGTTTGAAAAAGAATACAACACATGTAACTTTGAAGTTGCCAAACAGCCTCTTCTCCAAGTTCACCAAACCACCACAAAGCCAGAGCCCTCCCTATCCCAAGTCTCTCTAACCTCATCAAAGAGAATTAATCAATCCAAAATAGTATTCCAACTTGTCAGAAGAGGATAGCATTTCCATGTAAGTACATAAGTCAAAAATCCCATGGATAGATTCTATGTCAAATTCTATGTTAGGTCAGAGTCTGTGGATTCGCAGGATTTAAGGCAAGAGTTAGATTAAATCCATAGGCAAAGACTTTATCGGAGCGTAAGGCATGTGGGAGTGCTTTAGCCCAAATGGTAAATGAATTCTCTAAGCTCAATGCAAATAAAAATATCTAAATATGGTTTTGCATATCAATTGACATAATAGTTAAAAACTGTGTGCGTGGAGAAGTGACAGTGGAGTACAACCAAACACATGGTCTGGCTCATGCAGGCATTTTAATCATAGAACAATTTTAAAGGACTCGTTTTAAGGTAAAAAGGCTCCACATAGATCACTTCATCCTTTCCAAACCAAAGGGGAGAAAAAAATGAATAGGATAAATGTCACAAGAAACATCACTAAAGCCACTAACTGTATAAAGCACATACTTACTTGGCCTAAATTGTTTGAACTAGCCCTGGCCAAGAAAAGGTTTTAAGTACCCTACTGGGACAGATGCGAAGCGGCAACAATAGAAGCCACACTAATGCAATCCAGGTAACACAATCCTGTTTCAAAAACACGGGGAGGGCTAATTACAGCACTGCTGAGTCAAATTTCTTATACCATTGCAACCCACAGGAACAGGTCAAAATCAAGTGTTATTCAAACCACAGTCATATCAACCTTCTGTATCAAAGTCACAATTTAAAAACCAAGTGAAGAACTTAAAAGCTTAACCCGTTCACAAGCCAAGCACGGTTCAGTGTGGGTGGTGAGGTAGGGTTTGTATTATCAGCTTTAAATTATGTTTAGCTTGCATTTTAAAAAGAAACTTAAAAATTGGTACCTATTGCATCAATTTATGTAAAGACCGAGAAATGGATCACTGCTAGAAAGCTAAAGCTGTTTTTTTCCTGTACCTGTTTTCTTCATTTTGCAGGAAGCATATAACAGAAAGCATCCCTGGCTTTCAAAATTTAAAATGATTTGCAACTAGCAGTTTTGCATACTAGATAGTTAAACAAAATATTTCTGTAAACCTGCCATTAGCATCTTAACATCTCACTTTCCAGTACAATGAAAAATTCATGTGAATTTTGTAGCTTTCATGTCACTCAAAATGCCACTCTAACACCATGTTTATAGTGTTCAACTCTGCAGCACGCTTATAAAACACAGCTCTATATAGATTTCACTGGGGGGTTTTCCCCCCACACACTTTCCCTGGTATTACCTAACGCTCAGAGGAGATGAAAATATGCCCAGTTAAAATAAATAGAGATATCTTCTGAGATTTAAACATTCTCAGGATTACTTTTTACAGCTAATCAAAACATCTACTATAAGCTTCCAGTATATGCACTTTCTTACCACATTCAACCAAGAACTGTAAGACTGGGAGCTGGGATGAGCACAAGGCTCTGCGATGCCCCTGGACCGCTCTCCATGGGGGGCACCCAACACATCAAACCCCCCCTCACTTTCTTTCATAAAATGGATGCATGGGCATGGAAGATACTTTAAATTTAATATAGCAAACATAACTGAGACAAGAATGCAAGGAGAAGCCCCCTGCTCTGTGCTCTCACCCCTGTACGTTTAGGTAGTTCCCTTCAGGGTCCCTCTATTCACAGATCAGCTCAAGGGTGTTCCTCTCCCCAGCTGATGACAGACACTTTCAGTGCTTCATGGCCATTTAACTCCTCTAGAGTAATGCTGCATAATAACCTGGTTATCACACACGGCTTTGTACAACGCATTTGGACAATTAAAAGGTAAAAATGGCTCTTTGGCTACCATTTTGCATAATTTGCAAGCACAGAAACTACACGTGGCTCGGAACAACTGAAATAGACATTATTGTACTACAATGATTTACTCAGTGATGTCAGATTAGCAATATGGATCTGTTTAAAAACACAATAATTAAGACAGGCAAAAATGAATTAATCAACTGACAATACAGTCAAAATAGTATTCCAACCAAAGAAAATAAGAGGAGGGAAAAAAACCTTACATTGCAGATCTATTTTCTTAACTGTTTTTATGCATAAATAAAAGCCTTAAAATGTAGATGGATTGCATCCAACAGAACTACAGTAGCTAAGTGATAATGATTCAAACATTTTTCAAATAAAAGTTAAATATTTATAAGCATCCAACCACATTTCATAAATCACAAACTATTATTATTTTATTCCTGAAGCTTCCCTGGCATAGCATGTGAATTGAGTCACAGAAAGTCAGAAAGAAAAATCTCCTCTTTATGCACATGAATCAGCTACAAGAGCTGGAGCCCTCCACAGAGCAGGGTGCTCTGTTATCCCTACGTTATCCTGCATATGGTCCTTCCAAGGCAATCCCAATTGCAAAGCACAACTAATTCGGTATCAAAAACAAAATTTCATCGGTATATACTCCTAATTCTTCCCCATTAGCAACACAGGGCAGGTGTTTCATTATAATGAGGAGAGGGAGAAAAAAAAAATGGAAGGAAACAATAGCAGTCCTTACCTGTCAATTATCACTGGATCTGATGGAGTCTCATTTCTGTTGCCACAGCTTTTCTTGTCACAACAGCGGCTACAGAGGAAAAGCGAAAGGATTTAGTGCGACCATTACACTGTAAAATCATCATTACGAACATGGTAGGTTCAAATTGCCGGGTAGAGTTACCGCGCCGGCCCTGCCTGGAAATCAGTCAAATGTAGTGGGTCACATATGGGTTAATTACTATGTTTAACTTCTTGCACAGCTGGTTAGCAATGGAAAATATAAAAAGAGAGGGGTTTTGCCCCCTTCACAAATAATAATTCAAGGATCGCCCAAAACAGGGAGACCTGCCTATTTGCAGCCTCTTTTCCATAGGGTTTAACAGTTGTCCCGCATATGCTGGCACACAAAATAAAGCAGATTTTTCCCTGCTGAGCCTGGTTTTTACATTTGCTTAACGCTTATGTTACACATCCACAAGATACTCCTGCTTCTACACAGCTCTCAGCTACTGGGAAACCACCCCCCCCACCCCGAACTGCAAAAGCACAATTATTCTCCCTCTAAGAAACACTGGTGTTAATGGGGGAGCTGAAATGCAAGAGCCGTCAGCAGCAGCTTTTTATGCTCGAGCGTGCCTGTTTCCCCAAGTTTTCCGAGCATGTTAATGATCACTAATGCCATGGAGAGCACTGCTCCGACGGCTGGTGCCCTGCGTCAGGTCAGAGACAAAGCAGGCATGTGAAATATAAGCTCCGTCTCCCAAAGCGCTGCTCCATGGCTGACCTCAAGGCTGGGATTCTTTTGAACTAAGGTGGCTCATTGTTTCCTAAGAGAAGTTAAATTGTTGTTTGTGATGATTCCTTGTCAGGGGTTATTGTCTGTAAGGAGCCATAAATATATTGCAGGTAAGTTCATAGGCAATATACACGTTTATGCTCAGGGTGGGAATCCCTCCTGGTGCATGTAGGGCTCTGGCTGAGGGCTGTCCTGCTCTCCCCACCAGAGGAAGTCCCATCTTTACCCACAAGACCAAGTCCCAGCTAAAAAGTTGAACAAAGCCTTCAGTTTTCACCCACCCACCCGCTCCAGGGAGGAAATACCCATCTTGCAAGGAAAGCTCCTGTTTGTGCTGTCCCTTAACAGAAAATCCCTCACTGAAGTCAAGGCTTCAAAGAACTAAAAAAACAAAAAAAAATAAAAAAAAATCAAGAAGCTCCTGACCTTCCCAAGCACTTCTTGATCCCCCAGAACCTGCTGGATGAAGCCTGGGCAGCTTCTGTAGGGTGAGGGCTGCAGGGACCCCATCCCACGGTGGCACCAAGTGACAGGCAGCGAGGACCACCCCAGCTTCTCTCCCTGGCCAGACCTGAGCACATCTCTCTGTTCCATAAACTTTCTGGTAAACCTCAACCACACACAACCAAGTCTTTGGAAACCACCAAGCTTGTTCCCAAAGGCAGTCCAGGGACCTGCACATCGCCCGTATTTCAGCAGCTGTCAGGAGCGACCACTGCTCACTCTCCCTCTTAGATGAACTATTTTCCTTTCCCCAGAAGGTGGAAGAACATCAGGGCAGGAAGAAGCCCTCAGAAATGCCACACTATATAAATAGCCCTATTGGGAGTATGACAAAGGTTCTCTTGTGTTGCTGAACAATAGAGTGAATAATATACAGTTACCCACCAAGATTAGCAATAAAGCAACTAACCACACTAAAGATAACAAAAAAGGGGCCTTTTACAAAAACAGCCTGTTTAAACATGGTTTAAAAAAAAATAATAATTTTGTTTTCAAAGAGAGGAAAATACATAATTCTTTTCACCGCAAAAAGCTTCAAGGCAACTATTCAGGGCTGAAACTTTTCACAGTTAACACATGTGCGGTATCTTCATTTCGGTGGAAGTTACATTGTTTGGCATTGCCAAAAAAAACTGCTTAATTTTACAGCACAATACCACAATTGATCCACCAGAAAATGCAAGAGCCTTGGCACTCTGAAAGTATTAAAATTTAGGAAGGAATAAAATATGCTGTAGGTAAATAGTCATGTGGACGTTTGGGGGCTTTTTTGCCTATAAAAGGACTTGCCATTGGAGCGCAGCTAGAATGTGTGGGGTGAGAAAATTTACCCACAAACAAGGCAATAAAAACTGCTAATCATTTTTAAATGATTAAAATGTAATTAGAAACAGAGTTGGCACAAGTTAAGACAATGCAGTTCTTGTGACTGAAGCGAATCAGGGCTAGTCCTGACATTCTCCCAGCAGACTGGAGGGATAGAAATTGCCACATTTACTCAGGCAAGCAAAGGTTCCCAGGCTCCCAGCACGAGATGGGCAGATACCACCATCCAAGCACCACCAGGCTCAGAGGTTGGCACCTTCCCGGGGCATTAACCCAGCAGGAGAGGTGGCCACGGGGCCCAGAGAGGGGAATGCCTTGATGTCAGGTCCTGCCACAAGCAGGATGGAGTCAGGTACTGACCACTGGTGACAACCCTAGCTTTGAGAGTGGAGGAAACACTTCATTGCTCATCAAGTGGCCCCCTGATTTGGGTAGGGCTTCCCAAATGTGCACCCCAGTAGCCCCAGTGGTATCAGGAGACTCCTTGATCACCATTTGAGGTGATGTGGGAGGGCTGCACGGCTGGCACGCCCCACCATCTGGTGGCTCTCTGGCACGAAAGGAGGCCCCAAATATTCTTTCATGTTCTAGATAATTGCAGGTTAAACCTGAGTTTGTCTGTTGCGTTTTTGCTCCCCCAAAAGCAGAACTCGAGGCCTCTTCGCTCTAGTTTTTCTATGCAGAGAATTAAAACATCATGCAAACCCTGAGTTTCAGACCTGTTTAAAAGTGCTTTTAATTCAATTTGCCTCAAAAGCTTTGGCTTTTAGTGCCTACTTAACACTTGGAAACAAGTTCCTAAATATTCAGCACCCTTTCTCCTTTTCCTGAAAGAATTTTAAAATTACCAGGAGCTTCTCCAAACCACCTAGAAATCGTCCAGCTCCCAGTAAGGCTCTATGAAAGAGTAGAGAATGCCACCTCTTTGCAGCCAGGAGGACGAGGACTTGTCTTTGCTATTCTTCCAGGACACCTCTCCCCAGGTGGGTCAAGGAGCCACAGCTCACACAAAATGCCACATTGGCCCACAGAAAAAGTCTACGAAAATTGATTTGTATTGGGGTCTGCTTGTTTTTAAAACAAGTACTCCTTGATAGTGATGCAGCCTGTCATCACAACTTCCTCCAGCTCCTGCAACCCAGATCTACCCCCCTGCTATTGCCATCCTCACGACTCATGCCCAAGCCCCACACCATCCCCATCCTGCTCCTTCTGAGGCCTCTCTCTCCCCTGGCCACCACTGTCCCCAGCTTCTACTGATGCCTTTGTCCTCACCCCAACCCTCTTGGGACCTGCTGCCCTCCTGCCTTCTCTCTGCATAGCTTCCTCTTCCTTGTGCTGGAAGATCTCTACCTGCACTGCCTGGCCCCACTGCGGGCACACAGGAGATGGTCTCTTCACCCCCACACCTGTCCCCCCGCAGTGCTCCCGTCCCCACCCTGGGGTGGTGGCCGGAGCATCCCCGTGCAAGGAGCCCTGCTTTGTGTGTCTGCGCTGGGCCTTTCCGCGGGGACAATGAACAATGAGAAATTACGGGGCCGTGGCACGTGGCCAGCAAAGCAAAGGCGACTTTCCGATCCTCAGCTGCCAGGCTCTAACAAGTCGTCAGCGAGTCCATGTGGGAGATTTTGCAGAAGGTCCCCAGCGAGGTGTGTTTCCTCCCGCAGATGATGCGCTCAGGACAACCCCTGCCCCAAACAGGCTCCTCACCCTGAAGCGTGGAGGTACAGGACCCTCTTGCCAAAATAGCTGTAGGATCTTATTTTAAACAGACAAAACCCATATTTTACTCTAACCTCATTCTCAGAAATCACTGAACCATTTTAGCTAAAACTTTCCAAAGAAAGTCAGCCTGAGGCTGACACCCTGCAAAGGATATTTCAGCCAGAACAGTTTAAGTTTGGCAAAGCTGTAAGCCACTGAAGGTTTCATAATGGAAATTGTTGAGGCAATATTAACTATAGATGTCCCTCCCCATGCTGCCTACAATACTAATAAATTCCACTGAGGCTGTGAATTCTCCCCAGCTATTAACATTTCGCCAACAGTGTAGATTTTTATATTTGACAAAACACAGTGAAATCCTTTGAAATAAACAGCTACCTGAAGCAAACCTCAGCTCCACTTTCATACCACAGCCAGGACTCTCCTATACATTTGAATTCTTTGTCTCCTCTGTGCCGTAGCTGTAGTACACTATAAATACCCAGCTTTGTCACATAAATGCAAAGTTTTATTGTGCAGTTAGCCTTGATAGAAAGCACTGCTGAAAGTTGTTTAGAAATTAAATATCTAAAACAAGCTATTTTAAAATACAGAGCCCTCACTATTTCATGTCTGAAATGAAGAAATTTCATCTTAGGGAGAGCAAGCTGTCTTTCACACCATATGGCTAATGGTAGTGCATAGCAATTAGCTGGGCTGATTAATGGGGAACAGACTCTAATTTTATGCTTATAATTGAGGCTGCATTTGCACCCCTGGTGCAAATTCAGCACATCCCAACTTCCACTTACAACAGGCAAGAAATCAAGAGAAACAGAATGGTGTGGAGAGAGAGGGTTTTTTTCCCTTCTAGACCCCTAAAGAGCATCAGATTTGCAATTTAAAAGCGTGTTAGCAGCACAATAGATGACAGATTTGTGCAATAGGGTCAAGCGGCCTGGTAAACAAACAGCACCCTCTTACACACATATAGGCAGCAAAGGAAATGGGTAATATCTAATATGAGCTATAAGAAATTTGAATATATCTCCCCCACCCCATCAGGCACACAGCATTTACCTACTATGGTCAGTTGTTTTTTTTTCTACTCCTTCACCTTACAGTTATGAAACACAAAGCAAAGACTAGCACTAAATAAATAGAAGGAGAAGAATAAAGCTTCTGATCCAGTGAATTTTAAGAACAAAGAAAGAGCAAAGTGCTTTAATAAAGGGAATGACTGCACATCTTTCCATGTTCCCAGAACAGAAATAATTTTGCCTCAGTCAAAATATATTGAACGGCTGTAAATCTGTAATGCAGGTATTTGGTCTTCTACTTAAAACTCAGCCCACTATATAAAGTTTTGATTTACTTCATCCACTTTATGTTTCTAAAGTATTTGTGAGAAAATTAACACATGAAAGTAGGTTGTTCTGGCTCAGTGAGTAATTCCTACGTCCAAACTTTGCTGGTTAAGGATCAGGAGGGTACATCACCCAGAACTAACAACATTCAGACCCTGATGCTGCAGGCACTTGGGCATGTGCTTAATTTTACTCACGTGCCCAGTGTCCATGTCTTACTGGTCTGGTACAGGAGAAAAGCTAAAGGCACTTCAGTCTTATCAGGTCAGGGGCCTCCTTTAATATTTCCATGAATTGTTCCTAACTGTGTATCCAGAGTCAAAGTGGTGCTAATTGGGCCAATGAATTTTAGGGCAATTACAAGTTGTCAACATGACTGGGTTTCCATTTGGAAAAGGAGAACTGGCCAAGACTCTTCAGCAAAGCAACACTGCAGCTCTGAACAGCAGCAGAAGCTGAGGCACCTCTTGGAGACACCCATCTGCTGGGATTGTTCTGGAGCTCTAGTGGGTTGTCTTTGGCTTCCTGAAAGAAGCCGAACCTACTGAATGAAGCAGCCTAGAAAAACACAACATGAAAGATAAAATCCCCCAAAATCCTGCAAGCAAGAATTTTGGGGAGGCTGTGCAGGGTTTTGCCCAGGCTGGCAGAGCAAGGAGAGAAGCTCCTTCCCTGTTGGCATCACAGGGTGCCACTTCCAGCAAGTTTTTATCAGGAGGAGATGTCATGGAGGATGAAAACATGCAGATCCCAAGAATGAAAAAACACCCAAAAAATAATAATTAAAAAAAAAATCAGCCAACAGAGAAATTTCAGTCTGAATATTTTGTCAAAGACTCTCCCCTGCAAGGAAACCCTCATCCAAGTTTATTCTCTTAGAAGTGGGTACTAGTTTTTACCCTCAAGTTACTCCTTTTCAGTAAATGTGTTTTGCAAAAGTTACAATGCATGCAATGGCATTTTTACAGTCTTAAAACAACTGATTGTAACAATGAGCTTATGCAAGAATGCCTCGTCTTCCACCAGGGAATTATTTTCTGCCATCGAACAACATGTAACAAATGATTTTTTTAGACATGCAAAAAACACCCACTAACTTTATTGAGACTGAGAGGTCAAGCTCTCCAAGGTGTCAGAGGGGTCTGGGGGAAGATGCTGCTTTCTCTGTGGTAAAAAGGAAGTAGAAGAGGCTTCACCGATTTCAATCAGCCAGAACAGAGAAGGAAGCAGCTGCAGAAGTTTGGGGGAGAAGATATTTGACTGTCCTGAATTTAAGTCACCAACCCTAGGCAGGGTAAGAGAGCACAGGGCAGAGCCAATCTGCACGGGGAAGTTTAAAGAAAATCAAGATGAAGAAGTCTTTTGCATGGAGGAGCATCACCTGCTCCACTCCATCCGAGCAAGGACCTCAAGTGAGCAGCAACCAGGACAAAAAAGCCTCCTGACCTCACGCCTTAATGTGCATCCCGAAAAAAAAAAAAAAAATATTTTGTCATTTTACTGAGGAGTTTTTGTTGGGAATTGGGGGCAGAGACATTTATTGCTAGAAGACTGTAATAGACTGTTAATTTTGGTGAGGAGACCTTTTGCAAGCTACAGTGTCTAAATGAAAACCAGCAGCATTCTGTTAAGAATAACTCTTTATAAATAATTGAAAACTAGTGTGACGACTGAGACCTTGCTGCTAATTACACACACCGAACTGTGTTATTTTGGGATTGTTTAATGCAAGAAAGACAAATTTAAGTCCGAAAATAGCTGCAGGTTCAACCTAGATTTTGAGAGACAGATTCATCTTCTCATCACTAATTAAGTGGAAGCGGGGTATTTCTTACCTGCACATTATTTCATGCGTGAGCAGAACTCGGCACATTTCTGGGTTCTTGTCTTGGCCTTCATATACTATCGCCTAGAAACAAAACACAATTTTCAGTTGTGCATCAGGTTGAGTTTGGAGAAAATAAAAATGCATCACGGTAAGCGAAGGCATAGCTGGAGCTTCAAACCACGGCACAGGCTAAAGAGACCACGGTGTCTCCACAGAACCTGCTCCAAGACTTGCAGCTGGAAAAAACACAAGCTGAGTACAGCTAAATTCCCTCCTCTCTGTTGCACATCTCTTGAGCAGTGTGTAGGATGGGTTTTTTTAGTAGTCAAGACAACCACAATTTTCTTTTCAATTCAGAATAAAATATAAACCTAATAGCATTAAAAGGAAAAAAAAAAAAAAAGGGGGAAAAAAACTCAGCAAGGCTTGGTATACTTTGGGTCCTATTCATTAAAAAAAAAAAAAAGGGACAAAAAAGAGAGAGCTCATGCATTTTTAATTACAAAAGCTGCACAGCCCAGGCATTTTCCTGGTAGCTCCTGAGAAAATGCCTGGGCCTGATTCTTCCCTTGAACCTCATGATCCACCACTTTCCAGAGAGCACCTCTGGAGTTACAGGGATATAAATAAGTGAGGAGCAGGCCCTACCAGAGCAGAGGAGACCAAAACAAACAGAGGATCAACCGGCTTCAGAAATTTGACTCTGAGACAGCACGGGGAAAATCCTTTAAGCTAAAACTGTGGAAAGACAGTGTATTCACATTTCAAGAAGAGTCTACTTTTGCTCCCACCAGCAGAACCAGCGACGAGGGATCGGCATTACACACTAACTAGGTTAGTGCTCACAGCCCCTGCAGGACAGGGCTGCCATCTCATCCCAACAGAGTTATGTTTTCCAACCACCCCTGGTCCCGGGCACGAGACCCCCAGCAGTAAAACAAGAGTGAAAAGAAGTTTCCTTTGCAACAGCATCTTTAGACGGTACTGAGGTTCCCAAATCTTTTAGGGTGCCACTCCAGAGCTGGGATCAGAGTCCCAGCCTTGGAGGGATGACCACCACTCCTGCATGTGAGCATCGGCGCTACCCTTGAGCTTGGTGTGACCTTTTCAGCCTTGAAAACACAGACTTTAAAAGATGAAACTCGGGGAAGAAAAACTCTGCAGGTAAAATGACCTCTGTTATGGGTATCCCTAAAGCTAATGATAAAATAGATATTGAAATTTAATGAGTATGCTATACGGATGAAATAAATTCTAAGGAATGAGACCACTTTGAAATTGAAGTGTGGAAAATACTGACAGAAAAATAAGTTACCTTAATATTGGATGAATTAGGATCATATGAACTGTTTCCCAGTCCTTACAAATATAACCTACTAAAGGAAAGAGGTGTTGTACCTCCAGAGGAGGTAAAAATCTCAAGACACACAAATCTGAAGAAGCATGAGCTGACTTTCAATACCATTTAAATAGTAACATACAATACTAATATTATGCATTATAAAATGATTTAATAATTCCATAAACAGTATCAGGGATGGGTCTGTGTTACCTTACCTTTGCTAGTTTTAATTTTTTAGTTTCAGTTTTGCATTCCTCTAAAACCTGAGAGCCAGCGGGGTTGGGGTTTCACTGCTGATAAAACAGAAGCCTCCACTGTCATTGCCACTAATTGGCACAGAGTTTCACCTGATTTCTGCCCCCTCGTTTCCAGCAGTGAGGCACAACACCTGTGAACCCAGCATTCCTGTAAAGAGGACACATGGAAAGTCCCCCCAGCACAGATACCAGCAACCCCCTGACCCCAGCTGGGACTCCGCCTTGAGGCACTTCCCCCTCAGTGCCCAAAAGAGCTACAAACAGTTTGCAAGAAGCCTTGTAAAGTGGCATTACAGTCATCCCTGTGTTATAGCAGGAGATGGAACAAATTCAGAAGATCTTCATTTCCAGCATTAAAGGGGAAGATGGGAGAAGCATCTTCCAGCCAAAACCAGAGAATCGAAGTAACTGGCTGACACCTGGTGGGGTTGATCAGTGGGGACATGGCAAAGACTCCAGAAAACCCCAAATCAGTTTTCACCTGGTAGTGGGACAGGCCAAGGCAAGAAGGAAGCTGACGGCACTTTTTGGACTTCATCAACAGTTAAAGAATAATTGGCCTCTGAGAACACAGAGCAAGGGGGAAAGAGCAGATCTGCCCCCGAGGCCTTTAGTGGGGACAAGCACCTCCAGTTCCTCATCACCTCCAGGCAATCACAGTGTGACACAGGGTAGCAGGGCCTGAGAGAGGGCTGCTGGACATGCCTTGTTCTTCTCACACTCTTAAATCTTAAAATAAATTTACCCAGTATGGGTTATCTTGTTGCCAGTGGGCCAAGGAAGCACTAGAAATTACAAACCAGAACACAAAATTTACTTTCCTTTTTTCCTCTCCCTTCTCTCCTCTTCTCCCCTTCCTGCTGCTGTGCTTACTTAACCTCCAGGTACCCACTTAAATAACTCAACTAAATAGCAATAATGAACGGGCAGAGTCAACACCGTGGTACATAATCACCTTGTCTGTTGTGTTTAGCATCAGTGATCCCTTCTTTGCGTGCATGACACTCTTCTGCCTTCCTCTACATTAAGGATTTGCTTTTCACTTTATTTGCATTCAATTATAGAAGTTGTACCCGTGCACATTTTGTTTTCTCCACGTTCAGCGCAGCTACTCCCGCATACCCTATTCCTGCAGGAATTTCTAGGAAATTCTAGGAAGCGGGAGGACTTGCTGAGTTAATTTCTGAGCAGCTCATCCCCATCTCCCATTCCTGTGTCCCAATTCACTCGTGCGAGCGGGTGTGTAAAGCACCAACTGTTTACTCCCATGAATGGCTGCCCCAGAGCACGGCAGATACTCGACCGCCTCGCAAACCGCGCTGCTCTAAAACATTAATTCTACAATTAGTTTCAAAAGGGAAACAGGAACTGCTAAAGTTTCAGATCGTTAGAGCTGCCAGAAGTATTTTTACAGGAAGGGTCTACTACGTTACTGTTGCGAAAATGTTTAACTCTCGGATTTGAAAAGGTACTCCTCTTAAGAAAAATATCTTAATTTTTTTTTTTAATTATGTTTTTTTTAAAGTTCAGGCTTTAAAACAGGGTGATTGTGTTGGGATTCCCTGTCACACCAGCATCGTCGTGATTTTGTCAAATGGGGATCACATTAATGAGAGATAAAGTGAAAGTTACAGTGCATAAACTTAGACCACAGCAGAGCTAAAAATAAGCCTGCAAATACACATTAGGGTTGCACAACAGAACACCAGCAGAGGAAATGCAAAATTATAGACTTTGTTTTTTTCTTTTTGTTTACTTTGTGTAGTTTTAACTTGGTGTTGTGTCATAAGCATTTGAAAATAGCTTTTCTACTCCTGAGCAACTTAAACATTTCCCCACAAAATTCATCTTCCGTTTTGCAAGTAGTTATTCACCCAAGTAACCTTTCCACAAGAAGTCCCAGCATGTAACAATCACTCGTGCACAAGCGGATTTCAAAATCAGGTCCCGAAAAATTGGTGTCAAAAATATAAGATTTCCTCACTTCCATGTAAACAAAAGCTGCATAAAAAGTTAAATTAAATGCAATTCGCTGCTTGCCAGCAAATAAAAATTCCTAAATTGGGCGCATCGCAGTCAAGTGCGTCCAGCGATTTGCCTAAACTTTTCAGCGACAGAGCACACTATAAAAAAAAAAAAATTAAAAAATTAAAGATAAAAGGAAGGAGAGTAACATAAAAGTCAAGACTACGGTTCTCATATAATCCACTTTTTCCCCAATAAAGACAGCAGGATAAAGCAATAAAAGAGTTGATAAATAATTTGGAAAAATATAGAGCCAGATTTTGTCCTTAACCATTCCTGACTAAATCCAGATTTGTGCTGGTACAAGTGAGGGCAGAATCATCTTGTGGTGTCGGTTTGCCAGTCAAGCAATCCTGCTTTCGGAACTGGACGAAAAACAATCTTGAAGGAATGAGATCATGGTCATTATATTACTCAGTTATGTCATGGCCTTGATTTTAAAAGAGTAAGAGAAGGAGAGAAATCACCAACATGCATCTAAACCCACTTGCTTTCAAATTCCTCGGCTGCTTCACAAAACAAAGTATCTCCTTTACAGAAATAAAGGAGAAGGAAAAACTCATTAAAATTAGGGTCTTTTCCAAAACAGAACTAAAATGATTTGGAATGACATATATATGGCCGTACACACAGGGAGAAAATAAAACCCTGGCCCCACCGAATTCAATAGGCGCTTTGCAATTGACTTCAGATGGGCCAGAGTCTCACCCAGGGAGGATTAGGCTTGTATCCACTATATATCTACACAGAAAATACTGTGAATTACATTTATTTGGCTTCAAATCTTTAACCCTTAGTTACCTGAGGTTTTACCCCTTCCCCCAGCAAAATTTCAACTCATCCCAGTGAGGTTTATCCCAGACAAGCAGCGGAGTTCTGGTCCCAGGGAGAGGACAGGGAGTTTTTGCTCTGTCTCTCAACGCACAATTCAGAAGCATCTAATTATTTTATCCAGTCTCTCTCTGCCTTTGATTCACAGCCTGCTTATCGACGTATTCACATGAATTAAATAAATTTATCTCTCCTAATATGTTCATTTTTAATGGTTTTCAAACATTCACATGGAAACAGCTCTAGCGTAAATATCCCAGAACAAATGGCTGTATATTATACAGGAGGGAGCAGTTGGGCTGCCAGACTGGGAATGCACCAGGCCATCTGGCTCAGGCAGTCTCTCCAAAATCCTCAGCTTTGTTTTCACCCTCAGACTCCAAACAACACATTTTCCACTGTGATGAGTTTACATTTTCCCAAACACAGGTCCTGATCATGCATGCAAATTCCAAACTTCTCCATTCCTCTCTGTACAAGAAAATTAAAATCACCTGCGTTTCTGACATCTCACCAAAGGCACAAGAAAGCTGCTAAAATCTGGTGCAATGTAAACTTTCCCTGTCATAGGGGTTAGGTTTTGTTTTATGTTTGTGTGAAATTTCTCTGAGTCTGCTGAGGCTTCTCTGAACTTATTGATAACATTTTTTTTTCCCATGCATGTAGCTGCTAGAGAAGGGCCATGCCATGCACAGAATAGGAGCTGATCAAATATCTGCAGACATCAGAGAATGACAGAGAATGACAGAAAAACTATTTGCATCCGGAGTTACAGTACTGAAAAAAAAGCAAAATATAAACAGAGTTTAAGATTTTTGACTCATGAGGACTCTCAGAAATAGACAATAGCAATCGAGCAAAACTTATGATTCTTAAGATGCCTGAGCCATATTAGCATCCGTTATATCTTATGGATGAGAACGGCTGAAGGAAAAATGGGTGGGGAAGAAGTATTTCAGATTTATTTCCTCCATCTTTCCTAATAGTGAAATATCTCAACTTTATGAAAATACAGCCAAAGAAATAGAAGGCACCTCTTCTCCATAAATATATTAAAATCCTTAGACTTGCCTAAAAAGTCCGGGTTTATTAGAGCAAACATATTTCACATTTTGCAGGCAATTTCAAAATGCATCATTGTTAGAGCCAGACCTACTGCGGGAGGAGCTGCTGCTTTACGGAAAGCAACAGCTATAAAGTTTGGGATCCTACAGGGTTTTGAACACATTAGGAATGTGATCCTGACATAAAATGAGGTGCCAATATAACGTAAAAGAAAATTTAATTAAGCCAGTTTTGACAATGAATGCTGTTACCCAAACTGAAAAAAAGAACTTCCCCACCACATGAATGATTTGTGTGTAGTATTTACAATTTTTAAATGATGGGGACACGTTTTAAGACCGCTGAAAGCCAAGTAATTCCTGTCTCACCCAGCGCTTCTCCGGGGCCACCACCAAAGGCCAAGCGCGTCATCCCAAATGCAACTCAAAATGATGCACTTTGAACCAATCCTGCCGGAGTTTCCCGTTTGGAAGTCCCACAGCCCACATTCCCAAGGAGCGCACGAGCAGCTGAAGCTCATGTTTTGGGGTAGAGCCTGCACAGTTCATCCTACAGCCCAGATCTGCCCTGGGATGCAGCTCACAACAAAACTCTTGGTTACTTCAGTAGCGCCACTCTCCAGCCCCGCTTCCCGTCCTGCTCCACAGCTGACAGAGAACACACACACGCGCACCAGGACGTGTGGATCCCTCTGTTCCACCCATGACAGGACTCCTGCTCCGAGTTTCTTAGCTGGGCACAGCCACATGAACAAACCCCTGACTTACACAGATCAAGAACACTTAGGAGAAGGAACATCTACTCTTTGTTACATACACAGCCCTCAGCACAGCCAAGCCCTGCCTACCTGCTGGTAGAATACATGCTGCTGATGGGACATTCACATTAAATCTCTGAGCAGCAATCCTATGTACAGAAATCTAGGTCTGATTTGCTTTTATCTTACTTAACTTACTAATCTGCAACCATACAAAACCTTGCAATTTGTAACTGTGAGACAAAGAGAATACATATAAATCTGACGTGTCCATATTTAAAAAAAAAAATAATATAAAAAAAGCCACAGATACTTTCCTGTATGATCTGGGGAACCTAGCTCATTCAAGCTTTGCTTCTGTGGGATTTTTAATTTGCCACCAGAAACCTCAGAGTAGCTGTAATTTTAGTCTGGGAATTCACAATTATCGAGTGTGTGAATGTGTGTGTGAGGACTGAGAAGATACTTGCCAGCTGAAACGTGTACGCTTCTGCAACAGTTTCATTTAAAAGTAATCATTTCATTATCCAATTTGTTCTGAGCGTCGTGCATTAAAATACTACACCTTCAAGTAGACTGACAATATATATTTAACTTTCATTAAAAATTAAAGAATTTTCAGACAGTCTTTGCAATATTTAATTACAGTTTGATGATTTGAAAGTTACTTGAGAATCTTCTATATAATTCACTGTCATAAAATATAAATGATATATTCAACATTTGGGTGAGCTTCTGTCATGTGTTGTACTTCACTTCCTAATAAGCATTCAGTAACCGACGCGATCCCAACTCTGCAATAATTTCACTTTTAAAAAGAAAGAATTAAAACAGAAGAAGGAGAAATTAGCGTCCGGCCCCCAAAAAAATTCAGAGCGACACATGCCACAGTTTTGACGTGACAATGCCCTATTTTTCATAAGCAATTATAGTCATGTCTAAAGAAATTGTACGCATGAAATTAATACGTAAGCAAACATGTTTGTGTCTAAAATAGCCTTTCGCTCCCTGTTTTCTAATCTAAGTTCAGAGAGCTTTTGTTCTCAAATCCCCACTTCTCAAACCCGCAGCACTTTCCCCAAAATCTGTAATTTGCACTAACTTTGTTTTTCTAAGACTTCCTGAAATCAGAGATATTTTTTTTTCCTTCTTCTTCATTGTGAGCGTGCTTTAAAGCTACACGGTAGGTTTTACAAATAAACTGTATCTCGGGGATTTTTTCCCCTTTCTCTCCAAAGACCCTCTGATGACTTGATAATAATGAGAGACCAAGAGGTCAAACAGTGCCTTAGGATGAACTCTTCATATGCAAGATGCCTTTGTTAAGAAAATTATTTTGTATCCATTGCTCTCCATGAGTCCAGGGCTCTGTTTTCAACAGGATTACGAGCAGAGACTTCTGCATTTCCGTAACGATAGGAAAGCTTTTTAAAGATAATAATTATTGATAGTCTCTCTCACACTGTCTACACTGAAATACACAAGCTCCAAAAGGACTAAAAAGAGTTCATCTATCAGGAAGATTTGGTTGCTTTTAACAAAAACTGACCAATTTATGCCTGAAAAACAAGGAATGACAGCAAACACTTTCCAGGGGTTTTTTATGAAGAAGGGTATGTTGCTGCTGTTTTAATTCCTGCAGGGAATGGGCTCTGTTTGGAAGTGTACAGTGTAACAGAGTTCAGATGCACAGTGGATTGTCTAGCAAAATTCATCCAAGTTCCTTTTTTCTTTTTTTTCTTTTTTTTTTTTTTCTGTTGAAAGACAGTCTTCAATAGCAGGAAGAGATGTTTTGGGACCATCAAAGAGAGTTTTGTAAAACAAACTCAGCCCTTAGAGCTTTATGTTTTTATGTTTTACTATAGAAAAGAAACCCAAATACAAGCCAAGAGTTTTGTGTCTACAGACAACATACAGGGATTGACTTTTCCTATCGGTACAAAAAAAAACCTTAATGTTTTTCTTAAATAAAATTTAAGAATTTTCTTTAATAAGTAAAACAGACTAGGAGGGGAAGAAACATATTTTAAGGATGAAAAGGCTTAAAAGCAATCCCAACTATTTGAAAGAAACGTATTCTATGAGGAAAATATTCTGACAGGAGCAGAAGAAAAAGCCAAAGTAGCAATTAAAAAAAATAAATAAATAAATAAAAGAGAGAGAAAGAACCGATTTGTTCAAATAGTGCCTTTGTAACAATACTGGTTTTAAACAGAAAAGCGTTTTTTACAGGTATGCACGCACGTTATTACTCTGTTTGGGAGAATAAAGTGCAAGCGTAAAATGAGGATTAATTCCACTGACAATCCCTGCTGTCCTCCCGAGTCCGACAGCGAGCTCGCTGCTCCCCGCGCCGCGATTCGGGAACTATTCCGACATGCAAACGTGTCACGATACAATCGCTCCTCCTTTAACCCACGGACCCGGCGGCAGCGCAAAGAACGGACGGACCGACAGAGCCCCGCGCCGGGGCAGCGGCTTGTGGCGGCGGCGCTCGGGGGCTGGCGGAGGCCGGAGGTTAATTCTTATTAATTAAGCGGCAAATCCAGCCCCAGCCCTGGCTGGAATGGCTGGAGGGTCGCCTGTATTTTTCTCCCCCAGCCCGGCGGCAGGCAGGGGTCCCGCGGGGACCCTCCGCGCCGCCCCGCAGCCCCGACGCCGCAGAGAGGGGAGCGCGGCCGTGCCCGCGGGAGGCGGCGGCCCCTTCCCTTCCCTTCCCCGCCGGGGCAGAGCCGCTCCGCCGCGGGGGCGGGTTTCGGCTCCGCGGGCCGCCCCGCCGCGCTCCCGGGGGCCGCCCCGACGGCTGCCATCCCCCCCGGCACCCCCCTCCTCCACGGGCGTTCCGCAGCACCCACCTGCTTGGTCATGGAGTCGATGAGTCGCACGTAGAAATCCTGCTCCGTCCTGATCCCTGAAACAAGGCAGAGGCGTGAGAAGCGGGGCAGAGCGCCTGGGCTCGCCCGAGGGCTCGGGCCCTCCGGGGCCGCCCGTGTCCCCGCAGCGCCCCGGCACCGAGTGTGGGGGTGCGCGGAGCGGAGGGGAGCCGGGGCAGCGGCTCCCCGGCCTCTGGTGGGTTCTGAAGCCGCAGAGGCGGCGGGGGGCGACGGGGCTGACACCGGGGGCTCCCAGCCCTTACCATTGCTGTAGAGCAGCTGCAGGCGATAGTGGATCCCGTTGTTGGTCTTTTCACTGTTGGCTTCCTGATGTCAAAGAGAGCGCGGGAGGCCGGAGGGAAAAGGAAAAGAGTATCAATGAAGTTTCTCCATCATTCGCGCGCCGGGTGCCCCCGGGGCTGGACGGGGCAGCTTTCAGCCCTCTCTTCTGCCCCGGGCATAGCGAGGGATCGGGGACACCCCCTCCTCGTCCGCCCTCTGGGACAGGGGAAGAGTGAGGCGCCCGGGAGGCGGCGGTGGCTCCCGGGACGAGCCGACGCCGCGGCCCCGGGGGAGCGGAGCAGAGAGGAGGGCCCGGGAGAGGCCGCCGAGCCCCCGCGGGGCACAAGGCTACTCACCTTCTCCTTCTCCACGAAGCCCACGAAGGCAGTGCGTTCGATCTCCACGGGCTGCCCCTGCCGGTCGTACAGAGCCAGGACGAAGTGGAAAAAGTTGGACTTCCTCAGGTTGGAAGGCGGCTGTTTCTCGAAGTGAGCCCGGGCCAGACCCACTCCGCTGGGACCAGAAACATGCGAGTTAGCAGCAGCCCCGACGATGCGGCCTCACGCCCCCCGAGCCGACTCCCAGGCCCGTTCCTTCCCCCTCCGGGACCCGGCTGGGCCCCCCCCGGGGCTTAGCATCTTCCCCTTCCTCGAGTAGCCCCAGAGCTTTTCCCTCCGGGCGCGGGGAAAGGCTCAAGTTCCGAACCCCGCGGAGCCCCGACTCCATCCCTCCCTGAAGCGATCCCGAGGCCCCAAGCAGCCCCCCCGGCCCCGGTACCCACCAGCCCTCCCCAGGGGCCGTGCCCGCCCGCAGCCGGCCCTGCATGGCGGCGGAGCCGCGCTCAGCGCCGCCGGCGCGTTGCCCCGCGGAGCAGCATCGGTCCTGCCACTTCTCAAACTCGGCTCGGAGCTGTCACCCCAGCGCCCATGTGCCTTATCTTGCAGCCTCAGTCCTGTGAGCCTTTCCTCCCGCGCCGGAGCGGTGGGTAAACACCGAGCCCAGGAGACAACTTGAAATATTTCAGGGTTGTCCCTGCAGAAACTTTCCCTTCCTTAGAGGGCTCCAAAGAGAGGGGTGCGGGGCGAGGTGGGAGACACAGGGAGATGTCAACATTAAACTGATGCCGGCTGATGCCGGCTCCAGGGCTCAGGCTGCGAATCCGGTATCAGGGTTTGGTTCGTGCCTTTTTTTTTTTTCGCGAGGAAGAGGATGGGAAGAAAGAGAAATAAGAGAGAAAGCGAGGCTGGGTGCAGCTTCGCCAAAACCACCTCCTATTTGGAGTGACTTCTTTTTAAAAAATCTAAGATAAGTGACAGTGGTTTTATTAAGGGGATTCAAATTAAATTTCTCCTGGAGAAAGCTTTGCAAACTCCCTGCTTATCGGAGGAAAATAAAAGGAGCTGCTCATTGTGACGAGGATAGGAAAGCGAGGTAGAGAAATATATTTTGGATACATCTGTGCACAACTCGCTGCTTATCGGAGGAGGAAAGTGTCATTTGGAGATCTCAAGACTAAATCAGCAGCAAACATAGTTTTGAAAACTCCTTCCTCCGAGCGAACACAAGGGGCCAGAGAGATTAAACCCACCTATCCGTACCTAGTGAAACTCGCTGCTTCCTTTATTATTGTTATCATTATTTAATAAAAAGTCATTCCTACGGGACAATAGGGATAAATATTTAACTGGCGACATCTACGCGAAACTCACTGCTGGTAGCAGAGCTGCAGGGCAGGGGTTTTGTTGGCGCGGGGGGGGGAAGGCGCTGCCCGCGGGGAGCAGTGCTGCGGGCGGGGAGCGCCCCGGGGCGCGGAGCGGGGCGCGGAGCGGAGCGGGCGCGGAGCCTGCCTACCTCTGAGCGGCCGTGCTGGCGTCCAGGACGCCGGCTCCCTGCATCCACGTCCGCACCGCGTTCATCCCCGCGCCGAGGGGCTCTTCCTTCATGCTGCTCCCACTCCGCTGGATGCTTTCCTGAATCCCAAACATGAATCAGAAACAACAGCGCAAATCTTCCTTCTTTACTCGAAATTTTAAAAAGTGATAAAATCGCCAGGCGGACTGTTATATGTGGGTTTTTTTGATTTCTCTCCTTTTTCTCTCTCTGCAGCTGATCTCTGGAATCAAAGCAAGTCGGAGAAAGCAATCACAGGCACGGACATTAAAAAAAAAAAAAAATCCAGAGGCAATCAGAGCCCGGTTTTGTTGCTGCTGTTTGCTGCGTGTGCAGTTTGTTTGGGTGCTTGGAGGGGCTGGCGGGGTGCTGGGGGCTGGTTGCAGCGCTCACAAGCCGGAGGAGTACTTGAAGTCCCTTTTGTATGAAGACACCCCTCGGATGGCAGCAGGAAAAAAAAATCTCAGATGGCAGTTTAAGAAACAATAGGACGAACGGGAGCTGCGGCAGGCTCTGCTACATCAAGTGTCATTTTCCAGTGACAAGAGAGGCAAGTCCCCCCCCCTTCTCCCCTCTCTCTTTTCTTTCTTTCTTTTCTCCCTCTTTCTTCTCTCCTCTCCCAGCCGAAGCGCTCTCCGCTCCTCTCCTCTCTCCTCCCTCCTCCAGCCGCGCAGGAAGCGAGTTGCCGGAGCCGGGCGCACGCCGGGAAAGGGAGCGAGAGGGGCGCACCCGCGGCGGCGGCGGCGCGGACGGACGGCCGGAGGGAGACCCTGGGGCTCCCCGTGCCCCCTCCCTCTCCCGCAGCGCCGGGCGGACTCGCCGTCTCTCCCTATGGGAGCCACTTTGACTGTCCCCGCCGCCGAACACGAGCCCCGCAGCCCCGGCGGGCGGGGGGCGGTGCCGCTGCGGACACGCCCCCTCATTTGCATCGCGTCACCGCCCCGCCCCGTCCGCGCCGCCGCCAATGGGCGCCCGCGAGTAGCCGCGGCGGGGGCGGGGCCGCGCCCCCTCATTAGCATAGCCCCGCCCGGCCGGCCCGGCCGACCCGCGGGGAAGTTGCCCCGGACCCCCCCGGGGCGGGGGGACCGACACGGGCAGGGCCGCGCCTTTGTTCGGCGGCGGTGGGGCTCGGGGATCACCGCGGGGGACACGGAGGGGCTCGTTCCCCGAGCGCCGGGGCCGGCCCTCGCCGTGAGGGCTCCGCACTCCTCGCCCCCGCACAGCCCGCACCGCCGGCACAGCCCGAACGCGGCACCGCGAAGTGCGAAGGTGGTCGAGCTATCCCCGCTCCCTTGGGGATCCCCTGACAGCGCCAGGCTGCCGACCCCGACTGCCCGAAGCTGGGGATGCCCTGTGCCCGCCGGCCCCTGCCCCGCCGGCCGTGCCCGCTCTACCCGAGCCCGGGGAGGAGAGGCCGCCCCACGCAGCGGGGTTATCCCTGCTGGAAACACGCGTGGGGGAAAACTTCCCCACCGCAAATCCCCGCTGGACCCTCGCCGCTCGCCCTGGCTCCTACTCCTCTCCCGGGGAACGCTGCGCTGCTCTGCGGCACAAGCACTCGATTTCCGAACAGGACGGTTGGCAGAGAAAGTTCCTTCTTTTTGGTTGTTTTGTTGTTTTTTTTTCCTAGGAAGTCCGATTTTTGTTTTCCTAGGGAAAATAATAATAGTAGTAAAACCAATTCTTGCCCTCGCTAGGGAAGAGCCGGGCTGGTTGCGCGGCGGCGGAGCGGGCGCGGTCCCGCACTTCTCCGCGGGCTCCCCGACCTGCCGCCTGCCTCTCTACCCGCATCACCCTCCAACCTTTCCCCGCGCAACTCGTTCCCGTGAGCCCGGGATCTGGCCTCTGTCACGGGCTCTTGCCGCCGATGGGAGCTCGCTGTGCCGGCTGAATGGGTTATGCCTCCCCAAACACTGCCGTGCCCATCTTTGCACGTATAATGAAACAAAACTCCGTGCATCCCGGCAAGCCGGGCGACTCGCTCTCTCCTGGGCGATGTCACACCGCAGAGGCTTGAGGGGGATCCCCCGACCCGTTGTGTGGAGGGTAATCTCTGAAGTGTCTGCGTTCTCTCTGAATTGCTCCCGTGTCCATCTATCCCCCCACTCCGTGCTCCGAGGTGCGGGAGATGCTGCCCCGGGAGCGGCGGGCGGCTCCCACCCGCCCCTTCAAGGGGCTGCAGAGCTCCGTGAAGAGAGCGGGCTGCCCGAAGCCCAGCTAAGGGCCCAGAGAACAGCCAGCCTCAGTGCGACACGCTCTGAGCACCGCTATACAGATTCAGAGGCAACCTAAGGCAGCCCGATAACTGTATAGGACCCTGTCCCAGCCACCTGTACATCACCTGGTGTGACACAGCCGCCTGAGCCCACAGCTAAGCCTCGGGCAGAGAGCTCTCCCTCCAAATCAGGCACAGAGCCCGTTGCCAGCACCTCGCTGGCACTGAGAAACTGCGCCCGATCTTTGGCTTTAGGAGAGTCCACACACGAAACATCCCCATCCCAAGCTTGCTGTGATCCCACACAGGAACTGTCGCAGATAGCAAGTTTTCACATTCCCCGAAGATGATATTTGAATCTTCTCATAATGCTACTGTGTCATATCGCAGGGATATGTGGAAGAACACGGACATACTGCCGCACATGAATATTTACACCATAGGTATTGCATAGGAGCAGTTTGGCTCCTGCAGTGCTCTGTCTTATTGGTCTTCCTCCGGCTGCTGCTGTATCAGTTGTATCATATCCAGCCTAAATGCCTCCATGGTGAGATACATTTTGCAATTAAAAGCTATTTGCACCTGCACTGATTACTCCTTTCCCAGGGCAGGGATCTGCCCAGGGAGGAATAATGCATTTGAATCAATATACCGAGCAGTTGGCAGATTTTGCCCTTCAAATCTGTTCAGGGGATCAGGGGACCGTTTCCATGCGTTTTCCTGGATGCTGAAAGGAACAGCATCCCAGCAGCAGTGTGAGGGCACCTCCACCGAGCAGGGACAGCCAGCCACGACATTAAGAGTGACACGTTCTCCACTGCTTTCCTCCTTATAGAAGATTTGTGCCTCTGTGTCCAACACACAGGAAGGTCTGGGAGTCTCCTGCTGAAGGCTGGGGGAGATATCCCACCTGAGGCTTACGGATGTTCTCAAAGCCAGCAACTAATTGCTACCGGGACGAAAGAGTTAAACACTGGCTCGACCCCCGCTGGAGGAGTGTGAAAGAAAAGCAGAGGGAAACAGGGAGGGGGTGAGAAAGTCAGGACTTTGGGGGTAAAAAAAAAAAGGGGGGGAGAGAGAAAGTGAAAAAACTAAAATAAAGTAAAATTTAAAAAAAGAGCTGTCACCAGGCAAGGAGACTTCTGTGCTCCATCCACCCTGCAGAGGCCAACCCTGCGTATTGAGGCTTTGATTTTTAAAGAATTCCCAGTTGCTTTTAGCACTCACTTTCTGCCCCCTGCCTGAGTCTGCTCTCTGGACCACCACGGTCTGACTGTAGCAGCACACAGACCACTGTCAGGCTGGTTATGAGGCCAGAGCATATTCATGTGGAAAGCTGGGTCTGTCCTTTCCTCAGCACGGCAAATGGAGCTGGAGGACACTCCTCAGCCCGCCACGGGCTCAGTGGACTGGCTGGGACTCGGCATTTAACTGTTTTGCTGCAGAAGGAAACTTGGGCACGTTGCAGCGAGGTTTCCCTGCAAGCCCGAGTTAAATGCTCTCAACGTTCAAGGCAGAATAAAACACACACAGACTTGCAGGCTGCGATTTTCTCCCAGGGGTGAGCAAACGCTCCGCTCCCAAAGCGAGCGAGAACCGCGCGGTTGAGCCGTGGATTTTGCCCGGCAACACAAAGCCATGAGCTGTGGTTTTGCAGTACAGGCAAGAGCTGTTTACAGACAGGACCTGGACATGGTCACAGTTTCCCTGGTCATCACAGATAGCAGGGATGGGGCAACGCTGAGATCCAAATGCCAGTGAAAGGGAACAGAGGAGGTAAAGGCTTGTCCTATGTAGAAGAAAACAGGGCTCCTGGGGAACAACTGGCTTTGAGGCCTTTGAAGAAGGGGGCCATGGAAGGAGGCCTCACTCCAGAGGACAAACGCAAACTCTACGAAGCTGGAGACAGAAAGTCCAGAGCACTGGAGTCTCTCTTGCATAGGGAAAGGTCTCTTCCCTGCCCTGAAGCCGTTTCCAAGTGAGCCCAAGGCCCCTCTCGCCTCTGACCTGGAGTTTATCCAGGACAACTCCCTCCTGCTGCCTCCAGTCCCTGAGCTCCCAGCACCGAGGGGACAGTCAGGCCTCACTTCCCTCTGCCCAGACTCCAAAGGAGGGAAGAAGTAGTTGGAAGTGGGAATTTCTGAGAGAAAAGCCTTCTGCTCCCTCCTCCCTGACCTTTGCAGCTGGATGAGGTTCTCCCAAAGGGATCACGCTCCTTCCTGCCCTTCCTGGGAGAAGGCAGATGAACAACAGACTCGTGCCGATGGGGGGAAAGGGAAAAGCAGCCTCTCTTCTCGAGGTGGGACCAAAAGCAGAGCACTGGGGTCCTGAGCACGTACCTGCACTTTTCTGAGGGTTTGGGAACAGTTCACTTTTAGTCTCCCCAGCAAAAATGCTTTCCATATCTATTTTCCTTATGGCCAGTAGGCTCCTGTTTTGATACAAAGACTTCCCATGCACAGATAAACCCAATATCTGTCCTGGGAGGTGATGATGGCACTGTTTAGGTACTTGGGGTGTTTTATTCCTCCTACCTGGCTTGCTCCTGGGGAGAAGGACAAGACTAGAAAAAGGCTCAGAGGACTGGGATATGATGCTCTGCCTGTCCTGTTCAGGAGGAAGGAGACTGGATGCCTTTGTCATGTGGTGGTGACAGCACCCCACTTTTACCCCAACTGCCATGAAGAAGCAGTAGAGGGCAACCTGGATGGAAAGGTTCATCAAGGAGCTTTCCTCCTCTTGCCTTCCTTGAGGGACTAGGGATTCCCAGGTTGCCCCCAGGCTAAGATGGGGCGTTGGGGCTCTTCCTCCAGGTCGGGGTTAACTCCTGCGAGTCGGAAACAGCGGGGTTCTGAGGGGACCATTTGCCCACCGACCTTCAAGAGCCGGCGGAGAAGGGGGGACCCACCTCTGGGAGCCCGGGGGTGGAGGGGTGCAGGACCCTGGGGCAGGGTGGGCAGGGGGGTTGTCAGACAGCAGCAAGAGCCCGACAGAGTGAACCCTCTCCCAGGAACTCGTCAGAAAGAAGGTGGGAGGATTACGAGGCCCCCAAGCTCAACCCCCCCCGTTACTACCCGGGGCAGCAGCCCCCCATGGCAACTCCCCGGGAGCGGGGGGAGGATTCGAGCAGAGCTGCGGAGTCACGTCGGGGTGAGCCCTGCGCGGGGCTGCAGGAGCGGGGCAGGGGAGGGAAGCCCAGCTCGGGTCCCGCTCCGCGGAGGGTCGGGGGGTCCCCGCGGTGCCCCCGCGGCCGAGCCCGGACCCCCGGGGGCGGTGCCGGGGCCGCGCCGCGTGCCCACGGCTCCTCCTGGCGGCCAAGCGGGGAATTGCGCCCGGCGGCGCCGCGGGCACGGGGCATCCCGGGGGGACCGTCCTGGGGGCCCAGCTGATGGGAAAAGGGAACACTGCCCCTACGAGGGGAAACCGCCCTCCACTTTCACCAGTTAAGTGCAGACGAAATCTGTTTCCTTAGTACTGTGGGCCTGTCGGAGTGGATGCTCCGAGGGCTGGAGCACCTCTCCTGTGAGGACAGGCTGGGAAAGTCGGGGTTGTTCAGGCTCAGTACTTAAAGGGGGTTTGAAAAAAAAAAAAAAGAAAGAATGACTTTTTACACAGGCAGATAGTGATAGGACAAGGGGGAACGGTTTTAAACCAAAAGAGGAGGGATTAGATTAGATGACAGGAGGAAATTCTTTACTCAGAGGTGGGTGAGGCACTGGAACAGGTTACCTAGAGAAGTTGTGGATGCCCAATCCCTGGAAGTGTTCTAGGCCAGGCTGGATGGGGGCCCTGGGCAACCCGATCTAGTGGATGGCATCCTGCCCATGGCAGGAGGATTGGAACAAGATGATCTTCAAAGTTGCTTCCAACCCAAACCATTCTGTGATTCTAGGATATGCTGGTGGAAATGGCGCTATGTTATAGACAACTGCAGATTTTTGATCCCTACAGTACTCACACAAGCTTGCAATACCAGTTTATGCTGGCAGGCACTGGACAAATCATGTTTCTTTTATCACACAGAACCTTGCTACGATTTTTACATTGTCAGTTCAGCAAAGCATGTAAACATATAATCAACTGCTATTGGCTTCAGGGAGATGTAAGAGCATGTCTACAATTGAAGAGTGAAGGGAGAAACCCAGAGGTGTGCACTCCCTCCCTCTAAGAGGGTGAGTTTAAGCATATTACATGGAATGGATTTAAATATCCACTAAAGTTGTCACACACTTTCCTGAATGAAGACTGAATATTATCAAAAGTATTTATGTGACTCTGGAATCTGTATCTCCTTTTAAACACTTACATGAACTGTGAGGACTTCGCTTCTCGGGATTTCAACTTAAAGGTGCACAAGCTCCTTTGAAGGATGCCCTCCAAAATCTCAGGCTATTCCATCAAATTGGGGAATTAAAGATTCGATTCTTGGTAGGTTGTAAGCGTTATGTTTTCTATGTCTAGGACCGGATTGCTCAGGATTTGGCTGTTCTTTTTGTGCTGACCATTTCGGAACCTATTTTCTCTGTCATTCATGTCAACATCAGAAGGTCTTACAATTTCAGCAGAAGCAGAACTAGGTTCATCTGGCTCAGAAATTTGTCTGGAGCCACAGGCATACCTTTGACCAGTGAGATTTTACCAGAACACAGCACAGAAGTGCTTTGGTTGCAATGAAGTTTAAGATACCAAGACAGACTCACGTTTATATGTACTTTCCAGAGCTTTGGACAACTTGAACTTCAAGTCCCAGCTTTCTGTGATCCAGATCAGGGGATTTTTCTTTTCATCTTTGTGTAGGATCTGTGTGACTCGAGGCAGACCAAAGACATCCACCTGCTCTTCTCATGTCCCTTCTCAGGACTTTTTGTCAAAAATATTCAACCTGTGTGAAAAAGTAAGAAAAGTTCTGGTAAAAAGATACCTGGACAGTGCTGGTTACATGGGAAGGAAGGGAATTCATTAGGAATTCTGTGTTATTTTGTGTTAGTTATAAAGTTTGTACCTGTTTCAAAGTCTGCATTTTAGCAAAGCTAAAGTGTGCTTAAACACTCTTACACGTGAAAATTTCTTGGAAGTTGCCGTTCACTAACTAGCACTTGTGGGGGAAGTGAGACATCATAGTCCTTAGTGAAGCTCAGCTCATGCTGAATTGCACAGGAAAGGGGCAGCCTGTCTGAGCAGGCATCTGTGTGCACGTGTGTTTGTTCCATATGCACACACATTCATTATGGATGACATACAAATGCTGCTCATGCTTCCTGAGCAGACTGTTATGGTAAGGCACACATCCCACTGATCTCACTGCAGGGCTTAGGAAGCATTCAGAAGCCTCCAAAAATGCGTTACAAACGATGTATGGAGAAATAACTTCCTCCAGCACTGAAACAGTCATTGTCATGGTGTGATGAAGGAACTGTTAAACAGACACGGCAGCAACACTGGAGCTGGAGTCTAGCCAGGATATTTCAAGCAACTTGTAAAAAGTTCACTGATTCTTTAATGGCTCCACCTGGTCAGAGCAGGATCTCTGGTTTATGTGCCTTCCAGAAGATATGCTGCAAGAAAAGTGTGTCTTAGATGATATGAATCAAAGCGGTTCCTCTAACATTATGTTGGTCTGGAATAGCTGTTGACCTGATGCAGTGTTAATGGGAACATTTATTTGTTTCTTTATCACTACAAAGATGTCATATATACTTACCCTGCTGCTGCCACTGTTCCCAAAGGGCTGTCAGCACCAGAGTCATTATAACATGACTGCCGGAGGTAATTTTTTTCCCCCCTCACAAATTTCTTCAAATGATTCTGCAAAGAGAGAAAGAACTCAGGTACAAAAATTGTTGGTAAAAGAACAGTGCAGTGTGATGTGGGCCAGAGAAGGTCCCCTAAATGTCTGCCAGTTTCTGCTTTTATTGCTTATGGACAGAAACAGAAACACAGCCCAGACCCATTTTGGCATGGGGTGTGTGTGCTGTGGCTGGCATGCTGAGGATGGGATTTGCCACTGGAACTCTCCAACCCTCTCTTCATTCATGGACTAAATGGGTGACATTTGTGTGGCATCATGGGACCATGAAGGGCAGCTGCATGGATGGGCTGCATTCATCTCATGAACCCCACTGTTGTATTTCTTCATATTTCTTGTGCGAGAGCACAAAGATTTTAACACAGTGTTTTGGTAACACAGTCATTAGTAAATAAAAATTAGGCAGAAATCCACTGCCTTTACCTGTGGAAAAAAAATAATCCCATCACATTTCATTTGTGTCATGCAATGACTTGACAGTTTAAGGAAATTGCTAATGGGACCTTTTACTGCGGGGTCACGAGTTCAAACCTGGCTCTGTCGGTAATGACCAAGAGTATCTGATGAATGTTTGATGACGTGAGATTAAAATATGGGTCTCAATCCATTTATCAGTAGAAAAACCCTTCAACAACTCGAGCCCCTTAAAGCTAATCCCGATAGAAAAGCCAGCAAGGCTGGAGCGTGAACAAGCCCTCCAGAGCCCCCCGGTAGATCAAGGTCAGGATGGGGGCATGCAGATGGAAAAGCTTATAGCAGTGAGGGCTGGGCAGCACCTTTCGGTGCATAAACAAATCTACTGGTTAATGCACTAAAATACTCCCACAACAGCACAGAACGACAGAGCCAGATCCGGTATTGTTCTCACAGGGACAATGATCCTGGCGTAGGGGGGAAGGCGCAAGCATTAGGAAACCCAGGATCAAGGACTGATTGATACTAGTGCCAAAACTCAGGAATTCACAATTTTCCAAGCTGAAAAGTTATGTTTGAATTTCTCGATACTATAAAACTACCATAAAGTTGGAAGTCAAGTATCAAAGTGAGGGGCAAGGAGTCGGTAAATGTCCCTTTAAAATGCCCCAGTTTTTTTTGGTTTTGTTTTTCTGAGATCAACAGAAAAAGAAGTTATTGCCAGATTCAGTACTTCCCAAGTTGTCCCTTGCTCTCAAAAAGTGTAAAGCATCACTGGCAGAATTTGGCAGCCACCGACAGGCAAAGACCGAGGGCTGATGGCTGAGCAAGAAACAGCCCAACCTGCCTCGAACAGGGCCCAGGTGCACAGGCTGGATGTGTCTCTACACACGTGTGTGAGGTCCAGCCCGGCAGCACTTCCAGAACCTGCTCTGCGTCCTCCTGAAGTCCCTCCGTGCTTCTCCTTCAGAATTCAGCCCAGAGACCCAGGAAAAGTGGGGGACCGAGAAAGCTGGGGGGTGTCTGCCGCGGCACCACCCAGGACCCCACGCTGCCTGCTTCCAAAATAAAGTGACGGGAAAGATTTCCATCCCTTTTAAACTCACCAAGTGCTTGCAGAGCATTTCTCAGCCGTTTAGAGGGAAATTAAAAAAGCGTGAGGGCCATCTGGTGGGAGCAGGGAGGGGGTTCCACTCTACCTCATTGTTCTCCACAGCTTTGCTACGGGCTAAATCCAGCTGCAGAGACCACTGACCGGATGCTGAGAAATGGGGGAATGTTGGAGGGGCTGTGCTGGCATCATTTACCTCAGTAACACGCCTGGCACCCCAAAAGTTCCTTTTTTAAGGTAATTACATCCATGCTGACTATGTCACCGCCAAAACACAACAAACTTCTGGCAAGTGTAACCAACGGAGGCATCGTTGGGGCCAGGGAGGAGTGTGCAGGTACCTGCAAAAACACGTGAGCACTGAGTGCAGCACAAACACCTCCCAGGGATGGGGAGTCTGGGGCCGCAGGCAGGGAGAGGCTCCTCCACACCATTTACGGGGTCAGAGCAGGAGTTTCTGCCCAGTAAAACTCAGTACTGACTCACTAAAATCAGCAGCATTTACCTGACCACTGGAAATGCTGAGGGGCTGGGACTCAGCCCACCTCTACCCTCATTCCAGCAGGTATGGTGTGGACTCAGTGGGAGTGCTGGAGCTACAGAATCCTGTCGGGTCTGTTTCCCTTTGTCAGAGAACATGCTGACTGGGGGTTGCTGAGTTCTGCAAGGTGCACTCACACAAATCCCGTCCCACCAGCCACAGCTTCAGAACAAAAAAGAACCCAGATTTAAAAAGGTTCTCGTGACTCTCCAACTACATCACTTTAATTCGTCAATCTCCAAGGCTTTGTAGTTGCAACTATAGAAAATAATAGTCTAACTTTAGTATTTTCACCCAGCTATATAACATTTTCTGCATAAGACACTTCCTGTGCATCTTTACACGTTCTGGGATTTGATCCATATTGATCTGCATGTGCTTGTTCCAGGATCTTTTAAGGCTGCAGAAATTACAATTTCCACACTAGTTACAAAATAATTACCCATAATAATTTAATAATGAGCTTTCTCTTTAAATTATTAACATACGTACCCAAGAAAATTGTCAATTTTAACAAGTTTAAGTTCAAATGATAAATGCCAAATCTGTGTTAAATGAGACCAGCAAATTAGCAATTAAAATATTTATGTAAGAAGGCAAAAGATATTGTATTCAAGGAGCTGCAGAGCAGCCTCCCATCAGAGCATGTGACAGTGGCCTGTATTTGCACATCCGAGCTAAAAAACCCTCTGCAAAGGGGAGAGAGAAAAATATCTGATCCCATAATTGAAGCCGGACAGTGTTGAGTGGCGTCCAGTGGGATTTCTCCAGAATCCAAGCAATTCTCAAAATACCCTTGGGTTATATTGAGCAGAAATCCTGATCCAAATGAAATTATTTCTATGATACAAATTGTTATCTGTGGGAAGCTCCAAATGAAGGAATTGCCTTCATGGCCCCTCAGAGCTTTGTCGCTGAGAGCAGAGTCAACTATGCTGTGCTTTTTAAGACGGGGGAAAAAAACGTCTTTCAAGCTGAAAGAAAAACACCAGTGTCAGAGCAGAGTTCTGATTCCCTGCAAACGTAAATCCCATTTTTCCAGCAAACTCAGCGGCGCATCAGCACCACAGAACGCAGCTCCACTCGTGACTTCGGCGGTGAATTCAAACCTGGATTTTTTTATTATTATTATTGGTACTTTTTCCCCTGTAAGTCTCCCGGGCACTATTTAAACTGTCCAAACGCGCTGGCAGGAGCTGCCGGTGCCGCCGCCGGTCCCGCACTGCCCCGCCGTGGCGGCCGCCGGCACCGGCCCCGCCGCTCCCAGCCCTCCACCCACCTCTTCCTCCCCGCTCCAGCCTCTGCATCCCGGTCATCTCTGTCACCGAAGAGAAGAACAAACCCTCTGGAAAGCGAACCCGGGCTCCTGGGAAGCCGAGAGTCCCACTGCACAGGGCATAACTTCATCCCGATGTTTACACAAACATCTTCAGGACCGGTGTAAGGGTTGGATCCTCGGGAGCACTCTGGGTTTCTGCCCAGAGGAAAGTTTAATCCCACAGTCTGATAGAGAACAACATCAGAGGAGCATGAAGCCACCACAGCCATTGCTGCTTGGTCCCCTCCAAAGCACAGCACAGATGGATACAGAGCACACTTGTGTCCAAAACCAGAGGGAACAATTCCAGACCCATCAGTGTACAGGCAGAGTCAGCTAAAAAATCTGTAAGACTTATATTTTCTGTTGAGAACAAGACTGAGGAGATTGTGGAGGTTTGAGCAATTTTAGTCTAGTGGAAGGTGTCCCTGCCCATGGCAGGGGGTTGGACTACCTGGTCTTTAAGGTCTCTCCCAACACAAATCATTCCACGATTCTGCACTTACAGCAGCTGACCAGCAGCGGCACATCATCCCAGACCAACACCTGTCTCCAGGGTCCTGCCTGAAAAAAAAAAGGGGGGGGGACCTGGAAAACACCAGAGTTGTCTTAAATGCAACTGTAACTGGTGAGAAATAGCCGAAGGGGCCCAATTTTAGTGGAAATGCCTCCAACAGCTTCAGTGAACCCTCACTGCTGGGTGTTACAGCTGGACATAGGGACAGGCACAGACCAGAGCCCCCCAGCTGCACCCATGGAGCTCAGAAAGGAGATGCCATACTCACTTACATCTTCTGCAGTGCTTAAAAATCAGTATTTAAGAACATCAAAGCATAAAGAAGAATTCTAGTAATATCTAACAGTTGAGTTTGAGGTTCTCCCATGCACTGTTTCCTACCACCTGTGCCAATGGAGATCATTACCAGCCTTTTTTCCAGCAAGATGACCAGATCAGCTGTACCCCAAACTCAGCTACATGCACGCAAAGATTTTTATCTTGAAAACAAGATGTATTTTAGCAGGTTACAATTTTTTATTTTTCCTTACTTATCAACACACACTTTCTAACACGGAGGGCCTTTGAGAAATTAATTTCCATCTGAAAACAAACAAGGGCTGAAACAGTTTACAAAGGAACCCATCTTTCAAGGACATTTCCTTTTAAATTGCACAATGTGGCTCTTAGCAAGGAAAATAAATAAAACTTAATCCCTCTGCATTCCAGCTGGCATTTTTTCCCCAAGCTAGAAGCGAACAATCAATTTAAAGAAAACTCAGACTATGGTCAATTAAGGAACTCTATATCATTTCATTTATAAATACCAGATATCTATTCAATTGATTATTTTGATCCAATTAAGCTGGTTTTACAATTTAAATTCTTAAGAATTAAATCATTTATCCATGTCACAGTCCTAGGCCTTTCACATCTGTTGCTGCAAAATTCTGCAGACTGTCTGCTCTTTGGCCGTGGTATAAGTCGAGAGTGTTTCAGCTACCAGATTTATTTAAGGATGTGGATTATAAGCCTCCAGGAAATGGCAACCACTGGGAAAATTTGTGTCTAATTACTTGTAACACTAAGAAATCTTTTCTTTTTCTTTCCTTTTTTTTTTTTAATTTGGGTGTTGTTAGGCATATAAATTGTTTTTCTCTTTAATTGTATTTTCTCTTTAACCAGGATGGTCACCTTTAGGTTTGTGTGTGTGCCAGGTCTCTGAGCATTGTTTAATAAGCTGCTGGCATCCAGCCCCTGCTTCTTCCCTTCCAAACCCCCCCTTTTCCTCCTGACTCCATCATCTTCATCCTGGTCATCTCTGTCACTGAAAAGGAGAAGACAGAACTCTCTGGAGAGCAACCTATGGACTTTTTGGGAAGTTGTAGAGAGTTCACCAAGTTTAGCAAGCAACATTTTTCTCTGAAAGTGTTGGTTTTCAAGAGAATAAGCAATGCCTTTGAGCCACAGAATACATTTGCTGAGTGGTTTATCAACTGAATCATAACTTCTTTTATGAAAAGAGATGGAATTTCCCTGGCCAGAGTCTCCAGCTGGCACTCAGCATTCCCAGGCACAGCTGAACTGCACCAAGGAGAGAAGTCACCACACGTCTAGCCTGGGACTCCAGCAGGATACCAGGAAGTAAAATAGCCACAGTTAAAAGAAATAGGCACTGTCAAAAAGAAAATTGGTATCTTCAGGGTGTGGGGCTGTGAATTGTGATCCTTAATGTGATTGCACATGCATATCACAAAAATGGGGACCAGTCAATTATTAAATTCAGTATTGTAACACTAAGAAAAATGGAGTTTAAAATTGCATTTACCGACAATTTTAGGCAAGAAAAGCCAAGGGGTTAGTAGGAAAACGTATTTGTCAATTCTTTCCCACAAATGTTTTTGTGGGGCAACATCACAGGCAAGACTTAGAATGAGCAATCCTGACTTGGCTAATACACAACAGCTCCAGGCACTGCAGAGACTGAAAAGCTGAAAAATTAAAGGACTCTTCGTGCAAACTCAACATGTGGGAGGGAAAATAGAGCACCAATCTCCCTGGTTGTCTCCACTGCCCTCCTCGGAGCAGCATAAACCCGCAGTGGTCCACGGATTGTTCCTACCCAGTGATCACCATGACATCCTGCCAGCTCCAAACCATGCCCTGCCTAAAGCTCCTGCCCTTTGCTATCCCGACCCAAACAAAATCCACTAACACCAGATTCACTTTCATTTGGCTACTTTCATTCTGAATCCTACCCAGCAACATAACAGGCTTCAAACAGACACTTGTCCCCAGGAGTGGGGTGTTTTTCTAGACACCATATCAACATTCTTGTATTTGTATCTTATTTGCCAAGGATAATTTGAATTTTGAACCAACTGAACTCAAAATCCTTGTAGAGTTTGTTCTGAAACATTCAGATAGCTTAATCCCAAATTTTTGCCTATATTAGAAAACTATCGAGGTAGCTTACAAATTGAATTTAATCAGGAAAACGGGGACTCTGAATGAAGAGATTTTCCCATGCTGGAAAACCTTGTGCATTTCAAGAACTCTCAGCCTTGGCACAAAATTAGGTGTTTCACTAGGAACAAGCAAGGAAATAGATTCCTCTCTTGCAAAACTTCCAAAACCCAAAGGAGCTGAGAGCAATGCAGTTCAAAACGAGGCTTTCGATTCAAACTCCTCACCACAGACTTGTTTGCTCATGGAGTCATCTCACCTTGTGTAAATGCATTTCCCTGAGCCCAGAGCAATGGGCTCTATGAATCAGCAGCACTGGGATACCATATAGGACTGACTAGACACACACCACCACATCATATGATCAGTGCCTTATTTCCAACAAAAAACCAACCAGCCATAAAATTCCCAACTGTTCCCATTATATCACCTAGCTGGAAGCATCTTTTTGAGTCCAAATGTTCATCAATCACACCACCATCATGAGTCCACATGAAAATAATTTCAATCCTCAGCCTACAGTTACACCCTGATCGTAAACACTCAAAAAGCATTTTTTTCCTATTTACTCATGCACAGCTGCAGAGAAAATCAACTCAAAGCGGCATCTAAGAGGGAGTTCTGCACCAGACAGAGCTCAGAGGTCAGGAGTGTTCACCCACATGCTCTACAGGGCACTAAAACAGACTGTTCATTTCATTCCTTACCTCCCTGCTCCCCCAGAGCAGCCTTCCCCCCTTTTTCTCCTGTCCCTCTTCAAGTTTATTTCTTCTGCAAGTTCTTAGCTGGCCTCAGTTCTGGCAGTTCTCACTTCAGCCCTGAACTTCCTGACCCACCAGATATGGCCTGCTTGGCTTATCAGTATTTATTTCCCACCCACCCCCATCCCTCACAGACGTATTTTTAAGTTCCTTCCAGAGCTAGCTGTCCCCAGCTAGCTACCTAGTTTTCAGAATATGGTATTCTGCCAGCATTTTTGAGTTGTTGAAAACCAAAAATGAAGCAAACCCAAAAACATACACATCACCTCCCTTGAACTTTCTAGTCCAGCAGATTTTACTGACAAATTTGCTCTGCCTCATGCATCCTGCAGCAGTGGACACACTACACCTCATTCTGCTCTTACAACTCTTTGTAAACATGTTGGCATCTAATGAAGGGAACTTCCATCTTTGAAGGAAAGGCCTGATCCTATGAACTCTGCAAGCCTCTCTCCCCTTTGTCTTTAAAATATCATTTTTTTTTCAGTAAAATCAGTGCATCAGAGCTGTTTTCATCCCATCCCTCTTGCCAGGGTGTAGGACTCTTGAGATTGTCTGAGCCACCACATCGTCGAGCACCTTCTCCAGCAGAGAACAGTTGCTTCTGGTTCACTCCACTGGGAATACTGCAGCATCATTGCTAAAAGACAGCATGTACCTTCCTGGTCTGTCAGGCTCCTTTCCAGTGCCACATCCATGTTTCCTACCTGTAGTCTTGGCAGACAGTGTGGTTGTTGAACCCACCGTGGGCCTGTTGATTCCTAACGAGCAGCCTCCAGACTGTTGCTGTAAATCCATAGTCCCTTCCTATAGCTTTTGCATTACCAGTTAGCTATGAATAATTCAGGTTATAAATTAAAAGGTTAATTGCCAAAAGATCAGCCAGGCTGAGAAACAGCTTCTTGGCATAAGCACTGAAGGCAAACCTTGGGGTTTTGTTACTTTTTCAGCACCACTTCCTGTATTTATGAAAAAAAACAATGTGACAGTGTGGGATAGGAATGAGCTGGTGTTGATGACCCCTGTGACTCCTTTCTGCACTACAGACCTCATGTGATACTACAGGTGAGCACAAGTTCCTCTCCCTTCCCTGCATTCACCCCAATATCTGTGCAGCAGACGTGACCCTCCAACCTCCCTTCCACGAGGCTGACCAAGCCTGGCTGTTCTCACCTCTTCCCAGTAACCTGCTCCTTACCATGGAAGTGAGGAGATCTTACACAAAGGAAAAGTTTCCCATCACTCGTGTCACAAGCTTCTGGGATTATTTTTTCACATCCAGGGATGGCAAGCAGAGTTTAGCAGAGTATCCCTCTTAAACATATCCTGTGAATTGAGGGAAAGTCTCTGTTCCACCATACTAAGGAGCATTCCATAACAGTGCTGCCCAGAAAATCCCCATTTCCTGCCTCGGCAGACTTTTAAGTGTGGTTAGAATGGAAACAGCCTAAATTATGTAGATTGAAAGCTTGGACACATACAAAACACCTCTTTGAGAAAGATTCAATTCCACAGAAAAGCAGGTATGGAAGAGCAGGACCCAGACCAGAGACTGAAAGGAGTGAAAAGATGAGTTCATGAAAAATATTCTCAACAGCTTTCTTTTTCCCCTCCCCAAACACACCAAGCTGTTAATAAAGGCTTTGGAATGATCAATGAACCACACGGTAACTCCAAATTTCTGATTAATATGTAAAAAAACCCAAAGTGGAACTGATATTTCCATCCTGTCAGGTGAGAAGGAAACAGCTTTGGGGTTTGTTTGGGGCTAAGTAGCAGCAGGCACAGCCTCCAGGAGCAAACATGCCTTCGTTGGCCAAGATCTGCTGGCAAGAACCAGCGGAGTCCAGGAGCTACCACCAGGACACATAGCACTGAAAGAGAAATGGGGGAGAACACAGGCATAGGGAGTTTCACTGATCTCCAAGGGGGACAAAGGGTTACTACTGCAAAACAACCTCTCAACTCATGGAATTTCAGTGCAAGAATCACATAACCAGGTGTAAAAATCTTCAAATGTAATTTATTAAGACATTCAGCTATGTCTGTCAGTCTACATCCAAATTTACTACTAAAAATAAAATAGTATCACATTTCACATTAGGAATACCGACTTTGAAAAACACTTGAGTCAAGCCTATTGTATAAATAAGTGACTAATTTCTCTTCATATCAAAATTCACATAAAAAAATTGCCTGCCCCCTACTCCCGCCTATTTCCCCACCCCAGTCCCTTGTTCTACTTGAAGCCATGATGAATGTAAAAATTTAAGTATGGACATGTCCTTGTCAAAGAAAAAAAGGTGCAAACCTATTAACAGCTTTAAAAGTGGCATTTGCGGAGTCTGATCATACACAATAATGTACTCATTCCCAAAGTGCAAATATCGCCAGAGTTTAATACTGTTTTAATTCAGCTGCAAGGATTAAACATTACACAGCACAGTATAGCAAGGCTTCTCTCCGTGCCCTAAAACTCATCCCACTTTCCTCCTTGCACATGGCAGCAGAGGTCAAAGTGTTCATTAGAGCTTTAGTTTACTTCATGCAGCCCAGACTGTGCCCATTATTAGCAAAAGTTTCATATACATCAAAATACTGACGACTCCGTCATAAAAGTCAAGAGTCACTATAGATTACATGAATTCAAATGCAACTGCCCCAAGAACACCCAAAGCATACACATGACGTATTAGGAGTGCTTCCATCTTCTCGTACAATCACTGCTGTTACATCTTTGATTTTTGCTTACGTGCCATAAAAAAACGTCAGCAACCAAAGCTGCACATCAGTCAGAGACTGGCAACTCAGGGCCTTTAACACCCCTCAGGACCCTGGGACACGGCTGTATGCAACCCCTCTTCCCGACCAAAACCAAGCCAGCGTTCTGTCTGTCTGGCTACAACCTCTCACAGACCTTTCGCTTCTCTTACCCCTCTCCTACATCTTGAAAACACTCTTTTTCACTGCTATTTATTTCCAGACATCCTTCCTATGCCCACAGTTCAGAGAGCTTCTGGAGTCATTTCTACTACATCTCACTGGAGTTACCGCTACCGAGCAGCCCATAAAATTCAGCATGGGAGATTACATTTTGACCAGCAAAAATAGCTACACTTCTTTCACAGCTGTGGAAGGACTGGTTTTCTTCTGAGTCAAACGTGGATCTCTGAAATGTGTTTGTTCCCATGTCAACCTGTGTAGCCTCAGAGCTGGACACAAACCCTTAGATCTCGAGTAGAGCATCCCTCCTGGGCTGCAATTAGTTCTGCAGCACAAGCTGCTCCCTGGGTGGCCTCACAGGGGCTTTTGTCACTGTCCATGCTGTGAGACCCCCCTGGATGGGCAGAGGCCTCCAGGCTGTCGTGTCCATCGGCAGCCTGGCCCTTGCCCCTGCTCGGGCTGTCTTTCACACTTGGCCTATTGTCACATTCAGCACCAGGTGGCTCAGCTGCGTCTCCAGGCCTGGTGTTTCGCTCTGCAGGAGGATTTGGCTGTTGCACTGGCTCTGGTCCCAGTCCTGGTAGCTGTGAAGGGCTCTTCAGCTGGCAGTGGCACAGAGGGCAGGTTTCTTGCACGTACAGCCATTTCTTAAGACAACCCGCATGAAAAAAATGGCTACATGGTGTGATTACAGCAGTTTTCATATCCTGAAAGACACAAAGAAAGATCTTATTATTTATAACCCATTCCTCTCCTCTTGCCCCACACATCTAACGGGTCCACCAGGCATGGAGGAGACAGAAGCAGTCCACAGCCAAGCAAGAGAAGGTTCCTTCCTTCATACCAACAAGCCTCCATATGAGGAGCAGCTGAGGAGGCTCAGCCTGGAGAAAAGGAGGCTCAGGGGGGACCTTCTCACTCTCTACAACTCCCTGACAGGAGGCTGTAGCCAGGTGGGGGTCGGGCTCTTCTCCCAGGTAACAAGCAACAGGAGAAGAAGACATGGGCTCAAGTTGTGCCAGGGGAGGTTCAGGTTGGACATCAGGAAGAATTTCTTCACTCAAAGGGTTGTCGGGCATTGGAAGGGGCTGCCCAGGGAGGTGATGGAGTCATCATCCCTGGAAGTGTTCAAGGCATGACTGGATGTGGCACTCAGTGCCATGGTCTAGTTGATAAGGTGGGGATCTGTCAAAGGTTGGACTTGATGGTCTTGGAGGTCTTTTCCAACCTTAATGATTCTTTGACACACACACAGTTCAAACATGGGACGGGTCTGGCTTTTTATACTACAGGTATTAGAAATTAGGCAAAAAAATCTTTGTTTATAAGGTATAATTAAACACATGCTTTTGCAGGATAAGAGTCACAGGATTGGCTGGCTCAAGAAACAATTGTGCAAGACAAAACAGCACAATTACAGATACAACATATAACAATATCACACCAGGAATTAAGTGACACCCTAAACTCTGTCAGCTGAGACCTACATAGTCTGGTGTTTCAAACACGGTTGTTCAATCTGGCAGATTCAAAGAATTTGTATCAAGCTTAGTGTCACTCCAATCATACTCTAATTGCACACTACTAATCTTAGGGTGATTCCTTCACTGTCACATATAACTACTATTTGTATTCAAGAGTAAGAGACTTTGGAGCCAGAAGTGTGATAAAGATATTACTTTCAGCATTAATGTCTGAGGTCCTTACATCTGCTGGCTTACACTAGCAAGACCCTTAACCTTTTGATAATTAGGTTTCTGCTACAAAACTGACACTGCACATAAAGTAGCAATGACTGCAGAGACTGAGTTGCTTCTACAGAATAATAACAAATCAGCTACTGAGAACACATTGTCTTTCACTAACAAAATCTTCCACTAATGAAGAAAGGGCACATTTGCTGCTACTGAGACCAGCTCAACCCAAACATGAGAGGTGTCAAAGCAGCTCAAGGACACAGTTTGTTGTGTAACTGGAGAAATAAGAATGACAGTTTAAACAAATCTGTTCAAAGCAATCTCCTCATTCATAAAGCCTATTCAGTGACAGTGCTCCAAATCAATTTTCACAAGGCAGAAAACTGGGTAATTCCAGTAACTTACTGAGGACAGTATTATTCATTAAACATAATTCAAGTAACTTATTTTACTAGTTGCAGACTGAATTTGATAGTCTGGAGGTAATTCAGTTCAAGCCATTATTTTGACACTTCCATTCCTACCTGGTAGCAGATGGCACAGATATCATTGTGCTGCTCCAGTTGCTCTTTCGTGGCCACGGGCAGTGATTTTATCTTATTCACAGCGTCTCTTCGAAGAAGGAAACTTTTCCATCCCAGCTGGGCCCGCAGCCACACATTGTAGTAGGAGTGAATGAAGATGATGACAGAACCCATCACGGTCCATTCACCAAAGATGGTTTCTGAGACCCCGTAGGCCACCACGCAGAGCGCGACCAGGAACTCCAGCAGCCGGTATGTGCCGTTCACGTAATAAATCACATCGTCCATGTTTTCTACAGGCTCTTTTCTGAACTCCTCCACCATAAACAAAACATAAATGAAGAGTGTCCCAAGCACCTGTAACACAGTTGAAGGCCACGAGGTCAGCATTCAGTCCTGAACTGGAATCATTCAGCATTGTCCACTGAGCTCTGTACACACAATACCCCAAACTGGACAGAGGGCAGCCAAGCCCCAAAGTAGTGAAATTGTTGCTGAACTTTGAGACAAATAAAAGTCACTCTTTCTTGCAAAGCATTTAAGCTTGTTCCCAAGTACTTCCCCTTCTGTACCCTCCTTAGTCCAGAGCACAGCTTAGTTGATTTAACAAAAGTTCTGAGCATCATGAGGGACACTTTTATAAATTTAATAATTAAAAAAATCAAGTTACAACAAATACTCACAACACAAAACATTTCCTGTATTCACACTGATGTGTTTTGAACATCAAATTGCTTTCAAAGATCTGTAGCTAAGTAATGACACAAATGAGTACTTGGGGAAAAACCTTTTTCCTATAATCGTTACACCCTCAAAAGCCTTCTGGAGTTACATTTTGAAATAGACTTCTATTCACCTATGTTCTCAGCTCACACCAGGAGCTCCTTAGCCTCAGATACAGTATAAAGGAAGAGATTTTATATCATCTTTTGTAATTCTGCCCTTCTATCATCCCTACTCTTTTCTCATCAAGTATTTCCCCCCTCAGAGTAACAGGATCGCAGTTAATGCTTCACAGGGCTAACGTTCTTACCTGAAGAGAGGTTAAAATACTGCTGGAGATAATGATCAACAGCCAGAAATCCATGTGGAAAAACTGACAAATCATGTAGGCCATGTATGCAGGGAACACGAGTAAGAACAGACAGAGGCTGACTGCTCGGAAGTGCTTCCACAGACTCCTGCAAACAACACAATAGGGTTTTATTTTTCAAGTCAGATTTGACTGTCAGAATAAGAACAGACTGCCTGCTGGATGTAGGCCTGTCAGATGTTTGCTCCAGGCTTTAACTTGTTGAAAAGAGTTTCTATTTTACTTGGGCACAATCTCATTCCCATCCTTCATGCAGGCCTACAACTATGGAAAGTTCCCTCTCATCTGACCTTTGCTGTTTTCAATAGAGACACAAAAATTATGGGCAAAAATTCACTTACAGTAACTGTCATACTGGATCAAGTCACTGGTTAGACAAAAAAAGTATCTGATATACTGAATGTTTCAGATGAAAGTCCTGTAACTGTTTGGACACTTCTCTAAATAAATAAGAGGTATCTAGATTATATAATTCTTGCAACTCTTTTGTATCTTTTTGCTAATACGTGTGGGGCAATGCTATTTCCTTCCATCACCAGATTTAACCCTACTGCCTTTAGAAGTATATTCCCCAATTCAGAGATCACAAAAGAAGAAAGGTAGCAGGACTTGAACATTCATCTCTGCCAGTCCTTTCTCTGCTTCTGTCATTTACTTCTTCCTAATCTCCTCCCCAGCCTAAATACACCATCAATCTTTTTACAGTCACCCACTTGTGAAGGCTTTCAGAATATCTTGAGTAATTTACTATACTACCTCTACTTGTTCCTCAGGTTTTGTTTTAATCTCATTTAGCTCTGGAAATGAGGTGCAGAAAAAGTGAAACTATTGGGGGACAGGACAGCAGCACAAATTGGTTAATCATATAGTCTGAAGAAACATCACAATGCTACTCTGAGGTCTGAAATTCTGTGTCTGTGGGTGAGGGAGAAAGTAAGAGCTGAAATGGAATTTATCCTGATCCTAGATAATTTAGAACTGCCTGGGAGATTTGGCAGAAGAATTAAACTCACTGTCACCACAAAATGCTTGTTTAAGCTGGGCAGATGCTTATATCCTGCCTCTACTCCCTTTCTCTCTGCTACTATATTGGAAGTTAAGGTTGCTGCAGACAGAGCATGTTGGCTACAAGTAGCCTCCAAGCTAAACAAACTACACATAAACAAACCTCTTTTCATTTCTTCACTTATAGGTTACAGAAAGGGAAAAAGCAAAAGCAATTAACAAACATACAAACAGATTAACATGAAAACACCAGATACCACCAATACAGCTCTTCAAAACACAAATTAAACTGACCCACATGATCAGAACATGTGGGACACTAATGCAAACCTTCTGCCTCTTACTTTGTGCCAGTAAACCCTATCGTTTTGAGATCATAGCCTCACCAAAAGAATAGATTTTACAATATCTAATACAGGGTCACTCCTAGAAACTTCTCACCCTCAATAGCTGTGTGAGATCACTGCATTAGAGGGAAACCCACCCAACTGCAGTGGAGGTTAAGAAAAACCATTCTGCAAATCTGCACAATGGAGTGTGGGTGGGGAGAGCAGAGTCCTGGATTGCTTAACTGAGACCACAGTGCACTGACACTCCTGCTAGGGAGAGTAACCCATGAGCAGTTTTACACAGGGAGTGGGCAGCCAGCAGCTGCAGAGCAGTGTGGTCTTGCACAGGGTGGATGGACACAGTCCTGAGCAGGAGCAGCTGACCAAAGTCAGCCCTGTTTGTCAGCACAGAGTATGGTGAAAAGTATTAGTGTGTGCCCTTGAGGGGGGTAAGATAGAGAGGGAAAAACTAGAGAATTTAGACTAGAGAAGAAATCTGCATACAGAAAAAAACAGAGTAACTTTACAAGCTACTAAAAATCCAAATTAGACCATCAATTACTAGTTTATCACCTCCTAAAAGAGCATTGAGTAACTTTCAGTTTAGGAAACCAGTGTCTTACTTGTCCCTTGAGGCTCCCAATGCCAAAACAATGGGATCAGCAATTTCCAGCATAGACTGAAGTATGGATGCCACCACAATGAAAAGAATAATACTGAGCAGGAACGCCCGATGCACAACTTGGAGCTCAATCAAACCTGTCTGCACAGCCAGGATCAGGAGTGTGACTCCTTCAGTCATTCCCCTGCAGATCAACACAGTCAAAAGAACAATTAATCACATCTGTGTGTCAATGCTGGTTCAAAAGTACATCTAGAAACACCAGGAAATAAGCTGTTTCTGTCTCAACCTTTCACATGTCCCTGGTTTTAGGTTTCACCGACGTCCCTGCTAAGGCTCTAACCAGAGGGGAATGTTTCCAGAAACGCTGAAGAGTTTGGGTTAGAAACCAGCAGATTTCTTGACAAGCAGCATCTGGGCTACATCCAGCTCAGACATCATCCAGCGCAAAGCATTTTAAGGACCCAGGTTGCATCTTAAGAGGAGGAACCCCCCAGCCCCAGTGTTGCCTACACAGCCCTGTCCTGTCTATATCTGGGCACCAGTCAGCCTCATTCCTAGACCACCAGGAAGACCCTCTCTACTTGTTATATTTCCCCATCATCACTCTCTTGTCTGTCCTTTGGCCCTTGATTTAACACCCCACCAGGTGCCCAGTTTAGGCAAATTAGCAATTTTGCCATTTTTCAGTTTATTCCCCTTGTACCTAAACCAAATACAACTGTCCACTTCTTTCTGGCTTGGAACCTCAGATTGACTTTAATACCACTGTTTGACACAGTCAAACACATCACCCAGAAGTATATGCTTTACCAAATGTAGACTACTCCTAGGTAGCCCAAATTTATACCTAGGAGTCCCATCTTGGAATCCCAAACATAAAACATTCTTTTGCATATGATCTGAAACCTTCTATAGAGTTAAGGGCTGGAGTAACTGAGAAAGGCACTGTCAGATCTAGGATCCCAATTTCATACCAGACAAGTTTGGACAAGCATGAGAAAAGGTAATTTCTATATTTTGGCTATTTCCCATAGTAATTTACAAGCAATACATACAAAGCTTTGTTTTAAGCCTCATAGAGTAATAATGTTTCATACGTGGCTAGAGGGGGGACGAGGAAATGAAAATAAGAAGTGTTCATATTATTAATGCTTCTGAAAATTTTTCAGTGACTCATGAAAATGAAAGCATTAAGACAATCAAACTGTGCAATTGTAAATCCCAACTAACAGCCCTGAACCTGTTGGAGAAATGAATCATCTCCCAAGAAGTCTGTAAAAAGTATTTTCACCTCAAATCCTTCCAATACACACACATAGACTGGCAAACAAAAAGCCAGTCAAGGACACCTAAGAGTTCAAAAGTGAAAAAACTGCAATGCCACCCATATATTTCTATATAAATCCCTTTTCTGTCTGTTTTTTTCTCAACCCAAGGCACACTGTGGCACTTACCTGTTCATAGCAGGATCATTCATGAATGCTCGGTAACCCTGCAAGTAAAACTTGCAGAGAGTCAGAACTCCCAAAGCAACAAAAGAGACTGTGAAGACCAATCCCAGCAGTGAGTACGGAGTGCTACAGCATTCGGCAATACTGGGAGGGGAGAGGGGAAAAGGAACAGAAAGGAAAGGTTGATCAATTAAAAACAATGTGATGAGCTCTCCCCGTGTCCTGTTAACTGTGTAAGTTGGTTTTAAAGCAAAACTGGATTGGTTTAATGAAAATATTCAAAGCTCTACACCACCATTAAATCCTCCAACAGAAGAAAAAGATGAGATGTATTCTATTCTTTCCAAGACACAAGTTCACCCCAGCTCCCCACTGGAGCCAGGTCTGTGCTGTGACATTCCTGCAGTCCCCTCAGCGCGGTGCCACACGGTGGCACTGTCCTGCTGTCACTGGGCGATCAGAACCACAGGCAATCCCACAGCCCCAACCCACCCAGCTGACTCGCTGGAACATCAGCCAGCACCACAGAGTGAGAGCACATGGATTCACTTAGGCACGTTCCCCTCATACACACAGTAACACAAACAAACATCAAACTAGTAAGTCCTGTTGGGAGACTGGGGCTGTTTGGCAGCATTCACACCAGGTTCAGGTAGGCAAGACCTGTCTGAATTTCTAATGGCTGAGCCGGAAGCAGCAGAATAAGAGAGTGGAGGACACTCCCGCTCAGGAGGCTTCTTCCTCTCTGTTACTACAGCAGTGGAACACCAAAGACTGACACCCCAGACTACATCTGACAATGCTGAGAAGAGCTGCATCACTTCAGCTCCCTCACCTTCGGGCTGCTCTTCTGCTGGTCCTGGCACTGCAATATTTGAATGTGCTTCGGCTTCTGAAACACAGCACTGCCACTGCCAGGTAAAGACCCAGCTGTCGTCAGGGGTTACACATCTGGAAATCCTCACATATATAATCCAAGGTAACACACTGACACCTCATTCATTTAAAAAAGAGAAAAAAAAAATCTTCATTTGTTCCTCAGGACAGCAGTCTTGTGAGGAGAGAAAGTGCCGTGGCCAAAAACATGTCCTGCTAATTAACCAACTGATGAGTGAAGCAGTCCAGTGCTCTGACAAAAGAGTTTGAGGAAGCATATGCTTCAAAAATAAACAAAGCTCATCCAAGAGGCATTTACTTTGTCTCTTTTAGTGACTACTTAAACCGGAAATCTCCTTTGAAAGCAATTCACAGCAGAAAACGTTGATGTGTTTACATATACAATGTACAGTGCTTCCGGTAACCCTCCAAATCCTGCCTGTTTACCAAGCCAAGGGGGGCTGAAAAAGTTTTTAAATGTTCCTGCAGGTCAAGGTAGTGAGAAATACAGTACTTAAAGCAGTTATTTCTGTAGAATATTTGAGGAACTCTAAGTTTTGCTTAAAAATAAATGATTAGAAATCAAGAATCCTGGCTTTTCTGCTTGATGTCCAATATTTTTTTGCTTGAGTCATTTTCGGACTCTTCTTAAACTTGATCTACTATGTAAGGGTCCCAGAGGAGCTTAAGAGATCAAAGAGAAGCCTGGGGAGCTTTATTATGTTTACGTGTCAAGCACAAGTTTATAAATTGTCCCAAAGAGCTGAACTCTTCATGGCTTCCCAAAAATCACAGCAGTTACAAACCCATGGAAAAGATTTTGAGATGAACAAGGAAAATGACAGACACAGAACAGTTTTAAACAGCAAATCCTGTTTGTTTTAACTTTGAGAGTTGGGTGCTTTGGCTGCTTAGATGAGCTCAAGAATGTGTCCCAAACCAAAATGATAAAACAAGACATACAAGGCTCAGAAAGCAACATGAGCATGAATAAAATATCACTTGGACTGAACTTCAGCTGAAACATCTCAGACTTAAAACCAATTTATATACTGAAAACAACTTCTGGACCAATGCTCTAATTATAGCTATTCCCTTCTCAAAGGAATATTTTGCTTTCTTTGAGAACTCTTCCACAGTTCTGCTAATGCTGTCTGTTCTGAATGGGATCCATGCCTTTGTAGGACAAGCTTAACAGATTTTGTATACATGGTCACTGCAGTAAGGACAAATATTTCATGGGTATCCAAGTGCAGTAAAACCAATATACATATCTCACCTTTCAAAGAGCACCAACATTCACTTCAATAGACAGTCAACTGAGAAAACTAATTATTTGCAGATAAGTCAATTACCTGGTCAAGAAGAGGAAGAGGAGCCTCTCTCTCGAGGCAGGCTGGTCCCGTGTACTGAAATAGGAATAGATCTGAAGAGCAAATAAAACAAGCCAGAACACCATGAAAAGCACTGGGACGACCAGCTGGTTCCACAGAGACATTCCCAGCGCCAGGAGCCCGTACACCTCCACCACCTGGGCAAGACACAAAAAGGCAATTTGTTATTGGGTCATAGCATCTGGGATTTGATACCAAAAGGACAGTCAACAGTATATTCACAACAGCAAAGTAAATCTACTTTGCAGACTGGTTTTTAAGAAAAAAACTTAATACCTCAGACATTTTATGTGTAAGTATCTCAAAAAGGAACACGTACCTAATCCACCAAGTGTTTAGAAATTCATGCTTAAGACTTATTTCAGAAGACTCTGAAGCTCAAATTACTTCTTTTGTATTGCAAAGACTAAGTTACAATGCAGTCGTTTCCAAGAAGCTGGAACTTCATATAGCTGGGCTTATTACAAAAGGTCTAAAGGAAAGCACTCATAACTACTGATTCCTCATCACCTGCTTCCCACAGTGACATACAAGCCATAATGGCAAGGAAATTTTAGCAAATGCTAAAAATGCTGCCTACTTAGTCTTTCATGGCAAGCATGAGGGATACCCCATTAATGGGACGTGCTGCAGTATGTACAGGGGTTGATGGACAAGCAATTGCTGCTGGCAGTGGTGCAGTGCCAAGCTCCCGTGCTCAGCTTTGCCCACAGACTTGTGAAGGAAGTGCACCTGCCCGGGGGAGACTCCCCTGGCCTGGGACCAATGCAAGCAATCCTGTGCAGCTCCTGGCAGAGGGCTCCACCACATCGGAAAAGGGTCACGCTATGCTTATAATGTAGATTCATAACCATGAGGCTTTTTTTGGCATCTTCTGCTGCAAACAGCCAGCCAAGGGTCTGGGCCTGCTTTTAAATTATACCCTCAGGCACAGTCTAACATACACTAACAGTCCACTTGTTAGGGCTGTCTCAGTGTTTAACATCCCAATATTCACCAAGCTTTGACACTGACAACCGCAATCAAATCCAGCCTAAAATAGCAGTAAACTCTCAAACACCACAATGAAGGACCCACTGAAAATTAACAACTGCTCAAAGTTGTAGCAATGGAAACACAACTAGGAAAATATTCCAGACAGAATGCCAATATCCTCCTCTGGAATATGCATACTAAGCTTGACTTGTAGCAGAGTTGCACCCAGTTACATGAACACGGTATTAGCCAATATATTTTCTGCTCTGTTTCAGGAACACAGGCAAAGAGCAGCAAGCTCTTGAAAAACAAAAATCCTGCTTTCCCATATTCTCAATACAAGTCAAAACCTACTCACACATAACTGTTCATTCCAACTCTACTCCATGCATTTACAAAAACAGCATCCAATACTCTTATAAACCCAGTGACATGTTATAAAGTTTCTATCCTTTTTTCTGTATTCCCAAGGAAAAAAATCTTCATGCCTTCTGCACAAAAAGTCAGGAGAAAGAGTATGATCAGTGTCCAAAGGCCAAGCACAAGGAATATTTCTTCCTCATGATGACGACACTGTAATACAGCCCAGCATTGAAAGATATGAAACACTGTGATGGAGCAAGGGGGAGACAAGCAATCCTAGAGATGAGGAGGAAAGCTCAGTAACAGCAATATTTAGAATTCTGACAAACAAACCAAACAAAACAAATGAGCAAGAAACAACTATTTCCCCCCTCAACCTGGAATGTATTTGCAATTAAAACACTGGTAAGATACTGAAGTGTTTTAAATGTGTCTAATAAAAAAATAGATACAAGTCTCAAATCCACATCCAATTTGAATTTGACTTCAGGAAGTTAAACTGTGTATCCATTCATGCAGGTGGAAAATGGAAGTGCTGGTTCCAACCTGTTTCAAGGCTTTGAACTGTACAAAGACATGCAAATATTACCCCAAAAGTTAACTCTCTAAATAAAGACTAAGCAAGATTTTCCTATTCTCCCTGGAAAATAGGATATTGAAGCTTTGCCAGTTAGCTCCTGAATTAGTTTTTATCATCAAATCTACAAGCCAGGGAAGATTTTGATTGGATATTAGAAAAAATTTCTTCCCTGAAAGGGTGGTCAAGCACTGGAACAGGCTGCCAAGGGCAGTGGTGAAGTCACCGCCCCTGGAGGGATTTAAAAGATGTGTAGATGCAGCTCTTAGGAACGTGTTTTAGTGGTGGCCTTGGCAGTGCTGGCTTAGCAGTTGGACTTGATGATCTCAAGAGTTCTTTTCCAACCTAAACAAGTCTATGATTCCATGGATGAGGTCAGACCATGCTAGGTGCTGTACAAACACGGAAGGATAATCCTGCTCTAAAGACCAACTACATACAAAATAAATAACCAGAAATCAATGATCAACATGACAGGCTGAGACCTTGGCACACCAGGCACCTACTGCTGCCAAGTTTTTGTTTGCACATGACAGATATGACAGCAAACAAGAGCTTTAAAGAAGGCTTTGAAAGAGTTTAACAAGTTAGTTTTCAGATTACTTCTGGACCGAAGAGCAGAAGGAAAAAAAAACAGTGTCTTGGTTTGAAAAAAATCCAGCCAGTGGTGAGAGCTGAAACAGTGAGTCAGTCAAAAGTCAAGGAAGCATCAATCTTTTTATGTTGAAATATATATAAGGATGTATAAACCTATATACTTTATATAAAAAACCATGACGTGTGATGTTTTTGTAGCACTGAGAAAGTAAATTTTCAACTAAGCATGTATCAGATGTCAAAGCATTAACAAAATGGACACATGTCAGATCAGTCTTCTCTGTTTCTGCCACCTTTTGCTCAAGGTCTCAGCAATGCTGCTGTTCTAAAGAAAATACCTTTCAAATCACTGTGCAAGTTACAAATCACTAAGTCAGTGATTATTAAGAGTCAAAATCATCTTCAGTGTTACTCCCTATTTAACACTTCTATAATTACAAACACTTTTCATACAGAAGGCATTTCTTGAAAGGAACAGTGAATGCACAGGGATTTCCTTGCTCATTTAATGAGGCTTTAAATGTATTCCTTTCTGGCATAATCTTATCTTTTAGCCTGGATTTGGGAAGGAATAATCAATGTCCAAGCAAAGTGGACATGCTCAGCTGGCCAGCAGTGTAAATCAGGCTAATACAAAGCTATCATAAAATTACAGAAAGAAGATGCCACGGATCAGAGCACATTCAGATTGCTAAGAAAGCATGAGTTAGCACATTCACACACACACACACATACACACACACACACACAGCTGCACAGAAGACAGCCAAAGTACTACTTTATTTCTTCCTGCAAAAAAGGCTCAGGAAAAGGAAAATAAAATTGTTACATTCACCATCTTACCTGGACAAGCTCTCTGTATGCAGATTTCGCCAAGTTATAGGGCACCAGAAGATTTGATGCCAGAAAGTAGAGAACTTCCAAACCAGTGAAAATCATGGCGAACTTGTTGATGATGACGATGGTTTCCAGCGGGACGAGGCAGAGCCGCGCCAGGAGAGGGAGCATGTGGGCAGAGAACAGCCAGATCTGCTTGGTTTTCATGACGCAGGAGCAGAGTGTACACACCACCAGCTGCCCTGGAAACGCGACACAGCATTTCAGAATCAAGCTGATTATCCCCTTCAGGAAAAAGCGTATTTTAATACTTTATCTTTCCAGAACACAGTTATCAACATCCAGCATATTTCGACGGCTGTAACTAGGACATCTCTGTTATGAAACCAGGCTCTTCCGTGTCTTTTGCTGGGTCACTAAAGTTACCCTTTTCAAACTGTGCACAGGGCATGCTTTCACTTCACAGATTAGTGAGCTGTAAACCCTAAACACATGCAGAATCAGATTAATACGAAGTCCCAGAAAAAAGTCATATAGAGGACAAACCAAAAGTCATCTCACTTTTTCTTTACCATCCCCACCTCAGCTGAAATCTCATTGTTATCTGTATACACATCAGCTTTCCTGAAGCCCAGCTACACTATTTCATCCCAATCCACACAAAAAAAGCAATCAAAGGTCCCCAATGGCTTTTAGAACAACAATATTTATACTGTCAAGAGGAATTACTGGCCAAGAATAGCAACAGGAGAACAGCCAGGTCAGCAGCTGAGACTTCAATAACTTCATAACGCCCCGAGACAGTTGCTCAAAATTATCACTGAAGCTTGCAAGTGAGAGATAATTAACAACTAAATTCTCTTTAATAATTGGCGGGGACACAAGCACATCTCCCCCCTACGCCCAGAGATTTGGAGGGTGGTATTTCTAGGGCAGACCACTCCATTATAGCTGCTCCTATCAGAGTCACTGGAAGTTGTATCCTTGATCCCAGAGGAAACGGCATGGGGCAAAAGGCACATTACCTGTATAAGAACAATTCTCACTCATCATTTTGCAGTAAGGAAAAATACTACTGCATATTATTTGAAAACAGACCCTTGTTCACCATCTATGTCAGCTTATATCCAAAAGCCACAATATGTGGTACTAAACCCAAGTGCTTATGCCCTGTTTTGGAACAATCTCCACTAATGTTTGCATTTCACAACTCTTCCTGAAACCAGGAGCTAGGCTTAGCAAAACAGAGGAACCAAATCAAGGCTAGTAACATCTCTAGGTCAGCATGAACTCCATGTGCTCACAATAAGCTCACTGACCTTGTAAGCCCTTCTGGAGGGGCAGGGGAGGGAAGCTGCAAGAGGAGAAACAGCAGTACCAGGGTTTTGCTTTCATTCTGCCAAGCTTCCCTACCTGGGAAAAGTCTTCTGCTTTCAAAATAACTGCAACTGAGCTGAAAGACATCTCTAATCTCTACTGCTTAAGCATACAAAGTTCTCCCTCCTTCACACTGTCCTCTTTCAAGTTTAATTCCTACTGTCAATTTGCTAGATGTATTTTTGAATTAGCAGATGTCTTTTCAGAACAAGCACCGTTGCTCTCAGCAAGACACTATCAGCATACTGGGTCTTATAAGCCTCAGAGAAAGTTACTCTACTCATCTTTTTCAACATTCAGCAGACTCCAGCTCTGAAGCATTCTCCCTCTGCTTTGTTGTTCTCTGCCCACACACACGTTGCTACAACCCTATTTAAGACACCACCAGCACACTGCTGTGCTGTAATATTCAGGAGCCTGGCAGGCAGCTTGTGAGGATTTCTGCGACTCGCGGTAACTAAGGCAACCCAGCTTCACACACAAAGGGACACAAACACCAGCATCCAATATGTTCTTCAGGATTTACTCAGTGTCGTCATCTGAAATAAAGCACTGCGACAGCATCACATTAAACAATTCAGTGCTTTTTGGGATGACTCTGGAGCTCTCCAATCACAAATTAGAACCTCTGAGTCCAGTCTTATCTCAGTAAACAGCTAAACCTGCTTTCCTCCAGCAGCCACGTGCCAAGAATGCTGTTGTCCCTGCTCAACTCTGACCCTCCCACCTTTTTAATTTAAACACCAATCAAAAGTTGTTTGTCATGGGAAGAGAGCTGAACACACCAGCAACGGAAGTATATGGAGCACTTCCTCTGGAGGTCCCAACCTCCTTCCTGAAGTGTGCACCTTGTCAATTCTCAACCTCTTTAGGAAGGGAGTGAATGTCTCCAACAGAACTTTGAGTGGTGGGACTTTCCATTTTAAACTGAGGCAGCAGCACCTTCATTCAGGACAGCCAATCTGTATCTGCAGTAAATCATACTTTATCTCCAGGTGGGGTTGCACACTGTCAGTCACCAACATCACACCATCACACGGCAGGATCAGCCAGAGAAATTTGTTTCTACCTCATATCAAATCATAGATTTTAACACTCTAGCTAAGACTATCAAATCCAGGTGACTTGAAATGCTGTGGACTGAAAACTGCCAGACACAGCTAATGAACCCAAGAACTGGAATCCCCCTGCAGGACACCAACCATGTTTCTCTGCTAGGGAATGAGGCAATAAGGAAGAAATCCATTGTGTGAACTTCCTGTCCACTCTCTTCCCTTCCCAAAACCTCCACAAATACATCAAACATTGCTGACACATAGCCAGAGCCTCCCAGCTTATAAGCTAATAGAAAATGTACAGCAAGAAAGCTGATGTGGCACTGTACAAGCCACTTGGAGTAGAGAAACGTCTTTATTTCATTCACGATTTTTGAAAGCTGATGTTAAACTCCCTGGCTACACAACTGACTGTAACTCAAAAACAGGGCATCCTAAAGTTAATATATAATCCCATTACTGTGCACTAAAAAAAGTAAGTCTTTATGGCAGCATCACTTCCAAAACCACACAGCAGCTTTGTAACATTCACAGCTGAAGTGTTTCCAAAGTATGCACATCCAAGGGGCCATCTCCAAAGGCATTTATTTCTTCCACCCAGCACTTAGGAATGCATTATTAACCCTTCTCAACAGTCATCAGGCTGAATTAGATGCAGGGGAAGAAATGACTGTGAGAGCCCATTCAAAATGTACTAATGAATTAAAGCATTAGTAAAGATGAAATTTGTGAACCAAGTGGCACACTGTACATCACCCCCTCAATTCTGACCAGAACTTTTAGGAACCAGTGCTGTACCAGTAGCACCACTATTCCCTCATACACCCAACTTCAGTGTCCTTGTCAACAGTGCTGCAGCACAACACTCCGGCAGAACATGTGAGGAAAAGATGGAGCAAAGCACTTGTATATTCATTTTGGTGTGACAATGACACCGCTGAGCGCCGTGCGTTCCTGAGACTCCACTGAACTTGTAGAGAACTGATCTGAGAAAATGTTTCATATTTATATAAAATACTGCCAAGACTCATAGTTCACTTTCAGAGGCCTTCCCCAAAGATGACCTCTTGCCATAAAGACCAAAACTGCACTTTCAAGTTGGCTTTAAAAGAACAGGGGAAATTAAGAATGGGGATATTAAATATGTTAACATACACACACTTGCTAGTACAGTCAAGCACCTACTTCTGAAGCACCATTACAATATGGAGACACTTTAGTCTGACACCCACTACAACCCAAAACTATACTGGATAAAACCAGTATTATCTTTTCCTCCCTTATTTTGACTCTTGGTTTAGTTTCTGTCTAAGTGTTACTGATGACACAATGCCTCCTGAATCTCCTCCTGCCCAGGCCTGCCTGCAGCTTTGCAAAGCTCTCTGAGGGATTCTGCTTTACCATGGGACCCTGCATTGCACCTGAGAGAGATTCAAAGGACTGATTACAAACATTTTCTCACAGAAACATGCTAAAAGCTTTAGTTGTACTTTGGCGTCATTTGAGGAGACAGCAAAATATACACAAGAGAGAAGAAACTATAACTAAATAACATTTCCTTGAAAATTACCAATGTTATTTCTATTAAAAATACTAAAAGCAAAGACAAACGCCACATTTGGAAGTAAGGATGCAGGCAAACAGGAGATGTGTACATTCTGGCAGACCTAACATACTGTTGGGTAGTAAACCCATTTCTAGCTGCCAGTAGCAGCTGCAAGTAAACAGAAAGCAGCTGAGTTTTGCCAACAGTACATGGCTGACTAAATCTGTCAATAATCTGATGAAAATCATAGATCTTACTGAAAGGAATTAAGGAAGATTTTTCTTCCAAGCTTGTCTCAGGCTTAATTTTATAATATACATGGGGTGTGTGTATTCCAGTATCCTCTCAGAAGAACATATGGTTTGCTGTAACAACCTTAACGCTGCATTTATTCTCTTCCAGTCAAAGTTCAAAGGCTAGGAAAACAGTCTAGGAAGTCCAGTTCTTCAGGATTTGAGATTTTTAGGTAGAGAAGTCATCTCGGCCATTAATCAAACACAATTTAAATGTACTTTTGACTTCTTATTCCTTAACTCTTTAATTAGAAATATCCTGGAGACTCTGTAAAAAAACCAGTAGCCTGTAGTCCCCTGCACACACCCACAGACATATTTCTCATGTTTTGTAAGAGACCCATAATGTTCATCTCTAAACCCAATAAAGAATTAATACGTGTACAACGCTTGAATTGACAAAATCACCACAAATGCATGTTATTGTTGAAATTTCTATAGTGCTTTCACATAAATATTACTATAGACAAGCCAGTTGTCCTGAATCAAAATGTATCTGATGGTAACAATCTCAATCCGACAATAACACAGCGGCAGAGCATGACAAACACACCTGGAAAATATTTCAGAGCTGCATAGAAAAGGCCAGGCAGGATACAGGTATCCTCCCATGCCTTTTGCATATTAATAAGAATCACAACTACTAAAAGTAATAAAAGAGAATTGAAACCAAGAGGTAAAACATGCACGGGTTTCAATGAAAAGAATTAGGCAGAGCTCTCTCCTGCATCTCAAATATTTAAAGCACTTACCTACTAAAGCAGTCATGAAACGGTTCATAGAGAGAGGCTCCAAGTACATTGGTCCCTCATATCCTGATTCCAATTCGCTTCTCACATAATCCCTAAAAAGATAAATGCACAAACTATTATGATCAAACTGATCAGACAAGAAGCAATTTATTCATTCCACACATACGTAACTTCAATGTATGTCACAGCCAATTAACTAAATTACAAAAAGCAATATTAACATTACTGTTACAGCAGCTTCACTGATGGAAGGATCTAACTGAAGCATGACTTTAGCGAGAGCAGAATTATCTGTAATTAGACTCACTGGCAGAGCTGTAAAAATCCTTTGGGACATCCAAGCTGTTCTTCAGACTGTGGCCTCAAACTGCTTATTGACAAAGCCTCTTAAGCACCATTCCATTTTTAAGTATCCTTATTAAGTGTTTTTCTTCCTAACAATAATTGCTTTTTCTACCAGCAACGTGTGGAAGAGAAAATCTGGGGGCTTGACAGAGAGGTCTTTCAATTTAATGCTCATAATATTTTGCACCTAACAAGTTCTCTGCATTGAAGTAAAAAACAGGTATGAAGGAAAAGTGACAGTCATGGACTAGAGTCAGGAACAGAGTTGCTATGTAATCGTTTTATCCAACATGATTTAAAAGTGTAGTTCTATCCTGGGAAGCTTGGGGGACCTACTGGATACCCTCAAACTGACAGACCTAATAAGAGTCTGAAAATCTGAAAGGGCATTTGTAATTTCCCCCAAACAGGGTGGGCTGGGAGGGTGGGCTCTGGCAACCAAAGTAGAAGGTAAGAATTTGAGGAGATTGGGCATTTTCCTGCTGTTGGTGATTATCCATTGGCTCTGTCTTCAAGGTTAACACACGTAACAGCAACAGAACTCAGATACAAAACTCACACTCAGAGCAAGCATTTTGCACTTTCAGATAATCCTGGAACAGCACAGCAGGAATTCTCCAGTGGCTCCTTAATACCCTGCCATAGGACAGCAGACAGTATTCCCGACCTTTCACATCCAACTCTCCAGCCCATTTTTATTCCTTGCCCTGCGACCCTTCCCGCTCCACTCCAGGACAACTGCAATTCCACCCGTGTTAGGGCACCACCACCTCGGGCATCAGCAGCACAACTAAGCCTGTGCTTGTATCTGGCTCATCCTGTCCAGCCATTTGTGTCTACCTGCATCACATCCTGGGGATGCCAGACAGACACACTTGATCTGACCCCACATGGAGCTAAGGGAGTCTGCTTGCTCGAGGGGCAATTCTTTTATTACATGTTTATTTATATCAGTAAAGCAAGCCACACTTACTGGGAACAGCTACAGACAAAACACAGCAAACAGGACCGGAAACCACAGCCAATACAACATTGCTCTTTTTATTTTAGTGTAGAAATAGATGCAACTCAGTGGTGGTGAAAGCATTTTTTTGCTCCCCAGAAATGTGGAAACATACCCCCCCTCCTAGTATTAACTTGCTACCCCCCAAGTTAAGGTATTCACATTTTCACTTGCAAAAAAAAATCTCAGGAATTCAAGACATAAATCTCAAAGTACTAAAACAAACACTTCAAAGCCTGTTCTTCATAGCTGACAACGCTGCCTACTCACGGCAGCTTTTCAAGCGTCACAGTATACGTGAGGTATGTTGAAATGGGTTCTTCAGACTGCAACCTACAATTAAATACACAAGGACTGAAAGGCACCTAAGACAACTATTCTAGACAGAAAATTCCCCCTTGTTATCAAGCTATAGCTGAACACTAATGCTTTTTTCCCCACCTTCCAAAAGGTGGATTGTATTCCAATAAGGATATAATCTTTGGGACAAAGATTTTTCTATTTCTTTACATCAAATGAACCAGCAGAAAGCACTTTCTCAAAGCATCAACACAAACAAGATAATCCATCAGAGTTACAAAGAGAGAAAAAAGTAACAGCACTTGCAACATGCTGAAAATTGCTCTTTGTATTAGCAGTATCATGCTCCATCCTCAAATTTAGGGTGAAAACACTGGCTATTTCTAAGCTGCTAGAAGGAAAGCATCAAGTTTCTTCTACAGACATCAAGTTTCTTCTATATCTGTTAGAAAGCAGGTTACAAAATCATCCAGGATACTAAGTGCAGTAAGATGACCTTACACAACTTGGCTAAGAAACACAAACAAAGCTACACTTACGGTTGCTTCTTCAACACCAGAACGTGTCTGGAGATGACCCAAATTTCTTCGAGCTACATTTCTTGCTGTTGTCTGGTTCAGTCATCTGCACTGAGGTCTGCACTCGGCTGAATTCTCTAAGTAACTCTCAATTATAATTGAGTTTTAGGCCCACCAGCTTGGAGAAGCAATGTTTTAAGATCTCCTAAATTTTTTAAACAGTATTTGTAGATGATGTCTGAATGAGGGAAGCCAAAGCAATGATTCTCTTATTACCCGGACAAGCACAAGGATCTTTTGGCACAGATACCAATCAGAAGATGCCTCGAACAGCTGCAGTGCCATACAAGATGATGAAAAAAACAAGTGCCTGCACTCAATTTTGATCAATTAAAGCTGTATTAATCTGCAGCTTTTACATTTGAGGATTGTTCACTTTACTGCAGCAATGTAAGAAAACAAGAATGCTAAAATCATTATTTACCAGTTAATGAAATGACTGAAACTACAATATTATTTCAGAAAATTTGGATTTAAGAATAAAGCTTCGATCAGACTGCCTGCTGTTCATTTTATGAATGCATTCCCAGTCTCATTTAATCCAACTACTGGCCTGTTAACAGGCATTGAAGGCCAGCCATGACTAATCTTGCTCTAAAAAGGTAAAGAGATACAGTGCTTCACACATGATCATTTTTTGTTACCAAAAGTGCAGAAAGGTCTTCTGTTACTAAAAATATGCTTTGTAATTGACTGACATAAGGCACAGTGGTTATCTGACCTAATTGACTCATATCGCTGACATTTACTTTGGCTGATTAATCTCCACTGTCAACAAACACACTCTCACAGTTTTCTAATGTCTACAGACAACCTTAAAATTGTGTATTTTAAGTTTATCCATAAGAAGCAATTCAGTCTCTTGCTCCCCACCTTCTTCCCATTTTAAGTTCTGCGAGGTGCAACACTTGGAATACAATCATAACAAAACCATAAAACATGAAATAAGACAATGATGTAGACTCCATTTTTTAGCATTAACAGTGTGTTTAACTGCATCACCTCCAATCTCCATAACTGCATCATTTATTTTCCCAAGCTTTTTAGCTGGAAATAGGTAAAAGAATTGTGATTTTTTTAAGCAAGACATTTGTGCAACTACATATAAAATAAAACCAGCATCCACCTTGTCAGGAGTGGCAGGACTGTGGCAAATTCATTTACTTGGCTGAATTCTTTCAACTGTATTCTTTTGGATGAGCAGTTTTGCTCAGCATGAGTTAGCTGAAGTTGCTGGAGTCTTAGGCCACAAGCCGCAAACTCCCACCTACAAAAGTCAAACTTATCTTGAATTTCTGCTCACTTACACGAAGGGACGCCCTGAGACCACTGGGAACTGGAAGATAAGGAAGCCACGACTACCAGCAGAACCTGCAACCCAGCCAGATAAAAGCAGCTAACACCCACCTGGAGACAGAGTCCTACAGGGAACAAAAAGACCTCAAACCAAAACCCACCACTGGGTCAAGAGGTGTGTACAAAGCACATGAAGAGTGTGTGAAGAAGGGGTGGATAGATTGTAAGGGTACAAAGGCCCAGGGATTTGTGTGTTCTGGGTCCCTGGCTGGAGGCACCCAGCTCAAGCTGTTCCTATTACTGTGTCACTGAATTATTAAACTAATTTTTTCTGGAATTGGAGACTCTGCTGTGGGAAACCTGGGGCAAAGAAATTTGGTGACCTAGATGGGACTTTAGGCCACCACCTTCACATCCTCTCATCTCCAAATATCCAACTGCTGGCATCGGGTGAGTTCACCTGGGACCTTTGGAGCAGGAGACACTGAAGGGTAAGTGTTAAAATTCCTTAAGCAGATTTGGAGAAAGTACTGCAGGGGGTTTGAGACCCCTGCTGTTGCAGCTCACTTATGGATGTGCTGCCTGATCAGCAGAAGGCTGCACATAGAAAGGGGGTTTAAGTTCCACATTTGAAGGGGGCTCAAGTCCCTCTTAGCACTGGGAAATATAATCCTTTAGATAAAAACTGTTGGCCAAGTCTGAGAATAAGACAGGATTCAGCTGCACCTACACTCCTCCCTGAGAAGGAGTTCAGAAAGCAAGGAGATTCTTTCTGAACCTCGTGACTCAATAGGAAGGTCTCCCTAAAAGTATTTTTTATTGTTTTTTCTTTCTTCTTTCTCAGCATAGAAAAGGGGATGCCCTTGGCTGAAGTACAGCAAAACTGGGAAAAGATTTATGGTACAGCTCAATTATCTGAAAGGCACACACTGGCCTTGTGCCAGGAGGAATGGCCATATATTACTAGGACAGCTGGTGGGGGCCCCAGGAAATTTGGCCACTACATGGAACTTTCAATCAATTAAGATTCACTTATTTACGACAACGCTTAGAGGATAAAAGCCCTGGACAAATGCATTACTCAATTTAGGGAAAGAAAATTAGATACACCACTCTCATGTCAAACGAGTGGTGAGTAACCACCCAGCTAATGAATGATGGCACTAGGAAGAACTGATACTCTGAAGAGATGAAGTGGGACAGCTCCCTACTCTTGGTGCTGTTAACCCAGATGACCACAGCTGCATGGCTAAGTATAAAATCAATGTATGAGCCAGTGTGGTATAAAGTTAACAATATTAAATGGGAGGAAGTTTGTGTAGATTTTTATGGGCTGGGTGACCAAACCTCTATAAAACCCCATGAAGGAGCTCTCGTTTTTTGTTGTGAATCAGATACAGCTCATGATCCAGCTTTAACAGAGAAACCCAGCAAGACCAAAGTTCATTGCCCCAGTGCTACTAACTGCTGCTTAATGTTCAATTCCAGCTGTTGTGTGTAGTTGGACACCAGATTTCAAGCAAACAGAATATATGTTAATGTGACCTGTGAAAAATAATTAACTTGATACCAAACACTGTCTCACTGCCCAACACAACATGCTTAGCTACATCTCCACCTGATCCCACAAATTTCTGAAATCAGCACTGGCTCTTAATTGCATCCAAGCACAACTGCAGACACAATCTACAGTAGCCAAAACCGTAAGAGAAGGGGAATGGGGTATCTCTCCTATTGAAATTTAAAAAAGAAAATCTGGGAAAATGCAACTGATTTGGAAAGAGAATTCCAATTGTGGTGGTATCCAGCCAATTTCCCATATAACTGCAGCAGTAATTAGGCCACAGCTTTTATCTCAACAATATGCAACACATCCATATTATACCACACACCCAATCCCTGCATTAGGATTGAATCACAATAGAACTGCACTCTATCCACTAGAACAGAGAATATGGGCCCAACAAAACAGTATCAAATGGCAGACTGTCAGTGTTGATGCGTGTGTTGTAGGAGAACAACAGGGAGTTATTTGTGAAAGCGAAACCATCAAAGCTCAAGACATTTGTTTTGACATGGAACAAAATGTCTGTCACTTGAAATACATTTTGAAGAAACCCCTGAAACTGTACTTGTATATGCTGGAAAAGGATTTGCTCGTGTAAGAACTCTGCAGTCTTATGTTTGTAAATAACAGCACTTCAGGGACAAATAATCACTCAATTATTTCCAACTCTAATAACACAGTAGGATGCAATTTTAATTATTCAGCTCCTATTATTTCCTATCAATGGTTACAGTGCAATTATACATAAGCTGAAGATTTATTACTTGCCCCCATTGGAATGAATCCTTCATTGGTGAGGAAGCTCCTAAGCACAATGACCTGTATCAACTATTAGAAAGTGTATGAAACAATGGACAAAAAACTCTAATCACCATTCATTGCGATGCAGAAGAGATGCATCATGTCATGAAAAGAGGGAAGAAGAAGGGAGAACACCAATGCTGGGAAACTCTCTTTGGGCAGTCACCAAGAGCAACAGGAATCTATAATCAGATGCTCCATCTAGTAGTGACCTGGATTGCTCTGATTATATTGTGCCTGTTGCTTGTAACAACATATGTGAGACTAAGGGTCATAGTTAAAGGTCCTGAAAGACTTCATAAGTTCCTTTTGACATTTTAGCAGGAATGCTTAACAAAAGCAATGGGAGGACTGTTGTAAATTAGGATTAGTTGGCTGAATTCTTTCAACTGTATTCTTTTGGATGAGCAGTTTTGCTCAGCATGAGTTAGCTAAAGTTGCTGGAGTCTTAGGCCACAAGCTGCAAACTCCCACCTACAAAAGTCAAACTTATCTTGAATTTCTGCTCACTTACACGAAGGGACGCCCTGAGACCACTGGGAACTGGAAGATAAGGAAGCCACGACTACCAGCAGAACCTGCAACCCAGCCAGATAAAAGCAGCTAACACCCACCTGGAGACAGAGTCCTACAGGGAACAAAAAGACCCAAACCAAAACCCACCACTGGGTCAAGAGGTGTGTACAAAGCACATGAAGAGTGTGTGAAGAAGGGGTGGATAGATTGTAAGGGTACAAAGGCCCAGGGATTTGTGTGTTCTGGGTCCCTGGCTGGAGGCACCCAGCTCAAGCTGTTCCTATTACTGTGTCACTGAATTATTAAACTAATTTTTCCTGGAATTGGAGACTCTGCTGTGGGAAACCTGGGGCAAAGAAATTTCTCTAACAAGGATTTTGGTTTTTTAAAGCTGACATCTCTTTCTTCCATAAACAGATGGTATGTTATTTCCACCCAAATTGCCAGGTTAACATGCTACATACAAACCTAGCATCATCTCTGATGCTTCAAGTATTCACAAATACTAGCTAATCCATCTTTACACATCAAGGTAATTCTCAGTTCTGCAGGCAAGGAAACAAACATTTAAGAAATGAAGTCACTTGTCAAGGTCACATAGACCTGGAAGTCTGAAGTTAGAGTTTAACTATAAAATTCAGATGATCTTATTCCCAGACTTGCAGATGAACTGCAAGCTATTTCTGGGGTGGAAAAAAAGCACTAAGAATTCTTTCAACAGCTCAGAATTTCCAGGACACTGCAGAGTCACAAGTGCCAGCTGATTCTGGTCTTGTTCTATAATTTGCACTAACCAAACTGGCCTCAGGATGAGACCTCTTCATCGGTCTTAAATAGCATCCCAACTGGTAGTGCATGCAAGCAAGTCTCTGCAAGTTTTCAGCTCTAAGCAGAACTGCCAACAAAAAACATGAAGGAACAGTTTGCACATGTAACTACTGCATGTTTGTTATGATCAGGCTGCTAAATAGAAACACCAGTTGGAATTGGATAGTTTTGGCAATAAAAGGACGGGCTCCACCAACAGATTTGTCTGTTACATTTTACTATTTTCAATACGAAAACTAACGGGATTCAAAAATTCTTTTGTAAAGCTATTGCAAGTGCCATTCCCCACATATGATTCTCTGATTATACAAAGGCTGCTGCAGAGAATCCCTGGCACTGTGCTTCCTTGCAAACCAAATCAGCCTGATGTCTAGGGAATGGGTAAGCTCACTCAAAAGTGTTAGCAACTACCTTTGCTTTGCAAAATACCACGGGAATACTGCTGGACTATTAATTAAATATATTTTTTGTGCCAGTTGATGCAAGATTTAATTAAAGTCTTTATTAACTCACTCCGGAAGCATCAAATAGAGAAAGCTTACTATGAACACACCGAACAGTCCAAACAATAGTTATCAAACATGTTACAATGATGCCTGTGAAGTCCCAAACCTCACAAAGCAACAGAGGTGAGAATTCCTATTACATAGAAACACAAACAAAAAGGATATTAAAAGCAAACAGTGCTATCTATCCCTTCAAGTATCAACCAAATGCATATCATTTCCCTTTCTTATAAAACATTTAAAGATCCAGAATGGCATATAATATACCTCTCTAGCTGTAAATATTCTGGACCAAAGCCTGACGGGCATTTGTTACTAGCTTCATTTTTATTTCAACACAAGTTCTCAAATAATGTTTAGTTTGCTTTTTCTAATAAGTAAGCCTTCAACCCTATAAGAAACAGCCACAAACTCCAACTATAATAACTCAGGACTCCCCTGAGGATGATAAAAATCCCTCTTTCCTTCCTACTGAGGCAATAAGAGGCCATAATTTCTCTCTTGGACACTCATCGTTTCAGGAAATCATTAACTGTAACTCTGACAGCCGCAACAGTGACAAGTCAAGTTGCCACAAAACCTTCATTAACAGTCCCCTGAACTGCAACATACGAAACAAGAGACATTCCAACAAATGCTTCGGAACAATAATTTTGATGTAGAAATAACAAAACTATCACTTCCCTTAAATCAATTGAAAGCACATTTTAAATGTTTCCCATCGGCAGGCACCAAACTAAGTCAGGCTCAAGACTATATTTTCAAAACTTCCCTGACAAAGCCTTTAATGTGATGGCACTTGCTCTGGTTCCAATCAGACATCGTGAGAGTTTACATTGGCTTTCAACAGATCTAGCTGTGGCCAAAGAAAGATGGTTCACTTTGTCTTGTTTGATGCAGAGTTCCCCAGCCTCTCGCTCTGCATTTTAGATCCCAAACACCTGTCTGTTAAAATATATTGCACAAAGACAAATTTAAGAATAAATCCCACTATTACTCTGCTTTTACCATCTTCCAGATCCCTATTTGCTCTCCAGGTGCCAGGGAACTACAAGTAACATCCTGTCTGCTTTGTAAAACTCCCCAGTGCTGAAAGCATGTTAGCTGAGCCATTGAGAAACTCAGATTATTGTATCAGAGGCCACATTTAGTCTTGTGGTAAGTGCTTTCTTTCCTCGGACTAGTGGACATTATACTCAAAATTCCTGGTGTATTTTCAATGACTTAAAAGAACTACTTGACTGCATATTTAGTTCCACAAACTTTTCCAACACAAAGAACAACAAGATATATTTAGGCACTGGACATAGAAAAACGGCCTCCACAAAACCATTTATAGAAGATACTAACAAAATAACAGTTAGTTTTCTAATTCCCAAACCAAGCTAACAAAATGAATCCATTTATTCTTACCTGGAAATTTGGTGCCCAGCATAAAGCAGCAGTGCAGTCAAAAAGTACAGGTAAAGCTGAACCAGGTGTTGCCTTGGTAAAGTTAGCAGCACAACACTTAAGATGTAACCTGCAACAAAAAGTAGACATTGATATTTTAAAAAATACTATCTAACCCCAATTTTCCTAAAATATGAACTAACGCTCAAAACTATTCAGATCTCTAACACCTTTGTTTTCATTTGGCTTAAATTTCACTTACCTACATTTTCCTCTCATCAAAACACAAAGCACACAAAATACCTTCCCCTTTTTCCTTCTCTCTCCATGACCAGAAACAGCTTTACCAGCTTCTGTAAGATCACATCTACATGTCAAGAAGGGGACTTGATCCACAGTATTTTAACATGACAATGAACATAACCTGTACAACAAAGAGAAAACAGGCCTAGGTCTCCACCTTCTTCCAAGTGAAAGCAACTTTCAGTGTAGCCTATCCAATCATAAAATTCAGTCCATTGATGTAAAATATCCTTTTCCTCAAACACAGGACACACAGAACACTTTTTCATGCTGATTAGCATGACACATTTTAATTCTTCCACTCTATGGCTTGCAGACTCTTTGCACGTCCATAATTTGAGATGGGGACACACGGCCTGTACCTCATACATCACTGCTGCATAAATCAAGGACAAGAATTGGCACAGGCTAGGATTGCAGGCATTTATACCAGCAGTTCCTGCACTTCTTGTTAGCATTTAGTGAGACTGGGGAAAAACACATGATGTGGATACAGCTTTACTCTGACCATGGCTGCTCAGTAGACTCTCCAACAAGCAGAACACTGATTTTTTTATCATGCCTGCTCTCATTTGGATACTCAAAGCAGTACTTTGAAGTCCACTTCCTTACTGGATGGTACATGTCCACACTCTTCTCTTTCCCAGACAGGCTGCAGGTCAAAACCCCAGCACATGGTGCCTTTACTAATCTTTATTTCCGAGCTCTCCATCACAATGCAGTGCCCTCATGCTGCGTCTGAAGGTCAACTCAAGTGCCTGGCACTGAAATCCATTTAGGAAAACAACCCAGCAACAGCCAAGAACTCCCCTGAAGCTAAGAACAGAATGCTATAGAAGAACTCACCCTGACCCTTACAGCTACACTAGTCATGTTACATTTACAGTTTCATCCATCTATGCAGCAACATGAGGCACAGTCTTTTTTCCTGAATTAATTTATACCTTCAGCTTTTTAAATAATGCAACTCTAGATTAAGCACTCATGAGCAGTGACATAACCAGCTACTATAAAGCAGCTTGGGAACACAGCATGTTCGAATATTTGAAAAAGATACTATGTCAGAGTCAGTATTTATGCAGAAGTACTTGAAGGCTGCTTAGTACCTGCCATGTTCAATAAGCCACCTCTGTAAAATTCTACCAACAGTTTGGTCTTCAAAAAAGTATCTCGCAAGATGCTCCTAGAAAAGGCATCAGGCCCACAGGATGCCAAGAAGAGATCAATTCAGGTAAGACAGATGACAGGAGTGACGATAAGACAGACAAAGTCTATTTACTAACCTTTTTTAAACACCAATATATAATTTATGTACTTAACATTAAAGATAATTTTTCGAGTACCTTCATGAAGTGGATATGACAAGTTGCACATTTGTCTGAGGATGTGCCTTTTCAAAAGTTGAAATAATTGATAGTTTCTTTTATTACAATGAATTATCATACAAGTCACTAGTTTCTGTACAGTATCACTTTGACCAGAGGGCTGGAGCACCTCTCCTTTGGAGACAGGCTGAGACAGCTGGGGCTGTTCAGCCTGGAGAACAGAAGGCTCTGGGAAGGCCTCACTGTAGCCTTTCAGCATTTAAAGGGGGATTATAAGAAAGATGGGGACAGACTTTACAATAGAACCAGTAGTGATAAGACCAGGAGTATTGGTTCTAAACTAAAAAAGGGTCGATTTAGATGAGATACAAGAAAGAACTTGAGTGTGGTGAAACACTGGAACAAGCTGACCAGAAAGGTTGTGGATGCCCCACACCTAGAAATATTCAAGGTCAAGCTGGAGGGGTTCTGAGCAAGCTGATCAGCTGCAAATGTCCCCGCACTCATTGCAAGGGTGTTGAACCTTTAAAGGTCCCTCCCAACCCAAACCATTCTATGGTTGTATAATTTTTATTTTAAGCTTTTTTAAGGGGGCTTGAAATATAGCACTACAGGTTTCCTTCTAGCAACCGTTTTATACAGAGCAGATGTTCTACATCATCCATTTTCTTAGCAAACACCTGTATTTTGTGGAATTCCCGTTCTTTGTTCAGCACTTTTCATCTACCAAATATACAAATGACAAGAGCAGGAACTCCTCAGCAGTCTCCATGAAGACATTTAACAAGCCTGCACCACACCACAGCCTCATGAGCTGGATCCAGCACCTCTCACACCATCCCCTGACATTCTTCCACCTCATCTCTGCTGCATTCACCCCCTTCCCTCGATTCCTTACTGAGGGACAATTCTCCCTGCGAAACAACCCACAGCCATTTATCATTCCAGCACGTGAGTCAAATCTCTCTAAACCTTTCCTTCTCACTGTAGCCCATGACTCACCTTCAGGTGAAGAACTAAGTGGAGTTTATTATGCAGTCTTTTATTCTTCAATTATTCTATAAATAGTCTTAGAACACCTGTTTACTGTATCTGTATTTAAGTTCTGCCATTTTCTTTACCTTATTCTATCACATGAAAGTCTGCTTCTTGGCCACATGATGATGTATCTGAGTGATGGCAGGATCATTTCTGTAAGACATTTTAGAGGGCAGCAACTGCACTCTAACACAGACAAGTTAGATGAAAGGATTTTAGAGGTCACTGAAGTTCATTCTTCTCTACATGATCACAACTTTAACCAAAATAGTTAGGATCCTTCAGAATAGACTGAAGGAGTGAAAAAAAAAAAAAAAAAAAAAAAAAAAAAAGATAAAGTCTAAATACAAATCAGAAGATGAGAAGACAACAGTCACTGTGCCTTCTAACCAGCTTCCAGACAGCACAGATGCTCATAACACTGTGCAGGGAAGCAGCACAAGACAACCAAGGTTACTGCAGAAGCCTGAGCAATGAACTCTACCACTCACAAGTTTGGGCCAGAATTTAAATGTTCCCTTTGAAGCAGCCATTTGGTCTAATTGTTAGATTTTGAAGAGAGGGAGAGCAATAGACATTTGCAGTAGTCCCCATTCACTCTTATTTACAATTCCCTCTTGTGCCTTGATAAGAGGGAGATTTCAACACACTTCACACTGCAATATTTGCATTTTTACTGCAGAGGCCCTATTCCCAAAGTGGTACCAACCTCATTTTTATCGACAACGCCTCTGCCAAAAAAAAAGGCAAATAATTCATTACCAAACCAACTCATTGCAGAAGAAAAGGAAGACAAGCTCAAATTCAGCAATATTCTATTCCCTTTGTTCTCACCCAGACAAATGATGTAATTAGTGTATGGCGTAAACAAGATTCCACTTCAAAAAAAAAAAAAAAGACCAGGAAATGAAATTTCTCACAGCAGCTTTCTCATCCACCTCCTCTGTCAGAAGAAATCCTGATGCTGAGAATGTATATCCCTTTGGAGAGAGTCCCCCCACACAAGGATTTACAGATTGAGAAACAGTCATTTTGCTGGGCAGCCTTTAGACATGGGTTAAAAGTAACTAAAGCTCACTTCCATCCAAAGCTTTCTGAGCTCTGTGTCTGCAATGAGCACTCTGTTCCCTCGATTTAGGCTGTGCTATTTTTGCCCTTGGGACTTGGTGTATTGTCTCTTTTAACTCACCGAGTACATCTCTGCTTCAGGGTAAGCAGCAAGCTCAGAGAAGCACAGTTCCTGCCTCAGTAAAGAAATGGGTTTAACACATGTTAAAAAAAGAAAAAAGACAAGACAGAATAATCTCTTTCCTGAATACAGTCATAGTGCCCTGGTGCCAGGGCACCAAGAAAGAGACTTACACCTTTAGGCTTCCAGCTCTAAGGAGCACTACAGAAGACATACTCAGCCAACCTTAAAAATACACAGATCTCCCACTCAGTTCCTATTCAGAAGCACGAGAGAACTTCTACTGCCTCTTGTGAAAGATGGTGCAGATTTAGGCCCCACCAGAGAAAATAAACTGTGAAAATAATACTAAGCAGAAAAGCAAAGTTAAACCTTGCTGGACAAGAATGCATGCATTAACTGGCTCACAACCTCATTTACGACTTGTTGATTCAGCTCAATGAAAACCTCTGGCTGTGCAATGTTCATTGTTACTGTGAGCAGCAGCTCACACGTTGCCTTTCAGCAATCTCCCTCCATTTGTGCACCACCAAGGTGTTTCCCAGCTTCTCTCACCTAAATTACCTCTTTGCCGACTCAGGAGTCTGAGGTTTATTGACTGCACACAGCAGAGGCTTCTGGAGCATGATCAAAGTCGCAACTCATCCTCTTTATTAAACACTTTAGTGCTCATTTGCATGATTACAGATCCCTTGCGTCCACTTCACATGATTACTCAAAAGTTTCCTGCACATTTAGTCTAAAAATGAGAACTTTGCACATCAAAGAGTTTATAACATTTCTTAATAAAACCACGCCAACTCTTGCAGTGCCAGAAAGTAAGAGCACAATTAACTGGAAAAGAATTTGGGGGGCCCTAGCTTCCCACTTGCTCATATCCTGTGAGGATAAAGGGTCCATCTTATCATGACTTGCACAGTCATGCTGCTGTGAAGCAGCAAATCTTGAGCCACAGACAGCACCACAACATCCATCTCTCCTGGCTCAACACAGGATCAGTGCACTGCTGAGTTAGTCACTTCATTTCAGCCAAATCCTTCACTGTCCCCATTTCAGTTTATTCAGATTGGCCACAACATGAAAGTACCACGACACACTTCTGAAAGTGTGGAGCTGGCAGAAGTATTATAACAACAGCCAGCACCTTTATTTCCAGAGTGCCTAATTCTCAGGATAATCAATCACCAAACTGGTTACACTACAATTTACACAGAGATTTAATAAACTGTCAATGTCCACATCATCTGTCTCAAGAGTGGATAATGTTTAAAAGATACACTTTAGACCTTGGGGTAGTTAAATACATGATGCACAAGTTACCAGGAAGATTCTGTGGCCCCTTCCCTGGAGACCCAAGCTCAAGCCCAGAAGGAACCCCAACAGCCACTTATTTTTAAATCACATAAAATGGGAGACAAAAAGCTCTTGTACATCCTCAATTTGTATTAATCATCATTTGAAGGGTAACTCAGACTGGGGTCTTCTGAATTGACTGGGACACCTGTGCTGTCCTTCTGAGAGGGAGAGTCGTTCATCTGCTCTGTTACAGAAGGCAACGTCCTACGGACCCTCTGCCACCACACAGAGACACCCCTCCTGCATCAGAGGTGACTCCAACACTTGGCTCATGCAAAATCTGCCCCTCAAATCAACCCAGAAGCCAAGCCATTGAGAGAGCGCGACACAAAACCCCCTTGGGCTTGAGCAGCCACCAAAGCACCAGAAGTGCCACCACCAAGGGCAGCTTTCACCCAGCCTGTGTCACTACTGCTACCTGAGTGCCTGTTCCAGGCAGCCACACGTGTTGCAGGCTTTAGGACGTATTGCATTTTTGGGGAGCGATGTTTTCGCTTGACAGTGCCAAGGCACACCTCTTCCTCACCCTCCCACTCAGCCAAAGCTCCTGAACAAATGTTATTCACTGCAATAAGTGCTCTACTTGAAACTAATGTGGCAAATACTTTGCCCTTCAGAAAATGATGGAAAATTAGTTCTAAACTGAGAAAGCACACAAGGAAATTAGTATTTACTCAGTCATGGCACAGTACAACTGTAAACAGAGATCAGAAATCCTGTTATCAACATCTGCACATCTCAGTGAAAATAATGCCAACAAAACAATTTACTCATTACAGGGGTACTGCCAAAAACAGCTGTTTCTTGAATTTTTAAATGCATAACAGATTGGGCACTCAAAGTATAAATAATCCAAGAACTGAGTTCCTTACAGAGATTTGCAGTATTATCTGACCAAGTAAAATAGACTTTTGGTTCTAGTTCTGCCATATGATTCAGAGGCTGTTTCTACAAGACAACATAGCTAATGATTAGAGCTCTGGGACTAACAGCAAGCATGGAGATCTTCCAGGGAAGTGGAAAAGAACACAGAAGTGGAACCATAAAAATATAAAAAGCCACAATGTATTCTAAATCACTAGGACAAACTGCCATGCTGTCATGAGGCTGGTACTCAGAGCCAAAAATTTTAAGCATCTCCTTTCAAGAAGACTGCTAGTGGCTTCCTTTTATTTTAAATAAGAAGTGATGTGGGTTGCCAAAAAGAAATACCAGCTTTATATAGAAAAGTTACCTGAAAGTATACACATGCTGAGAAAGCTGCTTAGTAAATGCCTACAGCACTAAGGGAACAGTACTGGAATCGGCAGCCTCGAGTTGGAAAATGAAAAAAGGATGTGTTGGATTTTGAGCACAGCACACTCTGCCTCCTTCTGTGTCCACCAACTGCAGCATGAACTGCATTTTATCCAAAAAGAAAATGAGAGGACATAAGTAATTATTTTAAGAAATGAAGACCAAGTCCACGTCATAAAATTGCATTTGGTTAAAAATAGCTACAGTTTAAAATAAAATAGTAACACTCAGAAAATAGTTCTACTACCCATTTATCTAAATGGTGTTGGCAGGAGAGAGACAGAAGACATGGGACAGCAAACCCAGAGATGCTGAACCTGAGCAGCACCTCATCTTTGTATGCATTAACTGCATTTACACATTTACTCATATCCTCTTCTCACGTTTTAGGAAATTTGTTTCTGTAATGAACCAGCTTCTTTCTTCTCACACTGAAGCTTCACTTGGCACCTCTTACTGTGTTTGTACCAAGGTACCATATCTTTCCTCTTAGAAGGGAACACAAGAAAGCAATGCAAACAAAAGATCTTCTACTTAAAGCACAAGAGCTTAAAGAACAGCGAGCAGACCAAAGTGTGCAGTCAGCAAACACCCAAGGCAGGAAGTTGAGGAGGTTCTCCTCCCTCAAGCCCCTTGGTAAAGGCAGCATTCAGAACAAGGAGCTCACACCTAGCAAGTGATGTGACCAGCAGATTAAGGTATTAACCACACAGTTCAAGAAACTGATTACAAACAGGGTTGTGACAGATGTCACACCTTCCACCTATTCCAAATATTTAAATAGTTTCCTTACCTTTTTTTTCCCCTGAGAGTTTTTTTTTTTTGCCACGACAAATACAGTTTGGGATAGAAAACTTCTCTATTTTTACTCTTAAGTAAGAAAAACCCTGTATTTAGTGCAGTTCTGTGTCCCTAGCATGACAGTGACATAAATTCCAAGTCTGACTAATTACAGGTTAAGCTCATGACTCTTCTTTTTCCATCCAGCTCAGAGTATTTACCAGTTAGCACAAACAGTATCGCTTTGCCCTTCACAGGAGGAAATTATGTGGTTTCAACTGTTTCCACTTTCTTCATCAAAGGAATAAAAAAAGAAGTATCTGTTTTCTCAGAGCTACTCTACAGCACAGAAGAAAACACAGAAACAGTGTCAGTCTACCCTACATAGAGGTTTGAGATAAAAGCCATTTTTGTTAGCACAGATCTTTCATGAACAACAGGCTACTTTAAATTTATACAAAATTATTTCAACAAAATCTTAGTGAAACCACATTATACCTACAACAGTTGTGGTCAAAAAAATTGGTTTGCTTTTTAAGCTTCTTTCGCCCCGATCTGTGTATGAGGTAACAGACAGAATATCAACTGTCAGAATTATATCTGGTTATACCGCCCAACTGCACACGTTATCACACTCTACTCCTCAGCCCGTCTGGATGGGTTACCAAAACAACTAAATAGGATGACTTGGAGTACTTGGGAGAGAGTCCTGGGACTGTAGTGTCATTGACCAGACACTCCTGAACACTCCAGGAAGAACTACAGAATGCTCACAGATAATATTTGAAAATAAGGCAAATAATTCAGGTTTTTTTCAATAGTCTTAGAAGAAAAGAGAAAAATATATGTGCATGTACACATTTTAGTGTATTTAAACAGGCCAGGTTTTAGAACCAAACCTTCCATGTCACTCCTTTCAGAGGGCAAAAGAATTTTTCCTATTTTAAATATAATTTCTGACTGTATAGCACCCGTACGTGCACGTAAATTTTGGCTGCAATCCCATTTTAACCAATTCTTGCCTGTTTTTACAGATAGCCAGTAGAAATAGCAAACTAAAAGCAATTTCATTCAAAGCATCTCTAGTAATTTTAAATTAAGTTTTCAATGTCGTCTGGCAAGTCTTCCGTAAGATGTACCAAAAATATTTCCAGAACTGGGTTTGATCAACCAAGTTTTAAGTTTGAGGCAACCCTGTGACCAACAAGCACAAATTTCCATGTACGTAGAACAAAAATTTTTCTGCCAGAGACATTCCAAAATTGTTTAAATAAGTTTGATATTTGTCTTTTTAAACAGACTTAAACCTAGGAAAGTTTTCACAAGTGAAAAACAATTTTCATGGTAATTCTATAAGGTAATTCATATGCAGGAAAACAGTATTATAAAATAAAACAACAGAACACAAACTTTATCCACCAGTGCACATTGAAGACTAACGCAGGCCTTTCACACCTGCCTAAACAGTAACCACAGTGCCATCTGACAAAGTTCATAAACAAAATTACTTTGCAATTAATCTTACATTCACCAATTCTAACCAGAACTTTATCTCTTCTGTTTGCATTGCTTTGCTTTATGCATCTTTAGTTACATTTCATGCAGCTGAACTTGCTGTTGAGCAGTTATCAGGACTGAATATTTTCCTCCACTAAAGCAGATAAGGGCTGTTTCGTGGAAAGATATGAAAGGGAAAAGTTGTTTCAAAGAACAAATTGCATCCTACAGGCTTTTATTATACTCCCAGTAGTGTTAACTGGAATGTGAATAACACTGTAAAATACATCACTTCATTTAATGCATTAAAACGGAAAAGATACTCCTGTAACCCCCAGTTCTGAGCAAGCTTCCAACTCTGCCTCCTTAGTTCCAGGAAAAGGTTCACTATATCAAGATTGGTAGAGTTTATTAATTTTTATAGCTCTCTAATCAAATTGTTCCTTGTGCATCTGCTTGAGATAGATGCACCCAATTTCCTCAGCTGCTGGAAGGACTTCTACGAGACAGTATCTTACACTGCCTATATGGGAAATTCAGTGATTGTTTGATATTGCAAAGCTGCCACAGCTTTTGCTGATACTGTGTTTCCTAACTGCAAATATGAACAGAGGATTTTTTTCCTAAATAAAACAGATTAGCATGTTGAAACACATCGACAGTAAATTGTTATTTAAATTATACAGTGGCAGTTAATTTTCCCCAACGTATCTTCAAAGAAGCTTAATTCCCCAAACTAGTGGAAAAGTACTTTGTTTTCCTTACAAATCCAATTTATATATTTTGATATGTCATTTTAATTAATGTTATACTGTAAACTGAAGCAACTAAATTTATATAAAATGTCATGTAGGCATGCAAATTGATTTAGCCCTGACTTACCCTGACAAAGCTTATAAAAAAAAAACCAAAAAAACCACCAACCAAGGGATTGAAACAAATCAATTTTATTTGAAAAGTACCAGCAAAGTTTTGTCACTAAAAGCTGTCTGAAAATCTTTTAAAACAGGCAACTCTTTTGACAATTTAGAAGCTCTTCTTGCTCAGCAACTACCAGGTAGAAAAGTACAGATACTCAGTATCATAAAAGCAAAAGTAAAAGAACTGCTGAGTGATTGTGCACCAGCACAAAAGCATTCCTTGTATGAGAAGCAAAATAAGAATCCACTGATTTAGTACTAAAATAGCATTTAGGTAAGAAATACTTTGGTAACAATACTCACCCTCTCTGTAGCACTTTCTGCTGGTGTATCTCAACGTACTTCAGTGAGGGCAAGATTATCAAATGACTGTAAAGATGGGCTACGTGACAGCTGGAAATTACCCACTGACATCTTGAAAACCTACTGCACAACTGCTGGTTCTGTATTAGAATCTGATCTGAGAAACTGATTCCTCAAAGGTACATGTGCTTATACAAGTGCATGGGAAAGCCAGCTGTAGTTACATGTCACCTGGTCCTGTGTCACATTCCAGCACCAAAGATGTCCTCTCCCATAGACACAGGAAAAGGGCACAGGACTGTGACACCAACTTTTAGCACTGCAAGTACATTGTAATCCCAGCACAAGTATAGTGCAGTCATAACAAAGAAAGCTGCACATATTTTTAATGCAGTAAATAATTTGCAGACATTTAATAGATTAAAAAAAAGAGAAGTCATATGCACAACACTTGTGCAGTCAGGATTGAAATCAGGACATGCTACTTCAAAAACCCACAGTTCTCTAACTACTTAACTAGAGTGTGTTTCCTTTAGCTGATTGCAGGGCACCTTTATCCTCCAAACTCATCTACAAGGAAGAAACACTGCAGAGTGGGAAGATTATATGCTATCCATTTCTCTCCAAGCCAGGCAGTGTTCAAGCAGATGCTCACTGACTATCAACCTCAACAGCCTGAATCCAATCTCTAATTAACCCCATGTGCAGATGAATCACACTCTCACCTGGAGAGCAGGTCCCAGAACATCAATCCTTTCATCTCCTAAAAACACACATTTAGCATTCCAGAGCTAGACTTTCAGGCCAAGGTTCAAACCTCAGCTGCCTGAGCTGAGTTAATAATTTTATCCATTTATCTGCAACACAAGGACTTGCTACCTACTCGAATCCACTCACAGCACACAGATGGCTCATAAGGTTGAAAACTGAAATGACAGATCTGTGCAGCAGATGAAAGCTAAATGTCTGGTGCTGTGGTTAGTCCAAACCAGGCCACCTTTTCCCTAGTCCCTTGTTTAATGCCAGTAATGTTATAATACTTCTTGTCTGCACAGCATGTCACAGCAGCTTCCTCATCAGTCAGACACAGGCCAAAGTCACCGTGCTATTCTTTCAGGGCCTCAGCTGTGTTTCCAAACACCAGATTTACTCTATTTATGTGTCAAGGCTAAATAGCAGAGTTCAGTAGAAAACCCTGGACAGGATTTCTTTATTGCTAACATAAACTGTTCCTTAGGCAGAACTGTAATGAATATATTAGCATTGTTATCAATACATTAGCATGCTATTACCAAATTCTTAAAATTCTTTTATTAAGGAAAAGGGTATTTAGTACAGTGGTGTTTTCTCTTTAATAGATGTATACTTACCCACATAATGCATATTAAGGGCCAAGTACTTGTACTGGAAGAGAGGGTTGTTGTGCAGGCTACTTCTTTGGATCTGCTGGAAGAATGAGCTGACATCCCATCTGTACAAGACATCCAACAGCATGATGCTCGGGACCCTCAGGGCCACGTTTAATACTGCCTCCAACTTCTCCTTTGCAGCCATTCTCCTCCCTTTCTGTGAATTGGCAGCAGACTGTAAATAGCACAAGAGAGAGAAGAGTAATCAGATCAATCCCACTGTACAAACAGCCATTAGGCTTTGTGATAGTATGAATGGGGCTTCCTGTGTGGCCACAAACGACTGAATGAATCAACTGAGTTAAACTCAAATCCAAACAGGACAGCTTCTATTTTTGCTATATAAAGGTCAATTTGCTAGCAGTTTTTCCACAGTGATACTGTAAAATGGGGGAGAGGGCAGATTAATGACATGAAAGTGGTCCAAGGGTGTGCACTAAACAAACCTTCGTTCTTATTTGCACTAATGTAGCATCCAAGAGCTCAGCCAAAAGGCCCCAATGTACTCGATACTACATAAACATTAACATGATCAGCACTAAACTGCAAATACTCTGTAAGCTTTAGAAATCAAACACTTGTGTCCATTTACTTTAGCACTATTTCTGTGCCTCTGAAATTAAAAAATCACTGATTAAAAGAGTCCTTAAAACATTTTAGATTCATTTCCTCAATGTAAATTGAAATAATTGTCCAATACCTCAGTTTTTAAAAAAATCATTTACAGCCTTCATTAACCTCTACGAATTTATCTGTGGAATCTGAGGGCTGTGTGTTTGGAGATTAGCACCAATAATGCAACTTTTCTACTCATTTTAATGTAATTCACCACAAGGAATCATACAAACAAAAGACCATATTCCTCTCACTCCCAAATACTAGAAGGTAATTAATTTTGGAGTTTGTCATCAGATAAGATGGATGGTGCAAAACAGTGAAGGGCACTTTTCTTTTTAAAACAGAAACAAATGCTAGTCCACAACAGCACCTAAAAGTCAACAAAAGAAGAGCAAAAGGATCCATTTCCACATCCTGTCACCTAAGACTAACAGCAGTTCCTAAACGAAATATGCTGGTTTTACCATACACCACCTGCCCATCCCAGGAACATGATTCACCCCAGGCTGAGTTTGTGAGCACCAGTAACAGACACAATATTAGAGAAGCACAGTTGAAGTGTTCAAGGCCAAGGTGGGGATGACCCAGCAAAGTTTTATCCACAAGAAGCCATTCAAAGGAAAATCACCTGCAGCACAATCAACACCCCGATGAGGTTCAGATTTAAAAAAAGGCTCCCAACCCAATTATTAGGGGGCCAATTGGAAAAAAAGTGCATCCTGACCAAAGAAACAGAAAAATCTGCACTTGAACTGCACTTTAATTTAAATAAAGTTTTACAGGACTTTTTTCATATTGTCCCTGTGTAACCTATAAAAGTTTTTGCAGTTGTGCAAGTTTTACACCTCAACTCAACATGGAAGTATAGCATTAAGTGAAACCATGCAAATATACAGGAACAAAAAAACCAACCCCACTCACACACACACAATCCTCATGTGAGGTTTTATTTGTGTTATCATGTCCTAGGCACTACCACAAACTGCTTATGTGCACACGTTCAGCCACATTCACACCTGTCAAGGCACGAGGACATAAAATTAATTCAGCTCAAGAAGTCAGGACAGATCAAAACTGAGATATGGCTCAATAAACCTCAGCTTGCAGGGCTGCTGTTGCCACTGTCTAGCCCTCAGTCTGACTTTTCAAGTTATGTAAATGCTGACACTTTTTACAGAGCTCTTGCAACAGCTCTACAAACCCCAAGGGCAGCACATCCTTCCCCTCGCACAGGAAGCGTCTTCTCACTACATGGGGCACCCCACACACCACCAGCATTTCACAATGCTGCTCAAAACATGCTGAAAGGTTTGCCAGAAGACTACAAATATTTAGAATGAACAATCAAAACTATCACCCAAGCAGCTACCTCAGAATCCAAGCATTCAGCATTTCATGCCAATAAAAGATGGGAGTTTAAAGGGATGGTATTGTACAAACAAAATTGGGAGTTACACAGATTATACAAAGAGTTACAAGAAATATCAGGGCACACAGCTTAAATAATTCATATGAGAATATTTTAAAATGTCTTGGAATTTTTCAGATTTTCTATTTTGCCAAGCCCGTAAATTTAATTAAAACTTTGAAATTAAGCTGTCTTCTGGTTTTTTGCTGGAATCCTTTTCCAAGTAGATCAGGACAAGGGTGGGCAGGGACTGACTGACAGGTTTTCACTCTGTCACAAAAATACCCATGTAAAGTGACAATAAGCACCTGATTCCAAATGACATTCTCAAAACTGTCAAACCTTTTCCAGTCATCAACAACAACCAAACATGTAGGACAAGAAGGAAATTTTCACTTGTTTTCACTTTCCTAATTACTCTAAAACCAGAATCCCACGGACAACTTCTCTTAATACTGAAAGTTAACCGAGGGTTAGCACGTTCAAATTAAGCTGAATAATTCTACCTCCAAAGCTCTTACACACAAACTCAGGGAACTAAAAAGTGCAGCATTTAGATTATCTAAGAAAACAATCTAAATTTCAAATGCTGTTAAAACAAAAGCAAAACAAACTTTGAAAACCACATCATGTCACAAGGGATGGACTGCGAGGGGCAGCCACTGCAGCTCCACAGCATCTTCTGTCACTGACTGACAAACCATCCAATACTAATAAGAAACCCTTTAAAATGAACTCCACTAGAAATGTGGATGTGTTAAATAAAGCCTCAGTTGTAATGGCTGCCAAGTTCTAACAGAATGTAATACAGGCAAGCAACAACGTCCATTGCTCTAAGCTCATTATATTGTAAAGAGCTCTCACAATACATTATTTTGATTGGTGTAAAAACAAACAAAAAAACCGACCAAACATTAAACCTCTAAAACCCTCAGATAAATGATGATGACATGAGTTGCTGGATGTTCAGAGGTTAAGGAAAAAAAAATAGGTCACTTGTTGTACAAAGACAAAAAATGGACTTGGAAGTAACTTGTGTTTCAAAATTTTTTTCCCATGATTTCAAACATCTCCCTGTTCCAAATCAGAAGAAAGAGAACAGTCTTAGGAAAGATTGTCATGGTTTAACCCCAGCCAGCAGCTAATACCACACAGCCACTCACTCACCATCACCTCTCCCAGTGGGATGGAGAGGCTAATCAGGAAAAAGGGTAAAACCCTTGGACTGAGATGAGAACAGCATAATAATTAAAATAAAATAAAATAATGATGATGGTAACAACTGTAATGAAAGGGAGACAACAAACAAAAACAAACAACCAACCACCAAAACAAACATAAACAAAACTAGATAAACAAACAAAAACACAACTAAAAAAGAGTGGAATAAAGCCCAAGAGAAACAAGTGATGCACAATACCATTGCTCACCACCCACTGACTGATGCCCAGCCTGTCCCTGAGCAGCCATCGGTGGCTCCCAGCCCATTCCCCCCAGTTTATATGCTGGACACGATGTTCTATGGTATGGAATATCCCTTTGGCCAGTTCCTCCCAGCTTCTTGCACACCTGGTCACTGTCAGAGCACAGGAAACTGAGGAGTCCTTGATTTATAGTGAGCACTGCTTGGCACCAAAGAACCATCAGTGTGTTCTCAATGTAGTTCTCATATTAAATCCAAAGCTCAGCACTGCACCAGCCACTAGGAAGAAACTCAATCACAGCCAAAACCAGGACCAAGAACTTCAGACTTCACACCTTAAGTTGTGCTGTTTGACCAAAACAAGCTTTTAAAAATTTCCCATCAAAACTGTTTGGTCATTTTTGTTTTCTAACAAGGATTTTTCAAAAGTCCCTCCCTCACCTGACACACCCATTTTGTCAAAAGCATATTCCTGGTTAGCTTTAAAGAAAACAGTAGAATTAGCAAAAACCAATTTAAAAAAAAAAAAAAAGGACTATCCTTAGTCTGTCCCAGCTCATTCTATCAGCAGAAGAGATCACCTTGAGTGTGCTCACATGACACGTACCCCCTCAAAGATAACACATATTTTCCCTTTGACAGAATTTTCTTTCTGAAGTTTTGTCATGACATAAAATTTCAGCTGAAGCTGTGAATTCTGCCACTTAAACCAGTGTAGCTGTTGTTTCTGCAGCAACATAAATATAAATCTATCACATCACAGGCAGAAAATACACCCTGGTAAAAAGCAGTACATGAGGCCACAGAAAACCTGCATCCATTTATCCAAGCAGGTATAAAATTACATCAACAGAGCAGAGTTTCTGCATTTAGGAAAGCATTAATCATGAAGTTAATTAAGAGTTACAGAAATACGCTGGAATATCTGCAAATTTAAGAGTTATTCTAATGCTATTGCCATCAAAAATCACCATAGAAAGAGACAGTAATTCCAGACAAGATCAGAACTTCAAAACCAAACTTGTTCCTGCAACGTTCAGCCTCACATCTGTGAACAAGATGCTCATTCTCCTACCATATTACAACCTAAAACACTTGGCAAGATTGGCTAAAAACCAAAAGAGACAATTTCAACTTCTGTTTCTCACATCTATGAAATTTTAGTTACTTTTTATATGTCTCTGTTGACAAGCTGACTTTGGTCTGTAGTCTAGTTTCCACTTTGGATTATTTTTCAGTAATACATTCTGGAACCAAAAATATCACCAGGAAAAGCTTTTGTTTTCCTGTCAGGTAAACTTTGCTAGACAGACTTTGAAGAGGAAAAAAAAAATAAACCCAACACAAAATCTACAACTCGTACCTGTAGCTAAGGAAGAGTTCAGTGTAAGAGCACAAATACTAAAATTAGACCCACAGTTGAGTGGTACCCATTCACTCCCCAGAACCACTCCTTCTTTATGCTGTCCTGGTCTGGGGAGCAAAAAGAATTTGAAGTTCAGAAAAAAGCCATTCTTCAGAGACATAGATCTTTATGTCATCATTTTGGGAGGGAGAAAAAAAGAGGAGCAAATGGAAGGAACAGGACGAAAAGGCTTGTCAGATATGCACTCAGAAAAGAATTTCCCTGTGTGAGTCTGCAGAAGAAAAACCCCAAACCTAGAACTCAGAGTATGTGAGTCACCAATCCATCAAAAGAGCTGTTTCCCATGCAGATAGAGGCAAAGAAGGAAAAGACGTCTTGCTCCCATACAATTCAAACTGGCTAACAAGGACAGCACTTGAAAATTTCTGCTGAGAAGGCCAGATCCAGCGAGATACCAAGTGTACTAATAAAGCAGTGAAACACCGCAGACGTGCACAGCAACACTGGCATTGGCAGCCAGTCACCGCTTCCAATAATATTCAGGTCTTGCAGATCACTACAACAGTTCAGTCATTTCAAATAATAACCAGAGAGTATTTAGCCTTCAATTTAAAGGTTTAGAAAGAGTTGGTCAGCAAACAGACAGCTTGATCTTGCTATGTAAGCAGTTAACAAGAACAAACAAATTTTTTTTTCTCTCTTTTTGTTTCCCATCTGGTCTGACAACACAGATTGCTATAGAGCTGCTGCAGTGGTGTAACTGGAGAACTGGTATTTCTACCTAGAAAACACAGTAATTCCTACATTCCTACTCACTCAAGACTCATTCAGTTGTGAACTGGGGCACAGCTAAGGTTAACCATTCCAAACAAATACAGAACATATTTTGCAAAAACCAAATATTACTGCGAAACAAATTAGGTCAACCTCTTATCTGTTCATAGGAACTTCAGTGAACATGCATTCATGTTAAAGGCATACTGAAAAAGGACAAAAACAACGAGAGAAGAGAAGGTTAACTGCAGAGAATAATAAAATAATCTATATTTCCAACTTTCATTAAATCTAGCAAGTTTCATATGAGCGAGAAGAAAACCAGTTCAGGAAAATGAAGATACATATCATAGAGCTGTGAAATTTTCCTCAAAGATTTATTTCTCGAGTACATTTATACACTATGAACAGTTTCAGCCCACTCTCAATTATACAGCAAATGCATTATATTATTTATGGGCAGCCTGTAAAACATCCTGTGTCTTTTAGTTTTCATAATGAGCAGGTAAGACCAGGGAGCTGAACTCGGGGACTAACATGTGTTAACAAAGATTAACAGATCCACCAGTTATGCAGCAAAATCCTTCTGTGGATTCCTACAGGATCCGCACTCTGCCTGCGTATGTTCAGTTCAAATCCAGTCACACTAAGAGGGGCTGCCTGATTTTAAGATTGTAGTTTAGTTAGGCACCTGAAAGACAGGAGTCTAATTCATTAAAATTAAACTATAATTAATAATATCTTTAATTAAAGTCTTCAGAAGAAAATCTAGATTGAATCAACAAACTAAACCGCTCTGAGGTCCTTCTTGGCTCTTGCCAGTCCAAGGTTTGGTTTATTAACTAGTTATTCAGCATTTTTTTTTACCATCACAGCCGTGTTTGCAAGCCCACACCTACCAGCCTGCCTAACCACATTTGTATCAGCACATTCTGAGAAAATCTGGGCAGCAATCCCAAAGCGCCTCTGCAGAGGAGAGAATACCCAGAGGACCTGCACACTGAGCACTAACGACAGCCCGGGATGATGCAGTCTGTGACATCCCACCTCGGAGAGCTGGATCACAGGATAACCAGACACACAAGTAAAGCTGCCATACCCCATCAGCCTCACAAAAAACCCTGCAACTCAAATGTGTTACCAGGACGAAGTTACATGGCTGGATGAAATATATTTCATCTTCCACAGTTTCTCAGACAGTTTTTAGCCATTTCAGCTACAGACCCAGCCTATGTTTAGAATCTGCAATGCCAATAACTAGTTACCTGACTGGTAAGAAGTTAAAACATAAAATAAGACTTTCAAGATTTCTCTAGGTCCACACTGATAAAGTTTCCATTGCTGCTGCTGCCTTATCTGTTTAAGTCATGTAAATAAAGAGCATCAGCTTCCAGGCCTGTGAAATAGGCAGCTTAGCTTCCTGCAGCACCAGGCTCATGTAACAGAAATACCAAACAAATGGTGAAAATATCTAGAAAAGTTCCTTTTAAAACATGTTCAAACTCAAGACATGCAACCAAAGAATTCTTCCAGAGAAACTCCACGAGACTAAGTACCCACTTCTGAGTGTTCCTCCCAAGTACACGACTAATTACAGAGCAGCAGGGCCTCTCTGCAATGAGAGGAGATGCTGTAAGGGCAGGGAAACAGGCTCAGGTGTCTGAATCACACTGAAGGAGCTGGACCTGGATATGCACTTAAAAAGCATAACTACGGTGAACTGTCCAGTCTAACCACATCAAACACTGCCAGGTGCATTTGGAGCTAAAAATGGATTCAGAAGAGTAAACCACCACCCAGGTTCCAGAGGACGGGAAGAGAAGCCATCTGCACGTCTGTGTGAAGAGGAGGAAACCGACCCAAGTTTAGCAAACAGCTCAAAGAATGTTTTTTCGAGTGCAACATGAAACACAAGGCAGGCTTATACAGTTTTCCAGGACACACCCATTCGTTCAGATCTCACTGGCATGATGTGCCTTTCTGCATCTGCACCACGGACTCCAGCTGCTGAACTGGAGTGAGATACTGATCTCTTTCCATCACCTCCAAAGGAAGGAATTCCCCAGTACTTCTTCCAACACTTTGCTCAGTTCATATCTCCACCAGAATCAAGCTCTAACATCAGAAGCTCTTCATAAGACTGATACAAACAAGGTGAATCCTGTGCTTTGGACAAGCAGCACTTTTATATCACTCTGTAAGATTTCTGATGATCCTTCCACATAATGGTGGTCACAAAGACAACCATTTCCTAACGATAATGAGTTTATGAATTAATTGAATCCTTTAGTGATATTACAACTCAAAAACTAGAGCTGATTACCACAGTTATTAAAGCTAATTAGAAAAAAAAAAGATACAGTTTCTCATGCACAGGCAGCTTGTATTTAAGATAACTGGCAAAACTAAGCCAAGGTTACAGATAAACCGAAGTTACCGGATGCAATAGCTTAACAGCTCCCACCTTAACACAGTATTTTTTTAATATTTAAATCTATCTTCATTGACCTACAAACAAAAGTGATCAAAGAGTAATTATTTCCTTCTTCTCCTCCCACATTTGATCTCTACGGACACACTACACAGACAAAAACCCCTAACTGAAATACACGTAAAAGCATCCAAGTCTGAAACACAAGTTAACAGAAACTCTTTTATTAAAAGCTGCATAAGAAATGAATACCGCAACACCTACAGACTTCAAAAAAAAGTATACTGAATGAGATCACAAATGGCTAATATTTATGAGTCAAACATGTTACACAAATCTCGTTTTTCTTTGGTAAATAAGTGGCATCGTATGCCTCCAGTATCTAATATTCTCTCTGGTTTGCTGATACTTGCGTGCATTACACAAAAAACATTAACATTTTTTTCCACTTTATTCTCTGAACCACGTTATTTATGCACCAGGTCCCACACACACACCCCCAAAAAGACAGCACAACCAGAAGATAAGAATCCCTCTAAGAGCTCCATCTGTCACAAGTGTACTTGGTACACGGAACTACTCGAGCACGGAAGAAAAATGAGAATTCTCATCACAAACCTTATTTTAAAAGGCTACAGAAGGTCTCAAAAAACCGACTGACATGACACAAGTAGGAAAGATGGAAAAAGCCCTGTTCTCCACGCCACGGGCAGGCTGCTCCTTACATAAGCATGACCATATGCTCCAGGGCCCGTCTCCAGGAGGGGTGCCCGGCTCCGCTCCGTGTCTCACCCGTGACAGCGCACGGACTGGGGGATGCACAGCCGGCCGAGGGGACCGGAGGGAAAACACAGACCCCACGGAGGGTGGGGAGCACGGAGCCCCCCGGCCAAGGCAGCACCTCGGTCAGGGCGGCAGGAGCCCGCAGCTCATCCCCGGGGCCCGCACAGGCAGGCAGCGAATCCCGAGACCCTCCCGCCCCGCTCCCCAGCCGGAGAGTTCTCTCCTGCCCGGCGCAACTCCCGCGCTCACCGCCGGCGCCGCGGGCGGCCCCGCGCATCCTCCCGGCCCCGCTGAACTCCAGTAACCCCGGCGGCTCCCGGCGCCGGCGGAGGAGGGGAGCGGGGAGGGGAAGGGGGGGATGGAGGGCGGGGAGAGGAAAGGGGGGGGCTGCGCACGGGGAAGGCCGGGGAGCCCCGACACGGGCACGGACAAGCAGGGGCGCGGAGGGGCCGCGGGAGCGGCGGGCGCGCGCGGGAATCACCTGAGCCCGCGGGGTCGCCGCCGCCTCCTCCTCCTCTTCCACCCCCTCCTCTTGCTCCCGCTCCCCGGTGTCTCCGCGCTTCTCACGCCGACGGCGGCGGCGGCTCGTCGGTGCCCGGCGGCAGAGCGGCTCCTCGAGGCACCATGGCCGCGCCGCGCCGCCTCAGGGCGCCGCCGACACCGCGCGGCCCCGCGCACGGGCGGCCATGGCCCCGCTCGCCTGCGCGCGCGCGCCGCCCCGCTCCGCGCATGCGCGGGCCCCGCCCCACCCGCGGAGCGGCCCCTCCGCCCCCGCCCGGAGCCGGGCACGGGAAGGGGGTTTTGGGTGGAAAGCACCGGGAATTCGGCTGGGGAGGTGACGCTCCCTGCCGGCTAGAGGGGTGTGGCACTAACGCTCTTCGCCCGCCCCCACGAAATAGCAGAAGTTGAGGTTTGGGTTCGGTTTGGGGTTCTCCCGGGACGCGTGGACTCGCCAGGGCAGCGGCGAGTCTGGGAGATGACTCAGAAAAGCCGGTCAGCAAAATTTGAGGTAGTGTCTGGGCAAATGTTTAAAAGGCAGCCCTGCTATTTTAATAATACTCTTTAGTGGCCTTGTGGAACATAAAGTGCTGTATTAATTTCAAATACTAAAGGCTGACTCTGGTTTTTTCCAGTGTTGCACTGCAGAATCTCCAGTCATCTTTGTTGTGAGATCAACCAGAAAAAACACCAGAATTTCTGTATTACTGCACTGTCATTTTTCAGCTGGAGACCTGAGCCAGAGGCAGCTCCCTCAGCCCAGTTCATGCTGCAGAGCCTTTGCATGAAAAGTCTCACCAGTATTTACTCATCCTGTAAAGGTTGTGTGGCCAGGCCCTAGCACACATTCCTAAGTGGTATGGAAAAAATTATGATCCAAGAGAAGTAATGTTTTTTACCTTAATATTTGAAAAAAAAATACAAAGCCGCATTGTCTGGAACATGAAAAAAAACTTTGCTGCAGTGAGGAATGAGGGAATACACTGAACTGGAAAATCCTGTAGTTCACTAGGGTTGGGCTAGCCAACTTAATAATTGCTTTTTTCCTTCCATCTCTAATGAGAACTGGAGCATTCACAGACGTGGGTATTAACAGTGCATGGCTTTAACACAGTGTCTAACTCTGTGAAGCAGAGATATTAAAATAAGAGGTTTGGGTGTCTTATTGGCATTCTGCTTTGCAACATTACCCTTGTCTGAGTACCCAAAGATTTTTAAGCCGAGAGAAGGGTAGTTTGAACGTGTCTGTGGTGGGGCTCTGCTCTGCTGCATCCTCAGCTGGTTGCACTTGGTGTTCACACTGGGCCAGTCTCCCAAACTCCAGTCAGTCCACAATGCAGAAGGAAGGAGACCAAATGGCACAACTGACAGGGGTGTCCCAGACCTTTGCAGGTACCACAGAGGAGCTAAGCACAATTTTTCACAAGCTTCAGATTTTAATGCTATTTGAAAAAATAACAGGCTTTTTATTGAAAAATTCTTAGTTTGAAGCAAACAGTCCATGCAAGGATTCCTAAACTCAGTAATTCTTCTCTTTCGAAAGAACCAACCTGCATGTCCAGCCAAACTAAGGACGTACACATGTGATTGTTACTCATAAGCACTCCGTGCTCTGGTCAGGCTTAGGAGGTTCACAGAGCCCCTTGTGCACAGGGCTTCTCTGATCTGCTCAGTGTCTCCTCTCAGCAGTTGGGTTTCCTCCTTTGTCACTTAACAGGTCCCTGCATGACAAATGTTTGCAGCTCTTGTTTTATGTATCTTGTTAACAATCATGCCACTATCAGTCAATCCTGTTGTACCTGGGGTAAACACACCGCTCCAAACCCTGCACTCTGCTTCACCAGTCTCCAGCCACCCTGTTTTTCTGCCTGGCTCAGCCCACTCACTACTGTGCCCTTGTTCAACACTTGCCAGTACCTCACTCCTTATCACAAGGAGTATGAATCAGTGTCATATAAGGCATAAGAATTTCGGCCTCATTTCTAGGGGCTGCTTGTCTACTCATGCCATAGATGGAAAAAATTCATGAGTCACTTCTTTTCTGTTCTTTGTGGGCTCAGTTCAACGCTGACTGAGGTTATGGGAATGGTGCAGGACCTCTAAGTCCTACCTCTCTGCAAAGCTGCACGGGAGACAAAAAGACAGCAAGCAGCAGAGAAACAAATACATATTCACAACTATAGACGGTAACAGGTATTTATAGGAGTTGAACTGGAAGTATCTGTTATTATTTTAGAAGTAATTATATCATGAAAGTATTGTAGCAAATCCCCAAAGTTCTCGCTTCCATTTGCAAGCAAACAATAGGAACTGAACCCCACCTTTATTTCATTCTATCATCTCTCAGCATATAATTCTGTAAATGTGCTACTTCACAAAAGCAAAGGCTTTGTAATGAGCAGATCAGGTATGTGCCATTACCACTGTTTTGTCAGACATGGCTTTTTTAAAGCACCTCAACTTTCTGCTTCATTTCTCTGGAATTTTAAAAGCCTTTCCTGCATTTTACACTGGGTGGCTGAGAATTCTGAACTCAATGACTGTTCATCTCTCATTATTAACAGAGGCCTTTGGATTCCAGAATTTCAGTGATCAGCAACTGAAGACAGAAGGGCACCGCTATGGTGATATCTCATTAAAACTTTGAAAAGACCTTCTCAGAGTTCAGATAATGTGGAAGCTTGATTTGTCCATGCAGATGGACAAATGCCAGCACCCCAAACTGCTTACAAAGAAAATCCCTCATAAGAATTCTCAAAGAACAGCAAAATATGCTGACGCTGCATGCATAAGGTGGACAATAACATGGGCAGTTTTATTTGAAGCTTTTTACAAGCCATTGTTTCAGAAAATACTCATACATACATATGTAATAGCAAAGGAATGTCTTAACAAGTAGGTTATATTGCATAAAGTCAGACAAAAGTTAAATAATGCGAAAATTAAGATTGCCTGTGAAACCTAATTTGGTGCCTTGTGTGTAATACTGATGGCAGCCAGCCCCCAAAGCCTTTCCGTTCTCTTCTTGCAATTTTATCCCATTCACTAAACAAAGGAATGAATAAATTTTAATTAAACTTTAATTCAGGCAGAAACACATACCCAGGCACAGAAATTGGGAGCATTACTGGGTGCCACAATAGCAACAGAGCCAGTGCATCTCCCTCTGATTTACCTACTCTTATTCTGTACCCCCATCTCAAAAATTCCCCTGCTTTTCATTATCTGTGACCCTATTTCCTAAATTTCTGCCCATCACTTAGCTTCTCATCAACCCTTATTTTTCCTCTCACTGCTTTTCAGAGCTCTTTCTAGAATTCAGCCAGTCACAGTTTCTCAATTTCCTATTTGTTTTCACTCTCTTCAAGAAACCACTTCTGCAATATCTTTGATAATTAAATCTCTCCTATGATTACATATATTTTTACCACTTTCATAATGCTGGAGAGTGCTGACTCCAAATAAACAGCTGCTGTGATTTTCAGTGTACCTAAAGGAAAGCCATAGCAATCTCTGTGTTGAAAAGCTGGAGAGCTGGGTGGTGATGTAAGGAAAGGGATGAATCAGGTTTTGTTCAGCGAACAAAAGCATCACAGTTCTTTCCCAAGATCCCTTGCCAGTGGGGCATAATCTAGAATACAAAGAATCGAAGTAAATAAAATAAAAATCATTGGGCTGAATAGTGGCAGAAGAATAACAGTTGCATTCAGAAAGTGGAAAATCATATGGTACACGGGTACAAGCCTCTAGTATTTATAGCATCTCACAGTGCCAACAATAACTAAATAATCCTGAAAAACTCCTGTAAGGAAACTACATAAATATTATTCTAACCTCCCCTTTATTGATAAAGAAGCGGAGACAGAGACTTACTGTATTAGTGATAACCTGGAAAAGTGTTTAATTTCAAACCTGAGACATTTCCATGTCTCTAGCTGAGCTGCCAGCTCCTAAAGCATTACTGAACACTGGGAATGCAGCACTCAGCGTTGTGCCTGGAGTCACAGTGACTCAGAATCACAGGGAGCATTCAAATGCTGCATTTCTGGGGCACAGTGATGGCAGTGTCCAGCACACCCCGCTGGCTGCTCTGCTGCAGTCAAGTGGTGATAAGCAGGGCAGGAGACTTGCACACACGGCTGAGTCAGGCTGGAACACTGGGATGGGATTAGACTTCCAGAGTATGACATTCTCAGACATCACTGCTTCTAGCACCTGCTTAGAACAAACTATGTAACAGAGAAAGGGGACAGAAAAAAGCAATAAAGTATTGTAGGAAACTGTAAAAAGAGGTGTGAGAGGAAACCAAAGAGCATAAAACATATTAAGAGTAAAATACACTGCTACCAAGGTATTTTAAGGATTCTTCTATTCTTAGTGCAGAATATGGGCTCTGTTCTAGATTTTTTCCTAATGTGGGTTCAATTTATAAGTGGGGTAGAGAGGCTGGTGCATATTCAAGTGAGTTTTCTGAACTAAAAGCAATTTGGAAAAAAAAAAAAAAAACAAAACTTTTAAGACCTTGAAATCTGTCTGTTGGTCCCTTCTTAGTGTGCAGCACATTAACACCTGCACTGACTCTCCCCATTAAAGTCACTGAATAGAGAAATATTTAGCATCTCTCAGGCCTGCAACATCATCACCTTTTGCTTTCTAACTCCTTAGATCACAGAGATGTGATCTAATCTCTTAATTCCCAAAGCAACCTTTGGAGCTTTCCACACAGTTTTCCGCTTTAAATTTTCAAGGATTCTTACCTAGCTTCCCCCTGAGTTATTTGTGGGAGTTTTTTCTCTCTTACATGCAGCATGAACAGCAATTTAGGAGAAGAGCTCCTGGGCTTCAGTAGTTATGCACAGAAGTGCATAGCTCAAAACGCTCAGAAATGCGTGATGTGAACCTGAGGCACGGGAAGGGAGCCAGGAGGCATCAATCTGACATGCAGTCACTTCTTTTATTTCACCCTAGAGTATCCCAGGACGTAGCAGTGCACATCAAGGTGAAAGGGAACGTGCATGTGCTTTAGAATTTCCACACTGCTCTTCCTGCCTCTTGCCTCTACTAAATTACCACAGTGCAAACCCACCAAGAAACATATTCCTCAGTACAAAGAAAAGATTATGCTGTTTGGGTTCTGAATTGTAATTATATGGTCATAATCAAATCACCACTTTGCACTTATTAACGTTAGGATTGAGCACCACCATGTGTTTTCACAGCTAAATAAATGGAATTATTTATCTGCACCATATGAATGTCGTCAGTATCAGAGCATCTTTCGAGGATGTCCTCAAAGCCAGGATACTAAAACACCAGCATCACACCAGAAACTAGATATGTATGAATACCTATAAATACCTTTTCATATTACTCCTCAAACAGAAAAAAACCCCAAACCCCAAACCCTACTGCCTCTTTTTCAAGAGAGCTTTTTCAAAGCCAACAAGAAAACAATAAAAAATATTTAAAAAAAATCATAACTAGAGAGGCGATCGCACTACATGTCATTTTTGTAGCCTGAATTTTTAAGAAGGCCTAGAGGGTGCATATTTTCATGACAGGGTGTGACTTCAATTACTAGTTGCAGTTTTGGAAGCTTCCCAGCACTACTGCAACGTGCTGCCTTGTGTGCAGAGGACAACTGTGTGTCATTAAAGCAAAAAGTAAACCCTTGGTGACTGGGATACAAACACAGCAACTGGTTTTAAGTGGACTTACATGCAGTCAGAAACTAAACTTGACAAGAACAGCCATTACAGCAATCTCCCATTTGCACCACTCTTCTGGAAACCAAAGCAGTGCTTTTACGTGAAAACCTGAACACAGAACAAACTCAGAATTCATATCCAGGCAGGAAATACATTAAATTAATATCCACTTAGGAAAGAAATCAGGCTTCTACACACTTTTTGCTTATACTGCCCTTCTCCACTGAGATTTATTTATACTAGGAATAGCTCTTAGAAGTTCCAGCAGCTACTCCAAAGAAACTTGGACTCAGTACAGAGCTGCTTATCTCTGCTCTTTTGTTCTCTTCCCTACTTATCACCAAATTAAAAAGAAAGAGAAAAACTATCTAACCTCTCAACACAGCAAGACCTAAGGTAATGGAGGACTGAAATCTTCACCTCCTTCCCCATATTTTCCACCATCTCTACCAAGTGGAACCGCAGTCTGTGTCACCTCCACGTGATTTCACATAAGAGACCACACTACTGCACAACAACTTTCTTCCCTTTAAACTATTTCTGTAAAGCAGAATATGTGAGTGCAAAAGGCCATTTTGGGGCAAAGTACATTTTTTCTTCTACATCCGTTATCCACCCACAAAACCGCTGCAGCTGAAGCCAGTTCCCAAGAATCCCACCAGTAGCCAAGAAGTGACCCCTGATTCAACAGATACAACAATATACCTGTAGAGAGTCAGCTTAGGAGTGAAGGGAGTTTTGAGTCATAGAATCAGGGAATGGTTTGGGTTGGAAGAGACCTTAAAGATCATGTAATTCCAACCCTCCAGCAGTGGGAAGGAACACTTTCCACTAGAGCAGGTTGCTTCGAGCCCCATCCAACCTGGTCTTGAACACTTTCAGGGATGGGGCAGCCACAGCTTCTCTGGGCAACCTGTGCCAGTGTCTCACCTCCCTCACAGGGAAGTATTTCTTCTTAACATCTAATCTAAACCTACTCCTTCAGTGTGAAGCCACTCCCGCTTGTCCTGTCACTCCAGGCCCTTGTAAATAAGTTTCTCTTCATCTTTCTTTAGGCTCCCTTCAGGCCCTGGAAGGCCACAATTAGGCCATCCCGAAGCTTCTCCTCTCCAGGCTGAACAATCCCAACTTTCTCAGCCTTTCCTCACGGCAGAGCAGCTCCATCCCTCTCATCATCTTGGTGCCTCCTCTGGACTCGCTCCATGTCCTTCCTGCGCTGGGGACCTCAGAGCGGGGCAGCGCTGCAGGGGGGTGTCTCAGTCGGTATCGGTGGGTACGGAACAATCTTCTTTAAAGGTTAACGACAGAAAAGGCACACTGGCGGCACAGCTGCCCCTGCAAACCGCCTCTGCGGCCTCCCCCGGCGCTGAGCTCCCACGGGCGCAGCTCCCTGCGCGACCCGGCTCCCAGGGAGGTCCCTGACGGAGCAGCCCCGCTGGCGCTGCCCGCCCGGCCCCGCGCACATCCGGGGCCTCCCGCTTCCGCCGGGCGCCAGTTCCGCTTCCTGCGGGCGGACGGGACGGGGCCGGTGCCGCGGCCGGTGAGCGGCCGCTCCGCGCTGCGAGGGCGGATCGGCGGCCCCGGGCAGCCCGGTGGGTGCGGCGGGGGAGGATCGGCGGCCCCGGGCAGCCCGGTGGGTGCGGCGGGGCCGGGGGGGAGGCCGGGCCGGTGTAGGGAGGCGGGGGCGGGCGGTGGTGGCGGCCGTGCCGCTGCCCCCGCGGGGCGGGAGCGGCGCCGGGGCCGCAGCAGCGCCGTGTGGGAGCTCCCCTCGCCAAGGCCGTGTCGGTGCCGGGACAGCCCGGCCGGGGGAGGGGGGCGATCCCGAGCTGGCACCGAGCTGGCCCCAGACCCCACTCCCCACCTGTTACGGGGCCGCACTTTGTACGGCTCATCAGGCACTTTGTGTGTTTCGGGGGGTTTATCTTTATGTTGCTTAGTGGGACTTAAAGATGTGGATGTCTCTCTTCGCGATCTGCCAAGATAAATCGGTGCGATGCTACAATTTCACAGCACGACTTCAACGCTTTCTCTGTGACCTTCCATTCCATTGGCTCCTGGTGGTCCAAGGGCCTTGTGAAGGCTCAGGAGGTGTAATTAACCCAAGGAAGTTGTATTTCACAGCACCCAGCCCCCATGGTAGAGCCCTTCTCCCCGTGTCTTCCTCTGCTTCTGATCCGCTTTCCTGTGTTCAGTGATTCGGTCCCGTAGTGTTTGGTGTGGGATAAAGGTGCCTTGTCCCTGATGCTGCTCACCGTGGTGGGGCTGTGGTTGTGTAAGGAGCAAGGGTTGGTCAAGTGCTCAGCTTTGGAGGGATGAGCGTTTCGATTTAGCACTAGACAGAGACTTGAGAAGTTTTCTTGCAGTTCTTTCCCTGTACATTTCCTTGCAGAATGATTTGAGGTGTATGGTACAGGTAAGGAAACAGGCAAATAAACCCTTCTTTCTGTAAACTTAGTCCAAGGATGTGGACAGCAATAATTTATGGCAGTAACCCTATGTATCAATGTTGCTTGACACTGCAGCCTTAATCTCAGTCGAACCTCTTAGTGCTTCTAAGACCCCTTCTTCATGAGTCTTTTTCACAGTATAATACCAGGTCCCTATCTGATTTGAGAATATTCGGGGAAAAAAGGAAAAAAAAACATTCATTTTTTGTGATACCACTTTTCCTCTTCAGTTTGCTTTCAGGACTCACAGGGGCAGTAGTGTGGAGGTGAGGCTTGCAGTGTCCTCAGCAAGCAGGTTGTATCTAGCCTATTTCTCACCTGGTCTGAGCTTGGTGGGGATACGTGAGCAATTACTTGTTTGTTCCCAGTAGCTTTTACTGCATAAAAGAGAAGTATTTTGTCTGAGAGCAGGTAACCACTGACAATACAATGCTAGAGAGGAAGAAGAATCAGATTTTTGGATTCTGAGATTTTTTAGAGTTGTCAGACCTGCATTTATTGGTGTAATGCATTTCTTGAAGGTGGATAGCCCCAGGTTTTTCACAGGTCTGCCCTCTCTTTGAATAGCAGTCTTTTGAGGACAATTTAACCATCAGTGGTGCAGAGGCCTTCTCTGCATCTCCTGACACACTGTATCAGCCTTTTCATACCTTTCTAGCTCCTTGATTCTCTGTTTCCAAGCCCTAACAGACAAAACCACATTCTTAATTTTGCATTAACCTAAAAATCTTGGATTTCTGCTGTGTTTAATGTAGGACTGAACTGTTAAATACAGTTTGTATAAACGATGCTGTGTAAACTAAGGATAGCATAATTATGGTTGTTTTGTCAGCACTGCAATGCAAGTGCAGTTCTTACAATGTAATTGCATTGTGCGGGTGTATGTTTTGGCTTTGTTTTCAAATTCCTACATTGATATTGCTACAGTGAGATGTGACCTGGGGTGTGTATTACTGCAGGTAATGCACAGTGAAAGGAATTAGAGAAATCCACTGCCAAAAATGGACTGTTGTGTTCAGAAAACTATTTTTGTGTGCTTATGTATTTTAGGTATTTAATATTTGCTGTTTTATTACTGCATGTGTAAAGGTACCCATGGGTGGTTTGGTTGCATAAGTGTTGCAGAGGACGTTTCTGAGCTTTGCAATGACTTTTACAGTGCTGCAGTGCTCTGCTCAAGTGCTGGGTGTGCAGTGCACAGGCTGTACCTGCACAGAACACAGCCAACGGTGAATGTGACATTGCTAAATACATCAAAGTGGAACTCAGAGCCCCAGTTCCAGCACTGCTCTTTATCCCTTTGTTTCAACACTTTGTCAACATGTTTATCATCCGCTCATGCGAAACAAACAGCTCTTTGATGTGCAATATAATAAAAAAATCAAGAATACTTTAAATAGATGTTATGGTTTGTCTTCTGAAAAGAGCAGTTCTCCTATTTCTTCCTTACGTGATCTTTGTTTTCCTCCTGCAGCAGATTTTTCAGAAAACAATACTGAACATATGCTTCAAGGATGTCTCTCTCTCTCATAATAAAATGGGGTGGACAGGAGTATACAATAACCTCGCTGTCAGAAGAAGACACAGTGTTGGACCTGAAACAGTCTCTTAAAGGCCTTACTGGAGTGTTACCGGAGCGTCAAAAACTACTTGGGCTTAAAATGAAGGGTAACTATTCTTGTTTGATGTTTGTTATGGATGTGCCTGAGATGTTTAAGGACAAACATCCTCTAAACCTAGGCAAGATGCCCACTAACAGGGCATCTACCTCCCAGTTCTAGCTCTCAAGTGAACATGAATACAGACATTTTATACATCACCAGATATTGATTATTATTGATACATTTACCTGGTAATTTTTTAGTGGTTGCCATGGAAGTGTGCAAAGTAGATGCTAAATAGAAGTTAAATTGCTGCTAGCCAGATAAGCAATGTGTCTGTACGTTGTGGTTTAAACCCACCCAGCAACTAAGGACCACAGAGATGCTGGGTCTTTGCCCCATCCCAGTGGGGAAGAGAACTGGGGGTAGAAAAGTAAACGTCATGGCTTGAGATAAGAACAGTTTAACAGTTGAAGCAGAATAAAATATAATACTAATTATAATAATAAAAACAGTAATGAAAAGGGGAGAGAGAGGTGTAAAACCCAAGAGAAACAAGTGATGCACAATACCATTGCTCACCACTCACTGACTGATGCCCAGCCTGTCCCTGAGCAGCCATCGGTGGCTCCCAGCCCATTCCCCCCAGTTTATATGCTGGACACGATGTTCTATGGTATGGAATATCCCTTTGGCCAGTTCCTCCCAGCTTCTTGCACACCTGGTCATTGTCAGAGCACAGGAAACTGAGGAGCCCTTGATTTATAGTGAGCACTGCTTGGCACCAAAGAACCATCAGTGTGTTATCAGCATTATTTCCATACTAAATCCAAAACACAGCACTGCACCAGCTACTGGGAGTAAAATTAACTCAATCCCAGCTGAAACCAGGACACTGTATATGGAAGAGAATGATAATACAGCTTGGGATATCTGGTATTTTACAGGGAGCTTATTTCAGTTAAGCATGAAATGTATTGACATTTTTCTAAAATCTATCCCAGTAAAAAAATTCAAATATTACCTGTTTGTGTTACAGGCAAACCTGCAGATGATGATGTTAAGCTTGGAGCTCTCAAGTTGAAACCAAATACAAAAATAATGATGATGGGCACTCGTGAAGAGAGTTTGGTAAATATTTTACCTGTTTATTAGGTTAAATTTAATTTAATTAAATTCAATTTAAATTGCGATTTTAAATTTTGAATATTTCAGTCATCATTTGTTAAATTATATAGTACAGTAGATTTCTGTTTGCATTCATTTTTCTATGTAAAGTTAGCTTTCCTGAAGATTTCTGAGAGCAGTGTGTATTCATGAAACTCCTGTATTGCTCTGGACTTGAAGTACAAACCTATTATTATGATATTCACTGACTTCTCAGATCTGATCGATCATCAGTATACTTTAGTAATTCTTTCCACTACTTAAGTGAAATCATTTTGGTTAAATAGTATTTTTGTCCTGTAATGTGCAGTAACAGAAACTTGATATCCGTTGTTATTTTCCTTCTGTGATTCTAGTTATCCTTTATTATTATTATTCCTTTAGGAAGATGTCCTTGGGCCACCTCCCGATAACGATGACGTGGTAAATGACTTTGATATCGAAGAGGAAGTTGTGGAAGTAGAAAATAGGTTAGGAGTTTTAGCTATTAAAACAGTTTGTTTCTTATTGAATGTAGAATGTGCATTTTAATTAACTGTAACTTTTTGCACTGTTACATTAGGGAAGAAAATCTACTAAAAATTTCCCGTAGAGTTAAAGAATACAAAGTGGAAATTCTGAATCCTCCTAGAGAAGGGAAAAAGCTGCTGGTTCTAGATGTTGATTATACACTTTTTGGTGAGTTTTTATGCAACTTGTGGGATGTTTTTGTTTAAGAGCTCGGTTTATTTGCCAGATCACATTTCTTGAGTTTTGCTTTGCTGTCTTATACAACATACCTTCTGCTTTGTATGATTTTGTGGTCTTCTGCTCACATTTTAAAAAGCATTGGGCTTTTAAAATGTTGCATGGTGTTGATTTTAGTGCAAGAAGATATAAAAAAGTGGCAATTTAGTATTCTGTCTGAATAGTCTTTCTCTTGACACCTTATGTTTTGTGGCAGGGCAAGATATTGTAAGATAGTCATCCTGGTCTGTACCTGATTGACTCCATTTTTTGGGGGGGTGGGACAATAGCTTCAAATTTTATTTACAAATTATTACTAAACATTCACAAAAGCATGTTTTACCTGAAAATTCTGTCAAGCTGGTTTTTTTGGAAGCCAGAATTTTCCTTCTGACTTAATTTTTTCTGGGATGTAGGTGTGTCATGGCAGCATAACTGTGAGTAGTAAATAATAGCTTTCCTTTTTGATGAGGTTTGTTTCCAATCTAAGATCAAAGTTCAACCCATTACTGAGTTTAAAATTTTTATTTAAAGGTCTTCTGCTAGCAGGTTTTGGCAACAGTTTTTGAATTGGAACAGGCAATGTTTGCATCTTTAAAATGAGCTTGATATATGCCTACAAAATAGCTGGACTAGGTTTTAAGGAGTCTGTTTCATATATGTCCTGTTACAAATTTGCTAAGTGCACAGATGAACTATTTGTCCTGACTTTTCAAAGATACTCATACTCAGAGAACTGATTTAATTATTAGCTAAGCCCTCAAGGACTTTTAAGGATAAACAGATAAATATCCTCTCTGCTTCTTCTTTCTGCCTTTAAAACAGGGATGGTAGTTTGCTATGAATTCATGCATGATCTTATAGTGCCTCAGTGTTTCCCTCATGAAACTCTTCAGGTCTTTGGATAGATAAGAAAGTCAGTCTGAACTTTAATAACTTATACTTTAATAATGAATTGCTTATCTCTTATATTCTTTTTAGACCACAGATCGTGTGCTGAAACTGGGGTAGAACTGATGAGGCCATACCTTCATGAATTCCTGACTTCTGCATATGAGGATTATGATATTGTAATTTGGTGTAAGTTTTATACTCAGTACCTCAGAGTTTAGAGTAAATTGTCATTCAGAGCAGACACTCCAGGTAGGAGGTTTTTATATTGCTTTTTAGTGTGAATCACAAGATCTGAAACAATACAGAAGTGTTTGGCTGTAAGTCACACGGCTATTAGGGATATTTTAGAAAAATAGTAATTCTTACGTGAAAAAGCTGACAGCAATGGGTCTCAGCATCACTTTACTGAGTGTTACTTTGTACAAATAAACAAGTGCTTGAAGTAACAGAACTATATAATCAACATTCAAACACTGTTTGATAGTGATCTTTACAAATAATCTCCATCCAGACAATACCTAGTGAACTTCCAAATGAACCAAATTCTCCTGTCTACAGGGATGGTTGATCCTTTGCCTTTGCATGCTGGGTTATTTCCTGTCCAATAGCTGCAGAACAGACTTTAGCCAGAGCAGGGTTCAAACCATATTAAAATTATATTGCAAAATGTCATTTTTTTAGTCTGGAACAATATTTCTACATATTCTTAGGTAAGTGGGCAATGTTGAGACTTTGTCCTTTCCAGACCTTATGTATTCTTATCATTGCTTCCAGGAGGAAATCTGCACAGGCAGTGTGATTCCTCAAACCAGGTGTACCCCATTCCTTATGGTCCTGCAGACTGTAGAGTTTAGTAACAGCTGATCTAGAAAATGGTTTCAACACTTGCACTGCTCATCTAGTTCTTCATCTGAAAAGTAAGCTTTTCCAGATAAGAACAGACTTCCATGAAGGAAGACTGTCTTTAAGGCAGTAACCCTACAAGCTACAATAAAGATAGATCTTTCTGAAATTAAATTTTGTGTAAAAATTTGACTTATGAGGTGAGCAATTTCTTGGCTTATTCATTTTTTGCCTGTTAATGACTTATTTTGATAAAGTATTCTTTCTGTTTTCTCCCATTTGTTTCAGCTGCTACTAATATGAAGTGGATTGAAGCCAAAATGAAAGTAAGTTGTCCTGAAAATGTGTGATTGGTTCCTGGTTTGGGTAACTCTTCGTGTAGTTGGGCTCATCTTATCGTTACAGAACGGGTTAGAAACTGGGCAGGTTGTATGAATCATAACCTCAGTATTTTAAATTTTCATAGTCACTTTAAATTGTTTCCATCAAAAAACTAGATTAAGTCTAACTTTAGAATTCCACACAAACTATCAGCATAGGTGCTAAATTTAGCAGAACTAAACTCAAGTCAGTACCTACTGAAACTTGGATTTGTCATGCAGCCTTCACAGTTGCTTTCATCTCACCTCTAATTATAGATCTCTAGTCTTTAAATGTAATTTTTTTTAAAGGAGCAGACAGATGTGAGATGCTGCAGTAGGTTATCAAGAGGAAACTCTTCATATTTATCTTTACCTATTGCAGCTGTGTGGTTCTGTGACTTCCTCTGCCTTATTAAACATCCTGTAAGAGCTCTTCTTTCAGTCCTGGTTTCTTCCGTACTGAAATCGGGCAGGAAGCCAGTTTTGCACAGCTAACCCCGTGGTAAACATATTTACTGTCCAGGCTTAGCTGTAAATCTAATGAGCTTACTAAGAATTGCTGTGTGTTTGGTTTGTGGGTTGGGGCATTTTATAAATCAAAGCTTGTTTCCACCTCGGGAAAAGGTTTTCCAAGTTTAAGCTTTTATATCTCCACTTATTATTATACACTATTTTTTTCAGGTTTTAACAGAGCAAAGCACATTTTTTCTAGTGTTCTCTTCCTCAAAATAATTAATTTCTACAATTTTTTTCTAAACAAAAATGCCTCAGAGTGATCTCAGAAATGGGAACCTGTAGTCAGAACTGTAAAGTGAAGTTAATGCAAGTACAATCAGTGTTGAGCCTTGCAAACACTGTACTTCATGTGGCAGTGTTACATGTTTATCTTGTGTCTGTCAGTGTAGTGCAAGGATTTGATCTTGTGGAAAACCAGTGTTCAAAACTGGGCTGTTTCCCCTGCACTCGTCACCTTTCTACATTTCTAGTTTGCTTTCCCAGCCCTTTCATGTTACTGAATCTCTCTCTGTACCTGTTCCTGAATCTTGATCCATTGAGATTCCTACCACTAGATCCCACCTGCTGTTTCTCCTTAAACTGGTGGCACCAGGAGTGCTTATCTACAAAAGTTTCAGTTTTTGTCAGGGAACAGTGGTCCCAGCAATGCTTGGCACTGAAGTTTTTGTTTTAAACTACAAAGCAGGAACAGCACTAAAAAGAAGGGAGTATCAGATAACCAAATTTAATCTCTCATTTGCCATCTATTTATGCCTGGAATTCAAACAGTCTAGAACAGCTGGTTCTGTCAGTATAACAGGATACTGACCCAGGCAGGTAGTGCTTTTCATTTGCCAGATTCACTTTTTCATATGAAAGCAAATCAGTTACATGTGGCTGGATATTTGCAGGAGAGCTGCTTCAGTGGATATTTTCTCCTTGTTATGTAGCTTTGCATATTACTGCTGTTGGACACACCAGAAGTCATCAGCAATATCTGTGTTATACCATGTCAGCAGATTTTACTACTACTTTTCAGCATTTGAAAGGAATTGAAGTGGAAATGATGCTCTCTCATCTAGTTAAAGTTTTTTAGCTTTAAAAAGGACGTTTTCCTTAGAGTCTTTATCTCAAGAGTTATCAAATCTTTAAAGTGCAAACTGACAGATTTCTGGCTTATGTCTTGGACATGTGCAGGAGGGAATGCTAACAATGAACTGTTACAAATATTTCATCTTAAATTGGGCTGTGATTTGTGCAACTCACTGTAAGGAACAAATAGCAGTCAGTTGCTATAGGTAGTAAAGTTGAGGCATGTAGAACTTGTGAAAGATTTTGCATAAAGGTATGAGCAAGGCCTCTCTGTATTTTGCCTTTTCTGCAGAGTTGCTTTGATTTTATGCTGACATCAGTTTTTAAGTTACTGCTACTAAACACTGCAAAAATAAATTCCTATCAGCTTTTTTCTCATGGTAGAACAGTGGACATTTATGATTCTCATTGTGTAACAAATTTAAATTGCCCCAGATATCTATTTTTAGCATGTCTCTGGTAATCCTCCGCTGCTCACCCTGTGACAAACAATGTGTTGTAATTGTGGCTCCAGTTGTTCAGCAGTAAAACTGTCTTAATTAGAAGCTTTAATAGTAAATTTTTATGATGCAGGAGCTTGGAGTGAGTACCAACACAAATTACAAGATAACTTTCATGCTGGACAGTGCTGCCATGATAACAGTGCACACTCCTCGAAGAGGACTAATAGATGTAAGTACCTATTTTCTCCTGATCTTTTTCTACATTCAACTGACTTGTTACCATACCCTTTTGGAATATTCAACAATAAAGTTGTGCTGAAGTTTTCGTGCAAGAAAACTGTAAGAATCTTAAAATCACGGATTTTTTTTGCTACTTAAAGTCTCTATTAATGTTTTATTTTGAGTCATGCATTTGTATGTCACAGGTTTCAAATCAAATAGTAGGTAACGGTTGCAAGAAAATTTAGTACCAAGAGAAAGCTTATCCTTAGTGTGGAGTATTTATTATGTTATATTATTTCACATATCTTCCTTTATTAAAGCCAAACTACCCGCTAATGCTAAAGGAAAAGAATACAAGTGTCTATTTAAGTTTGGAATCAGGTTCCTATAGATGGTATTTTCAGCTCCTATATATGATCTGATTTGCCTCAGGTACCTTGTATGTGTTGTATTTCCAGGTGAAGCCTCTTGGTGTTATCTGGGGAAAGTTTTCAGAATATTACAGCAAAAAGAATACTATTATGTTTGATGATATTGGCCGAAACTTCCTAATGAATCCACAAAATGGACTCAAGGTAAACTGGAATTTTCATTTATTATTACTTTTTCTTCATCCTTCAAATAGTATTTTCTCATACTTCTCAGCCATATCATAAGGAAAGGCTATTCGTAACTAGAAAAGTTGCATATTTTATTATTTACAGTGCCATTTGTCTGGATTAATATTTCCCTAAGAGTAGTATTAAATAAACTTTGTTTCACTATTAACTGAGCTTTTAAGAGACTACCAAAATCAATAAAATTATGATTTATGTTTAAGTTATACCTGCAAGCTATAATTGAGCTGGGCATTGCTGACAGGCACCATTGAAATATATGCAGTTCAATCTCAAGAGTGGTCATATTAAATAGACAGAAAATAAATCAAATAACAAGTGACTGTACTTCATGGTAGTATGCCAGTGTAATCACGAGTGTTCTCTTTGGATAAATAATTAGTACCTTGAGCTGTTTTGACACAGAACAGCAAATATTTCATTTTATACAACTGTCAACCAGTTTGTGCTCCGTTATTAGTGCTGATTCTGAATAAGAATGAAACCTAAATTTCTTCGTATATATGATGGTAGAGCAGTGTGGTACTAAAAGAAATTTCATAAATTTCTTTTAAAATGAAAAAGATGTTTTCAAATGCAGGAATTCAAGATTTCTTTGAAAGTATCCATGATGTGAAAAGGGTAGCAGTTGATGAGATCTAACAAGATGATCTTAATTGGAAGGAGAATCAGGAATAGCAAAGATCTTGCTGGGAGAGAATTATCCAGAGAGGTCCCTCTAGCTCAGATTTGAAAGGTGTTGTCATTAACAGCTGCAGACAAAAACACTGAATCACTAAAACAAGGCCCAGGTATAATGTGTTCCAGGCTTAAAGCAGCTGTCTGATAAGCTTTATTTCTGACATCTCTTTTCACAGAAGCTCTGATTGTTGTCAAAGGCTTTTTATTGAAAAAAAAGCATCTTGTTCCAGTGATGCCACACAGTTCATAATGCAGGGCTGAAAACCCCTCTTGCGAAAATCTCTGTGAAATCATATTAGAAAATGTGCCAGTCCATTCCAGATCATTTTATCAGTCTGTCTGGGAGGGGAAGGCTCAAAAAAGTGCAAGAGAAAACAAATTTGTTCCAGGGTGGTGCAAAGCAAAACACCCACAGTCCAGTTTGCAGGAAGAACAGGGCAAATTGGATGTGACCACTAATGGAAAGGTTTTTCTTCCTCCTACCTGTAAGAAGTTATAACTTGAGATAGTACTGAAAATATACCTTAATTAATGGTAAATGATAAAGAATCTAAAACTTTTTTTTGTGAGCCAATGGTTATACTCAGTTTATTTATTTTGTGTAGATAAGGCCCTTTATGAAAGCACATTTAAATCGGGATAAAGACAAGGAGCTTCTAAAGCTCACTCAATACCTCAAAGAAATAGCAAAACTAGATGACTTTTTGGAGCTGAATCACAAACATTGGGAAAGGTAAGAACAAAGTCAAAATTCTTGCTTCCTTCTGTCCCTGACCTCACATGTTTTGCTTGAGGTTGTCTCTACAAAGACCAGAAACAGTGGAGCTGATGAACTTTGGCATCACTTATGAAGTTATGAAGATCCTTCAGTTTGAGTAGAATTTTAGTAAGGTTGTAGTGTTTGGGCAAGTTCCCTAAAATGATAAGATTTTGACAGAATGCATCTGTGTTTTCATACTTCTCCAGTATTCAGGACTGCCAATTATGCAATTATGCTTCCTAAAAGGAAAAGAATATTTGAAGGAACATGATTCTTGGAAATCTCTCTCTTTTCCCTGCAAAGTTAGGCTGTCAGTTCAGATCCCAGCTCCTTTGTTAGGTGGCAACTTTTCTGGCAGTTACTTCAGAGCTCTGGGGTGTTACAGAGTGGTTCTCTGTCACTACCCTGGTTGTGTGGTTTCATAGTATTCATCAGCTCCAAGTTACTGTGTTATGAACAAGAGTTTTCCAAGTGCTCAGGGCACCAGTTATCAACCTAATTCTTGGTAGAAAATAACTAGCTGAAGTGTTTGGGCAAAATTCTTCTTAATGGTTTTATGCAACAGCCTGAAGCTTCAATGCATGTGAAGAAAAGTGTGTGCAATTTGCTGTTTGAAAACCACCTGTTCAGTGCTTAAGAGAACAGCCTTGCAGGCTTGGTACAATTTTCTTTCTTGTTTCTGATTAGACAGAAAGTCAAATATTAAACCTTAAAAGCAGTGAAAGTCACTGGATAACTCACACTGTCAGTGAAATTGGTTGGATTCTTTTTTCTGGAGTAGTTGCAAAGCCTTCACTGTCACACCACGGATTGTTCCAGCTCTAGTGCTAGGAGAGCTGTGGGATCAGAATACAAGCCATTTAACATCACTCAGATTCTCTAAAGAAGCTGGTGGAAGGCTGTTCTTTTCAGGTTATGCTGGATCACTGTTCACTGAAGTGCTGAATTTATTTGAAGGAGTGCCATTACTAATGGGCCTTTTTATCTTAAGAGATGTAATAGCCACTTTTCCAGCTGATGTAATTTTTCCATCCTCTTTAAATAAAACAGGTTTCCATTTCCTTCCTCCCTTTTGTTTAAAAAGCCTGATAGAGTCTAACTAAAAACATGACTTTGAATTACTGTAAGATAACCTATCAGGGAACTGAAAAATGTTGAAATCAAATAAAAATAATAAGTGGTGTTGATTGCATTTCTAGTTTGGGGTTATCAATAGGGGCATTGTTAGTGAGAAAAGAAAGCAGATTCATACTTTGATATTAAGATCCTGGATATATTTGTGCCTACCTCTTATGTTGTGAAAAACTGTACTTTTATTTCTTTCAGGTATCTTTCAAAGAAGCAAGGACAATAACACTAATAAAACTGTGTGGCACTGAGTTGAAGGGAACATCACTAAGATCATTGGACTTTTCCTTGCTTTTATGCTAGAGTATAATAGTGCTGGACACTGGACCCAATGCCAGAATGACTGCTAAACTTGGTCTTCCAGTTGGTTGGTTGTGGGTTTTTTAAAAGATCACAGCAATAAGCTCAAAGTGGGAGAAACAAGTCAGTTGCTTTTTCTTGCATTCAGTTCTGGCGTTACTTCTCAAAATACGTTCCTCTCCTTTGCTGCCCAAGTACAACCATAACCATCAAAGACCAAAACCATTCTGAAACTAGAAAGAAATATTTAGACCAAAAAAAGTTGAGTAAAAAGCCAACCTTGGCAGTGTATGAATTGTATAAGTCCTCTATTCCCTCCATCTTTAGAAACAGTCTCCCTCTCCCATTCCAGTATTTAAGTCTATAAATTACAAGTTGTCTAAGTTTGGTATGTATTAGTATGTCAGTGTTTCTCTGTGCAAGACAGTAAGATGGGAAAGTACCACCTCTGTGGCAAATTTACCCCAGTATGTGAACTTGTACTATAAAGCAGTGTTTACTGGAAAACAAAAGATTGAAGTTTGAGGGAGAGAAACCCACTGTTATTTGGTCAGTGAAAAGCAGTCTGCCTGAAAAATTCCCCTATGCCAGATAAAGGGTTTAAACCTCAGATGGGAAAGTCACATTCCTAACAAAGCATGAACAAAACCCTTGTTCTCTTCTAGCTAAATCTTGTCAAAGTGCAAACACTGTGTTTAAATACAATATTCAGCCATACTGTTCTTAAAATATCATTTACTTGCGCTGCTTATGCCTGCACTAGAGAAGTGTGATGTGACTGCTGTTTGGCATTTCCAACACTTGTGCATTATGCAGTTCATGTATTTGAAAGAAGACTGACCCTTTCAAATAAAAATGGTATATATTGTTCTTAAGGAACTATAGCAGTTGTGTAAATAATAAAGACCTTTTTCATAGTTTGTGTCCTGTGCTGCCTTAAACATTTAGCTTGCATAATAGAGAAACCATCGATAATACTAATTTTGGGGGTTTTGGAGGATTTATTTGGATTCCAGAGGCACGGGTTTTGCGTCAGTAGTTAAGTAAGAGACTGGTATGTGCCACTGCAGATTAGGACAGTGGTGCTGAATAGTGGAGCACCAGCCTGGCTGGGAAAGGAACCTTGACAGCACATGTCAGACTGTCAGGACAGCGGGCACAGATGAGCTGTTGGGCTGAGCACACAAGGCTCCAGCTCAGTGACCTGTCAGAAAATATAGTTTCATAACCACGGCTCTGTGTGGTTTAATGCCAACCCAAGCTGTGTTTTAAACTGGTAAACCAGAAACCTGATGCATAAAAATCACGTTTTAGGTAAGTGTGGAAGGTGAATATCTGGAGTTTTGTCTCCTAGAGCTGATTTCTGATCTAGAAGCTGACTGACTCCTGTACACACAGTCCAGGGAGAACCCCTGAGGCTAGAACAGTGATCCTTTATTGGAAAGGCTGCAGCCACATAGATAATGGAATGTAGGACTGGTACATGGTGCAGTGGAATTCCTTTGAATTTAAACAATTGAAAAAAGTCAAGACGCTGCACTTGAATCACCTGTAGAGTTTGTTGTGATGGGCAGAGAGAGAAAGCCAAACGAAGGGAATGTATTCAAAGATATTCCCATATTTTTTTGCTTAAAGTTAGTCTACAAACAGAAGGTTAACAGTAAATGAGCAATACTCCTTCCTTTTGCTTTATACAAGGAACATTTTAAAAAAATCCATTTTGATTTTCTTTTATGTCGGTGACACTGCGATTTTGTCCCAGAATTTCAGAGTATTTGCTGATCTGAAATAGGCTAAGAAGGTCCAATATCCGTAATAATAGAATTGGAGGTGCTCAGGAAGATGACAGTGGGTCACTCACAACAGCTCCTCACTGTACTACATGGCTTCTCTGGGCTATACATACAATATGATTCTGTGCCAAACTACCAGAATAACTGCAAGGATAAATGGCTAGTTTTCTGCTTAGCTCTAGAACAACATATTTATTACTTATAAATTCAGAGGAAAACACCTCTGCTGATTTCTTTGTTTTGCCTTTTCAATAGAGAGGGCAGTTTTGACTTACTTGCATTTCCTAAGTGTAGTTGAGCCTTGGAATAACTATTAACAGCAAAGTTTATAAGTTGCCTGTTAACATTTACTTTCCTTTTAGATTATATTGAGGTGCCTGAGAAGTATTTGATCAATGGCTTTCATAATCTCTATTAAAAGAAATAGGATTGAAGCATAATCAAAGGCAATGTATGGCTTAATTACAGAGCTTGTAATTTACCATTCTGCAAAACTCTGGGGAAGCATTAAATGGATTCTGAAATATTCCAAATATTTTCATGTGTCAGAGACTGTACCAGGCTCCCAATACATGTCAAACATTTTGTATGTTGTTCTGTCTGATTATTCAGACCAGAAGAGGCAGTTCATTTTAAAATGAAGTTATTTCAGTAAGCCCTGGATATCTGACAACTCCAATTCCTCACTGTGGCATGAATGCTCATCACTGGAAGTACATGGAGTGACAGCTGAAGCCAAGAATGGAACTGCAAATTCAGCTCCACAAATCCTGCTGCATGACTGTGAAATCTACAGCTAGTTGCCAATTTTTATTCCTGACTTGACATTCAACTGACAGCAAGTGGATGCCAAAGGGTTTAAGACAATTTTCCACTCTGTCTGTTCAGGATGTATTTAAGACTGATGTGAGAAGCGCTGAACGCTTGCCCCCAGTAAGACAAAGGCCAGGTAAAAACTGTATTTCAGAGGGTAAAGAAAAATACTCAGTTCTCCTAATTCATTACAGCTGCTTAAAACAAGAAATGCTGGTGTCAGAGGGCAGAATCCTATTTACATTACACTATTTTACATTACACTATTGGCATTGCAGGAGTTGTGGCAGGTGCTACTGTGCAGTAGTTTGGGTGACTGCTGCATCCAGTGTAGGGTCCTGATGAAGTGCTTTGGCTGGGGGATTGACAGAGAAAAATTTCTGTGAAAAGAAAATGTTGAGAGAGAGAATAACAGGACTAGAAGGGAAAAATACTGTTCTATCCTAGAGAAGATGAGGCACATCTTCGAAGTGTTACGAGTTTCCTGTGTGAGTAATATTAGCAATATGCTGTTACCAGTGAGTGGTGCTGACATCTGTGCTTTGAATGGGCTCTTCACTAATGAGGGCATGTTTTAGGTATAAGCAACCCAGAAAATTCAGTAAGAACTGCCTCGTGGAGAGATGAGCATCTCTGGTTAGGTTTTCCTAGAGAAAAGGTGAAAAATGACTCCAGTGGCTCATGGTGCCAAGTTTGACTCTCCTGGCTTTACCTGCTGCACCTGGTCTACTTTGGATCTGTGTTTCCCAGCCCATCTGTATCACCCCCCATTATCCTTTAGATCACTGGTAATCACACAAGGCCTCAAGCTCCCCATTCATTCACCTGCCCTTTTCTAAAGGTGTTTTATAATAGGGGATTTCAAAATGAACTATTTATATACTGATGAGCTTTCTCATACAGCCCCGAGCTTCATTATTTATGCTTGTTTAGGAAGTTTGCTCATCTCTGGAGATCCTTTGATTCTGCTTTGAGCACTTGGATGCTCATTTAGTTCTCAGGAGTCTATGCAGAGCTTGGCCTGTGTCCTTGCCACACACAGACACATACAATGCCATGCCATTAATTTCTACGTCTCTCCTAGCAAATAATTTTCCTACCAGTTCATTTTCTGTTAAGAATGGGTACAAGTCAAAGGGAACTTGTTCTCAAATTGCATAATGCTCTAAGCACTATGAGTGGGGTGCCAGGCACAGCAAAAAGTGCATCATTAACATTGCTTAGAAGTTTTTGTTGGTTTTGTTGGTTTTTTTTTTTCCATCCACTCTCTGGTTGGAATTGCACACTAGCTCTGCTCACCCCCCACCATTTGTCAAGGTGTTTATATATCAGAAAAGAGCAGCTTTTATCATTTATCATGGCAGGAGCCAGGGTTGGTTGGAGCTCATGCATGCAAGGGGACTGGGTGACCTGGAGCAGAGCCTGTATGGGGCACTGCTGCTGAGTGATGTCCCCTCCTCCACTTGCAACACCCCAGAAGACTGACCTTGGTGTTTTGAAACACTAAAATTGCATCAGATTTTTAGTGCTAAATATCTGTGTTGTTAATGCATTTGGTACTCAACAGTGGGAGCCTTGTTCATCACTATTTATGCTGCTCTTGAGAGGAAAGCAAGTCAAGCTCAGGATTAGAGCATCAGAGAAGTCATAGTCGAATACAAACGCTTGAGCAAAACATCTCAACCTTTAGATTTGATTGGGCTTTTCATCTCCAGTCTGTTCTACTTGCTGCAAGATCAACCCCTGGATTGGACCTGTCATGCTCCTTCCTGAGCACAGACAGCTGGGCATGAGTGATGATTCTCAGGCTGTTCAGAAAAGTCATTTAAATTTTCATATTATAGGAAAATGTCCACAGATGATTAAAAAAAAATGGGTGTCAAAGCTGATGTTCAAGAGTTGTATATCTGAGCATTTTCTCATAGTAATATTGCTGGTAAAACCCTCCTTTCCTCTGTTTCCTTCAATACTCTATAATTTTTTCCTCATTTCTTGAAAGGTTCTTGATGTTGAGGTCTGTCATATCTCCCAGTTTCTGTTTCATTGCCCCAGTGGGCTCCTGCTCTATGACAGGCAATGTGCTGTGGCATTGGAATGTCTGAGTGGTTGGATGGCTTTTGTACATTATTGGCATGTTAAAAGCCAAGAGATCCATTGGTAGACATCAAACTTTGTCCCTTAAGTGTTTTCCCCTAGTTTGGGTCATACTGGAAGAACAAATGGTGGCACAGGAAGAATAATATAAATTATTTAACAAATTCTAGTAAAACTGTCTAAGACACCCTGCTTCCTAGGGCAAGCTGAGGTGGCTCTAGAATTGTATTTTGCAAAACTTATGATTGTTTACCCAATTTTCTATATTCAGTTCACATTTCATGACATACACAGGCATGTGACATTTGTGAGCAGTGAAAGCTGCATCAGTTTAGTGGGGGAGTATGAGCAGAATTTCAAGCAGTCACTTAAACTGCAACTGATGCACTTTTGGGTCCCTCTGCTGTCCTAATGATGGATATTCCTTGAACCAGGACCAAAATGAGCACATTTTCGGAAAAGTTAAGTGTGTTAAACTGCCTCAGAGATGAAAATGATAAAGTGATGTGGGATTTTTTAAAATCTGATTAATGCCTTACAGATGTGACATAACAGGTATGTTGTGAAGTCTTTTTCTATGACAAATGGTATTAAAAGCTAAATAATTTGTGTCTAACACTTCAAGGAAATTCTGAGCTTCAGATAGACTGGGTCGTACTCACATCTAGGCAAGATCCACACCCCCAGAAATAGTAAATTAGTTGAGATAAACAGAAGCTGTTAAGCTACTTTGTTTTAGATTTAATGAGTAGCTACAGCTGGAAGAAAGCAAGCAAATACTTGAAACTTCTGAATTCTTTAAACAGAATCAAAATGTTGCATTTTTGTGCATTTCCACTTTCAAGTGGTCCTAAATTTTAAGAATTTAAGTAACCTACACTGAATTCTTTTCCTTAATCTGATATGATTGGTTTGGTTGGTTCACTAAAATTGTCAAACAACCCATTATAAAAATCATTACTTTAGACAGATGAAGATTAAGTAAAGTTAGGTGGATTTAGTTCTGCAACTAGTAAATAATATAAGATTCAGTTTTATGGAAATGAGATGACACTGTTTTCACTGATAAAACTGAGTGCATGGCTTGTCCTTCACTTATTCCAGCAATACCTGACCAAGTTATGTGACAGTTTCTCTGGTTTTAAACTTAGAGATGCTACAAAATTGTTGTCCAGCTGCACTTACCTTGCTGATGCAGAGCCAGTCATCACCCTCTGATGCTTGGAAAGGCATGTTGAAGCCCATGTGCCAAGAGCCCCACAGCTCGGTGCTGGTCCAGGAGCCTCAGGTGGGTGCTGGGATCCCACCTGCACAGCTGGGATCAGGGATAAAGGCGAGTTAGGGAGAGGCAGACAAGGAGAAATGCTTGCTGCATCTCTACTCACCCTGCAGTTAACCCAGCATGTTGCTTGCAGGGGTTATGGGCAGCCGGCAAGATGAAAACGTCAAAATGAGCAGTAGCTCTTGTGAGATTAACATATGAAACCCCTTAATGGATATGTAGGTAGCACAGATAATTACAGACCCACAGTGCATGACTCAATCAAGTACAGGGCACAATTCCAGAAACTATGGAGGGAAAGTAAGTCACGTTTTTACCTCCAAAGACTTCAATCAAGCCAGAGAGCAGCAACATCACTAAGCTATCAGACAATTTCAGCAGTAACCAGTGCAAATGGAGAGCCACGGGAAGAGCTTCCAGCACTGATCAATCTTTCACAAGAATCAGTTGAGCTTTACACCCCCTTCCTGCCTTGCCATTCCACAGTTGAGCAGAAGCCTTGGGACAGGCATGGGACATGCAGTGTACTAAAGTCTGGGAAGGAAACCAGACAGGAGCTTTTGAGCTAAAGCTTCTGCCAGAGCCAATTAGCCAGCGACAGCTGGATTGCAGCAGCTTTACAGGGGCAAGAGACAGCACAGAGTGACCTGATCTTACCTGAAGAGACAGGGCAGGGTGTTCCTGCAGCCAGCGTCAGTCTCTCTAGCTCTATAAGGACCTAGCAGCAAATGTACTCACTCAAGCCATTCCTGGACCCCTGGATCAGTGCATTTTCCCTATTCCTAAGTCTCACTGAAACATGGACACAACAGGACTTTCTCAAGACAACACAGACGTGCCCCAAAAGCAACAGAGCAAGGTTGAAGTGGTATCTGCAGGTCCTACCATCCCTTCCCAGCCCTGATCGTGCTGTAGGTGGGCAGAGGGGTTCATACCCACACTCATGTCCTAGAGCAGAGTGCCCTGGACATTCATCTCCCCACATTCATCTCCTCCACTCCTGTGGAGGCAGGAATAAGGGCTGTTATGAGAGCTCAGCAAGGAGGATCATATTTTTGTCTCAGCACCTGTGGCATCTACCAGACTCCTGGAGCTACCAGAGGAACACTTGCATGACATGACCCAGGGCTAATCAGAGTTACAAACAAAACAGGGCCTGGGATTTAGTCCACCAAAATTGTTTCTCCCCTACAATACAACATTATGCTGATGTTTCAAACAAGTTTGGTTTTCTGTCTCTGAGTTTTATCAGCCTACTTCTTGAGTCATGGTTTGACCTCATATCAGATGGGCTTAAACTATATAAATGCATATAGAAATACATACATGTGTTTAGGGAGGTAGAAGTTTAGGTCTCACCTAATCACTACAGTCCAGGAGCTTGGGCTTTACATAAACTTCATTGCAAGGATCACAGCCTGGTGGCAGAAGGGCAAAGCTGAACTGCACTGAACAGACAAGATAAAACTGCCTGGTCTGTGGGAGCATCCAGTGTCCATGGCCAGTACTGCACTCTGCCCCCTCCAGCGCTCTGCAATGTGCTCACTAGAGGAGGAGCATCATCATCCTGCCAGGCCTTGGAGAGATACCACCACGGCCTGGAGCATTCCAAGGGATTAGCAGGACCTGGAAAGGCCACCAAGACAAAACAGCAAACAGCAGAAGGTCCTCTGAGACCTTGTTGGGGTGGAGGGACTTGCACCAACTCTGTGGCTCTGCTGTCCCACAGCTGCTCAGGCAATGGTTTTCTCCTTTTTCACAGCTTTAACAGAGGGGAAGAGCTTCACAGAGGCAGAGTCCAAGTCTCAGCTGGGTTCAGTGAAAAAGGGAGCATGTGTCATGCCTGGAGTCACACCACTGACACTAAATCTCAATAATTGCATTAGGCAGAGTAACTAAAATCATTCCCCAAATCCTAGACATACAAAGCCCAGCTCATTTCAGCTGCATTTCTCTGTCCCCAAACTTCTTCCTCCAGTGTCTCCAGGAAATGTGAGCAACAGCCTGAGAAAGACAGGGGATTGAGTAGTCTCAGGCCAAGGAAGTCATTGCCTTTTATATGAAGGGTACATGCTGAGACTGCATCCTGTGCCTGAGCTCTTCGATGGGCCCTGCAGGAGCATCCTGGCCCAACAGCTGTCTCAGGAGCAGGGGAAGACCAGCTGCTGGCAGGGAGAGCCAAGGCACAAGTAACAAACAGAATGAATTTACTAGGTCAGCTCACAGCACCGGTGCCTCCCTGCCTGCATCTGTCAGTGTGATCCATTGCAAGAACAGCTGTTGAGCTCAGCAAAAACAGGCTAATAGAGACACCCATCCTGAAAGGAGGATGGCTGGGGCAATTTGAGGAACATTTGAGGGTGTGAGGGTGAACAGCTTTGTTCCCATTTGTGCACAGCTCTGCTGTGGGCCCTCTACATTTAGACAGTATTTGATAGAATCATAGAATGGTTTGAGCCAGAAGGGACCTTAAATATTATCTTGTTATAACCCCCCTGCCATGGGCAGGAACACCTTTCACTAGGCCAGGTTGCTAAAAGCTCCATCCAGCCTGGCCTCAAACACTTCCAGGGATGAGGCAGCCACAGCTTCCCTGGGCAACCTGTGCCAGCGTCTCACCAACCCCACATTTTCAAAGTCTTCCTAATTTCCCATCCAAAACTATTCTCTGTCTGTGTGAAGCCATTCCCCCTGTCCCATCACTCCAGGCCCTTGTAAATAATCTCTCTCCATCTCTTCCTTGTGGGCTCCCTTCAGGTTCTGCAAGGCCACAATTCAGTCACCTCAGAGACTTCTCCAGGCTGAACAGTCCCAATTCTCTCAGCCTTTTCTTGTAGGAGAAGTGCTTCATCCCTCTCATCATCTTGGTGGCCTCCTGTGGACTTGCTCCAACAGGTCCATGTCCTTCCTGTGCTGGGGACCTCAACAGTTTAAACCAGCTCTGGAGCCTGATCACGCCTCCGGCAGAGCATCAGGGCCACTAGAATTGCACTGTGCTCAATTTCGCAGGGCTGACCTGCTCCCAAAAGTTGGCACAAGGAGGACACATTACAGCTTCTCTCCAAAATGAGCCTGTCCAGCAGGACCAAAATCTGTCCCCAGATCCCGGGGCCGGAGCGGCGCCGCTCCCGGCGGTCACCAGAGGGAGCCCGATGCCCGGGAACGGCGCGTCCTTCGGGCGGGGATGGAGCTGCGGGTACAGGGGAGCGGCACGGGTGACTTTCTGCAGCCTCTCCTGGCTCCTTTCTAGTCAGCCATCATCAGACATAATTGGAGCTCCCACTGGCCTGGTGTAACTGTGCATAAGGATTTAGGGTACGTCTAGAAACTGAGGATGCATTTGCAGAGCAGCTCCCAGGCAGCTGATGGCTTTATTGCAGGTGACTCCCCAAAATCACCCTCCCAAAGAAAGGCACAAAATCATTTGAGAAGAAGGCCAGACCCTTGTCACAAAACCAACATTTCTGTTCACTCCAAATTAACTGAGCAATTTTAGTTTAGAAAGGGAAGCACTGTATTACACAAAACTAGTACTTTTCCACATCCCTGGGAAACCCTTATTCCACAGAATAGGTACAAAGTTCAACCCTGCTACAGTCACTGAAGCTGTCTGGAGCCATCCCCAGGTTGGGCAGGGCACCCTTCAGCCACAGCACAAGCCCAGTTTTGACCTTATCCTTCAACTGCTGATTAAGGCTCTGCCAAAGCCCTGCTTCCTGAAGAGTCCTGAGGAGCTGACCTTCCCTCACTGCCCCGTGGGTGCCAAAGGCAGATACATACCTTGAAGCACTATCTCATCATTGGAGCTTTAAAACAGGCATCTCTTCCTGTGATATCTGCCTTTTTATAGGGGTAAATCTTATGCCTCCCCTATTTTTCCTTTATGTATTGGGGTAACTCTTGTCTACCACATTTTGTAAGTCTTTGCCACCATTTGTAGAGCAGCTTCATAAGACACCTACACCAGACATAATTACTGCAGCTGCTCCTATGAGAAGCTTCTAAACTACACTGCTTATTTCAGGAGAAAAAAAGCAAACAAACAACCCACCCACAAAAGCAACCAACAACCCCCCCAACAACTCCCAAAAACCAGCCAAACACAAACACTCTCACACCACCTCACCTCCTTTTTCGCTCTGTAGTCTGTGAAAAAAGAATACTTTCCCTGGGCTCCTGTTTAAGCCCTTCAGGTGTGATGGGCGTGCAGGGTAACTGTTGGCTGACCCCGAACACCTGGGGGCCCTTTCACCCCAGAGCAGGCTCAGCTGCTGTCTAATCTTTAAAGGACCCAATACACACTGATATCCTCCCTGTAATTGTCACCATCTATATCTTTTCAGTCCCCTGCAATACTCCTACAGGTCTCCCACCTACTCCCTGAACAATCATTTTCCCTGTCTCCATAGCTCAGTCTCCTCTTCCCTATTCAGTTTTGGGCCCTACCCAAACTGGAGTAAGTTAAGTGAAGAGCCACCAAGGGAGTGGGGGGCTGGAGCATTTGCTCAGCGAGAGGAGGTGGGCTCGTTCAGCCTGGTGAGAAGAAGACTTCAGGGGAACAGAACAGCATCCTGCTGGTTAACAACCAGTTTACTCCTCATGGTGGTACACGGTTTGGAAATGAGAGAGTTGAAAGAAAAGAGGTTGAAATTGGGTACAAGGAAAAAATTCTTTACCATAGTGACAGTCAAAGCCTGGGCCAGGCAGCCTAGGGAGGTTGTACACCCACCCTTGGGGGTTTTCAAAGCTAGGCTGGATAAAGCCCTGAGCAACCTGATAAGACCTCAGCACTGACCCTGCCATGAGCAGCAGGTTGGACCAAAGTCCCTTCCAACCTGATTCAGCCTGCTTAAGGAAAAGAGGGTGAACCGGAATGATAACCAAGTCCAGATCTTCCTCCCCAGCCGGGTTGTGGGAACCCTGCCATCAGCACCACCACCCTGGGATCATCCCATGGCAGCTTGAAAAGCCTTGTCAAACACTGTGAATGTCAAGGGAAAAAAGTAGGACAAAGGATTGAACTGAGTTGTGACAGTGACACGTGTCTGTGCTGGGGGAGGAGGAGGAAGAAGTTGAGCACACAAGTTAAATGGGCCAAGAGGCTGGACACAGCAATGTATCAGCTGCATCACCAGCAGAGTGAAGCTGTGAGGTGTAAATACATCCTTCCCCTGCCATGTGCACGGCCTGGTCACAGGAGGGTGCTCAGATGCGAGCAATGGCCTCCTTGCAGTAAGAGCAACCAGGCACAGATTTAATTCTTACTGTATTTTAACTGCTGAGGGGGCTGAGTGAGATGTGGGGAGCACCAGGCCCTCATTCTGCTGCAAGGGGCAGGTCTTGGCAGCGACCCAGCTGCTGGGACAGCTCCCACCCCAGCCTCTGCCCCTTCTTCCCCAGGGAGAGAAAAAGCTGTGAAGATGCTCATGTTATCTAATAGAAGAGAGATCTCAAATGTACCATGACTCACTCACCTTTCAAAGCTGTCAAAAAAAAAAAATGCACAAAAACAACCCAAGCCCAACACAACTTAGAATGTAGGGGAAGGAAATCAAGGTAAAAATAGTGGCTGAAGGTTTGGTTTCTAGTTTGGTGTGTGTCAGGAAAGGCAGCCAGACACAGACGGGAGTTCAGGCTGGACAGCCTGTGGCCACTGCTGCACTCCTGCCCTGTCCCAGGAATCCATCCATCAGCTCCACTGGGAAGGTGATCCCAGCACTTTGAAACCAAAAGTGAATGGAATCCAGCACCAGCAAAGCATCCCTGCCACCTTGGCTAACCGGAGCCAGGTACCCACTCTGCCAGAAGGACGGACCGCGACAGAAATGGTTCTTTTGCTGTAGTGCTGCCTCTCCTGGCCTCTCCCAGGGACACGTTTCTCCAAGTGAGGGAAATAATTCCCTCCAAGCAGATGAGTCCCACCCTCCACTTCCCCAGCACAGGTGGAGGGGATGGTAGTTGGATCTTTGAGGTACAGAGGTGTTTTTAGTTGCTATTTGCTCTGAAAAAGCAAAATACAGGATGGTTACTAAACAGTGAGCTCTGAATCTCAGCATCAAGATCAAAAATTAGGATTAGATACAGGAATATGCTGTGAGATATTTGGAGTCACTGAGGGCCATCTCAGGTATAAAAATGTCCCATAACCCCTCTCTCATTTTCTGTCTTAAAAATGGTGTCTTTTTGCTCCTGTACTCTAAATATGGTGCTGGTCCAGAGCCACACAATGTAATAGGATCAGCACAGGATAACTCAGGTAGGAGAGGACATGTGGAGGTCATCCTGCTCCAAGAAGGAAGAATTATGAGGAAGACCTTCCCACTTTTCCAGTGTGTCCTTTGTGACCACTTAAGCATCTTACCTCAATCTTGTCCATGTTCTGAGTGTCCTGCTGTTGAGTTTATTAATGTAACCTCTGAATTTAAAATCAAACAAGTGCCCAGGCTGTACAATTGGGCCACAGAGAGGGTTGGTCTGCTTCAAAGAAGAGGTGACAGGTTTTGCAAGAATCCAGTAGGCTGGGATGGGAAAAATGTCAGGATCAAAGACAGCTGGTCCAAAAGAAGCTCCAAACCAGCCAACTCGGAGCTTTGCCTGTGCAGTTCAACCACTGGCTGGCTGCCTGTGAAGTTACCAAATGACAAAGGATTTGCCAGAATTGGGTTATGTGGATTATCAGAGGAGAAGCTGGCATTAGGTGTGCTGAGCACATTGCTGAGGTCTCTCTTTTTAGGCATTGTGCCCCAATTGAGTTCAAAGCGGGGATTGTGGCATGAGAGCCAAACACTCAAGCTCTGTCCAAACAAGGTCCAGAGGTTTAGGTGCTCAGCATTTAGGTGCTTGCAAAAGATGTTGACCCCTGAGGCTCATGATAAAATCTAAAGCTCCCTTTGAAAATTAAGTGTTTAACATGAAGGAGCTGGTGTCCCATTGATCTGCTGCCAATGTTTTAACAAGAGGATGCCACAAGTATTTCCCTGTGAGAATTTTTCACAGTGAACGGGGAGAGAATTACGTTTCTTATGTTTGCATAAAGAAGGATTTTCCAGCCAGCAGGAAGAAGAGAGAGGGCAGCAGTGTGAAAAGTAAAGAAAGGACTAAGTCTATGTGCATTAAAAATGTTAAATAAATGCAAACATTTGTGCCTAGAAAATCAAGGTCTCTGTATGATTCAGGGAGAATTTATCCTAGAGGAGGGAGGAGGAAGCCCACAGCTTTTCCTTCAGGGAATATTTTTTTTAAATTATTAACACTTTATACAATCTGGTGCTCTTCTAAATATAATTTTATTAGCATGAGAAGCCACTTGGCAGCAGGAAACTAATGCTAGTGAGTTCCCAGTTTTCAAGACAAAGCGTTCTCTTACAAGGAAGAGGAAAAAAGACTGATTTGGGAAGAAGAGCCTTGCAGCTTCTGCCTAAAACCAGCCTCCACCTGCCATTATCTTGGTGCAGGCTTAAATGGAGCAATATTCCCTACCCTCAAGCTTGCTTGTCTCTGCTTTCCAAAGGAGATGAGGCATATGCAGTCACACTGTTCACCAGCTCTCCCGTCACCCTCCCACAATAACCTCTGAGAGAGGAAGGAACATGTCTAGGGAGGCTGGGAAGGGAATCGGGGCGCCCGCTCTCACCCACCCCCTGCGATGGGGAGAGTCGGGCAGGAGCTCTTGAGCAGGGGCTGCTTGGCTGCCCGGCAAGCTTGTGACAATTTTTCAGGCAGGACGGGACAGAAGAGCTGTGGCTGCTGGGGACGGGAGGACACAGCTCACGGGAGCCGTGGGAATCGCCGCTCCGGCACAGGGAGCGCCTTTCTTCCCGGGAGGACGGTGATGCAACAATGCGGGGTAGCAAAGCCGTACATCAGGCTCCAGTACGGCTGGATCAAAGCGTTTTTCTGGGTATTGTGGAAAAAAGAGTCCAGCCAAGGAATCGTGCTGAGGTTTATTTTATTGAGCGGAGACAGCAGAGGCGAGGGCAGGCTGCTCCTGAGTCCAGGCACAGCTGTGTGCAGCCACTGCCAACAGGGGCTCAGCTCTTGCTGCTCGGTGACAATGAGGACTCAGCATTTCCCCAGGTGCTTCAATCTTATTTTCCCTCCACTTCTCCTGTAAAAAGAACGAGATAGACTTAGGCCAAGCACCAAATAACACACAGTAGTGTGGGACAAAGAGCTCATCCATCCCAACAGGCCTGACTTGTGCCAGCTTAACCTGGTGCCTTGCAGGGAATATCAAACCATTTTCCCCTCTCCTTTTTCCATAATTTTCCCTATGATAAGACAGCCTTAAGTGCACACTAAGTGTAAGGATTGTTAAGGAAAAAATTATATTTTGGAAGCACATTCCATCCAGGGGGGCTGGCTCCTATTGCATCTCCTTTAAAAGGTGACAGAGCTCAGGAAAAGGAGAAACATCATGTTCTTCCCCTGAGATCTTGTGTCTTGTTCCACAAAGTTCATTCAGACTTTTCAGGAATAGCTTGGCATGGTTCAGCTCCCACATTCCTCCAGGCACTTCTCAGTACCCAGGAGTGTGGGCAGTGAGAGCTGCAGCCTGTGGCATATAGTGGGAATTGTGCATCAATTTAGTGTGTGTGGAAGGTACAGGCAGGATGCAATTGCCTCCCAGGCCCTATGCTGCCTCTCAGCATGGCAACCAGCAGCCTGCAATGCCTAGAAATGAATTAAAATTAACTTGCCCTAAGGAGGTAATATTCCACTTGGCATGATACAGGACCTGGTCCATATAACAGGAGCTGCCTGGTTGCAGGGCCTCCCCTCCATGAAGAACATCATTAGATACATGGCAATGAAGCCAACTCTCTCTTATTTCCATTCCCTCTGTGTCACTTACAGCACTGCCTTGCAGAAGGCACACTTGTTCCCGTAGGTGACGCCATCAGTGCCGCAGTGAGGGTTGGACTCCCTCGTGCAGTACACGCTCCTGTTTACGAACTCTTTACAAATCTGCACAAGAATTTGAAAAAAACAAACCTTTCAGGACTCCCATACTCTTTGTTTCACTTTCCAAATTGGACACAAGGTCACTAAAGTAATGCTTTTAGTGATGACACAGACAGAAAAAGCCCTCCCAGAAATGAGCAGAAGCAGCGTTTCAGGGGAATTTTTCCCCATGTTTGTGGAGGGAAACTGTAGTCACCTTGGAGAACTCTTGATCTCCCAGTGACAGGAGTGGATTAGCCTAGGCATGCAGGAGAAGAGTCAGCACTGATGCTCTGTCAGGCATTTGGAGTCAAGTTACCTCCCTCCTGCAGGGCTTCATGCATCTTGCGAAACTCTGCACTCAGCTTGGTTCTTGCTGAACCTCTGCTTTCCCAGAGGAAGGAGGAGTAAAACATAGTCTATGGTGAATTAAAAATGGTGCCCAGGAAGTGTACAGGTATCCTGTCTCTGTACAAGTCCCAGTGATGGACTTAATTTTGGGGAATAGAACACCCAAGAGTCCATTTGTTTCATGAGAAGATTGGACAGAGGAGTAAAGTCAAAAGTGGTGCAGTGTGTAAACATTGCCCTTGTGCAAGCAGGGGTAGATGCAGCTGTGGGAAACATTTGCTAAACCAACCATCTTTTTCCCTAGTCTATCTCCTAACATGGCCACACATAGGATCCTCTGTGTAGTGATGAACTCCCCAGTGTTGGGAATTCTTGGAAGGGCCCACCTGCTCTCAGCAGACTTTAAAAACTCTTTAGCAAGAACCAAGATTTTGGTTAAAAAAAATTCCTCTAAAGTGGAATGACATGACTGGATGTGGCACTTAGAGCTATGGTCTAGCTGACAAGGTGTGATTGGTTAAAGGTTGGACTCGATGATCTTGGAGGCCTTTATCCAACCTTAATGATACCATAATTCTATGAAGTGCAGATTCAGCAAGCAGAAACAGCAGCACTAACCTCTTCAATGTCTTGACCTGCTACATCTGGAACTAAAAAAAAAAAAAAAAAAAAGTAAATAAAAACCAAACAGATTTTATGCATCAGCATTACTTTCTGATAGAGTCTGAACTGAAGTCATAAACCCTTTATGCAAATCACAGTGAAACATACTCCAAGTTTTTCTTACTCCATCATCCTGAGCAGCAGAAGAGGGGGCAGGAAATACATTACCTTAATTGCTTTTTAGTATTTTTGTATTTTGAAAAATGTTACTAAAATACCATGAAATCAGTCGTTCAGCTGCTAACTACACCTCAGACACATAACCCAGTCTCCTGGAAGGCAGCCACTCCCAGGGAAGCAAGCTGCCATATCGGATCTGGAGCTGTGCTCCCAGCGATTTTAAAGCTATATGGGCTTTTAAGGCTTTTAGGCTCCTGCATATCTGAACAGTGCAAATGGCCAGTACTGTTAACAGGAGCATGCCATGGAGAAGGAGACCTTACAGCCCAGAGACTCTCTCAGAACAGGCTCATCCAGGGTGAGATACAGAGAAATGTCATGGGGTGATGCAGAGCAGAACAGGCACTGTCGGTCAGTACGAGCACAAAAACACCCTCTGTAACCACAGGCTCTGAGCTTGGAGCTGATCAGTCCATCCTCTTTGTATTTCTTCCCAGCAAAGCCTGCAGTCAGGTGTGTAGGTTGAGTCAGAGCTGTGAAATGGGGCAACCCTGCCATGTTTCTGAGGGGGAGCCTGACACTAGACGGTGGCTTGAATGCAGATTTACAGAATCTGGGTCACAGCACTGTGGGACAAATTCCCAGCATCTCACACAGCAGCGGAGGTTCGGATTTGAGGCTGTACTTGCTGGGTCAGTGGGGTCACTGTGATGCTGCTCTGGTGGCTCTGGGCAGGAGAGAGCTTGGGACAGGAGATAGGAGGGCCTTGTCCTACACTCCACCCTCCCCAATGGAAATCCTACTCAGCCCTCAGTCAGCTCAAACATCATCCATCAACCTCCCCTACTATTTTTGCCCTTCAGTGTTTTATCCCTGGTGCTGGCACATTTACCCTGTCCTCAGGTTTGGCCAGGCTGCCTTAATGGTAAAGGCATTGGTGTGGCTATCTGCATATTATTTACAAAACAGCTCATTAGATAGGCCTTATAAATATTACATGCAGCTACAGAAGACTTTGTGATGATGCCTCTTGACATCTGTTTATTTTACAGGAGATCACAGAGTTTGCTGCTATTCTGCCTGGCCTTGGAAGGAAGCTTAAGCCTTCTGACAAAACCCTGTCCCAGTTAAGACTCAATTAGGGACAGATGAATATTTCATAATGAATAATGTGTACAAAGCAATTCACCTCTTTTCTCCATGCACAGCTTGCCATTTTCTCAAGTGAATTCTTTATTCAAATTATTTGCAGAAAAACAAGTATAAATAATTCTTGTTCCACACATTCTTCAATATCTGTTGCCACAAACCTTGCAGACCTGGGTCAGCTGGACTCAAGCAAGTGATAACACTGACATGGTCTATATGTTCAAAAATCATCACTCAGCTTCCCCGCATCATCAGAGAGATGTGTAAATCTCCAGATAAATAGTTGCTGAATCCTTTTAATTTGCCCTCTTTGTTCTGACTCCTTGAGGACATTTGAATTTAATTTTCAAGCTTTTCTCTGCAACATCAACGAATGCTGAAACTTTCATCTAATTACGTTTCCACATCTCCAAGGAAAACACCAAGTACCAAGATGCTTAGAATCAAAACAAGAGCAGATGACCCTGAGGTGAGTGAGTTCTTCTCTAACTGGTTCAGCAAAACTCTCCAGCGAACATTCATACCAAAAACTCATAATTACACTCTGCTTTGGTACATTTGCTGAAGAGATGCTCAGAATTTGCTTGTTCTGTCTCCCAGTGACACCTCCGCTGCATTATTCACTGTGGAGGCACACAAGGAGTGGAAATATGTCATATGAGTGAGCAAGTTCCGCACATATTTTCTACTTGCTCAGCTTTGTCTTCAAGCCTGTCAGCCAGTGATCAAGGTTCTCTGAAGTTTGTTGTCAGGAGAGGTTTTGGGTGTTTTTTCTTTCCTAGGCTAGGGAAAAGATCACTTACCAGAGAAGAAAGAGAGCAGCAGCAGGCTGAGAAGCACTAAGGCACCTGTTGCCTTCATGCTGCAGGTAGCTCTTTAGTCCAAGCCCAGTGATCGGAGCGGGAGGTGTCGTCTCAGCCCCGGAGCCCACAGTGTACACACAGACCTGCCCTTCTGTGTATTTATGTGCCTGTCCATAGCTGTCCTCATTCCCCACCTTAATTGTGAGAACTTCTCCACTTGGTTTCTAAAGCCATTATTGGTCCTGGCCGGTTTATTGTGCTTTAAGGAATGCTGCCCTGTCCACATCAAACCTAGAAAGGGATAATTATATGAGTGATAGGCAGGTTTGTAATATAATTATTTTTTTTCCAAATAGTCACAGGATTCTCACAAGGGTGAATTTTCAAAGCAGTGATTCATCGGGGAAGCTGGTAATTTTCATTCTCTGGGCCCTTGCTGAATGCCAGTTCCGAGCCTTTGAGTGCGGCGTGATGACACTCACTAGACGTTACGAAATAAATCACAGCATGAGAATGTGTTGTCTGTGAAACCAATTATACGTTGTTCCCTGGCTATTTTTGAGGATGGTTCTAAATTTGTTGAGTTGGGGTGGAGAAGCACTCAGATGTGACATGCTCTCATCGCTGCGTGCACAGTCCCAGATAGGACTGCTGACTCTCCTCCCTGAACTATTTAAACTCTAGCTGTCAATGTTTTCCAGTTTTTCACATTCCCAAACATATGTTAGGGCTCTGCTCCCACAGCAAGTGGCAATGAAGGGAATCTGATGGGGAATAGGGAAATCTGAGCTCTATTTCCAGCTGAGGCTGTGCAAGGATTTATGTTCAGCTGCAGAATTCGCCAAACACCTCTTCAGATAAGAATAAGCTTAAATGTTAGTATGCTTTCCCAAGGAGACAAAGCTTAGGACAGCCATGTGTATAGATATATCTCTTTATTGGTTCCCCCAGTAAATTTTTAATCCACTAGTGCCAACTAAATTTTACACAGGAGTGAAAAAAATTAAAAATAATAAAAACATTTTCATACATTTTTTAGCAACAGAGGAAAGATGCTATTAACATCCCAAGCCAGCAAGGGAGGGAGTTTCTGTGAGAAAGCAATGTTATGGATGCCCTACATCTGGGGAAGCATTACAGTTCTCAGCTTGCTAGACATCTGAAAATCCACACAACAGAGAAACCATGACTGACAGGTGAATCCTCAGATATCTATTAAGTGTGAGCTCACAACACAGCCTCTCATATAATTTAGTTATCAAGTCCGTCAGCCACAGCGCCGTTCAAAACCACGCTCGGTTCTGCCACTCGCAGCACTACCTGTTTGCCTTTTCTAGTTTCATACGTCACTGTTCATGACCACAGCCTTAATGCCTCAGTCCCTTATCTGCCCAAACATTTCGGTTGCTGCAGCACAACTGACTGGCTAAAGCCTCAGCAAATGCACTGCAGGGACCAACCCCTTCCGGGCTGAGGAGGGGAAAAGACTAAATTACCAAGCAGGTGATTATTGTTATTACCCATTTCCACTTCTATATAACATCTGAACAGTCCAGTTGCCAGTGTAGGTGAGGGAATTCTGTCCCTCTGACAATCTGGGATAGCAGAAGGGCACCTGGACCTTGTTTTGCATCCTAAGGGTTAGTTGGGCAAAGTCTTACTGGTGTCAAGCTGAGTACTAACCTGTGCTGGGCCAGTCTTTAGACTTAAATACTACAAACCTTTCCATATTCTAGAAAGTCCTTGCTTATAGGCTCGTGAGGCATCTGGAATACAATCACATATTCACCATTTGCCCTCCCTTTTGCTGCAGGTGAGCTGCTCTTTGGGCTTTTCCAAAGCCTTATGAGCTCCTAAGAAAGTATCTGGAATCCTCAGGCAGAAACTACCACCACAGAGGAGCTTCACTGTAGGACCTCGCCATTGAAAACAATTTCCTTCTATAGCCAAAACTCCACTAGTCTGTGGCCACTCTATAAACCTTCTTGTCCAACAATAAATCATAGCCAAGCTCTGTCCTGTGTTGACAGGTGTCTGTTCACATCCACCAGCTATTGTTCCTTAACTATTCTTCAGACACACAAGCAGGTAAACAGTGAGGACTCATATGACTCTTCAGTCTGTCTTTTATTAAGAGCAGTCATAAAGCCATGATGTGATTTATACTGCCTGTACTAATACAAAACCACCTGAAAATAAGAAGTTTCATTACTCTTCCTAGAAGCACTGCTCTGGGCTGGTTCTAGGGGAAGAACGAGCCTCTTATCTTTATCTACAAAAATCCTTGTCAAAAAATTATCTTCTTCAGGAAGCAAGACACAAAGAAAAGGCTTAGAAGTCACAGATTTTGTCCTAAATATCAGCCTTAGCAAGAGCTATTTTTTTACATAACAAGAGAATGGGAGGTGGAGAAAGGATGAGGAAGGGAATGTGTGAGCCATGGCACTTGGGAATTTTTGCCTGTGCTGTTTGCATATTAACTCCTTGACTCACCCAAAAACATGGCACATCATCGTGAACATTCATATGTATCACTGCTCCTCCAGTGCATTCTTTAGGCTCCCACAAAGATGTTATCTCCACACCTTTTTTCCCAAGATAGAAAACATGTTGGAGCTACTAACACATCTGCTGGCCCTTCTTTCCTGGAGTTAGAAAATCCAAGACCTTTTCCCAAAGGGTCCCCTGCCTTATCTCTGCCTCAAATACCCCCAGTACAGCTTTTCAGTTTTCTTCTTCAAGAAGCTGAAAGCCTGAGCCCAGTCTAATTTCTCCTCAGGTTCTCATTAGGCTCATTACAGCCTTGCGTAGCTTACTGCAATTTTCTGCTGACAAGCACAGTCTCGGTGGACACACCCTTCAAGGAAGCAGCAGTTCCTAATTTTCTTCCCTCCCTTTGACATAATCGTCCTTTTTATAATGCACCCCCAGACCCGCCCCTTGCCCAGGTGAGACCAGGTAGGGCTGACTATGGCCACCTTTCACACTTTCTCAGGGCCATCCCCCTATGTCAAGGCCCCTAAAAGGATCAGTTCCTCCCAGTCCCAGAGCTGTAACAAGGACAAATCCATTTGCACTCTATAAGACATCAAAATTAGGAAAGCGGCACTACTTTGTAGGCTGGTTTCTCTTCTGATGGTTTGCTACAGAGTGACATTTTCTCATGAGGGCTTGGGTGAGTGTGTGATGTGCATTAAGTTTTGCTCTTTATTGTGGTTTATCCCACAACTTCTCCTGCCTGACAGATATGTACCCAAAAGCCTGAACACCATGAAAATAGAATCAAAACCAAACATTCCATGGCAAAGATTGTGGCTGCATTTAATTTATTGATCGATCAAAGCAGAGACCAATGCGTAACAGTCGAGGGAGCAAGGAAGAGCGTGTTTGATTGCAGAATTTTCAAGGGAGAAGTCATGATGAAGGGTCCAGCTCCAGCGCTTAGCACTCGCCCTGGTGGCGGAAGAGCAGATTTCCACGGCCGCGGCTGAAGAGAAGAGACCAAAGTTACAAACATAGATCTCATTTTCATGGCCTAACTTCACCCAAATAAGCCAAATGCCCTTGTGCTCTCCAGCTTATTAAGTACTTCACTCAGTGTTTCATCTCTTCTCTGATTCCCCGGGTTATACACTTTCATATGTTAGAGAGATCTGGGACAAACCCCATAATTTTGGACACCTCCTGCCGTCACAGTTTCAATTACCCTGACCAGGAGGGACTCAGCAATGCTGTGAGCCTGCAAACGGGAATCTGATTTTAATTGCAAGGGAAGGAGAAGACTCACTCAGGCTTAAGATCTGCAGTGCCTAGGGGGTGACACAGGAGTGAGCATTGGGAGAGGAACATGGGGCAGGGATGGATTTATCAAGGAGTTAAGGGAAGCTCTGGGGCTTCCACACCAGCTGCCACCAGTGTGTGTGGGCTCCAGCTACTCTGGTTTCATGGCCACATGGTGAGCTCTGTACTTACTTAACTGCGCTGCAGAACTGGCACTTGTTTGCATAAGTTCTGCCATCAGAACCGCAAATGGGGTTGTACTCGGAGGTGCAGATGTTGATGCCCTTCTGCTGGGTGCAGTCAATGTGCTGTGGCTAATAATGGAGCAAAAAACAGGTTTTAAAGCTTTTGTTCCCTGTATCTTCCTACATAAGTGCTTTATGTTTATTTAATATTCATAATATAGCAAAGCATAAAAGCACTTTTCAGGAGCAGGGCTCTGTTGTTCCAGCAGTTCTGCAAACTCAGAGGCAGAGAATGTTCTTGCCTGGAAATGCCTGAAGTAGGGAGATGTCGGAGGCAAAAATATCTAATAAATACTATTATAAGTAGTGAAATGACCATGCTGATATTTCCGGGCTGGCTGTCCCACTGCCTGCCCTGGTTCAGCAGGCAAGCAGAGACAAGTGAACAGAAAGGAGGTGGTCACAAACCCCACTGCAGCAAGTACTCCAACCTGGGAAATCACCACTACTAATAAAGGCTGGTAGTACAGGACCCTCCTGCTCTCCCACAGACAGGATGACACAGCATCTCTTGCTCATCCAGTTTCCCAGTAAATGAAGGTCTCAGCACCCACTGCCTGTTGTGTTCCCAGGTCAGAGAGGGGACCACATATCTGAACCGTGGATTTGGTTCAATACCTATTGACCCCAACATCCTTTAACTACTTTCCTCAAATCCTATTTCCAGACCAAATGCATCAGGACAGTGCAGGCATTTCTGTTATTTAGTTATGAATCAGTGAATTTGTGTTGCAAAAGGTGACAGCAGCAAAGAGTGTAGATTTCTGAGCTTTACCTGCTGGTAGCACTGTCCATAACTCTGCAGATTCACTTCCAGTCCGCTCCTTTGGAAAGAAAGAGAGTTGAGAATGAATGAGCACAGTGCAGCTGCTTCATGAGTCAAACTACCTTGTTATGCTCCAAATACCAAGAGGAGCAGCTACTGATACAGAAAGCCATCCCACAACCCAGGCCTTTCACTTACGCCACAGCTCTACAGAAGAGGCACTTGTTTCTGTAGGTAACGCCATTGGTGCCACAGATGGGAGAGTAATCCTGGGTGCAGGGGATGGTCAGACCATTGCCAGGCTTCAGGTGACCAGTACAGTCGACCTGAAACAGTCACAGAACTGCATTTTAATCTCTGCTCCCCTTGGCATCAACCCCGTGTAATGGAGCATGGCACAAGAGACATCTCCCCCTTTCTCCAGAGCTTCAAGGGGACAGGGTTCTCCAGCCCCAGTGTGGTGGAGTTGGAGGAGCATAGATGGAAAATCTTGCATGTGGATGTAGCAGGGAGTATCTGTCCTGAAGTGGCCTTCATTGCTGTCGTCTTGGGGATTTTCACCCTGAAGGCCACTGCGAAGGATCTTTGCCTAAAATACCTTATGCAGCAGCAACTTCTGCTGTGATGTACCAATGCCTCTTGAAAATGGAGTTTACACTCAGCTCACTGTTTCTGCAATCACTCTGAGTGTATTGAAATGGAAGTCATTGTATTATGTTAAATTGCACAGCCAGAGTGTTTCTTTACTCTCTTTCTCTCTAAACTAAAAATAGACATGCTTTGCCACTTCATGGTAGCTCCATATATTGATAAACAAACTTTATGATAGACATTCCAATAGAATCATTTTTTTCTGTTACAAAATTATGATTCAGTCAAAATCCAAACTTCCTCTGGGAATTTCTTAACTTCGAGAAGCCTCTAAGTCTAAATCTGAAAAGAAGTGTTTTCATAATAATAATAATGGCCAGTCTTCGCGAGCGAAGATTTGGGAAAGGTCATTAACCCTTCCAGCCTGCGCAGTGGATTTTTAGGTGAGACACAGCGTGCGCTGAACTGAGCCCACCCTTTAGTCCTGAGGTTCATCTGCCGGGGCCGAGCAAAGCTTGGACAGTGGCAGTGAAGTCCCCAGGATGTAGGTTTGTTTAGAGTGACCTTCTCTTAGGTGGATTGCCTTCCACGGCTGACGAGCTCCACCTGCCCAGGGGGCCGGGAATCGAACCCGGGTCGCAGCGGTGAGAGTCAGACACTCTAACCACTAGACCACTGAACAAAACATTCTCAAAATCAAAAGTTTCCTTTCTAAAGTCTGGTGTTATACAGAAGATATTTTGCACTTTAAAAGTCACTGATTTTAACAGTTCAAACAAAATGTAAATTAAAAACTTGCAAATTTGAAATTCTTCATTTTCATTCGATTTCTGACAGTAAGAAATTGTGGGGGTTCAGTACAGAATTAATCCTAGGCAAGGTTTGTGTCTAGATCTCTGCCGTAATTTCACCCACCGCTGCTCAGAGCAGCAGGAGAAGGAACCGTTCTCAGACCGTACCTTAACGCATCTTCCATCGTGTTTCTTGTCAAGGGCACGGTTACGGCTAGAGGGAGAAAGAGAGAAGGAAAGGAAAGATTAATCTCTTCATACCATGTAGTCATCTCAATCATCAAGTCTCTTGACTCGTAAAGCCCCAGTAATTAATCAGATTCTGGAGCTTTGACATGGAAGATCATGAGCATTAGGGAAGACAGAAACTTAAGAAAAATTTAGTCCACCCCACGATTAGTCACATCACCAAGGGCTCCTGCCTGCTGCTTGAACTGGCATTGTAGGTGATTGGGAGACCTTCTACTCACATGAAATCCTTGCAGAGGGAGCACTCATTGGGGTAGGTTCGGTCGTTGGTTCCACAGACGGGGCTGTAGTTGCGGGGACAGGCAATGGTCATGGTTTTTCCAGATATTCCAGACAGGTATGTGCTGCAGGAGGCCTGAGAAAGAGGACTTGTAATGTCTCCAAGTGGAGAGAAGGCTATGATTAGCTTGTGCTAATCATGTTTTGCTGCGTTGGGAGGCTACTGATGGTTATTTTTTTTCTCTATCATTCCTCCAAGATGAAGAGGAGAGAGATCAAAATACACCATGTATCTTACAGCATATGAAAGCACCTTTTTGCTATTAAGACTTAAAGTACTTTTGGTGAGAATTACAGGCAAAAATGATCATTCCTTGGGGAATGAAGACAGGGAAGATATTTAGGCAGTTATTCAATAGTCATATAGATTTTCTGCTGGCACTCTGTGCTGTGCTGACTCGCACTCTACATTATTAATCGCTGTCTTTTTAATCATCAACATGGTAAGTTATCTTTCTCTGACAAAGGTGTTTTCTTATGTTGGGGAGAAGAGGTGCACTTAGGGGCACTTTTTTTTATTCGCTCTCCATTTTTAATTTTTTTTTCAAGCCTTCCCTGGAATGCAGTGTGAGTATGAATTATTGATCTAGACTTAGAAATCAAGACTAAATCACAAGCAATTCTACTACTCACCCGTTGTTGAGCAACAGCAAGATCTGCAATAAAAACAGAGATTAGAAAATATAAAAATTGTACAATGTCCTTGACTAAAGTTCTTTGGAATCATCAAATTCCCTACAGAGTAACCAAATATACTTTCTCATTATTGAGAAGTGATTGTTTTCCCAAATGTTTTATCTACTCTAAGTAAATGAGAAGTTATATACTGAGATTAAAAAACTCAATTATTTGTGAAACCAGGAATTTTGACTCACTAAAGAAGAAACAGGACAGAAAATATTATCCTTTTTTGTTTTGTCACTATTATCCCCACTAAGGCTCATAAACTTAAAGCAGACGTAGATCCTACCAATCTATAGTGTTTATCTGCATAAGGGTGACATTCATTAGAGAGCCTGCATATTCCTAAATCATCACATCCCCAAAAGGCTGCACTCTCCTTAAGGATGTATAGAGACATGCAGAGGATTGGGAGGACTAGAGATGCCAGCATAGACTGTAGCAAAAACGACTTACCAGAAAGGCAGCCAAGAAGGACCAGCCCAAGAAGGGCAATGCTACTTGCCATCTTCATGTCGGCGGTGCTGTAACGGCTGCTACTGGAGAGTCTGTAGCCGGTGAGTTTGGGGATGGTTCTCAGCCTCCTCTGTCCCCGCTATATATATACATCTCCCCGACCTTGTGAAGTCATCACAGAAAGTAATTATTTGCTCTGTAAACTAAGAAAATTGTATTGATTATTGAGTTGAGCTCTAAAGAATACTTGCTTGTTAGAGAGATGCCCAGAAGAATTAAACAAAAATTTGAGCTACACCCAGCTTGTTAACAAAGCCACCCTGCTGTACAACGAGTGATTTGTACTTTGCAAACAGGAGCACTGTCTCAATAGTGGATGTTGTGAAATTACGTATGGAAGTTGGGGAAGAAAAAAAAAGCCCATTTGTTGGAAGTGTTTGCCTTGCACACACCATATCACACATGCTAGACAGGAATGGGGTGCCAGGACACTTTCATGGTACAGCAGAGTGAGGGAACAGCATCATGGGACACTCTAAGCTTTTACAGACATCAACTCTGGGGTTTGGCAGACATCAGTGTACTTAAAAGGTTCTGAAGGCTCAGTGAATCTCTCCACACTCTCTGCTGTAATTTTCTGGTACACTGGATTTCTCACCAACAGGAAGGAAACAGTCATCACAAGAGGAAAGCATTACCTAAAACCTCAGAAGTTTATAAGACAATTCTATGGAGGAGTAAGAATTATTAATCTTTTGGCAATGGGCATTAGTCTGATTAAGAAATTATGAGAATAAGTACCCTTAAATCTGTACTGGGATAAGGTTTCCTATTAATGGCAAGCAAGTGGTATTCTGTGCAGGTGACATGGGCTTCTTAATACCAAAGACATTCCAGAAAAATTTCCAGTAGCTGCAAACAGAAGGCGAGCCGTTAGGCTCCCCCCTTCCCCCACAATTATATGGCATTAAATTTAGAGTGTCAGCTGAAAGTCGTGTTTTAGGGAAGATAAGTGATAAATAATGTGCTAGGCTCTGCTAAGTGGTTCAACTCTATCACAAGTGTATGGAAAAACAAATAAGGGATATTGCATGAAATAATAAATTTTTGATTTAAGGTAGTCATGGAAGGAAGTGACGGATGGAACTTGTTTGTGGTTTAGAAGAGGTTTGATTCATACATGTGGCTTAAAGGCAGCCTGAGTTTTAAATAGAAAATCAGAATTGGTTTTCTTATTATCCTGGGAGATGTTCAACACTTGGCATGAGCAGATAAATCATAAAAACATAGCTGAAAGTGTAAGGGAATTGTAGTCACAGAATAGAGCTTGTGGGATTTGGCCTGATTATATCAATGAAATCATTTTCCTGAAAAATAAATGAATAATGCTATTTGGATCTCATTCACAAATATCACAAGTTGAAGGGTTCCTTTGAAAGTTGTTTCTGTTGCATTCTTAGTATCCTGAGTGAGTTGACTTTCAGATTCCTTGAGCTGATTGTGAGCATATTTGGAAAGGAAGCATTAGTCACGGAAGCATTAATAATTATTATTTTCCAGGGGCAGGAATGCCAAAACCTGAAAACAAAGCTTCCTCACAACTTGCACCAGCTGCTGGTGGATGTGGTGCTTGCCAGCTCTGTGGTGGCTGGGGAGGCTACAGGAATGCCAAAACCTGAAAACAAAGCTTCCTCACAACTTGCACCAGCTGCTGGTGGATGTGGTGCTTGCCAGCTCTGTGGTGGCTGGGGAGGCTACAGGAACAGAGTCTGTCTCCTCTTCAGCCCTGCAGCCTGAGCTTCTCCGTACCCACCTCCAGATCAGAGATCCTCAGCTAGCAGAAGCTGTGATGCTTCTGTTTCCTCTCCTGCAAGACTGAAGTCACACAGGAGCTGTTGAGCATGGCAGGTATCTGCCAGGGAGTGGCACTGCTCTCATGTTTGCCCAACACCCGCCCTTTCATTAGCTAGATCCGCTGGGAAGATCCCCTGGGAAGATCCCCTCTGATCCCATGCGGCTTCTGAGGGTCTGAGTGGCCAGCCAGGACTGCTCCAAAAGCAGTTCTTCTCCTCCCATAACTCCTGCCACTTCACGGGGCAACAGGGAGAAAAGGAGAAGCAAATAAGGAGCCCTGCTACAGGGTCTGTGGGAAGGGATAGGAGATAATGGACATCAGCCAGGTCAGGGCTGGGAGAGCTGCTGGGGCAGATGTAACAGAGATTGCACAAGGAGCAACATTAATAGGAAACAGAGGGAACAGGACAGGAGTAATTGTGGGGAAGAAGATGGGCTGAAAACAGGCATTTGGAACAGTCAAAACCAACTGTTCCCAGACAGTGAGCCTCAGGAAATGCGATACACGTGTTGCAAATGGGAAGGGCAGAGTGCATCCACCTACCCAAACCCCTCTGTGATATGTGTGAAGGTGCCAGACTCTTTTCAGTGGTGCCCAGCTACAGGACAAGGAGTAATGACCTTAAACTTAAAACACAAGTTTCACCTCAATATGAGAAAGAACTTCTTTACACTGATGGTGGCAGAGCACTGGAACAGATACGTGGGAGGTTGTGGAGTCTCTCTCTCTGGAGACATTCAAACCCCCCCTGGATGAGTTCCTGTGTCACCTGCTCCAGGTGACCCTACCTTGACAGAGGAGTTGGACTGGATAAACTCCAGGGGTCCCTTCCAACCTAAACTATTCAGTGATTCTGAGATTCTGTTTTCTGAGATTCAGAAATATCATGACAGTGGGCTCAGTAAAGTGATTTTCACCATAGGATTATTTTAGCATTTCTACAGACATGAGATCCATAGAAAAGCTGAAATAAAACTCTTCCTGCTGTTTTAGGTTCTTAGAGGGCAAACATTCAAGAAGGTTATGGCCACATGAATGGGGTAAATGTTGGCAGTGATATGATGGGTTCTCCTGTATTAAGGTAAATTTCCAATAATTCTGGAAATTCTACCCACGTTCTAATCCAGAAGTATTTCTTCCCATAGCAGTGATATTCTCCAGGGAAGCTTTTGCTCTTGTCTTGAGACTCCCTATCTCAAGCAAGTCCATAGTCTACCATGACCTACAGAATTCTTCATTGATGTTCCCTGCTTTAGTTTAAAACTTGTCACAGGCTTCATCTGGCTACAAAGAGCAGTGATACCCTTTTTTTTTAAAAAAAAAAAAAAAAAAAAAGGTGGATGTGTGCATGCAAGTCCACGTGTTGTTATTCCTGCTGAGGTATCATTGTCCTTGCTCCGGTACCCTGCTGTCACACCGTAATCGAGAACAAAGCAGCACCACACTCGAGCCTGTGCTGCTGTAGAAACCGGCGCAAACTGCGTTCCTCTGTGGTTGACTGGCGATGTGGAACATTGGAAGAGCTCCCAGACACGTTGCTGTTCCCAGACCTCTGCACACGGGGGCAGAGCTGGATCTTCTATCAGAACATAAATTCAATTTACAGCCAGCAAACCCCCTGCTCTAAGCCGCACTCACCTAATATTTCTCCGTGTAGTTCAGCCATCTGATTGCTGCCTGCATATCTCCAGTCTTTTAAGAATAGATGATATCATAGGCAAGAGTGTCTGGAATAATTTAAATGTCTGGAAGCTGCATACTAATAGCAAAAGGCTGAGGATCCCAGTCCTGCGGTAAATCTTAGCTCTGCCTCGCTGCAATAGCTCTGACACAGACAGTCCCCCAAAATGACGTCCACAATTAACTTCCTTTTAAAATATAGTTTTATTTTTCTCTTCATCAAGAAAGAGCATAATAACAAACCATTTATCCTGCATGAAGCCTCAGAGAGAAACTGCATTAACAGAAAGGTCTAGACTGGCCTGAGGTATATTTTGGCCAGTAACAAGTAGAATAATTCACTAAAACAGAAAGATGAATATAAAATAAAGCAGAACGAAATAAGTACATGCAATGTGTTAATCAGGTTGTGAGGTAATTGAATGGCATTTCCTACATTCACAAACAACAGATAATGACATGAAGTGCCAAGAATACTGCTTAGAGAATCGTACCATAAGATACCTCGGCAGGCAGACAATGTTTCCTGCCTTGAATTTCCTGGAGGGAGAGTTAGATTAGTAATGGTGAGAGGATTTTGTGCTGTTGTGGCAGGATTTTATTGAGAAGCAGTAAAAAAATTATTTCCAACAAGGTGCCCATAAAAGAGGACTTTCTTTCTCTCTGTCCTAAGGAGCAGGATGGGAGGATGAGCCTACTGGGGCAGGAGGCCGGGAGTGCCACTGGGGTCCTGCTCTGCCCTTTGTTACACCTGAGCAACACTGCTAGCTCTGCATCAGGGAGGAGGATCTGTCCCGGTTCCTTTCTACTCACAGTTTCCCCTCAATCTCCTGATGGATTTTCCTGTTTAGCAGACAGGGTCCCTGGAAGATGCCCTCTGAGGATCACGGGGATCTTCAGCGCGATCAGGAGCTCTTCTTGTCTCCAAGGCATCATGGTTCCTGAGGGCCATCCTCATCCTCTCTGCTGCTCCCCAGGAAAGAAAATAAGTGCTGGAGCTGGTGTTCTCTTACCCCAATTCCCACATTCTGTGGAGAGGGAGAAGAAGGAGCATGAACCCCGCGAGCCCCACACCCCTGGTACTACCTCCCAGAGCCTCAATTTACCTTGGTCCTCAGAGATCACATCTGACATTGAAATGCCTTCCTGCACACAGACCCCCCTCTCACAGAAGGGATATTCCAGCCTCAGGAAGGGACTTGGCACTAAATGGTTGCAGAGAGTCATGTCTTTTGGAAATAAATTGTCTCCTTTTAGAGAGCGCTCTCTCCAGTCTCTGGGAAGTGACACATTGTCACTTAAGATCATTAAGTATTTGACTATGAGACTTGCTGCCTGTATAGCACGAGGCACTGCCAGCGCCTTACTTTTAATGAATAATAAATTAACACTATGACTCTGAGACCTTCCTTTCATCAGCCGAGATTTCCAGAGGCCGAAGAATCTCAAAGGATCCTCTTCAAGTGGCAGCTGACGTCACTATGTACAAGCAGCAGCTCAATGATGGGTGAGGTGCTGGAATGGCAGTGATTGTTAGCAGTACTCTGAACATCAGGTCTGTTAGGACTGGCTGCCCACTGGTTTTCTGCAATACCCCACAGCAATGAACATTACAAACACGAACATGGGCAGCAAGGTATCCTGCTTGCCCAGAGAAAACATCCTGTGCCATTGCTTTGGGAAGCAAAGCAGGTTGAAAAAGGTGGGTTTCCAGTCCTGCCTGTGAGGGGAGGAGAGGCAGTTTGGAATCTCACCTTCTTTGCCTCTTCTCTTGTGGGCATAAGAAATTGGGGATAACCCTGGAAAACTGAAACAAGGATGAGCAGCTCATGGTGCCAGCAAGACCCTCTTTGCCACCGTGGCTTTTGCAAAACAACCCCAAAACACCCCATCTGCAACAATCTTGGGACTGCCTTTAATTATGTGAACACTGAGGTTCACCTGGGGCCCCTTCATGCTGCCAGTCCGCAAAACAGTAATGCTGGGTGAGGCTGCAGGTATTTGACAGAAGCAGCTGTGGAGGGAGGCCGTTCCTCTCACCCAAGCAGAGAGTCTGTCTGTGATACCCTCAGTGGAGTAAATCGACAGGAGCAGCAGGATGCATCTTCAGCCCTGGTTTTCTTTCGGAAAGCTGGATGAAGGCTGATGCCCACAAGATCTACCCATTGCCTTTGCAGTTGGGGTTGATTTTTTTGTAGATCAGAACATTGTACTCCCTCTCCCTGGAATAATTTCCTCATTAATTCCCACACCCCAGGACTGTTGCAGCGTTATAATCATGCAACATCTTAGGTAAAACCAGAATGAGAGTAAGGCAAGACATAAATGCTGATGGCTTTTTTTTTTTATTAAGCAGAGGTTTCAAGGTTTATCAGAAGCTTTCAAGGGTCAGGTCAAGACTTTAGGAAATCATCTGCCATGGGGAACATTGCCAGGGAGGGATCCTCTTTCTCAGATGAAGGCTGTTGAGAACTCAACAGGCACTCATAGACCTCAGTTCAAGAGTCCGACGGCTTCTCCTGCAGAGAAGGAAATCAGTAGCTCAGAGATGGAACATCTGAGCTTTTACTGTTGGTCTGTCTCTCCTCTACACCACAGAGGAACTTCTGAACTATATTCCATCCATTTTCTTTTATTATTAACATACAAAGACAAGATAAATTCTTAATTTAAAAGAACAAATAGTCTGTAGGAAACCGACTTTTTTTGCTGGAAGAAGGCTCTTCAGCAAGTCACTTAAGAGGGAAATGGAGAACTCTATGCTATCTCTTTATATCTGTAAGAAAACAGTTCCTGGTAGACTCTCCCAATTAAAAAAACAACAAACAAACAAAAACAAAAACAAACCTTGCTGATGAAATAACAGGTAAACAAAATAAAAGAACTTTACTTCTCCAACCAGTCTCCAAGTCTAATTTGCTAGTTCGAGCTAAGTTAATTGAGTTAGTGAAGAGATTGATTTCATACGTACGCGTATGCATTGCAGAATAAGCATTTGTTGCCGTATGTGACACCGTTAGACCCGCAGTGTGGCATGTACTCCATGGTGCAGAAGTTTCTGGATGCCAGCTGGTTATTGCAGTACTGGGCTGCAAACTGTATTCATAATAAAAAAAAAGCTCTCAACCAAAGATATGCAAGAAAGGTGACATTAGGAGACCCCACACACGCCCTGAGCTCACCACTTATTGTCCAGAAGCAGATGCTGAGAAAAAGCCCAGGGACAGGGCAGGATACAGTAATATGTTGCCTCCCGCCAGGTAGAGCCTGAGTAACCACTGTACATGATGCTGCAGTAACTTTGACAATAAGTGGGACATGAACTGGATATCGCCCTACTTGTTAAAACTGTCATCGGATGAAAATGGCAATTTCACCCAACAATATCTATGGTAAATACTGTTCAGACAGCTGGATGTCTCAGGATTTTCAAAGGCTCGGTCACAATGTGATTAGTAAGGACTCATACAAAAACTCCTTTAAGGAAATAAAGGATCAAAAGTAGAAAAATCTGTCCCTTACCTGCACTGCACCAGTAGCTGGGAAAAAAAGAAGAAAAAAGGAAATATGTTACAAATGTAATTCATGAATTCTGCTAGAATTAAAATCTGAGAATTAATGCCCTGAATACACAACTTCCAATTCACTGTGTGTTAGCAAATTGCTTCTTAGACAAAAGGAATTTCAGGCAAAATTTTGTGCCCTACTCTATGTTGATTCTGTAGTATTGTTATTGTTTTTTTTAATGAGGGCTACAGTCAAGATGGAAAAAGGTATGGAAAATGAAAGAAGAGAAAGACAGTTTTCATGGTTCAAAAGATGGAGCAGGACATGTACTCAAAGCAAATCAAGTTATTGAGGCAAGCAGGGTCATAAAGCTGACAAGTACACAGAGGCAGCATCTTATATGCATTGCCATTGTTATTCTTTAGCAAGAGGAGTATTTAGTGAGATGTAAATTTATAAAGCTTCTACAGCAGTTCAGGCTCTCAAATTGCATCTCGGTTCAGGATGACTACAGGAAACATTCATTTTCATTCAGTAAAATCATTTGTGTTTCTGCGACATTTCAGAGGTTAAATACTGGATGTCTGACTCTCTGGGTTGTACCACGTACGTGTCACTTCTTTCATTATGCATAAACTAGCGCTGAGAGTAGAGCTGTTCCCACAGTTGTTCTTACCCACTCAGTTCTGTTGCTAAAATATTACCCCATAAGTGATAGTCTTTGATGTCAAGTCTTTTCAACACTATCTTTCTAGGAGTAAATAAGTCCTTGCAGAATGAAGCTCTTTCCAGTCTGGGGATGTTTTTTTGTGGTTCTAAAGACAGCCAGCGCTTACTCAAAGGCAGAGCAGGAGGCAGTGGAGCAACTCACCTGAGATGCAGCAAAGGGCCAGAGCGATCAGCAGCAACACACTTGTCACCTTCATGGTGGCTGGAGCGTCTGTGAGCAGCAGCACTTGGCTTTTGCTCAGTAAACACAGCCCTGATTCTGCCCTCAGCTGGTAACTGCGCTTATATTCCCGCCCGCACGGTTGGGTGTGTGTGTGCTTGCGCGTGTTTGTGCATGTTCATATCTGCCTTATCCACCCTTATTCTGGAATAACATTCCCAGTCTTTTGTTGCAGTGGCAATCCCGATAGAGGGAAGCCGTGCTGTAAGCCAAGAAGGATGTTTCTTCATCAACGGGAGTCACAAGAAGTTTGGATGTGTTAGATACACCCTCTGTGTCGTTATTGTAAGTGAAATATGTGACAGTTTCCTTCTGAAGGATCGTAGAAAGTTCCTGCAGGCAAAAGAGCGACTGTACAAACCTGAGCAGCAACTGCTGTCAGATTTTCTCTGTGTGCACGTATCGGTGCCTATTTATGTACGGTGTTTTTTCAAGAGAAAAACATTGAATGAAATGCTTCTGTAGCAGAAAGTCTCTCCTTTTATTTTTGTGCTTCACCACAGTAAAGCGTCATTAAGTTATAGTGAAACCAGGAAAACAATGAACTGGGAAGGCAAGCAAGAGTGTGTCACAGACACTGAAAGGAGTACTTGGAAAGGACAAGGAATGGAGCAACTTTTATGGGATTATGCAAATTTACAATTGTTATTTCCCTTAAAATCCATTAGCATTGCAGTAATAAGCTTTTAGTATGATGATGACAGAATGATGTGAGGCCCTAGCATGGATCCCAGAAAAGTTGAACCCAATCTGGAAATCGCTGCTTCATCCATCTGCCCATCTCAGCATAAATCCTTTGTTGTACCACCAAAGCACCGCTTTTTGGGATGACCTCATTCCATCAAGGAGAGCAAGCAGACTCCCAGAAGAAATGCATGTGGGAGATATTATATTTTAGAAGGGATATGTCCAATTTATTTATGTTACTCTTGTGTGGATCAAAAAACCACCAATTCAATACTCAAACAGAGGACAAAAGCAAAATAAATTTCATGGACAATATGCCAATGACAGGTCACACTCTCAAAAAACAGAAGGATACTTTGTCCTTGGATTGTGAAACACTGCCGAAATACTTCTTGGGCTGGCAAAGAGCCTTGTGTTATTAAAGACTAAGAGAGAAGACAAGTAGGTAGGAGCAGGCACCATCCCTAGGAAGGCATTTATCTTAAAACATTTAAAGGTTGCTAAAGGATGATTTCAAGATGATAAAAACCTAGTAATAAGTCATTTGGAGGACCTAGACAAATAGACTGGGACCATGCACGTGTCTGAAAAATATGGGCTTTGCCCACAGACTATCTTTGTAGAGTGCTACACTTCAGGTGAGGATGGTGCTGAGGAGTCCAGGGAACAGCTCTGGGCACAGACACCACAGTCTGACCAGGTTTTGCTGATGCTGCTTGCACAGGGAAAATGCACCAGGAATACCTGTGTCACCGCTCCAGCCCTTTACAATGTCAGACACCTAAAGGGTCTGAACACTAATGCAGGCCAACTATCACTTATGTGCAAAGATACACAGCTCTGGGGATTCTGCATCTGTATTTAATTTTCTGCCTTTTATGAGAGGGAGGGGAGCAAGATGTTGCTCTTGTTATATCCCAGAGCTATGAGCACATAACCTATTCTGCCTGGCATCATCATTCAACAAATCAGAAGCAAATGTTTCATGAGACAACACATGAAACAAGACAAAGAAATGTTGCTGATTTAGTTTATTGAGAAAGAAAATCAGGAGTGAGCTGAGTTCCCCAGAGGGTGAGATGAACTGAGGTGAGGTCTTTAGCTGGGATTTGCCGGTGGGGATCCTGTGATGAATTCTCTCAGCACTGATACTCAGCATTTTCCAAAATGGCTTAAAGTGATAGTCCCATTGCTGTCTCTGAAAGTGAGGAGAAATAAAAATGAATCAGACAGCTTAGCTCCTAGAGATGGTGTCAGATGGGATCCTGCCCCAGAGCCAAGGAACTCATACAGTCAGAATTCCATTAGCTGTTTGATTATTAAGAGATGAGCAAAAAAATTTAACCCATTCTTAAGACTGAAAATATTTGGGGGGAAACTATAGTGAAATTTCAAAAGTAATTTCTTTTGCAACATGCAAGAAAAATTCCATTAAAGTTAAATAGCCTTCAAACCATTCATGCTAACAAAGCAGACACAGCTCTTCGTATGCTCTAATGAAAAAAAAAAAAAAAAGAATGGTTGGCACGGTGGCTGGCATTCTCTCCTGCCCCAAATCCCTAATCAACACTGTCCAGCAAACAAGAAAGCGGCAACTGTGCAAACTTGCACCCATAGGAGGCAAATGATAACACAAATGTGATTCGTGTTTGTACATACACGACTGCGTTGCAGAAGTTACACTTATTGTTGTATGTTGTGTTGTCCGAGCCACAGAGAGGCATGTAGTCAAGTGAGCAGACAGGTTTAGGGTAGTCACTGCAGTCAACCTGCAAAATAAAAATAAAAGTAAAAATAAGAGTCTGATGTGAAGGAGACAATAGCAGAAGGGCTTGAACCCTGAGCTACAGCTGCAGTGCTGATGATAACAATCTAACTAAAAGTAATTAACTTCTTTGCACATCTGATATAAACTGTGGTGTCAGTTTCTCCTATGCCAGGAGAATTTAATAATATAAAAATAGATCGTAATATCCTGTTTGAAGAGATGTATATCATAACCTGATCACAGCATTTCTAAGCAGCAGAAGTTCACTCGGCGAAGGCACCATGCCTGTAATCACATTGCACTGTGTTCCCAAGCTGTCCAGGAAATTAAATGGAAAAACACTGGTGAAACTTCTGGAGAAGTGTAGATGCTGATTCCTCTATAAAGGTCCAGTATCCCTCCTGTAGTCTTAAAACAGGAAGTTTTAAGACTCCTCAATTCTGCCCTAATGGATTATTTCTGCTACTATTCTTTCACTGATCCCTTCCTGAGCAGTCACCTGCTCTCTATTCTGGTGTTCACATGAATAATGGGTATTATATGTGGAGAAAAGAAAATCTTCCCTATGCTGAAGCACAGCAGCAGTTACACTCCTGCAGGACCCTGCTGGTCTGGGGGGCTGCTGCAGACACTGGCAGTGCTTCCTCTGACAGCAGCAGGACCAAAACCCAGTCCCTCATCACACAATTCACTTACTGTGACAATTTCCTTCTTACATTCACCGTCATTCTTCTTGCCAACACTGGTTCCAGCCTCTCTGGAAAGGGAAGAGAACTGCATTAGGGAGCTCTACAAGCAACCTGTTCTGCTGAACCCCATGTCCCAGCAATGCTGGTCAGTCTGAGGTATAATGTTTGGGATAGAGGAGACATCCCGCTTATCTTGTATCCACATGGCTCTAGACACCAGCTCAGGTGGTGTCACTGCTTGCCAGAATGTTGTTTTATGGCATAATGTGAAGGACAAGAGAGTCCAGAGCGTTACAGTGGATGAGGAGAGAGGTTGTGTGGAATGTAGATTCCCCTTAGGTTAGTTGTTGTCCTCTGCAAGGCAGCGTCTGTCACACAGATCCTTATAACTTACTTCAGAGAAGCATTCTGTCCTGTGTTTGATCCCCCCTCAGCCCTCTACTTCTCTTTCTAGATTAAAGGCACAGTTTTCCTTCTAATCACAAAGGAAAACAACGTCTTGTTATGAGGGAAAGAGGAGAACCAAAGTCCGAGCACCTTACAGAAAAGGCCTTGGTAGAAGTGCTGATACTCAGAAGAGCAGTTGCCAGGAGCACTAAGCCTGAGCACACACAGTACTCACAGGTTACGGGCACACAGCAGGCACTCGTTGTCGTAGGTGACCCAGTCGGTACCACAGATGGGGTTGAGGTCTTTGTTGCAGAGCAGCGCCACTTTGCCTTCCTCACTTGTTGTGTTGGGGTACCTACTGCAGTCCACCTGTCGAGGGAACACACAACAGCACACTGCTGAAGACTTGCTTAAAGGAAACAAGTAGATCTGGTGAGTGTTTCTGTCTGGCCACGTAGGATACCACCGCAGCAGGAAAAACGCTTTTTTTGTGTCTCACTATGAAAGTCCACTTGCAGATGGCCATTGCAAGATTCTGACATCTCATATGTGCTCTTGTTTAGAGTTTGAGTTACATCTTTGGGAACTCCATAAGCAGCTTTGGGCACTCAGAAGCAGGACATGCCCCTTGTTTTGCCCTTGGTTTCACTTACAGGGACAACTTCCTTGCATTCTCCATCGTGGTCTTTGCTGACATTGGTTCCGTATTCTCTGGAGAAGGAAAGAAAAATGTTAGAAGTTCAGCAAAGACATCACTACATCCTAGGTGCTGGAAATATGTAACTAATGCAAGGGAAAACTGACTCTTTCTCAGTTAGGTTCATATATGTATTTTTGAGAAGGTAGTGCCATTCTCCCTAAGCAACTGAGTGGCTGGCAGGGATGTAAAACCCTGGGAGCTTTATGACCATTTTGGACAACTCAGAGCAGAGCATCTCTCCATCCTTCAGCTGTGATGAGATGTGCTCTCAGAGCTGTCATCTGGCTGATCCTTGAGTTGGAGAAGAAAAACCTGAATAAATTACACAAGCAAAAGAGAGACACAGCGACTAAAGCAAAGTCTAAGCACCAGAGCACCACAAAGTGATACCCAAGCTCATTTTGAAGGAACTGACACAAGTGACAAGATAGGTCACTGACTATTGAAAAGTGGTGCTGCCAGGAGCCCTAAGCATCGCTGCCTGAGATCTCCCATGCAGTACATACATGTTGTAGGCACAGAGCAAGCACTCGTTGCCGTAGGTGACTCCATCAGAACCGCAGATGGGGCTGACGGCCTCGCTGCACACCAACACCTCTTTGCCTTCCTCATTTGTAGTGTTGGGATACGTGCTGCAGTCCACCTGCCAAGGGAATGTACAGCAACAGGGTGGAGAAGTCATTTTGTATGAGACAGTGACCAAGTACAACCAGTTTTCACTACCACAGCAAAAACTTGTGCTGGTGGGTCAGTCTGGGAACAGGTGAATCCTTCCTGCAGGGCCCTTCCCACACAGCAGGAGAGGAGGAGGAGGAGAGGGCTATAGCCATGCAGTCCCTTGGATGGGGTAAATCAGTGGTGGTCTCTCATGCTCACTTGGCATCGTTTTATAAAGGCTCTCCACTGGTCCCTTGTTCTCCTATTCCTGTGGCCCCTCCAGCGCACTTCTGTTTTTACTCTTTCATTCTCAGTACCCTGATAATGTTTTTTTTCAGAGGACCAAGACTAATGACCTGGTGCATGGAAGCTGGAGCAGCTCACATTATTTTAGTCTTTCACTAGGTTGCCCTCACATAGGTTCTGATACCAGTCTATTGCTATCAGTTTAAAACCAGTTATATATGACCAGATTAAAGCTTAGACCAGTCTAAAGTTGCTGAAAAATTAATTAATCAAAAAATTTTGTATCATTATTACTAAAACATTATTAACATACAGCATAGATGTAGAGCCAAGAGCAGTAAAATTTAATGTTTTGCACTGTAGAATCTGATTACAATGACACCAGTGTCACACTAGGCAAAAACCAGCAGAACATCTACGGGCTGGAGGTTTTTCCCATTCCTTTGGTTATGTCTTTACCAGGCCACATACTTGAGAAAAGTGACAGAAAGAATTCTCCTACTCACCTCAATCCCAAAGGCAGCATCTGGAAAAGAGAGGCAGAAAGCATGAAACAAAGCCAATATGATAAGACGTCAGTTAAAGCTGGAAATACAGGTGTAAAATTCCTATACACAGGGCCAAGCTGAATGATTTCCAGTGATTGGGTTTTGAACTAAATAAATTATGTATGATTTTTTTCTCTATGTTGATAAGTATAATAGCATTGCTTATTGCTGCCTGTGATTAAACACATTTTCAATAGCTTTGTTCTTTTCTGTTTTGAGATAGGTAGACTTATTAATTGAAAATAGAAGAACTTTTCCTTCCTTATCTTTTCACATATCCGTTTTGACCCTAAAGAGCTGCCGTTACGTATTTGAAAATACACCTGAATCAATATAGACAAATGCAAATAGTCACCTGCAGGATAAGCAAATACATACAGCATCCATTGTCAGAAATACGCATTTTAAAGAAGCCGAGTGTGAAAAAAAAATGTCTTTGGCTCTGTGATTTCATCAGTTGTAAATAAGCAATGAGAACATCAGACTCTGGCTTGTTTTCACCTCTTGTTGTTCTATTAGCAGAAAAAGTATTGCAGGAAATTTGCCAGGGTCCTGCAAAGTACTTGCCTGTGACATTACAATATTTTCACAACTAGTTACTGGAGGTCTGACCCTCTTCTTATGGCCTTATTTCAAGTATTGATCCATTTGCTGTAATTGTACAACAAGTCTAAGCAGTGTAATGGTGTTAAAACATCAGTATACAAAGTGTAACAGCACTAGTTGCCAGCCCAGAACTCCACTTGCAGTTATTTGTATTTATGACAGACAACCAGCTACAGCCATGAGCCATTGAGGACTGTCCTGAAATATGCTCCTGCATCCTGCACGATACCAATGCATCAAGGCAGCCGAGTGCTCTGAAGGAGAAGATTTTCTCTCTTCGAAGCCACTATCTTATGCTTTTAAAGACAGACAGGAATCAGACACGAAGCTTCTGTGGCACCTTAAGAGTTACTCACCTGGGATGCAGCAAAGTGCGAAGGAGAGGAGCACGAAAACACCCGCCGCAGTCATGGTGGAAGTGTCTTGAATCTGCAGGCTGAGCTCCTGTGCTGCTCACAAGATGGTCTCTTCAAGGCTGACTGCAAATATATACAAATGCAATGTCTAAACTGTTCAACTGTAACATAAAACAACAGCAGAATCTGTCACCAGTACAATGAGGCTGGTAATATTTATTGAGGTCTTGACTGTTCAGGTAATGGTCTGCGTCTGCTAGGCAATTGATTTTGGCTGGACACCTGGTTAATAGCTCAAGACAAGTATCACAAGGTCCCAGTGGTCAAAACCAAACAAACAGTCCTTTGTACAAAAGGAACCTCTTTAGGATTCTAGTAGAAATATAAGGAGCACAAAATACTGAGGAGAGTAAACAGTAGGCCCTTCATTTGTCTCTCGCAGAGCAACATCTCCCTTCAGGGAGCAGCTTAGGCAGGATGCAGTATCATCCTGTTTGCAGATCAGGCCAAGTCTCTGCTTTCCTTTCTGTTTTTGGGTGGCTTTTTTTTCCCACATATTCACCACTAGATACAAACACAGGTCAGGTGTGGCTTTGCCATCAGCAGAACTGGTTGAGCTTTGTCAGGCAAGTTTGGCAGTACTGTGTCTAACCTGAAGCCAATGGTGTTTAGCACTGGTTTGACTAAAGCAAAGGCTTCTTGACAGTTTCACTGCCTGGGTATAGAAGAGCTCAGTAGAAGACTTGAAAGCAGGTTAAAAATCTGTCACTAAAAATGTCACTTGAACCTTACCAGTAGGGAGCACTTATTTACAGACCCAGTCCCAGTTAAACACACCGACCAACTCAGTGTTCCGCCAAGCCATCTGAAGAACAAAAGACACCGAAGGTATGGGAACCTATTTACATAGCACCAGCTACACTTGAAAGTACAGTAGGTCCTTTCCTCTTGCAGATATTTTAGAAAATGACACTTAAAATATAAGAGCTGTCCCAATTTTCCTGTCTGTCTCTCACCAGCAGCCTTTGTGCCATCTCCAAATTGCTCCTTCCTAGGAGGAGGTCTGCACCTCTGCTGTTTTAGTAGCTGTAATTTTGCAGGAGTGGGTTCTGCCTGTAACTTAAGTTCCTCATGCCTTTCACAGGTCCAGAGAATACCTGGGGGGTTTTTTGGTGGTGGGAGCTAATCATTGTGCCTAGGGTAGGCTTCAGAACTGTGGGAGCTGCAGAGCAAAAGGTGCTTTACAGGTGCTGCCTTGAACAAACAAGGTACCACCCATCAGACAAATGGAATTTAGCTGAAATCATTGAAATTCAGCCCAAGCAAACATGTTCGTGTCTGATACATCACAGTAGTCTAAAGGGTATATTTTGATCCTTAGATGGATATACTGTACAGTGTATGGAATCACCTGTGCTGGCACTGGCATGCTCAGAAGGCTGCAGCATGGCTGTGTTGATATACAGATTACATTTTTGCCTAAGAGCTTCTTCACAGGGAGAAGCATCAAAATAATTATGCTGCTGTGATTGTTTCCATAAATTACAGGGAGCATACATAAATATTTCAGATAGATTTGGCACATCTTCAAGATGTATTGCCCTAATGTGTCTTGGGGATGGTGTCTGGAAGCCAAATACTTTTCCCTGAGTGTGTGCAGGAGCACGCTGTCACATGCCAACCTTGCTGCCTTCATCAGAACACCCGTATAGACTCTGCACAGTTGGAAGAGGGTCCATCTTTCTGGGTTAAATATGAACTTTGCCACTGCCTTCTCTAGCCAGGCAGCAAGACCTCTGTGAATCATTCTCACTGGACTTCCCAGCCCCAACCTGGCAGCTTTTGACAGGTTTCCTCCTACATGGTGCTCAATGCTGCTGCCTGCCCTGGACAGTGTTGTCCTCTAGGCAGCACCAACCTCTCTCCTGATGAGTGGAGAGCACATTCCTGCCAAAGGTTGGCGTGTGTTGCCTGCATACATCAAAGAAAAATTTTCCACTGCAACTGCTGGGTTCAGCACCGGGTCTGGCACTTACTGGCCCTGAGCAGCACAGATTTCCTCTGACCCCCACAGTGCCTCAGATGTTCAGCAGATCCATTTCTTCACTCTCTCATCTACAGACAATCTAGAGAGACTCAAGTCAGTGACAATTAAGTGGTGACTGGGGAACACCAGTCCCCCATGAACCATTCAGGTATCCCCCAGACAAGTCACAAAAGTAACACCCAGAAATCACCAGGTTTCAGACACGTGCACAGCCTTTAACCAGATAACATCCACAGCCTCCAGATTTACAGTTCCAGATTATCTCACCTCTGAAAACAGCCTGGAAAAATCCCACAGCTGTCTAAGCTCATGCTGTAGGACAGGTTGCTCAGTTCCTAGCTACTCCTGGAAGAACTGTTAGAAAGAGGATTTGGTCTGCAATCCTGCCACTGATCTCATGCTGTAATCCACTTCATTATGGTCGTCTAATCCTCAAAGTCAGATGCTGCATCTGGCTAATGACCATTTGGCTAAAGGAAAATCCTCCTGTGTGCAGCAGCCAGCACAAGGACAGAGATCCTACAAGAGAGCTAAAGATGGACTTTTAACAAGGGGAAATGGTTTTAAGCTGAAGGAGGGTCAATTTAGGTCTGGTGTTAGGAAGAAATTCTTCCCTGTAAGGATGGTGAGGTCCTGGCACAGGTTGCCCAGAGAAGCTGTGGCTGCCTCATCCCTGGAAGTGTTCAAGGCCAGGCTGGACAAGGCTTGGAGCAACCTGGGATAGCGGAAGATGTCCCTGCCCACGACAGAAGGGTTGGAACAAGATGATCTTTAAGGTCTCTTCCAACCCAAAAAATTCTATGATTCTGTGATCTGCAAGTAAGCAAAGGCAGTACCACTTCTCCATGTACCACTTGTTATGGTCCTGAGCACCATAGGGTCTGTGGGCTGACACCAGGGCAGGGTTTGGCAATTATACAACATCCTCTCTCACTTACTCAAGTAATTTCTTGTTTTACATTTTCCTCTACAATTTTTTGCAGTATTGATTTCATATTCTCTAAAATAATCAAAACTGATGTTGGAAAATTTTCTTAGCAGATATGTGACTTCTCAGCATAAATAATACACTGACAAACAAATTAAAAATTATTTCATGCACTTTTCCAAACCCTCCTGGGTTTTGTCACATTATTTAACTAACGAAAAGCTTTTGTAAAAGTGGGAAATAACAATAAGTAGTTGTAGCTCTTTCATGGAAAGAGCTACACACTTCAAACCACCTGCAGAACACAGTTCAGACTGTAGTTTTCATCTTTGGCTTTCTCTTGGCCACAGTGTGGCGAACAACTATTCGCATTGAGCCACAAGCCTGGAGAAACCAATGGAGCACAAATGGAAGCTCTGCGTCTTAGTGCCTGAAGGCCCCGTTTGAACTAAGCAATAAAGCAAATAAAGTCACTGATATGATTAAAACATCTCGATATCAAAACATATCCATGTTTTATGAACTTATTAAATAGAACTTGATCCAGGTAATGCCGGTGGATGTTTTCCTGAACTAATAAGACCTGTGCAGAACTTTGTACCCTGAAGGTGAAGGCTAACATGGTTTCACATTACTTATGCAATGAATTAAACGTACTTGGCCCCACTGCAAAGGCAGATGTTGACACACAGGAATGAGTCCAACAGAGGCCAACAGGCTGCCTAGGGACTGGAGCACAGGGCATTCCAGGGAAACTGAAGGAGCTCAGATTCCTCATCCTGGAGAATAGATGGCTATCTGCTAATAGATTGCTCTCTGCAGCTCCCTGATGGGGTTATAGATAAGGCAGAGTCAGAGTCTAAGCACAGCTGTATTGCAAAAAGATTAAATTCTGAATTAATGTGAGGAATTATTCATTGCCATGAGGATGATTAAGTACAGGAACCAGAGAGGCCATGCATGTCCTTCCTCGGTGATACTGAAAACTAAATTGAACAAGAAAGGCCTTGGGCATCTGAGCTGACTTTGACTTTGGCCTTGCTTTGAGCACGGTTTGAGCTAGAGACCTCTGGAGAACTCTTACAACCTGAATTATTTTATGTATATGGCACTTTTATAATGCTCTCTCCTATAAATAGTCTTATGAATAAGGAAACATAATACTTCTCTATGACACAGGAGAGCAGCCTCAGTTTTCCTACAACTTTTACTAAAGGGTCACATGTAAGCTCTACAAAGATCTCCCAGGACATTCTTACAGGGGGTCACCAGTAACATGTACAACAAAAAGAGTGAATTACAGTAATTTTTTAAAAACTCCACATGCTAAACTGTTCAAATTTGAGGACATTATTAGCTCTCAGTGGTTTCAAAGTCCCTCCACTACTGCAGCAGCCCAGCACTCTGGCACCACAACCCCTCTCAGAAGAGCATCAGCATTCAAACTTACAAAGTTATCTGCACCATGAAAAATCAGCTGCCAAAATATCGGCCACTTCACTGCTGTGCTGCAGCCTGGACCAGACGTGGGTCTCAGCAGTATCAGCTCCGAGGACACGCCTGCAGCTCGTGCTGTGCTCCAGCTCTATGAAGTTTCCAGATGATGAGGATGTCAGGTCAGGGCTCCATTGCACAGGGCAGAGGTTACTCACAGGAAAGCAGGAAAACGCTAGAATGAGCATCAGAAAAAGGAGGCAGCAAACAACACAATTTTGCTGGACACCGACCCAGGTTATTGCTCTTTGAAGTGAACGTGCTGCAGGAAGGTGGGTTGGAGGTAATGCAGAGATATTAACCTGCAGCTGGTCAGAGGAAATCATTGGCTTAATCAGTTTCCCTGACACTTCAGTGATCTCAGCTCTGCATCACTGAGCACTCAGTTCATCTTTGCCACAGCCCAAGCAGGAACAACGAGGAGGTGGGTGCAAGGAAGCTGACCTGGGATTGACACCATTCATGGCTGCCTGGCAGGAGAAAATCAACCTGGAAACTTCACTACTAGGGCTGGGAAAGTCTCCTTCACGAGCTAGGGTCAGGAGAAAATCTTACAAAGGTAGGAAAAAGATAATAAAATTCAATAGATTCTTATCTGCGAGGAGACAGTATTTATAGCACAATGCAGTTAAAATAGAATGAATAAGCATGTTCTGCCATGAAAGCAAATTGCTTTGAGGTTATATAAACCAGGGGAATAGCTGAACACATTTTCAAACTACCAGTCATCTAGCAGCACACACATCATCCCCCCACAGGGGGATTGTGGCTGTGTCCCTTGGATTTCAGACAGCTACGTGACCCACCAAGGAGCATCATTGCCAAGAGAGGCTGATAGGCAGAAATAAGATATTTTAAATGACTAACAAGCAGGGCTGGGAAAAGCGATCCAGTATGGGTGGGGTGAGCCCTTGCTGCTTGCTGAGCAGCAAAGGGGAAAGCTAAGGCCTCAAGGAAGATCGTTTGATCCCTGTACAGCTGGATTTCAGAGTTTGTTTACAGAGGGATAAGCATCCCGGATGCAAGTGCAGTATGAAATCTGTGGCCTGGCTGGCTGAGGAGCCAGGTTACTGTCTCCCAGGAAGCACAGGGATCATCTCTTCACAGTGAGCTGCCAAGTCTCATTAATTTATCATAGGAACATGCCTTCAGTGCTCTCTCCCCTCAGTTCTGTTTTGTAAGATTGACAGATATGTCTATAGACCACAAAGTGTTCTTGACAAAAGGGTAATTAACCTTCAGTGTTTACATCTCCCTCCTCTTGGTAAGGAACACGACAATTCGGGGATTTGGGGAGATCTGGCTGTAAATGAGTTATGGTTTCCTTTTATGCTCTTGATCAGAGGCCAGAAGGACTGGACTTTTCTTAGCTCTACCTGGAATGGTAGGTAATGAAGGGAGAATTTCCTTGGGTAAATGGCCAAAGCCTTGGACACAGGGATTCTGGACCAGACCAAGTCTGCAATCATCGTTCAGTCTGTAGGTCCACAGCCCTTTGGGCCAGGATCTGGGACCTGCTTCGTGAAAGCTCAGGACAGGGTAAGCTGAGGCTTTGCCCAACTTGAGAGACCAAGGGGTGAAGTTCATACACAGATAATTACATGTATGGGAGGAGTTATTGTAAAGTGGTTTTTCAGTTAGATAAACACTTCAGGAGTATGTCCTCCTGCACAAATCTAATATGAGAGGAAGAAACCAGGAGTGCAAAGCAGCTGTTCCTGGAGGTGCCAGTCCGTTGCTGCCAGAGTGACCTGGAGGCATCACTCTGCCTCAGAACTGCCCCAGGGAAGATCAACATACCACATCCCCAGGCAAAGTTTTCTTTCCATGTGAAACCACAGGAGGAGGTGATGTAGAACAGAAGCAAGTAGATCACCAAACAAAAACATGCTCCTAGGTCTCACCTTATCAACCAACAAGCCAGCAAAAATGCATATGAGAAACAATGTTTGGAAGAGACAAGTGAAGGTGGTTGTTTTCATATATGGGAAGAAAACCAGTAACCTCTGGGATTTGGGATTAATGGTGGTTTGGCCTTTTAAGAATGATCTTGTAAATAAAGCAGCAACAAGGGATAGGGTGCAAGAGGCTAAGAATGAAAACCCACTGCTCGCCCTAGTGGGAAAGGCAGGGAGGATAGTCTGAGAGGCAGGATACATCATGGTGCTGTAACTTGAATGCTTGACTGGGACAAGATGAACTGGATGGAAAGAATTTCAGTAGCTGAAGGACTATAAGCATCACAACCACTGAACACGTCTTCATTATTAACATCAAAAGAAAGAACAATTTCATTTATTCTACAGAGTTGAGCTCTAATGAGACCACTGGCTGATTCTTTGCAGCTAGACATGGGTGAAGCACACTTGGTGCTGACAGAAAGGAACATGCTGCCAAATTACAAGATTTCACTGTTTCACAGTAGACAGCAGGTAGACAGAGGTAGACAGCAGGTATTCTACCATCTCTTAACCATTGCACTGCGAAAGTATTATATATAGCAACTGCAATGTTATGCATGATCATATGGCCCCTACATGACCTGGCTTGGGCAATGCCCCATTTGCAACCTGACAAAAAAATTCTTATCTCAGGAGAGCTGAATACTGATATCTGCAAAGGTTTTGTGTGTCTCCTTTTCTGGTCTTGAAATGGGTTATGCTACACTCTCCTGCTGCCGACAGTGAAGGTTGTTTGTGAGTGCTTCCATAGCAAAGAAATATTTTTGCTACTTGTCTCATATTTTGCATCTTTTTGCCATCCTTCTCTTCCTACATTTGAAAGCAGCCTGTGGAGAACAGCAATATTAGAAAGCTAGCGTTAAATCACTGCCAAATAAAATGTCAACAGAAGGTATATGCATCACTTACATCCAATCGTGCGCTGCCTGCTCAGCATCCGGCTGACACTGTTTGGGATGCTGCCACACAGAGCAATGGGAGTTCAGGCTGCTTCTTGGTTTGCTTTCCTTCTTAGTCACTGGGATAGCTGCTGTTCCTGAGCCCCTGAGTGTCCCAAGCTCTCTGAGGAGGTGAAAGTCTGCCATTAGAGACTCAGTATGACCATTTTCCCAAAAGGGAACTGGTGCTGGGAATGTAAATAAAACTCCCAAATGATGCAAGTAAAGGAAAGTTCATCTGAGTTAACCACCACCAGTGAAGTCTTTTTGCTGTCTCTGACTGTTATAAACCTATCAGTCAACAAACCTCTGCCATCTGAATATGCTACATCATTTGGATTTCCACTCTGGATACTTTCTGCAGCTATTTTCTTTTCTCTGCTAAATCTTCATGATTTACCCCCCCCCAAGCACAACAAGCAAGTGAAGAGGGAGAAAAGGAGGATAAATTGGAAAAGCACAGGGAGAGGCCAGGGGCTAGGGGACTGTCACTTGGAAAGCATGTTCTTTCCATCGGACTGACACATTATAGGCACAGATCCCACATTCAGTGGTGTAAGTGGATCCATCTGTGCCACAGATCTGCTCCAGTGCTTGGTCAGGGGGGCATGACTGGCCATGCCCAGCAAGGGCCCAGGGGCATGGGCTGCAGCTCAGCTTTAAAGGGAACAGTGAAAAAGGGCTTAAAGCAGTACAGCCAAACATTCCTCATTCTTCAGGGGGCTTGAACAAAATTAATGTTTTACTTCTATGAATGAAAAATAGGCAGGAAGCAATATACTATATAAATGTTTTTTCTTTGGAGATTCACAGTATGTTTAAAATTACAGGGCCTCACCTCAGCTGGTGAAAATCTGGGAACCCCTCCTGGGCTGTGTGGATGTCTGCCAGCTGGAGACAGGCTCCTTCCACTACTGCTTTCTGCTTTGTTCCTATCTACTCGTTGATCCGCAGAGAGCATGCAACCAGAGCCCAGGGCATGGCAAAGAATCAAATAAAACTGTATCAAACATCAAATTACAACAAGAGAATGAACATTTCTGAGTGTGAACATACTGATGGATGAAATGGCTGCATACCAGAGTTATACTCCTTTAAACATAGAGGTCTGAGGAAATTTTTCAGTTCCCAAATTATTTTCTTTGCTAACAGCCAGTTAAATAGTCCTGTGCAACTGATACAATGAGTTTGAATAATTATTTCTGGATGTCTTTTTTTTTTTTTGAGGAACATATGGTTATAAAAGTGCTTTAAAAATCATTTAAATATTCTTCTGAAATGAATATTTAAAAATCAGTGGGATGAGCCTTGTCACTCTCTCACATCCCTCAAGAGAATGACAGAGTGTCTAGGCCCATCCACATGCCTCTAGCAAACGCAACACATGAAAAAAAAGATAAACCAAGGGAAATTATCAGCAGACATAATTTTGAAAGGCATAGATTTTTTGATAAAGTTTTTGAATGAAGTTTGGGTGCAGACACACTCAAGCAAAAGTTGTTGGTTTTGTTTTTCAAGTCACAGATGGGTAAGTGCTGATAAAAGGTGAAAAAAGATATCTCTGCTCAATATGAAAAGACTAAGCATTGTTTTCTACATTCCACTTATCAATCAAAATTTAAATGATTCACCTAATTCTTCCCCCTCTTTGTTTTATAAGAAAAATTACTGTAGACTCAGAAAACATTGATAACGCTATAAAGATAAGTCAGACAAACAAGGAAAGGAAGAGGACATTTATATTAAAATATTGCCTCTGTGATATGTACTGGTACATGTACAGGTCACAAATCCTGAGGCTGGACTGCCACCAGTGTGAAACACATCAAAGTTTGTCAACCCTTGGCACAGCTCAGCTGCTCTGTTCCCAGCTCCAGAGCCAAGGGCTGCAGCCTGTGGAGTGGGACCAGCTGCATTTCAGCACTAAATTTTAGATGCCTGATGCTGCAGCTGTATGCAAAAATGACTGGAAAGTTATTTTTTTCTTTGCTGCATCCTTGACTGAGGATATAAAGCTGCTTCCGTTCACGGCAAGAGTGCAAAAATTAAGAGTCCACTGAAGCAGGACTAAAACCATGCTTGCTTCTGATTGTTTCAGTGTTTCTTTCCAAGCTAAAAACCAAGCTTTCCTAGCATAACTGTTTAGTGGCTTTTGAGAGAAATCTGAACATTTTGAAGCTGCTCGGGCTTTTGCTCAAGGTGAGTAAGAAAGTCAGCCTCAGGGCTCTGCAGCATTATGCACCCGAGCAGTGATGGAGCAGCAGGCTGAGCAGCACCAGGGTGTCTGTCACCTGCACCCTGGAGATGGTTACTGAGTATATTTGCAGTCTGGCAAGCACTGAGTTCATGAGATGGTTGGGGACCGCGCTTGAGCAGAGAGGTTGAACTAGATGACCTCCAGTGATCCTTTCCATTTTGCAATTCTGTGATTTCTTGCTGTTTCCCACCACAGTAACCTCTATCTATCCATCTATCCAACATTCCTCTATCTATGGCCAATAAGGCACCCAATTCAGTGAACTGTAACCTGAACCACCTTTCAAGTTAGTGACACTTGAAACTTGATATTGTTCTACCTCTCTCCTAAACCAAAAAAATTCAGTTTCCTCTTGAATGTGTTTGTCTTTGCCTGATCATTGCTTCCTTTTCATTGAAATGTTTGGACTGGAAAAGATCTTCAGGATCATCAAGTTCAAACATGACCCCAGCACTGCCACAGCCACCACTAAACCATGTCCTCAAGTGTCACATCTACACGTCTTTTAAATCCCTCCAGGGATGGTGACTCAACCACTTCCCTGAGCAGCCTCTTCCAATGCTTGACAACCCTTTCCATGAATAAATTTTTCCTAATATCAGATCTAAAGCTCCCTTGATGCAACTTGAGGCCATTTCCAACACAAAGCAGAAAGAAATCATCTAAGTAACAAACACTCAGTAAGTAACCCTGGAACAGCTGAAAAACAAATCCAAGGCACAGAAAACCACACTGTCCCTGAGAAGGATGCCCTATTTTTATAGTTATATTGCTTCATAAAACACCCCCTGAGCCTGGGGGATATTTAAACTCCAATGTCAGGCTTTTTCCACTTCCTGGCCCAGTTTTAGTGATTTATTCCATTATGTGCTTCTACATGAAACCTACTGGTGAATACTGCATGGAAACCTCTGTCTAATAACCCCTTTGACTGCTTCACTGGATTGCTCTGACTTATCCTCAACTTTGTGCCTCCTTGAATTCTTGTTTGCTTTTGGTGTCATCAGACAATGAGCTCCACAGAGGAGGCTTTGGCACGGGTGTGCCAAGCCAATGCCATTTAGTTGGCCCTTGACAGCTTTACTGCAAAGGCTTGAGAAGGCTTGAAAAAGCCAGTGGTCAGAGCTCAGTCCAAGTTAAAGGCTACCAAAGTCCACAAAAAAAAAAAATATTCAGGTCTTATCCCTGAGGATAACCCAGTAACACTTAAACAAGACTGAAGCAGCATGTTCTGCAAAAGCACCTGAACAAAAAATGGCAAAAAGGTTATATAAACTAAAGGAACATTTACTTTAGGACGCAAACCAAAGAAAAGTACAATAAGCTATTGTTAGTTACAAATCATCTTGAAAATGGACACTAATGGCACAGAGGTACTATGGCCTCATTCTCTGGTACAATAGCCCCAGTATCTCCAAGTCAGGAACATTTGCCTTCAGCCTATTCTTCTGGCCTGACAATTCAGAGTGACTTTCCAAACTGATCCAAATAATTGTGTTATTCTCTGGTAAACTACAATGGGACATTGAACTGGGGAGGCACTAGCTGTAGTCCAGAAGAAACCCTGAACCCTAAAATACTGGACTTGCAATGGCTTTGGTGACCTCATGTGGAGGTAGTGGCAGTGGCTGTACCTGTGTTGCCAACAGATGAAGGGCAGCCCCAAGGTTTTCCTACCTCCCTGCCATCCATACAGACCACCAAAATGACAACAATTGTATCACCAAGTCATGACCTCTTTGGTCATGAAAACTAGTCAAAACAACTCTGAGGTAGAATTGTTTTCCTATGACTTCTTATATATTCAGTTAAAACTGGTCACAAATGAACCTCTGAATCCTTTTCCTTCCCAAAAGTCTTTAGAAAGCAGCTCAGTGATGTACTAGGGCTGTCCCCCATCTCAGAGCTGATCACTACCCACCAGTCCTGGAGCTATTCTGTTGCATTAATAAATTAAGATATTTCATGAGTGGACACTTTTGCTGTTTGTAACCCTGATTGCAGCTCAATATACCCCTCCTGTAGATTATATCCTATAACAGCACTTGACACTGAGGACAAATTCAGTGGAGACAGATTGGAATCACCTTTCCTGACAGCAGCTGCTGTCCCTTCCATGGGAAAGGCTGCACAGGCAGCAGGAACTGGGACAGGGGCAACTCTTGGCTAGGCAGCCAATTTCCTTTTCTAGCCCAAGCAAAAAAGTGCTCTTCTTGAGAGCAAATCACCACCCACAACCGAACCATTTCCCTATGGAGGAGGTGGACCATACTCTCAAGGTGAATGTCTCCTTGCAGTGACTGTAAAGACAGAGTCTGTGATCAGGTCATACAGATATAGTTAGATAAGATTAACACTGACAAGGAGACTCTGAGAAGTAAGGAAGTGACTGGGAGCTCCACGGAGGGTCAAGCCCTCATCAGAGCAGGAATGGCACTGACACGTGGCAGGAAAGGTTTCATTCACACTGTTTGGTAGAGAACACCAACAGAAAAATATACAGGCACTCAAAGTACCATGTCAGGGATGAGATGGGGCAAAACAGATGCAATATGCAATTAAGACAGAGAAACTTTGCCAAATCAGTTTATTGAACAAGTATCTCAGGAGCTAAGGAAACAAGGCAAACTGAAGAAATGTTACTAGGGAAGATCAGCCCATGGCAAGTCACATTTAAGGGAGCTTGTTTTCCTGGGCTGAACTCCAGCACAGACTTAGCATTCAGCCAAACTCATGAGATTGAGAGTTGTCCTGCTTTCCCTGGTGAGAAAAGGGGAGAGGAGAATTAGACACAGAGCATATGAAGTGCTGAAGCCACATTCCTCATTTCACTGGCCCAAGTGACAATTTAGTATTGACTGGAGATGAAGAACAGACTCAAAAACCCAAATACTCCTTTTCATTATCATCTTTAAAGGAAAGATGAAGGTTTCATACATTTGATACTGTCCAGTTGGTTTGATGAAGTACTTTCCACATGCCCTCATGAGCTTGTGGGACACATTGAGTGCTGGTGAAAATGAATAATATACTTTTAAAGTTAACAAACAGAAGGCCAGGTACAGATCACAGAAATGGGCCCCTTGCATTTTCCCCTAAAATGCAAAAAGCCCATCTCCTTGCACAACTCATGGTGGACTGGAAATGTCCAGTATATACCCATAAGCTGTTAGTCAAAAAGGCATCATGAAAACAGCACTGAATTCATAGTTGGTACAGGAACTGATCATGAAAGAAAAGGTTTTACTCTTATACTTACAGGTAGGCATTGCAGAAAGCACATCTATTGCTGTATGTTTTGCCATCAGAGCCACAGTGGGGTATATATTCCATGGTGCATATAGGAGACACTTCTTTGAAGTTCTTGCAGAGCTCCTGCACACAGAAAATAGACATGAGTCTCTCTGCCTGAGAGCAAACTGTGTCCCCCCAGCATAAGGAATGACACCCACTGAGAAATGAAAGTGGCTGTAACATTATTATATCCAACTCAAAGTTTCCTCCTGGTGGCAGATGTCATTTTGTACTGTTTCTGCTCACTGCCATGCCTTTTCCTACACTGTTACACAGCAGTGGGACAGATGTTGGTTGTTTTATGACCATTGTGAAATTCCCAAGGGATCTCCTCAAGTCTGTACACCACCACTCCCCCAGTTTGTAAAAGAGAGTGAAAACAGTCCCTCATGAGCCTAACAGACACTGGACTTCACCCTTTGTTCCCATCCTTTCTCACTCACTCTTGTAATGTCCTCTTCACAGCGTCCGTTCTTTCTTTTGCCAAGGTTGGTCCGATGCTCCCTGGAGGAAGGAGAGACCACTGTTAACCACGACCTTCCCCAGTACAACCACAGAGCAAGAACAAACCTCACTCCCATGGAGCCACGGGATTTTCAGATCAACCACCTTAGTTAGCACTGCCTCCACAGCACTACCAAGAATGTGCCCTTGTGGGTCAGACATGTGCCCATGGTTGCCGCGCCCCCCCTTTGTGGAGCTCTGGGATTGAACACCTATGTCAAACACCAACAAAGGAAGCAGGAAAATGTGGGCAGACAGACAGGACCCCTCCAGCACAGGGTTTCATAGAGAGTCCTTGAATTCACTTGGCACTCAGGGATCCATCCACCCCCAGGAGGTACTTACATGTTGTGGGCACACAGCGTACACTCGCTGGCGTAAGTGACACCGTCGGTGCCGCAGACAGGATCGTAGATCATCGTGCAGGCCATCAGCTGTGTGCCATCCTTCTGCGTGGACATTCGGTACTGGCTGCAGTTGAGCTGGGGAACAAGGACACCAAAAGCTCTGACATGGGCTCTGCTCTGTGCAAGGGAACCCAGACACAACCCCCTCTGCTTTTGCCTCTGCCTAAATCTGCCTACGCCAGATCCTAAAAGGATCTGCCAGAGGACAAATTACGGTTACATATTAACTCATTCTTCATGGAAAACTAGCAATTTCCTTTCACAGTCTTATGCTGGAGAAGACTGAATGAAGGCTGGAAGGTAGACATTACTCATTCAGCTTTGCATTTATCACGATGCCCCTATACATTGCTGAACTGACCAGGATATTACAAAGCGCAGCTCAAAAATAATCTGCAAATCAAAATTACACGATTTATGCACTTCCTGCAAGGGGGCTGACTGTGACCAGGGTGTTTTTCATGGCCCACAAGAATGGAGGGGGGATGTGCTGACAGGACTTTTGTTGCGATGGGATGGTTCCGAGTGTTGAAACCTGCCAGCAGGAGTGGCAGCCGTTGAAGCTGATTTACGCCAGCTGAGGAGCTGGCCTTGCATTTTAGCACTCCCAGTTTCTCCAGTGTGAGCTCTTCTTTCCTGATTTATGTATCTCACCCAGCCTGAGCACAGAGTGCACTCGGGAAACAAAGGAATGACATTTCATAGTTTGTTTGTATAGAAATGAAATATCTGACTCGGGATGTTGACTCTTTCAAACAAATGCTAATGAGGTGGCTTTGTTCTTCTGTTCCCCAATGAGACTAAATAGTTTAGAGCTAGCCAAATATAGTTAATCTGGTATTTTCACAAGATTCATTGTTGGTATACATTAGATTACATTGCATTTACAAAAAAAAAAAAAAAAAACAAAACAGGGATGAGTATCAGGTATCCCCTGATACCTTAGGTATTAGCATTCAAAACACAGGCAATTCTCTAATCTTTGTAGAACATCCTTTTGTAAAACACAAGCATCCAGGAGGCACTGGGTTCCCTGGGTACCCTTTCCATATTGCCAAAATGGGCTGCTAAGTTCCTGCAGCAGCTATGATGGACCGCTGTGGGAAAAGGATTTCTTTGTGTAAAGCCTTAAATCATTTATGTTGCCTGTCTCATAACTCATTCCTCACCTGTCCCCTCCTCTTTCTTTTCCTGACTGTGTGCAGGAAGTGCACAGTGTTCCTGCTGCCAGGAGGGTGATATTCACCCACAGAAGGAAGGTCAGCACAAGGCACGACCTCCGTGGAGGCTACGCCACCCAAACCAACCAGCGTTTGTTCAAGTTATGCAGTTGGCACCTGCTCAAACTCTTGTTTTTCTTTAGGTTTCACTTACTTGGGGAGCTTCCTCTACGCACCTTCCATCGTGCCTCTTGGCAACCTCGGTTCCAGAGGCACTGGAAGAGAAAGGAGAGTTAAAAATGCTCAACAAATAACTCTGTGGAGCTCTCCGGGGGTGACCTCCAGGGCTTACATGTTATGGGCACAGAGCGCACAGTCGTTGCTGTAGGTGACACCGTCTGTCCCACAGAGCTCACGCAAGATGAAGGGACAGGCCATCATGGCTTCCCCTGATTTGGTATTGCTCAGGTATGTGCTGCAGTCAACCTGGGGAGGCAAAACAGCAACGCTGGGTCAGCTGGTGCAAGATGGAAGAGTGTCTCACCTGCAGTCTGTCCCCACTGATCCTCCAGATTTTAAAGGCTTATGTCAGGGGAAAACCAGAGGTTTTTTAAGTTTACTCTTGCATTAGAAAATAGTTAAGTAATGGTAGTTGGGTTTGGTATTTTGTGCTAGCAGAGGGAAGAAAGGAACAGCTGGCCAAAAAGATTATTTTCCTAGAGTAGTACACATACAAGTCTTAAATCCAGCATTTCACAAAATCATAAAGGTGGGAAAAGACCCCTGAAATCCAACTGTTAACTCAGCACTGCCATGTTCACCACCAAACCATATCCCTCAGTGCCACATCCACATGTCTTTTGAACACTTCCAGGGACAGTGATTCCACCAGTTCTCTAGTCAGCCTTTTCCACTTACTGACCAGACTTTCAATGAGGAATTTTTTCCTAAGGTTTAATCTAAATGTCCCCGAGTGCAACTTGATGGATCTGATTGAAAGTGTTTGATATTAAGTCCAGCTTGACATAGTTAACTGTATCTGAGATTTTGTTTCAGATTTTCCAAAACAGCAGCAAGAGCTGTTTCACCAGCTCCTGAACACAAAAATATTTACAATATATACAATCTATTAATTCAAATATTTGAGGATAAATAGACAAACATCTATACGAAATCAGTCTACACTGGCTAAGCACCACTGACACTTTACTGTCATTTTGCAGTTTCCCCAATGCAGTGTCTCTTATTATCCATATTTCCCACATGATCCAAGAGCAAATTAAAGCAAAGACAGCATTTTAACAACTTGTCTTTTGTATAGAAAATATATTGCTGTCCCTCAGGATGCATGAAATTATTTTTGGTGCTTCAGAGCTGCTCTGCATAAGCAGAATAAATGTGTTGAGATATTATCAGCATGTATTGTTGCTGTGCAGGATAATAAAGCTATTTCTGTACACATACCTGAGAGCAGATTTGTCCTGAGTGACCAGAGCACAAGGATTTTTTAACCTACCTGTCTAGTGCAATGGAAATCCTATCACTGAATAAATACACTGACACCTAACACAGCCTTCTGCCTTCTCTCCTACTGTGCTAAAATGAGCTGCATGGTTCTTGTGCTGCCTCTGATGATTTCTGTTCAGAGATCTGCAGTACTGGGACATTTTTTTTCTGAAGTCCCAACCTGTCCCTGTCCTCTCTTGCCCTCATATACAGCACATTGGCATCAGCAACTGCGAGCAACTAGGGAGAACCACAGCATCAACATGAGCCCTGTGCACCAAGCTCCATCCATCCCTGAGCACAGAGGGTGCACTGAGCCCAGCCAGGGTCTTCCTGGAGACTGGAGAGAGAGTAGATGGTGCTTATTTTATAGCTAAAAGTACACTTACAGGAGTGCTTTCCTCCTTGCATCTTCCCTCATGGCTTTTCTTAATGTCAGTCTCATGTTGTCTGAAAGGGAGAGGTTGGGGTTAGCACACACACCAGCTGAGCCCTGTGACACCCAGGTACCACAGAAAGCAAACAGAACTCATAGCCCATATATATGATAAAGGAGGCATCTGATTTCCTTATGAACCAGCTTATCCCAGTCATTAGCAAGCATAATGGGTGCAGATCCATCAGGTTTCCTCACTATGTGCTACACAGGAGCCCCATCTGCTCTTTCCTCTGCCCAAACACCACAGTCCCATCCACTCTTTCCCCTGCCCAGATATCACAGAGTTCATAGTTTGCTCAAATCAAGAACTGACTCTCCCACAGCTCCCCCGAGGAGCAAAAAGAGAGCATCAGGGAAGAAAATGAAGGTGACAGAGGCTTCAGGAGGTTGAAAGAGAAACAGAAAGAGATGTATGGATATGTTGGCACCAAAAGAAAAGCCATGTGGAGCACTAACCATGGCTAGTCACTCCAAAAGAGAGTCCTATGTACAGCACTTACACGTTATGGGCACAGATGCTACACTCGTTGTCATAAGTAAATCCGTCTGTGCCGCAGACAGGGCGCAGGATCCTGGGGCAGCGTACCAGGGCTTTGCCTCCCTTAACCTTTCTTGCTGGGTATTGACTGCAATCGATCTGCAAAAGGCAGCAATGACAAACGTGAGGAAGACCTGGTTTTCTGACCAAAAAAAATTCCATCATAACCTCCTTCCATGTCTTTTACACTGAGATACTGACGTGACACTAGTGCTAAGGCTCAGTTCTTGCAAAGCCAGGTTGAGTCAGTTCTGCGTGAATCCTCTCATGCACAGAAGGAACTGCATGGCACTACCATAGTTTGTGAGATGCCAAATCACTGGAGTAAGAAGTTTGGTCAATCCCAAATGTCAGAAAAGCAATTAAAAAAGGGAAAACATAGTCCTCTTTTCATTGTGCAGTATAGATATAAACAAAACACCAAAACGGTGAAGACTTTGATCTTCTTTTGAGGGTGCCCTTCAAACACAAAGCCCAAAATGACCAATTCCCTCATTTGTGTGTTGGCATGTCCTAGACACCAGCTCTGGGACTTCTCAGCTGATACACTCAGATCAAAACTTCAGGTGTGCTCCATATTCCAGAATACATCCCCACCCCAAAGGCTGACATAGGTGTGAATTCATAGTGAAAGCTCTGTGCCTAGCTCTTGTGCAGCCCATCTGCCAGGGCTGAGAGGGCAAGGAGGGCCCATAGGACACCTGCCTCAGATGGGATTCACAGGCATCCTCGACACAAGAACCTGACAAGACTTAATAGACCAGTGTAGAAAGCCAGGCTTTAGGCCAGCTCACTTTCAGAGTAGATGTCACCTCAGGGAACCTTTCAGTTGATACAGCTAAGAGAAGTAAGGCTTATATCGAACACTTACATCAGAAGTCTCCTGTCTGCACTGTCCACTGTGCTTTTTGCCAACATGGGTCTTTTGTATTCTGGAGGAGGGAAACAATAAAATTTAGGAACTAAATGCTTAACCTCTTGGTCACAGTCATGTGGAAAATGAAGCAAACTATAAAAGTGTATCAGAATAGCTACTTTACTCATTAACAAGCTCATCCCATCTTCCTACAACATGCAATTTAAAGTAATATTCTGAATTGTTCCTTCCTCTGCCCAGTCACTGCCCAGTCACTGCCCAGCTCACAGACTAATCCAAGGAGCTGCCTTATTACTCTTCAAGGTTTCCTCTCACAAGCACAAAGAAGATATCAGAAAGAAACTCAAGGTAAATCCCAAACCAACCCAGTTTCTAAGAGACTTGAAGAAACAGGCATAAGCAGAAATGCAGCAGGGTGGTTCTCAGGACTGCACAGCATTGCTGGCTACTCAGAAGGAGCACTCTAAGTATGGCACTTACCCATTGTGGGCACAGATCCCGCATTCGTTATCATATGTGTTGCCATCTGTGCCGCAAACTGGATTCAGGTCCCTTGGACAGGATACTAATACTTTGCCATCTTTAGTGACTTGTGTTGGGTACTTGCCGCAGTCAACCTGTCAAAATAAGGACAAAAAGCTCTGGTGGGGCCCTTGCTATGCAAGAAAAGCTGATGCAAAAGCTGTTCACTCTGTATCCAAGCCTCAGTTGTTTCTGCAACAGGACAAAGCCCTGATACACTGAAGTTAAATTTCCAATCAGAAATGAGCTTTCTTAATGTTATCCTAGTTCTCTAGCAGTCAAGGAAAAGGACTATCTTGTCAAAGGGATTCTTCAGGCAGAAGAACGCGTATAAAATTTTGGGTCTCTTCTCATCAAAAAAATGTTCTTGAATTTGGTTAGAAACATTTTTCCCCAGCTGTAAATCTGACTAATACTGTTTTGGTTTCTGTTGGTTTTCTCCACACTTCTCCAGCTCTGTGATTACTTCTTACTTCAGATTCCCTGTAGTTCAGCACAGGGTTTGAAAGGATAGGAAAAAATGGTTATCTATCAGTCAGAGAATGGGCTTCAGACATCCCAGAATTTTGGCGCTGAAATACAGAACCTTCTCTTCTTGAAGCACCAGACTGTTGGCCTCACACAAAGATACAATACACCATGCTCTATAAATATGTATGCTTAGTGCTCTTGTGAATCTCACTATGTCTGTGAAAACCACCAGCATGGGAATTTTGAATCTCTGTTGCTGAGGGTTGAAATGCTTGTGATCTCCAGAGAGAAAACTGCCAACCTGCACAGAATGTTGGCAAGTGAAATCTTGCCCCCCACCCCTTCCTCTGGGCACACAAGCCAGCTTAGCACGTAGGGAAGTGAGTTCTGAAGCACTGACTCACTGCAGCTCCTCATTCCATATCCCTCTCCTTCCTCCTTCCTCAGTTTGGTGTGGTAAGCATGGGATGACCTTCTCTTTGGAGCAAGGAGGATGCCAAATCCACCCACATCATCCAGAAAAGCAAAGCAGGAACTGGGACCCCTATAAGCCTTGTGCTATGGATCTCTTGTAGTTTCCTAGTGAAATCTGTGGGGTCCTCAGGATTCTATTAGTAGCCCTAAAAAAATTAATTTTTGACTTCTGTTGCACTTACAAACTCCTTGCATTCTCCGTCGTGTATTTTGGTAATATTGGTGTCATATTCTCTGAAAGAAAGAAAAGCTTTGGTTAGGAAGTATTGAGAATAACTTCCCCCATGTCACTCCAGGCACTGGGACAACAAAGCTGAGTTCCACCCACCTTGTGGGACACTACAACTGCTTGACTTGTCTGAATGCAACCTGCAGATGGCCACAGCAAATGCACAGTATTCCCATATCCCATGGGAATGAAGTGTTAGGAGTAATTCGGTATTATAAGTAACACTTTGATCTGTTCATGGCTCTGCTCTGGGTTTTTTGTGATTCCCCTCACGACCACAGTCAAAAAATAGGGAAGAAAACTCAAGCTGGCTGAAGAATTAAAAACAGCCAGTTCCAAGGAGACCTACAGAGACACCTGCCTTAAGACTAATATTTTACAGAAGTGCTTCTGAGAGCCTTAAGTCACTAATTACCCAGAAGGATGTTCCACGCACAAGACTTACATGTTATGGGCACAGATCTCACAATCGTTGCCATAAGTGAAGCTATCTGAGCCGCAGACTGGTTTCCATATCCTTGGGCATGCTACCATGACGTGATCATCTATTACAGCTCTTCGGTACTTACTGCAGTCAATCTGTACAAATAGCAGGAATAGAGGAAAAAAACCAAAAACCACACATTTTTAATATAAAGATACAACACTCCTACATAGTCCGTTTACTCTCTCTCAGTCTTTGGGGACAAACTAATTCCACTATCAAAAGCAGAATTCTCTGTGAGAATTCTCTCCCGCTGAAAAGAAATGGCATAGCAAGAAGGATTGTGATTTGGGTTTTGCAAGATCCTTCATATGATCCTGCTGGAGCTATCCAAGCGGTGAGATCCAAACCTCAGCCAACATATTACTTTCATTTTATTCCTAAATACAGAGACTAGAAGTCTGAAGTAGAAAATAACAGAGATATGGTATCAGATAGCCCATAAAAACCCTCCCAGCTTTGGTTATCATCAGATTTTAATCCCTTTTGGGCTGTGCAGACCAGTTGTGCATGCTCTATTCTCCTTTTGTGTGGTGTTTGAACTGCCCCCATTACAGACTTTGTCTTACCACGATAGATTTTGGCTCGCATTCTCCATCATGGGCCTTCTCCACACTGTCACTGTGTTCCCTAAAAGGAAGCAGACCAGTGTCAAGGATCTCAGAGCACCATTGCCTCGAAGCTGGCAGTGTTGGCATCCAGCTGCTCCTCATCCCAGCTCATCTTTGGGGAACAAAGCTGCCACCTTTACCTGGAACACCTTGCCTTAAGGTTTCTCTGAGTTTCCCAGCAATACTTACTCATTGTGTTGGCAGATCCCACAGTCGTTGCTGTACGTGTTGCCATCAGTGCCACAGACTGGTTTCAAGTGCCTTGGGCAAGCTACCCAGGACCTTCCATCCTTGGTAATGCCTCTGGCATACTCGCTGCAGTCAAGCTGTGAAAGGAGCAGAGAATCAGCCCCAATTTTGGCTCCCTCATGGAATGAAACCCCCAGCAGCCTCCCACCGCCACAGTGCCTGCAGCTCCTGCCGACAGGCAAATTAGAGGCACTATTGGGAATCTGCTCAGGCAGTCAGGAGAAGGGAATCCTCCCTACAGAAGTTTCTGATTATGCTTTCCTGATGGAGTCCAGGGGTGCACAGCACAGGGGAAGGATTGGTGTGGGTGAGACACTGTTTAATGAAGGCAGCTGGCAATCAGGAGCCCAGCCCTGCGCTGGAGCCCCTCGGCTCAACAGCGGATCCTTTCAGATCGTGCTGCACTCTGTGAGCTACAGGAGTCTCGTAGCTGCGTAGGAAGAACCTGCAGACAAATCCATGGCTCAGACCCTGCTGTTTTCCTCTCTGTGATATAGGTATAGAAATTTATGCAAGGAACACAGTTCTTTGGGTCTTACCATATGGAAACAATTATCAGAGTCACAAGTCTTTGATACTTTCAAGCATATCATAAGACAGTATTCCTCATGAGGAGGCAAACTACTGCCTTTGGCTTGGAGTAACTAAATTATGTCTAAGAGTTAATATAATAGGATTGCACAATTACTTCTTGCTTTTTCCTTTTATTTAATGAACTGAAAATACTGCAAGAAATGGGGATCTTTTACTTTCTCATGAAATTGGCAATATTATTCAGCCATGCACTGGAAAATATTATTTGAACAGCTATGATTTCATTAGATTTAATCCATGTGCTCATTGGGTAATTACATACTGTTTCTGCTTTACCAGAAACCTGAATAGAACAGAATAAATAGATCTGTAGCTTACCTGAACTCCAAAGGCAGTACCTAAAAGAAAAAAATGGAGAAAAAAAAATCAAATTACTAATATGCAAAGAATACATTTGTAAAGCTTTTCACGAGACTTTTAAATTCAGTGATGTTGTTGATTAACTTATTTAGTTTAGGAAAATATGGAGTTCTACAATGTGCCAGTAAATGGCCATAGGATGTATTAAAAGTTACTAAATACAGTTTTGTTGCACTTCTGAGGGCAGATAAAACACGTGAGAGCATATATATTAATCCATCCCTCAGATGTTAGAGGGAAGGTACTTTCAATTCAGTACTCTTGGATTTTAACCCAAGAGACTTAATATTTGACTTTCAGAAGTTTGGACATGCATGCTTAAGATGACTATCAACCACTGGCACTGTCCATCTCCAAACACATCTTTCTCAGTTACCAGGAGCAGCACAATAAACTTACAGAGCAACCCTAGAGTTTTAAGTTTGCATTTATGTTGCTCACATGGGTAATGATGCCATTTCTAACAGCTTTGTTTTGCCCTTTATACACAGGACTCCCATGTGCAAGTTCCTGCCCTGCACTAGGACTGCTCCTTCAGCAACTGATCTTACAAACCAAGAAGACGAAAACAGTTGCCTGCATGATGTTTGCTGAAACCTCAATCTTGAAACGTAACTTTTTTGCTACACTCTCTCAGGAAGGATATTTCTGCACGGAATAAGGTTCTCGTCCATGTCGCAAGACCCAAAGACTCTTACTGAAATGAAAATTCAGCTCCAATTCAGCTAGATCAATCTCTGCAGTATCCCAGGAAATACTCACCAAAGCAGCAGCAAAGGGCTAGAGCTGCCCTCAGAAAAATGCCTGTTATCTTCATGGCAGCCAAGGATACGGCTCCAGTGCAGCCTGCGTGCTCTCTGTGCAGGCGAGGAAGATCGCAGGTAGGAGCAGGAATATATAGCACACCATGCTATCAAGTGGTCCCACCTTATTAGGTAATGCTCCAAGCCTGTCATCACCATTCAAAGCCAAAAATGTGTTTACCCAGCTCTAGATGTCTAGCTAATGATTGATACAAGTGTGTATGCCAGGAAGGGGATTTCACGAGCAGGAACCATGCCAAGACCCCTCTCCTCCTGGACAGATCTGCCCAGCCCTGGGCTGCCCCTCACGTGGCTGCAGTGTGTTGCGGGCTCACATCTACCCTGTGTCTGGTTAAATGCAATTAGAACTTTCTCCTCCTCTGTAGTTTTCAACTGAGCTGTCAACTGATAGCCAAAACCCTCATTATTTAACCTCAGAGCATGATTTTGTACTCTTCACTGCTGTATTTCATCCCAGTTTGAGCCCAGGCAATTTCAGCCCAGAAGGTCACCCTGTGCTCTGCGTGAGGAATCCTGCTCTTCTCCTGTTTAAAAAACTCAGCAGTGCTCTGCTCCGTGTGCCAACTTTTTTTGTACAACAGCAAAGAGCAAAAATATGAAGTTCGGTCCTAAAACCCATCTTTTTGGCTGTTCACTGATAACTCCCATGGTGCCGCCTGCTCATCTGCTACCACCTCCCCCATAGCCAGTCCCTGACCCACCTCACAAAGTCTAAGTGACACCATCCCACAGGGCAGCAGGCCAAATGCCTTTAATGTCTGCATAGACTAGATGTACTGTACTTCCTTTACCTAGGAAGTCAGCCAAATTTGCAGAGATTGGTATTAGCCCACGCACGGTTTCCTTCCTGAAAATTCACTGTGTACGTTATCTCTTTACGCTTTATATCTTTAGTTTTCTTCAAACATCTCCTTAAGGTTTGCCCACTATTAAGGTAATGGAACTTAGATTGGTCCTGAACACTCCTTTTGTCCTTTATGTAAGGAGATTTTTGGCAGTTCTTTGGATTGGTCTCAACTGTAGTCTTCTCAATCGGGATCCTAAATTCTCCAAATTTCTCGCTAACTTTTAATCTTTCAAATTCTGTACTTGGTAATCAAAATCCTTACTTGCAGATCTATTTTTGATATAATTTAAACAGAGTGAGCTCGTGTTGAATCATCAGAGTTTTATTTTCTAAGAGAAGGACATTTCCAACATCTTTCTCGCTTGAAAAGCAAATCCGCAACAATACAATTTTGGGGATTGCCCAATGGAAAAATATTTATTTTCATATCCAGGAACTCTGCTACTATTAGTAGTTTGCAGTGTGCACCTGCAAAGCTGAAGTCTCTCCAAATGCCAGCCTTTCCTGCTACATTAGTCTCTAGGAACATGAGAGTTCATCTCCCTATTCATATACCTTGATTTCATTCCTTCCCTCTGATGTTCCACCCCATGTTTCCTGCCCTTTCCCTTATCTCAGTTCCATCATGTGTCAAGAGCTCCAGACCTTTGGACCAATCCAAGCCTCAGCTACAAGGACCTCTTTTCATCTTGATTATAATATCCATCTCTCTGGGCTTATTCCAGCCAAGACCAGCATCCATTAATGCTTCCTGGCAGTGGAAAATGTATCTTGACAACTTAATTGCCAGGCTCTGTAAAAGCTGTCATGGTCAAGCAAATTCCTGCCAGTGTCCACAGCGATGACACCTGAACCTTATAGGAAAGGAGATATTATTTGCAAACCAAATCTGCAGTTAAAGTAGATTGACTCGGCATGTTCTGTCAAGAGCAAAGTAATTCTTTTCCAACTAAGATTAGTTTTGGGGAGTAATTTGTAATAGGAGACAAAGTAAAGGGACAGAAGAGCAAACACCTGTCAAGGATATAAAGAAGGAACTAGGATTTAGTAAACATCACCACAGCTACAGCACGTGTCTGCTGTCCCATGTGCCAGCCCAGGCACACAATGCTCAGCTTTGGGCTCCTGCCCTGTGCACAAGGAAGGTCCATGCTGTGACCCAACAAGCGAGCCCCTGCTTCAGAGAGAGTGATTCAGCAAAGCATTTGCCCATCAGGACAGAGCCTTTCAAGACCAAAGCAGAAGTTGCAGCAGCACATCCCACCCACATGGGACAGGAAGACATTTGGTTGTGTTTAGACCCTTCTGCTTGCGCAATCCCCACTTGCAGTGATGCTGTGTTGACATCTACTTGCTTATTTTCCCTTGCTGCAAATCCCACCTGGCCAAGCAGCCCTGGACATGTGCACTCCACTCCTCTCTTCTGCTGCCTCTCAGGTTACCTCTAGTCCCAGCTGTGAAACATCTGTCACCATTTCTGCAGAATTTCAGTGACACAGGCTGGGAAAGGAGGCAAGAAGACAATAAAGCCAACTCACCTGTTTGTCAGAGATATATGCATATTGTCCATGCTTCCCATTCTCAAACCACACGGGCAGTTGTTACTACACCAAGCACTACACTGTTTGTTTAGGGGCCTTCTACATCAAGGACCTGAATTTTTAAATTGCAAACAGTTGCATTTACATCTTGTTTTCAGTGAACAACTTGAGTGGAGTTGCTCATACCTTCATGCAAATGAGTGTTGAAAGTGCTTGTCTTGCAGTTCCAGGGGGAGAGCTGGGCAGCAGGAGGGGTCTTGCAGCAGAATGGAGCAGGGAGATCCCAAGGAAATGGCATGGATGAGAGTTCCCTGTAGTAGGGAGAGTCTTGCAGGAAAAAACAGATATTCTAACAGATGCCAAACAGGAGCCCTAAAGAGGGGAAAGAGGGAGGCCCATTCACCAGTCCCCAGTGTGAAAGCAGATGGGTCATGGAGCAGAAATTGTGATAATCATGACAACACTGAAATCCCCAGTTACTCATATACAGCTGTTGTGTAGTGGGATTGAACATCACAGGAGTGTAGGGAGAGCCAGAAAAGAGAGGTCTGCCAGAGGGGCTTGCCAGCACAAACAGCACCAGTCTCTTCATGTCACAACTCACTTGGTTCTTGAAGGAACAAATGCCCCTAAACTGCTGTGGCAGACTGCAGAAGGTGCCCTGGCCAGAGCACACCATGGGGCCATGCCAGGGCTCTCTATCTCTGTGGCTGCAAGAGCAGCAGGGAGTAGGTGGGCAGAGCTTCCAGGCTTCAAATGGACAGACTGCAGAGGACTGAAAAACACCACGGTGAGTTCAAAGTCTGCTGAAGCATCTGCCAGAGTCAACAGTCCTCACTGTATACAAGAGCAGTACTTGTACACCCTGAAGAATTGCATAAGGTCCTGACACCTTCTATGAAAAAAAGAAAAAAAAGTAAGAGACTTAAGGACCTTGCAGAGAGTATTTTAGCCCAAAACCCAACCACAATGAGAGGCTGGAGACAACACTGTCAGTTCATAATGCCAGTTCTGCAAAACCTCAGGAACTGCTGTGAACCACATGGGGTCTGTGGTTATTGGCAAGCGACACCCTTAATAAAGTGTAATTTACAGCAAACTGAAGAGTCCCCAGAGCGCTGGTACCTTTCCAGTTTCACAGAGGGATGGTTTGGCCTTGTTACAGTTTTAAAGGGCAACACAAAGGGTAAGCAAGAGCAAACGTAAAAGAAAGGGTAGCAAACCCCCAACACCTCATGAGCCTTTGCTTCCTTCTCCCCAGGAGTAACAACGCGTGGCTTCCGTCATGCAGACCCCACCGGAGCTCCACCACAGATGGTGCCACTCAGGGCTGTTCCTCACTAGCAGCCCTTGGAGCAACCTGCAAAAAGGGGTGGAAAGCAAGAACAGAGCAAGCAAGAAGGCTGCCAGGAGCAGGATGGAGCCGCTATTGCTGCTCACAGCAACAGAGGCAGTTTTAGCAGGTCTCTGTCCTGCATCTTCTCAGCAGACAGGCTTGGAATCTGATTAATGATCCCTTATCACCAGCTGCGATTTTTGTGGATGATAATTTCTTCTGGCAGCAGGAAAAATTTAGAAGGTGCTCAAATACTGACAGAAGAGGCTACTGGGGCACTGGCTTCATCAGCTCATTGCATTTCAAGCACATTTAATGCAGGTTTTAGGGGTCATTATTTGAAAACTTAAATACTTGAAATCACTACAAATCATAGTAGCTTTCAAGAGCACTGATTTTCATTTGCAAGAATTTATTTTAAGCCACAAATTGTGCACTGCTTTTATGAAATCATGTAGATGTCCCTGCACGTGATTTTAGCTGGAATCAGCGAGCAGACATCATCAGAGCACATTTTTACTGTCTGACATTCATCATTCTCAGGCTGCATAAATAACATTCATGAATGTACTTGTTTCGTCACAGCTCTAAGACAAACTCTACATTCCCCAAAACAGCTAACCAGTCCCAAATGGGGGACTCTCAACCCTACATGACTCTACTTACTGAGGGGATTTTCCACTTAGAAAGAAGCAGTCATAATTTATTTCTAAACCATAGTGTTTGCTTACATTAGAAATCAGCATAAAAAATACTAACAACCACTTATGTCGGAGTCTGTTGATAATAAAATCAGGTATTATTATTATCAGTTATAATAAAATGTGATGCAATACATAAGCATTTTGAGAGTTTAAAATCAATTCTCATTACCTGCAGTAGAGAAAAAGGATTTGATAACTTAATTGAAAAAATTCTATGTCTTTGGTGGGAGTGAAATTAATTGGTATTAGGTAAAATCCTGTAAAAATTGAAAGAAAAATCAAGTGACTGTGAAAGAAAGACATTCCAGCCTTATCTGCAAGAGAAAGTGTTTACAGATCAGGTCTAAATGGACTCAAACACCGTGTATGTTCATTCAAGGTCTTCTGGAAATGTCCTGAAATAAAGTTTATACAAATAAAGAACATATTTGCTTTAAGTAACAGCTATAAAAGAAAGTACAGGAGGTACGTGCAAACCGCCAGCAGAGTTCTGTTAACCCACCATTGGTGTCTCCTGCTTTGCATACCACCCTATTCCCAGATTCACTGACCCCAAAAAGCCAGGGAAACCCTTAACTCAAAGGCCTGGTTTTATCTTAGCGTAGTTTCAGAATATAAATTAATTAGAACTGTCTGTAGGTCAGTTACACCTCAAAACAACAATACCTTTCCTTAAAAACCTTAAGCCATTTCATGCCATGGAAATTCTCACTTCTGCATCTGCCCCAGCACCGGGGCCCCGAAAGGAAGGAGCCTTCTCTCCCTGCAGGAGATGGACCCAAAGATGGGCACTGGCTGAGCCCTTGAGCCCACAGGGAAGTTCAGGCCAAGGCAGAAGGTGAACCAGACAGTGACAGTCCATGGGCCATCACGATGTCTGAGCTTTCTGTGCTGCCTTGAGGGTGCCATCAGTGGTTCTGCCCTCTCACAGCAAGAAATACTGCTGGTCAAATTCACACCTTCAGATTCTGCCTGGATGTGCCCCCAGCTCCAGCTTTGGTGGGGCAGGGCTCAGCACAGCATCTGACATGACCACTCAAGATGTATCTACTTCCCACTATTGCTCAAAACAAAGTGGTCTGGGTTTCCCAGTGCCTTAGATGAGAAGCCTTGAAGAGGACATTCACTGCAACAACTAAACTGCCAGCCCAGAGACAGGGTGCTTTAAAACCAATTTTTCCTTGTAACTTTCCAAATGTAAACCAATCAAATCTCAAACAACCCTCTGAGGTAGGTAAGTATCTTTTAATGTTTGTTTTACAGGCAGGAGAAAAGGGCTGATAGGGCAGTGATTGGCCCAAGACCCCATAATGAGTCAGAGGGAACCTGACCCCTGGTCCCTCCTCACAAAACCCTGGACCACGCTCTTCCTCGTTGGGTCCAACATCTTCGCCAGGTATTTACAGCAGCTGGTGCACCTCTGGGTGCTTATTGCCTAAGGAGCACGTGGTGTAAAGCCGGACTGGGGACTCGTGTGCCCCTCCCATAAGGCTTAGTGAAGAACAGTGACATGAAGCTGATGAGTTATCTTTATTGTAGAAGCACGTTAAGACACAGCGAGGTGGCAGAGACTGCAATGACATGCACAGGGCAGACCTGGGAAGACACCACGGAGTCCCCACAGCCTTTTGCCCTCCACCTGAGCAAGGATGGGCCCCGTTTGCTGCAGAAGGGATTGAAGGCAGCTCTGGCAGTCCTGGGGACTTGGCAGCTCCCCTGATGATCAACATCGACTCTTCCTTTACTTGCCCTGTGGAGACAGAGGGCAGACAGTTCATTACTGTAGTCCCAGAAGGCAAAGGGACATGAAAGAACCATGAGGAAACACCAAAGCTGCCCCCAAGCTCTGCAGGGGTTCTGGGCCAGCCTGCCTCTCTGTGATGGGAGACAGCAGCACGCTGCTCCGCCAACATCCTCCCTGCTCTGCAGGGACAGCCTGGCTGGGAAAAACAGAGCCAGAGGAAAAGAAGTGGGCAGAGCCCACTATTGCAAGTTCCCACAGACTCAGCCCCGCCATCCCACATCTGCAGTGAGAGGAGGAATTCTGCAAAGCCATCTGTCCCAGCCCTGCTGCTTGTCCAGCAAGGTAGGACACTCCAACCCTTGTGAAACACAGCCCCCAGAGGACAGGCTGGCCAAGCAGGAGTAAGTCACTGCCCCTCTCTCCGTACCTTTGGTCACAGGTGATCCCTGGTGTTTGCTGGCAGTCTGAACTCCATTACTCCTGGAAAGGAAGAGCAAAAAATAAGTCCACTTGACCACTGCTGTGTGACACTGGTATCAGTGTGACAGCCCCTCAAGGTCAACTCAGTGCCCACATGAGATAACTGCAGCAGAGCCTGGCACAAGGACAGGCAGATTGGGCTGCTGCCAGGTGAGGAAAACAAGATTAATTTCAGCCTGAAGCTAGGTGCTTTCCACACCTATTTTCTAACTGGGAAAGGTCCTGCTTTTCGTCTTTTCTTATTTTGCCACCTCAAAAAGCAGCATGGCAAAACAGAGAGCCTTGTAAGGATACTGGGACTTTCTCATCTAGGAGTTTCCTATTTGTTAAGAAACAGGTTTAAAAAATAAAAAAAGGAGAAACTGGATATCCCCTTTTTTCTCCCCTGACTTATTGACTAATGTGGGCAGACTGGTGACTACGGTCTGGGTTATCTGTAGAAAAACCTTTAAATTGCAAGATATGCAGCATTAAAAGTCAGATGTGCTGGAAAGACCCACAATCAATTCATCCATGTAACACGGCACTGCAGGACGTACCAGCCAGTTAACTTACAAAGAAAAGATATCTAGACCCAGGATGCCGACCTACATTCCTCATCAGTAAAGCAGAACAGGATCAAAGGAATTCAGTTAAAGCACAGACCAGGCAAGGTGGTAAGACCCAACGCTGGCCAGTGGGGACAGGCTGACTCTGCAGCAAGGTTTTCCACCTCAGCCGTGCACAGAAACACCCTTTAGTATCAGATCTCTATCGAACCACATTGCTCCCATCCCTTCCTACAAGCATCCTTCCCTGATGGCCATCAGGTTACCAGAGCTGTCAGAAACACATGGAAATCCAGCTGCAGCTTTGCAGGCAGGAGTGGATGCAGGAAAAGGGATGAGGCAGCTTGAACACACATTTTCTCAGGCAACCCAGCACTCCCTATGGATATATTAAAAATACAACTCAAGGAAATATTACATTTTTTGGGTAACAATTTCTTATCTTCCTCCAAAGCATTTCATATTCTGCACATTCCAACTCTCTAAATCTATTTCTGATGCCAAAAGCACTGCTGGAAGCTGGTTTCCTCCAGGTTTTAGTAGCGTATATTCAGTGCCTGAGTCTTCAGCAGAAAGAAAAATTCATTATACTGAAAGTGAGCATGAATTTCAGTGCTGAAAATAGCTTTGCTCTGTACATTGTTTATAAGCTCCCATAAATTTTCAGTCTGATCCTTCAGGTGACATAAAAAAAAAACTACGAATAAATCATTGTGCATGGGGGTTTTTGTTTAACTTTTCTTACCCCTCAGAAAAAGCTTATCACTTTCCCTTTTAATTGCATCCAACTCTCCTTGGAGTACTTAACACAGCTACAAGCTGTGACTTTCAGTAAATGGCATCCCCCTTTAATTGCAGTGGCTTGAGAGCTGTAACAGCTAAACATGAAACAGTAAGGAATTCCAGACCAGGCACAGTTTTGTGGGAATCCTCTTACTTTTCTGTTGCCACGGTGTACCCAGTCTCATTCTGTCTCGGGCAGTGTGAGCACAGTCACGAGCAGACTTACATACTGTCTGGTCTTCCTGTGCCCCCAAAATTCACAAGCCAACAGTGGTTCCCTCTCACTAAAAATCAAGACACAAAGGCCTCCTGTACCATCACAGGCAAAATTCTTTCTCTCTGCACTACAATTTCTTCAATGAAACAAAGTTTAGAGCACCCTGCTGCTTTACAGTAGAGGAGAAAAAGAGCCAGGATGTTTAGTTTTAGTGTCTTGGAGATCTGGGGGCATCCTGTCGCTGAGCAAAGGAAGGCATGGCATGACTTCTCTCATATCTCATAGCTCCTTGTTGCCTACAAACCCATGGATACCACATTCTTATTCAGAAGTCGAAGCTCCATCCAAAACTTTACAGAACTTCTCTTTGACAGGTTCAATATTTGGATCACCTACAGGTTTAGGTGACCTATTTCCCTTGGTACGAATATTCAGTTTCCAAAGAGTTCATGCCAATGAGGACAGTTGTCCCTGGGTGCCACAGGACAGCCTGTGAACTCAACAGACACAAACTGGGAGACACTGGCTGCAAATCCAAATGCTGGAGACTGTCAAGCTTCCACTGGTAGAAAGACAAAGCACAACTGAGAAATGTTTAACTCAGCTGCTATGTGGGATTGCACAAGATGTCAAGACCTTTCCAGAAAGTATGCCACCTAGTGAATAATTTTGATTTCCCAACCATGTACCTGGATATTATTTAGGGAAGGAGCCATTTGTAGTTTACACAGTTGTGGTCTTCCTGGCCAAACCAAAGTCCCAGGAGGAAACTCAGGCATTTTCCCATCACTATCCTACCATACACCCTAAGCAAAACACGGAGACTATGCACAGGTTATATATTAAATCTAAGTCTCAACCTGTATATAAATATCTGGACCATGAACATCCATTCCTGGGGCTCTAACGATCCTGCCACAGATGGCAGAGGCCAGGTTGGCTCCCCAGCAGGCACTTGGAGTGAAAAATGGGATACTACACACAGCAAGAGGCACTTTTTCCTCCACACCTCAGCAACATTCCCATCCAGAAAAACAAAGGCGGGGAGGAAGAGAGATGGGGGCCCCAATACCTCTCTTCCCTCCCAACAAATGCGGCTGAAGAGCAGCTGCAGAGCATGGCTTTAATTATCCCACTGTTAATTGAATGAAAAGTTAACCCAGTTAACCTGCCAGTAGGGTCTAAGTGTAGACCCCCCAGCTACTGCTGAAGGGCACAGTGGGCAGTTTGTGACTGCCCACTGTCTCATTCCTCACTCCCCACTGTGGCTGCCTGGATTTGATCCCCACAGGCTGAGACAGTGCCAAAAGGGGAGTTTCACCAGAGGAAGGGAAAAGATTGATGTTCACAGGCCAGCCGTGGCGTGCCGCTTACCACTTCAGGGGCAGGCTCTCGGCACTCGCCTTGATAGTTTAACGTGATGAAGTTTGAAGCTCTCCTGCAAAGGGAGGACAAGACATTGCTTATTATTCACTTGCAATGCCACAGCTCTCTCTGCCATCAGCGTGACAGTCCTCTGTGGACTCCTTAATGCTTTGATGCTTATGGTGGCATTTATTACTCCCCAAACAATCTGTGATTGGGCAGAAAGGGAATAGGGGACCCTGGCAACTTGTGTATCTTAATTAGCTGTCATCAGATTAATCTCAGGCATTTTGATCTATGTTTGCTTAACAGCAAAGCGCTGAGGACACACTTGATAGTGAGTCATGATGTATCAAAACAAACACTGTTCTGCAAAAGACACTTGGGAATGGTGGATGGCCCTGTATTAGTGAAATCTCTCCGCCTACTCACATGGCAGCTGAACACAAGTCACATTCATTTTTGTATGTTTTCCCATCAGTGCCACAGACTGGTTGTGAGGATTCGCTGCAGAAAATCCTTCCACCCTTTACCCCGTGCAGAATTCGATCACAGTCCAGCTGAAGAGACAAAGAAATCACATTTGGTGCTGGTTGACTTGCAAGACCCTTCTTTACATGACTTAAAACTGCTCATAAACCAAGCCCTGCATGGGGCCCCTCTGCCCTCTAGCATGTCCATCACACTTCCAGCCAGGACAGACTTGGAAAGAGATTGTGTCTCTTGTTGGACCAGCCAGTCAAGCTTTTAGGAACAGAGCCCTCACGCCCCACTCATCTAATCCACCTCAACACCATGGTCTTGAGCGGGTTTATTTCTCTCACTGTGGATCCACAAGAAGACAAACTTTTGCTACCTGTTCTTAGCCCTCCTTATCAGGGCTTTGATGCCGTTTCATCTCCAAGAACGAAGACGAAGCCCATTGGCCAAAATTAAGGAAAGACGTCTCCAGCAGACTGGCGCTGCCCGAGGGCGGTGCGACACGCAGCACAACTTCTGCCGCCCACTGCGTCGACAGACACGAGCATATCTGAGCAGCTATGACTAATGAGGGGTGCCCTCTTGTTTCCTCTCGAGCATGGCAACGGGAACATTTAGGCACAGTTTTCCTTACAAACCACACGTGGCACAGCCAGGACAAACTCACAGCACAAGGAGTGACCTTTGGAGACCCCGAAAAAGCCTCTCACACCCTACCAGCAGAGCGGGGCGGGTGTTTGCAGAGTCATAGCAGATTTCCAACAGCAGAGGTCAGGGATAGCACAGCCTGTTCCCTGGCACACACAGCCCCTTCCTCAGCTCCGCCACCCACTGCTGCTCCAGGCATCGAGGAAAGACCGAGATGAAAAAGTGACTAATGGGCTCCCAACCCCATCTCCAGGTGCTACAAAATATGTTGCTACGACTGCGAATGGTACAGTGGGACTGAGAGGGTATTCCACTTCCCATTCCACCTTGAGATGCAGCATTTAGCTCAAAAATGATGGTTTATCAATAGCCCTGCAGGGTGGGAAGCACTACAGGGAAGGAAGATTTCGTGCCAGGTGCTGTAGGGGGGTTTCAGTGATGTTGGGGTGCTGTGATAGCACCTGTTGGTTAAACATCACTTGTTAATTTCAGTAATGTGCTGCTTCCTCCCTCACCTGGGTAATTATTGGTGATGTGAAAGCAGACAATGCTGATCTTTGCAATCCTCTGCTCAATGCCTTCCTACGCACCAGACAGTGCTGCCTGCACCTCTGCCCAGGACAGGTGGCCACCCCACCAGCAGCTCCATATATCACAGGTGCCAGCAGCCAGTGCCACCACTCCTTTGGCTCTGGAGAATTGTGTGACAAAACCCACAGGTGGCCCTGGAAAGAGGAGAGGAGCAGATCTGCTCTCTGAATCACCTCTTGTCGGTCAGGCTCATCAGCATCCACTCCCCCTCCAGTGCTACCAGGAAATACCACTAAGCCCTGAAGCAGACTGGCCTTATTACACCTAATGCTTCCTCTGGAATACATTAAAATTGCTGTACCTGAACTACCTACTGGGTTTTTAACTCAAATATCCCTTTTCTAAAAGCGGTCAGTGACAGAGGCTTCAGGGAGAATTAAGGCAATTGGTAGTAAGGTCTCTCCACCCATGGAAATACACTTCCTATCCCTTCCAAAATGTTATTTAAATTACTGTATGCAAATGCTAGAGGAATTAAAACATCAGGTAATTTTTTTTTAACCATCCTACCTCTTGACAACACCCTGTGACAGTGAGATCCACAGTTTAGTCACTCTTTTTGCGGTAACTTATTTTCTCTTATTAGTTCATATTTTCCACTTTTAGCTTTGCTGGAACTATTCCATTTTCTTTCATGAGAAGGGAGAGCAGACACCCCCACCTTCCTCCCACATTATTCCATACACACTTGTCATCTACCGCTCAGTGTTTCCCCCTTTAGCACTCCCTCCTCCTGCCAACCTTGTCCTCATGCCCTGGTCAGCTCCATAACCCTGTTCTGGCCACGGCCTTTACCTCAGCATCCTCTCAACACGAGGGAGGGGAGGGGGGAGATGGTACTTCTCAACCCAATTTGGCTACATGTGGGGCAGGCATCCAGCCTGAGTTCAAAACCAGCACCCCCATAGCTGATGTACTCCCATAAGGAGCCAAGCCCTTCCCTCTGCTTCAGTGCCGGGTGATACAGGGACTGGCATCAGAGTACAGATACTTTCACTCATTCAAACCCTTCCAAGGACACAGGGCCAAGTGAGAGGCTTTAGGGCTACAGCAAGAACAGGAGCCTCTGCTGGGAAAGGAGCAGGGGGGGCTCAGCACTGGCAGAGAAGCCCCCTGTGGGAGAGGTCCCCATTTCTGCCCATACAGCTGCCATCCAAGGTGCAGGAGGTGGCTTTACCATCTGGGACTCATCGGTGTCTCTGCTCTGTGACTTGCGGCCAAGTGACCGGTTGCAGTTCCTGCCACGCTGAGCTGTGTTTCGTTGTGGGCTGGCAGAGAGAGCAAAGACACTGTTCATCACACCATCCTCCCAAACAGAGGGAGCACAGTGCAAACCCACCCTCCCCACAGACCCCCACAGCTCTGAGAGCCGTTTGCACTATGACAGCCACCCACTCACGGGGATAGGAGAGGGCACATTCTATCAGGGAGGCAACCAACAGCAGGACAACTTTGCCCTGTGCTCAGCCCAAGTGTACCACCACCCCAGGGCTCTGCACCCCCATGTCTGCTGGCATCACTTGGTGGAAGAGGGACTGAGGAATTACACCAGCCAAAAGCAGGAAATCTCAGTGTTCCCCAGAAAAGGCTCTGAAAAAGCAGCAGCTGAGTCCTGCTCAGGTCCAGCAGCTATAAAACAAACAGGAGTGCCTGACCAGTGCCCAGAAAGCACATGATACATCAGGCACTACCTCTGAGCCAGGGGATGAGGATGAGCCAGGGCTAACCCACGGGTGCACTGCCAGGAGTCAGGGTTTGTTGGACAAAGCGTCCTGAGAGGGATTCTGAACACAGCAATCACTGGTGCTTAGTACACAAAGTCAAGGCCAAAAAGGAGTAAGGGTTGCATGAGAAACATGCCCCACTATGCCTCTTTCCCATCATCAGCTTAGCCAGTGCAAAGACATGCTGTACTGAGCAGCAAACAGAACAACATGGACTTCTCCATCACAGACAGTGCTGCTTGTGTGCTGCCAAAACACTCCTGCTCCAATAAACCTCCTGACCGTCCCTAGGGAAATACATGTAGGTGGAAGGGGGCAGAAACCAGTGCCAGGGCTTGTAGTATGTAGGGAAGGACAGGTTGCCAACCCAGGTGCTGCTGAACTCACCCTCGGCCCGTTGAGAAGGGACGTCTCTCATTTACATCCTGCCGTGAACCACCACAGTTCTTCTGCAAAAGGGGAAGGGTCACATTCAACAACCACAGAAACAACTTTTATACAACTAGAGAAGTGGCAAAGCTAAAGCAGCTCCTGCCCTCCCCCCCTCCTCCTCCCAGACCCAGAGAATTACAGTGCTGTAATTAGAGAAGCAGGTTTGATATGCTCCAAACCCACCAAATGATGTCATCCGATGGCTTACAGGATTGTGGAGAGTCTGGACCTGTCCTTTATCTCTCATATAGCATCACTGGGAAAGTGAGGGGCTGTTCTTTCAGGTCCAAACATGTCCAGTTTGTATGTTTACACCATCCCACAAATGAGTGAGGCTTTGCAATATAATCTGCATCTCCCCCATCACTCACTGGCTACAGCACCCTAAGCACCCTGACTACCCCTAAGATGACCACAGGCAGTCCCTGGCCACCCAGATCCCACAGACTCTTTCACTGATCTCAATATAGGTTCCAAGCTCCATCTCACCTGGTTTGTCCTCTCTGAAGTGGGCAATCTGTTACGCTGGCCAGTTCCACCAGACTGACCTCCTCTTTGAGCTTCCTTTTTGCTGGAAGAAGGGAAGAGGAGAAAAAAGGTAGTGCTATGGCAGCATGAGTGCCACCAGCACCCAGGGCTGCCCTGTAAGCCAGCATCATGCCGTTAGGCACCACCTCCCCATCCACAGTCCCTGTTCCTGGTGGTCCTGTTCCTAATTCCCACCTCTAAGCCTTCTCCCTTCTCCTCACCATTCCCACTGTATGCTACATCCTGGATCCAGGTGGCTGCTTTCATATCAGGGCTGCTTCTGCATATGCTCTATGGGAGTAGAGAGAGAGCATCTGGAAGGCAAAGTACATGCATGGGAAACTCCTCAGGAGCTGCCCATGCCCAACAGTCCCCTGGGAAAGAGACTGCTCTCTGTCAAACTTGTTTCTCCTCCTCTACTCCACGCTGCTTCTCACCTGCCCCTGGGCCCTTAGCGCTGAAAGGGAAGCAGGAAGAGGGGCAATGGTTGCAGCCCTACTGTCAGAGCATCTCTTGGAGGGCCACTGGGAGTCAGGACTCTCCCAGGCATTGCCCAGATGCAGCTTCACAAGCCAAAGCTGCAGTTTTGCAGCTGGAGGTTTTCCCCCTTTGCTATTGTTGCTCAGAGGAAGCTGTACTCACAACTTGTCGGCACACATGAGACATTTGTTGGTGTGCTGCTTGCCAGAGGCATCCCGGACAGGGTTATTCTCCCTCGTGCAGGACAGTCGTCCACCAGCTTCAAACTGGGAGCGAAACTCACTGCAGTCATCCTGCAGAAGGAGGGCAGCAGTTTAGGGCACCCTGTCCTCCTTGTCTTATTGACCTGACCCTTGGGAACGTGGGGTTCCCTGCCAGGAAAGCATTGAACCATCACAAATGCATCCCGGGAGAGTCTGGGTGGGGGTGAGAGAAGAGGGTGTGCAGCACCAGTCACTTAGCATATAAACAGAGGAGTGAGTCAGAAAAATTCCAGATCCTTCTGCCTGCACAGCACGTGTTGGGGAGTTTTCTAGTATGGTCCAACTAATTATTATTCTCCTCACTGGGCTATCCAAAGCATGCCAGTGATGTGACCAATACGGTGATAAGTCACTCCCTCTTCTCCCAACATCCTTAATACATAGCTACAGCCTTTTCCCAGATAGTAGCTCAGATAATTTTCTTTACAAAGAGAGTAGTGTCCTCCAAATCAGCCACACTTTGGGATCAAAGTCAATATAGAAGAAGCAGTTAAAACATTAAAGTACAATGCAAACATACTTAATAGTCCACAGGCAGAGGCAGGTTGTTTGGAGAGTGGATCATTAATTTGTTCCTTGTTCAAAATTGCTGCACAGAAACTGTGTTAACTTGCCCCTGTTATGTAACATGGATGGAAACATTCGGCCTCCCTAATTTCAACTATTTCACACACTGCAATAGCCAGTTCCAAACAGCAAGTACAGAGGGTAAGTAACTGAATTTCACTTACTCTTTTCTTTTTACAAAAGAAGTTTTAACACTTGCGATTTTCTGCCCTTTTTGTGCACAGGGTTTTTGATAGCTTGCATGAAGGTCCCTAGCAGGTCACTGGCCTCATTCTTTGCTTTGCTCAGAAGTTTATAGCACCTCCTCCTCTCTGCCAGCAGATTTCCCCAGTGTTGTCCCTCATCCCATCCAGAGCATCTCAGCCTCCATCTCCTCAGCTTTCCCATGGCACTAACACAGGCAAACCACTCTGAGTGCAAAACCCCAAGTTTTCCTAGAGCCATACTAGGCATGGGTAGGAGAGGTGATCCGGTGCAGGATGAGCCTGCTCCTGCTGTGCTCAGCAGTCACAGTGCATTACTCCCACCACAAATAAGTACTGCACCCACTTCAGAGGGGCTCCCCAAAAACTTCGCTGTTTCTTCCCCACCACCAGCATGTGCTCACACCCCTAAGCAGTTCAGGCAATGCTTTTGCTCCATGACTAGCCCAGGAAAGCTCTCCCAGCCCCTCTTTTTCTTGTTCCCTGGGACCAGCCCAGCTCAGCAGCCCAATCCTCAGCCCTCAAGACAAATCTGCCTTCCCCAACAGCCTCTCTCAAACGCTCTCCCTTTGAACCAGTATTTCTGGAGCCCTGTTAACTTCTCAACCTCTGCTGCAAAAATCTCACTGAGTCCATCTGAGTTGTGCATTTGCCTTTTTCGTGGCTTGTCACATCCCTGACCCACTAATAAATGCAGAGCTTTCTTATCCTCTGTCACTTTTAACCAATGAGTATGAATTCTTATTAATCACTGACTGTGTGATCTTGCAGTGCCATTATATTTTATCTTGTTTCTATTACTCCAGGCCTCAGTGGTATCCAATTAGTCTTGAGTGATCTGCTGATCCTTTTCTGCTGATACTGCCTCCCAGCTTTACCCCAAGCAAATTTCACTTATACTTCTATTTTTTGGTGCCAAAATCATTAGAAAAACACTAAAACAGGATTATCCCCAAGACTGAAGCTTAAGGGGACCGCACCAGTCCCTACTATAGCAGGAATCAAGAGGTAAGGATTGGAAAGCGACTATTTTCCACCCTTACAGAGCTGTTTTTCCCAGCAAAGCATCAGGGCACAGGGACATGGTGGCTGCAGCATGCCAGGGAAAAGGTGGTGAATGGCAGCTCCATGAGAACAAAGCTTCCAATAAAAAAAGCTAAAACTGAACAACAGGCCTGGAGATAACACAAGGCTAAGCTTTCCTCCCAGAACACAATGATCTCTTAAAATGTGTAGAGTTCAGATTCAGTTTTCCACACATTTTTCTTTTTCACCTAATTAGCACCGTCAGCAGCACTGACATGTCCACCCTCTGATTTAGGACAGTACAGCACAGCTGGTTTCCTACTCTGTTGGGGTTTGCCTGTACCTAGATCCACAGGTCAGTGGGACAGACAATGACATGCAGGCACAAGTTGTTTACTTGAGGGATTCAAGAGCATGAATAATAAATAGGGAGGGAAAGGAAAGTGGATCTCAAAATTAAGTCAGAGGAGACCGAGCAACTGCATAGAATAACATTGCCTTTTGTCTGTCTCGGGTGGAAATCCAATAAAGTTCTATATTGACCTGCCTAATACTTTAATCTCACCTTATCTTTTCCTTGTCTGTTTTTAGATAACTTCCGCTCATTCTCCCTTTTGCTGGAAGAGAAGGAAGATGAGAAAGTGAATACCAGGGTGCTCCAGGGAGGAGAGGTTTCCCCTTCATCAGCCGCAGGAGGGGCAAGTGATTTTTTTTGTTACTCACAACTTCTCTGCACACATGATGCACTTATTGCTGTGCTGCTTCCCAGAGGCATCCCGGACAGGGTCATTTTCCCTGGTGCAGGAAAGTTTCCCTTTCTTGAACAGATCCCGAAACTCCCGACAGTCATCCTGTACACATACCAAAAGCACGGGTTGACACCGATATGCTGACAGAGACGCATCTCCCACAAATCCACAGAGGATTATTCACCCAATGAAATACATTTCAAACACTATTTTATTTCCTTGAGGAGTAACTCAATAGAAAACCATAGCATGCAGCATAAAACAAATAAATCAGTATGTTTAGATGAGCAGATCTGTCTTTTACATCCAGGGTAGCCTTATTTCTATTGCTAATAGAAAAGACATGCAAGAACCTGCCCAAAGGACCTAAGCTGTGCTCTAAGTATAAAATCTACAATTTCAGTGAATTTTAAATGAGAAAGTCAGTTTTCCCATATCTCATGAGAGAACATACTACCAAGAATTTTAAAATTCATGCACAGTAAAAAGATGAAGCTGCAGGCATAAAAAAGTATAATCCTTGCACACCTTACATTCCCAGGTACAGGAGAGTAAGACGTGGGTGTTTTCACCTTCCACTTAACGTGATGGTATGTGTTAATTGAACCCAAGCACTCTATTTCACAAAAGGCTTTTGTAGCAAAACCCACTTAAGCATTTTAGGCTGGCCTTTACTTTCCTCCGAACAGCTTTCCTATAACTTTCAGGGCAGGTCTGCAGCATAAGAAACCCATGGTACACATGAAATCTTTAAGTTCGTTTATGCAGCACTTACAACCTTATCTGCCATGTGATCTGTAATACATTTTTTCCTTCACACTGTGTAGAGGAGATGGTTTGACAACTTATCCCAGCTCTGCAGATGGGGAAGTCAGGCCTAGAAAATTACTTGCCAAAAGCCAGACAGAAAATCTATGGCTTAACAAAGAAATTCAGTGTAGGTCTTTTCCTGATGCTGTAAAACTGTCCTTCTGCCATCAGGACCACACTTTGGCAAGTCAGGTGTTTAAAAAAAGATCTCCCTTAGGACAGCTATGCTTTACAAAGCCTTTAATTTGCCCAGACGCACAAGAGGTAGGAAGCTACCCTGCTTACCAGATGTAAAATATAAATAAATAAATCACCGCAACCAACACTATCTGATGGAAACCAATTCACTCCTACCTAGAATAAAAATCCAAGGCTAAAAAGGTAGCTCCCTCCACATAAAGACCTGCTATCTAGAAAGGCAGCTATGGGTAAAAGAAACCAGCCAGGTGCATCGACAAGATAAACAAGGGACAATTAGAGCCAGCCTGTTCCCACACCCTGCCCTAGTCAGAGCTCACATGCGCCAAACTTGCTATTAATTATTTGCCAGATACCAATGGTGTGCCTTATAAACAGGCAGGTATCCTCCTTGGTGTGTACTCTGGGTCAGGCACAGACTGTATGTGCCATGCCAGTAATTGCCCGATTGGGACGAGATTGCCTGGGAGGAGCCGTGAGGAGTTTTGGTTTCTTTTATGCTCATGGATGGCACAAAGCCTCACACTCCTTCAGACCCTCTTCCCATGGCAGAGCATGTTTGCCCAGTTCTCATTGCAGGTGCATTGCTGGACCCTTTCCCACTGTCCAAGCCAGGATTTCCCACACTGCAGACAAGGAAGCGCACTCGGGATGTGGGTCAGAGGTAGGAGACGCAAAGCCACTGCATCATCCTGCTCCCAGTGCGCCAATAAAACTGGCTTCAGCAGTGATGTTTCACCTCACCTTTCCCAAGGAGTTCACATTCCTGTCCACCTCTCCACCACTCCCTTTGTTTGAGTCTCTTTCCCTGCAAGAAAGGGAGGTGTGAGTGACGGAGCAGCTGCAGTCCTTGGATGCAAAGCCAAGACAGGTGGTGATTAAAGGCCAGTCCTGCCGACCCCACCTCCCCATTGCGCAAGGCAGCAGGATGGACCAGCACTGGGTGTTTAGCACCTCTGCACTGGGGGTGCCATCCTTTCTCCCTGCCTAATATCCAGGTCTCTCATCCTAATAAACACCACCTACAGAAATAAGAAACTAAATCTGTCAGTTTTCACCCTGCATTTGCTCCTCACACCCTGTGGTGAGTCCCCACCATGTGATGAGCTGGAGAGATGGACTGGGTTCACAGGTTTGCTGAAGAGTTACTAACTGGTCTGACTGGCCCAGGACAACACAGAAACTCTTGAGAGTGGGCTCATCACTATAGGAAGAGAGGACAGATGGGCAGGATGGCCACTGGAGCCAGCAGGCAGCCAATACTCACAGCAGCCTTTGGCACATCATGCACTTGTTGAGGTCTCCTTTGCTATTCGGGCTCCTGAAGGGCTCCTTGGTGGTGGGACAGGAAAACTTCCCACTGCGCAGAAGCGACCAAATTTTCCTGCACTCATTCTGAAAAGCACAGAGGAGAACAGTCAGTGGAGGCTACCATCAAGATCCTGAGAACAGTTCATTCATATTTAATCTTTTTTGGGTGTGCTACATGCTCTCAAACAGCACCAGTTTGCTCACACCAGGCCTGGGGCTGCCACACTCCTGCCCATCCCTCACTACACACCACAAGTGGTACAGGCTGTATCGAGAGCCCTGCTCACAGCTCCCAAGGCAGAAAAGACAACTAGAAAGTCCAAAATCCATTGCAAGAATCATTAATCACGTGAAAATGAATACATATTTAAAGAATATATATTTAATTTGCATACAGATGCAAATTGCTACCCGCTGCAGGGAAGGACTCCATGTTATAAAGTCATTCAAGAGCAGAAAATACAGGCCTAGAAGTGCCAGAGGGATGCAAGAGGAATGAACGGACCAGAGTGACTGAAGAGCAATTCAGGTGCAAGACAAGCACAGAAGAGTACAACCCTCCCAGGAAGCAGAGCAGTAACATTATGTGATGCTGCAGCAGCCCTTCGCCTCATCTGCTGGGTAACTGGAATGCAGACTAGGGAGAAGCAATGAACCGTTTAGTTATTTTTGGCTACTCCGTTTTCCGAAAGGATCTTTACCAAGGAGACCAGCTTGCTTGATTAAAACATGAATGGAACTGACTTCTCAGTCATTGAATCAAATTATTTTCTGAGACTCAAAGGACTTGCCTTAATTCTTTTAATTATGAAACTCAGGAATTATCAGAAGCAGGAGTTTCTGATGGATCAGAAGCTATATTATAAAATATTAAAAATATAATTCATGCCATTTCTAACTTCATTTCATGAGATTTCCAGCCCAGAGCTGCTTGAATATGTTCTCAGCATCATGCATCAAACACACACTATCAGCTAGAGCCATTACTGTATTACAACAGTATTGTCTCTAAATATGGAGAGATTCACTGCTTTTTCCACCATTGAAAAAGCACTATGATGCCTAAGTATAGTCCTCCTAAATGACTTTGCTCAGAGCATGCATTAAGCAGTGTAAGTTGGCAAAACAAAAGGAGAATCACAATAGAAAAGGTTGGACTCGCCTTAATCGAAGCTTGGCTGGCAACATCTGTGACAGAAAAACCAACAATGAAACCATACAAAAATCTTTGAAGGGAAATTTTAAAGCAAAAGCATTTAATTAAAATAATGCAGTTTCCTAATCCACCCAAATACCTCTCGATAAAAGCTAATCCAATGCATTATTTTACACTGATAGAAAGGACTGGGCATCAGAGAGTTTCTGGAACATAGCACTTTTTGTTATTCAAATGCAAAAGCACATCCATTTTTTGTGCCTTTGTGCCCTCCTTTACTGTGTTACTTTTGTCAGGCTTAAAATCCAAGGATGGTTCAGTAACTGTTTTCCCATTATTCTACATCCCTGCCTTGGTAGTTGTATCAACCCCACAAAATATTTTTGGCTTTCTTCACCATCACTTAAAACTGGGATATCAGAGCTAGGCCATACCATTGTTGTTTGTCCAAAATGACAAATTCCTTTTCAAGGCCCATTCCATTTGCAATACCTCACACAAATTACTAAATTAATACTGAGTCAGCAGGTGAGTAGCTGATACATATTTCTTTCTACTAAGCCACTTAAAGCTGGTATAATATGTTTCATCCTCTTTTACTTCATCAGTAGCATCGCAGGGAACCATCAAGAAATCCTCCATTATCTCTTTTTCAATGGAAACAGGCAGTAAATTGAAAGACCATTACATCAAACATAACTCCTGCTGAAGTCTCTCTATTGTAGCCAAATTATTGCAGCCATATAAAAATGCATTCCTTAGCAAGTGTTGACAAGAAATTACCATTTTTCTGAATTTACCAAAAATTGTATTACATTTGTGTTCAAAGTTGGGCTTTTTATGCAAAAATTCAGTCTGTTTCGAAATTGGTATTCTTTCACTTAGACAAATGGGGTTTGGGTTGGGTTTTTTTTTCTTAAACTGTTAATTCTATTAAAAATAGATGCTTTTACCTACCAATAAAACTTCACCGTTTTCACACACAAGAGAAAAAGCCATTATCAAGACGTTAAATCAATACATGTAGTACAGCAAAAAAAAAGGGTGGTCTTCTGTTATGCCACTATGCTTTTTAAACAACAAGGGCTCTAGTCCTTTATCCCACTGTTTTTATGGGATCTCCCAGGCTGCGTCCTCTGCCAGTCCCAGATTCAGCACAGAGAACATCAGAAGTTACTAACCTGAGAAGAAGCAGAAAAATGCCAGAGCAAGGACCAACGAGGCACCTTCTATTTTCATGGTGAGGGTGGCAGCTCTTTGCCTGTGTTGACTCTACTAGTGCATTGCTCAATGAAACCCAAAGAAAGGGCTCAGGTCTGATCACATATATATAGATGACCAGATTCTCCGCCTTCGTTATGACATAATCTTCCCAAGAACCATCATTAGCTGAAAAAACCAGTTTGATGACACTACTCTAAATTCTAATGATCTCATTAACACAATTAATTTCCATAAGGATGGGACATATTTGAGTCACTCCCTGCATTTTGTCAAGGTAAGAAAATTATAAATAGATCATTTCAGATCCCCCACACAGCCAGAGGGATTCTTGCCATCTTTAGGGTGGTTCATAGGACAGTGGGTACTCCAGTCAACACACCACTAATACCCTTTCATATCTCAACAAAATAGCTGAAAGGGCTTTATTTTAATAATGTGGCTCCAGAAGAGACAACAGGAAGGCCAGGTCACTCAAACCTCTGGAAAGTCAGTTTGCTTTTATAAAAGCCCCTCAGTATGAACCTAAGGAGTAAGGAAAGGTTGAAAAACATCAAGTTTGAGGCTTTATTGAAATTCTTTAGCCTTGATGCTACAGTTCACACAGTACCTGTGTCAATGGTAAAACCATACTGCCAGATCCTCATCTTTTCCCTGTTGTCTTAAGAAAAAATTACAGTGTTATTAGTGAAAACCTTTCCTCAGCCCAGGTGGGACTTGGCAGACCATATAGAAGCTGCTCTTTGAGGTACTCACAGAGGTGTGTTGTTATTGATGTTAAAGGGTCCAGTGAAGCAGCCCTGCTCAGGTCTCTCCCAAAGATGAGATAAGATGACTGTGCAGGGTTTCTCAGGAGATTCCAGAGAGGAAAATAAAAATGACATCAAAGTTTTGGAATGTGATTTACATGGGAAGAAGCTGTGTGCCTTGTTCTCCAGTGAAAAAGAGAAGAATTTGGAGAGAAAAGCCATTTGCAAGGTTTGAAAGAGGATAAATGAGTCAGTGAAGTAGAGCAGAGTGATGAGGGACTCAAGCACAGGCTGTGGATGTGCAGAGAGGCAGATCAGTACCATCTGAGGAAGAAAACATACTTCTGCATGACATATGTGTTTGGCCAGACAAGCCACCACAGCTCAGTATAAATCCTTGTAATAAACTGCTGCCACACGCTTCTGAGATCAGAACAGTTGTTACTGTTTACAACTGGAGCCAAAGCCAAGCAATTAGACTCCTACTTTAGTGTGTGGTCATCCTTAACATTTCTCCTCAACTCAAAATGAAATCGTGTGCAGGTTCACACAGTGGAGAGTTTGGAACAGAGAAGTAAACTGCCTGAGGTCATACAGATGGTTCACGGCAGATGTGAAGAGCTGTGTGTTGTCCTGAATCATAATTTCTGTATGCATATTTGGGTGTGGAATTAGAGGGGAGGCCAACAGGAAGAGAATAAAACTAAGTTGATACAGCATGTGTCAGTATATCCTTGGGAGAACTGGAAGAGAAAAAGCAAGAAAGTGTATGGTAGTTTAAAAGTGGTTAGAGCTGGGAAATCTATTTGAAGGACAAAAACAAAAGATGTTATTTGTTACTGAAGTGTCTGTCCATGAGTCAGCCATGAGGTGGGAGGGTTTGGGAAGGGGAAATGCATTTTTAAAATGGGTTTTGTTTTTTAAAATTTTCAATCCTCCAAAAGCTCCATTCCTACAGAGAAGTAAAACACCAAAAGCTTTATTCCTACAGACAAGTGAAACAATTCCCTGATTTAAGACAAGCTGGCTGACTGCCCTGTTCCTGAAGGAAGCAGAGTGGGTGCCATATCTGGTCAGACTGGCCAGGTGAGAGCAGCTCCCAACCTGGCAGGGTAGAGAGAGACAAGGAAAAGAAGAGAGAGATCCAGGTCCTGACCCCACACTGGCCCTGTGACCACCCATCTTTCTCCCATATTCCCACTACAGCAGCATCCTGTCCACCAATTATACCCATATCAACATGTGAGAGAAGGTTGGAATGGCCCAAACACACCTTGATACCAAAACCATATTCAGTAACAAAACTCTAAGGGAAAAAAAAAAAAAAAAGAGAAGGATTTCCATCTTAATTACTACTGCATAACTACAACTTCCAAAAAAAACCAGCAATGGTATGAAATGTGAAGTAAAGGGATGGAGAGAACCCAGCAAAGCCATATGGTTTGAAGGATTTGCGTGTGTGTGCTTGAGTTACACAAACCTGAACAGAATAATGAGGGATGACAGCAAGAGTGTATTAAGCATAAACCTTGCCTGACTCACTTGATTGCCTGTATTGACCGATTTACACTATATTGATCAATTTACACTATAAAGTCTCAATCTTGCACTGGAATCCAGAGAGCCCATTAATTTCCATAGCAATTTGTATTGGAGGATTGGATCTGTAAGAGAAATGATCCTGATGCTTTAGCAATGCATTTAGGATAGCATCTTGCTAATCTTAATTTACAAAGTTATGCCAAACAGCTGAAGAGCAATATGCCACCGAGAAAAGCAGCAGAGGGCAAGAAGAGATATTGCAAAGATTCTTTTGTTCATGCCTCAGTTAAAATTTTGGAAAAGTAAACAGCATATAATGATGCTATCCCTGGTAGGACAGCTCTCACTGGGTCTATTTTTCACCACATTCTGCTAGAAAAACAGGAATCAGGATAAAAATAATCATGAAGGAGCAACTATGAAAATGCAGGAGAAAATGGGAGCATAGTATGAAATTTAGGGAAACTCTCATCTGCTGAAAACCCAAGAGACTGTGAGGAGTCCCAGGAACAAAATCCTAAAGCCACCAAGCTGGGCCAGCACTGTGGTGGGCAGGACACAGCCACAGGGGTCATTCACCCCTTCCCTCTCCAGGGACACTGAAGGAGGAGAATGGGGAAGGGAGTCCAATAAGCAGCCAAATGATTCACACCCCAATTAGTGATGTACGTTACACTCCTTTTCCTAAGAAAATTCTCCCCTTTTCTGATGTTCCCACATTTCACTCCTTCACAGCCTGTGCCTGCACAGGAATGTATCTATGGAGAGATAAAAATAATTGAGATGCCTTGTCCACTCAGGAAGTTGTTTTTCTTCCCATTAGTGACATGTTTTGCAGACAGGATCACCTCCTTCCTAAAGGGTTTAGCATCACTTAGGGATATTTTTATCAGGGAAAAACATCTTGGCAGTAAAACTGGTTGGGGGCAGGGGTTGTTTGTTTATTTTGGGGAGGTGGGTTTGCTTTTTTTTTCAGGGGGTGCAGGGGGAGAGGATGGGGTGAGGGTAGGGTGGGTTTGCTTGGGGATTTCTTTGATTGGTTGGGTTTGGGGCGTTTTTTAAACCCTTTGTGCTTTGGTAGCTCTTCATTGTTTGAATGCCAGTTTCCAGCAGGACTTCAGAGACACCTATTTTTAATCAGTTTCTCAGCATTAACACTTTATATTCAGAGCAAACAGCCCCTTGCAGCTCATTTTGGGCTTATCTGCAGCTGCCAAATAAGAAATACCAAGGGCAGGTTATTGTGCTGCTCCACTAACATCAAAGCTAACACAGCCTTTTGAGCAGCATCGGCAGAAGTGCTGCCCACAGGGAAGGTCTGTTCTGCACATCTTGCCTAATGCCTTGGAACCACCTCTGCTGGCAACCACCACATCAAGATGGTTCCCTGTCCAAGATACCTAATTATGCTCCCACCCTGGGCTGCACTCTGCTGCAAGAGCAGTTACAAGTCTCACCCATCTCCTGTGTGCAGCTTGGGAGGTACCTCATCCACACACATCCCATGGAAGAACAAGGTTTATGACACTGGACAAAGCTCTTTGCCCTCATGCCCTCCTGTGACCAAAATCCAGGTGCTGATCAGCCAACAAGCCAGTCAGCCTCAAGCCAATAGAAGCAGGCTTGAGTTTCTGGACTGCAATAGCCACATGCCTCAGAGTTCCCCTGTTTGAACCTTCTGCTGCTGCAGCTCTCAGGTGAGAACTCGAGAGAAACAAGTTTAGGTCACTTGAAATCCCACTGTCGCTAGAGGTACCCACAATCTACAACACAGTCTCTTCCCTTCAGCCAGGACAAGCTCCCTGAGCCCAAAGCAGAGTCTGCCCCAGTGTGAAGTCCTTCCCAAGAGGCTGCTCAATTCCCACTGTGGTGCTGGGTGTGCAACCCATCTGCTGACCCTTCACAACACCTGGCTGCATCCCTGCAAATGCTGCAGTGGAGAGTGTTAACTCCCATCCTGGTGCACTACTCCCTCTCTGGCAACTCACCAAGGAGGATGAATTGCTCGAGTCCAGGAGAGGAATGATGGGAACTTCCCAATTTCATCCACCTCTAAGAATCAGGTGCACAGTGAGTGCTCTACATCCTAGAGCACAGGAAGCATCAGCAAAAATCATTTCAGAAACACGTCTGGAGCACAGCAGTAGTCTTTACTGAAGAATAAAACAGACTCAAAAAACCCCCAGAATTCTGTGTTAAGTGAACTTACTATATCAAAAGGAAAGAAAGGGGATAAACTTAATTTGGAACAATTGATTTGCAAATCTCTGTGCACTAACAGCATTTAAGAACTTTCCCTAAATCCAGCATCTGCTGCAACCTCCTCTGGACCCAGTGCCTCATAAGTTACACTCTTCCCTGTCTCCAGGTTTCCTTTCTTGCCAAAATCCACCATTTTAGTTCTGATCTGAAAGTCACAGAATGTATCTTGGGTTATGGACTGTCTGACACGCCCCTTGTACATCCTCCAGCACAGAAAGCTCCTGGGTCTCCTTGTCACACCTGCAATGCCACGGCAGCAATTCCCAGCCCCCTGTGCTTGAACCAGAGCATGAGCCTCATCTTTGCAACCCTTCCCAGGCCATGAGCCACCATGACATGTAGCTGACTGTCCTGGACAGGCCTTTGCCACTGCTGATGTGGCTTGACAGTGCCAGGGAGGAGGGGGAAATGAATCAGGAAGTGAGCAACAGCAAGAGGTGTAGGTCCAAAAGGCAACTTTGGAAGATCACAATAATAGCATGTAACACATACCATCTTCAAAGGACTAATGAATCCCTACAAGGTTCCCCTATTATTATTTGCATTTCATAGATGAATACATTAAGATGCAGAAGGCTGCATTATCCTCTGGGTCACACCTAATTCAGTCTATTCATCCCTGGTCTTATATTGGAACTCATCCCTGTGGTGCGAGAGATCCTCCCATGAGTCAAAACAACAATGCTATCTCTCGGGCAAGCCTGGTACAGGACTCACTAGTGTGTTTAGGGTCTGATTTGCACAGCACACCAGACTGACTGGTCCTATTGATTTCTCCTGACCTTGAAAACTGATTAACTTATCAATTCTCCTTCCATCAGCCATCAGGCTGAGCAGTACAAGCAGCTCTGGCTTACTGCTGGCTTGATTTTTTTTTTAAACATACTTTTTCCTCTAGATGTGAAATACAAGACAGAAGAACCCTGGGGAGAGATGCATCTGAGTGTGTAACACAACATCCAGTCTCATTCCACCCATCAGTCTCAGTCAGGCTGTGGAAAGGTCCCACCTTCCAGCCAGGAGCTTCCCTGCAGCTCAACAACTTTTGTTCGCAGAAGAATAAAGCTGCCCTGGGAAACAATGCTCGCTGGGAGAGCAAAGCTGCTCCCCAAGCTATAACTGATGCCATGTGGGGCTGGGGATGCTGGAACCAGTCTCTGCATTCAGAAGGAGATCCAGCATCGAAGCAACAAGCTCTCCCTGCTGTCTCTGAGGAAGCAGCCTGCCATTCCTACTGTCAACACTTCCCAGGGCAGTATTTGCTCATTGAAAATTGTGAGACTGGAGATGGCAGGAGTTGGGTTTTGATCTACAAGGCCTCAGTAAATAACATCTGCATCCATAGCAAAGCACCACGACATCCCGTTGGAACTGCCAAGGACTTTCAGCCTCTAAAGGCCACCAAGATCTGTGCTTTGATAGTCCTTACCAGAGCCAGCTGATTTCACCGCTGGTATAACAGTATTTGTACCTTAGATAAGGGTAATCAAAATCTCATCATTCAGGGTGTAAACTGATCGCCTGCAGGGGTTAGAAAGGAATTTTACTTCATGTGTAGCATTGCATAACTGCCTGGATTCACTGTGGGTATTCTCCAGCCTCTGCTGAGCACCAGCTGTGGACCACAGCTAGAAGTAAAGCATGGCACACCGGCTGGAAACCCAGAGTGGTCATGCAAAAAAACAGTCCTATTGTTTGGGAACAAAGTAGAAATTTTTCTGACTCTGGCTTCAACTCACATATGGAAATGAAAGACAATGACTGTCACTGGGCTACTGAAAGCAGAATTTCAAGAGAGGAAGAAAAATCTGTCCTGAGATCATTTTCCTGTGGACGGTAAGGAGAGTGCCAGGAGAGCACAGTGCACAAAGGATTATGCAATAACCTGCCTGCCAGTAAGGACTGAGCCCCTCCATGCCACCCAACAACCCTCACCCCCAACCACCCCCACCTGAACAGCAAGTGACAAGAACATAGTGTTTCTCTCTCTGCAAAATTATTATTTATGTTTTATAGAGCCAAGGCTCTATAGTGCTGGAATCGGCCACAGGGTGTGGTGGCCTAAGTGCCAGTACCCATGGCTGCAGTGACAGCAGGAGGCCAAAAACACACCCCATGTGGGCGTTGGTTGCTCTTAGATTATAGTATCACCCCGCCCCGCTCTCCTAATTGCTCTGTGAAACTGATCTCTGCCCTATCCCATAACCAGCCTGATGCAGGTGCCTTGAGCCAGAGTGTGATCCCCCAAGGCACCAGCGGTTCCTCTGCAAGAGCCCACAGGAAGATTAGATCCCAATTTTCCTTGCTATGTAGAAAGTAACTGAGAATAAGGCATTTCTGTGCATGCACATGATAGAAAGCCAGTGTCATTGCTAGAGGCATCTTCTGCCATGGATTGCAACTGGAACTGCAACTCAATGGGGATAGTTTCCAAAGAAAACCATCAACTTTTCGCACACACACCACCACCAACAACAAAAAACACCACCAACTACAACCTAAAGTAAATACATTTTCATGAAAACTATGGATTTTCCATAAATTTGACTTTCCAATACCTACAGTGGTGCTACAAGAAAGCTGGAGAAGGACTTTTTACAAGGGCATACAGTGACAGAACAAAGGAGAAGTGACTTTAAACTGAAAGAGCTTAGGTTAGATATTAGGAAGAAATTGTTCACTGTGAGAGTGGCAGGACACTGGCACAGGTTGCCTGGAGAAGTTGTGGCTGCCCCATCCTTTAAGTGTTCAAGGCCAGGTTGGATGGGGCTCAGAACAACCTGGTGTAGGGGAAGGTGTCCCTGCCCACAGCAGGGAGGTGGAACTGGATGATCTTTAAGGTTCCTTCCAACTCAAACCATTCCATGATTTTGTGGTCTTCTGTTTCTCCTTCCATATCCCCCGAATTTAGGGGAGAGCATACAAGTGATATGAATATTTGCATTTGATCAAACCCCCCTATTTTTAAATTGAAAGCTGCAGAATATCTTCAAGGTACCCATCACTATTCAGTCACTGTACTACCTTCCCCCAGTATGCTGGTGATGTGGCAGTACCTAGGAAAGAGGAGACTTGTCCTTTTATGTGAGATGTAAAAAGGTTTAAACACATTTCTTTGTGAAATGGAGGCACACTGCCAAACAGCGTCATTACATTCAATAGCATCATTCTGGTTGCTGAAAGAATAGTTCAGCCTTAAAGATAATGGCACAGCCCTTGATGCTGCAGAGAGGAATCACCAGAAATGCACTGGGATGTTGAGGAATCACTTCAGGTCTAACACACTTAAAGCACTTCAATTTAGTCCTCACTCACACACCAAAGCCCAAGTCTCATGCATTCAATATGTAACCCTGGAGTCTGCTCCTCTGCGCTGTGGTCAAGTACTCCAGAGTACGTGTCTGCAAACACTAAACTCCTTGCAAGTTTGTACCTGATTTTCAGCTAATACACTCACTACTGACCTAATACTCCCTGTGCTTTGGTGGGAGTGCTTGCCAGGCCCTTTCTGGCAGCAGCACTAGGACACCATGACAGATTCCAGCTTGCATGGTTTCTCCTGCACACGAACATGACACTCATGACACAGAACTGTTATCCCTGAAGCAGGAATGTGCTCACCATGGGAAGTCCTGAGGCTTGCCTTCTTACATTTAATTACCTGTGGCTTTTGGCTTGCATTTAAAAACAATTTCACAAAACACACTTGCCTGTGCATATACATCCAACTCAATAAGCATCCCATTGCACCTGGATCAGCAGGAAAATGGTGGAGGAGATCAGCTAACAAATGCCTGATAACTACAGTGGGAATCAATATGTCCACCAGCAATAACCGATTAGGAAATTAGTTACCAGGAGTGACATGTGCCAGACAACAGCATCCCAGACCTGAAACAAGGCCAGTGAAAGACCTGAATCAGTGCTATTTCAGCTTTTTTAAAGAATATCTAGATCATTGTCCAGCCCTTTTCATCACCAGTTAGTGCCTGGCAGAAGGGTAAAACCTCAAATACACAGCAGAGTAGCCCAGCTCCTGTTAATGTGTACCTTGTCCCAAAACATCTGATGTTTTGGCTGAAAACACACCGGGTGTTTGCCCATGATGGTACAAAAACCACAAAATAGTCCTTCCTGGTGGACCAAGATCTGTGGTTCCTTATAGGGCTAGGATTGCATTCACCCTGTGTTTCCCAGCTGAAAACAAAGCCATAATCCAACATCTGGCTGCAGGAACAGAGCCTTCTGAATAGGATTTAGTAAATTTGCATAAAGCTTATATTTGCAACTCTTACAGGAGCTGATTATGAAGCTGAGAATGCAACACTCCAGCTGTTGCATGTGAGCACATCTGTACAAGTGTGAGCACACTTCAGGATGTGAACCAAAAAATATCTCCCCTTTGCAGCACTGAAACAGAGAGCCCAGTGACAGACAGAGCCCTGGGTCTGGGGAGCAGGGACTGAGCTGCTGCCTCAGGAATACCCCTTTCATTTCCTTATAGCAAGGTAGGTCTTTTGCATTTGCAGATCCCTTTTCCTTTCTGAATCTGTTGCATGAACACTTGATTCTGGTGGTTACCTCTCCCACCATCCAGCTGCATTCACTGCAGAGGTTCATCCTTCCGTGAGTTCCTGCCTGTCCAGGTCTGACCTCCCTTCACTGGCTCAGGACTGGATGCAGCAAACAACTACCAGTGCCCAAATGCTGTTTTCGCCTTGCATTCATTGTGTACGTGTCTGGTCCATGGGCTGTTGGCTGGTGTGCTGACTTGAGGAGACACTTTGCCCTGTCAAGCATAGTTGGAGATGCCATGTAGCCTGCTTCCAAGGATATAGATACACCCATGATTCATTCTAGCATTAGCACTGCACTGCCACCATGGAGCACAGAAGTGGAAAGGACCTCCTGGGTCATCAAGTTCATCTCCCTGTCATCACTAGTAACCACATCACTAGATCAATTAGGACCTGTTTGATTGGCCTATCACAGCTAATGGGCTCCTCCATCTGGCAGAGCAATAACAGGATCCAAGGGCTGGGAGCCACAACAAGGTGATGCCAGGCTGGAATCAAGGGGTGACCATTTAACGGTGCTTGGGTCCATTCAGGGAAAGAGCAGTCCAGGACATTCCATGTCACCCACAAGTTTTCAGACTAGCCTGAATATTGTGCCAAGATTATTTTATCCAGTGGCTTTCTGCCCCAAACCCATGAGTCTGGGAATTTCCAGACAGCTGCTGCATGGTTTGTGAGAAGTAGAGAAGAAAAGCAGTTATACAAGAATACACTTACTGAAGTTTGGCTGAGGTTTTGGTGGGGGTTTTTTGTGGGTTTTGTTGGTGTTGTTTTTTGGGATTTTAAGGAATTATGCCTTCCCTGAGAAACGCCCAAAGGAAAAAACAAGCTGAAAGATGAGGTTCAAAAAAAAAAAATAAAAAAAAGAAAATCAATGCTCTGAGCAAAACAAGAACTAATTCTTAAGCATCCTCTGGCTGCAGCTAACTGGTTTAAATCCCACCCTAAATGCTATGCCCATCACCAGGTTTACAAAAGCACACAGTTAAATGGAATTTATTGTTTGTTTTCATAATAATGGAAAAATACCATATCTATATGCCTTAGGCTTTTTCCCCACATGTTTTTGAAGATGCCCTCCTAGAGATTAGACTGACATCTAAGATAATTAACATATCTTCAGGCTAGAGATTTAATTAATAGCAAACAAATATGTCTTCCATATTTACTAAAAAGCCTAAACAATCTCTATTCTAATATTTTCTCCTAACTGAACATGTATACACTGCACCATGATTATAGTGGTGCTAGGATTCACTTTCTGTTCACTATCAATTCCAGAAAAAAAATTAAAAAAAAAAAAAAAAAAGAAAAGTGGGGGGGATTTAAAATTTCAGGCAAAATAAGATGTTTTCCTTCATTCTTGAGATTTTCTATACTCCGCATTTCACGTAAAACCAAAATATCTCACTTAAATGATGCAAATCACTGCAACGACTGCAAATCATTGCAACATCCCAGACACATACAAAAATAAACATTTTCATTCCATGGAGCTATGTTTCAGGCTTGTGTGGGATGCTTAGACTATGTAATTTAGTGGAATTACCCAGGATTGACAGCACATTCTATACAAGGGATCCTGAATTCATGGCAAGAATCTGATTAAGAGGATTTTGAATCCCTAAATGACAGGACATGAATTCACCTTGCCACTGAGCAATAAGATAAGCAGTTAAGTTCTGCTCAGGAGTGGAAGACAACCCTATCATTTCTTGGAGAATAATTGTAGGATCTCTCAAAAAGGAACACACTTGAAAAGGTGCAAAAATCCTATAAAAAGAAACAAGTCTAAGCATTTACACCTGACTACGGCACATTTCAAGGGAATAACTTACTCAGTCTGTACCTGTTTAGTGGACATCCAAAGGCCTTTTCTAGATGAAGAACTCATGGTTTGGTCTCCATAGTCACCACCAACGCAGGATGGAGAGAATAATCTTGTAGGCAATATTCAGCTAAAGACCAAGACCAACTCAGTAACATGCTCAGAAATGCTTCCCCAAGTGCCCTAAAATTAAGTCCAGAGTCACCCCAAGGTACAGAGTGTAGTACCTTGAGGACAGGCTTGAATAGGTAGAGCCTATACAGTAAAGCTATAAGTATTAAAGCAAATGAAAATGGATCAAGGCTACTGGCACAAAAAGAAGGTCCTTTAAACTAAATATTGTAGGAAAGCCAACAGTTTGACAAGACATGTGGCTTGGGAAAAGGCAGTCTCCAGTGGAGATATCATGAAGATTTTGTATCCTTCAAGAAAAGGATAGGAGAGAAGCCAAAAACAGTCAGGGAAGAAACAGCAGGCTGCACCCCAGCAGGCATCACTCCCAGGCCTGCGGAGAGACAACAGGACAGGACACAATGTATTCATTTCTATCCAAGCAAGGCTAAAAAGCCGGGTGAGTGAACCCATACTTGATTTCAGTACCTTGATTTCAGATGGCTGTTAACATAACCAGCACCTCAGAAACCTGGGGAAGGGGGGAAGAAAGCAGCGGAACATGGTAATTAGTGGAAACAAATCAAACAGGAATGAGAGCAGGCTGTGCAGGTGGAGAAGCTGAGCATCAAAGGAGCCGGACATTAAGGCACATGTTCCCTCCTGACAGTGATCCCACCTGTACAGGGAGATGGACATCTTCTGTTTACGCTTGTCTCTGCTTATAGCCATCACACCCTCACTCGTCTCACTGAAGGCTTTGCAGTTGTTGCCCTGTTCTGGGTGGGTGGACCATGGAATAACTAACACTATTATGTCTGGGCATGGGACTGCAGTCCTAGGGATTCTGTGGAACTTGTTGATATAGTTAACTTGGCTGTGCCTTTTGATAAGCTCTCCTTAATGTGTGCTCCCTCCAGCAGTAATTTATGACCTCTGACACAAGAGCCTCTTCATCAGCACATCCTGAGCATCACCCAGGAACAGTGGATTTGATTTCAAGTATATTGCCAGGGGCTCTTTGCACCTTAAAACTGACAGTCTTGAGGGCAGCCTTGCAAACCTGCTACTGTAAGTTTAACTTGATGAGGGAACTGCCTAAACACACACATGCTTGTTCAAAGAAAATTAAAAACAAAAAGCCAGTAAGGAAAAACACACCCAGGAGGTGGGAAGACCATTTGAAGAAGTCATTAGAGTAAAAGTGTATTGCTTAAGGGAAAAATTCAGAATAAAATCTAGTATGCTTAAAGCGAGACAATTAACATTAAAATGGGACTAAGGAGAAGCACTGTCCAAATAAGAAAAACGTGAAAACAAAGACTAAAATGTAAAATCTGCAGCTGCACCAAAATACACCAAAGACAGGGAAGAGTTTTCCAAATCACAGGCACTAATAACAAAACACATTGATGAGTCCTTGATCACAGGGCTAAGGGAGGCTCCAAGTAAGATAACACCATTGTAGAAAAGCTAAATTAACTCTTATTCACAATAAACTGATCAATCTTGGTAACACAGAGCAACAGTCAGGGATTAAATCCCCCCCAGCAGAACTGAGGTGCTCAAATATGGAGTGACCCAGCTCAAGCTCCATACTGCACTTTGGGGGAAAGGGAGGAAAAATTATATGAACAGAGTAATGAAGCACACAGAGAGAAGTGACAGACTGTGCAAGACTCACCACAGGTTTTGGGAAGGCAAGTCCTGCCTTAGCAGTCCATCTGAATCCCCCAAAGTGTGGGCAGGCAATGGCACTGCTTGACATGAACTTCTGTTTCTAATGAACCAGTTTCAAGAATGTAAGGTGCCATAAAATGAAGGAGCAGTTTCTTTGAGTTAAAAATGGAAACAGTAATAAGAGGTCAGCTCTCCCAGTGTAGGTGAGACCCAACAGGCATCTCTGTAGCTCAGCTTTTTATAAATTACTCTGAAAAGGCAATTAGCAAAGGGACAAATGGAACGATTCAAGAGAGTTCAAAGCTTCAAGTCAACTGAGAGAAAAGCACAAGTCACTCAGGAAACAGTGTCTGGGCAAGAAAGCAGCAGACAAATTTCAATGTTGAAAAACACTAGGGAGAAAAGCTTGCTATGCTCTACCTGCACATTTCAGCTCCACATTAGCCATAGTTGCCAGGGGGTGTATGAAGGAGTTCTGTGGCTAAGGTCACAAATAAATGTCACTTCATTGTTGAGCAGCAATCAGAAAGGTTTAGCACCTGATAGGAACTGTTAGGAAACAGAGAGAGTGTAAAACAAATTATTTCTATCCTGCTGCCATGACTGCTGGGTCTGCTCAGTTGCATCATTCTGCACAGTTTTGGCACTGTGGCCTTTCTCATCATCGTCACAACAGGGATGTAGGGAGCTAGAATAGGCACAGAGAGCCCCTCTCCTGACCACAGAGAGGAGCAGAAATGGGAAAGGCTTTTGTCTCAACTCACAGCAACTCTTGTGGCAGAAAACAGGCTACAGAGGGGGTATGGTCATGAGAGTCCACAAAATCAGGAGGAACCCAGAGAAAATAAAGAGTAGCCATTGTTCAGGATTACTCATAGCAGTAGAATTAAGGCATACTCAATAAATTATCATATAGTAGGTTTAAACAAACAAAGGGAAGTTTTTTTTCCCCTCCCCATACGATGTAATTGCACTGTGGAACTCATCGCCCCGGGATGTTGTGGATGCCAAACACATCAAGAGAGTCAAAAGTCAATTAAAGAAATTCATGGACTGGTCCATCAGTGGCTATTAAACATGATGATGGAGATGCAGCCTCTGGCTTTATCACAGGAAGATTTACTTTGTGATTGCCCTGTTTGTTCCCCTCAGCCAACCATGATCAGATCCAGAACCCAGGTACAGGAGTTATTCCAAGCTGTTCACATCAAATCGTAGCCTCCACCATTCTCAGGTCCCACCACATGCCAGCTCTGGTCTAGAAATCTGGACTGCCTCTTTGGCCCTGTCCTGAAGTGACACTAAATCTCTTAAACACAGGGTGGATTGCCAATGTCTTAGGCTAAAATTTTGGGCTTTAAACCTCAGGAGATTCCTAGGACATGAAATCCAAAATCACACCCAGATGTCAGTCCTTTGTTTGGATGTCGTGATTTATACTGTGAGTGACACTTCCTCTTCTGTCTCCCTAACAATGACAAAACAAAGAGCTATAAACAAAACCTCGCTCCAGATGTTCTTTTGCCCTCATTAGCGACCAGCTTGGCTAATACTATTTCATCAGCCCTTTGTTTCAGGGTGGTAAGCCAACATCAGCAACTCAAGGACACTTTGATGGGCTCCCCCCACTTGGGATGCGACAAATTCCCAGGACACTCCTGCCCAATACTCACTACAATAACAAGCACAGGGCTGGATTACTGCCCTCGACAATGTTTGGTACGTGGAAAAACTTGTGCTTGCTAATTACCACGATTGCTCCATAAAAATCCCCCTCAGGCAGCCACGTGCAATCCTGGTGAGCTGCAACCCTGCCCTCAGCAGCAGCCCAGGTGGAGATGGAGTTTCCTCTTTGAAGAGCCTCCCCAGCATCAGAGGTGTCCCACCCACTCACCAGATCTATTCCTAGACATATCAGCTTCTATTTATTTTCCCCACTGACTCTTACACTGGTGCAAAGAGACAATGTTGAGAGTCAGTCAGACCAGACACATAAGTAGGCTACAAAACAAAGATTTTTCCTCTTCCTTTGAAGCCTACTATCCATTATTTTTGATAAGAGGTATAGCAGATTTATTTCCCTGGTTTGAGCATTCCTAAGCCTCTTTACTAAACCTGGCAGCAAGAACCTCAAAGCAGATGCCAAACCCTGCAATCTTTTTATGTGTGGTAGAAATAATCCCTTTTCCCAGTGCCTGGGAGAGCTGAACCCTGACTTCCACACAAGCTGCTGATGGACCAGCACTCAGGAGGCAAAGCAGAGCCAGCAACAAGGTCTCTTCTCCCCAGAGACCTTCTCTCTGCAGCCAATCAACAACCACACACTTTGCTTTTGTCTGGGCTCCAACTACACTCTTGGGCCAAGGTTGACAAGAGATACACAAATCTGACCATAAAGCCCATCACATCTCCCTGTGCAAGGTCTCTACAGGGAAATGTGGGCAGTTTCCTCCTAACAAAGGATCCTTCCTCCTCCTTCTCCTGTAATTTCACTTCTACCTTTAGATGCTTTGTGAATTGAAACATGGAGCTCAAAGAAACCTTTGTAGCAGGGCAATCCAGCTTCCAAAGCCACCTCCGCTCCCAGATAAACACGGGCCGAGCTAACAAGGTCCTTCTGGCTGGCTGGCTGCCTTGGACTGATGAAGTCTAAGTACATGAGTCACAACACCAAATCCCAAAGCCAAATCCCCAGTACCAAGGTAAATGCAGACATTTTGAACCAGATCAAGCTCCAAAAGCAGAGGTAAGCTAATCATAAAAGGAATAAATCAAGGGGAAATACTTGGCACTTCATTTTTTGGCAGGGAGGGGCTAAACAACTTTTACTTTGGAGGAATAAGGAGTGAAAGAGAGAAGATTCACTTTCACTCCACTCCCAGGATGCCCAAGGACTTTCACATCCCTGCACAGAGAACAGCTGCTGTATGTCTTTACATCTCACAATGATAGATTCCTCATTTAAAAATAAATCAGTGCAGCCTGGGATGGATGCCAACACATTTCCCCCAGTTTTCCCACATCCTACATTTTAAAGGCAGCTGATGAGCTCCATCCTTTCTGAGCCCTCATCCTTCCTTTAATAACTCCCCATGTTCCCATTAAAACCAGTGCATTGCCCTCCTCACCCTTAAATTTCCCCAGAGCTGTAGCTCCCTGGTTTGGCTGCTGTTGTTCAGTTTTGCATCACATTGTGTAACTGCTTCAACAGCACTAACAGGCTTTTGGTAACTTTTCTCCCCACACAGCACCACTGAACCCTGTGTGTACCAGGTCTAAAAAACCACCTCTACTGGGTTTATCCATCTTCAAAATTACTGCCACATCAATCACTTGTGAAAGTGTCCTAAAGTTAAAATCAATAGTTTAGGGGCAGTTGGAATCGTCACTTATTCTTCGCATATTGATCTTGACCTTCAGGTTGATATTGTTCCCTAAAATTTAAAGAAAGGGACCCAAGTGTGCAAACAGGGTGCCCAAGCACACCATGTTGTGCAACACAGAGACTATCAGATGTGGGATCTCATTACACCCTCTGCCTCCCACTCCGGTTGTGTTCCCTTGTTACCTCTTATTTCAAATTAGACTGAAAGCTCGTCATGCCAGCGGCAGTGGCTCCCTGTGGCACCACTGCAGCAAACAGGATTAATAAGCAAGACTAAAGACAGCTCTGGAAAGCTAGGAAAAAAGCCAAAGAGATGTTGGAAGGTCTGTGCCCCTGCCCTGAATAAGGAACTCTCAAGATGCTTGAATAGCTTCAGGACATCCATGAACTTGACTTCTCTATCATGAGTTTCATTTTTCACTTCTAGCCTCAGCACTTCACAAATTAGGTGAACCTAAGTGAAAAGATTCTTTGCATGGTCTTGAGATTTTTTTTTTATGTTCTGTTTCATCAGCATAGCTCAAATATTTAACTAGTCCATTCAAACTGGGTCATTTGTGTTGTAGACAACAGGGCACACTCAGCAAGCAGGGGATAAGGATTTTAGTGGCAAGAAAACAATCAGACTACAGGCTGCTCTGTCCTAGTCCAGGATCTCACACCCTCCAAAGCTCATTGTTCTGTCATTGCTTTACTCCCCTGACTTCTGTTTTAGGACCCACCTTTGGAATTAAACTATCCCTCCCACAATAACAGCTGGCCGGGGAGGTGCTCTCTGATCATCTTCCCACCTAACTGCACACAGAGCCCCCCTTCCATTAGGTCACACAAAGATGTGCCATTTAGGCATCTGGCCATCAATTTCCAGGGGCTTTACACCAACTGAACCACTTTTCCCATTGCCTGAATATTCTGACCTGGGAGCACTGTCTGTTGTTTGTCAGGTGGGATAAAGAGAAAGAAGGGATTTGCCACTGGCCACAAAGAAGCCAGTGCTTAAGACAAGAAGCTCTTACCTTCCCTGCAGGTGAGGCTGGTGTTCAGTTCACTGTCTCCCATCATCTCTCCACACTCATCTGCTGAGGTCTATGGTAACAGCACTGAGGTTTGGGAGAGCTCACGTTGCACAGCCATTTCACTAGACACAATTGCTGTAAAAAAAGCTTTCAGTGATAGAAATCCCTAGGCCAAAGTATAATTCTAATAGTTGAGGTTCATAACAGCAGTTCAGATGTCACCACTTCTCAGGAGGCCTTAGTTCCTTTCTCCCCCTGCCCACCCTCTCTAAGAGCATCATCTCTGCAAGTCCACATCTCCCAGAACTAGCACATTATCACTGGATTTTCCTTCTACAGGACCTTCTGACACCAAAAATAAAGCCCAAGCAGTGGTTCTGGTGATTTTTTTTTCTAAGTAGGCATAGGGGGACTGCCCTAATAGCAGCATATCCTTGGACAGTAGTGCTGTCTCTGATACCATGAACCTCCAGAGAAAATGGCTCTGGGGATTACAGAGGGAACATTCAATGCCCAAATCAGCACACTCACTCACAGAAGACAAACAGCACTGGAAAGCAAAGTTGTCATTCCATGAGAAATCCTCATTTCCAAACGATTCATTTTGCTTTTAATCATCCTCCATACAACTGGTGCTCAGGACAAGAGGACTTGAAGGCAAAATTTAACCTCCCCATCTTACTCTTTGCTTGCAGCTGTAATTACAAAAACCCACAAATGAGACCATCATATTTGCAAGCCATTTAACTTGGCATGACAGTTTTCCTGCTGGGAGGAAAGCTTCCTTGGGATGGGTGGGGTAGGGCTGTCCAGGAACAAAACCCTTTTCTACAGAAAAGGAGGAAGAAGATAGTTATGCCCTGCCTTGTCCTAGAGTTTGGGAGTGAAGGCACTTATGGCAACAGCAAACAAGTGCTCAGCAGCACTTTAGTGATGTGGTTTAAGCAGAAGAAAAAAACAAACCTTTTTTGAGCATGGAGCTAAGCAAGCCCCAGGCAGTAATGGGTACATGACGAATAATAAACCCATCTGAAGCAAGATGCGTGAGTCAACCCAGATGAAGAGTTCCTTATAGTTCCTCCCTCCCCCCGCCTTTGGCTGTTCCTTGGAAAACCCATATGCGTTATAAGGGTGCCCACAAAACAAACATTTGGCTGCTTTCTTGAAGAAACCTTGGAGAGCCAAAAACTGGCTGTGTGGGCTGAGTACTCATCAGGGTACAGTAACCAAAGCAAAAAGAAACCTCCTCAGGGGCTGTTAGAGCATTTGGGATGGGGGAAACGGAGCAGAAATCTTTGTAGAAAAGCTATTTACATCTGTTTGACCCTCGTAAAACAGGTCCCCAAGCTCTCCCTCACTTGGAGGGATTTGGATGACAGGCTGCAGCAGCAGTTTGATCCTTCCCAGGGGAAAGGAGTGGGGCAGAGCAGCCACGGGTAACCGCCAAGCACACACATCCTCTGTCACAGGCAGAGCGGTCCCATCTGCTCTGCCAGGCAGGAAGGGGACCACAGGAGGCACCCTGCAGGGACCAGGGTGCTGCCTGCAGTGCTGCCTCTTGGCTCACAGTCGCAGGAGAAGCCAATGAAAGTGAAAGATACCTGAACCCTCCTCCAGACTCCACCTTGCCCCCCCCAGCCTTCTCTGACAGGCTGCTCCTCCCTAGGAGGCTATTCATCCTCTCCCACTCAAATCCCTTGATCTGCTTGCCAGGCCGCTACAGGAAGGTCTGTCTGCCCACATACTGCCAGTTACCACAGGGTTGCAGCTCAGCTCTGGGCTACTACAAGGCTAGGTGGCTTCAGGTCTGGTCTTCCCTTGCTTTTTTCCAAATTCCTGTTGGAGGTCTACAAGTTCACCCATCCCAATACCACATGCTGGCCCCAGACCTTGAGAAAGCCAATCCCATGTACTAAGATTAAGAGTCCAAGACTTTTGCTGAAACTAGTGTAGATGCACACAAGTGACCAACCCAGCTCCTGCTGCTGGTCTGGAGCCAGGCTCACACACAGCTCACTGCCCCAGTCTGCCTCCACGTTTGCTACCACCACAACCTTCCTCACCCAGAGGCCAGCACCATCTCCAGGTCTCCCTGCATCGCAAGTGGCACAAAGCCAGGAGGATTGTGGAGGTGGTCTGCTTGCCAGGGGCCACGGACAGCAGAGAAATGGGATGAGAGACCTGACTTGCACAGTCCTACATCCAGCATTCCCCAGCAACTTTGTTCCAATGGGAAGTAGACCACAAGAGGTGGTAGATGAATGCTGACGCATCTATACATGCTCTGTCTTTCCAGAAGGAAAGCTTCAAGTCTGGTCTCATTCAGGGCAGTGCTGGGTGTGCCAACCAGCTTGGCTGCTGGCTCTGTCCCTGCTCATCCTGCAGGACAAAGCCTTTCCCTGTCCACTACTCCAGGAAGAGAGGAAATTGGTTTAAACTCCCTCTTATTCCACTGTGGATGTCCTGCAGTACATGTGCTATACAAAGGGCCTTTCCTAAGGGCTGGCACACAGACCCCAGGACTGCTCTGCCCCAAACCCAGAGCACTGGCTACTCCATGGAATCGCCCTGTTCCCTGGGGATGGACCATCCCATTGTGGCTGGGAATCCTCAGCAGGCTCATCCTCTGTCAGGCACTCAGCACCATGAGCAGCCAAGTGAACATTGCCTCCTCCTCCTTCAGCCTGTTGAGCAACCACCAGTGGGTGGACACACACCCAGGCTAAACACAGCTCGAGTACTGCCACCCCCACTTGCCATGGCTTATACCCAGGTCACCAAACACATTCTTGCTTTGGGTGCGCTGGTTCTCATGCTCCTCCCCGGGAGGGAGCCCGTGTTACTCAATCCCACTCTACCTCTGGTTTCCCCTGCACTGAACCCGGAACCAGATTTCACTCATCACAAAACATGCTGGCCCTTCTTACCACACAGCTCTGTCCCAAGGACTGGGAGGACACAGTGCTGCCATCACTGCAGCCAGAGCTGTACCTTGCCACTTGGGCTGCAGCATGACAGCCCATTCCTGAGAGCAGGGGTGCAGGGTGGCCCATGACTTAATAGGGAGGGAAAGGTCTCACTGCTGCAACTGCCATTGTCCCTAATCCCTGTGTTTGACACAGGTCAGTCTGACACCTGAAGGACGGGAGGTTAAAGCTCACAGTGCCTCCTTAGCACAACCTTTACCTCCACATGACACACTGAGCTTTTGCAATCCTGGTTAGTACCAATCTGCCCTATTTCAACTTCAAAGCACTTCACGAACATTAACCAGTTAATCCTCTCACCACCCTACAAGGGAGGCAAGCATCTTTTTTTTTTATCCATCTCCCCAACAGTGAGAAGGACAGAGTTAAGCGCCTCTCCTAAGGCCATCCCTCACTGATTCCCAGCTGTCTGCACTTGCCTCCCAGCCCCAGGCTTGGGCCACCAGAGGAAGGGACAGGTACACAGAGGAAATGCTGCAGGAATCATAGCAACTAAACTAAGCAACTTTGTTTTTCTCCATGCCTTCATATGACTTGGCTTCTTGAGCACTTTCTGCTTATCAGTCAAGGACCTGGAAGAAAAATGATCTGAGACAAGTGAGACAGAGCAGGCCACCAACAGAGCAACAAGGACCAGCTGGAGAGCCAGGGGCACACACACAATAAGTGTTTTTAACAAGCCAGGAAAAGCCTGCATCTTGCAATAAAAGAGCTCAGCAGGAATGGTACCAGAGTAAGGGGACAAACTTTGATGTGACCACAGCTAGACAGACAGTCAAAACACGACACGAGCTACTGGCAGTGCTTAAAACTGGTGTAGAACATCCCAGCTCATTCTACACTTGAAGTCACACTTATTTCCTCCAGCTCAGTTTAGGGAACCCCATAAACCTCTGAGGCATTACTAAGGGCAGGGACCTGGAAAGGGAGCTGATCTTCAACTGTGAAAGTGCAGAAAGTCAGCATGTGTCACACCAGCAAGGTGGCAGCTCACTTAGAGTGGGACACATTACTGGGACTGGTGTTCTCCCTTAGCCATGCTCTTCATCAATCAGGACTCACTCAAACACTGCCAGCAAGGAGTACAGCACCCACATTCACCAGGTGCCTCCAAGGTATAACCAGCCAAAAAAAAAGTCATTTCAAGTGACAAAATGCTTTATTTGTTGAAGACACGGAATGCACTCCTCTCTTCCTCAGCAGACAGTGGGCAGAACTCCCATGCAAGGGCAACCAGGTGTGCTGAGGAGGAGGGAAGGAAACACTCTGGTCCATAACAGCCCCAAGACAGGGAGCTATGGAGAGGGAAAGTGGGGCACACACATGCACAAGGAGGGGTTGCACACCAGAGCCCATCATTGGGGATGGCTGCGTTTATTATAACCTTTTCAGGAAGGTTACTACTCACTCAGGAGAAGGGACTGCCTGAGCCACAGGAGTGCTCCCACTCTTCCCGTGACTCCGTGGGATGGGCCAGGCAGGGCTGGGATGTTGCTACCAGCTCCCTTTCACTTCAGCAGCAATTTCTGTTCCCAGGGTTCCTCAGAGCATGTGAGTGAAAGTCTCTCCGCTTTTGCAATACCACTGACCCAGAGTGGGACTCCTGTTCCTCCTCCGCTGCTCCAGTGGCAGGAAAAACCCACAATTGCAGGGCTTACAAGGAAGCACTGGTTCATTTTTCTCATCATTTCCAATGACTGTGGCTCAGCTCTAGCCGCTGACAATTATTCATTACCACTCACCCCAAGGTCCCAAATTGCTCACTAAATCTTGTGAAGATGTAGGGATCCCAAAGCCTTTTGGATGGAGAGGGGCAGCCTTTAAACAATGCTCTGCAATGTTAGATCAATACTGGAAAGAGCTGAAATCAGTCCAGCGTCTTGCTGAAGCAGCAGGAGAATTTCAGGCAGATGAAATGCAATTCTCTAACTGCAGTTATTAGAGGCAGTGGGGGTAGAAGCCTTACTTCTATTCTAGATACAGCACCATCCCAAGGGAAGGCTTTTCTTAGCATCAAGAATCACTATGTACTGTTTTAAACAGGTATTCAGAACATGCCTTAAATTTATTGCTAAGCACAGATCTCAAGTCACAGTAGCACCTTAAAGAGCCAGATTTGCCCACCTACACAGGGGGTGTCACATCTGCACCTACAATGTGGATGCAAATGGGCCCCAGAGAGGGGAAGCAGAGCTGTGGCTGCCCCAGGTCCCACTCCTGCAGGAGCACCCCAAGGAGCAGGGAGAACATGAGGCTGGCTCACAGCAGACAGTGCCATCTGCTGACACCTGGTCCCTGTCCCATCCCTGCCACCAGGGCCCCCAAGCACCCTCCCACCTCATTAGTTATAGCTCCCATGCAAGCCACACCCCAAAAGCCAGAGTTTTTCTGTATAATATTCTTGTCTACTCATTGTGCTCTTTCCCCTTTCCATGTGGTTGTGTGGGACTGAGCTACTGGATGATGCACTGTCTGGTCATGGCCTTCAGTGTAGCATGGGATTTGACACCACATACCAATACTGTTGGAAAGGAGAAAAAGAGATACCTGCATTGGGATACAGCAAGGAACAATTTCTCTGTGCGTGCTTTGTCTCCCTTCCCAAATTAAAACCCTGTCCTTGGGTATAGTTCTTGAGCATTGGCATCATCTTTTCCCCTCCTAAACCTCTCACCACTTCTTTAGGGCATGGAGAGGAGCCCAAGCTGCCTAGAAACACCTTGGAGATGAACATGGAGACCCCTTCACCCTATTTATACACCATGATTAGATGTGCATTTGAATACTGCAATTGCATGGCATGGTCACAAACCCAATATACCTTAGATAACAGTTGTGGGGTTTACTTTGACCCCATAGTGATGCAAAACCCTCACAAAATTCCTATAAACTCCTCCAGGCAGCCTCTGCAGCATAGCCCAAACCAGAATTAAAACATGGAGCAACCCAAGCTCAGCAAGACTCTGGAACACTCACTACAAGAAATTTCTTAATGGATGGGTGGATTCTTTATCATGTTGCCAAGCCTGTAAACCTTTAACTTCACTTCTTTTTGTTAGAAGTGGTTGAAAGGTGGAATCCCTCCCCCGCCCCCTCAAGAAATCTACTTCCCAAGCCATTTTCAAGCCCAAGTTTGCTTTTCCATTAACTGGCCACCAAGATATTTAGATTTCATACCTTGACCAACAGCTTACTAACCTTCACCATATTTGAGAAGTGAAAGGCCAAAGGGTTCACTACAATAACAGATACTTAAGCCAGTTTGCAAAACAAAGTTCAAGCTAAAGGGGAAATCCCCAGAAGAGTGAAATATTCTTTGTGTATGAACTACCATTTTTACCAAATATTTACCCTGCAGCAGTCACTACAAGCTCCAGTACCATTGTGCCAGATACCAGATAATATGCACATGTTAAAAGGCAATATTCTTTTCTGTAGAAATTGTAAAGAGAGAAAAGACAAAAGACAAGAGCACCGTCTCATGTGGAAGCAAAACCAGAAATTGACTTGCCTAAATCCTACAATGAATGCCAGTACTGAGCTGAGCACACTAATTTCCGTATAAAACATGCTTATTAGATATATTAAAGGCCACGGGACACTGCTATGAGTCTGTATAAACAGCACCAGCCTGTACTACTCAATTCTCACTTGTAAAGCATACCCCCAAATCTTTCCTCCTCCTGCCCTGCCCTCTCCTTATAGGCACTCTACTGTAATTTTAGAGCCAATTAAATTAAACCTCTGACTCACCTCAGATCTCTGATTTAGGCTGACATGGTCATTGCTACAAGACCTCTTCGTGCTGTTATTTGGCAGCACTCCCCCAAACACACCTGACTCTGCCTCTACCACAGCCTGGTGAGGACCATCAGCTCATGGAAAATGCACAGGGCAAGAGCTAAAACCCAAGGAATGCTCTCAAAAAAAAAAAAAAAAAAAAAAAAAAAAAAAAAAAAAAAAAAAAAAAAAAAAAAAAAAAAAAAAAAAAAAAAAAAAAAAAAAAAAAAAAAAAATCAACCACCATCTTATGCATCCATGGTCAGCTTGCACATGGCACAGCAGCATTGCACTGCCCTGACTCTATGGGAGGGATGTCCAAGGATTTAACCAACATTCAGGTCTCATTCCAGAAATCAGGAAGACAACATCCAGACCTTTCCACTGTTACCCAACTATCTCCTGCTCAGCCAGGGAACAGCAGCCAGGCTCTGGATGCGCCCAAGAAGGAACAAAGCTTCCAAATACTGTATTTCATATAGTTTGCAAAGAGGGAATGGAGTTCATTGCCCACAAAGTCCTTTCTTAAAATTCATTCCTTAACAGGAATACAACCAGCCCAAACAATACAGAGTGACCTGTTTCTCAAAGGCCCCTCTGGCTCTCCTGAAGTGGGAGTTGTTGGTGAGCACAGAGCCCTGGGCAGGTGCCAGCACAGCAAGGCTGCCCATAAACCCTGCACACCACTAAAGTCCTGCCTGCCCAGCAGCAGAGGCAGATGCAGACACAGCTCTGACCTGAGAGCCTCTGAGCCATCTGAGAAAGATCCATCCTAGAGAGGAAAAAAAAAATCAACGTTTCTGCCCACATCTCCCAAACACATGGTTTTGAAACCAAATAAACTATCATAGGTCACACACCAGGCTTCAAATAAAGCCCTACAAAAGCAGGGCAATCCCTGAGAGTATACTTAGTCCCCTACTGCCCCAAGTCTCATTATTACCTGGAATTCAACTTAATTTAAGAACTCACACTCAGCCTGCAACCCAATTACAGCAGGATCTGCTTCTTCCTGTTGCAGTGCCCAAGGCACTTCCAACACAATCCCACTGCTGCCTGCCCAAACCATCCAGCCTCCCTCTAGGTGCTGGGGGCACATATTTATACTATCAGGAGGAATCACATACCTTGGGTCAGCTGAGCTTGTTTCCCAGCCTTTTTCTTTTCAATTCCCCTCCCTCAGTCAGAGTGCTAAAGTGGCACAGGAGAACTAAATTCAATTAACAGGATTAATAGCAATTAAGCCCCTATTGGAGTCAGGGTTGTGTGCTTTAGTCCTGGAAAGAAACTACATGTCACTGCAGCAAGATAAGCAGCAGGTGATGCCAGAAGCTTTTTATTTACAAGGAGAGAAATTGGTTGTCTTTCTGCAAGTCGTCTCCTCCTCCTCCCCCCCTCCTCTGATCAGAATTTGGCCCAGATGGAGCCAATTCTCTTCCAGCCTGCTCCTGCCTCAGCCCTGCTCTTTCCACATGGGAGAGCTCAGCTTCCTCTGAACACCAGTTAGAGGGTCTGAATAAACCATCTCGAGGCTGCTCTCTTTTTCTGTGCCTGTATAAAAAAAACAAACCCATCTCACAGCTTGTGTGGGAAAGAGCAGAGCACTTGGATGTGAGGCTGAAGATCCCTTTAGTTTGCCTTATCTGTGAGATTTGCTCCTGACAGCCTGACCCTGCTGTGCACGGAGGCTCTGCCAAAAGTACCAGTCGCAGCTACTGGCACATTGGGATGTTCCCACTCCCAGGTGGAGTCCTGACCTTTCCCACAGTGGGGTCCATCCTTGAAGGCAGGAAGGAACTGTCACTCTGGCAATTCATTCTCCAGTCTCACTCCTTTATCACAGCACCTCACAGTAGCTATTTTAGCTACAGAGCAGCTCTCTGGCTTCCTGTGTAGTTCCTTAGTGTTCTTCCTAATTGAGGGCTTTTAGCATTAACAGCATTTAACAGCTGTTCTTCTTCCGGCAGGGGGGTGAAGGGGAGGCACCAAATCTTTTATTTAAATTTCTTCTGTAAGAAGTGGAAACGTGACCCACATCCTAAGCAGATGTCCCTCAAGTGACAAGCCTTCATCACTCTGCAAAGGGTTCCTTTCAGCCACTGATCCCGTGACCTGCTGAATTCATTAGTCCATACACCATCCCCAAGCAGGAATCAGGGATCTCTGGCTGAATATTTCCTCCAGAGCCAGGCAAGAGGCTCTACGTGGTTTGGTGGGAGCTGGAGTCTCCCAGCTCCAATGCTGGGCCATTGGTGTCCTCTCCCTGCTGTGCCACTTGTGAGTGAAATACTGGATAAAATGGGATGGGTTTGCCGGGGGTTCCTGTCTGTGGAGGGGCAGAGCAGCAGCAGCTGGGGCTGTGGGGTGTTCCCAAGAGGTGGGTGCTGTGTGCAGCAGCCACCAAGCAAAATGGAAAATGGTTAGGAGGGTAGTGTAGGACACGCTGAGGTTGGTGTTTGCAATTCCTCTCCAGACAGGGTGGGATCTGCACAGCAAAAAGCTGCCTGAGAAGAAGAGAGTTTGGATTCACTTTTGTCTAGGCCTTGAGTGTTTTGAAGTCCGGAGAGAGGCAAGAAGCAACAAGCTCCACCAGTGCCCTCAGGAAATTGCAAGAGAGTCACCACTCAAAAGCATTCAAAGATCACAAACCAGACCCAGATGATCATGAATCACAGCTCAAAAACCGCACATGGTTCTTAAACCTCTTCAAAATAATGGCATTTACCAACAGGCTCATTTGGAGTGGTTCACATTTTCCAGCTTTCATCTGAACCAAAGAGAGAGAATGGGCTTAAGCAGAAGCAGAGCTCCTCGTGCAGTCCCAGTGCCCAGGAATTGGGGTGATAATGGGGATGTTGTGACACCTGGCACAAGCTTACACATGTTGGCGGTGCTGGGGCTGTAAGAAGGGCTGTGTGGGAGACCCTGGTGCCAGTGAGGGTGGGCAAGGGGTGACCCCTTGGCACTCTGAGCCCACGTGGGCTCAGGATACCCGTCCAGGGCACTGCGATGTGGCAATGCCAGCTGTGAGGGGATCTCTAAACTGGTTCCAGCTCTCTCCAGGGCTCATCTGACTGGGGGTGCAGATGAGGCCAGCCCACACTCACCTTTGGAAGTCTGAAGGATGGCAAACAACAGTTTTGTTTGAAAATACTTCCCGTGCTTTTCATCAAGGAACACACGCAGGTGATGTTAAGTGCTCTAACATGGTAAAACACCACAGGCTTCTTGGGTCCACGTGCATGGGCAATCCTGAGGCTCCAGACAGAGCAAGACCTACATCCAATAATGTACATGCAGTAAAGCTCTTACATGTCATCAATGTTTTAACCCTCCCATTTAAATATTAATTTAATGGAAGAGCATAAAAGCAATATCCCTGAAAGCCCAGGGTCATCTAGTCCATTGCCCTGTTCTCTGTTCTCTGGGAAGAACCCAGAGACCTCAGTTTGCTGCTGGCTCTCTCAGTCTTATAACATTAGTTCTAGTAATAATAATACATCATCATAAATGTAAAGCTGGTCATCATGATAATTATTTATGACTTATGCTTCTGGTCGAGACTGAATGTTTCTGTAGAGGTTTTAATTATCATTTACGCATCTTTGTTCCACGTCCATAAAAATCCCAGGGCTCTGTATGGCTGAAAGCTGAATTTATAGGATCCTGGAAATGGCAGAGCTTGGATTCAGTGAGAAAGGCTGCTCCTAATCACCAAAATGCCAGACCCACTGAAAGGACATGAATGTCAGCAGGGCACAAAGTGCAAAAATGAGGCCACAGGTGACAGTCCCAACAGATGGAACTGTAGTTCCTGGATTAAAAGGGACTTGGTCAGCTGTATCTGTGCCTGATCTGTGTCTGCACCTTGATGGAGATGACTGGGGAAAGATGAGTCTGAGTCTGAGGCCCCAGCTGGTCAGTACAGTGAGGGTGACAGCACAGACGCATATTTGAGCTCAGGGACAAGGACACCTCGTGCCTCCTCCCTCCCATACTCTACAGGGAACTGCACCTCGTGCTGCCCAGCCCCTTGCCAGGAGTGTCTGATCACCCTCCATGTAATCCTGGTGGATGCTCAGGGACAGCAGGACCTCTGGCCACCAGCAGCTCTGTGATTCAGCCTGAGCAGAGGAACAACAAAGCACAAAGCTCAGGGACATCTCAGCTAAACAGGCAGATGCAGGACAGCGTGATCAGCATCATCAGCTGCCTCCAGCGCTCCTGTCACCATCTGCTCCTGGCAAACAACTCAGCACTGGAGAGCAGCTGCCCCAAGTCCAGGCACTGCAAGGCTGCCTTGAGCTTGGGAGCAGACTAGATTTCTTCTTCCAAAATACACAGAGTGAAAAATACAAGATGCAGCATCTCTGAGTGTTTCCTACAGAAACTGCAGCATAACATGAGAACCTCAGCTGTTTTTTAACTGGAAAACCAAGTTTCTTGGTAAGTGGGGCTTGAAACTGTGAGCCAGGGGCTTCCAGAAGCTCAGAAAATGGGAAGGAATGAAGGAAAGAGGATCTTGGCAGGGATGAATAAGGATAAGAAGGAAAAGCATACTGCAGGCAGCAGCCATGGGCTTTGGCAGCCACTTCCTCATGTAGAAGGAAAAAACCCAATTTAAAAGCTGCTTGGGGAAAAGGAGGTTCAGCAGTAGATTTTTTTCATCTTCATTAACAGAGCAAAAGGACTGCTCCTCATATCCCTGATGGGCTGAAGACAGTGCCTTCATTGCAAAGCACCTCGCTTTCACTACCAGGCTGAAAACGTATGAGGCATCAGAAATAATGTCACATTTATTAGGGAAGCAATTCAAGTGCAAAACTCACCGAGGGACATAGGGAGCTGACTACACGCAGAAATCAAAGGAAACCCTTGATCGAAAAGAAATGTTTAGCCACTATGTTCAAAGGCTCTCTAAATCAAAGACAAAATCCTTCTTTAATCAAGGCCATTGACCGTAGCTGAAAGCACACGGAGCCGCCAACATCACCTTTCATGGCAGTACTGCTGGTGCCAAAGCTCCTATACCCCAGTATCCTTCCCCCAAATCCTGTATCTTTGTCCTGGGAGCAGCTCTCGGCACTTAAAACAAAGCACAGTTTTGTAGGGACAATAAACCTCAGCCATCAGCCATCCAAAGCACCACGGTGTCCTTATTTTAGCAGCCTGAAAATCCAGCCTCTGTCTTTGAGCCCGAAGGAGTCATTAGGAAAAGGTGCAAGAGTTAATTGTGTCGTATCTAATCTCAGCCCAACCCAAGGATCAATACGTGTTCACTAAAGTTTATCAGCAGTGTTTGGCCATCATTTATCAGCTTTGGGGAGATTGCATTCAGAAAGGTGTGCAGCCTGCTGACGCACAGATGGGGTCACAGGGTATTGATTTTCCAAACCGGAGAGCAGATACCAACGATTAACAAGCACACATTTGTTGTGGCTAAAACAACCAGCAGTAGCATGAGATGCTGACAGGGTAAGAGCTCGCCAAGAATGAAATACACATTTATGAATAAACTTCTGAAATAACATGGATCTCACAGTGCCTCGTAGCAGTGAAGCTTTGAGGAAAAGCCATCTCTGGAAACAGGCTTAGTGTTTCCAACCTCTGCTGTCTTTTTTCTCCCTTTTATAGTATGTTCAGGACCAGAGTCCAGCAGTAGAAACATCATCCCCAGCTCTAGCCTATGTCCGCTACTTTTTTCTATTTCCTCCCAAAATCTCTTTTCTATCAGACTGTGAAAAAGTGCAGTTCCCATTTTAAAATCATTCCATAGCTAACAGGAAGAAGAAATATTGTCAGAAATTAAAGCCTTATTTCATAGTTTACTTTCCTTTACTTCCTTTCCTCACCTTTCTAATTTTTTAACAGCCATTTTCCCCATCGAACTGAGCAGGCTGAGAGCTCTCTGTTGGAAAAGCCCCATCTCCTCTAATTGTCTAATTAGTGAGAGGGACCAAAGAGTTTCAGCATCCTCTATCCATATATTTTGTTGAAATCAGAAGTATAATACTGGTTTTCTGAGTTCTGAGCAAGTCATGTATCAATAGCCACTAGCACTGCCAATGAACTCACAGGAGAGGTTAGAAATGCTGAATCTTTCTGCAGTTGGGATGAAAATCATTTGCACTATATTTCTTTTTGCACTGGCTTACAAAGTGATGGAAAGTAATATCAAGGGTTGGACTTGATGATCTCAGAGGTCCTTTCCAACCTGGCTGATTCTATGATTCTATGATTATAAAAACTTGACAAAAACTTTGACAAAATGTTTTCAAGAAATTAGGAAAAAAAATGTGAAAATACTGTGTGTTTCAGACCTCCACTAAAAAAAGCTCCTAGTCCTGGGGACCTCAGGTTAGCCAAGGACCACAAAGGGACTGTTGTTTCTCTGCCAGTTTCTGAAAACTTCTGTGGAAAATATCAATTCATTCAGTCGTGTATTGAACCTCTGCAGGGATAAGGACTCAGCAGCCTTTTTGGTCCAGCAGCAGAGTTTTTCCTCCCTCATTGTGAATATTTTTTTCCTACTATCCAGTTGGGATAACCCTTCCTACCCTGTCTGTGCTGTCTCCCCTCCTTTTGCTATTTAGGTCTGGGAGGGCTCTGGCTCTGTCTTCTCCCGGTGTTTTGGTCAATCCTTCACCAGCTCTTCAGCCAGGCCAATGCATCCAGAGTTCACCCAGATTTCACCCAACTTTCTAAAGAGCCAGGTTTCAGATATAATCACTTCAAACTCACCTGGGGGAAAGAGGATGTAAAAGCAGCAGTCACAGAATCACAGAATTGTTTGGGTTGGAAGGGACCTTAAAAATCATCTTGTTCCACCCCCCTGCCATGGGCAGAGGTACCTTCCACTTGACCAGATTGCTCAAAACCCCTTTCAACCGGGCCCCAGGGATGGGATGCCAACATCTTCTCTGGTCAGTGGGCAGTAGCTGCAGGAAGACAGGAACTTTTATCCAAACAGACTAGGCAATAGAGATCCAGGATCCTTATCAAGAGAGGTTCATACCAGAGCTCTTTTTTAAGTTACCTCACACATACTTCAAAGCAAGGTCAAGCCCTGGACAAGGGACATGTGGTTCTTGGGAGCAGGGACAGAGCTGGCCTGAGCTGTGCAGAATGTGAGATTAGACCAGATCATCCTCTCTTGAGTCTGTGACCCCGAAAGGACCATATGGTCCTTTCAGAGAATATACCATATGCTTCCCATCTTGTTAAGCTCCATGAAAGAGGGAGTGGGCAGGGGGTGCTGCTTCTAGCTGGAGAAGGGGGGAGTGCCTTGCTGGAGGAGATTGAAATCTGTGTTTACCCAATTATTGGCCACAGTGCTTAATCACTCTGCCCTGGATCTCTGGCAGTCACAGGGGCAGTCGGATGTGGAGGCGGGAGACAGATAGGATTTAATAAAGAAGCAATTTTATGAAGGAATACTTTGCTTTTGGCATGTTCTGTAGGAGTGGGAAAAATGATAGTTTTTCTCCAGTAATGATAGGGAAAGCAAAAAAAGCAGAGCTCCGGTTTCCTGAAGGACCGAGCCCATGTGCTCCCATTGCCTCCACATCCCATGGAGATCCCATAGGGGAGCCAAGGAGAGGGGCATGAGCGATCAGGGGAGAGCCTTGCCAGGAGCCAGAACCCCCCTGCAGTGTACCTGACCCAGGGTCACTCCTGGGCAGCCAGTGGCAGCAGCTGTCCCACCTGCAAGGAACAGAGCCCCGAGGTCACTGCTGTGACCAGAGCTGACCACAGCCCAGGCTATTCCCATCAGCCACGTGTCATCACCCAGTAGCCATAGCAGAGGAGGGAAAGGTTTCTATGGAATGAGCCCATGGGGTTCAGTGTCACTGCAGTGGTGGGAGAGTGGAGGCAAACAGGCCAGGAGCTGGGCTGGGAACTTACCCCACACCAGGGAGCTGTGTGATTCCACCCCAGCCAATTTCAGCCAGTAATCCTTACAAACACAAGGCCTGTCCCCAGCACGTTCATCCTCCTTGGGAAGCATTTGATTGGCATCCAGGCATGGTCTGTTCTGAACAATCCAACAAGCAGTGATTTATGTGATGTCTTTGTCTTTAGACACTGCTGTCAGCAATACCCATTCTCCGGCAAAGCTGCCAATGCCTGCAGATATCCAAAGGTCTCTATCACGGACATGCTGCCCTTGCTGAAGGATAACAAACAGAAGCTTTAGTAAAAGTAAAAATGATAATTTGCTAATTTTATTCTGTAGCTATGCTCAGCCCCCTTCCCAGAAACCAGAGGTCCCAAAGGCAAGATTTCCAGAACAGGAGGGAAAACAAATTTATATACTATCCTGGGCTCCAAAGATTCTCCTACAGCTGGAGAAAATACCGGATGCCTTCCCAGCAGCTACTCACAGAATGCCTTTGTCAGTGTTCAATATCTTCCATGTACCCAGAGCAACAGAATAGCTTCCTCAGCATTAATGGGAAAGAATCCAAGACAAAAATCACTACGGACCAAATTATGGTTGAAGTTTGTTTTTTTTTCTGCAGGAAAAATCAGTGTTTGAGCAGTATCCCCTGGATACAGGAGCAGCTGATCACTGCACACTGCTAGCTCTCACTCTGTAAGGCAAAAGCGCTTGGGCTGTCTCCCACACCTGAATGGATCCAGCTGACCATCTCCTTTCCTCCAGGTGACTTGCAGATCTCCCAGTGGGCTCCTACATGCACAGTAGACCCCCTCCCCTCCATGGACGCACTGCTGTGTGGGGCTTGCTTTTCTGCACTTCTTACACTGACTGCTTTCAAAACCATCTTGGATACCATGGACAAGGCCCTGAGTACACCTGCAAGCTTCAGGCCTGGCAAACCCAGCAGGTAACAGAGCTTTAGGGATTTTTAGTGTTTAAATCCAACACAAGCAGCTCTTTGGACCCAAGAGAGCTTTGGGAACTGTTTTTTATGACACCTCTGGGTTTCACCTTTGCATCCACCTTTCTCCAAACTTTACTCATCCTACCCATTGCAAGGCAGCAGCAAAGTCTCCACCCACCTTGCTGACATCCTGAGCACTGGTGCCTGCCCTTCATGTATCATCTGGGTCTTGTTTGTGATCTTTGGATGCTTTTGATTAGTGACTCTGTTGCAATTTCCTGGGGGCACTGGTGGCTTTTCTCTGTATATTAAGTCTTCACAACAAACAAATTCCAGCCCTGGTACAACAAGTGATCCTCCTGCCTGTCATGGATGGACCATTGCAGGGAAACAGGTAGTTTCTCAAACTTTTCATTCCCCTGCAATGCAATCTTTTATTCCTTTGCAGCACTTTACTATTGACAAAAATGTAACTTGAAAGCACTCAGATTTGGCCAAAGGGTGATGTAGGCATTCATCCTGCAGAAGGAGAATCACCTCTTTCAGCTGGTCCACCTGGAGGCAGACCTGACAGTTCAACTCGCCTCCTTACCCATCACCCCTTCCTCACGTTCCTTGTGTAGCATCAATTCCCTCTCCAATTGCCTTCCACAAGCCAAGAGAAGACACCACTAGCAACTGCAGATATCTTCTGTCCCACACCATGTGGCCATCACCCAACAAGGTGACCACGGGGAAACCCTCCCATCCCAGCACCTCCTTTGGGGTCTGTCTGTCCTCGCCATTTCCCCACAACAGCCACCGCACCCAGCAAGTCACACAGCACGCCTGGCAGAGCCGCCTGACTCATTTTTCTCTACTCCTCCAGCTGATGTGTTTGGAGGAACACGCTGCTCTGACAAGGTGACACATCCTGAGAAAGCCCACACTGCCGAGGACGGTACCGGGAGCACCCAGCGCAGTAGCAGTTCGCAGCTCTTTTTCATTCCTCCCCAGTCAAATGAGCCCCAAGCATTTCTGTTTGGTTTTCCTGAAGGGTATAGAATAGATGTCAATCAGGAGAGAGGAGCCCTGAAATCCCACGTTTTTGAAGGCTTCTCATAAACACGCAGCTGTCAGCAGAGACGCTTGGAAAGGAAGGGCAATTGCTAACGGAGAAACTGCGTTAAAAACCAAGTGTGCCTGCTGTTCAGCTGCAGCAGCGTTAGCAGCCTGTGCTGGATCCTTCTTTTTGCACAGGCAACTGCCCTTGACTCTGTTGGTTTGGCTCAATTCGTTGTGGAATAATTAAGTGCAGTCCATTGTATTGCATAATCTGGAGTTTCTTCAACCTGCTTCAGTAGCAAAGTACTTAATCTCATCCAGCTCTGGGATCGGTTAGGAACATGAAATTCAGTCAGTGCAAAGCTATCAGAAGCCTAAGCTGTAAGAGGATGAAGAGAGAAGTGGCCAGGAGGCAGGGGGAGGTCAGCAGCCTGCCTCTGCTTTGATGCCTCTGAGTTGTGGAGGAAGGAGAAAACTACACTGTTACACACTTGAACAAATGTCCCAGGAGCCAACACAGTTCCCACTTGCAGAGCAGTTCTCATAAACGCTGAGGATTTACCCATCAAACTCAAGTTTGGAAAAGTGCCTGGATGTTTCCAAGGAATCTGAGGAAAGAGATTTCTGTTTCTGGACAATCCCAAGTATCACATTTCCCGGCTACAGCAAGGATCTAAACTGAAAAATGTGCAAATGTGTTTTACCAGGAGTGGGCACATCCCAAACAAGAGTAATCAGAGAAACTCTTTTCAGTACTGCTCTGTATACACATGTTACAGATTGAGGAGGAAAATCTTTCCCCCGGTTGCCCTGCTGTGTAACCATCAATGCCCTTGTGAAGTCCCCTTCCAGCTTTGGGAATTGAGCCCAAAACGCCTATTGGCACCTGTTGGGTCTACTCACACTGCAGATCTGGCAAGTAACAGGGAACAGTGCTGGATCGAGAGTAATCTCTTTCAGCTATAAAAAATGACTATCCCTCCTTCCCTTGCTCCTCAGAGGGTGATAACACCACATGAACCATTGTCCCAGGCCCGCTAAAGGACTGTTGCCTGCACTCAGAGGTCTGCGAACACCCAGCCCACCTACTGAGAGCTGCTGGGCGGGTCATACCCCAAACCAGCTTTACTCACTAAGTTAAAATAACAGATGCAATTGGGAGCAGTTCTTTCTGCCTCATGTCAGAGGGAAACCCAGCTGAGAGAGAGGAATCTCCCTCACCACTGAAGCAAAATCATGAGAGATGTTCATGGCAGGGGAAAGCATCCTCCACAGCTGTGTTCGGACTGGGACATCCCTTGGACAGTGGAGCAGCTGCCAGTGGAGCTGAGATTCCCCTCTCACAAACAGCTCCTTGAATTGCTCTTGGCATTGACTTTTCCCGTTCAGCTAATTAAAAATCTGTCTTTGAGTCATAAGCCCCCATTAGTAATAATTTGCTTTGCACTTCTCCAGTGATTTATGGCTGAGATATCAAAGTGCTTTAGAAACATTAATTAATCCTTCTAATACCCAAGGGACTGATCCACTCTCTGCAATGCACCACTGGTGGTGTAACTGTAGGAAATCCCCAGGGTTTACTCCAAACTACGGGCAGGGAGAGGGGAAAGGAGCAGCATCCAACCCAGTGGCTCATTTCAGCTGCTGCCTGCAATCAGAGATGTGCAGTCAAAATAGCAGCACTGAATGTGCAGCCTCAAGCGAGCCCCAGGCACAGCCAGGCTCCCTGCTCTCCAGCAGCAATTCTTGCTGCTGTCCCTGTCTGCCCAGGGAGGGAAGGGGAGCTGCAACACCCCAGCTCTGCTCTGTGGAACACACCAGGAAAGGTGTGTGTGGATCAAAACCTTCTTCACTCACAAGTGGTTTCACCAAACATCTTCAGCCTGAAGTGGCAGCGACAGGGCCATTAATCAAAGCCACACTACTCCTACTAACACATGTATTTCCCTTGCTGTCCTTCCTGTTTCTCCAATCTGCTGCTTGTACAAAGCCGCTTTATCACAGCTTGCGGTGCAGACCTAAGGCTGTGTCCCACACCTGGGATGGGGCTCCAGTCCTTGCTGGTGATAAGGATTGTTAACTCCATTGGCTTCGGAGAGCCTTTCATCTTTGTGCACACCAATGAGCCAGTTGCCACCTGGTGTTGTCCCAGTACTTTGAATGTTGTCACCAAAAGACTGTGGGGTGGAGCTGGCTGTTTGGTGTGGTGCCAGAGACTGGGAAAGATATAAAGGTCCCAGCAGACTACCAGAGACAGGACCTCTGACAGACTGAGGAGTGTCCCAGTTTCTCTCTGCTGTGCGCAGTGAAACATCACCTTGACCATGAAGGCAACTGGCATTTTCCTGCTCCTCTCCCTGGCACTCTGTTGCTACCAAGGTGAGTGCAACATTTTGCTTAGGAGCCGTTTCCCCTCCTTGCTAAAGCTCCCAGGTCTGTCATATGGGAAGGTGAGTCTGGGAACAGGCCAGCTGGTGCTGGGACCTTGCTGTGGCCCTGGGTAGGGAATGCTGCAATGGCCAACGTGCATTAAACCAGCGGTCTGTTAGCAAGCCTAAAACAAAGGCTTGGAAAGGGTGCCTGGCACCTGCTCCCAAAAATGAGCAGACCTGCTGAGCTGATGCTCTTCCTTCAGGGCTACGATTCAGCCTGGAGCTTCTGATTTCTAGGACAGTGTGATCCTTTTAGACTGAATAGGTGCTATTCTGGTTTTAAAAAAGCAAATCCAAGAAGACAGGAAATGAATCTATGCAAGGGAAAATGCAGCTCTCAGTACCAAATCCAATGTTTAAGCCAACTGTGTTTTCAAAATCCCATATGGTGCAGAGAGATGCAAACGTGAGCTGTTGCTGCTCCTCAGGTCCTGCTCACCGGGGATGTCTGTGTTTGTGGGTTCATTCAGAACAGGAGGGTGCTTCAAAGCAAGTCCTCCACCATCCTGTTTACTGCGCGGCAGTTGCCGCTGCAGACCTGTCTGAGCACAAAATCTGGACTCATTTCAGATGAACTGAGCACGTAGTGAGCTACAGCTCCTGGGTCTGGATCAGTGCTAGTCCAAAGTAAAAACCCTGAAACATTAAATAGAGATATAATCTGGATCCTCCATATAGCTGACTTCTGGATCTGTAAGAAACCCAAGATCTTCTCAGTTCTGACTTTTGCTGAACAAATCTGGGTTGTTTTTCAAAATACATTCACCACATGTTCCACCCATGTGATCCCAGTTGTCAGCTCAGGGCTGGAGAAGCCAGCTGAAGTCACGGCTTGCTCCCACCAGCTTTGGTGTGAGACCTCAGGGTCCAATCATTTCTCCTTCTAGTAGAGACCTTCAGCAACTTGTCTTTTGCTTTGCTTCTCTGTGGTACAAACCTACTGACAGTAGAAAAATCACTCTGGATTTACTCCAGCACTGGTCCAGCATCAGCAGGAGTTTCTCATTTACTCATGAATGTGTGATAAGAGGTAAGAAAAGCCCCCTTTGCTCCTGACAGCTGGCAGGCGAAGTCACTAGAAGTGTATCTTGCCTTGGCAGGGCCTTGCACCATCATGGTGTTTCTGCCAGGGGAAAAAGGCATATGCATCAGGGAGGGACCCAGATGAAAAATGTGGGAGATCCAAGGGGAGAAATTGTTTTCTGGGACAAAGGTGTTTGAGTGAAGACATACAGTCCTCAGGCTAAAGCATCTTTATTCGGTTCTCCTTGAAACCTGCCCAAGTTGTGGGTGCTAAGACATCTTCTCTCTCTCTCTCTCTCCCCCCCCCTCTCTTTCTCCCCACTCTTTCTCTAGGAATTGCTGAGGCGAATCGAGCTGCTGGCAGAGGAAGAGAGGTGAGGGCTCCTGTTTTTGTGGAGCACAAGTGAGACAGCACTAACCCATACAACTGGGGAGCCACAATTACTTAATTCAATGAAGTATAGTGGGTTGACAGCCCAAAGACGCCGGTGCCTGGGAATCTCATTCCACCTGCTGTGCCTCAGCAAAATCCCAGTGATGGTATTGGTTTTCCACTGTATTCCTTTTCCCCCTCCCCCTGCCCCACACTGGAGGAAAACTTATTAAAGAGCTGAATACTGCTGTCACCTGCCAAGAAGACAGCTCCCCTTACTCTCTGACTTTCAAGTGTGAGAACAGGTATTGTTGTGGCATGAAAATAAAAGCTGGGAAGAACATGGTCAGGCACTGCCCATGGAGCACTTATTTACTCTGTACTGTTACTCTTTAGGGTGTGCAGCAGTGCCAGGAGTGGAGTTCAGCTGGCCAAAGGACATGGTGGCAAAAGGTCCCAGTGTTTCTGAGAGCTCATAGCAGAGCTCTGAGCAAGCTGGAATGGGTTATCAAGATAGAAAAAATATGCACCTCGCTGTGAAAGCAGAGCTCCTTCGGTAAATCAAAAACATGATTAACATTTTCAGCATTACCCTTTTGTGTCTCCAGCCATCCTGTGACAATTTCAACCTAAGCAGAGGTTGTTCAAGGAACTTTGAACCCATCTGTGGCACGGATGACGTCCTGTACAGCAACGAGTGTCTGTTGTGCCTTCATAACCGGTAAGCATCTGAACCTGCTGCAAGGCTAAATATCACACAGATGAGGGCTACTACGTATGTCTGGGATTTCCTAGAAAGAAAGCTGTTTGCATGCAGCTGGGTGGAGCGTGGGCAGTGAGCCCAGCACATCTGGCACGAATCTGGCCTCCTGCACAGATGCTGCACCCACTGCTCTGAGCATGTGGACTCTGGCTGAGAAATAGGTCCATTGTGTGCAGCTCAGCACATGAACTGCCCACAGGCAGGGGCTACACGGCCAAAATCTCCCCCTACCTGCAGCTGCCAAACTGCAGCGATAGCCCAGACTGTGCTGGCGGGCATCCAGGATCTCAGACAAATGGCAAATTCCTCAAAGTCTGCCCAGATCTAGCATGGAGGCAGAAAAATATTTTTCCAGATGACCTCAGATGTGTGGTGGCTGAGGAAAAACTATGTTTTTTCACCTCAGCAATTTATAGCTCAGCTCTGCTTTTTGTCTTCTCTACATATGCAAGGATACAATTTGCTCTGGGTATTTTTAAGAATGAGCTTTATATTTAATCTGTGCTAGTGCCAGATTGCACTGTTTTAGCAGAAGGCCAGGCCCAAATGCTAGCAATGTCTCTGGCAAGACTTGATTCACTTCATCTGGCTTGGGCCCTAGGTAATTTAAAGTATATTTATACATTGGAAGCACTCTGTGTCAGACAAGTGAAGGAATTACTTCCAACTCAATGCTATTAGGTGGTTTGAAAATCTCTGTTGGGAAGATTGAGTTTTATCTGGAGCCAGATGCCCCAGTCTGCAGGGTTAAGGGAGCTTCACCCTTGACTTCACCTGGTGTAGGTAGGGATTTTTGGTGATCAGGCTCACAAGCCCATCTGCCACCAGCAGAGACATCTCTAACAGAAGCTCAAATTCCATCTTTTATGTTCCTGAATGTGGAGCCAAATTCTGCTTTAGGGAGCATTGCCTCCCAGCTAACTCTGCAGTGACAAGGAACAGAGTCCAAATCACTAGAAAAAAGAGCCTGGATAAGAATTGTTGGTCTGGTTGTCCCCTCTTTGCTTCATTAACCCAGGCTGCTGCCCTATATTCCATTCCTAGCCTGCTCAATCGCTGGTTTACCTTTTAAGGCTGAAGATGATGCAGTCAGGCAGAGAGATGCTGAGTGGGATCTCCTGAACAAAGGCAGCACGGTTAATGACCCGGCACGGCCTGGCAGGGCAGTAATGACCATGCTGGAAGGCAGCAGCCCAGCACCAGCTGTCGCCTGCCTTGTGCAACAGATGGGGGTGGGAGGTTCATCAGACACAACATCATTAGGGCATTGGCCATGAACCAGGAGCCAGTTAAAGTGAATGAGAAAGGCTCCAAAGTCAGCAATGCTGGAAGCAAAGTGGCGTCGAGGATGCTTCATCTCCCCAGTGCAGAGAACAGCTTCAGAGAGTTGGGAGACTTCAGTGGTCACAAGAAGGAAAGTTTGGGGTACAAAAAAGAAAGAGACTGAGCTGGTGGTATCTCCAGAGCCAACCAGGGGAGAAGGGTTGGATGAGAAGCTGGGGCTAGTACCCACCTTGTGTTGACAAGCACTGTGTCCCTGGACCTCTTCAAATTCCCCTTTGTGCTCTGAGCAGCTGCAGCTGGAAATGTGCTGCTCCTGCAGGTCAGAGCCCCAAGCCTGGCAGCTCCCCTCTACTGTTCTCAAGCAAAGAAATTCTGAGGTTAGGAACAACAGCTGTTTGGTCTCCTGGCCACAGTGATCTGGGCCAGGTACCAGGACTCTGAAGCTGCCTGGTGCCAAATGTCTTCAGGGAGAGATAAACGGAGTGTCCTCATCTATAGAGCTTTGGTTCATGGGGAAAAGTCAGGTAGCCGAGAGGCAGGATAAAGTGTCATTTGCAGTTTTGTGTGTGCAACTGGTCTGACAAGAGCTGGAAGGCTGCAAGGACTCTGGGAATAACTGTGGAGAGCATCTGGTGGGTCCCTGCAGCAGCAGTGTCTCACTTGTCGCCTTTGGTCATTTCACTGTGACCAGCATACAAAATGTGTTTTGCAAAATGCAAATCGTTTTGCCAGCATTTCTCTATGCACCTGAGAAATGGGTCTGTCTTTACAAAGAGGAGAATGACATGATTCCATGTGAAAATGGAACAATTCAGAGTAATCAGGTCTACTACTGGGGGAAAAAAAGATTTATTTCTTTTAAGGTGCCCTTTTAATATTTTCCTCACTTTTGCTGCAGAAAAAATCAGGAGGGGAGACTGGGAGCAGGCCAAACCCCAAACAAGACACGATGGCAGGCATTTGTCTGTAAAAACCTACAAAACAAATTCATAACCTTTATTGTTTGCAGCCAGACAGGCATTAGAGGTGTCTTAGTGCTGTCCTGCAGCACAGAGGTGAACTATTCTGCCAGGAGGTGTCAGGAAGCACTCTTGAACTTATTGGAATTAATTAACACATGTCCATGGTAACCCTGAACTCCCTGTCAAGAATATGTGTCCTTGCTTGCTGTGAATAACACTTAGATGATGATTTAAGCAGTATTTTCTTTTCTTTCTGCCTTTGTCCTCTGAGCCAGGCTCTTCTGTGTCTCAGGGACCCGAAGGCACCCTCCAGCATGTTTAACTGTCTCTTCCAGGCAAAGGGGCGCTAGTGTGCGCATAAAGCACAGAGGAATGTGCCAAAACCCCAATGCACGCTCCACTGACTAAGAGGCACAACCTTTCTGGAGAAGAGAGCACAAAGCTGTTCCTCACCTGCAGAATCTCCTAATAAAGTAGAAGCATTACCATGTCGTGCTTTGGGATTTCTTACACACACAGCAGACCCCTTTCCCTGACACTTATAGTACCTCCCTGAAAAATATGGCTTGTGCTGGTTATGTCCACAAAGAGCTGTGAGCAAATCAAATTACCGACAGAGATGCAGAGACAAGGTGGGGACATGCCCAAGGAGAGAGCCAGGCTTGACAAGGAGGCTCTTTTTTGCATCAAGAATTTTGTTTTTCTTTCCTAAACTTCCAGCGTCCACACAATAGGAGATTTTAGCATTCTCATCACTTGCAATTGCATTTGTTAAATACAGGGCATTAAAGCCCTTACTCCAGAGTCTTTGCCAGGAGGAAGAGTCCAACAAGTCATCTCCACAGTGACATGCCTCCAGCCTTGTCCATATGCCCCATCACATGGTCCCTGTGCACCAAGAGTCACCAGCCTCACACTTGTCCTGCAGTTCACAGCTACCCACTGCCTCAGAAAACCCAAAAAGCTCCATTTTTCCAGGCAAAAATCTTTTTGTTTCTCTTAGTGGCCTTGGTGTGCTTTGCTACTCGTACCAGGGCTGTGGGCTGATGGGAGAGGACATGCCCTGCCAAGAAGAACTTGGGGGTGCTGGTGGATGAGTGGCTGGACATGAGCCAGCAATGTGCACTTGCAGCCCAGAAATCAGCTGTGTCCTGGGCTGCATCAAAAGAAGAGTGAGCAGTAGGTTGAGGGAGGGGATTCTCCCCCTCTGCTCTTGTGAGATCCCACCTGCAGTGCCGTGTCCAGCTCTGGGGCCCCCAATACAAGAAAGATATGGACCTGTTGGAGCAAGCCCCAAGGAGGCCAAGAAGGTGCACCAAGGGCTGGAGCATCTCTGCAGAGGAGACAGGCTGAGAGTGCTGAAGTGTTCAGCCTGGAGAAGAGAAGGCTTCAGGGAGACCCTAGAGCCTCTTTCAGTACCTAACGGGGCTCCAAGAGAGCTGAACAGGGACTTTTTATGAGGGCCTGGAGTGACAAAACAAGGGGGAATAACTTCAAATTGACAGAGGGCAGGGTTCGGTTAAATATTAGGAAGTTATTTACAGTGAGGGTGGTGAGACACTGGTTGCCCAGAGAAGTTGTGGATGCCCCATCCCCAGAAACATTCAAGTTCAGGGAGCTTGGAGCAACCTGGTCTAGCGGAAGATGTCGCTGCCCATGGATGGGGGTTGGATCAGACACCCTATAAAGGTCCCTCCCAACCCAACCCGTTCTGTGGCTCTCCGCGGCGCCCGGCGCGGCAGGACGCGGACTGCGGGTCCCTGGATGGAGCGGGAGGAGGTTTCGGCACTGGAGGCCGCTGTTGCTCCGCCGCAGCCGGTGCCGCTGCCGCTGCCGGAGCCGAGCCCGCATCTGGAGCCCGCAGCTGGACTCCGCAGCTGGAACCCGCAGCTGGGGCCCGCAGCTGGCGGGGGGTTCCCGGCCGGGCGGGCGGGGAGCAGCGCTCGCCCCGCGGGCGCGCAGCGGGCTGGCGGTGCTGCTCCTCCCAGCCCTGCCGGGAGGCTGGACCCGCTGAGCTGGGGTAGCCGAGGCGCTCTCGGCCTCACCATATCCTTCTTCCTCACACCCCGGGACCCACAGGCAGGTTTGTGGGGAGCTCATGCTCCGCCCGGGAGGCCGCAAGGACATGAGTGGTCCCGGCAGGTCTGCCCTGAGCTGGAGGGATGTGTCTGCCTTGGCACTAGCAGTCCTGCCAGCTGTTCCCTGGAGCGCTGGGTATTCCACTGCTTGTGCCAAAGGGCTGTTATAAGTCAACACAAAACAGCCTGGGACAGAGCAGAGCTGGGGGTCAAATCCTCTTGTGATTCCTAAGAATCATAGCCCTTGAGTAAATGACTGTATGTGGGGCAAGCCAAATGCTTTGTCCTTAGCAGATCCTGAACTTCACTGTGGTTAGAAAGATGAGTTCTCTTCATGAAGAAGCAGCTGAAACACACGCATACCAAAAAAAAACATGATCAAGCTGAGAGAACTCCAACACTCGCTTGAAATTTCTAATGTAACCAGATGCAGCTGAAGAGGGGGGAAACACGGGCTCCTCTTCCCAGATCTGCCAACAAGTCTGTGGTCGAGGGAGAGATGAAAAACCACTCACTTTGCCAGTATGTAAAATTAATGCACTAAAGGTGGTAGCCCCAAATACACTTGGGACTGTGAATTGCCTTGACATCTTGGCACACAGGGAATCCTGGAAGGGTCTCCCACAGCTGGGATATTGCTGATTCTGCTGCATCATGAGAAATGGAGCATAGTTTTACCTGGAGAGATCTCTGTACATGAGGCTTGGCAGGGGGGAAGCTGAGCCTCCTCATGCAGTTCACTCACTGCTCTTGGACTTTGTGGCATGGCTAAACCCAGCTTGGCTCCAAACTCATCCAAGTTGGTTTCTTCCGCTCAGTAGAACATTGGAAAGATTGCACTGAGGCCACCTTATGCCAAGCAAAACATATCTCCTGCCCATGCCATTTCTGGGAAACATCACCCAGTATTAGCCAAGAGCATTTCTTAGATGAAGTGAGGTGCTGACCGAGCCTGCAAAACAGCAGGTCTCGTCAGCCGCATGGCTGAGCGCAGCCTGCATCTCCCCAGGCACTCTTCTGATGAGAACTGGCATTTCTGCTAAATGTCAGCCACATCCATTCCACAGCAAGGTCCATATCAGGCTTGAGATCATGGGAAGCAGCAGGTCAAGGGCTGCTCTGTAGGTACTGCACAGTGGGGACGTATCAGGCAGAACCAGCAGCAAGTTTCCAGAAGTGAATGATTCCTGCCCATATTTCAGTTTTGGCTTGAACAAGGGCAAGTCTGAGGAAGCTTTAGCAGGCGCAAAGGTGTTTCATTGACCTGTAGACTAGGTTTAGTTTAGACTCATCCACAAAAGCCAGTTTTCTACCCCCATAAGGGTTCTTCCCTGAAGCCAAGGAGGGGAACACTTCATCCTAGCTGCTCCTCTGCCATCTGATCACCAGCAGAGCCTGGGCTGTCCTGCCAGCAGCCAACTTGACTTTTCTGAAGCACTACCTTGTTTCCCTGTGTTTCCATGATGCTGTTTCCAGTGCTGGTGAGCTGTCAGGGATGGGAAGAGTAAGGGGAAGAAGGGTAATGGCTTCAATTCTTGGTTTCTTTGTCTGTCTAAATAGCTGCTGCGTTTCAGACTCCTTACAAGGGCAGTGCTTCTGGTGTTGTGTTTGGGAGAGACCTGAATGCATTTTGAATGATGCAACTGGGGAAAAACAGGGTTTGCCAAATCAAAGGAAGGACACAGCCATCCACCTCCCTCCATCTTCCCTCCTGGCTGCTCTCAGAGGGCTCAGCCAGGGCAAAAAGGGAAAGGCCAGGGGCACTTGGTGGGTAAGGAGAATCCCAAAGGATGATACAAATGTTGGGGAGGGGGCCTCAGCCTGGGAAAGCATGGGCAAAGAGCAATGCAATTCCTGCCCCAGTGCCGTGCTCTGGGTAACAAGTAACTGAATGACAAAGGGGTGAAAAGCCAAAAATAACCATGATGGTTGCAGCAGCTGGGGCTCCACAGAGAGCAGGATACCCACAGGGCCCAGCCCCTGCCAGCTCCCAGCCTGCCTGCCCTGGGAGCACCAGCACATCCATGGGAGGAGCAGGTGGTTTGCAGCTGGCGAGGCTTCCCCTTCTCTCCCTCCTCCTGCCATCCAGGTGCATCTCTCCTGCACTCCTTCACCAGGATTTGCTGTTCAGGTGGAAACTTTTCAAAGCAGGGTCGCATCCGGCTCAGTGTATCCAAAGCAGCCCTGGGTACTGCCAAGCCTCAGGAATGTCACAAGGCTGATGAAAACCAGGCAGCTAAGGACAGAAAACCCAGGGGAGCATTTTCTGATCAGAAAACCATGTTTCTTTAAATTCAGACTTTTCTGCCAGTAAAAATTCCTGTAAAATTCAGCTGGGGAAACCCTTCCCCCTCTGTCTCCTGGAACACTTTCCTGAAACTCCCGCCTGGGAGGCAATATCTATTTCCATTGCCAGTGGCATTTGACTTCATAATGTCATGATAGCAAACTGTGAATTCAGCTTTAGAACTGGACTAAGAGACTTTAGTGAAATGCAATGCCCCAGCTGAGAAGAAGCTCTGGATTTCTGGTAGTTGCAAAATATTCTTGTTTCCAGGCCTGTTTGGAAGAGACAGCTTTGGCACCACCTTTGCCCACTGCAGCCTTCCCCAGACTTCCTCTGCTAAGCAGGCTTCTATTTTAGCCACATTTTCAACATCAGGTTGTTTTTTCTAGACTGGAAATAAGCACAGTCTTCCTCAGATTTTCTGCAGCTTTCCTTGGGGTGTATTCAGTTTCAGGAGGCTTGTTTTCGGGGAGCTGAATTAAACCCAGTTTGGCAGGTTGGCAAAAAGAGCTCCCCTTTCCAGACACCCCAGGGGAACCCCCCTGCTGCCGATGAAAGGCTCCTGTGTGTTATGATGCTGCCACCAGCCACCTCCTGGATCTGTCCTTTGGCAAAGGATGCAGACAGTGGTGTCCCTGTGCCCAGAGCAGGGCAGAGATCCAGAGCCTGCTCTCCTTGATGGGTACGCAATCGCTTCAGCTGCTGCTGTTGTGACAGCCTCAACAAGAGATGTCAGGAGTGGCAGCAAATGCAAACAGTTTTGTCATGGTGGAGAGGCAGCTGCCAGCCCAGCGCAGCAGCACTGCTGTGGCAGAGGGTCACGCTGCCAAGCTTGAGGCCACAGAAGAAAATACCAATTGGTTCCACCTGAGTAGGAAATGACAGTGCTAACACTCTGCAAAGGAAAAGTCTGACCGAAATGGAAGGATGCTTTTAAACTGCAAATTTCCTTTCATCTAAACCACAGCTCAGGCTACACTGGGGAAAAACTGTCCTTGGCAAATGTATGGGAATGAGCTGGAAGTGGCTCTACACCAGTACAGACGGTCTGTCCCCAGGGCTTAGTGGGGCTGTAGCGGGATCATCACTAAATAAGAGAGTGGACACTTCTCACTGAAGGGCTGAAACCACCCTGATAACCACAGACATGGCACAAATAGCCACAACTAGAGCTGCACATTTGAAGTGAGATCTCAGCTTTTGCTTTCTAATGTCTCTGAGCTGTTACAGAGAAGTCAGATGACAGTAATAGTTTGTATTTCTCTCTATCAAAAGACAGTAAGCTTCCAGGAATCAGGAGCATCCGAAGTGCTCTGCAGCCAGCACAGACAGCGAGGCAGCACTGCCAACATTTCAACACTTGTTTTCTGGCCTTTATCCTCCATCAGGCACAGTCCACTTTCAGCAAGGACAGGAGGGGCTGGAAGTGCCAGCTCTGCATGGTGCTGGCACGTGAAGCTGGATTCCTTGCGCTCTGCACGCTGTCGGAGACCTCTCGGCACTGCAGTCAGCATTAGCACTGCGGGTGGATTCAATGCTGAGAAGTTCTGCTTCCTTCCAGCTAAGCAGCACAGCTCCTGGAAAGCTCCCAGGCAGAGGTCCTGTCCTTCACCTGTACCAGAACAATAACCTGTTGTTGTAGCATGGCTCAACAGGATTCTAGGCTTTTTCCAAAAACTTAAGCTCTTTGCTACCTGCAGAAGGATGCCACAAATAGAAAATCATGTGTGCAGTTTAACCCAAGGGGCTTCTGGGCTCTGGGAGAAGGTTGGATCCTTCCTGGTACACCCTGGCATGGAAGCATGTAGTGATCCACCCCCACACCTACGTGGTAGGATGCTGGGAAGCTCTCCCTTGCTGGCAGATGGTGTAATGTGGCTTGAAGCCACAAAGACATTAGGTCAGTGCAAGTGTCCAGCTTCCAGGTGGCATCACTCTCATGGACCAAGATCTGATGCGTTAATCAGAGACCCCCTATCAGCTCTCTTTTCTGAAGTCATTATCCATAAGGAGAAGGGATGCAGCAGCCCTGCCTACACACCCTGTGTCTCCCAGTAATGCCCTCACGGGTGCAGATGGTGTTTAACTCCAGCAGTAGGATGCCCTGACCTGAAAACAAAAGCCAGGATGCCACAGGTTGGGCACATCAGAGGCTGAAGCACAGTGGGGAAAGAGCCAAGGCAAGGCTGAAGCATCAGGCAAGGCATAGCTGGGACAGAGAAAGATGTCCCACGGCCCTTGCACCAATGGCCACATGCTAGTTCAAAGGCAGGGAATGAGTTAATGCACACAGTAGTGAGATGGCACAAATGCCTGATTTTGTGTACCACTGCCAGTGGATATAGAGGAGCTCTGGATCCAGCTCCAGTGAGACACCACAGGGAGCTGCACCAGCATCGCTGCAGCTGCTACTGGGCTGAAGATGTTTCTGGCTGCCCCTGCACTTGGGCTGAAGTCGTTCTTCTTTCCTCACCCTACTCCTGGTCACAAGAACACAGGAATTTGGTAACCAAAGTGATTATTCAGTGCACATTTCCAAGGGTATGGAGCTAGGCAGAGGTCACTCTTCTGGCCTCTGCTGGCCTTCCTGGCTGGTTCAGGAGCTGCACCTGCATCGCTGCCAGCCAGTGGCAACACAGTAAGGAAGAACAGCATTTGCACCAGGACTTAAGCTCCTCTCCTCCATCTGACAGCAGAACCCACACAGTGCAGGAGGGGAGTAGAGGTCTTGGCCTGCCAGCGGGGATGGCATGTTCTAGGGAACAGCACACAAATTCATCCTATCTGGAAAGCTCTGGGAAACATGTGGACTGGGCTACAGTGTCTTAGCTAAATAAAGCCAGTGTTGGACAAAGCCCCACAGTTCTGCCCTCCAGCCCTTCCCTAGCCACTGACTGCCCCAGTTCCCTGAGATCAGCCACCCTTTTTCAACAAGAGCTTCTAATTTTGGTGCTCAGAAGCAGTCACTTACATGCCTGAGCTTTCCAGTTTGCACAGCAGTGCAAGAGAGATGTGTAGAGCATATAAACAAAGATAGAGTTCAATATCAAAGTCTTTCCCTAGAAAAACTGAAAGATTAAGCATAAATTGGTTTGGTCATAATGAGTGCACTATTATTTCTGCTGTTCCTTCTTACTCCAGAGCCACAAATACCCCCAAGTTCTTGGCAAAGGAAAGCAACTATCTGGTTATACTTTACTTCCTGAAAAGCAATTAACAAAAAGTTCTATTGACCTCTGTAGGCACTGGGATAGACAAGCATCTTCTAGTTCCAGCTCTGACATGTTCCCCATCCTGATCTATTTTTAAAGATAAATCCTGCCTTGGAGGCAGCTAATTGACTTCAAAGGCAGGTCCCTGCTTTTCCAGCTCTCTTACAGGTGAAGTGAGGGCTTTGGCCTAACAGGACATCTGGACAAGAACACATATATATAAAGTTGCATAGTTGAACTGCCACTCTCAGAAATAAGGCCCATGAGAGCAAAGTCACCCATAGTAACAACTCCCCATGGCAGGAGCACTTTCCCAGGCAGACAAGTTCCCGTTCATTGGGGCATGGTATGTACAGCCTCCACAGTTTATCACTTTCAGGATCTTGTGCCTATTTTAAGCCCATAATTCTTACTTGCTTCTGGAAAACACTGCTTGGCTGAACCACTGAAATTCAAGCAAAGGAAATGAGCTCCAAGTTCTTCATGGAAACTGTAAGTGCTGGAAACAGTGTGGCTGCAATTCTGAAACCCATGAAGGCTTCCTCATCCAAAAACCCTGATCCATATATATAATGGCCAGAAAGGTCCTAACCAAAGTGGAAGCTGGAAAATAGCACCTTTGTCACATTATCCTCAGGTCACCCAATGGAGCTGCTGTCATACACCTGCAGGGTCATCATACCAGTTTCCACACTCCTCTTCTGCTACTATTCAAAGCATTTGATTTTAGAGAAACCTTCAAGCAAGCCCTTGACTCCAGATCAACAGCCTGACACACGTGCTCTGCGCAAAAGGGTCAGCACCACTCCCTGTCCCTGCTTGCCTTGCACGCATTTGGCTGCACCATGAGAAATGAGCCAGAAATCAGACTGGGGCACAAAGAGTAGCCACACAAGCTGTTTTGCTTCAGCTAAGATAAGGACAGAGACCAAAAGGAACCTCAGAGAAAAACTAAAAATATCACTGCAAATTTGTAGCCTGGCAGTGTGCCTAATTAGGCATTGCCCACATTGAGAGGAGATATTCCTGTGAAAACCTGATGCTGGGTAACTCGCTGGCCAGCCTGTAGATGGGATCTTGCATAAACACCTACCACTGGAAATCCAGGAGGGGAGATGTAACGGGAAGCGGCAGGAGGCACATAAATGTAATTTTCTCTTCCTCTGATCAAGCGTGCTGAAGAATACCTTGGTCGTGTTGAGACAGAGTGTGAAAACCACCTTGTCAATAGATAGAAATCATGGGGTTGTTGCATCAGTCAGGGCAAGAGTTTTATTTCTAGACCATCAAGGGAGAAATAATTCTTTAGAAAAATCAATGAAATTTAAATGAGTACATAGGAATGGCTGTTCTAGCCCCAAAGGTCCATCTAGCCAAGCACTGTGCTTCCAGCACAATATGTCCTTCATCAAGAGAACATAGTTGTGCAGTTCCCAGAGGCACCATGAACGTGAGAGATGTGTGGAGATGTGAAGTGCCACACAACGGACTGCCATCCACTCGTACACTCCCAGTTCCCCCACATCCAACATCAAAATTAGGCTGTTTGGGTAGTTCTGCTGGTGGATCTGAGGGCTTGGCAACCCCTTTCACAGCCTCAGTTCAAGATCCTGAACAAGGACTCAGGGGCACCACATCCCCATTGGCAGAGCCAGGCGGGAATTGTCTTGGCAGAGAGCTGCTTCTTGGACCAGGGGTCACATTCCCCTCTGTGTGGCTGAATACAGAGGGGCTTAACTGTCCCAGAAACCCATCTGGATCATTTCAGCTGGGCTGGAGGTCTCAGTCCCATTCTGCCACCCCTCCTGAAACCCAGGAATCAGAAAAATCTGTCTGTGCCATGGGAAAACTGGTGAGGTGTCTCGTGGGCTCCCACAATTTACAGGGAACCTAATTAAATACCAAGAGGTGCTTTTGTCTGTTCACAGCTTCCATTCTCTTCTTAACACTTAGCCACCAAGGTCCATGGTCTCAGCTCAAAATTTTACTCTAAGAGCTGGTTCTGGCAGTGTCTGACTCTGCAGCTCTGGAGTTGAACCCTTCCAAAATGCCATCAACAGCTGTGCCATCTCTCTAATACCATGATAATAACCACAAATTAATGCACTCATAAAAAATAAAGTTTGAAGGAGCCTAAGGAGCTCAAAGCTGTAGCAGGTATTTTTCCCTTTCTTTTCAAAGACTTCCAGTAGTGGAATTTCAACAACTTTCCTAAGAAACCATTTCTCATCATCTGTGTCTTTCTTGTTTGGCTTACAGTCATGACATCTTCTCTTAGCCGTGAAAGACACAGAGAAAAAAAAATTTTCTTCTTCTTTTCAGTAGCATTTTACACATTGGAAGAGCTTCACACATCCTATTTTACCTCAATCTTAAGTAAACAATTTTCTTTTATTCCATCTCCTGCTAGGTTGGATTTTCTCTCCTTCTGCCTGTTCCTACTGCTGTCTTCTATTCTTACCTCAATCCAAAACTCAAATCTAATGCTGATGCTTTGGGTGAGCACCATCGAGCCTTTTCTACCAGTCTTCTCATAGGAGACGTTGACCTGCAAAGACCATGAATTATTCAGAGCAGCTCTTTGGCATTTCTGCTTCACTGACACACAACACAACACTGATCATTTCACCTTCATAGCTCCTGGCAAAGTCTGTCAAACCTCGGCCTCGCTCACAGCTACCCCTTTAACATCCTGAAAGCCTTTGGAGCACCCCACACTGAGACCTGGTGACTTCTTGCTCTTCCAGCCCTAACAACACATCTTCAGCTTCTAGGATTGACAATACGTTTGCAAAGGAGATGTGAGACTTTGTCCTCCTGCTCTTTAATTGCTGTCCTTGCCCCAGGCAGATCCATGAAGTCACCAGCCGTGATGAAATCCTGCATTTCTCGTGTCTGTAAATATTTTCTAAGATTTTATTTCCTCCTTAAGACTTCAAAAACTAGGTCAAAAAGAACAACTGGGATATTTAAGAATCAGGTTTGCCTTTGGCTTTTATGATCAAGGATGCTTTAAATATTGAATGTTCAGCTGTCAACATAAGGACTGACTTAATAATAAATGTCTGACATTTCAGTCATTATTCAGAGTTTCTAATCCTTCTCCTCCCTCCAGTCCCTGGCTGTTTACTGAAAGATTCACGTTGATGTTTGCACTGTGAGCCTGGGAGCTGAAACAGGAGCGAAGCTCCTCGTAAATACCCAGCAGCCTCTCCCAGTCGACAAACCACTCCGGAAGGTCAGCAGCATGTGCAGGGGAGGAGAGGATGCCCGGGGAGGGCAGTGCTATGGGAACCTGCTAATAAACCCAGCACAGCAGTCGAGGCTTGCGAAAGCCTGGGCTGGCTGCCACATGTGGATCAGTGCTAGTGTGGTGCTCCACGGGAGGGAGAGCACCAGCTGGGCTTTGCGTTAGCTTTTTTCACTTCTGTGGGCTCCCACACCACTCCACAGGCAGTTTCCTTCTTCTTTTTGGCTTCTTTTTTTCTTCTTCCTTTGCAGAAAAACTCGAGCTCAGGAAGAGCTTTCCAGCTTTTAGCAGAGCCTGTCTGTGCCAGCTTCCCACAGTGACCTGTGGCCACTGCAGCATCACTACAAAGTGAGAGAACACACAGGAGGGGACAGCTGCATCCCAGCACACCCCTGCAAGTCATGCCTGGGACCTGTGGGAGTCATACCACTCATGGGAAGGGACACTGGTGCTAGGCCGTTGGTTTTCATAAATCACATAAAAAATATTTAGGTTTTTTAAATTTTCCTCTCTTAGTTCTAAGGTTTTGGCTTAATGTGTTCCATGTTTTGGGGATTTTTTTCTTTTTATGTTGTATATGGCAGCCTAATTACAATCATTTCATTGCCTCAAACTATTTGAAAGAAGTTACTACATATAATTAACTGCACTTACGTGAGAATAATGCCGTATCTAACACCATGGGACTCCATGGACACCACAGGAAGCAGTCCGTGCTCTCTCAGCAAATACCTGAAAGGGTTAACACACCAGCTTGCATCTGGGCCAAAATTCAAGTTTCCAACAGCTTATTAGATCAGTTGTGCACCCTCTCCATCCCAGGAGACACGTGTTGTGCCCTGGATATTTTTTGCTATATTTAGCAAAGCTGGAACAAGTTTTCCTGCAGGTAATTGCCCACCCCTCCGAAGGCACTGCAGGCTGGTTTCCAGCAGACCTGCAGCGTGCACATTATCCACTCAAGAGAAGGCGAAGAGCTAAATTCCTGGAAGTGTTTATTATGATTGGCTCATCTTGCCTATCTCACCGAAGCCTAACAGGCTCCCACCTTTTCTAATGAAAACCAAATTAAATCACATGTTGGTGTAGCTCCCACCCAGCTGCTTCCCAGGGGATTTCACGTGGCCCTCAGCACAAGGCACTTGCAGAGACACATTTTCCCCAGGTCAGACTGTCACAGATAGTTCACCATAACTTCAGCTTGTTTATTTGGCTGATCAATATCTGAAAACACCACGTAAATCTGAGTGTCCTTCAGTAATCACAGCACCACATCACTGCACACAAGGCAGATAGGATCTCCAGGTGGGATGCACAGCCTCTTTTAGGTAAGGATGGAGGCATGCCCAGCTCCATCCATTTACCTGTGTGACCACGATCCTTTTCTTTATGACAGACACCCAAGCACCAAGCTCAGTCCCATTTTCCTGGCCATAAGCACTGTCCTGTCATCTTCTCACTCTGCTTCTCCATCTACAACAAATCGCAGCAAGGACACATTTCCTCCTCAGCTGATGAGCTGCTGTGTGCCCTGCTGAAAGTGTACACAGTTTTGTTATGCAAAAGATAGTACAAAAAGTCCCTTCCATGCAGCAGCAAACAACGCAAACATTCCTAAATGAGACCAGCCAAACCCAGAGGCGAATACCAGCAAAATCTATAGGAAGACACAAATTATTCCACTGCATGCCTGACTGCCAGAGGAGTTTTGCAAATGCTCTAATGAAGTCTGGACTACACCAACGCAAGGATGGCAGAAATTAATTCCTGATGATTTCCAGTACAGAAGCAGCTCTTCATCTGTCTTTTTCAGCCAATTTGCTTGAGTTTGCTTCTTTTCTCTTTAGGAATTAAGTGAATAAGTAATTACATGGGCAGAAATAAAACTAAAACTAAAAAAGAAAGTACGAGAGAAAATGTCTCCAGCTGACTGGTGGAAGTTGAAGCAAGCAGTGGCTGTAGAGAGGCGTCTGCCTCGCACAGCCAGGACTTCCAGGGCAGAGTTTGATCAATTAGAGCTTTACCAGCAGCAGATTGACTTAAAAATACATAAACCAGCTGGCCCTGAAACTTCTGTTTTCCTCATGTACCCATCACTGACAAACACCAGCCATTTTTACATAGCCTTGGGAAAGCTCTTGTTCTGCAAATCATCGGTTTATGCAATTACAGTTTTCTCTGCTGAATGTCACATGTGCAGAGGTCATTGTTGGAGATAGGAAGGAGGCTTTTGTTCCAAGAAGAGACTCAAAGGCGTGCCACTTTTGATTGGAATAGGAGATATCCTTCTCCTTTTGCTGGTAGGACATGTATCCTCCCATGCATCATGTGTCTCTGACTGTCTACTTTGATGTGGTCCCTCTTCCAATGGCCACATGTCCTCTCACTGGAGTTCACACTGGGTCTTCAAGTAAGAAATGTGATGCTGTTGATAAAAGCTGCTTGCATGATATATCTGCAAGCCTGGAAGGTGTAAATGGCATCTCAGCTCCAGTGGCTCAAGCACTAAATACCAGTCACTGAGAATGAGCAGGTCTCCTGAAAGCTTGGGGATTGTGATAGCCTAGGCTGGGGCCAAAGAGTGAATGTACCTCCCTGATTCCTGATGGATATTTACACCAGCTTTTGATTAAAATGGCTGAAAAACCAGGAGAAAGGTCCTGCACTGGGAAAAAAATCAACTGAGCGCTCAAAGATAAATCCACAGTGACCAACGTTTGGGATCATGTTTCTCTATCTCATCAGACAGAAAGGTGTGCACCTGGCTGGACTCCAGGCTCAGAGCACACTGCCAAATCTCTCCGTGGAAAGCACTGAACAGGATGAAGCCCAAGCTCAATGGCTAAGGAAGCACTGAGCAGATACAGCTGCTTTAGAAGCTTTGCCTGGTGCAATACTTGAAATGGTGCTGACTCATTTCTTGGTGGCATCCCACCAGGGTCATACCCCTTTTTTCCTTTCATTTAGCACTGTCAATGTATCACAAACCAGGTAAATTCTTCCTGAACTGAATGATTCAAACAAGCTGTGCCTAATAGTCCATCTATCTCATTGCTATTTGTTTTGGCATCTTTGCCCGTTTTAAATCCCACTTAAAGCTGTCTAACAACCAAGATTACACCAGTCACAACTGCCGTACAAACATCTCTGTTACTATCTGTACACTAGAATTATGACTTCCCCCCCCTTTTGCTAATACAACACTGACAGCAAATCATACTGAGGTAGGAGGTAGGGGTGTGATGATAATTATGTTGTCCGAGTCCAAGGTGTGACACCAACATTGCCTGCTGGCACTAGACACTGCAGAAACCTGTGTAGGCTTGTAGCACACAGGCACACTGAGAAGGATCCACAGGTGCCCAGTTTAATAACAGTCTCTCAGCACTGCCATCCAATTCTCCTCTGAATAATCAGACAGGCTTGGCTGGTGTCAGGCAAAACAGACATCGCTTCTAACACCAGACCCTGCTGAGAGCAGCTCTGGAGGGACCCAGCCCTCCTGTGCAACGACGGGATTTGATCTACAAACCAAAGTGTCCAAAAAGATTTTGACAAAGTGACATTTAAACAGTGGTTGAAAATTCATCCAACCTGAATCTCTTGGCTGCTACCCCTCTCTGGCTCTTTCCAGTCTCCTGGAGCCAAGTACAAAGCTACCCCAAATCTCCAAAAAGAGCATGGAGGGGGGTTTGTGGTGCAAAATTTGAGGCCGTGATTTATGTCAGTTCAGTTGACATATGTCAATGAAAGCAACTCCTTTCACAAGTATCTGCCTGCCTCCTTCACACATCCCTACCCAGGAGCTCCCCAGCTGTGCAGATTTCCAAGGAAATGCTAAAACATTTAGAATTTAAAGAAATAAATTTTTATTTAAAGAAAGTAGTTCTTTTGAATCAGCTAAAAGCATCCAGGATTTCCTTTTCAAGGAATTCCCAAAAATTTAAAATGAAACATTTCCTGCCATTTTCACATCAGACACACTTCTACATCCCAGAGTTCCTACCAGAAGGTGCTCCAGCTCCACTACAATACAGTCCTCATGCCTGTTCTGTTTCTAAATGTTTCAGAAAACTCCAGTGGGTTTGCTCTGCACACACGAGGCAGTTCTTCCAGCACTCTCACTATCTGTGCACAGCACTTCATGCTTCATGAGCATGCATCCAAGAAGGTAGAACAACGGGATAATCCTAAAACCAGTTCTTGCAGTCCTTAGTTGTGTGCATGGCTCCAGATTTGTGCAGCTCAGCCTTGTTTGCATTTCAAGAGCCTTCAAGCAAACATTAGCTGAGAGGAAAAACAGATGGTGCAATTAAAAGCCCAAATTCTCCACCATAGGATGCCCTGCCAAATCTCTCAAACCTTCCGTCAAAGGCTGAACAGGGGAACTGGAGCAGGCTTTGCTGTCTCTGTGCTGTGCAAGGAATTGGGTGAAGGACTATTTCTAAAGCTCTAACAGTTTCCTTAAGGCAAAAGATCTGAGAGTCCTAGAAAATCAAGGGCCCAAAATGCCCATACAGGGTCTCAAAGCAGCAGAGACCAGCACTTCCTCTCTGCAGCTTTGTGGTAGCAGAGGCAAAAAGGTGAGTGAAACAGCTCTGGAGGCAAGAGAATGGAGAGCTTTGAGAGGGAAACATGGGTTCAGTAGTTGCAGCACCTTGTGTAAAGGGATGAAGTGGGACAACACCCTGTCTCACCAGCCAGAAGACACAGGGTGCCTTGCAGAAGGAACAGTGTAAGTGCCCCTCCATCCATGCCAGCATCCTCCTACGTGGAGGAGCCCAGTGGACCACAGAAGAGCTGCAGAAAGGCCTGGAGAAGCACCCAGGGCTGCACCTGGAGCACACACAGCAGCTAGAGAGGAGCAGAGGGTGTTATCAAGGGGCAGAGAAGTGTCTCCCCCAAGAGTTCACCCTCACCTGCAGGGCTGGCCAGTGTGGAGGGCCTTGCCAGTGGGATTGTCATTTGGGAGCCAAGTTAAGTTGTTCTGTTTTCAAAGAGCTCCAAGGAGGCTCAGAAATGTGAATTTTACTATTATCACATTCAAGAGCTGGGAGTTGAATACAACACTCTGATTTCCCAGGAATATTGTGAACATGGCTTAAAAACCCCCAAACAGCCAAGCAAGGTCTCGATAGCTTTGTCTTTTCCAACAGCACAAGACCAGACATCAGGAGCCAGCATGTGTCTCATAGCACACCCAGGGCTCTTTTTTCCCTTTAAAAAGCTTCATCCTTTGTGTGTCTCAACTTGCTCAATTTGCTTTGAGGGGTTTTTTTCCCACCCAAAGTCACTACAGCAATTCTCCTATTGCGCTCCTGACTGTTTGGTGTGAAATGCAGAAGGAAGCATTCATTGCTCCAGACTAGCACAGCATCTGCTTGGTGTCACAGCAGGCATGGCATGAGGTCAGGGCATTTTAGACTCCTCCACACTCCCAGGGACAAGGAGGAAACGTCACAAAGTCCCCCTGCCTGCCAAATCCAGGCAGCAGCTGCCAGAAAGAAGCTGTCTAAACTTCATAGCCAGAACCTGCACACTCATTTCCCTGGCACAGGCAGCATTTGGGACGCAGAGGGTTAGCAGTGAGCTCTGCACCTCCTCAAGCAGCTGGGAACCACAGTCCCCCAGCACAGCTTCCAGGAAGCACAGGAAGCCCTTGCTGAGTTTCCGAACAGAGCCCATCTCTTCCAGGCACTGACGCCAGCATTTGATGAGCTCCACATGACTCTGGCACCTTCAAAAACCACCATCATCCAAGAGCAATTGGGAATCCCCAGTTGGGAAGGGATACTGGGAATAAGGAGCACTCATCTCCACTGCATTCTGCAGTGCTGTCACCAGCACACAAAGTAGCAAGAGTCTGATCATATTTCAAGGAATTTTTTTTGCCCTCAGACCCAAAAGAGGAATTCAGCTTTTCTCTAGAAAGTGAAGTAAACCCAATGCTCATAGCCCTGCTGTTGCAGAAAGAAGTTAATCCCATGTTAGTTCTAAACGTGACTGAATCTCTGCCCAAAAGCACTGTCCTCCTGGATCCTTCTCTTTGCAAACCTCCCTTAGACCTTCAGACACATACATCCCATTTAAAATCACTCACATCCCAGGGAGATGTTGAAATTTAAATATCAGCATACTCTCACAACTGGCTCATAGGGACCAGAGCACCAGTCCTGCACCAAACCTCGTTTCCCTCCTCCAGACAGTTTTCATAGGGAGACTGCACTCTTCAGGTGCAGACACGCAGAACAAAATCCCTGCCTTGCAGTGACTGTCCCAGGCTGTGGGAGGGACAGCTTTCATTAGTTTTCCCAGCTGTAGATGTTTGTTTTATTTCCATAGGATGTTTCAATGAGGGTATCTCTCAAAAAGCTCTCTCTCCCACAAAAATCCAGCCTGCTCCTTGCTTTTATCTCTGTAAGAAGGAAACAAGATCTGCTAACACAATCACTGTGCTTTTAAGTCCACAGAATCGGGACATATGCCTGCATCCAACGCCAGCGCTATGCAAGAGCCATTTCCAAGCATCTGCTTCAGTGCTTTATTCCAAAGTATGTTTGGTTTGATTTTTTTTGTGGGGGCTTGGAGTAAAGAGGCTTTCAAAACATGCCCATGAATCCCTGTGGAGGAAGGTTGCACAGCAGGTTGTTCAGATGCATTATAGGAACTGTAATCAAAGGTGTAGGAGAGCAGAGCCAGAATTAGGATCCTGAAGCCAAGGAACAGCAGAGCCCCGTGGCTTTGCTGCCTCGGTCTCTGCAAGACTTCCCAACCCACCTCATTCTGTGATGCAGAGAGGGGTGTTTTCCATGATGGTGCTGTAGGAGCCCATGTAATTCTGCAGCTCAAGCCACCTTACCTACAGAGGAGACACAGTGTCCGTAAGCAGAGAACTGGGATGAGAAATGCAGCACACGATGCTCCAAGGTAAGGGCTGGAGCATCACAGAGGGTTTCTGGTGATGTGACCCATAGATCTGGACCCGGGGGGGGGGGAGTGAGATCATTTCCTTTGTCCAGCCCTGCAGTGACAAATAGCTGGGGGATAGATGTAGAGAAGTGACAGGCCCCTGAGCACCTGCTCTGCACAGCATCTGTACACAGACTTCATGGTCAGGATCCTTGGCCAATTTAAAAATAAAAAGCAACTTAAAAACATCACGTGTCACAAGACAGCTAAAGACATGCAAATCTTTCCTGCTGCAGGAAGTACTCAAGGTTAAATAGAAACAACAAACAATCAAAGAAAGAAACAAACAAACACTGCAAAGCAAACTACAGCAAAACTTTCTTCTTTTTAACAAGGACTACTTCTGTTGCCTGTGTGTTTGAGAAAGCAACTTGCTGATCCTCTCACAGCCAGGAAAGGTCCCAGTAGCAAGGGTAAGGAACTCATCAAAGCTACATTTTCATTCTACCTCTGGACTATCAAACTGCCAAACTAGGCTTATTCTCAGCAACACACCAAGGGAAACGCATCGTCCACACCTCAGCTTAGCCCTGAAGCAGACACTGTCCTGAGAAAACCCTGCCAGACCCACTGCAAAAAAAGCCAAGAAGAAAATGTGATTTTGCAGCTGGGAGTCTTGATTATCTCCCAAAGTAGCATTAATCCACCTCACCTTCCTAAACTCCACTAGGAAATAGCTGCAAGGAAGGGGCGGAGGAGGAAAGAACCACTTATGAAGCATCAGCTGCAGTCTAATTAGAGCTATTAGCAAGCTCTTAGTGGTGTTTATTAGCCTTTACCCAGCGTTGCTGAATGAAGCAATCCTGACATCAGCCTTCTGGCTTGGAGAGCAGTGCTCCAACCCCAGCTCAAGGATGAAAAGTATTCAGAAAGGTCAGGATGGTTTCAATCATATCTGCAGCTCTCCCAGTCAGCTCAAAGCTTGTTTTGGTCTCACAAAAACTAAAGTCCCAGAGAAGGGGAACCCACCCTGCATAAGGCATGAGTAAGATCATCCGGTCAGATGAGTTCCATCATGATATCTTTCTGAGTTAGAGGTTTCCTGCTCTGATTTATGGCTACTGAGTCATTTTGACTTGACAACATCATTCTGCCTTTGCTCTTCTGAGAGATGGCGATTGTCAACCACCTGCCCCAGGGATTGGGACAGGATGCTCTCAGAATACAAGGCACAAGCCCTGAGCCAAGCTCAGGACAAGCTGACCATGAGTTGGACAGGATTAAAATAAGATTTACATCTTCTGTTGCACAAAACATTCATCACTTGCTGCTGTTGGATGTCTTCAGCCTGAGAACAGTTTGTCTAAGATGAGGTGTTTCTTAAACATGTCATGCTTTTCAAAGGACATGCAGCCAAAAGCTGCATGCCTCAAGCAGGGCTAATCTCCCTGGAGTCTCTTATAGTAGCATATTTCAAGGCTATTTATCATACAGAAGGGACATTTAAAAATATACAAATTTGTATATATACAAGTATGTTGTAAATCATAGCCTTTGCTGCAAAGGAGCAGGAGGAAGAAACCAGCAATCACTCAATGTTGAGAAAATTTACGTGGAGGGATCTTAGCTCTGGGTTTGCAACAGCTAGTAATGGTTGGTGCAGCAGGGCCAAAACTACACAATCAGGGTGCCACTTGGGAAATTCAAAACATCCTTAACCAAAGGAAACACTGAACTCTCATATATCTTTCTGAAGCACATGCATAGTCAGGTAAAATCTTCCATATCCACATGTAGGACAAGCTGCCTTCTTTTGTGGTCTAGCTACCACAATTCACAATCTGTACAACGATTTCCTTTTCAGATAAGCAGGTCTCTGCCATCTCAATGGATGGGTCTGTCAGAAGTTCTGCTGAAGGAGAAAAACAAACAGAAAGCCTGAACTCCTAGGGCTGAGTGCCAGATCAGTACCTGAAAAGCTGAGCAGTCCTTTGCAGTCTGGCTCACTCCCAGTGTGTGTAACAACCGACTGCTGTGGCCGCGAGGTTTTGAAAGACAAATATGTATCTTTCCAAGATTGTGGTCACGAAGAATTGCAGTCTGCTTCTGCAGTGCTTTGCAGGACGGTGTTGATGGAAGCTTCCCCTGGGACATGGCTGATGTGACAACCAGTTCTGCAGGCTGTTGGCCGAGTCATGCCTGAGCCACCCAGCCCCTCAAAACCTGCAATGTTAGGAGCACAACTTTCCATCTTCATGAGCAAACACTGCACAGCATGAAGGTGTTGCTGCAGTCACAGCCACCTACAAGCAGCAGCAGCAGGGGCTTTTTTGGAAAACAAAATATAGTGAAAAGAAACTTTGATTTCCTCTTCACTACATCTCAAACTCGTGACTTCCAAAAAGTAGTCGTGTTCAGTAGAGAAATCCCACGACCATACTTTGCTCTCACCATCAGCATTTCCTTGCACATCCTCCAGCCTCTCAGGTGTCATTAAACATCAGGCCACTGTGATGGAAGGTGGATCTTGGCAGCCCTGCCAAGTCAACCACAAGTTCATGGGAGGGAGAAGCTGCTCCTGACCCTTCTGCTGATTCTTCCCAAGCATCTCAGAGTGGAGATGCCATTTTCCCCTCTCCAGGACCAAACATCACAGAAATTCTGGGGAGGGTGAGCCACCAGGAAGGAAAACGAGGTGTCCAGGAGGAAATCTGGCCCACCACCACCTTGGGTATCAGATCTCATCATCCCATCCAGCTCTGGGCACAGCAGCTCTCTGCCCACTGCTGCTGCAGCGCTGTGTGAACACACTGCCCTGCAAGGAAACACTGCTTGGTCTCAGGGATGCCTGCAGGTGATGATGTGAAATGTGAATAAGGAAAGCAGTTTGTGCAGAAGAGTAATGATCCCTTTGGGATCTTCCCAGTTTATACGCAATTACATCAAGCAGCTAAAAAGAACAAGTGCTCGGCAGAGAAGGGAGGCGGATAATCCGCTGGTGTAAAGCCCCGCAGCTCCCAGAAGCAGTAAACGATGTAAAGCAGAGCTGACATTTGAGGATGCATATGATCCTCTAGTTTATGTATGTCAGGACATCTGCTACTACAACCTCATACAGCTAAAACTACCCCTGTCTTCACCTACGGCTGCTGCTGAGCGTAGCGTAGAGCAACTCACTGGGCTGAGCCGCACGCAGGGGATTCCGCTCCTTCATGCCAATTTATAGCCAATTCAGGATTTCAGCAACTATTATTTATCACCAGGGTTCCCTGCTAACCGTTACCACATTGGTGAGAAGTTACTCAAAATGAGTTTCCAAATTATCAACTCTGCATTCATTTCTTTTATGTTCGTTTCAGTTTATGAGGAATGTCAGCAAATCACAGGATCCCACTCAGGGTAAATTACCTGGGGATTTTATGCATGATCGTTCTGCCGAGCTGCAAAGGCAGCACGGCAGCGAGCTCGTCACGCCGCTCACAGTGCCTAAGGCACCAGGGAGAAGGAGCCCAACTGCTTCCAAAGGGTGATCAGGATGGAAAGATGCTTAAAACATCTTGCAATGGATGAGGCTTCCCCGTGCAGATTAGAGAATGCCCAGGCCATGCACCCATGTCCCAAATCCTGCAGCATGGTTTCACTCTCCCCGAATTTATCATTACTGAATGAGAGAGGAAACAAGACCCTGCTCTCTTTCTGCCTGATTTTATTCTCTGAGACAAGAGCTTTTCTCCCGGCAGAAAGCAAGATGGGGTTTGTTTTGTTTAGAAGCAAAGAAATAGCAGACTCCATGGATTTCTGGCAGCAGTTACGCCTTGAAAAAACAGTTGTGTTGGCAGCAAAGTGAAAGACTCCTGTCTGCTGGAGCAGCCTTTGGCCTCTGTGGATGTTTCTCCTGATCCCAGACAGACGGAGCACATCTCCTACCCTGCTTCACTTCAGCAGTTTCTGCTCCAGAATCTCTGTGCCAAGTCAGACCAGCCCTGGCAACAGGGCAAGAGTCAAAGGCACCAGTTCCCATGAGGAGAGCTGGGAAGAAGAGTTTATGCACCAGCAGCCAAGTCAAAGATATCAAGGAATATCACTTCTCCTTGCAGAGGTGGAGGAACAGGAGGTCAGAGGTGAGGGAGATGATACTGAGGACCAGCTCCTCCATCACAATAGAGTGGCACCAGTAACAGGTTTCTTGTAGTGCAGCTTGGCAGCGCTGGTCCCAACAGCCTGAGGGTATTTTTAAGCTGGGCTTTCAAGGACAAGGGCTGCCTGGTCAGGTGAGAAACAATGTAGAGACACAAGGCAGAAAGATCAGAACTAGAAGTTTGCTCCAGGTGACATAGGCCAAAATGAAATTGTCCCTGGCCATGCCCAAAACTGTAGAAGGGCCACAGCATGTGGGAGGGAAGAAGCAGCAGTTTGCTTTTCTTGCAGAGTCTTCTGGCTGGGATCCAGTTTATCCCATCCAGGTCCCTCCATTGCAGTGAGGATGGGTTTAGCCTCCAACACAGGAACGTCAAGTGTCAGGAATGACACTGTAGCCCTGGTCCTTCCCAGGGCACCAGGGTCAGGAAGGACACTAATGGACTACATAGGCTGGCCTTCCCAAAACCATGGTGTTGTTTGGACAAGAGCTTTGGCCTTTCTATTTTCTTTTTTTTTTCCTTTTCTTGTTCTTCTTTTTTGTTTTTTTTTAAGGCATGTGGCCAAAATAAAAAGAACAGTTCTGTCCAGCTGCCTTCAGCCTTACGTTATCATTCCTTCCCTAATGATTCTTCTGGGACCCACACGCCCCTAATCCTAAAAAACTCTCATGCTCTCTTTCTGCCCTGCAAGATGGCCACAGCTGGTCTTCACATTAAATTCCCCAGCTTGGAAACAAAGCAGCACAAGGAAGGGAAGATGATGTTTCTTTGCAATTCCCCCTTCAATGTCAAATCACAGTAAATCTTTCGGAGGGACTGGAGTAGAACAGCCGCCAAGCTGAAGCTCTGAACATTACCCAGTACATGGTGGTGCCCCAGAAATAGAAGAGCTCTTGAGAAAAATAAACCACTGGGACCATTTCTCATCTTAATCCTTGGGAGCAAGGACTTTCCTTCCTTGTGGACCCTCTTCCATCACCGTGCTGCTGCTGGACCCCTTGGCCCCAGCCCAGTGCCACGCTGCTGGCTGCCCTCCTGATGGACTCTGCCATGCACCAGCCCTAACTATAAAAACAGCTGGGTGGTGTCTCTAGGGACCTGTACACAGAGATGGCTTGAAGTCTCCTTTAGTGATTTTGCACCTTTGATCTCTGGAATGTGTATTTCAAGCCCAGAAAGGGCTTTTGTGCCGACCAAGGAAATAACTACCTAAAAGAACAGAGAGAGATGATAAGGGATGGGGCAAAAGGATCGTGCTGCAAAGGAAAAGACAACCTACCCATATGTCTTGAAATGCCCAAGACATAAAGTGAGGCAAAGGTCAGGCTGAATTGGCTTTTGCAGAGGATGACAAGAAAAATGACAAGAGAAGTTTTAGCCATATAGATCAGAGGAAAAGAAGGAACGAAGAAATGGAGCTGCTGTACAGAGAGGATGGGGGTTAGATTAAAGTTAGTCCAAGTGGGATCCAAAACTAATGCATCGTCTATCTAACATCATGTCAGTGTGCAGATGGCACGAGAATAACAGGAATGAGGAGACAGACATGGAAATGTCACATCCTTCCAGATCAAGTCAGAGGGCAGTGAGCTCATGGACACAGCTGGTTCCTATCCCCCATCACTGAACACCTCACACTGAAACCTGCCCATGGAAACATTCACCAAGCATGGGGAAAGGAGAACAGAAAACACAACACCTTGACCAAAAGAGAGGGAAAAATGCCACTCTGCCAACTACAGACCATTCAGGTGTCCCATGCCGCATGCCAGACGCAGAGCAAAGTCCAAGGGAAGCGGGTTTTCCACTCCCCCAAGGGTGCCAGGCAGCCTGATAAGATATTGCAGATAAGATACAGCCTCCATTAATGGAGGAATGGAGATTTAATCTACCTCACCTGCAGCACAGTGTTTGCTGGAGCACCTCAGCACTCTGTCCCCAGTAGTGGACTCTGTCCCCAATGGCGTGGGGGGACAGGAACTGGTCCATGGGCTTTGTGGCAGCTCAACACCAGCACTAAGCTCCTGGGCTGGCAGGGCTATGGCAGAGGCTTGGGGCAGGCTTGGGACACGTTTCTATGGATGATCTTTCCCCAAACCAGGACTGGGCTCACAACATTCACGGGCCTGAAATGTCCCAGGTAAATGGACATCCAGAAGCAGGAGTCTTGGAGCATTTCTGTGGGAATACCCCAGCTTCATGACTAGTTTTGATCCCAGCTGAAAACACTGGAGGAACATCTCATTCCCTTCAGCTCCTGCCTGCCTGTGGCATGCATGTGAGGACTAATTTCCCTTCCCATAACTGAAGCACTGGACTTGCCATCCAATTTCTAGACATTTCTAAGAAAATGCGCAGCTCTGCTAAGCAGAAAGTCGAGACTGCGACGTGCCTAATCAGCTATGCTAATCTAATGCTGCCGCGCAGAGCCGGCACACGCGGCTCCCGTCGCATACAGGCTCCTGCTGCAGAGCCCGGCAGCACTGATTTGTTTATTTGCAGTGATTTACCTTTGAATTTCTCACCCTCTTTCCGAGAAGCTGGCACCCTCAAACACGAATTGTCCCCCTGCACCTCCCAGTGCCTCTCTAGGCTTAGGAGATGTATGGGAGGCAGGCTGGGTCCGGGGGCTCAGCTTGCGGAGGGCCGCAGGGGAGTACTGGAACAACCACAGCTCTAACTCAATTTCTGCCCATTTTCTCTGTTGCCTTCACTTCATTACAGATTATTATTTTTTAAACTGAAGCAAACAGAGTCGATTCTGCTTCCAACTGAATTGCCCAAAGGCTGTCTCGTCTCCTCCATCCAGCTGACACCATCCTTACAGCAAGCTCCTCAATGGACAGGCAGTCTTCAGGGAGAATACATCATTTGGGGAGAGTCCTTCATCTTTTATGGAAAGCAGTATTTAATTTCCAGTTGTTACTGGCTGTTTCATGCAGCTTTTCAACTAGATAAGAAATGGCATCTGTGCACAAACTTAAAAGAGAGTGATTCTCAGCTTGAATTGGGACAAAAAGTTAGGAACTCAATATATTTTGCAAACAAGGTGTCCAGAGCATTGATAGCAAGGGTCATTTCACATTAACAGCCTTTTCTACAGCCCTATCTACTTGTTATGCTGCAGATGAGCACTTATTTCTAAATAAGTTATTTCAAAGCAGAAAACAAACCATTCTCCTTTGAAAAGTGTCAATGAGAGACTTCACAAAGATTTCTAAATATAGATACTTCAAAAGAACAAGTGCAATAAGAAGACTGGTCAAAATATATCCTTCTTGGTGCAGACTGGCAGCTTTGAAGACTTCATGTTTTCTAATGGAAAGATGCTAAATGGAAAATCTTCCCTGGGCAGGTCCCTCTGCTACAGCAGCCCTGGATCATCCGTGGAGCGGCTTGTCCTGGCAGAGGGGGCTGTGCTGATCCTATCCCAGCACAGAGCTGGAAGTTGCTGGGTGCAGGATGACAACCTGACAGCCTTTCCCAGGCCCATCATGGCTCTCTTCCACTTCCTTCACTACCTGCCTTGCAGTTTGGCGTCCTGCTGTGGGGCACACAAAGCTCAGGACAAGGGAAGTGCAGGTGTTTCTCTGGGAAGTAGGACTTGGCTTGACCGCCTGGCCAGGACCCCTTGAAATTACCCCATCTCTTGTCCCATCCCTTGTATAACCTAAACTCAGTGGGTCTTCCCACCTCCTGCATGGCTGCGAAGGTCACTTTGTTTTCCCTCAAATGCCATCCCTTGCCTCCCTTTGAACATCCCACACTGCACCAGTGGGAGCCTTGCAGCCAAGGAATCTGCCCCGGGGCACAAATCAGCAGTGGAGACAGTCCTGCCTTTCCTCAGCAAGTCCAGCTGAATCCAACTAAAATATTTCTGAACATATTTGTAATGATTTGAGCAGTTCTGGAGCACGCCCTGCACACTCCAGCCGGGTTTTTGGGGGGAGCATGCTCTTCTGAGAGAGCTGTTTCCTATTTTTGTCAGCACATTGAACACAGCCTCTAAATTAAAATCTTCTATTTCCAGACTATTTTGATCAACTCTGCTTCCTTCAGCTTAAAAGATACAATAAGAATAGATGAGCTCTTACAAATTAAAAGCCTCTCTTGCTTAACAAATTGTCTCTTTGCAATAATTAATTGTCTGGAGAGAGATTCCAGCCCTACGTTTTTGGCCTCATTCCAGGCTGTGTAAGGGGTGGGAAAAAAAACGTATATTTGGGAATTTGTTGCCTCACCACGCTGGCTCTCACACTTCCAGTACAAGGCAGGATGTGTCTGATCAGTCCAGAGGTGAGCCCATCCCAGGCACAGCAGTGTCTCTTCTCCTCCATCAGCACAGCTGTCACTGAGTGCCCATCACAAGTCTCAGCTTGTGGTTTGCAGGGGGAAGGTTCCAGGCACATTTCACAGCCTGCTTTATTATTTTTTTTTTTGCTTTGATAGGTGATTATTATTAAACAGCAGGTCAGTCACTCTGAGCTACTCTGGCCATTCCCACATTGACAGTTCCCAGAAGCTCGTGGTATGTGGGTTGTGGAGATGGAAGATGTGAAAACAATGCACAGGCACGGGGATGGCTGCTGCTATCAATGCCTCTTGCCAGGTGCTCCAACTCCCCGATGACTTCAGGACTTTGTCCAACCTGCGCTTCCTTAGGAAATTCCTTCCAGTGCATGACTATCCTTATGATGAGTAAGTCTAAATTAATCTTAGATTTTGCACTCTAAGCCCTTGGCTGCTACTCCTCCTCTCAGGGGTACGGAGCTTCTACTCACCATCCCTGTGGCAAAAGTGGAAATATAAGGAGGTTGTGATATCTGGTCCATCAAAATCCCATCAGTCTTTTCTCAGAGAGATGTCCTCCAGGCCTCTACCACGTGTGCTTCTCACTCTTGCAGCTTTTCAGCCAGAAGAGCCTCTATGAAGAGGAAGGTTGTAGTTGGCTTTGCTTACCCTGGTAGGTGCTCCAGGTCCTCCTGCATACAGGAGACAAGGGGAAGGCTGGTACCATCCAGGATCAAGCCTAGGACTGTGAGAATTCCCACCTGCAGCAGAGGACATTCTCTCTGTGGGTCAGGGCAGAAAGATCCTTTCCTTCTTTAACCCCATCCCACATGACATGAAGCTGCAACACCATTTCACCAGGGATTATCATCCCACAGATGCAGCCCCAGTTTTGACAAATTTACCTGCAGTGGGGCAGGAGAGAGAAGTCACAGCAGTTTGGCACAGAGGAACAGCACGTTGCTGGTGCTATGCATCCACACCAGTGCCCAGCTCGCCACCTCATGCTGGGAGCAGCTCGGCACTGTGTTGGCTTCATGGTCCCTTCTGCAGCCTCAGTCCTTTCAGGGCCTCCCCGTGCCCTGTCTGCTTGTGCTGGCAGGTCAGGCAGGGGCACAGCAGGGTCCCAGTGCAGGGGCCAGGCAGGGTGGGAGCTGGGCAGTGTTTGAGTCCAGGTCCATGCCCAGAGCCCCGTGCTCCTTGCCAGCCCCACAGCGGTGCCACTGCAGGAGAGCATTTTGCTAATCCTTTCATTCCTGCCCCATGCCCAGCGGGACAGGCTCCTGCCAGCTTTGCAGGGAAAAGCTGTGGAAGTACCTGGGGCTCAAGCAGGGAATCCTTCCCTCTGAAGCAGCAGCAGGGCAGGAGCCACCTTCCAGCCCTGGGGGCTCCTAAACCACCCAAACAGCCTTAGAGCAGGCATGTACATACACAGACCAGACTTCACTGGCCCCAAGCTGAAACCAGACAGCTCATTCCTGCAAAAATTGGCTGACATTCCTGACAGAGGGCCCAGGAATGCTGGGAGGGGTCTGAGCAGGGCTGAAGCCTAGAGCATTTCATTCTCCCACCCTGGTCCTGGACCACGGCTCAGTCTCCTCCACACACAGAGAGGGCAACAGCTCTGCACAGCCCCAAATTAGACTGCTGCCACAAGATATCACCCAGGCCACGACCTCAGCAGTGTTTGGAGGAGGATTAAATATTTATCTGGAAAACAAGGATGTGCACAATTGCGTTTGGCAGGATTAGTGATAAAGCCCATAAAGACCCACTCATTGGAGCTGTAGCCAGTTGCTCCCTTCCCAGGGATGCCTCGTGCACACCAGCAGGAGTGCCAAGGCTCCCATTCCCCTCCCAGCTTTGTGGTTTGGGGAGAATGACTGTCACCTCCTCCCACAGACCTTGGCCAGTGCTTTAACTCTTAACAGCAAGTCAGAGAGATGAAAACCCTTGTGCTGGTGTCACACAAACTGCTCCATCCCTAGCATGGTTTAATCTATGAACAGCTTTACTTGAGTGAGCAGAGGACCCTCCTTGACCCTGGACACATTTGAAAACATGAGCCTTCAATTCCCTGAAGGAGCTCCATACTAGTATGGAGCCAGCAGCACCCTTAGGTAGTCGTTAGAGCCTGGAGAGCTTTGTATAACACAAACAGACCAACAACCTGGAAATAAACTTCTAACATCCTCTCTCTGCACTAAGAGAAACTTAAGAACTGTGTCTATAATCTGACACTATATCACAGCAGATGGGATCCTGCTAAACATCCTTGGGATCAGCATTGCTGATCCACCAAGAAGGTAGGAAAGGCCCGAGCATCCTTTTCTTTTCCATTACATGTGTTCCAGTACAGGAAAAGTGCCTTTGGACAGAGATATTCCTGGAAAACCAGGACTTGGGGCACGCCAAAAATATATACGCAAGCAGGATGTTGCTCTGGAGCTCAGCCACAGCCCAGCAAGGGTCTTCCACTACCCTGGGGAGCTGCCTGGTCTGCAGGCAGCAGTTCCTTGCACAGCCCCAGACTCACTGCAGATGTTTTACACATGCTTTCCCTGTAATATTTGTTTCCCATGAGTATGCTCTGGCTTACACAGTCCCCAGCAGGGAATATCAGAGATTTCTGTCATAATTTGTCATTTTGTCTGGGATAAGATTTCACTGGAAATTATTTGCTCATAAAAGAGAAAAGCATATTAATACATCAGGGAGGTGTCTGTCTTTTATTTTCACCATGTATATAATCCACTGGAAATTGAATTGTTCGGATGATTTGAATCAGCCACTGGCCTCTCCCTCTAGCCAGGAAGTTCAGCAGCCTGCGATGGGGTCAGTACCTTTCCATGGCTTTTTACTTCTGATTTTTCCAGAGGAAACAACTCAGCACAAGTTTATGTCCCTAATCCATGATCTTCTGCCAGAGTTCACATGAATGTCTCTAAAACCCAGTAGGACACTCACCAACTTCTCTCAGCCTGCACTGCCCAAGGAGCTGCTCTGCACCCAGATGTTTTGTTTTCTGCATATTTTCTACTCCTCTTCCCCCTTCTTCTTTGGCTTTTCCAAACCCAGCTCAGGCTGGGGAGAGCAGCACAGAGCTGCACCTTGGAGCTCTTGTCAGAGCTGAGCTGCCATATGTGACCTACCAGGTTGGCTGCCACCTTCCAGGCATATCTTCACCATCTGAGGCTTTTCAGGAGCTCTCATCTTTGCCGAACATCACATTCCTGGAGTTCCAATCTTTCCCTGGCTTCTCTTGCACTTTCCCATCTCTCAGCATTGCTGTACAGTTTGATAACTGCTGCTTACACACATACATGCACAGAGGATGTCAGAGACCTCTCCTTGCCATTTCCTGACTCATTACTCCATAGCCCACTCAGGGAATGTCCCAGTTTATGAGTGTCTCTAGTTGCTGCCTGCCCCATGCAACCAAACCTAGCAGAGGTGTCTGCTCTGCCTGGGCACATGTGGCAGGTCAGACATCAGGTCTGATGAGTATCAAGTGCCTCCTTCATTTTCAGAGCTTGCCAACAACAGCAATGTTTTCCAGCCACGGGCTCTGCAGGTATCACATTTGCCACTTCCCGGGGTGCAGATGCACAGTGCACAGCAGTCCATGCCAGCAGGAATGTCCCTGCAAGGCTCCTTTCAGCTCTAGGTCCGGGCGCTTCCCCGCACCAGTGCAGTGGAGTTGGTACACACTGTCCGTCTGCAGAGCTGGGACAGAGAGATCCAGCCCGGGACAGGCACAGCAGCCTGGCCCCAGCTCCAGCCACCAGCTCAGTCTCTGGCTGCTGAGTGGGGTGGGCTGGGATACAGGTCCCAGTGGCTGGGGAAGGCAGCGTAGGGGGACAGTGCAACCATTCCTGTCTGCTGGCTGTTCGTGGGGGCTGATGAACCGGGTGAGAGTTGAACCCTCAAATCTCCCCAGAGGCCTTGGGAATACGGAGAATGCTGAACTCAGAGCCTGCCCCATGGGCAGCAGCGACCTTTTATTGGGAGGGTTTAGGGCAAGGGGTCTGGAGACGGAATCCTGTCCCAATAAACAGAGCACTTTGTCCCTAAATGGTGCTTCCTATCCTGAGACTTCCAGATGAAAGATCCCTTGTAGACCGGACCCAAGGGGGGCCCCTGGAATAAATCAACACCCCGGTGACTTTAGCTGACGCAGACATTCCTGAGCAGATTTGAATCTTGTTTTTGAGGAGGGATCCCTCTGCGTCCAAAGGCTGCACACACCAGCCACTTGAGAAGCATCTGGCAGCTGGTCCATGGGTCAGCTATCCAGACACATCACGGCTGCTGATCAGTGGGAAAACTCTCTGATTCTAGCAGATCACAAGCTTATTAAAGATAGATTTGTGCTTAGGTCTGCAGAGATAGACAGATCAAAGACATCTGTGTGCCAGTGCCACTGGTATCCCTGTCTGGAAGGGATGGAGGTCAGGACATGCTCTCCATTCCCAGTGCAGGGCACTGGGGGAGCTCAGCCCCCGTCGGGGAGCAGCAGGACCTGCCTGCTTCCAGCCTGGGAAGCTCAGGACCACACCCAGGCTGTAATAAGTCCTTCCTTGGCTATTTGTGTGGGGAACTTGGAAATGGCTGCTGGGGCTTGAAGCACCTCACTCAGAGCATCACTGCCTCCACTGCTCTCCCCAGGCCATGTGGAGCCAGGGGGTGGCCAAGCTTCATTGGAGTTCTGCTGGCAGCCCGGGACCTGCTCAGCTCAAGAGGGAGAGCTAAAAGGGGAAATGGGTCCTTGCACAGCTGGCCCAGCAGCTGATATTTGCATAGTGCTTTGAAGCCCACAGATGAAAGATTTGAGAGACACGAAAGGCTGTCACTGCCTGTTTGTCATTTGGTGTGGTTCCTCCCTGCCATTGCACGCAAAGGGGACAATTTTCAGGATAGGTGAGCGCAGCCTTGAGGAAAAGATGCCCAGCCTGGAGCATCCCTGACACTGACCCAGAGCGTGTGAAACCCTTCTCCAGCATGGTGCAGAACCCGCAGCATGTCAGTGTGGGCTTTTCCTGACACCTCCAGTTGCATAAGGAGTAAACGTGCACCCCAGCCTTGGCTGGGCTCCAGTTTCTTCCACCTGCTTTACAGCTACCCCACTTTTTTCCTTATCTCTCCCCAGTGCAACACAGGAGTCATCATCTTCCCTGAGCCGTCTCTGACACCCAGCTCCAGGCTCAGTTGGGTTTGGTCTCAGGGGGCTCACATGGATTGCCAAACCAAAAATTGGGAGCAAGTGACGGCATCAGAGCTCCCAGCAGCAGGCAAACGTGTGCCTGTAGAAGAGAGCCAGGAGGGAGGAAGGCTTTACACATGGCAAGCCATCAGCAAAAAGGGCCCTGAAACCTCAATGTTAGTGAGGAAGGTGATGGGAGCACGCAAGGGAAGCAGCAGCAGGAGGCAGCAAGCATCCCACCCTCCTCTCTGTGCCAGGCACGGCTCGGTGGAGCCCGGCACACCACGTGCTGGGAGTTCGTCTCACTTTCAGCATTTCAAATTTGCCGGATGATAACCTCGGTGTCTGAGTTCACGGCTGTGATCCCACCCACTAGAGGTCTGACTCATGTTGCAGTCACCGCTGCCTGGATATTGGTACGAGAGGAGGGAGGGAAGGAGGCAGGGAGGGAGGGAGGGAAGGAGGGAGGGAGGGAGGGGGAGAAGAGAGGGACGGAGCAGCCGCTGCCTCTCACAGCACACGCTTCTGCCTTCACAACTGAGCCACGCACACTGGGGAAAAGTTGGAGGCAGCGCAGCCACTGAGGGCTCCCACCCGCTCGAGGGCTGTGGGAAAGCAGCACCTTTCCCAGGTAAAGCTTTTGCCTTACTTTTTGCTTACTTGTTACGCTGGTAAATTACTTTCTAGGTAAGATCTCAGAGGGGTTGGTGGGTCACTACTGAGTTTGGGGTGTGCTAAGCACCCTACAGTGGGCCACCCGGGTCATCAGACCCTTGTGCCATCGGCTCCCTGTGGTGGCTGAGGCAGAGGACAGTTTGGGGACGTTTTTTGGCTGTTACTGGTGGGGACAGCTGAACCTGAGAACATCAGGGCCAGAGGAAGGACGTGGTGGAGTGTGCCCAGGGCACAGAGGCAGAGGCATGCCCTGCCTGAATATCTGTGGTGTGCAGCATCTCTGCCCAAGCAGCTTCCCCACAAGGTTTCTTAACTGACTTCCTGCACTGAGCTGCCTGAGCCCTTTCTCCAAGCACTCCAGCCTCTCCATCCAGCCCTCCACACCCTGGCAGCTGCTGGGCATCTGCTGCTGCCCCATCCCAGAGCACAGTCAGCTCTGTGAGGCAGGGTACCCCCGAGCTGGGCTGTAGCTCTGGCACAAGAAGGGTGGGTAATCCCCAGGGGTATGCACTGCTCGCTGTGCCCTGCCTGGAATAGGCTTCATCAGGAGGCTGAACCTTGGGACCTCTGCTGGGAAATTGGGCAACTCTGAGAGCACCCATGAGCCCAGAACCTTTGTTTTCAGTTCCACCTTTCCTGGGCACTCTCTGCAGAACAAACTTTCAAAACTCTGACTGCTCTGCTGTGCCGGGTTCCCCATATCTCTTTGTTTCCTGCTTTCAGGAGTCCTAACTGCCTCTTACCCATGGAGTCCTTTTCCTCCTGGGGGAGCACGATGGAGGGCTGGTGGCAGTGATGAGAATTTTGTCCTGCCTCCCCCAGCCCCTCTGCTCATGTCAGACACAATAGTTGCTGCTTTGCATCAGGGATCAGGCTGGATTGGGGAAGAGAAAGCACCAGGCTCTGGAGGAGACCAAGGAGAAGTGACAAAAGTGTCTGGGGATGCAGCCACACAGGACACCAGTGTCCCCTCACAACCCCAGAGGTGCAGTGAGATTCCAAAGGGACTTTGCAAAAATGAGACTGAAACTGCCTTTGTGCACCTGTAAGATCCAGAGTGAGTTGTGTCTACACACCCAAATGAGAGCATGAAGCACCTTGGATGAGTGAGCAGCACACTCAATAGCCCTGCCCTGAGAAGCAGAGAGGAGATGAGGGATTTCAAGGAAGAGGTGGAAACAAGGGAGCAGAAATTCCAGTGATGGGGCTTACTGAGCTCAGGGTCAGAGGAGTGCTGGGGGATGCTATGAAGTGCAGCACTGCATGGGAGGAGCACAGCCCTTCCAGGAAGGCTGCTCATAAACTGGAAACTACCCCAAAACCCTTCACAGACAGCAAGGCAGACTCATTTCTCCACCACTCACATTTGTCCTCTCTCGCATCACCTTCAAGTCCTCGCTCTGGCACATTTGCTCTTGCCCCATGTGGGGCAGACTCTTGGCTCTGGCAGGGGTCAAGAAGGCCATTCCCAGGGTCCCTGCAACTGCCAGCCCTGCCTGCTCCCCACCATGGAACCTCAGACATCCTCTCAGACCAGAAGAAACCCCCACACTCCTGCTCATCTCACAGCCTCAGCTGAAGTACCTCTCACAGCATGCCCAGATGTTTAACTTCAGGAAGCACTTGAATATAATTTTAGAAAAAGCCATGATGCTCTGCTGCAAGTTCTGCAGGGCCAGGGAATTTGCTCTGCTGCTAAGTGACTTCTGCCAGCCCTTTTCTCGGAAAGAAGCTAACACAGGAGGCAGAATAACATTTCAAGTCTGCCTGAGAGCATCCCCAGGATGGAGCTAAAATGTTTCATGTGGAGCTTCTCCTGAGCCCGCAACCACCTCTGTTGGTGCCCTTTCCGGTAGTGGGAAACGCTTCCCAAAGACAGGCTGCCACATCCAGGCACTGAGTGCTCCTCTCTGCCCATATATCCACTCACGGTGCTGATGTACCCAGGCTTTTAACAGATTTTAAGCAAACCAGGTATGCCAGAAGCAGTAGTGCAGGAAGGGAGAGCAGCCAGTGCAATCCCTACACTGCTGGAGCAGGCGCTGCATCCCATTAATCTTACTGCAAAAGTGCACGGAGTGCTGGAATTAACCATGTTGAAGGAAAGGATGCTGAAAGATGGGGGGAGGGGGGTGTGGAATAAAAGGGTAAGATGCAACAGGAATTTCCAGTGAATGAATCACAGCCCCCTCCCCAGAGGAGATAAATGCCATTTTAAACACAGTGGATCAAATGTAACATGGACTGCAACAGAGCAGAAAATATCTGCTCAGGCAAGGGAAGGCAGAAATTACTATGAGAATTGTGAAAAGAATAATGGGAAGATGATAGGACTTTACAATGGAAGGATCATTAATGCACCAAAGAAGGCTATTAACAGAGTTCCTTAAAGATCAGCCTAGAGGTAAATTTTATTTAATGATTTTCATTAGTGGTCTTGGCTCAGAAAATGAGGGTTTCTCTAAGAAAATGTACTGGTGAGAAACTTGGGAAAAGTTTTGCACTTGACAAGGCACTAAGTACTACAGGAGTATAACCAGAGGATCTGAAGATTAACAGAAACGCACTGGGCTGGCACAAATTCATATGCTTAGGGCCTAACAACAAAAATTGCTACTCTAAGCAGCTGAAAACACCACAGGAAAAATATCTGGCTTTCAGGGAACCCCGGGATGACTGCAACAAAACAAATGCAACTTGGCAAGTCTTCACAGCAGAGATAGTGTCCATCAGAGCACCAGCACCACTGGAAAAGGCACTAGAAGGATGACCCAGAAGCAATGCCCTGCTCTGGTCCTTTTAATGTCAGGAGGGTGATTTTGAACTATGAACAGGTCCAGGCTGTGATAATGAGGATAATCAGGTAAATGTAAAAGCTGCCTGGTGAGACAGGGCTGGAAGGGTATCATTTATTCAGGCTGTTGCTGGAAAGACTGCCATGGGAAACAGCTGCTCCACTCGTTCATCAAGGAGGAAATCAACTCTCTCTGCCAAAACACGAGAGCAGAGGACACAGGTATTAAAGGTGGCTGCGAGTGACCTGGGCAGAAAGCCAGGGGCAGATTTGGAGTGCCAGAGGGCTGATGCTCCAGGAGAGAGCCCTGAACTGGATGCATCATCCCAGGGACTGTGTCCTGATGGCAGTGGGCTGACAGCCCCTCACCTGTACCAGCCCTCCAGCCTGCTTTTCCTGCAAAGCCATATCTTGAGGTTATGTTCACTTGTGGGAATGTTTTTGTGAGATAATTTAGCTGAGGGATACAGGGAAGTCTCCTGCACCTCTACTACAGTTAGGGTGGCAACATCACACATCTGACCTGACAGGGAGCAGATTTTGCCCTGTCCTGTGGAGGAACAACATTCCAAGGGTTTGCGGGCAGTCGAGCCCTGCAGCCCACATTGAGCCGCCAAGATCCCAGCTCTGCCTGGGTTCTTCTGCAGAGATGGGGACACCTCTGTCCTCTTCCAAGTGGCCATTCTTTGTCCTGAGCTAATTTGAAAAAGCAATAAGAAGCAAAACTCCTTCTTGCCAGGTGTGCTGTGCAGGGATGCACCAGGGGCTGCCCCTGACACCACATCAGGTTCCAAATGTGCTGATGTGCCCAGTGCTGGGGCTTACTAGCAGAGCACAATCCGAGGCCCAGCAGAGACCACATAAGCTGCAAAAGCTAGTGACAGGAGCAGGTTGTTGGTGTGTGGTAAAGCAGCCATGTAGGAGGCTGCAATCCACCCACAGCATTTTCTAAGTGTGCTACTCCCCCTATAATTTAATCTGCCATTTCCACATGTTGGGAGCAATGAAAAAAACATCCCTTTCACTTGGAAATACCCTTCTGTGAGAACAACCTGTTCTCCTCATTGCCGTCAGTGGGCAGGCAGCGCTCAGCTTGTTCCACACTCCTTTTGTGCATGAACAAAGAGCTTTCCATGGCAAGAGCCTGTGCTGCAGCGGGAGGTGAGGAACCACTCCACACACTGCCACCGTGGTGGAAAGTATCACATCTCTCTCCCTGCAGCCTTAATCCCAGCACCCAAATTCAGAGGACCTCCTGTCTGGCAGTGAGTTTGCTCTGCTCAGCAAAAGGCTTCCCACAGGCTGGTTTGTTGTCTGTCGTTCACTTTCCATGCCTTTAGAGGCAGCAGGGCTGTGGGTATCACCTACAAACTCATTGGTCCAGTCCCCATCTCTCCCCCATATGGTTCCTGGCAATCAGCGGTTATTTACTCATGCAGTCTCCCTGGTATTCTCCCTCCCTTGGCCCTCATGCCTTTAACCTTGAATCAAAGACATAAATCATCTGAAGAGTATTTCAACCTACTCCACAGCATTATCTTGTTCTTGCAGGGTGAGTTTAACTTTAAAATCTCACCTCTACCCTCTGACAAGGCTGGACCTTTTCATTTTCTAGAGTTTCTTCTGTTTGTTCCATTTCTGCAGGCTGCTGCACCCTGCGGAGAATCAGCTCTACCTTCCTGCACGAGCCTGGGCACGACCAGGGTGGGTTTCACTGCCCTCTATAGGGTGCAGAGAGCCTGGAGAGCTGGGTCATGCACCACCCGTGTGGACCAGCACAGCTCTCCCCCACCAGCATATGGGGCAGAATGGGGAGACCCATCACCTCATAGGAGAAGCTCATGGTCGGAGACCAAGCTGTGCCACAGGCGGCTTCATGAGGGGCCCAGCACGGTCAGTCTGGCTCCTGAGCCTGATCCCAGCCCTCTTTCTTGTCCCTGCAGTGCCTCAGTTCCCCTTTGGGTACCTTCAGTGTTGCTTCCAATCACACTAGAACTGAGGACCCTTTGAATCTAGTAGCAGTATGGTCCTGGAGACCACCATAATCAGCAGCTCAGAGCTCTTTTGAAAGTCAGAGGGGTTTTCTGTGTTGTTTCTGCCCTTGAAAAATGCAGCCTTTTGTTATGCATATCCAGACAGAAAATAGCCATAAAAAGTAAGTCTACAAGGGATGTTCTTCTTCCCTCCCAGGGCCCAGAGTAGAGTGAGGATTTCCTATCCAGGCTGCTGGAGCTACTGTGGTTGGTGATGGCAGGGACCAACCCAAAGCATGGGCTGCTGCAAAGCAGCAAGGGCAAAGTTTAATGAGACTGACAGCCACAGCCAATCTTCAGAAACTATGTAGTTGGAACTAATTTTGCTAGATTGCATAAGCACTTCTTTCTCGGGAAAATCCTTTCCTCATATCCTCCCAGTCCTCGTTTTTATTGTAAGCCTGTAGGAACTTGGTAGTTCTAAAATTCCTGCCCTTCTCTCAACATAACTGCATTTCATGGGCCCAGCTAGCAGGTACATGTGTGTCTGGCTGCCAAAGGACTTTTCAATTTGGGTTTAAGTGGGCTGGAGCAGCCAGGGAGGTGCAGACACTCTGATTTTGGAGGGGGGGCAGCTCAAAGGACCTTTGCCCACTTCAGCTCTTACTTGGTGTTTTCATAGAATCACAGAATGGTTTAGTTTGGAAGGGACCTTACAGACCATCTTGTTCCACCCCCCCGCCGTGGGCAGGGACACCTTCCACTAGACCAGGTTGCTCAGAGCCTCATCCAGCCTGATCTTGAACACTTCCAGGGATAGGACATCCACAACTTCTCTGGGCAACTTATGCTAGTGTCTCACCAGACACTTTCTTTGCAGGTTGTCCTTGGGAGGTGGCAAAGCTCTGTCCCTGCTGGAGCACTGCTGACCACTGTCACCAACCAAACATGCATAGAGCATGAGAGCCCACAACACATGAACGAACCCATGGTTGCTCAGAGGAAAGGAGAAGGCAGGAGAGGAAAAGGAGCAGTTGAGAGCCACCAGCAGCTGACACAGTTCCAGCACTGAGCTCCCAGATGGGGCCGATGAGTACAAGTGAGTTGCAGGGCCACGTCATTCCCCAGGCCACGTTATTCCCAGCACACAAGACTGAGCATGCAAAGTAACTCTTCAATGTTCTCCAAGGTCCCTGTAGACCAAGGGTCACTTTGGGAAGGTCTCTAGACCTACCTGATAGAGGCTTACTCCAAGTAGCTTCAGAGCCGGTGAGAGCAGGACTGCTCCATCCATGCAGCTACACCATGGATCCATGTTACAACCATACAAGTTCTCAAGAAAGGATGGAATTTCCCCTGCAGCTGCTGGTTGGGTCCTGCCTCGTCATCCTCATCGTGATCACTCTCTGTGGTAACATCATTGTCTGCCTGGCCGTCACCCTTGACCGCCGGCTCCGCAGCTTGACGAACTGCATCATCGTCTCCTTGGCCATCACTGACCTGCTGCTGGGTCTCCTGGTGCTGCCCTTCTCTGCCTTCTATGAACTTGCCAAAGAGTGGCCCTTTGGCAGCACTTTGTGCAACATCTACAGCAGCCTTGATGTCATGCTGTGCACAGCTTCCATCCTCAACCTCTTCCTGATCAGCCTGGATCGCTACATCGCTGTCACCACCCCACTCCGCTATTGCCAGCTGGTCACTCCTCCCCGGGTGGCTGTGGGTTTAGTTGTTATTTGGACCGTTTCACTAATGGTCTCCTTCCTACCAATCCACCTGGGCTGGAACACCAATGGGACAGCAGTCCAAAACACAGTCCCCATCTGCAACAAGGAGTGCACGCTGGAGGTGAACCCTGTGTATGGGTTAGTGGACGCCTTGCTCACCTTCTACATCCCTTTGGTCATCATGTGCATCACCTACTACCGGATACTCAAGATAGCAAGGGAGCAAGCCAAGAGGATAAACCACACATGGTGCAACACCCCCATGTCACCCATGGTGAAAGAGCACAAAGCCACTGTGACGCTGGCAGTGGTGTTGGGAGCGTTCATCGTGTGCTGGTTCCCCTATTTCACCGTGTTCACGTACCGGGGGATGTGGGGAGACAGCAGGGTGAAAGGCACACCCATGTCTGTTGTCCTCTGGCTGGGCTACGCCAACTCAGCCCTGAACCCCATCCTCTATGGGACACTCAACAGGGATTTCCGAGTGGCATATCAGCACTTGCTGCACTGCTGGAGGACAGGGGGTCCCAGGAGCTCCTGCCTGCCTCCCCTACAGAAGGCCCAATCCAGAGGCGGGCAGGGCCAGGGCAGGCAGGAGGGTAAAACCCTGAAACTGGAGATGAGGAATGAGAAGGGGATCCTGCTCACCGATGGAGCCCTCAAGAGGTAAGAGCCTTCCTACACATGAGGCTTTGATTGTAGGTCTGTGTCCAGAGAGGAAGGCAGGACTGGGGACCCCACATTGTCCATGAACTTTTAAGCAACAAGGTGGTGCCCCATCAGGAGACCCTTGCCCACGCAACTCCTGCTCTTTGCAGCCAGTTGGAAATTCATCACCACCAGCAGGGACTCAGCTTGTGTTCCTCCACTCTGGTAACACAGGCCTAGCTATTCCAGCTTCCCACATGGTTGGCCTCCCTTACAATTGCCACTGTTCACAGGGAGCACAAAACATTTCCTGGCTTTTCTAGGCAATGGGAACAGTTCTGCCATTAGTATTTGCTGTACAGAATGGGGTGCAGCCATTAGCTGAGGCTGCTCCCAGAAAACAGCCAGGTTCCAGTAGCAGACAGCCAGCAAAGTCCGGGCACACAGCAGAGCTGCAGGGGCCCAGGAAAGGTGACCGCCCATCACAGAGGGGAAAACAGAAATTAGTCCTGGGGCACAGAGTCACAGCAGCTGCAGCCAAGCAGAGAGTCCCTGCAGGAGCCAAGATCTGGGTCCCCAGCTCCCTGCAGAGCAGCTCGGCTGTTTCCCTTTCCAGCCAAGCCATGCACCCTCAGCATTTTGGCCATCAGTTTGCATCAGCAGTGAATTCAGCCAACAGCGAGTTCCATTCCCATCTCTGGAAAAGGAGCAAGAGTAGCCAAAATTAGGTTGGCAAATGTTTTTAGATTACTAATAATACCCATGTAAAGTTAGAGCCAAAAATTCCCTCAGCGTCATCCCAAGCATGTCATGGGGGTCAGTCCCACTGAGGGATGGGGGTGCAGCAAGGAAGCAGGATGGGTGCTGCAAGGCTCTGTGCCAGGCTGTGGCACTAGTCCTCTCCCTGGGCACCCACATCCCTGCAGGGCTGTGCCACCCCCACACCACCTCACTCCAAGGTGTTCACTCAGCCAAGCACAAGAACAGAGATGCTTGCTGTCAAACTGCTGCTCCTGAGACTAATCTAACCTCTAAGCAGTGCCTGATAAGCAGCCCAGAAACTTTCCATCCATAGATAAGGAGTCCTTTGATTCGCTGTTCCCAGCGTGCCAGCAAAGAAGCCGCACTCGTGCTGCCTCCTGCAGCACGTGCCCTTGATCCTGCCGCAGAAACACGGTCTCAAGCCACCAAAAGGAGAACACAGGGAGGTGAACCAAAGTTCAGAGCCATCCAAAAGGCTCAGCCAGCATCGTGCGTTCCCTGGGGTTCCAACGTGACTTTACCCAAGGGACAGGGGCAGCAGAGGAGATACAGAGGGATGGATGAATGTGAACAAATGCAAGAATGCAGCTCCTAAGGCTGCCTTTTCAGTTTCAAAGGAATTAATGAAGAGTCCAAAGGTATAACATTTGGTAGATGTAGTTATAGGGTGTATATAAAAACATATGGAAAACATGTGTCTGACATGGTGGAGATGTTTCTGCAAACACAGAGAGACAAAGAGAGCTGTCCTGTGTACTCTCATAAAAGTGCAGCCCCTGGGCAAACCAGGAGCTCACCTCTGGGGCTCTGCAGCTGAACTGGGAGAGCTGGCAATGGGGAACAGGCTGCTGGGACTTCCCTACTCAGCCAAGAGAGAGAAGAGAAGTTAAATGTCAATGACTCCTCAAAATGCTGCCTACCACAAGGGAAGAGGGATGGAGGGAGATAAAAGGGGAAGAAAAATGGATTTCTGTTCCCCAGACAGAGGTCAAGGTCACTGACTTGCTGGCTTTCCCCCTTCTAGCTTTTCCGGGTAGAAAAGTTTCTTCCCCTGGTTTCCCAGAGGGAAGACTTAAGCACAAGGATGTTTCTTGACCTTTCTAAATCCAGAGAGCTCCCTCCTATCCTACACAGCACCACCGCTGTGGTTTCTTCTCGCAATCAGATAAGAGTTGCTCAAGCACCAAATGATCAGTTATTGCTTTTACTTTCCTTCTCTTCTTAGCCCTCTCACCTGCACAACAATGACTCACCAATGATCACATGTGACCCCCTCTAACCCTTTTTTCCATAGTCACATATATAAACATCTGCTGTTGGCAGATGACCTGGTTCAAATAATACCACACAAGACAGATGGGCACAAGATTTACCTGTTCACCAAAAGCCTGGCATCCAATTTCACCCCAAGCACAAACTAAGCTGGTTCCTCTCCCCTCTTCTCCTCTGTGTAGTCTTCCCAGTCATTTACCCTGGTCATGTTAACATAAAAAGACCAATGTGAATCATTCCACAAACTCATAACCCCCCAAATAAGAAGGCCCAGAGCCCAGAAGAGCTCTGCTCAGTGTAGCTCCATGGGGTTATTCAAGGGAAAGCACAACCAGTAGAATTTTGAACTGTTGCCTTTAATAACAATGTTCTTTTCAGTTATGAAGCATAGAGAAAAGACCAACAAACAAGAGTGGGAATACTAAAGAACTGCAGCCAGTCTCAGAGTGTCAAGAGCAGGGCAGGGAATCAAAAGCCACAGGAGCCTTTAAAGGACTGGAGGCATTTCCATGGCTGAGGACCAGCTAGGGTGGAGAGGGCAGGGCCAAACAGAGATGCAAGGGAGCACAGCTGCTTCCATCTCCCCACCAGGCACCAGGGGAAGGCATTTCATTTCACGCAAAACCAGTAAAAAATATCACTGATGGACCTCAGGGAGCTGCTTCAGTGCAGTGGGACAGGGCTCTGAAGAGATGTGGTCCTCAGCATGCTCATGGCTGTAGGCTATGAGACCAGTCCCTGCAGTCCAGAGAGACTGAAATCCTGAGAGAAGGAGTGTTCAGCACTATCAGATATACTGGGCAGAAAACACATCAGCTGTGCTCAGGGCAGCTTGGGGCAGGACAGTGGCCACAGTATCTGGGCAGAGGAGAAGCCAGTTTTCATAGGAAAGAGTCACTGTCCCAGTCACAGTGTCTCTGCCACAGCTGCTGGCCTCAGGGGGCAGACACCAGGCAGGCACTACTTGGTGCTTCACAGAGCAAAACCACTGACAGACTGGTCTCTTCCTTTTCTGTTTTTTCTGTCTTCATGCGCAATCTAACCCGTTCCAGCACCAGAGCTCTCCCATGAGTCTCAGCCAGCCTGCTGCCCTAGGACCCACATCTCCTAGCCTTCAATTCCTGGCTGCCCTCTTCCAAAATCCTGTGTATGAGGTCGAAAGACAACACTCAGCTTTCCTCAGTGAAAAACTCAACGGCAGAGGCAAAGGCTGCAGGGTGAGTACAGGGCTGGGGTCACGGGGTGCAAGCAAGGGAGAGGCAGCTCTCCCTGCTGTGGCATCACTGCATTTTCCCTGGTCCAGCCATCCCATCCTGATCGTGCCTGGTGCAGAGGGCGATATCATCAGAGATGCATCCTCACTCCTTTATCCAGAACTGTTTGCTCTACAAACCCATCCCCAAGCCCAGGGGATGTGCACAGAGCTGGGTATCCCCTGGCTGCCCCAGAGGTTTGGGCTCAGAGAACCACCCTGCAGTGCTCTGGAAGATGCTGCATCCTGCCTGTCCCTCACACACTGCAGAGGCAGCTGCATTCAGACCATACATTTCCAGCACACTTCATTTTCATGCAAGCCTACATCCACATAAATTGCCAGCAGCTTTGGTGGAGATGTTGGCAGGGCTCCCGGGGTGAAGAGCTGATGCTGCACTGGGCATTGCTGCTCTCTCCCAGTGGTGCTGGGCTGGAGGCCACAGCTGCCATGCAAGGCGATGCCTCTCAGCACCAGAGAGCCACTTTGTGCAGGGCTTCTCAGGAAGAGCCAGGCAAGGTCACCCTGACCTCCACATGCTCTCCCTCCGAAGCTGCATGCTGATAACCTGGGCTTTCTGTATTGACTGTGCCTTGTGGGGAAATACAGTCACCTACATGCTGGAAGCTGGGTACACTTTGTCCCTGCTGCACACTGAGCACTTCTAACCTTAGCCAAGGTCACAGCAATGGCAAGAGCCAGTGCTTTCTGTCCACACGTGCAGCTGGGAGGGAGCTGGAGCACAGGGCCCTCCTGCCCTGGAGCACAGCATCAACCTGCACTTCTTGGAGGTACTCCCTGTGAATCACCCTGGAAATGCCATTGCCCATCAGGAGGAGAACCAAAGGCTTGGAGGCTACAGCTGCTGCTCTCTGGGGTGGCATCACTGCTGCCATGCCGGAAGGAGCAGAGTGAACCTCCGAGCCTGGAAACCGCAAAGCACACAATGAAGCTCCCCAGGGCAGGCACAGCACTCACCCCCTGGCAGTGCAGACACAAGGCAGTCATCTCTGCTGCTGTCATTGCCCAGCAGCAGGGGCAGAGGGGACACCAATTCCTGCTCTTCTGCTTCATGCTTTCCCTCTCCGTGACGTGCATATGTTCTGAAACACATGTAGTTTCCTTAATGTAAAGACAAAATACCAGCCACCCCCTGAGAGACTGCTGATCTAATCAGCAGAATGAAACAAAGGTCTGAGGGTGAGGTTTGCAGGAGACTGAGGCCCTGGTGTAGCCACAGATTACCTCTCTGTGATATGGGAGCGGGGACAGGAAATGTCATCTCGTGCCAGACACCCACGCAAAGAGTCCCTGACCCACATGCAGTAGAAAGGAGAGGGGCCATGGGAGAAGGAGCACCCAGGAACAGAGCACTGCCAACCCCAGGATACCAACTTTTGTCAAGCTATGTGAAGAGGCAACAACCCACTGCTGCTGGCTGGCCCAGGGGACTGGAAGAACAGGCAGAAAAAGCCACAAAGCAAAACGATATTACCCAGAGGGGTGTCGGATGACGGGTCTTGAGGTGATGCAAGCCTGCTCGGCTCTGCCCAAATGTCAGCACTGAGCATTTAGTCATGCTCTGCCAAGAGCATCCTCACAGCATCACATCACGGTCTGCCCCAGGCACAGTGGGTGCTTAATGCAGCATCCCTTATACTGGGGAGCAGGAAAGGGGGGAGGAAATAGAACCATCTGCATCCTGCAAAGCCACTGATCACTCTCTCTCTTCCCCTGCAGGATCCCGACTCTGGCATGTGGAATTTACTCCATCCCCAAAACTGCTGGAGAGGCCTCTGCCCACCCAGGTTTCTTCCCAGGAGGGTGGTGTATTTGAAAAACCCTTGGAGAAGCTGCAGAAGAGCCTCTCCCCTGCTCTGTCAGGACAGTGACACTTCCAGCATCAAGCCCCACACCAGCAGGCAGAGGTGCCTGAGGAGCTGGGTTGGGAGCCAGCATGTGCCCCTGGCAGGGCTGGGATAGGGATGCCCTCCCCATGCTCATGGCAGTGGATCAGGCTGGAGGGCACAGGGTGGGGAGGAAAAGGGGCTGCAGTTGAGGTCTTGGTGCCAGACAGACCAGCGTAGGATGGAGAAGGGCAACACAGGCATTACCTTCCCAGCTACCCTGTCCAAGGGATGTATCCACCCCTCAGAGGGGGCAGGGGTCCTGGTAGTTGGAGGGTGCTGTGGCAGGAGGGCTCAGCACGGCGGATGTTGGCAGCCACAAGTGCTGGATGTTTGTGCTCAGGACATCCCAGTCCCTCAGCTCCAGCATCAGTGCTGGAGCAAAACTGCCTCCCACACTGGGAGGTTTTGGCATCCCTGGTGCTGTCCCTGATTCACACCCGCTGTCCCAGCCCCACTGCAAGGTGGAGAGGGCCCCTGGAGCCTGCTGGGCCATGGGGAGATGCTAAGCAGCTGGGGTTTGCCCCAGCCTTTGCCCTCCCCAGCAGCTCAACACTAAGACTACCAGAAGAGGATGTTTCTGGTCTGAGCCTGTGCAGAAATCATCAGTGGTATAAAAATCTGTTTAAGATAGAAGGAAAATGAGATGCTTGATTTTTTTGAGCATGCTTTGTCCTGAGAAGAGTCTCTGTCCCATCCCTCTGCTGGGACAGAGCCTGGACGCACACAGCACAAGCCCCCAGGATACAAGTTGCAGCTGCCCTGAGTAAGGCTGTCACCCCCCAGAGAGTATCTTGGCCTGTGGGATCAGCCAGATGATCCCTCCCTGGTCTCTGATGGGAGAAAGTGGGCAGCAGGCAGCGAGGACCAGGTAGGATGGGAACATACATGGATCCCCACACTGCTGTGCTGCGGGGCAGGAGTCTTCCTCCTGGAATACACCTGACTCCTACCGCCCCGGATACAGCTCGCTTATCCTGCGCTCCGCAGCATCCTTGGGGCACAGGCAGATCCTGTTTGCAGTATCCTCCGGGAAGGCAGCTGAGCCCCCAGGCCAGCTGGTTCCACTGCGGCGGGGCTCTGCCCGGCAGAGGGCACGGGCGAGAGCAGAGCTCGGTCCTGGTGCACCTCCGGCTGCCCCGGGACACCCCTTCCCCGAGATCCGGGGGGCTCCCGGCGGGAGGGACGCCTAGGGGGGGCTCCCAGCATGGGGCCAGACCGGAGTGGCGACACCCACACGGTGAGTGTCTGGGTAGCAGGGGACACCCCGGGGGGAAACAGGGTAAACTCGGCCGCCCCCCAGGTGCGGACCCAGTGCGGCAGCAGCGCAGGCTCGGAGCTCCCCCTGCTTGCTGCGAGCACGGACCTGTCCGCCGACCCCGAGCTCCGGACACGCCACGGGCACCACCCACGGCGGGGACAGGGCTCCTCAACCCGGCACAGCGCACCCCGCCCGAGCGCAACCCCTCGACACTCCCGAGCCACCACAGCACTGAGTGTCAGCACCCACCACTGGTACATCTGTGGCTTTCACCCTTCTCTCAGTAATTAGTGGTTATAGACAGCAAATGGCCTCCAGAGAGCAAGGAAGGCTGAGGGACAAGTGGTGTTGCAGCACCCAGCCAGGACAGTGCAAAGCCCCACCAAAGAATCAGTGAGCAAGGAAACATCCCCAGCAAGGTGATGCCCTGGCAGGCAGTGTCTTCTCCTAGTCCTCCCTCACACAGCCTTGGGATAAGGAGCTACAAGACCTCTGGGCTGAGCCCCCACAGCAGATGGAGACATTGCCTCATCAGCACCTTTACAAAGCAACAGGAGAAAAACGAGTCCTCGCAGCTGAGCGCATGGAGAATTTGTCCTCCCCAAACAAACCAGGCAGGAGCAGGCCTGAATCACCTGTAGCGTCCACTCTCCAATCCAGTTCAGGGAGGAAGAACTGGCAAACGCACACCCAAACCCCTGCCACCTATGACAACAATTAGAGACTTATCTAATTGCAAAAATAATTGCAATTGAAGTGTTTAATTACCATACTAAGCAGGAAGAGCCACTTCCTACTGTTCCAGTAGCACTCCTAATCCATCAAACAAGGTTTGGGGCTTGTTTGGGTGCTGGGATATTTTTTTTTTTTTTTTGATTATTAGATTGCAGCCCCAGGGGATGGAGAGATTTGCTAATTAGGGTCTTGGAGAACAGCTACCAATTCACAAACACTTGCTTTTAATTTCAATACTAACGAGGCTGGAAGGAGGAGAAATCCAAAATGTGGAACATCTGTGGCAGTGCTGGCTGCAGGGCCATTGTCCCCAGCCCCTTACCAGCATGACACCACCCATGGACCAGCCCAGATGCCATGGGAATGGGCTGGGGATGGGTGGGCTCAGTGCAAGGCAGGGTGAAGCTGCTGCTCTGGGTCGCTGCTGTCACCGCAGCCACCATACAAACTAATCCCAGCATTGATCATCTGTCTAATCCCCTCAGGGGCCATCAGCTTTCTCAGTGATGGGCTAATCCTGGTCCTGAGGCAGCAGTTCCATCCCCTGGGGGTGCAGCAGCAAGAATTTCTCCAGGTGACATTTGGTTTTGTTCTCCTCTAAAATGACAACAAAAGGGAATTTAATTCTCTCTCCAAGCAGCAATTCTGGAAAGGAAGAGAAACTGCTTAGGAAGCTCCTAACCAACATCTGCTCTCTCAGATAGGAAATATCCCCCTGCTAGTGGAGGGAGCACAGGCAGGGATGGCTGCCAAGTGCAAGGGGACAACCCCATCCCCCTGTCCCTACAGGGGACACAGGAGCTCACACTGCCCTATATATGGGACCCCATTCCCACCCTGCTCCATCAGCCACAGCAGGGACCCACAGTGTCTGGCTGGGCTTCTCCCACCAAACCACCTTTCCTATCCTTGCTGCAGCTCTGGGTAGGGCCCAAAAACATTCAGAGAGGAGATGTGGGGAAGAAGAGCCACACACAGGAGCAGCCGCAGGGCATCCAGGCGTCCCATCCCCAAGGAGCACAGCTGAGCTGTGGTGGCTGCCATGGGCCAGAGGCAAAGGAGCGCTTTATTTCTTTTAGATAAAAGAGAAACATCAGTAGAATGAGAAAAAAGTGTGTTGGTTTTTTTTTTTCAGGCTGTCATGTGATTAAGCACAGAGAAAACAGAGAGGTAGAGAACAGCCTCAAGCAGTCAAAAATTAGAAACTTTGTGTTAGAAATCTCAAGACTGGATTTTCTGCAATAAAATACATTTTGGGGTCACTCACCCAACAGTTTTGGCTGGGGAATCAAGACTCTGAAAAGGTTTTGGAATCCATTGCTTCTCCCCAGATCTAAAAATTACATTTCCATGCTAAAGCATCTTGAAAACAAGAGCAAGCATTCCCTTTCAGCCTGAAGGAGATGACCATAGGGAAAGGCATCAGGCAGTGCTGAGATGCCTTCCTGGCCTGCCCCAAGCCCTTGTCACACAGCATTTCCCTACAGCCATGGATGCCAAGGTTGGCAGTGGTGGAGGGTGAGGTTGATCCTGGCCAGTGCAGGATGGTGGCCATGGGACCAGAGGCATGGTCATGGCACTAGGATGATGGCCATGTGACTGGCAAGGGGACAAAGCCACTAGAGGGCACAAGTATGACAGAAACATGTACCCACACCAAGGAATCTCCAACTTCTCCAGGACAACAGTTCCAGAGGTCCCCAAAGCCCCTCATCATACCCCATCTCCAAAAAGTCCATGCTTAGCTGGAGTCCTGCTGGATCCAGGGCTTTGGAGTCTCCCAGGCAGCGGTGTGGGTGACACTGCTGCACCTGGAGCTGCTGGTGCTGCATAACAGAGATGTGTCCAGAGAGCACCACATCACCCCAGCCAGCCCCAGCCCCAGCAATGGCAACCTGTGCTGCACACAGGCAGAACCTCCAGCTTCTGCCCTCCAGCTCCTGCCCTCCAGCTCGGGGGCTGCATGACCCAAAAACACCCAGCTAGCACAGCCTGAGCCTGCACACCAGCCAGCGCCCCCTCACACCCAGAACACAGACTGAAGGGGATCCTCAGACACTCTTCCCCCCAGTAATGCACCTTCTCCCAGTAGCCCGAGACCCCGTGTCATGCAGAGCTGCCTGATGAGATCTGGGTGCCCCCAGCCAGGCAATAAGATGTGAGTCCTGTGAGGAGCCATCTGGCCATCGCCAGCGGCCGTGCCCAACATCCCTTTGTCCTTTTCCTCTCCTTTCTCCCCCAGAGCATCCTTCAGGCAGGCACTCCCCTCCCCTCACCGCTTTCATTAAGGCTCTGCCACCAAACCAAACACTATTTGTCAGGGAAACGGCTGCCAGAGCAGCTCTGCTGGAACAGATGCCCCTGTGTCCCCCAGCAAACAGATACTGCAACATCCGCCCTCCCGGTGTGCCACACACCCCCACACACATGGATTTGCACGCTGTCTGCATGGGTTTGCTGTGCTCGATGCAGGATGCAGTCGCAGACTCCTACCTCCCGGGCTATATTCCTGCTCCCAGCCTGATGGGCACCCTGGGACTCCTGTGTAGGTGTCTAAGGCGCTCTCAGCACCGAGGCTGCCCCATCACAGCCCAGCCACCTGCCCTGGGCATGGCTGACAGGTGCTGCTGCCCTGGGGGTGTTTGTACAGCTGTTGGGACCGCACGCTCCCTGCCGGATCTGCTCTCCCTGCTCACAGCTCCCATCCCAGCAAGACCAGCAGATCTCCTCCCTCCCAGCTGGAACCCAGAGCCGCTGGAGGCAGAGGCAGCAACACCCTCTGACCCCACACACACAGGGACTGGTGCTAATTAAGTGCAGCGCCGGTGCTGATAATTAATTTCTCAGAGGATGAATTACTTGGGAAAGCTCCAGAATGAATGTTGTTCTTCCTGCCACACAGCCATTGGGTCTGCTTGGATCTTTAAAAAATCTAACAGCAAAGGGAAGGAGCATCCCCTGATGAAGAACTGCAGCCATGCCCCAGGCTCGGAGTGCCTGCTGGGTTCAGGGTCTCTGGTGTGGCTGTTCACTGGGTCTATGCCAATGCAGGCAAGGCAAGGGGATGTGCTGGCACTGCCCATGTCCCAGTCAGGAAACCCTCAGAGCTGGCTATGGGTATTGACCAAACCCCCTCCAGCAGCTACTTATGCCCCTGTCTCAGTCTACACTATGGGCTGAGACATCCCAGTCTCCCCATGGGACCTGCCCAGGGAATCACAGGGATCTATCCCCTCTCTAGGCACTGCCTGTCATCCATGGGGTCGGATGTGGCTTTCCCTAACCCAGAGCTGTGGGACTGGGAGCTCATCCCCTCCATCCCATCTCGCCATAGTACAGCTCCCTCCAGGTGCTGGCACAAGGCCGCACTGGATGCAAATGTGGAGCGAGAAGGCCCTGCAGACAGCACTATTACACAGGGCTCTCCATCCCTTTTGCTTAATAAGAAACATTTTTCTGTTTCATTTCCCTTACCCTTGGAGCTGAAACTGCCTTTTTGCAGCAAAACACACCAAGCCAAAGAAATCCTTCTCCCTTTACAGCTCACAAACTCCCCTCCCTCACCATCAGAAATGCTCCTCCACAGTCCACTTCTTCCCTGGGGTAGGTTGTACTGTTGGAGGGACAAGTGAGCCCCATCACATGTCCTCCCACTAGCACCTTGGAGACAGCAAGGACAGAGGTACTGAGGGTGCTGCAGGATTCTGTTCTCTCCATGTACAGATCTTGCAAATATTCGCAAATACGGCAGAAGGCAAAGCCTGCCCTCGGTTCACCTCCCCCGGCCCTCCCTGAGGGCACTTCACTCGCTTGGCCTGCTTCAAGCCTGAGCTAAGTCCACCATTCGTTACTGGGTAATTAAGCTCTTAATTAACAGGCTGGTTTCCCCTCAGAGCCCTGCCAGCATCTCTTGTTCCCTCTGTCAGCTGCCTCCTGGCAGGGCAGAAGCTGCAGGGGCTGGGGAGTGTTCCTGTCCCCAGGATGGCTCCAAGGTGTTTTTCCTACCTCCTCTGTGATCTGTCCCTGCCAGCCTGGCTCTGGGGCACTGACCCAGACTGGAAGTGGGCACCTGCTCCAAAAAAGTGCCTGGGGCACAAGTGAGGCTGACACATCTGGACTCACAGTGATACCCAAGAGTTAGAGGAAAACAAGGGTGAGACATGAGTGATGCTTAAGCCTAAAAACTCCAAGACTAGAAAACATCCCAGCTTATAAACCTTAAAAAAGTCAATATTCAATATATTCCTGCCTAAAGAAAAAATCTCTCAGCAACCTTTGCTGCCGGCAGATCCCCTTTGCGTGCTCCTCCCTCCTTTGGCATTGAGCAGGGAAAGGAGGCAGCAGTGCCGTGCCCCAAACTCGAGCTGGCTGGACCGTAGGGGACAACATGGAGACCCTGCCTCAGGCTCTCCACCAGTCTCCAAATCTCAGAGAACCGCAGCAAACCAGCCGTGATGAGCCGCCGTCCTCGGTGAGACGGCAGGGGCTGCCCTGCAGCGCTCAGGCTTTCGTGTATTCATCACTTGTCAGTTCCCCTTAGCCGTGAAGGGAGGGTTATCCTCCCCCACGGGGCACAGCCGTCCCGCTCCCAGCTGGGCTGGGGACACAGGAGGCTGGCACTGACTGATCGCCATCCCGATGCCGACACCCAGATGCTGGGTGGGAGAAGAGAGGCAAGTTCGGCTAATCCAAGTGGAAGCTAATTGTGTTTCATCGAGGTTTTATCTCTGCAACTGGCAACATGCTCCTGCAGGAGATTTAGTGTGAAGTTGTCTGGTCCCTGCCAAGAAGGCTGTTTTTTTTAGAGAAAGCACATTATGCATCAAAGTTGAAATTCAAATCCTTTTTCCTTCATTCCCGGAGTGTATTTATGACGCTCTAGATATTCCTCGGTGCATCATGGTTTGTGGGAAGCCCCCAGCCTCTGCAGGAGCCCGGGACCAGCTCAAAGAGCTGCCTGAACTTTTTCTGCTTTATGTTTTTCCCCTTTGCTTTAAATTGTTGCTGGGCGAAAGGGGAGGGAAGAAGCTGCTGCCTGTGCAAGGCTCCAGAACTGGTGAACTCCCCCCAGCCCTTTCCAGCCCAGGGCTGCTTCTCTCCATCCCATCCCTGCTGTAGTTTATGCACCCCCTGACCTTCCCTGGCCCCCATAATCCTCTAAACCAGCTGCAATCTGGGTTCTGCAGTCGCATCCTGGAAGGGGTTGGCAGCAAATCGAGTGTTTTTCCCTAAAGATGCTTCACTTCTCCTCCCTTTGTGGGGGTTTAGCAGGTTTCAAGTACAGCCATGCCAGGAGGTGAATCAGCCCAGCTTGGAGCCTGCACTGGGGAGGGAAATAGGGGGGACACAAAGAAGGGCACATATGGGAGTGCAGAGGGAGTAATGCAAGACTGCAGCCCTCTCAACCAAACCCTTTGGGGTGTAAACCCACCTGGTTTGATGAAGCAGACTGGGAGGGTGGATAAGTGGGGGGCTACTTCTTCCCCCCCCACCCAACAGCTCATCTCGATGCGTCAGGACAGGCCCAGCATCTGCAGTCGCTGGAAAATCACGCTCCATTTCCAAAGGGAAAGCAAAGTGTAAATCTCTCTCTCAGACACACATTTGTTCCTCTGCAGCAAGAAAAGTGGCGAAAGCTTTAATTTCCGAGCTGGGAAGGAGAGACAATGATACATCAGCAACACCCCGGGTGCAGAGGAAGGAAACATCAATTCTGGGATTACACCAGCGGCCACCGAGATTTCTCCCTCCATGGCTGTAACCCAGAAATACCACAGATTTCCCTGCCGGCACTACAGCTCTTACCTCTTGCAGCGTTTGGGGGAAATCTGGACAATTTTGTGGTCATAAGGATGGTTATTGCAGCAGTACTTGCGCAGAAGTGCCAGGCTGGAGGGAGGCAGGGATTCCCCCCAGCTGGATTTCGCATTCAGAGCAGGCTGGCCATAGTGCTCAGCTCTCCCCAGAGGTTCCCTTCATAAGAGGGAGCAAATTCCACTTATCCATCAAGGGGAAATTTGCATTTTAAATATCCCAACTCCAAATGTCACCCAGTTTGATCCCCTAAGCTGAACAAATGCAATGGAGCAGGGGGGAGCCAGGGCAGCTCGCCAGGGTGGACCACTGGGAAAAAGGAAAAACCCAAGGTTAAAGGCGTGTACAGATGTTTAATCCATGCTGCAGTTGAGAACAGGAGTAAACATGGCAGAGACCTTCCCCCTCTTCCAGCCTCTGTCGGGCAGGACACGGGGGAACAGGTATCGGAGGCTCCAACCATTAAGGATTAGGGATTTTGTGTTTGAGATTTTGTTTATACAATAAGACTTAAGACTGCATGGAGTGTAGGTGGATTCTCCCCAGTGCCTGCAGAGGGATTAGTGCCTATAAAGCAGACAGAATGAGCTAAAAATTGGAGAGATCAAAGTGCAGAAAGAGGAATCCCACGTTCTCAGTGATGGGAGGGGAGGGAAGGAAGAGGGCAATGGTCGAACCTGAGACAATTGTGGCTGCTGGCCCTGGAGAGCACTGGGAAAGGCATGGAGCATCCTCACACTGCACCTGCAGGGATGACAGAAAGCATCTCAGGGAGCAGCCAGACCCCGGGTGTTTTCCATCCTCTCCTGGGGCTGCAAAATCTCCCTGGCCAGCTCTAGCTCTCAGGAGAGTGATGACCAAGCCCTTCCTGAGCTCCCCCCTGTCACAGGACCACCTCTGGGGGGCACAGCAGAGGAGAGGTGTCCAGCCTGGACCCCCTCTGCAGCACTGTGAACAGGGAGAAGCTCAGCACTGTGCCCTGCAGGGAGGGAACCCTGATCCCCCTGCTCATACTGGTCCCCCATGACCAAGGTGACACTGCCATGTGTCAGTCCATACCACATGAGGAGGGGTCACACTTGCCTGGGCCCAGGGGAGTTCTGCTGAATCCCTGGACCTGCAGTGCCCAGCCTGCTCTCCCTACTTGGCTGAGCAAATAAGCCTTCTCCTCTTCACCTCACTAAAGCCATGAGCTGATTCGATTAATACAGGGAACCAACCCTTGTCCCCAGAAGGCAAATGGGATGAGTATTTAAGGCAGGAAGTTTTCTCGTCCCCAGCACCTCGTTGCCACTCCAGCCCCCCATGCACAGGGCACTGCCTCCTACCAGCTCCCTGCCTGCCATACACAGCAGCTGCCTGCACCTGGGGGCAGGTAAACTCACCTAGGGTGGGAGCAGGATGCACCTGCCAGCACTGCACTACTGCATCTTGGCCCCAGGAGCCAGGAGCCCAGCGGGGCCACACTCATGGAAAACCAGCCCAGGCAGGGCAGGGTCAGAGCTGCCTCCAGCGTTGGCAGCTTGGAGGGGTCTCTGGCTGCAGCAGCCCATGGCTGTGGGGCTCACATTGCTACAGGCAGCCCCTTTTCCTCCTCAGCATCTGCAGTGACCAAGTTTGCTCCATTACTCATTTTTTTGAGAGGCAGAGGGTGATTGTGCTCACCTGCACAGCCACTCTGCGTCCGGAGCCCTTCCCACACTCAGGCATGGGACACAAGTTTTATCCTCACCCCTGTCTCCAAACCCACAGGCAGGCAGGCAGGCAGGCACTCCTTTGCCACAAATGAGTCTGAAACGGTTCAGAGAAGAACTAATTCCCTCCCTCCTTAATGCATGGAAGCTTCTTACGCTAAATCTATACAGACACAATTAGCATTATTCATATTCCATATGCTCCGCTCCCTTGTGATGAATATTAATCTCTTTCCTGCTCCCAGGCATTAGAGATAACGGCGTTGCACTGGCTGCTGCAGTGGCAGAGATGGTCTAAGGGAGCGATGCTGCAGGTGGAGACGGTTTCATTCCCGTGTTGGGAAGGGGAGATTTTGTGTCTTTTTAAGGGGGAGGTGGGTTTTATGGCTGCAGGGCTGGGCTGAAGAAGGGCATCCTTTCTGCTCCCGTTCCCAGCTGAACTGGTCTCCACTGGGGCTGCTCCAGTCCCTCTGGGACACATGGTGAGGTCATGCATTGTGAAGCCCCAACCCTCCCTGCACCTTCCAGCTCTCCACAGGTTTTGGAGGTGGAGTAGGACTCAGTCAGACTGTCCTGCCTCTGTCAGCTCAATTTTAGAGCATTTCTGAGGCTGACAAGTGGTCACGGGCATTGCAGGAGCTATAAACTGCTGACTCTTGGTGCTCCCCAGGGCATGAACAGCTCTGCCAGCACCCCAGAGCATCCCTGGTGTAGCACCTGGCTGTGCCTCTGAAATCAGCACAGCCAAGCAACTGTGGCACCTGGGTCCCTGTCGCATCCCTGCTTCTACATCTCTGCACAGCATCTCCCTCTAAACAGGGCATGGGGCAGCAGCACACACCGATGTTACAAAAGGAGCACAAGAAGGGGGAAACGATGCAGTGAATGCAGCTCATCCACACGACTGCCACTACGGTGCAGGGATATGGTGGGGTTCACAATTCAAGGAGGGGCCATCCTGCACACAGGCAGGGCTGCATGGACCATCCGCAGTCCCATGTCCATCTGCCCATCCATCCTTGCCCTCCATGTGTGGCTCCAGGCCAGGCCCAGGCTGCTGTGAGCAGGGAGCCTGGGGGCTGCGAATTGAGATGCCATACGTGTGGTGGGGGTGGAGAGGATACAGGCCAAGAGGCACCACGTCGCTATACATCCATTTGCATGTTTAATCCTCTGCTGGGGAGTACAGCGTCAGGTCCCCCATCTGCTCCGCATCTCGCATCATTAGCTGGCTGGTTTCCGAGCCGGCTCTGAGCAGAGGTGGGAGTCGAGCAGAGAGGGGAGAAGGGAGGCTGGTCCCAGCCCCAGGCACCATTGATTGTCAGCAGACTGGGAAGCTTGGGAGGACCCTGCCCCTTGCTGGAGCTGGTGGGCACCACACGGGGGACAGGGAGGAGTGTGGTTGTAGGGGGGTCAATTCCTATGGTTTCCTGAGGTGCTGCTGTGCTCCAAGCTTCCCCGTGGGCAGAGTGAGGGGGATAGGGCACCTCCTCGCCTCCTGCGGGTGCTGCCCACACTTTAGCTTTACCCCAGGGTAGCAATAGTCCCCATAGCCGGTCCTTCACCACAGGCAAGTCAGGAAGCACCCACAGCCACCAGCATGAGGGAGAGCTCAGCTCTGCTGCAAAGATCCAGCCACATCAACCATTCCCACTGCCGTTAACCCCAGGGTGATGGCCCTAGGACACAACCCCTTTAAATCCCTGCACTCACAGGCTGGGCTGGGACACTGTAAAGGGAAAAATAAGGGAAAGAAATTATTTTCTTCTCACCGGCAAGCCTGGATTGCTGCCCGTTCCTCGGCAGCGTGCTGCCAGCCCGCCCACGCACCGCAGAGCGAGGACTGCAGAGGCCAGTGTGGGCTGGGGGATGCCAGGGGGGCCGGGGTGCAGTGTGACCCTCCCCATGCTGGACACCTCTGCTCACCAGGATGCCAGGCATGTCCCATATGGCCCCTCTCTCCCTGGGGTGCACGGCACATTCCTCTGCTCCATTACCTGCCCCATATTCCCCATTCTCCAGGGCCATTCCCATCTCTGAGTTCTAAAAGGGCTCAAACTCATCCAAAATCCCTGCTGAACTCCCCAGGTTGGGGAGACAAGGAGCTACTGTGCTGAACAAACTGAGATTTCTCAACAAGCAGTAATGAAAAGGAGGTCAGAGGGATGAAGGGGTTGGGGGACTAGGGGAGCAGGGGGAAAAGAGCCCCGTGTCCCCCCAGGGTCACTCTTCCCCTCTGCTTTCACGCCCGGCTGGGTTCCTTCATTACTTACCCAAGCTGTAAATTGTCTAATTTGGAGCACACCATTTATCCCTGATGTGCACTTGAGCAGCCAGATTTTGTTTTCAGGTGTGTAATTAATTTTTTTAACGTGATTTCTCTCCTAGGAAACTGCAAACAAACAGTTCTGGCTTTCATGGCTAGGCGGCTCGGGTGAGCATCAGGGCAGGGAATAGGCAGGCAAGGAGCCGACACCAGATCCCAGAGGACGTGAGGAGCTGCAGTTTTGCAGAAGCTCCCCATGCTCCTGCTTTCCAAATGCAGTCGCATCCTTCAGCACAGGCCTCTGCCTCCTCTGGCACTGCCACACTCCCCACAGGCATCAGCAAAGGTTTGCAAGGGGAAGCAACAATCGCTTTCCCTGTTCCCAACTCAATCTGCTGGGAATTACCATTTTTATTAAGACCTAACATGTCCTTGGCTGCTGGGAATGTGATTTGCTCCTGGAATGAGATTACAGCAGCTCCTGAGGAGCCCATATCAGCATCCACCTCACTGTGATGATGCTCCCATCCCCAGACAGAGGTGCTTCCATCAACAGATGTTCCAAGGCATCTTCACCGTAGAGAGAGGCTGTGCTCAGGCATAGTACAGAGAGATCCCTGTGAATCCACCATCCTGAACTCTTTCCCCTCAGCTGGGATGTTTGCTGTCCAGGGATGATGCTGGGCTATTTCTGCAACTATCACCTCTCGCAGGGCAGGCACGGACGGAGGATGGAGGAGAAGCAGCAACCGAGGGTGGGTAACATCTGCCCTGTGCCCTGGGCATCCCTGTGCCCAGCTGGGTGTGAGTTGGGTGGGCAGGTGTTCCTGAGTGTTCCTCTGCATCCCAACTCAGAGCAATCCTCCTCTGGTGAGCAGTACAGAGAATCACCTGCTGTGAATGTGCAAGTGCATCTCTTCAATGCTCCTGCTGCCAGGGAAGTTGTTATATGACTTTGCTGGTGGTTTTCCAGATGAAAGGAGGTGAAAATCACCTCCATTAGTTGGCAGAGGCAGGTGGGAGGATCTATGAAGAGAGCACTTTGAGTCTGACTCTGTGCAGGTCCCAGCCCTCTTCCCTGCAAGACCCCCAGGCATGGGATGGCAGTTTGGGGGCACACAAGATGCTGCTGTGCCACCCCCATAAGGGGACTTGGGACAGGGCTGACACTGCAGCAGTTTGGGTGTGGCTGGGGCACTGCAACCATGAGGGGGGACTACAGCTGGTGACAACCCTGGAACAGGTCCCCTGCACTTCTCTGCTTCCTGTCCCATCAGCACAGTGGGTCCCACCAGCAGCAGCTGCCTCCAAAATAAAGCCACTGCTGCAACACCCCCAAAATGATTCTCCAGGAGTCGGTCTTGGCCACTGTAAAACAGGCAATGAACTCCTGAGGGGGGATGGCACCATCAGACCCCCAGAACCATGGACCAGACTTCTTGGGGTTTTTTTTCCTACATGTTTAATTCTCTGTTGTGGACTTGCAGGAAGGGACAGTGCAGTCTCCCGGGGCCATAGGAAGGGCTGAGTGCTCTGCTCCTGAGTCCTGACACCCTCTGTGCTTTGAAACTGCCTTCCAAGGAGCTGCTTAGCATTCGGAGCAGGCACCTGTGCCGTTTCAGGGCAAAATCTCTCATTTGCCTTCAAAAACACATCGATCTTCTGCAGTCTGCCATGAAGGGCAGCTCCTGCCCTCCAAAACAGGACAGAGGGCACATGTGGGCCTGGCTTGGCTTTCCCAAATGCAACTGGGATGAAGGGGCTCCAGTCCATGCTCCATCCTGCAGCAGCACCCTGCTGTCACACCAGAGCCCCTTGCCCATCACTGCTCAGCTCTGCCAGCCCCTGGGTTCAAAGGGAAAGGCATCAAACCCTCGATCTCTTCAATTTCCCTTTGGTCTTTTTTTTCCCTTCTCTACTGGAGGAGTTCAGCTCCCAGATACTGCCTGCATATGAGCAGAAAAGAAAATTCTGGGGAATTGCTGCTGTCTCTGGGAAATTCATTGCAGGGGTCTGGGCAGCTGAGCTGATGCTGGTCACTCCCTGCTCTGTTTGGCCACTGGTGGGATTGTGGGCAAGCTGCAACCTGGCTGCCACCAGCATCCACCAAGAACCAGCATCTTTTCTCAACAAGCTTTGGTGCCACATGAGAGTTATAAGCTCATCTGCCTAACAGGAATGGCTGATTTATCTGCCTTCCCTCTCCTGATAAAGGCCTGGCTGTGGGCTCACCAAGCGGAGGAGGTAATACTGAAATAGATTCTTTTCTTATACTTCACGTGGGGATTATTATTATGCCTCTCTTGAGTCCCCCCTCTGCTGCCAGCACAGGAAAAACCCCCGCGGTGACACCATCAGCAGCACTGCCACCAGGCAGGATGGGACTGTGTCCCCTGGCACCAGGGGCTTCCCTCTCCCACCCACATATGGTGGGTACATCCTCCTGGGCACCTGTGGTGCCACAGAAAGAGCTGTGGAGCTGAGCATCTCCTCCTGCATTACATGCCAACTGCCATAAAGAGTGAAACCTGTCACTATAGGGAGCAAATTCCCTGCATGCCACAAGCCTAGGAGCTTTGCTCCGAAGTGTTTGCTTATTACTTGTTGCAGCTATCCTAGTGCCAGCATTCCCAGCTAGGGACCAGTGTCCATTATGGTCTCTGTGGCCTCGGCAGCCACCAGCTCCCCAGTGCCCAGTTGTAAAGCCCCAGGCTGCAGTAGCACCACAGCTCTTGGACACTCTAATCCTGAGAATACAAAGGAGAAGCAGGTCCTGCTCCAGCCCACCCATGGCCATCTCCTCCTGGCCTCTCTGGGGAAGTGACAGGACTGGTGGCTCCCTTAGTGAGGTGAAGGGAAGGCTGGGGAGAAAAACGACTATTGATCGTGCCTGTGAGTTCAGCATGAGGCACACAGCCCACGACTGCGATCGATAGTGCCAGGGAGGCATTTGCTCTCGCTCTCACTGAGAGCTGTGTGTCCATCTGAGGCTCCAGGAGGAAGCCTGTGCTGTGCCATCATTCAGCACAGCTCCTGCACAGATCCATCCTCCATTGTGCACCCTCCACCAGGTTCTCCAAGCTGGTATTTTCATCCTAGGAGGCAGAAGAGGGGGGATGCTCACTCGTGCACGGCAGAGGTGAGAAAGTGAAGCAGCCATGCAACGGCTGGAGCCTCTCCATCCCCTCAGTTCCCACCCTGGTGGCATGGTGACAGCCCCAGGGTCTCTCTGCCTGGCAGGGCAGCCCTATGGGCTCCCTTCTCAGCAGAGATGCTCCATACACACAGGTTCCCACCAGAGCCATGCTCCTGTCATGCTTCCCATCCTCAGGGGCTGTCTGCTCTGGTGTTTCACGGGGCGCTCAGAGTGAGATCAAAGATTTCCGTCCCTCCAGAAGAGGATGTCGGCAGGGAAGGCAGAACTACACTTCCCAGAGTGCTCCTGGCACTGCCGGGGGAAAGGCTGAGGGACCCAGACAACAGCTCCTCCCTGCTCCTGTATTATTCTCCCTCTTATTTATTTGTGGGTTTTCTGCACTTAACTGTCTGCCTCGCCCACTTAATTGGGGGATTATTGCCACTACCTGCCCGCCCGCCGGAGCCCAACTCATTACTGGGGCTTATTTATTAGCAGCGAGGCAGCAGAAACGCACCCTGCAGCTCCCTCTTCTCCAGCACAGGCAGCTGGAGGCGATGGAGGAAAGCGAGCGGGAACCAGAATGGGGCCAGAGACAGCGACCACAGTCTGGCTAGGGCCAGGTCAAAACCTCTGCCATGCATGGAGGCATCACAGCAGCCTCTTGCAGCATCTGGCATCAGCCTGCGACACCTGCTCTTGGCAAAGCACAGAAGGAGCACTGAGAGCCTGGCTGCTCCTTAAAGGTGTTCCCCGAGCTCGGGAAAGGTCAGTCGCACAGCGCTGTCCTTCTGCTCACAGCGAGGGACCCCTCTGCTCAGCACAGAGGCAGCTGAGTGACAGCCACATGGCAGGGCCATGCCATCGGCTCACGGATGCCCACGGCAGGGAGGCAAAGGGGCCAGTGCCTCCCGAGCCCAGGAGAAGCCAGCACCCCAAAGCCCCTTTCCAAACTGCTGCTCCCATTTCTTGACAGGAGAGTCCAGGAAAAATGTGGGACAGCAGGAGAGAGCTGCATATTGAGCGCTTTGATAAATAAAACATGGCAAGAAGGCAATCAGAGCTGCCCACTTGGCTGCAGCAGCTCTGTCTGCGGCGGCTGCATAGGAGGAATTCACAAGAGGTGCCACCCCAGCCGTCAGCCCCGGCGCTGCTCCTCTGCTCACATCCAAGTTTTGCTGCCTCAGCACCGGGGGGGATTGATTTATTCATCAGCTTCTCCATCCTGCAGCAGCCCTGCAAGAAGGAGTGGTGCAGTGAGCTTGAGCTTCTGCGTTATGTGAAGAGCAGCACGGGAGGAGCAGGGAGGGATAACCGGAGGTGGCTCCCAGCTGACCTGCATCTGACCCTGCCGTGATGCCTGGTGGAGGAAGGATTCCCCAGGGTGGGAAACGTGAGCAGCAGACTCCCTTGGGGCCACGATGCTGAGCCCTCCTCAGGCACTAAGGCACAGCTGTCTTGCACCCCCTTTTCAGGAGGGAGAGGCAGGACTCAGCTGTTCAGAGGGCGATCAGAGATCCCAATGACCAAACAGATTACAAAAACAAGTTACAATGAGAGGCACAGCCCTCCCAGGAAGCACCAACCCCAAAGCATCCCCAGGGCTCAGTGGGAGCTGTTTTGCACACCCACAAACCCAAAGCAAAATCCAGGGGAAAAAGGGCTTCAGCTACCTGCCAGGAACATGGGGGCAGCAGCCTGTGGAGAGGGACTGGGCAGGAGAAGGAGGAGCCCCAGCCCCTTAGGCCAGTGGGGATCTTGGAGGCCTCTTGGCCATGCTCTGCACCAAGCCCTGAACCAGAGTTTTGACTTCTTAAAACCTCTTTGGACAAGTTCTTGCTCTTTGCTCCACTCCTTCTTTCCACCACTCCCTGGCCCACACAACAGCACATGGCCAGCCTGCCCATATCCCCATCCCAGAGCTTTGCAGCCCCCCAGAGCAGCCCCCTCTCCAGCCTCTCTACCCATTCTGCTCCCTCTTGGCTTGCCTGTGAGCCCTGCAGACCCCAGCAGGCTCAGAGCTCTTCATCACTCCATCCTTGGAACACCCTCTAAGAGAGCCTGGGCAAGGGCTTTGTCACATGCAACAGGGGTCTCTGATTTGGGGAGCACCACTGGCACCCCAAAACACCCCAAGACTGGCACACCAAGACAGAGGTGATCTGTCTAGAGACCCCTCCTCTGGAGGGGCTGGCAGTGCCATGGGAGAAGAATTAACAACTCTGGGGGAGAGAAGCACTGGGGCCTGTGGGGAGAGAGAGAATATTGGAGGGAATTGCTGGGGGGCGGGGGGGGGAACTGGCAGATCCAGGGGGTCAGGAGGGATGGCCAGGGACTCAGGGAAGTTGCTGGGTACTGGGGAAACGGGTGGCCAAGGAATGGGAGGCATGGTCAGGTACTGGGGGTGGCTGTTATGGGCACTGGAGGTGCAGCTGCAGGCACAGGCAGTACTGGGAGGGATGCTACATGCTGGGGGGTGATGCTGGGCGTGGGTGGGCATAGCCAGGTGGCAGGGGGAGATGGTTGAATAGCGGGGGGACACCTCGATACCGGAGGAGCAATTACCGGGTACCGGAGGGGAACCGCCGAGTACCGCAAGGGACCGCCGGGTACCGGGGCGGAAGGCTGGGCCGGGGGCTGCCGCCCGGGGCGCGGGGCGGTCCGGAGGCGGGCACGGAGGCGGCCCCGCCCGGGAGGCCGTGCGGCGGAGGGGGAGCCAGCACCGGGCCCCCCCTGTACCGCTACGGCTCCCGCCTCCCTTCCGGCGGCGGCTCCTTCCCTGCGCCGGGGGCGGACGGGGCGCACCGGAGCCGCGCCGAGCCAGCCAGGTGGGTGCGGGGCCGGGCCGGGCCGGGCCCGCCGTGCCGCAGAGCCCGGGGGGGGCCGGGCACGGGCGCGGGGATCGGCCCGACGAGCCTCCCGGGGCCGCCGGCTTATGTAACGGGGCGGCGGCCGCGGAGCGGCGAGATGCGGCATGCGGGGCGGGATGCGGGGAGGGATGCAGGTGATGCGGGATGGGGGAAAGGATGCAGGTGATGCGGGTGCAAGATGCGGGGCTGAGCGGCGCGCCCCCGGACTGCCCGCCCGCAGATCTGGGGAGGGGGGACGCGCCGGTGTGGAGGGGTTGGGAGCAGAAAGTCTGTCACCCTCGGACTGTGAGGGTGACACCCCCTCTAGCCCCTTCGTGCCTGGCCATCATCCGGCAGGCCCAGAGTGGGGAGTGGGCGGGGAGAGGAGGAGACCTGCTCCCCCCGCCATCCCCTGTCTGCACCCGGGAGGCTCCGTGCACCCTTCTGCTCTGGGGAGCTCCTGGTACCTGCCGGGCTCTTCCCATGCCTCCCCAGCGCTGGCTCCCTCCTCCATCCTGTTCTCAGCAGCTGAGTCCAGCCACTCGTGGAGCATTTCACCTTCCTCTCCCCAGTCCCCTGGGATTAAACCGCTCTTCCCTCTGCACTGTCCCTACGAGGTGCCTCCCAAACCCCACGCTCCAGCCCCTCTCCCTGCTGTGCCCCCATCGCCGAGGCTGCAGCACACGGGCAGGTGGCTGCCGTGATCCAGGCCTGGCAGCACACGGTGGCACTGCTGCCCGCATGGCACGAGCGTGACCGGGCAGCTGCTGCCCGAGGCAGGCAGAGTGGTGAGTCAGACTGGCAAAGCAAGGCTGGCACCTTCACTCAGAACAGGGCTCATGGCTCAGGGCTTCTCCGTGCAACTATCAGTGGCAGCTGCTGGCTGGGGCTGGTGAAGGAATTGTTGACTGGTTAAGGAACTGGAGCTGGCAAAGGAAGCAGAGTGATTCAAGTCAAACTGAGGTGCTGGGTTGGGCAAATAGAGGATGAGGAAGGGCCATGGACTCAGGATGCAGAGGAGTGTCCTCCCTGCCAAACCTGTCCTTGTCTACCTGAAGCTGCCGCGACAAGCTCCAGCATGGAAACAGGGAGCTCAGTCCCCATCCAGCAACACTGCTCCTGGTGTCTGACCCTCACTGTCCTGGGGAAACTGGAGACAGATCAGCTGAGACAAATTGGCACAGAAAAATGTCTCAAAGTCTCTCTTGGCTGGGGGCCGAGTGTTGGTTTCTTCAATTGCCTTGCATGATGACATTAGTATTGAAATGACCCCAACCAGACAGAGCTCAAAACACCTCACAGCACTGGAGGATGATTGCGGTTTACACCTTGGCTCTTCCCTGGGTTTCTGCAGAGGCTGCTGCCAGGCACAGCCCACCAGGCCTGGAGCTGATTGTGGGGAGCTGTATCAGGAGCCAAGGGGAGCCACGTTGAGTTGCTCAGAATGGTTTAAGCACCAGCACCAAGAGGTCCCAGGGCAGGTCTGGTACTGTGGGAAAACCCTCTGGGGAAGAGACAGTGACCACTGGCAGTGTGGCATATCTCTATTTTTGCCACTAGGCACCACTGTGCCCCCATGGCCCAGAGCTTGAGAGGTCTGGTATGGCAGGTGGGCATGGTCACTGCAGCCCAGGCTGCTGCCTCTTCCACCAGCACTGAGCCCAAGCCCTCGGGCATCATGCACTGCCCCAACAGCCAGGGCTGGACCCAAAACAGGACCTTCCCAGCAGCCAGAGGATCAGAGGATCTCTGCTCTCACCCGCAGCCTCTGTGTGTTCCTGGCCAGACCTTCCCATTTGTTCTTATGCCAGAATCATCCTCGAGTTTAAATGATCCTTCTCCCTCCCCGGTGTTTACTCGCCGGGTGTATTTATAGAGAGCAATCAGGCCTGCTCAGCCAGGGTAAACAAGCTGTGCTCCTGCGGGCTGCTCTCGCGTGAGCGCTCTCTGCTCACTCGTCCCAGGAGCTTTCCTCTCCGCCTCTCCTGGTCCCATGGAGCCTTCCTGGCTGCAGAGACCCAGACCATCTTCCTCATTCAGCTGTGGGCTCTCCAAGCTGTGCCCCCAGGCACCAGTGTCTCACTAGGTCACCCAGTACTTCACCAGGAGCCACTGTCACCTTTACGGTGTTGTTCTGCACTACAGGTCCCTGCTCCTCCTGTGCACAGCCAGGCCATCATGTCCATCCCTCCCTAGCTGGTGTCACCAGCTCCTGCTGTGACACTCACCAGAGGCTCAGAAACATTATTCGTCCCAGTCAAATCCCAGAGCCCCATGACAGTGTGACCCAGACCTGCCCTGTCCTGTGGCAAGATGAAGTGTGCAAGAGGCATTGAGGTGTTTGAGGCTAAGGATCTGCTTTTTGAAGGCAAGGCAGGTCAGCTCAGGTACAGGACCCCAGCTGGGGGCTCTGAGGGCTGCCCAGTGCAGTGTGACACCCCAATCCCTTTGCATCCCTGTGTGAGGGCTGGGACAGTGCACTGCTGGCAGATACTTTCCCCAAGCATCGTGAGTCTGAGCCTTCCTTCTCACCTGGTGCTCAGACACAAAGCTGATGCCAGATCCAAGACGGGTCCCAAGACCATCTCCCTTAGGCAGTGGAAGTGCTTTCAGATGCGTGCCCTGAGTTTGTCAGCCTGTGCACCCCGCTGCTCCCCTTCCCCAGCCCACCCTCCTTCCAGACATTTGGACAAGCTCAGCTGTTCAAGCAGGGTGCCAAGAGCTGGAGGTGCCAAAGCACAAGAGCTGTGGACTCACTAATGGTCTCATCTTGAGCATTAAGTTTTCCCTGGATACTGTCTTGTGTCCAGACCTCAGCTAGATCAAAACAACCCTGCCAGCTCCTGGGGGCACCTCTATCCCTGGAGCTGGGGGTGTTCTGGCACATCACCCTGCTCTTCTCTTCCCTGTCCTCTGTGTTTGGCTGCGGTTGGTGTCTGGTTGCTTGGACAGACAGACAGATTGAGCTACTGCAGCTGTCCAGGTGAGATGCATCTTTGTGGTACTGGGAGGCTCTGCCTATTGTAAAGGAGAAAAAAAAACAACTTTGGTCTGGCTCAAATAAAAAATACCCTACAGGGATTGGAGCAGAACCCCCCAGGACTCTCTGCATCCTCTCAAGTACTTGGACAGGGGGTCCCTCCTCTTTCCACCCTCTGGGTTTTCATCAAATATCTCCTGATTTGCTACCCCGGGCCATGGCCAGCAGAGCCAAATTGATTCTGTTCCAGCCCAGCTGTCTCCTTGGCACTGGGCTGTCTGGAAACTAGACGCCCCCAGGCGCACATCCCTGCAGCACTCTGCAGCCCGTGTTACCCCGCTCCAGAGCCTTCCTGTATCCCAAAGGAGGCAGCAGTTGTCCCCAGCAAAGGTCACCTTCATGCTGCTTCTGAGCCCTTTCCAGGCTGAGCTTTTAGCACTGCATTTCCCAGGGAAGCAGTTGCCATTCTGGGGTCTCCTTGGGGGTCTCACTGGGGATCCTTTGCCTCTTTCCTATAGCCAACCTTACCAAACCCTGTTCCCAGGAGCTGTCAGTATCTTCTACTCCTGGGGTTGGAATGAGACATCCCTATTCTGTAATGATTTTTAAAATGCAGGCTCCATCCATCCCAGTCCCTGCTCTTCCACAGCATCGGTGTTTGCCTTTGTTTCCCCCAACTCCCCTGGGTCATATATTTATCTCCAATTTGCCAAAGCCTCCCTCCTTTCCCCTGGCGGAGGAAAAACTTGAAGTTAGGATGAATGTGTAACTTCCCCAGGAATCTGCTCCTCAAGTCACAGAGCAGAAATCACACTCATGACACCCATCACGGTGACACCAGTCAGCCACACCACAGGGACAGACCACCCCAGAAACTGCCAGCATGGCACCCAGCACCCTGGTACCCAGGTCTCTGCACAGCCCCTTCCCAGGCCAGCATCCCCCAGGAGCACTCCCTGCATCTCCCCAGGCATCACAGGGGGGTTTCAAGGACATTCAAGGAAGGGACAAGATCCCCAGACAGAAGTTTCCTGTGGTCCAGCAGAAGTGGGGAGCCCAGAGCGGCGTCAGGCTTTCTTCGATTGTCGACTCTGAGCAGCGCTTTTGTTTGGCGGCTTGTTTTAACTTGCCATTATGTTCTCCAAAGAACAAATGTGCAAGCTAAGGATGGCAGAGTTAATGTGAAATTTTAAAACCCTCAAAGAGTTGAGAGCTCTCTAAATTTTTAATGAAGGCATCCAAAGTGCCAGGTACCTGCAGAGATAGCCAGGAGCCCTCTGCCAGCAGCAGAGTGGGTGTCCCTGATTTAGGACAGGACCAAAGACCCTGACAAGCTGCCACCTCCTGCAGCCTGTCACCCTCTGCACACCCCGATGGGCTCCTATCTGCAGAGAGATGGTGGCCCTTGGCAGCAGGTTGCTCCCATCCTTGGAGGTTGAGATGTGGGGAGTACACAGACCCACCCTGGGCCCCCGGATGGCAGAAAGGGCAGCAGGCAGTGGTGTGCTCTGTCCATCACCCATCAAGTGTATCCATTTTGTCAATGCCACCCATTCCTGGAGCCCCTCCATGGTGCTAATCCTCTCACTGTCTGTGTCTCTGCAGGCCCTGCTCTCCCTGCGATGCTCAACCACCCCCACGAGGTCTCTGTCCCCCTGCGTTAGGTGCCGAAGCAGCAGACACCTGGTGCTTCACACACCAAGGTAGGCAGTGCCGTGGCTCTTGGGGGGCTGTGGGAACATCTCACTCCCCATGTTATGGGGGATGGATGGGGGGTGCAGAGGTACCACCTGGGGCCACCTCAGCAGAGCCAGTAGTGTCACACAAGATGGGAGGGGGGGTGTCTATCGTGGGCATCCTTGTGACACCTTAGTGCAGGGCAAGAGGCACCTGGACTGGCTCAAGACCAGGCAGAGACCACAGGAGTAAAGACCAGCTCAGATTCTGGACAGATGCTCGGCACAGTCCCGCCTGGGGACCATGGCAAGTGACAGTGACTGTGGAGCTGGCACAGGGACAGGAGGTTTTTTTCTTTCTTCTCCTTTTTTTTTTTTTTCTTTTGAAAGCCCCCAGATGGGAAAGGTACGAGCCAAACCCCACTGAAAGCAGCCAAGAATGAATTTTCTGGCCCGAGCCCCAGCAGCTCTTGGAGCGTTGCCGTGCCCGTCCGGCGTCACGCCACAGCGGAAACCCCGAGCGCAGGCAGGCTGGGGGAGGTCTCAGATGGGGTGGGCAGCAAGTCCCCCCAGCCATCCCAGCTGCTCCCTGGTGTGGGGATCTCACCCCTCCCAATGTCCCAGTGTCCCAAGTCAGGGGGTGAATGTAGGCTCATCCTGCTCCCACCGAGCTGCAACTTGGCTGGAGCCCAGGCACCCAGATGTCCCCCTCCACGCTGCCATGGAGCCCCCCACTGTGCAGCCATCTGCTGCTGTTGGAGGACAGGGTGTCCCTGGTGTGGTGCCCCTCATCCAGCTCTGTTGCCCAGGGCATGGGGCATCTCATCTCCTAAACCTCCCCTCCCATGGGGGGTTTAGGATGAGCCCTTCTCCCACAGAAGGCAGATGCTCTCCCAAAGCTAGGCTGGGAATTTGGGTAGAGCAGGGCCAGCCATGATGACATCCCTGCTCCTTTCATCCCCCCATTCCCCAGCCTTGGTGGTACAGAGAGGGGCTAAAGCACCCCAGTCTCTGCCCTCGACTCAGGAGCCCCAAAGATCTTTCAGGATCCAAAATCTATGTCAGCATGAGGCTGAACCACAGGGGAACAGTGCCCAGGGTCTCATTTTTTAGGATGTTTCAGCTGGAGGGTGGACAAGGTGGGGGCTTCCTTGGATGCCCAGCCTTGAGACAACTGTGCCCTTGTCCTTCACACCTTTTTTCTGTCAGGGAAATGAGGGTGGGTATAACCACTCTGAGGCTTTCTGTGGGGAGCAGGTGCCCAAATCCCATCCTGACACAGAGCCAGGAAGAGGATCCTTGAGCATCCACTCCCCACATGTCATGACCACCTCGGTCATTGGTGCCTGCACAGGCCCTGCATGTCCCTGCCAGAGCAGCAAGGCTGGAAATCAGTATGTACACAGGCTAGGGCAGTGGGGAGGCAGTGCAGGGGCTCAGGGGGGCTTTTGTCTGCTCTCCAAGCAGTGTGTGGTGTGCTGCACCCATCTCTGCTCTGCACTGGCCCCTGCAGAGCTGCGGGTGTGCGTGCCTGCCATAAATATTGATGGGGTGGACTCGACGCAATTGTGCCTTTGTATGGGCGATTGGGATGTAAATGCTGTACCTGCTGTGTGGGCAGGGGAAGGCGTAGGTGATAGCACTGAGGCTGAATGCATAGTGGCTTTTCTACAGGGAGGTGGTATCCATCCTGTGTGTGGCAGGGGGTTGAAAGCTGCCAGGTGAGTAAGCCCAGGGGTCATAAACCTGTTTGGGGAACTGGCCAGGCCTGCAGGGAGACTAAATCTTCTGGCTGAGACTGCAGCGAGCCACCGCAGCTCCCACAGCCTGTCCCTGCACAGCCACACCAGGATAAACAGCGAGGGGCTGCAGTGCCTCTGTTTAATAATGCATGGCACAGAGGCACCGGACACACGCCGGGAGTCGGGAGCTGTGGGGATGAGGAGTCACCACTGCAGCACTCAGGTAGCAGAGTCCATCCCGGCATCCCCCAGCGCTCATGGGACATGGACTCCTTGGGGCTCTGGGTGGCCTTGAGACTGGGACTGGGTGAGCAGTGCTTCATGTCACAGGGCACAGAACAGCGGTGGCAAAGCCAAGGTGCTCAGCCATGCAGTGGCTGATATCCCAGCAGCAGTGGATGCTTCTTAGCTGGAGCCTGGAGCTGGCTCCCTGTCCCCTTGGGCACTCTCACTGGGAGATTCAGCCCCTTCATCACTCTCTCACACAGATGTAGGTGTAGATGGTCTTTTTGGGGAGCTCTGAAGTAGCACAGCACTGGGAGCACCCCTCTCTCTCCAGCATCCTCCAGGAACACCGCCATGCTGGGAAGAGCTGGAAGCTGTTGGCTTGGTCCTCTCCTCTCCCCATCCCTCCATCAGCCACAGCCTTCCTGGCTCGCACGCTGCTGTTGCCATGCCTGGGACGAGCAGGTGTGTGTGTGCTGGGGCCCTGCAGGCACGAGTTCACAACCAGCTCCTGTGAATGGCCCCGGGGACACGCACGTTCCTCATTGCGTGCGGTGCCATGATCCGGCCCCATCGACCATCTGCTGCGGCAGCTCCCCACCACCCACTCACTCCCTAGCCCACACTGTGCCCCGTGGCACAGAGCCGGGCAGGGACGAGCTGGGGGTGCCCAGTGAAACCCCCACCCCACAAGGAGGGGGCAGACAAGTCTTCCTGAGGGATGGCGATGGAGTTGTGGCAGCAATGCAGACAGGTCCGCAGCACTGATGCCGACGGGGCTGTGGTATTAATGCAGATGGACCTGTGAGGTGACGCAGGAGAGCAGGAAGAGCTGCAGTGTCAGCCTGAAGCCCCTCTGGTTGCAGGGGTGCAATGCTGTGCCCATACAGAGCAGGGTATGGGGAGGGCAGCAGGAGCCTCCCCCAGCCAGCCAGCAAAGCCTAGAACCAGGGAGACCCTCAGGACACGGGGCCAGCAGAAGTTGTCCTGTGAGGATGGCTTTGGCCCGTTTGCTTTGTCCCTCTCTGATCAGCTCAGGGTCCCTGCCACCCCCAGTCTTTTTCCAACAGTGCAGCTCCCACAGTCAGGAGCATCACAGTGGAGCCAGGATTAAGCCATGGCAAGAGCCCACCTTCGTCCCTGCCAGCCCCAGGGCTCATGGTGAGCTCCCAGCCAGCCCCACAGTGAGACCCACATTCACACCCCGTGTTTGCTGTGGGTGTGATAACAGGTGAGTGGGTGCGGGGGGGGCACCCACATGTGCTGAGGGGGCTGTGACTTGCTGCAGAGGCAGAGCAGTCGCCCCAGCATCCCCAGGGGCTGGACGCTGGAGGCTCCAAGCACCTCATACTTGCCCTGAACACAGCATAAGGGTCCCCGTGGCGAGGGTACCCCTCACCTCGCACAGTGTCACCAGCAGGAGGGACGGCAGGGGCAGCAGGGGCTGTCCCTGCAGTCTGTTCTCAGCTGCTGCACTGGAGGGTCCATCTCCAGACTGACGCTTCAGCACGCTGGTGCCTGTCCCTGTCCCCGCCCGGTGCCAGCCCCAAGGGGCCAGGGCTGCTCTTCAGAGGCTGCAGCTGCTGCATGTTTCATGCTGCCTCTTCCCCTTCTCCCCGCTGCTGTTTTTGTTTTGTTTAAGAGGCTGGGTTACGAATTTTAAACAGGCTCCTGAAAAACCCAATTACCTCCAGAAGACAACCTGATAAAAGCTGCCTAAGTGGCACTGTGGAAATCGCCTTGTGCAGCAGCTGAGGGAAAACCAACATAACAAAGCCTTTGGAAATAGAGTTAACCACTTTTAATCCCTTGGTGCGATGAGAAGGACCAATAATTATTTTCTGCATAGTTGGGGGGGCGGGGGGATAAGTGAAATAACTGCCCTATGCTAATGGGTGGCAGCAGGCTGGGCTGGCAGTCCTGCAGGGATGGGTGCAGGTATTCAGGCACCCGCTTCCCTCTGCCCGGGAGCTTTGCCCAGAGGCTGTGACCTTGCAGAGTCCCTGTCTGGCTGTGGGAGCTGGGGACAATGCTGATGGGCAGGTGCCACTCAGGCGTTGCTGGCGGTGGATGCTGTGGGCGATGTGACGGCACCAGCCAGCCCCGTGCCCTTTCCCTGGGCGCCAGCGTGGAGCCGAGCAAGGCAGTGCCAGGGCCCTGGCTCCTGCACTAGCTCCACCCCTGCTGTGCTGCCCCCGTGAGCCGGCACAGAGGCAACTTGTAGGACTTGTCAGTGCTGAGAGCTTCCTCCTCCATTTGGTCACGGTGCTGCCCTGTCCCTCCCATCCCTCCCTGTCCCTTCTCTTCCTGCCTCCCCAGGCAGCTCCAGGCAGTCACCCAGCAGGTGACACTGCCCAGGATGATACCAGGGAACAGCTGGTCCTAAAGAGTGCCTGTGCTGGGCACAAGCACCCCAAACACTGGCCAGAGGCAGCTCAGCTCTGGGACTATGGGGGTCCCATGGGACCATTCCTGTCCCAGGAGCAGGGGTGTCTGCAGGGGTATGAGGGGCAGGAGGATGGAGGCAATGCCCAGGGCTGGTGACAAGCCCCTGGCTGCTCTTCCCATGGGAGCCCAGCCAGCAGGGCAGAGTTGGGTGCCTGCCAGCCCGTCGGCTGCGGTTGCGCCGCCGGCACCGGCAGCTGGAGTGCCGGGGCGTTTGGCCTCAGCTCACATGAGCCTCGTGCTTCCCGCAGCAGCAGGGACGGGGGCTGCTTCGCCCACCTCCCCCCGGCCACCCTGCACCCCACGTGGGGCTAATGCTTGGGGACAGCACTCCAGGACACTGACTCCCAAGGAGGGCAAGCCCAACAGCACTGGACACTGGCACAAGGGATGTCCCTGCCAGCGTGGTCACAGCTCATACTGGGAGCAGTCCTCAGGCACACTGGGAGCTGCTGGGGGAGGATGTGCTTAATGAGTCGAGGCATCTCCAAAGATTGAAAGACTCAGGGACCCATCCCAGGAACAAAGGGAGGCGTTTGTCAGGCGCTGAGAGACGGGCTCGTTAATTCCTCCTGGCTGTCACACTTATCTGTAATGAATTTGTGCTCCGCTGTATTATTTTTAATACAATAGGAGCGGTGCCGCCCGCCCACCGCCCGGCTGCCGGGAGCGCTGACGTCAACACCCGGAGCAGGGCTGCCGCAGGACGGATGGATGGACAGACGGACGGGCCAAGCACAGGCCTGTCTTGCCGCCCACATGCCTGTCCCACCAGCTGCCAGCGGGCAGAGCGGGGCTGGGCACAAGGGCAGGAGGCATTTTTACTTTGGAGGTGGAAAGAGGAGTTGTTGGCCGATGCCGGGCTGAGGGCTCGGAGCTGATGGAGATTTGCTACGCCAGGGGGTATTTTTGGGAGCAGTGAGAGGGGGTGAACAAGAAGGCCAAGTCCTTGGTGTGTTGTCCCTGTGCTGAGACTTGTCCGTGGCAGCTGCCATGCATCGAGGCAGGAGCACAGGGTGCACACAAACGGATCTGTCAGTGCTGCATCCCTGTGGAGGTGGCGCTTGCACGCCAGTTTTGGGCCCCCCAGCTGCAGGATGGCTCCCCACTGCTGCCCCACATCCTGCATCGCTCTCGACCTCCCTGCAGCAGCCCTGGCAGTGCCCAGCAGCACCAGGAGCATCTCCACAGCCCACACTACTGTGCTTGTGGGGGCAGCTGCAGCCTGTCCCAGCTCCCCACACCCTCCCAGGTGTAGGGGTAGGGGGTCCCTGAAAGGACCCCACACTCAGATCCTCTCCAGCACTCTTCTGGGCCCCTGAAGGGCTGCTGCTCCAGAGCCTCACCATTAAACATCAGTTATCCCAAAGCCCGGCTCCAAGCACCACTAATCTCATTTGCACAGGGCTCGTCTTGTCTTTAATAACTCAGGGCTGGATTAATTAGGAGGCACCGGCTGCCCCTCTGCAGGGTGAGCACACACCGACCCTGTGCATCGGGACGAGGGTGGGAGATCTGTCCCGCAGTGCGGGGGAGGGAACACAGGAGGGGCTGCAGGAGACTGTCTCCCTTCAGGCAGGTGCAGGGGGGCCAGGCAGGGAGGTGCCCCCCATTTCCTGGACGGGAACCCCGTTCTGAATTGGGTCCTGAGCTCTGTGGGCATCACAGCCTCGATGCCATAGCGAAGGGGAGGGGGGCACGAAGTGATTTATCAAGGACTTTGTTTAAACTCCCGCAGCCATCCCACACCCCTGCAGAGGGGACCGGGTTGCTTTGCCGAGTGAGGGAGCAAGGAGGTGCGGGACTGGGGGGCAGCTCCGGCTGATTACTGAATGCCTCGTCTCGCCCGTTAATTACCGCGGCGGTGAATCATTAACCCCGCGCAGGAGACTCTTGCCCCGTCCCTCTGCCGCGGAAGCGCGGGGTGGTGACCAGCGTGGGGGGCCTGTCCACACCCTGCGGGGCTCCCCGGGACGTTTCCCTGGGGGTCGTGCGGCGTTTCCCGGGGGGGTCCCGCATCCTCCCGCCCCCGCGGGGGGCCGGTCCGTCGCTCCGGGCGGGCCCACGCGTGCCGCCGGGGGCGGGAGGGGGCCGGGCCGCGGCGGGGCGGGGCGGGGCGGAGCGGCGGCAGCGGCGAGCGGCGGCGGAGCCGGTGAGTGCCGGTGCTGAAGGGACAGCGCCGCCGCTGCGGCACCGGGCGGCCCCGGGCGGCGGGCGGGGCCCCGCGCCGCAGACACCGGGATGGGATGGGGTGGGGAGGGGGGTCCCCGCGGCACCGCGTCCCCTGCGCGACCCCCGCCCCCAGCGCGCTTCCCGCCCTCCCCGTGTCCCCGCTCCCCCCGTCCCCGGTGTCCCCTGCGCCCCCCGTGCGTGTCCCCCGGCTCCCGGGTTCCCCCCGCGTCTTCCCTGTACCTGCGCCCCTGTCGCGGAGCCCCACCAGGGTCCCGCACCCCACTGCGGTCCCGGTGTCTCCCGCATGCCGGGTGTCCGCTACGTCCCGTGTCTCCGCTGTCCCCCGCCTTCCCGGCGCCCCCCCCTCGTGTCCCCTGCGTCGCTGCAGCCCGTGCGGTGTCCCCGCACGGGTGTCACTGGTGTCCCGGTGCCTGCCGGTGTGCCCTGCGTCTGCTGTGTTTTCCCCGTGTTGCCCTTTTCCCCGCACCCCGCGATGTCCCCCACATACCCCGCTATCGCTGCACGACCCCCCGCCAGGCGGCCCCGGTATTCCGATGCCCCCCGTGTCCCCTGCACCTTCCCTACGGCCCCGGTTTCCCGATGCTTCCCAGTGTTCCCTCATCCCTGGTGGCCCCTGAGCCCCCCACTGCGGTCCCGGGGCTCAGCACTGTGCTGCCTGGAGAAGCACCCTCCACCCCTTAGCCGCGGGGTACCCCAGCGCTGGCAGCAACAAACTTCCCAGGGTCACAGCTCCTGGAGACCCTCCAGCCCCCTGGGGTCCCGGGGATCTGGGGTGGGGTAACTGCGATTCTGCGGCACTCTCTGGGCACATGCACACACACACACACACACGCACAGAGAGAGAGAGAGCAAACTGCACCCCCAGTATCTGAGCACAGCCTGCAGCCCCCCACTCACACGGGACACGTGGGGGGCATGGGCACCCCCACGGGCAACCCCCACACACACACCCCGCCTGTAATCCCCCACATGCGCGCACACACGGAGCACGCAAGCAGCCTGCAACACCCCCACACGTACACACACGCGACACAGTCTGCAAATTTGTGTGCACAGACCCCGTGCAGCCTGCAAACCCACGGACCTGCACAAACAGCCCCACACACACACACTAACACAGCCTGCAACACCCCCCCAGTGTGCAAACACACACACACAGAGCAAAAACACGCAGCACACAGACACAACCCGCAAACCTGCGTGCACACACATCCGCAGAGCCCGCAAACCCCAACACTCGCACACGCACAAAGCTTGAAAACAGGCTGCAAGCCCGCACATCGTGGGGGCACGCGCAGCTTGCAGCCCCACAAACTTATCACGCGTGTGCACACACACCCCATGCAAACACAGCCTGCAGCCACCCGCAAACACACCTCTTGAGCAAACATAACCTGCACGCCTGCACAGAGCTCACACACAAGCACACGCAGATACAGCGTGCACCCGCTCCGTCCTGCACACGCAGTGCCCCTGCATGGTGTCACCCATCTGCAGCACCCGCATGGATCACACAGACAGTGACAGGCTGCTGCTTGCAATCCCTGCAGCCCCCAAACATCGCCACAACCTGCCACCAACCCTCTGCAGAGCACTCACATTGCGATAGACACGCGCGCACACGCAGCATCCCATGTCTGGCTGCGCCACGCTGGCATCCCCAGCCAGGGGCTGTCATCCCCTCCCCCAAAGCAGGGGCACACGGTGGATAGTGGTGTGGTGGGTCCCCATCCCACCAGCCCTCAGGCAGCACCCCTGGCTCCTGCTGCCACACCAAGGGCAGTGGTGAGGTGGAACATCCCTCTGGAATCCCTGTCTTGGTCCCTCCATAGGTCCTCAAGGCCAGCAGGGATGTGAGGAGGGGGCTGAGGGAAACAGACACAGCACACCCTCTGCCTGTAGACCCCAGAAACTCCCTCTGTCCATCCTGGAAGGCATTCGGGGCTGGAGATGCAGAGGGTGTAAAGTGCAGCCCCAGGAACCATCCCATTCCATGCCATGGTAGGGACCATGGGCATGGTGTCCCCAATGCTGTCCCTCTCTGCCCACACAGGTGGCCCAGGTCAGCAAGCCCGGACAGCAGTGGATGAGCGCTGGGCACTGGCCTAGCCACACGCACACATCGGCACCATGGACTTTGTCATGAAGCAAGCGCTGGGCGGTGAGTGGGTGCTGTTCCCCCTCAGAGTCCCCTCTCCGGGAGTGGTGCTGGCCTGACACCCTGGGACCACAGTGGGAGGGACATGGCAGGGGGATAGAGTCACACAGAGAGCCACCGGCAGTGGGGAGCTGCTGCTGAAGCCCTCTGGGGTTCCTGTTCCCAGCACCGGCAGCAGCTGGCTGGGGAATCCTGGCTCTCCTGCCGCTAAGTGGGATTCCCCGGCAGGTCCCCTGGGTGCCGAAGGAGCTGCCGGCGTCTCCTCCGGCTGACGCTGAACTAGGGCAGCGCAGCCAGCCCGTGGCACTCCCCATCCCCACAGCCTCCAGAGCCTGTCTGCAGCCCACTTTGGCATCGGTGGCCCTGGGGATGTCCCAGGTTGTCCTTGTCAGGGGGGCTCCTTGCTCTGCCTGCCGCTGCAGGGCTTCAGCAGCCAGCGCCGAGCTGCAGCACCCTTGGGGACCAGCCAATGCTCTTGTGATGCCACAGGGGCCACCAAGGACATGGGAAAGATGCTGGGGGGCGAGGAGGAGAAGGACCCCGATGCGCAGAAGAAGGAGGAGGAGAGGCAGGAGGCTCTGCGCCAGCAGGAAGAGGAGCGGAAAGCCAAGCACGCCCGCATGGAGGCCGAACGGGAGAAAGTCCGGCAGCAGATCCGTGACAAGGTGGGCACATGCTTCTCCTGCACCCACCCCTGCTCCTGGCACCCGGGGTGGGGCTGGGACAGGGAGCTGGCATGGCTGGGAGGAGGGTGGCCCAAGGCAGTGGTGATGGGCACAGGCACAGTGCAGGCAGTGCCCTGTGCCTGCCCTGCTGAGGGTCTGTGTCCTCTCAGTACGGGCTGAAGAAGAAGGAGGAGAAGGAAGCAGAGGAGAAAGCTGCCCTGGAGCAGCCGTGTGAGGGCAGCCTGACGCGCCCCAAGAAGGCGATCCCAGCAGGCTGCGGGGATGAGGAGGAAGAGGAGGAGGAGAGCATCCTGGACACCGTCCTCAAGTACCTGCCCGGCCCGCTGCAGGATATGTTCAAGAAGTAACAGCACTGTCAACCCTGCCATAGGGTGCTGGGGCATGGGCGCCCTCTCCCCTACGACCCTTCCATCAGCTCCCTTGGCCCCGGAGAGGGGGTCCCCACACCCCCTCCCATCCCCTTCTGCCCTGTCCCCTGACCAGACCAAAAGCCCGCCCCGTCCCGTCCAGGCAGGGCCCCCCCCACCACGCCAAAGGGGAGCAGCCCTGGCCGGACAGGGCGAACCGGGACCAAATGCACTGATGTAACCTCGTGGTGGGCTGGGGGCACCCAGGCCCTACCGGCCTCCCCGGGGTGGCTCCTTGTGCCCCCTGCCCTGCTCCTGCCCTCCCAGGGGACCGCAGCAGGCCTCTGCTCGCCTGCCCTCGTTCCCAACACTGCCATCCCCCTGCCCCGTCCCGCCCCGGGCCAAGCCCAAAGCACAAAGCCAGGCGCCCTGCCCGCAGCTCCCCCATCCCCAGTCGTCGGGCACGGGGGTCCCCCGGGGCTGCCCGGTGTGCCCCTGCATCGGGGGGTTGGAGGGGACCCCCCTCCCCGCATCTCTGGCCCCATAGTTAAAGCCATATCAGTTAGACTGCAATACTTCAGCACCGGGAGGAGCGGGCGCCGCGCTCCGCCAACCGTGTACAAAGGCACGTGCGGGGCAGGGCCCCCCCTGCCCCGTCCCCCCGTCCCCGCCGCTCGCTCGTCTGTGTCTTGGCCCCGCTGGCCCCCGTCCTCGCATTAGTGTCTCTGTGCCAGGGTGCGCTCCGTCGCTCCATGCGTCCTCGTGTCCGCTGCTCAGACTCCCCCCCCCGAGCCCCCACTGTCCCCGGGGGCCACCCGCGGCGTTGAGCCGAGAGCCCCCCGCCGCGCTGCCGGGACCCCCACTCTGCCCCCTGCAATAAAGCCAGCGCAGGGCCGAGGGCTGCCGGGCCAGTCCAGGGCTGGGAGTGCCTGGCTGCCCCCCACCTGACGCTGGACACACGGGTCCCCGGGCCTGGGAAAGGATCCCTGGGCAAGCGCCCCGGGATGTCCCAGGAGCTGCTGCTTGTACCCCAACGGGGGGAGGCAGGGGCACACCCTCATCCCAGCCCCTCCCTTGCCACACCGTGCTCCCCCCTCCCCGTGCTTCCTCAGCCACGGCCCCCAGCTGCCCACCAGGGCCCTCCAGGGAGGTGGCGGGCAGCTCGGGGCCCCACAGACATGCTGTGACCATCCTGCTCGAACTAGTCTTTGACAAACTAATAAAATAAAGGGATTTGTACATTGCTCCAGCCTCTTCTCATCCATTGCTTCCCTGGGTCCCCATGTCAGCTCCCTCTCCCCACCAACCCCAGGGCTGACACCTGGCAGCTCATCACATATGGTAAGGCCACAGGGCCCACCCTTGGCAGCACCCAAGCCAGGCCACAGGTGTAGGGAGTGACCACATGTGGCTCCCAGAGTCCCGCTCAGTCCTGCTGCTCCGCACTCTGCAGGTGTCATCTCTGGGGATGGGGACAAGGCAAAAGGGACAGGTGCTGGTGGACCCATGTCCCACAGACATGGGACTGACCCTGGGACTTCCTTCACTGAATGACAGGGGATACCCTGGGGTACAAGGGCTGTTTCTGGTGGGTCACAGCCTTCTGTCCCCTAATAGACGGGCCTGAGGCTATAGGCATGGGGCACCTCCTGTCCCAGCAGCGAGGCAAAGGCCCTGGCAGTGCCCAGGCTTGGCACAGCCCTGGAGGCCTCAGCCTGCAGCCAGCCTCAGCCATCATTTGCCATCATTTACCACCAAAGAGCTCCACTGTTACCCAGGCGCCATCAGCAGAGCAGTCACCCGGAAAAGCTTCTGTCAGACTAAAATATGAAGGTAGAAAACGGTAGAGATCTTGCAGGCAAGGTCTCCACTGCAGGCAGACTGTTCCCTGTGATGGCACAGAGGGGGAGAAATCCCCACAGCCCTCCCTGGGGAGGCAGTGTCTGTCACCCCTGCAGGGGTGCGAGGAAGGGCTCTGCCCGGGGCTGGTGGCCGTGGCGTGGGACCAGCAGCGTGCTCCGCACATGCGGTGCTGCCGGGCAGGGCCCTGCAGGTGTCCCCCCACATCTGCTGAGCAGTGTCCCCGCTGTCACCTGTCGCCAGTGTGGAGGCACAGCGCCCTCTGGTGTGGTGACAGCACAGGACAAGGAGAGCGGGGACAGGCAGTGGGGACAAGGGGGACAGTCCCTCGACAGACCCCTCAGCCAGGGCCTTGCCATGGCCAAGAGAAGGAGGCAGGGGAAGGGAGAGCAACTCAACAACCCACTTCTCCCCCCTGCAAGGAGCTACAGACACCTTCGTTAAGGAAGAGAATTTATCAAAATTAGAAAAAAACAAGTATTAAAAAAACTCAGCCCCAGCTGGGGAAACGTCTCCCAGCTTGCATCCCTTCACCATCCCCTCACTGCCCCAGCACAGGGAAGGGACATGGTATGTCTGGGAAGAAAAGGGGCAGGCTGTGCTCTCAGGGCTGCCCTCACCACCAGGCTGTTGGGGACAAGGGAACAGTCACATAGCTTATCACTGCTGTGGAGACTGGTCAGAGGGCAGCTCCTCTCATGGAAGGCCCCTCAGCAGCCACCTCCAGCGACTGATTTTCTTTGGCCACTTGCCTTTGGAACAAGCTCCCCATGCTCCAGAGAGGAGGCGGCAGAGGGGGGGCCCGCCAGCACCCCCATCATCCCCATCACACAGCTGCCTATTTACAAATGCTCCCAAGAGCAGGATGCACTGAGCCAAGCCCGAGGTCACAGCCCTGCCAGGCTGCCAAGGAGGGGAGCCAACTCCTTGCCCCATCTACACTAAGCTCCCACTCCCAAGAGTAGGCAGGTGTTGCCTCCCCAGGTGCAGCTTCATCAGGAGTCGTTGGGGAGCCCGAAGAGCTTGACGGTGCCAGCCTCCCGGCTGCTGTCATATTTGCCATCTTTATCATCACAGGCGAAGGCCAGCAGTGGCCTCTTCGGGTGCCAGGCCACTGTGAAGGTAGGGGACTCACACTGCACCTCCCAGAGCTTCTCTCCTGCATGGAAAAGGGGCCATGTCAGCCTGGAAAGCCTCCACTGCTCGCTGCCCAAGTGCCAAGCACCTGCTTCTTCTCTCCGGCACTACTGCTGCTCCAGCGCTTTTTAATCACCCAGTGACAAGGCTCAGACATGACAAGCATGTCTGCCACCGACTAACGAGGCAAAGGCTCCCCCTCATGGCGCTCTGCTCTTCACAGCAAAGCTCTTCCTTAGCAGACAGATTCACCCAGTGCCCTCCCAGCTCCACCAGCACTTCTCCATCTGATCCCTCCTTGCTGTTCCCCAAGAAAAAACCCTTACCTGTCTCCACCTCGGCAATGTCAATGAAGTGATCTTCTGATGCTGACGCCAGCATCTTCCCATCATGGCTAAAGCTCAGTGTCCGCACGGGCCAGTCAAGCCTGCAGCAACCAAGGGGAGCAGACAGTGAGCCAACCGCACATGGTCCCCACAGAGGGGGCAAACAGCTTTGGGACAGCTCTACCTACCTGGAGAAGCACCTCACACATACCAGCTCATCCACATCCCAAAGGCTGACTAAGGCATCGGCACTGCCCGTGGCAAAATACTTCCCCATGGGATCAAACTTGATGCAGATGCAGTTGGAAGGATGGGCGTTGATGGACTGGATGGGTTTCAGCTCTGGGTAGCTGTGGAGGTGAAGGGAGAGGGCAGGGAGCAGTGAGAGGAGCACAGGGATTGTCTGAAGCCAGGCAGGCACAAGGCACACCAGGACTGGGAGCAAACCCAGCCAGGGTAGGAAACACCAAGTGTCCAGTGAATGAGGTGAAGCATCAGGGTCCCTCTCAGGGAGCCCAGCCCAGAACTGGGGCAACCTCAGCTCCATTCCCACCAGAGGGCTGGGGATCACTAAGGTGTGGGACTCCAGTCTCCCAAAAGCAGCCAAGGCACTTGCAGCCTGACTGCAGTCAGCCCAGCCACTCAGCCCACCTGCAGCCACGGGCACCTACCTGAGGATGTTGATGCAGCCATTCCCGTTGGTGAGGAAGAACATGTTGTTGTCATTGTTCCAGGAGATCTCGTTCACCTCAAACTTGAACTGTTCCTCAGCTTTGGAGCGATGCGTCTTGGCGTCAATGAAGGTGACCACATCATCTTTGTTCCCCACAGCGATGGTCTGTCCATCGGGGCTCCAGCAGATGTTGATGTTCTCACCTGAAGGGACAGAAAGGCAGCAGGTCCCATTTCCACTCCAAACCATTCCCAGATAAGAAAGACTGCCAGGCCTGCAGTGTAACACACAAACCCTGCATGGCAGCTGTCCAGCAAATACAGACAGTTACTGAAAATAAAACTATTGAGAAGTACAGCTTCAAAACAGTAGGACCACATCTCATTTCAGCCAAGATGGGACCACAGCAATCACCACACAAGGTCAATCCAAAGATCCTCTAGATACAGTGATCTTTGAGATCCAGAAAAAGCAGAAGCCAACAACAAATACCTTTAAATGAGGATAAAAACAAGGCAAGTTGCAGTTATGCCATCTTACAATGCCATTTCCAACCCCAACAACTAAAAATTTGATATTTCCAAGGGCAGAGGTGGTATATGGGTTAGGCAGTGCATGAACTCAAATAGTTGTTTTTCTGAATCCACACAAACTTTTACTTCCATCATGGCTCCCTGTAAACATGCTTTTTCCCCAGTCTCCAGCCTCACAGCCCACAGACTCCAGAAACAAGTACACAGAACATTTTAACGGTCAGCACTGTATTTCAGGAGTTTCTCCAGTCCCTACTCCGCAGTAAAAAAGCCCTTATATGATGACTGCAACCCAAAAATAAAGCAGCCAGCAAAGGGTCCAAAGCTCTGTGCCGCTGTGGGTGGGTCCCACACAGCTGCCGGGACCCACCTGGGAAGCCCCCTGGGAAGGCAGGGGCTCACCTTTGGTGTTGACAGTGGCAATGCACTTAGTGGTGCGGACGTCCCAGATGCGGATGGTTTTGTCCCCGGACGCTGTGACAAAGAGGTCAGGGTTGCTGGGGTGCCAACAGAGCTGATCCACGCTGTCTCCGTGGCCCCGGTAGTTGTTCTCCTTCACCTGGGGAGAGCCGTCAGCGTGAGGATGCGCCTGGCTCTGCTCCCGCTCCTGCCCCACATCCCAGCACACTGCATCCCCGTCGGGATGGGACGGGAACCCAGCCCAGAGCGCCACCGCCAACCCGGCCACGCTCCTGCCCACGGCCGGCCGGGATGAAGGAGGCCCCGCGCCTTCCTCGCCAGGCACCAGCTCCATTCCCGCTCCAGCTCCATTCCCGGCTCCCTGCCACCGGCCGGCGGGGCCTCCTGGCGATGCTCCTGTTCCGGCGCACACCGAGTACCCGGTACTGATCACCGGGACCTACCACCCGGGACACACCTGCCCAAGCACCCGGGCCCAGGGTGCCCAAGGGCTCCTGGTACCGACCCGCCCGGCACCGCCCGCCCGTTGCCGGCGGATCTCACCAGCCGGTCCTTCTCGAGCAGGAAGACGCTGGCGGTCTTGTCGAAGGAGCCGGAGGCGAGGCGGCGGCCGCAGCAGCTCCAGGCCACCGAGTGCACCTTGGCGCCGTGAGCGGGGAACTCGCGGCTCCGCGTGTTGGCGCGGAACAGCTCCTGCATGGCCTGCACGTACGGGGACACCGCCATGGCGGGGCCGGCACCGCGCCCCGCCCCGGCGCCCGACGGCACTTCCGCCACCACCGCGCGCCTGGCGCGTCTCCACGGGCGGGGCGGAGCCGCCGCCCGCCGCCGGGATGGACGACACCGTGGTGCTCCTCAGTGACTCGGACTCGGAGGGCGGCCGCTCGCCGCCGCCGGCCCGGCCGTGCCGCCCCCGCCGCTCCCTGCCCGCCCCCTCCGTGAGTCCGGGGCCGCCGCTGCCCCGCACAAAGATGGCGGCGCGTCCACCGCGGGCGGGGACGGGAGCCGCGCGCAGACAAGAAGCCTCGGGGGCAGTGGAGGGGTGGGTGAGCAGCCCCGGCCGGGGGTTCCCCGGGACCCCCGGGACCTCCCAGCCTCTCCCCAGGCGGGCTCGGGTCCCCGCGGCCACCTGTGGCCGGCGGAGCCCCGGCCCTCAAGCGCGCCCCCCTAGCGGTCCCAGCCTCTTCGGCAACGTTCCCCCCACCTCAGAAAACGCCGGTCCCCACCATGGAGCGTCACATGCCCTCGCTGCACCCCGAGGAGGGTCCAGCCCTGTAGGGCTCAGCCCCCGGCGGGATCTGGCTCAGGGATGCGGTGCGGCGGCTGCCGCCCCTCTCGCCTGTCCTGCCCCTCTCCCCAGGGCCGCCTTCTCCCTGTACCGTCCCCCTTCCCTGTCCTGCTCCTCTACCCTGTCCTACCCCTCTCCCCTTTATCGCCAGAGGGTGCGGGGACGATGTGCCGGTACAGTGGCGGTTCAGGGCTCGAGGCTCAGCCCCTCAGGGAACGGCCCGTCCCGCTCCCCGCTCCGCTGTCCCGGTTCCTGAGGCAGCTCCGCAGCCGCCGACGGTTACCGTGACCGGCCGGAGCCCCGCGGCCTCCCTCCCTCCCCAGCTCCTCCAGCGTCCAGGAGCCCTCCTTGGGAAAGGCAGCAGGTCTGAGTCGGGGAAAAAAACGGACTTAAATTGTCCATTAACCGTGTTCCCTGCTTTGAGACGCTGAGGGGGATTTGTTTCCCCAAGAGCAAACAGGCTCTGACCCCTCCTGGGCACACCGAGATCTTGGGAAGTGCTGTGTCCTGCCTGCCGCCAGTGCAGACACAGCTACCTTCCCCTGCCAGCTCCTGTTGCTCCTTGGAACACCGAGTGCTGCATCACCCAGCAAGTCCTGAGTGGGAGTCCCCAAAGTCTCAGGGCTGCTGTAGCTCCAGATTGATGCCAAAGAGGAAGAGGCAGCTCTGTTCCCTGCCACTCCTGTCTTCATAGTGGGTGAGGTTGTGCCACAGAAAGGGTGCCAGGGTTTGGATCCTGTGCTGCTCCTGCCAGTGTCTGGGAACAGGGTTACAGGAGGGCTCATTGTGCTTGCCTTGCCCTCCCTCAGCAGGACCTGCATTTCCTCATCATGGGAGGGAGCTAAGCAAGCAGCCAGGACCACTCTGGCCCAAGGCAAGAGGCATTTGGAGGAGAAGGCATGGCTCTTTGCAAGAAGGAACCCCAGGGAAACCAGGGAAGAAGAGCCTCAGTCAGGGTTGGGCTCAGGCTCAGTGGTGCTGCCAGGGTGAGCTGATCCCAGAGCTCAGAGCCACCAGCCCCCACAGGCTGCCCCATCCCCTCGGATGGGGTCTTTGCCCCTGGTTTCTCTCCCTGGGCTGGTGCCAATGAGCCTCTTTTCCCTCTTGGACTGGGGCTACAGTGCCACCATAGCAGAGGCTCTTGGCAGGAAGGACACTGACACTGCTTCTCTGTCCCCACAGGAGATCATCGATCTGACCTGTGAGGACACGAGCACAGACCCAGTGCAGTTGAGCGAGACTGAGGACACCTGCATCCTTCTACACTGCACCTGCAGTGCTGACCAGGACCCCAGGACTGCACCTGCTGCCCCAGCAGCACACACGTCCCATCCCCAGCTCTGCTCCACCGTGAAGGAAGAAATGGAGGCAGTGGCAGAGCCAAGCCCTGCACCATCCTGGCACAGCACTCCCAAGAAGCCCAGTGCCACCACGGACACAGCAGAAAGCATGGAGAACAGGAGCTGCCTCTCTCCTGCCTCCAGCTGCCACAGCTCCTGCAGCTCGGAGCAGGACTGCAGTGCTACCAGCTTTAATAGTGACCTGAGTTCCCTGCCCAGCATGCAGCAGGACTCAGCACCCCCCAGCCTGGACAGCAATAGCAGCTGGAAAGCTGATGGCCCAGAGGAAGAGCCTCCCCACCTCTGCCAGGAAAGGGACCTCCCCCCAAGGCTGAGCCCTGCCCCAACCCTTCCCACAACCCCAGGGAAGGCCCGAGGGTCTTTGCTGGAAACAAATGACATACCACACGAACCAACCCAGCAAGCGACCCCAGCCAGGAGCAATGGTGACAGCAAGGCCTGGCTGGACAAACTGCACAGTTTCAGGAGGAGTGGAGTCCAGCACCTCTTCTTCCAAGGCATAGCACCCAACAGGGAAACACAGCAGGTAAACAGGGTTTAGAGCAGCCACTGCCCAGCCCAGCTAGAGGCTGCTCAGAGCAGCCCCTGTGGTGGAGGATGTAGCAAGGGCAGGCCCTGCTCCCTTTGCCCTTTGTGGAAAGCTTTGCCAGGCAGCTGGGGGCTCTGGTTATTGCAGTTCCCTTCACGGTGGGCTGCATATCACAGCTGGGTTCCTCTGTGTTGGGGGAGCTGGCTTTCACCTGTTGCCTTGCCTTCTACACAGCAGAAACCTGAGCTCATCCCCAGAGGGAAGCTGAGCATGGTGCGCACCACCATGGAGGAGAACTTCTTGGAGGGCACCTTGCATCTCCTGAATGAGTTCGTCTCCTGCCAGCACTATCCCCCCAAAGATATCATCTCCCACCTGATCAGACAGGTCCTGTTGAATGCCCATGAAGAGGAGATCTTGAAGGACACCTACATGCTGCTGATGAAGATCCAAATGTAGGTGTTCCCCTTGTCCCGGTGCCCCCGGGGCTGCTCCCAGGGGTCTGCCCAGCATACAGGGGCTCACTCATAGGAGTGATTTCCCATATAAGCCAGGATGATCCTCTTGCCACTGCCAGCACTCCCCAGGCTTTCTGAGGGTGGGACAGGGGCAGCCCATGACACCAGAGAGCTCTCAGGGACAGAGAAGCATGTTTGGCTTGCCCTGAAGTGCAGATCTCCTTCTTCACTGCTGTGACATGGCAGAAGTGCCTTCCCTGGGCTGTAGCAGTGCCATGGGCTGTCAGTGCCTGGAGCAGCTCCCTCACTTCCCTCAGGGGTTCCCACAGAAAGAAACAATGTTTTGTGAGGCCACAGGCCTAGGAGTCCTGGGCATTTCCATGGAGTACAGCCCCAGCCAGGTGCTTTCCAAAAATTAATGGGGTCAGGGGAGGAGAAAGGCTGAGAGCAAAAATGGAGAGGAGAAGGCAGGTCAAGCCCCTGAGCAAGTGAGGCTGGGGAGGGCTGGGGAAGGGCCAGGGGCTGCCGTGCCTCCAGCAAGATGGTTAGGCAGTTCAGCACAAATGGACAGGGCTGTCCTTGCAGGCTCCATCCAGCCAACGCTGCCACAGTGGGATGGGACTGGACGCTGCTGAAATTCATCATGGAGGACCAGGTACTTGGCACCGTGTGTGTCACATCGGGCAGGGATCATCCAGGACACAGTGCTTGAGGGTAAGCATTGCCCAAGGACCTCATGTGGCAGAGAACAGGCCAGTCCAATGTGCAGGTTTATTGCAGCTGCTGAGGGCAGCAAGTGCCACTTGGGTATCTCATATTTATCCTCAGTGCTCCCTGACCCACTGCACAGCTGCAGGCAGGTTGTCCCATTGAAGAAGGTACAGCAACAGATAAAGACTCTGGGTCACAGCGCTAGTGCGGTGGTAGAACAGGTCCTGCAATGCCCATAAGGGCATTGCCTGAGCCAGGCAGCCCATCCTGGAGCTGTTCCTCAGTCGTGTACGTCAGTCCATTCCTAAGACAGCCAAATTCCCTGGTGCTCCTCACCCAGTGGCTCCCTCAGGCTCATACGCTCTCCATGTGCCCTCAGGAGAAGCCCCCTGGCCGGCTCTTCTTCCTGCAGTACGTGGTGCAGACCCTGGAGGACGACTTGCAGAAGAATCTGAGGTTGCACCTGCTGCAGAAGTCAATTGCCAAGAAAGTGCTTTCGTGTGACATGTGCTTCAACAATGTCAAGTAAGGGACACCTCCTCCTCCCTGTTCTCTAACCACAAACTGAGGCAGGGGCTCAGGGAACACTTGTCGAGACTCCAGGTCAGACTTTCAGACTTTACAAGAAGCAAACTTGGGAGACAGAGGGAAGTGTAGGGCCAAATATAAAGGACAGGAGATTTACAAAAGCAAACCACCAGAGAGGATGCAAGGCATTTGTAGCTACAACCTAGCAGGCTTTTCCCAGGAATGAGGTCAGATTTGCATTGCTCAGGACAGGATTAAGGAGGCTGCAGTCCTGTGGACAAGTGTACAAATCAAGAGAGCTTTTCTGTTGAGCTGCTCTACAGAGCTACTCTAAGTGAGTGGGACATACTCTTCATTGTCAGGATCTTTCCTCAAGCTCCAAGTGGATCCAGAGGTCAGAACACAGCAAAATCAGGCCCATCCCCACTAAAGTTCCTGTTTCTGTCCTAGGGAAGTGATCAAATGGTTGGTCGCAGCTATTACAGGAGTCGGGTTCTGCCAGCCCCAGGAGAAGCCACAAGAAACTCCCTCCTCTTCAGCAGAAGCCAGGGCTGAACACAGCTCATCTGCACCAAGTCTAGCCAGCACACAGGCTCCAGCAGCTTTCTTTGCCCAAAAGTAAGCCCCAGAAGTGCTGACTCCCTACTGGTATTTTCATGGGCCCAAGTCAAGGAGAAGCCAGAGCCTCTCGCTCCCTGTCAGGTCAGAGAAGCCAAGCTGTACCTGTGACCAGCTTTGCTGGTTCTCCTTCAGGTTAGACAGAGACTTGGTGAGCAAAAGACTGTCACCTGATAGGAGACTGGCTCAGTAAGTATCATCCTCTTGCACGTAGTGTAAGGCTGGAGCTCTTGAGCTACAGCTCAAGCTACCCCGTGCTGCTCCACCAACACTCAGTACAGCCCAAGACCTCCCAAGGATCAATCTGGGGATTAGCTCTGCTTGCAAGAGCATCAGACTCAAAAGCCACCAAGAGACACCAAATCTAGCCCACTGCATTCCCGTGTCCCTGACTGCACAGCACGAGGCTGAACTAGGGGCCATCCCCAATGCTTTTCTTGGCAAGCCAAGGAGCAGCTCCTCCAAGTGCTGACTGTCTCTCTGACACAGGGTGATGCTCCTGCTCCAGCGGATGTTGTCCATCGCAGTGGAAGTGGACAGATCTCCCACCTGCAGCTCCCATAAGATTGCAGATGAGATATTCCCATTTATACTGAATATCCCCCTGAGGAGCCAAAGGTGAGACAAGCACATGCAAGGCAGCATTTGCCTGTGTGAGCAATGGTCTTATTCCCAATTTACATGAGTCCGGATGCACAAAGTACTACAGGGTACAGAAAGACAGGCCAGCCAGCGAGAGCATGGCTATATCTCCCATGGAGATACAATATCACTAGCTGAACACATCTACCCCGGTGGTGTGTTGCTGAAAACAGTCGATTTTCTCACATATTAAAGTTGTGTGACCTTAAAAATGTAAAGAGGGTCTGAAAAGCAGCACTGTGCATCAGCACAGTCAAGTACTGGCAAACACGTCACTGATTCTCCTGGGCAACCAGGTAGCTTGTCAGAAATATGATGCAGTTCCTACAGCTTTGCCTTGACATCCTTTTGTTTGCTTCTCTGAGAAATGCAGTATCTGAAGACAAAGCACAAGGGCCTGAATGGTTCTGGTGTAAACACAAGACCACTGGATCCACAGGCATTTCAAACCCACTCTTACAATGCCCAGCAGGCAGCCCTTCACACCCCTTCAGCAGAACTCTGTGCACACACCACGTCTAATCAAGCCAAACCGAGTCTAACCAAGCTGTCACTTGGCCCAGGACAGATGTAGATCTGGCTGGCCCTGACCCCACATCACCCTTCCTTGGCTGTGCTCCCTGCAAGTCAGCAGGAATGGATCACTGCCACACAGGCTGCTGGGCAGGGTGAAGTGAAGCAGCTCAGTTTGCATCACAGACTGTACTGACCTCCAGCTGCCACAGGTCACACCTGAGGACGAAAACACAGCCATGGCCAAGTCACATAACAAAGGTCTCTCACCACATCTGGTGGTCTTCCTTCCAAGGCACAGCTGAGCAGCCCCTGCAGTCACCCCACTGGGTCAGCACCAGCAGCACACCAGGAACATGCTGGAGCAGTTGTCTCTGGTCAAGCTGTGCTGTCTCTCCCAAAGTAAATCCCTTTTGTCTTCCAGGGAAGCTTTATTAAACACCATGGAGAGCCAGCTCCTGCGCTGCAGACTGCTAGAGCTGTTGTTCCAGCACAGTTCTGATGTGCCCTCAACCTCATCTATGTCTCTGGAGAAAATCCTGTATTTCCTGAGCCACTTCTCTGTGCTGCTGCATTTTGAGGTATCCAGTCCAACTTCTCCTTTGCCTTGTTTTCTTCTGAGAAAACTTCTAATAATCAAATACTGTCTCCTGTCATAGGATGAAACAGCAACGTGGCAAAGGTGGGATGAGATGCTGCAGTACTTGAGTTTGCTGTTGATGAGTTACCGAAGTGTAATACAGGGTAAGCAGCTTGGTCTGGCCTCATTCAAGAGGCTGCAGTAGAACTGCCAAATTCCCTTCCTCCTCCCTTCTCATCACTCTCGAGCTCACAGCCACTGAGTCTTTGAAAGACAATGTGCCTCTGTCCATGCTAGTAACTATTCCCAGCAGTCAAAGAAGTGATGTTGCATCAATCAGAGCACCCAACTTACTTTGCCAAGTTTAGCCCCTACAAGCCCTTCACCATCCTCACAGCCTCCTTTGGATGCTCTCTTTGGTAAACCCAGGACACTTTCAGCACTTAGTAAACTGGGCAGGGAGCACCACCCACAGTAGCCATGGAAAGAACAGCATTTCTGATCCCAGGAGAATGGCAGAGTCACAAAACACTCCCTAAAACTCCCCAGAGTAATTTTACCAGAAAATTCTTCAAGTCCCTTCTCAACTTCAGCTGCTTTAGCCCAGGGTTAAGGCTCTCATGAAAGAATGCAGAGGAATCCACCGTCACATGTGCAGTCTTACTCTCCCTGAAGCCCTAGACAATGTTACTGTGTTGAGCTCTTTGGAGACTCCTTTGCAGCTGCCCATTCTGCCACTCACACAGGAGAACAGGATTCTACAAGCCTTGCCCCTTCCCCGTTTCTTGGGCTCTCTCCACATGCAGACTGAGCTCCAGGAGGGGCCAGGTCCTTTTTCCCTCAGTCTTGTGCAGAAGCATCAGGGATAATCGCAAGAGGATGAGCCCCATTCCCAACTGCTTCTCACTCCGGCACAGCGCTGCCTCTGGCATGCTGTGCTCTGCTGTGTGCTGCCTCTCTCCACCAGCATTTCCTCTTGCAGAGCACCTGCGGAGCTCCCTCAGTGACCGGATGGACTTGATGGTTCAGAAAGCCAAGCCCAGGCTCCAGGAGAGTGACGACATCACCAACCTGGACGTTCAGGTGAAGATTGAGGACTTCATCAGCCGAATGCAGGGGGTCCTAGGGCAGCCTTTTCCTCCACAAATCCAGGAGAAATTGTTCTTGCTGCAAGACTTGTTCTCTATTGTCACTACTGCCTGATGGAGACAACCACTGCAGCAAGGGGGACAAAGAATTTCAAGTTCCCAAAAAAAAAAAAAAAAAACTCAAAAACCCCCATCTCATGCTGCAGTCTCAGTGTCATGGGGGTTGGTTTATACAGTTCTTTAGAAAAATAGTTGGTTTACATGGTCTCAGAATTTCTGTTCAAATTTGCATCGTTTATCAGGCACGTTGTACACTTTAAAAAAATAAATTATTTTTATATTTGCTGAGACTCTTTCATCTTGGTGCCAACCCTGCCTAAAGGAAGTGCAGACCTCCATCAGTCATACCTTGGGATAGCATTAGACTAATGCAGCCATAAACTCTGACAGTAGTTTGCACAGCAAGCAAAATGCCCAAATATCTGGTCAATTATTAGGGGAAAGATGATAATCTTTAAAAATCTCAACAGGTGTGAGGGGCAGTGAGGACATTCATCGTGCAGAGATCCCAAAGACATGGTAGTCCCTTCTCAGTAGAGGAACATTCTGCTCCAGTGCAAATCAATCTGTATAACTTGGCCAAAAGTGATTAGGAAGAGGGTGGGCTGGATGGCAGCATGAGCTGAAAAACTGCTCCCTCCAGAACCACTCTAGTGCAGGCATGGGCATTATGATCAGGATGAATATTGAATTCAATTGAATTCAAATCCACAGCCATCAACAAAAACCATAGGTGAGGTCAGAGAACAATTAGGTGTTTCTATAGATCTCAGTTCAGAAGCAACAGAGGTTGGGAGTGGGAGCTGCCCACCACACTTGGCAGGGTCCTAATGCAGAGACCAGAGTAGGAGCATCAAGAAGTAGTCACAGCTGGGAACACACTAGTCCTGATATCAGTGGTCTCATGCAGAAGCCTGGCTTCAGTTAGTGCAGAACTGTTCACAAGGGTCTGACCCGGGGTTCACAAGTTTGCTTCTTGTTCTTTAGGAAGCCTCTTACCAACTGCCAGGTGTAAAACAAACCACTCATTCACATGACACTGCACCCCTAATCCAGAGGTAAGCCATTCAGGGAAAAGTGAAGACTGCCAACAGTGCAAACCCAAGTGCTCCATGCTCTGGAAAGCTGTTCTTCCTGCACATATGCTCATTCAGGTGTATTTTTCAATTAGGTCCTTTTAACTGGATTAGACTTTTGTCACTAGACTAGAAAAGAAACTGCATTCCAGCAAGTCCATAGCTATGGATGTTATTTTATATTTATGATGGTGGCATCCCTAAGAATGATGGAGTAGAGTAAGTATCACACCACAAGGCCATGCTTTAACCCCAGCCTTCCCAAACTAACTGAGATTGGCCTGTGTAACCAGGACCACAGCAGCAGACTCTACCTCAGCACCTGGGTGCTCCAGGATCTATTCCATTACTCTGCCAACACCCCGGGAGCACATGGAACACCAGTGTTCAGCTCAGACACCCCCAGCCCAGGAGAGCCATGTGCTCTATCAGCAGTGCTTTGAAGGGCAGCTACAAATGCTACAACAGCACCCAAACCCCAGCCTTCCAGAGGAAGGCAAAGCAGGGATGGACACACTGGGAGCTGGGCATCTCTAGGGAAATACACCTCCACGGTATAGGTGCAAACACAGCACACAGGCAAAAAGAGACAATCTCAGGAACAAGAAGAATCTGAATAGCCCAAGAAAACACAAAGACTTCAGGTTCAGTTTCCCCTGCCCTAGGACAGAACTGAGTATGGCTTTAAACCTGATCTCCCTGTCAAAGGGGAGTTTGTGAGCAAACATTTACCCTAGTGAGGTGCTGTCAGAGCCTTATTTGGCAGAACCTTGACCCCACATTTCTCCCACAGATGCTCTGCCAGCACCAACACACATCACGGACCTCCATTCACAAGGATTTTATTTTCCTGTAACAAACAAAACAAACATACACATTAGGAGGCATGAATACAGATAACAAATAAATTAATGTCAAATGAGAGCTTGATTGCAAAGGTGCAAATGAGTGGTGACAGTGAGAACTGCTGGGTTAGGTTGGGGACTTTCACACAACACATCACTGGCAGTGCTGCTGAAGCTTGAGAGAAAGCAGTGCCACAAAATGTGCTTCTTCAGAAGGGCCAGCAGCCAGCCCTGCCTCACTCTCTGGGAGGAATGTTTGGTTCAAGAAGGCAAAAACCCCAGAGCTCAACAGTTACCAGTTGTTGAGAAACCTCTGTGTAATGTCCTGGCAACAGACATGCTTCCAGTTCCAGATGCAAGGCTGCTGCTGGCTAAGGGACTCTGCAACACAATCGTGAGATCAAGAGGAGACCTGAGGTGACCCATTTTGCCATAGGACAGGTGAGGATTACACAGCAATGCTGCCTATCATGCTTAAGGGATTAGATGGTAACCAGGAGCTCCTTCCACTTTCCATGAAAGCAAGTGTTAGCTGTTCCCAGTAACTGGCTCAGCCCAGACCAAGAATTACAATCAGCTGTACCATAACAGGGAGGAATGTTTAGCCTTAATCTCTCCTCAGTCCTCCCTCAGCCCTGCAGAACACATTAATGCTGATAAAATACTCTATCTGAGAAGTGCTCCTGCTGTCTAATACACTTCTACATGATTCTAGGAAGAAAAAGAAAACCAGAATCAAAACCAAATCAAGCTGCACCCAGATTGCCAGAACAGCTGGAAGTCTGCTGTCTAAAAGGCAGGACAGTGTTGTTTTGCAGAAAGAAGAGAGGAGGATTACTTGATTCAAGCCACACCAGCCTTGGTCATTTCCTCCTTTTTAGAGGAACAAAGAGTTGGAAGAGAAGGATTTCTTCCTCACTACTGCTCCCTGCCTTTCCAATAAGAGCATCTTAGGACGGTCATTGGTCCACTTTCCCTTTAAAAAAACATACCAAGAACAAAGAAGAAATAGGTGTTGAACTACATGGTCACAGTGGATAGTAAGGGAATGCCACACTTAAACTGACCCATCACATTCCCCAACTTCCTTCTGGCAGTTAACGGTCCAGTTTTCAGTCCTTGCTTGTTTCCATGATTTCCTACTGGAGCTCTGTATATGCCAGACAGAACCACCACCTTCCCGTGGGTCCTTCAGCACTGAGCAGGTCAAGACAACCAGACTACAGGCAGACAAGCCAGGTGCTCACACACCACGTGGACTACTGTCCCAAAAACATGGCTCAGGGTTTCACTGTGGTGTGGTGTACTGGGAAGCACATCCAGAGCAGCCTGACAGCCCAAACCAGTGCAGTGCAGCAGACAGGATGGTTTACATTGGTTTAGGACTAGTACAGGAGTTTTTTCCAAGACTGGCTTTAGGAGAACAGTCACAACTGTTTCCTTTTCTGAGATGAAGAGCTGGAAGGGAGACTTTCCTATTTTACTGCAGCACATGGGACAGGGAAGCAGAGCCTAAGACACCCTGTATCCTGCTAAAAACATCAGAAGATTTCCTCTAGAACCCAGTGGGAGTGAGCACATTCAGATCCCGAGGTTTGATATTGTGGGAACGTGGAGATTGTTTCCTCCCATCTGTGCCTGGAATGTCCATTTTGGGTGGCTTGAAGGTGACTGGATCCTCTGGCATCCTGGTAGCCTGAGCACGCATCAGCTCCATTGGGGATGGCTTCTGGGCACCCTTATAGGACTGAATAGTAAATCCTCCTGGTGAAAAAAAAAAAAAAAAAAAAAATCACAGTAAGAGCCAGGGAAACCAGTCAAGTCCTTTTCCTACTGCTGCCAGGAGTGAGCAGCAGCCCTGACACCCCACACCACAGGGAGCCGGAAAATTCCAGCAGCTCCATGTCATCTAAAGCCTATTCCACATCAGTGGCTGGCACTTCAAGTCCTGGTTGCATCACACATCAGAGAAAAAGTAAAATGCTGTCACCTTCACACCCTGCCCTTTCACTGCAGCACAGTGCAAGTTATTCCTAATTCCAGATCCTCAGCACAGGTTTTACCCAACTGCTTTATATTTAGGCATAGAAATTATATGAATAGCAAACATTCCCAAGGTGGTCCCAGAAAGTAACAAGGCAAGCAGGATAAGACTCTAGAAAAAGCTAGCAAGTTTGCTGTGTGATGGTTCTCCTTTAGCTCTTCCAAGGTAGCAGATTTTTGAGGACATACCTGGATCAGTGGTGGATTTCTGGATGGCTTTGGGTCCAAAAAAGCTCCACCTTTCAGATGGCAATTTGTCCCCACCAGCTTCCATGGCAAAGTCTGAGCCAGTGATAGAAGAAGAGGATCCCTGACTAAACCAAGCCCTAAGGAAAAAAAATCATTGAGGTGTATAAAACATGAGAATAAATACTTCAAGTGACCTCACTGTACCAGGAACTTCCCATGCAGTTAACAGGGGCAATTTAATGCATGCTCAAGTTCCACGGTCTTCCAACATTTGGATCTATCCAACACATATCCTCATCAGGCTCTGAATTTCAGCCCATACAGTCCCTCTCTGGATAAGGTTATTTAGCAGCTCCCACCTCAGCAGCCTGTAGGAAACCAAAGAAGGCAGTGGCCTGCCAGGCTCAGAGTACCTGTTTTTATGCTTGGGAGAGGAGTGGGGGCTGGTGCTTGGAGTAGACTGAGCAGAAGAATTGTGTTTGTCATCTTTTGTCATCTCTCCACTCTGCATTTTTAGCTTCTGTTAGAAAGAGAAACACAGAAGCAACAGGGCTTAAAAACAAGACACAAAGAACAACACCCAAAACCAGACAATTGTTTCTATCACAAGTGAGTGTCACTTTATAACCTAAAGTTACACCCAGTATTACAATACCTGCACGCACCCCTTAAGCTTCTCTCCACATCAAATATAAGCATTTTGGAAGTTCACTATGCTCAAGACACATCCTCAGGCTAGAGGAAGGAACACCAGTACTCATAGGGAAGTTATGGATACAGCAGAGTTTGCTGCAGCTCAGCTACCTGGTTAACAGCTCTAACTGCCACAGCACCCATTTGTCTCCAGCACTTTTTAGAGCAACAAAACTTTCAGTCCCACAAGTCCTCTAACGAGAGTGAGACCAGTTCTCACACAAGATACAAGGTCAGGAGTACCAGACCCTGTGAAGCAATCCATGTACACCAGGATGAAATCACTGCTCTGGAACAGAGATGAACTTGGGCACAAAATAAACAGGAACTGGGTGCATGCAAACCAGGTTGTTTCAAGCTGAACAGTACAAACTGAACTTTGAAGAAGTCACTTGAAGGGCAGTTACAGTTCAAACACAAAATGCACAGGCACCTGGTAATGTCTCCTGTGGCTATTCAAGCCACACTAATGTAATTCACCAGTGCTGTTACTGAAACTTTGACCTCGTGGGAGGACACTGGGAGAGTTGACTATTAAATTCCAACTCCAAGATTTTTCATGAGCTCAGTTGCCCATAGTAACATGTTCATTCAAGACCTTTGTCTTTGTTTTCAGTAAGAAGCAAAACCAATCCCATCTGGTAACTTCCACATCAGAAATACACAGTTTACAAGTTCTCTTGGGATAAACAGTTAAATAAGTTAACTGCAGGGCACCATTCAAAGGTACAGCAAGAAACAAGACTGTGTAGGGATGTCCCCACTTGGAAAGACAACTGTGACAACTTCATGACGTTGAAATGTGACAGAATTCAGGAAAAAAAAAGTTTGTTTCAAAACTACAAAGGCTAATGCTAACTTTAAAGTACAAGTGGGCATCCTTTTGTACCCAATGAGCTGAAAGGCTTCAGAGGAAGCAGCTTAAGGAGAGTCCAAGCAATATGCTCCAAAAGTTATGTCACCAGATAGATGTTAAAGTGGCACATATCCTGCATGGAGAAATCCAGTGGAAAACAAGCCTTACGTGGACTGCCTCAGCCACCCAGTGGTACTTGGTCTCCTCAGTGGTGAGACCTTTGTGGGGTGTGTAGCCAGCCTCCCTCAGCCCTGCCTGCTGCTCAAAGCGATGAATGCTCTCCTGAGTCTCCTCTGGAACAAAAAGAGCACAGATTCACACAAAAAGGCCACCACAGGCAGTTCTAGCAAAGGCAACTTAAGCAACCAAACGCAAACCCTTTTTTCATCACTTGTATCTACACATTGTAATAAGCCCAGACAAGAAGATGAAGCTAATGAACTATTCTGATTTGAAAACTACCCTGAGACACAGGGCTAAGTCAGATGTACAGTGATTTGTCCCAAATCACCAGATATATTACATACATAATACCTGTAATTAATCCCATCTCACCCAAGACCCTGCATCATTCCTACTTACAACTTCTAAATCTAGGAGATATCAAAAAGCTGGTTATTTTAAATTGCCCTCTAGATTCAAAGAAGGCTTGCAGAACAGGTGTTAAAGACTCACAGTGATTACCCAGATTAAGTAAAATAAGATATTTCAGCCAAATACAAAGCCAGCATCCAATAAACTGATATCAACTTCACTTCACTTCTGAACTTTCTCCAAACCTCCAGCATAAGATGTTCACTCCAAAGTCAAAAGGAATCAGAGCACAAAGACGTTACTAGAAAAGCCCAATGTCTTCTTTAAAATAGGTAATGCTTCCCATGGTAAATTTATTTGCAGGGATACTGCACTGTAGATATGACAAATCCAGAGGAACTCTGTCTCCTGGAAGGTGCAGGTGCAGTCAAGGCTCCTGACTTCTTACTGCACAAGAAGTGCATTTTTAGACTATCACGGTTTTAACCAGCTTAGCATTTATCATTTGACCAGAATAGGAGCTGCTTTCCAGAAGAAAGTCCATATTCCTGGATGTTATTTTCTGACGTGTTGGTTATTTTTGAGCCAAGACAGAAATAAATGCAAAGGTTCCAAAATGCTTGTCTGAAAATCTAGAAGTGTTTGGAAGCACTGCTTGGAGGAAAAGATGGCAGTTCAGATCCCATCTGCTGAAAGAAGAGGCAGCAGGGACAGATTAACATAAGAATAATTCCCCTTGCTGCAAAAGGGCAAACATAACTTCTCTGCAAACATAACTGATCTAATTTTATTTTAAAGCATCATGATTTATGAGGTTTGTTTTTTTAAAGTGTTACTGTCACCAAGGCAGCTGCTGCTATTAACTAACATAAATGCCAGCAAGAACTCCATTAGCACAGGGTGTCAGCTCTCACCACTTGGGTTAATGTCAGAGCTCTGCCTGTCATTCAGAAATAGCAAGTTAATAAGCAAACAGAACAGCAGCAGCCTCTGCACTCCAGCAACATGGACTGCAGTGTCCTGTCAGCACATAATGTACCCTGCACTCCTCCCACATCAGCCACCTCCAGCCCTTGGAAACACAGAAGCACTAAGTGTAGCCTATTCCCTAGTTTCTTGCTTCCTTCTAGAAGTATCCTCCTAAAAGAACTCACAGAGCTCAAGAGCAGAGTCAGTCTGAACCCACGAGCTCCCCAGCCACTCCAGAAGTTACCTTGAGGCATCAAGGACACTCACTGCCCCCTCCCCATCAGCCACCATGGGAGGGGTGAGTTCTTACTTGTAATGAGGGAGTTCATGATGATGTCAGTGGCCTTGGCCTTCACCACAGGCACCTTGTTCACACTTTCAGTGGACGATGAAGGAGTTATGAAGGGGGCATTTGTGTTTGCATCCCCTTCCTCAACCTGTGGGAAACAGCAGGGGACAGTTTGAGACGGGAAAGTATCTCAGCACCCGGCCAGGACACATCTCTAAACACAAAAGTGAGACACGAGGCCAAGCTGCTCTAGCCTTCATCCCATGGGAAAAATCCCTACACTATGCTCACTGCAGCCCAGGAATGTTCAGAGCTTGAACCTTAGAATTCATAGCAATGAACAAGAAACTTGCATCTGACATTTGAAAACCTGCCAGGCTCAGAGCCAACAAGCTGTTAGGCCAAGTACAGAAAGGTCAACAGCAAAGAAAACAGAACATCTGTACTTCTCTCAAAGGCAAACTGGACTTCAAGGTCAACTGGGCAAGAGCACCTTCCACAGGCAGCTCAAGCACAAGCTGTTCACAGAGAAGAGCCTGGTGTGAACACCTTGTTTTCCCTTCATTCCTTTTATCTGTTTCTTGCTCAGTGTATCAAGAGGTCAGAGCTCTACCAATGATCATGAGACCCCAGCAAAGAAAGAGAAAATAAATGTTAGAAAACAAGAAATCCTGTGAAACGCAGACTTCCTCCTCCTAAAACAGGAGCTCCCTGGCTGGAGAGCTTGCTCTTTGTGCAAAACCACAACTCTGGGTTCTCTTTCACAGGAGACTTTAAAACAAGAGGAGGTGTACAGTAGAGGTTAAACTCAACGGGATCAGAGTTATGTAAGTCCACACAGCAACATTTAATTTCACTTCAAACTTAGAAAACAACCTCTAAATTTAAAAGGGCTGGTCCGGCACTCAAAGCACAAAATCACAGAATGCTTTGGGTTGGGAGGGACCTTAACGATCATCAAATTCCAACCCCTGGCATGGGCATGGACACTCTCCCAGGTTGTTCCAAGCCCTGTCCAACCTGGCTTTGGAACGCTTCCAGGAATGGGGCAGCCACAGCTTCTCTGGGCAACCTGTGCCAGGGCCTCACCACCCTCAGAGGAAAGAACTCACATCCAACCTAAACCCACTCTTGTGCTCTAGTTTGATTACAACCGGTTAAAGCGGTTTTATTCACAAACACCGAGGAGACGCTCAGCACGTGCTTGTCCCTTCCCACAGCAGGGAATGCCGGGCAGGAATGCCGGGCTCTGTCCCCAGCCCCTCCCGAGGGTCCTGCTGCGGGGGGCAGGAGAAGGACCAGGAGGGGGTGGTGTCAGGAGAGGATGACAGGAGGGCGATACCCAGAGGAGTGCAGGGCTGCGGGGACACCCGGGGGTCATGCTCGAGCCAGGGCAAGGCCCAGCCCGTACCTTCGACAGCTCCTGGTACTTGCGCTCGGGGATGACCGGCTGTTTCCACAGGACGCCGGCGCATAGGTCGGCGGGGGGGGGCGTCATGGGCGCCGGGTCCTCCAGGGCATCGTCGTAGCTGAAGGCGCGGCGCCGGACGCCGAGGGGCAGCGACATTCTGCCCCGGCGGGCCCCGCCGCCCGGCTCCAGCGCTGCGGAGAGAGCGCAGCGCTCAGCGACCGCCAGCGCGGCCCACTAGGGCCGGCGGGGAGCGCGGGGGGGCCTTACCGGGAGCGTCGGGCTGCGCAGAGCTCATGGCGCGGGCGGCGCGGTCAGCGAGGGGCGGCGGAGCGCGGCGGGACCGAGACCGGCCCGGCCATGGCGGAGCCTCCGGCAGCAGCGACCGGCGCGAGGGATGGGGAGCTACGGAGGCACTCTTATAGGCGCGCAGATCTCGCGAGATCTGGCTGCGGCGCGCGGGGTGCGCTGGGAGATGTAGTTCTGATGGAGGGGGCGGAGACGGGTCCCGCGGGCTTGTGCCAAAGGGATTCCGGGCACAATTCCTGCCGGGATCACACAGGCAGGACACGGGTCCTGCCAGCTGACAGCGCTGCTCCCATCCCGAGCAGCCGCGTCTCTCCCTCGCAGGATAAGAGCGAAGCCCTGAGCACGGCAGAGCTGCCAGCGAGCAGTCAGCTCTTCCTCCTGCCCACCAGCGCGACCTGGGCACCGTCACCTGAGCCCTGCCACTAAGGTGAGGAGCCTCCAGCACCTGCCACTCTGCGTGAAGAACCTGCTGGCAACCCTGCTCCCCCAGCCCTGAAGCCCACACAGTGGGGGCAGACAGGCTCCCACCCCCAGCAGAGCTCTTCTTTGGGGTCTGCGACGAAGAGGATGGAGTGACCAGGGAGCTCCTGGAGCTCAGACTTGCTGCTGGCCCTGGGGTGTTCACTGCACCCCACGAAGTCTGAGGGTGAGCTGTGGGAAGCTGCCCTTGGGGAGCATGAGCAGCAGGCTCTGCTGCCAGGCATGAGGAGAGGGCAGCCATCTCCCACAGTTCACGGATGGAATCTCCCTTAGGATAGAGGTACAAGCATGGCTCTTACCTTCTGGTGAGCTCCCCAGGGCCCCACACCTTCACAGCAGCCCTGCAGGATATTAAATGAACAAGCAGGGCAGTCCTCTTGCTCACTGGCACCAACAGTACCCACTCAGGAGGTGGGCTCTCCTTCCTGGGAAATCAGTTACTGCTGGTACAGCCCTGCCAGTACAGCACGCAGTGGGAATAACCAGCTCAGCCTGTCCATTCCAAGGGCTGAGCACAGCTCTCAACTTTCCCAACCCTGTATTTAAAGCCCTGTTTAGGAGAGACGAAGGCAGGTGTCGAACAGCCCAGCACAGGGGTGAAGATGGGCTGTTCTGTGGGAGCTGCACTCCACAGGTATTTGCCTGCTCTGCCTGATGCTCCACTGCCCCAGGGAGAAGGGGATGGAGCCACACTCAGGGATAGCAGGAAGCCCTGCCTGCCGGCAGGACTCTGCTGAATCAGCCCATAGGGCACTGGGTCCTGGAAAACCAATGGTGGAAGCTTGGAGCCCATCGAGGAGCAGGAGTACACATCAGCCTGTCCCTGCTGCAAAACCCTTCACACAGCTGCTCCTTCCTTTTGTCATAAAAGCTCTGCACTGCCCTCCAGCTCCTCAGCAGGGAAAGGACCCCAGTCTGGTCTCCCACACTGCAGGCAGGAAGGTCACCAGCAGGGGAAGGAAGCAGCACATGGCCCCACTCTGCTGCCTACAGGGCAATCAGCCAAGGTCTGAGTGCTGCCCACACCCCGTGGGCCCCAGCCCTGTCACCACGGAGGGTGACCGGTCACACGGGTTGGCACCAGGAGCTCTCTAAAGCAGGGCTGCACCAAGCAAGAGCCCAGAGCAAGACATTCACACCAGCTTGAAAGAATATTTTATTTCAACAAAGCAAAAGAAGTGCCAGCTGCCACACAGAAAGTGAGAAGCACAGCACAGTCAGTGCCAATGCCAAAGAGCCTTTCATGGCTGGTTAAAACCATCTCCGTCTAATGAGGGTCCTTTCTCCATCTCCAGAGGCTTTTTTCAGTTCAGAAAATGGTCATGTCAAGCCTGCACTTGCAGGTAAACCTGAGGAAAAAGGGCAGTCACTGCACATCCATCTTTTCCGGCTTGAGTGATGCAATGAATTCCTTGTACTCCTCGGGATAGAAATTCTTGTACACATTGATCTTTCTCTTAATCTGCTTGGGAGTATCCTGGTAGTAGTTCTTCTCATCTCGAGCCATTTCCTGTGACAAAGAAGAGGGTAAGTCAGAGGAGCAGCCCCAAGAGCAAACACCAACCCATCCCTCCCACGCCGGGGCAATCACTCCCTGACTCACAGGGACCTGGCCATGGTTCAAAGCATTGTTTTCCCTTAACAATCAGCTGACTGCAAAACAGGATCCGGGACAGAGAGGATTAGCAATTCCCATCCTGCAGAAGGTCCAGGAGCAAGGACTCTCTGGGTTCTCCTTGCCCTGGGACAGCCAGCCAGGCCATACCTTGTAGTTTTCCCCGTGGTTCTGTATCATGTACTGCACGTAGTCAATGAGGTCCCGTGACAGCGTGTTTGACTTCTTCTCAGGGAGGCTGGCCTCATATTCCATCTCTAGGCAGAGGAAAGAGACAGCATGAATAGGGGAAGGAAGCAACACCTCCTCAGAGGTTCCCAGCCTCTCCCCAGGGTCAAGCCTGCCCGTGCTGCAGACTCCTGCTGCACAGTTTGGCTGCTCACACATGCAGGGACACTTCCCAGCATGATGGTGCAGGAAAACGGACAACACAAGAGCCCTCTGCATGGGCTGCAGGCATCCAGGCCTGTGCTCCAGCTCCTCTCCAGCTCACACCATGAGGAGAGGGCCCTTTCTGCCCAGGCTGTAGAGTGTGACTGCTCAGAGCTGCCCAGCCCACCACTAAAACATGCTGGATACTGAACTATGGCTTCTTGTCACCCTGGGGCCACACACCAGTATGTTTCACAGTGACAAGAGCCCTCTTGGGGAAAGGCAGCCCAGGAGAGAATCACAAAATCATTAGGGTTGGAAGGGACCTCTGGAGATCACCCATTCCAACCCCCCTGCTACGGCAGGGTCACCTGGAGCAGGTGACACAGGAATGCGTCCAGGTGGGTTTGGAATGTCTCTAGAGAGGGAGACTCCACACCCTCCCTGGGCAGCTGTTCCAGTGCTCTGTCACGCTGAACGGTGAGAAGTTTTTTCCTTGTGTTGAAGTGGAGCTTGTTGTGTTTTAGTTTATGGACATTACTCCTTGAAAAGGTAAAAGAAATTCATGAGACAGATCCAGGGGAATGGCAGAGCTGCTGTCCTGCTCTGGCCTGGTTGAGAACCCCCAGCCAACTGCTGCCCAGGGCTTCCACAAGCCCATGAGCCTGGACAAGAAGTAACACCCTTCCCTGCCCCCGGCACAGCACAGAGAGACAAAATACTCCCCAGGGCCTTGGGAGAACCCCACATGCAGCACTGACCGTTCACCACGTACGGCTTCCGCACTATTTTCTTTCGTGACTGTTGTCCATTGCTTTCCGCTTCCACCCCCTGTGTTACATGAGAGAAAAGAACACTCAAGAAAAGTCTATTTGGAAGAGGGCTGTGTCCGCACACATTGCTCCCAAAACTCCTGACTGCTTCTACATGGCTGCAAGGGCCAGGAAATCTCAGCTGGCTTAAGCAGAGCCTTATTTGTGACATTAAAGAGGCTTGTAGGCCAGCCTGTCTTCTCAGCAACGCTGTCTGAAAGGAGATAAGCGGCAAACAAGATCACTCTGATTTTTTCCCTTGAGTGGAACCTTTGTGGGGCCACCTTCCACCTGGCTGCTCACAGATGCTGATGGGCCATGGTGGCACTGCTGTGCACAAAGAGCCCTTCTTTGTTATCAGGAGCAACTTGGCTGCACCGTTCTCAACCCCACCTGTCTGTCAAATCCCAGGAGATGACGTTATTTATATTTGTTCTAAAGTCCATTATGTCTCTGTGGTGCTATAGCTCGTTCCCACGCTAGGATTTTGGTGAGAAAAGTACGTAGATCAACATAAGAAACAGCGTCCACCTGCTGGAGACGGATCCAGAGCCACTTGCCCCATGCTCTGGGCATGGCTGCTCTCCACGCTGCTTTCCCCAACCCCCCACAGCTCCCACAGAGGTGCAGCCTCCGCCGAGCTCCCCCGGCCACATTTACCAGCTTCTTCGGTATGGGGAGGGCCTTATTGGGGTCCTCGGACAGGCCCATCTCGGCCAGGTTCTGCGCCACCGACTTGCTCGGGTCCCAGGCATGGCGGATGTGCGAGCTGTGTGGGGACAAGGGACATCACGGCTGTGCTCCCCCTCCCCACCAACACGCGCTGCAGGTTCCCCACGAGGCGCCCGCTCCCGCCCGCCCTCGGCCCGTGCCCATGCCCCCGGCCCTCACCAGGCGATGCGAGGCGCGGCGCGGCGGCGGGCGCTGCGGTAGAGGCGCTTGCGGTTGAGGTTGTAGGAGTATTTGTGCCGCCGGCTCTTCCCCTTCGCCTTCGGCATGGCGGGCCCCCGTGAGTACCCGTGCGGCAGGGCCACCTGGGCTGCCGGCCGCGCCGCGGGGCGTCACGGGAAATGTAGTCCCACGACCGCAGAGCCACGCGGGGTGTGTTCTACAGCGGACTACAACCCCCGGCATGCACTGCACCGGGGCGGGGGTACGGCAGCCGGGAGGGGCCGCGGCTGTCACCTTGGCCATGGCGGCCGGGCCGCCACCGCCGCTGGATCGCCCCATGCTGCCCGCGTTCAGGGAGGAGGGATTTGGGGACAAGTTCCTGCGCAAGACCCGCGAGAACCCCCTCGTGCCCCTCGGTGAGAGCGGGACGGGGGGTGACGGTGCTGAGTGAGGGGCGGTGCGGGCCGGTGAGGAGTCGGTCCCTCATGAGCCCCGGCCCGGCCGCTCCCCGGGCGAGCACAGCCCGGGTGTGGGAGTGCTGTGGAGCCGGCCCGGGTGTGGGGGTACTGTGGAAGCGCGGGGAGAGCTGCTCCTCGCTCACAGCCTCGTCCTTTCCCCAGGCTGCCTGTGCACCGTCGGCGTCCTGACCTACGGCCTGATCTGCTTCAAGAGGGGCAACACCCGCCGGTCACAGCTGATGATGCGGGCGCGTATCCTGGCCCAGGGCTTCACCTTCGCGGCCCTGCTGGGGGGCATGGCAGTCACGGCCCTGAAATCCAGACAGTGACCTCGGGCAGGAGAGGAGCTGCAGCCGCTGGCCAGCACCCACCACCCCGGGATGGATCCTGGCTGTGGATGGAGTTTTCTGAGGAACTGTCGTGATGTCTTGGTGGAGCCACTGCTGGAGAGGCTCTGTAGTCCAGAGCACTGGAAATGGGGTGAATACACTCTGTGATTATCCTGAAATTTGGGCCGTGGCTTTTTTTTTGATTCCTTGAGGGCTTATCCTACAACACCAACGTTGTGTCACTAAGGCTCATTACCCCTGTGAGAACTCTTGTCCCTGCTTGGTGCTGTCACAGCCTGTTAAAATCATGTCCTCTGGGTCGTGGTCTGCACTGAGGTGTGGCTTTAGTCAGGCAGTGCACCAGCATTTGAGAAATGAGCTGCCCAGCTAGGAAGGAACAGCTGTTTATGGCTCAGTCTTGGCAGGACAGAGTCCATAAGCAGCGGGGGAGCAGTCTGGGGAGGATGTGTGACCTGTTCAATTGCAACTGGTGAGCAATAAGGTGAATTGCAGGAAGACTGTGACTGATACTGGATTGCAGAGCATTGAGAAGCCACAACAGTAAGCAGTGTAGGGAAGCTGCCTTGGAGCTGTGGTGATGCAAACAGGGCATGGGAGATGAAACTCCCTGTGAAAACAAGTTGGGAACTCATGATTCCAAAACGGGGCCTGGCTGAGTTCTCTGGGATGTGCTGCTGCTTCAGCATTCCCCTCCCCTCACTCCTGTTTTTTCCTGTAGGATACGTTGCTCTTCCAGCCCCATCCTTCCCACAGGAGGCCTCATGGCTGTGGGTTCTCCTGAATGCAGCATGTGTGTCCCTAACACACAGATGACAGTGCCCCATAGGATTGGAGATGTCGGTTTATTGTAACAGATAATTTGGACAGTCACAGAAACCAAAGCCGAGGGGATGTAGAACAGCTGTGGGCATGGCTCCCCGGGAGCTGCCCCGGCCTCACATGGAGCACACGGCAGCTGGGGGACCCAGGGGCCTGGCTGCCTGCGGGGCCTGGAGGAACAGAGCATGGGATGGGGGGCACACTGTCCCCCCAGAAGCAGCCAGAGGTGCTTCCCACTGCTCTGCAGGGAAAGGCAGAGGCAGGCAGCCAAGTCCCAAGGTGTCCTGCAGCACAGCAGAGGTGCCTACGCATGCTGGAGGGCAGGGGGACCAGGCAGGAGTGATCAGCTCTATGGGCAGAGGGGCACAATCCCAACACACAACACCAAGTTGCACCCATTTCCCTTCCCAGCCCACTGCTGAGCCTGTGCCCCAGAGCCACAGGTGCCTGACCATCCCCCTGATGGCTGCAGCAGCAGCAGCACAGGTGACATTCCTGTCTCTGGAGCCACAACTTCAGGGCAGGACTGCTCTGCACACTTGATTTCCAGCTGAGCAGGGCTCTGCAGTGAGGCTCAAGTGCTTTGTGGCCTCTGCTCCATGTTCCCCCAGCTGCTGCAAGCCCTTTCCAAGCTCCCAGATGCAGGGCACAAGCTCAAGGCTGTCCCTCTCCTGCTACTCAGGAGTTGTGCAGGTTCCCAGGGCTGGTGCCAGCCCTGCCAAGCAGAGGAGAGAAAGCCAGCGTTCAGGCGGGGAGTGGGACTGAGGCATCTCCCCACGATGCCTTAGAAGGGCAAAGCCAGGGGGCAGAGCAGCTGCAGACAGATGTGCAGGTTGTTCTCAGGGACAGGACAAGCCCCAGCACCAGAACTCTGCCCAACCCTCCATCCTGGTTTAGGAAGCTGGGAGAGCTTGACCTGCCCCACAGCAGCTGGACCTTCCTACCTCCTTCCCTGCAACCACACAGCCTCCATCTCCCCTTCTAGTAGCAGAGGAAGGAGCAGAGCAAAGCCAAGGGCTCTCAAAGCCTGGCATCCCACATTCCCAACTGCTGGTGGTCATGAGAGAGGGACAGAAAACTTCCTGCACACTCACCCCCTGGCCCTTCTCCAGTGCCCTGCAGCACTGTACTGCCAGGACTGCAGGACGGATGGGACACTGACGCTGGAACCCCATCAGCTTTTTGGGGTGCACAACCAGGCTGGACCCCACTGGGATCCCTGCCTCAGGGATAGGACCGAGGCCTGAACACAGGGCTGCCAGGACAGCCACAGGCAGTTTTATTCCCAGCACAGGGGTGAGGTGGGAACACAGGGTGGGATATTCCCTGCTCACTCAGCCAGGCTCCTGCAGACCCTGGGCCGGGGCTTCCTCCTTAACTCAGCTCTGCCACCCAGTGCCGCTTCCCAGGGAAATGCCACAGTGATTTATAAATAAGTGTAAAAAGAGACCGATGCACCTTTTAAGCAAAGGAAAACCATGGGGAGAGTTACAACCAGTGACTCGAGCACAGCCGAGGTGCAGACCAGGGAGCAGGCAGTGGGAGGCCTGTCCTGGGCTGGCCCCTGGAGCCACCCGACTCGGTGATCCCGGCTGTGCCCGCAGTGCTCCCGGCTGTGCCAGGCACAGCTAGCGGGACAGGGGCGTCTGTTTCAGGGAGATGAGCACCGAGCGCATCCGCGAGACATCCTTGCTCTGCTTGCTGCTCTTGGGGTTGAAATCACACAGCTGGGCCACCTTCTCCCACTCAGAGCCCGGGGTCTCCTCCTTGGACTCCTTCAGGAATGCTTCCTCCGATGCCCTGCAGAGACGTTGAGGGTTGTCACTGGTAGAACCCTTTTCAAGGAGGTTCTCTCCTTGTGTCCCTGCTTCCTATCCCCTGCTCCAGACAATGAGCTCAGTGTCCTCTAGGAGCCAGAGACACGCGATGTTCAAGGTTGCTGTTGGCTGCACTCACCCAAGACATCATTCATCCAGGGGTGCTGGGATATCCATGTGCTCCCAAGACTTCTCCATCCCCCAACACCCCCAAAAAGGCTTAAGAGCCCACAGCTTTGCCTCTTCAACCAGCTCCCACAGGGGCATTTCCAGGAGCTCCACTTGCCTCCTAAGACTCTACCATTGAGACGCTCAGCTGCATCGTTCTCCCTCTGGGACCTCATCAGAGCCCAGGACCTCCCAGCACCCCCCTCCCCTTGGCTGGTCAGCCAGTGCTGGGGCAGGGACCCCCAGAGCTTGTGGGACAGGATACGGTGTGTAAGAGGCACATACACGTAGCCAATGACATCGGCGTCCGGCTGCTGGTAAAAGGCTTTGTCAGCGATCCTACCCCAGGCACAGAGAGAGAGAGAGCGGAGCGGAGCGACAGGCAGGCAGAGGGTTAGAAAGAGAGAACAGAGTGGGTTAGTCCTCCCAAAGAGTGTGACCCACACATCGCAGCACCAGGAGAACCTGGAGCCCAACCCTGCCCCCCTGCGAGACCCCATGCATGGGCAGGAGGCACTGAGATCCCAGGGTGATCCCAGTGTGGTCCCAGCCAGGGTGGCTCTGCATAGCCACTGGAGCCACTCCAAGCCCTGGGGCCTCTCCCCTTACTTGGCAAAGCTCCATCCCTGCAGGGCTGCGCCCCACTGTCAGGAAAAAGGCCCCCAGACTACCCAGGAAGGCAGACCTGGCTGAACAGCAGCTCCCATCACAGTCTAATGGCCATGCTGGCCCCGACATACCTGTTGTTTGCCCGGTTCTTCTCCATCTGCTCATTTTGACGGAGGTTCCACTCCTCCAGGTCCTTCTTGGCCTTCTCACGCCATTCCTGCTCAGTCACCTTCGATGCTGCATCTAAGGCCAGAGTGAGACAGAGCCCATCAGCCAGGCTGGCACCCACTGGGTGTGCTGGGCAGCCCCTCAGCAGGCAGGGCAGCTGCAGCCACCCAGACCTGTCCCCACTGTACTGGCCAAAAGGCCCCACTGCTCCAAGGACAGCAGATCTTTGGCAGGGGCACAAGACACCTCTCTGGGATGCAGCAGGTGAGGAACTCAAGGGCCCCAACTGCCACATCATGAGGCGCCACAAGCACGGCCACACACGGCCTTGGGTCCTCACCCAGCTCCTCCAGGCGCTTCTTCTGCTCCTCCCTCCACTTGCGGATGCTCTCGGGTTCCTGGGTCAGCCGGTCAGCCTTGGCTATGGCTGCGTAGGCATCCGTGGGGCCGTTGGACTCCTGCAGGACATGAGCACCTTGCCATCAGCACCAGCTCTTCCCACAGCCCAGCCCAGCCACCTCCAACAGCTGGCAGGGATGAGGACTCCACACTCCCAGCACTGACAAGCCAAGATCGGAGGTAGGAAGGGTGATGGCCTGGGACATCTGGGATAGGGTCCCCAAAGCACTGCTCAGGCTGCTGTTCCAGCTCCCAGCCTCAAGCCGTGTCACCCAAAAATACTTCCCAGCGTTCCCTGCCTTGCCTTGCCGCTCACTGCCATCACAGCTGTTGCATCCTCTGGGCAGCCCCACGGCACAGGACAGCCACTGGCCTTGGGATACACTCCCAGGGATTCCCTGTCTCTCAGCAGGGCCAAGGCAGCCCCAGGACTGAGCTGCTTCCCTCGCTCCTGTGCCAAGCTGCCTGCACGGCCCCACCAGGCCTTGGAGGCGCTGGCTCAGCACCTCCCATAACACCTTCCTGGCCAGGATGCCCAGTCATGCTGACACCGAGCTCAGCAATGGGATTACGTCTTCCTCCAAGATCCTCAATCTAATTAAGTCTGTCCCATTACTGATGTGATTATCAACCTGTAAGCCAGGCACGGGCTGTGCAGATGCCCCACTGCTGGGCACCAAGTGAGGTGAAGGACTTGTCAGATGCTGGCAAAATCTCCTGTAGCCAGCAGAGCTGGGCTTCGGGCTCCCAGAGGGAGCTGAGACACAGGTGGGCTCCCCCCAACACCTCTGGCTATGGGGCAAGTGGTTTTCATGGGAGATACTGCCAAGACAGCAAAGCATGTCTTCCATGGCAGCCCTGCCCTGGCTCTGGCCTCTGCCAAGAGATGCTCCTGCCTGCCCCAGACATCTCCAGAAGCTACCCAGGCTGAAGAGAGGGGCCTTCCGTGGAGAATGGAGGATTTGTCACCTGCTCTTAGGGCCCAGGCACTCCTTCATGGCACAGGCCACCTGCAAACAGATGTGGGGCAGGTCATGGCAGGTGGGACACATCTTCTCTTCAAAGAGAATGGAGCAGCCAGGACTCCCCCAGGAGACCCAGACCCTTCCAGGAACACCGTAGCTGTTCTGCAGCTGGATAGCAAATTCCAGTCAAAACTGGGGGCAGAGCAGCAGAGTGCTGGCCCCACACCCACCCAATTTCCCTTAGCAGCCCTGGGCCGGGGAAGGGCTGAGCTCTCACCTGAAACACATCTCCGTTGACAGTGGCTCCTCCATTCTGGAAACCAGCTGGAGAAAAAGGAAGAGAGAAAGAAGAACACAACTATGGCAGGTGCAGGTGATCTCGGTAGGGCTGGTGTTCAGGAAAACTGAAGCAAATCAGTTCCTGGGAATTTGTCTGTGCCATTTCCAGCCCAGCACACCCATCCACAACACTCCAACAGTGCCCTGTCCTTGGTGGGATCCAGCAAGCACCTCCCGCTCTCCCACACAAGCCTCTCCAGGCATTTATGTCTTTATGGTGTTTTCACTGGTGTTTTATCTTATCTGAAGATTAGGGAAACTTCCAGGCACGGACACAGGCTGCTGCTTTGACTGAAGAAACACGTGACCAATTCCCACCTGCAGAGGCTGCTGATGGACACAGAAGCTGCTGGCTGAGTGCTGAGACAACTCTCCAGGGACAGGGCCCATGGAAATACTCCATGTGCTCCCCCAGGAGAGGAGGGCATGGATGCAGGCCAAGGTCCTTGAGAGGCCATCTGGGATGACCTGCAAGGTCAGGGCTGGGAATGAGGCACCACTGACAGCCCCAGAGAGCCGCACACTAGCATCGGAATGCCAGCCCCAGGCAGTGGGCTTTGCTGCTGGGAGAAGAGGCTTTGAAGGAGTCACACTCCAGGCCCTAAGCTCTCCCCAGTGACCAGCACAGGCCTTCTCCTGGCCAGACAGCTGCAGGCACAGCCACAGTGCAGCTCTGCCCCATGGTGCTCACCCCCACGACTACACCCAGCTCCAGCCTGTCTGACTGCATTTATCACTGTGGCTGTCAACATCTCTCCAGGCCCAGATCTGCCTCCACGGCCCTGTGTGCACAGCAGTAAAACCACTGCTCCACAGCCAGCACGAGGAGACCTTGTGGGGCTGAAATAGGGGAAGAAGTCAGAGCATCCCTATGCCCGTGCCGAGAGCAGACCACTGACCCCTGCACACTGGAGGCAAGAGATCAGGATTAGCACATTCTATCTGCAGGGCCTGCGACCACGATGTTCCCAATGGGAATTTCTTTCATTTTACACTCCAAAGGGCTCCCCGTCTGCGGGGACAGTGACAAGGCTGTCACTGCTCCTCAGTTCCGCCTGGATGCCTCCTACATTGCCATAGCTGGGGGCATTGAGACGTGGACATGGGAGTCCATCCAGCCCGGGGAACCCAGCTTGGGCACATGGGAGAAAAATCGCCCCACGGCCAGCACATCTCAGCTCAGGATTCACGCCATATCCCGATGTTCTGAAGCCCTTTGGGCCCAAGCACAGGCGCAGACAGCCCTTACTGCTGCCGGCTGCCAGCCGGGCCCACCCGGACACCCCATCCCCTACCCGTGAGGTGCAGCACGGACCCCATCACCCACCGTGGGGGGTGCTGTGCGTCCCGCGGGGAACTTCAGCCCCGCGGGCGCGCGGCCCGGAGGACCCTTCCCCACCCTCGGGGCAGGAGGGGGCACAGCCTCCCGTTACCCACGGGGGTGGCAGTCCCCCGTGACCGCCGGGGCCGCAGCCGGGCGGTCCTCGCGGCCGTGCCCGCCCGGCGCTCACCCTGTTCCGGTGGGGCCGTCTGCCCGCCCGGGGCGGCGGCCGCCTCGCCGTCGGTCGGCCCGAAGCCCTCGTCGTTCTCGATACCCGCGATCTCGCTCTCCTGCTGGGCCAGGAAGGCGGCGGCCGGGTCCTCCTCAGCGCCGGCGCCCTCGGACGAGGAAAAGAAGCCGAAGTCGTCGGCCATGTCCGGCCCGCCCGCGCCGCTCCCGCTCCGGCTGCGCGGCTCGTCTGGGCTGGGCCCGACTGTGCCCGGGCGGAGCCGCCGCTGTCACTGCAGCGGCGGGCGGGGCGGCCGCGCTGACATCAGCGCCGGGGCGGCCCCGCGGTCGCGTCCCGCCTCCCCGTCACCTGCAGCAGGCACGGCGGGCCCGGGCTGCCCGGCTGCTCCGCCCGGGGCTCGGCGGGCCGCGGTTCTGCCGTGCCGGCTCCGCACACGGGAGCTTGTGGCTGCGGGTGGGAGTGGGGGCCCCTCAAGGGCCCCTCCATCTTGGCAGCCGCCGCCATCTTGGGCGCAGGGCACGGGGAGTGCTGGGCAGGACCCTCCCGCCGGGACCAGAGGTACCGGGCAGAGCCCACCTGGTGTCCGGCAGCCCCCGCGGTGACGGGAACAGAACCAGCTCCCGAAGGTCTCCGGCTCATACCCCCCACCCTCTCGGGCTCAGAGCCCTCTCCCACAGCCACTGGCAGACCCTCCCCATCCTCAGCCAGCTCCGGGAACACCCGAGCAGCGCTCGGCACACTTCGGAACTCTTCGTGCGCCCGCCGGGAACACCCGAGCAGCGCTCGGCACACTTCGGAACTCTTCGTGCGCCCGCCGGGAACACCCGAGCAGCGCTCGGCACACTTCGGAACTCTTCGGGCGCCCGCCGGGAACACCCGAGCACCGCTCGGCACACTTCGGAACTCTTCGGGCGCCCGCCGGGAACACCCGAGCGCGGCCAACCCCGCCGATGGGATTCGGGAGTTTCCGGACGAGCCCTAGAGGCGTTCGGGTGTCTCCGGAACGTGGCCGAGCGGCTCCGGCCGATAAACAGCCATTGGCCGCGCGGCGCCGCGCCGGGGCGGAAGTGCGGGCGGGCGGCGTCACTTCCGGAGAGTGACGGAGCGGCGGGTCAGAGGCGGCGGCAAAATGGCGGCGCCTGAGGAGCGGGAGCTGACGGCGGAACAGACCGAGAAGCTGCTGCAGTTCCAGGTGCCGCGTCCGGGGGGGCCCGCGCCGGCCGGCGGGAGCGCAGGAGGCGGTGCATGGGCACGGAACGGGCTGGGCTGGGCGCGCCCCGCCGGCGCTGGGGGGTATGGGGCGCGCAGAGCCGGGTAGGCCCGTCCTGGAGCCGCCCCGTCGGTGCGGGGGTGTCGGACCGGGCCCGAGGGGAGGTAGAGAGGAGAGACACCTGTGGTCCCGGTGCTGGCGGGAGCGAGTGAGACTCCCGTGCCCCGAGTGCTTCATCGGGAGAGTTCTGTCATCGCCACCCGGGCAGGCGGGAAGTGGCTGCTGAATAAACCCCCCACGGGAAGAACTCCTCGGTAAGTCCCGACCGGTTTAATTAGTATGAAAAATTCCCTTGTCGGAGCGGGAGAGCGTTTTCTGTCACCTCGGGAGGGTTGTCCAGCGCGTTTCTGTGAATGTGGTTACTGAGAACGTCGTTCCTGCCCCTCACGGTTTGGTTAACGCCACTGGAGACTGTAATGATCTGGTCTGTATCTGCTGCACAACACGGGCTGAGTCGCTTAACCTCTGGTGTGCCGAGGCCTCGGGGCCGTGCAGCAGCTGGGTGATCATAAAACCAATCTGCAGATGTGGTTTATTGGGGAGAAAACAGCTCTGGGCAGCTGAAATACTTGGGTTTGCTCAGTGAGGAGTAATTAAACGTGCTGAGCAATGAAAATTACCTTCAGGTGTCCTATGTTTGTTTCTGAGCTGTAGGACATCACATGGTGTCTCTTGGATTGCAGGATTCTCTTACAGAGACAGGGTTTACTTTTAGGAGTGTTTTATTTCATTTTGTTGCTTTGTATTTGTTATTTTTTTTAAGGCCTTGCTTTGGATTTTTGGTGTGATGTAACTGTGGATTTATAGGGCTTAAAGGGCCTCCAGAGGCATCCGGCCCTGCCTTCCCCAGGTGAGATGGTGCAGCTCTTCATCATTCCAGACAGGGACACGCCAGGCCTTTGCCTCTGAGTCAGGGGAATTCACAACCCCCTGAGTTAATTAGTGAATTAATACACTGAGGTGTTTTCCCATGACTGGACCTGTGAGGGAACTTGTTTTACACATATCGCCTCCAAATCTTTGCTGCAGATTGGGCAGTCAAATTAAATACAGGCCAAGGGAGCGGAGCAGTGTTAACCATTGCTGTCCCAGTGCTGCCTGGTGGGGAGGTGAGGTTTGTGCAGCACTTACAGATACGCAAAAGGTCCCATTCCCAGCTTCCATTCTCTTGCTGTGAGCTATCCCAGTACTTATGAATGCGCTGAGTCTGGACAGATAGGACCAGCTGCTCTCACCAGTGCCCTTGTTGCTATTTTCAAACCCCTGTGGGCAGCTGTGAAACTGAAGAATCCTGTTTCCCAATGCTACCTGGTGTTGCCATGGACTGGGGGGGAGGAGAAGGAGGCAGAAGGAAGGATTCATGCTTTAGTCCAGCTGCCTGTCCAGTCCTGGTTTGAGGTAGAGGGAAATGCTCCTCAGGCTGTAAAGGGGAGACATTTTTCAGTTAGGAGGCAGCTGCTGTCCTGAGCGTGATGTGAAAGCTGTGGTCCAGAAGGCTTGGATACCAGGATCCTTGTTCTTCTGTCCCTGGGGGTATGTGGGATCAGCTTTCACCAGGGCTCTGCTATTCACAGACTGCTGGTGATTCCTTATTCTCTGATACTTTACACCTGGCTGAAAGGGATTCAGGTGTGTGGTCCTGCTTGTTCCTTCAGAATTAAATCAGTCCACCTGGAAGAGGTTTTTTTTCTTGGAGTCTGTTAAAGAGCATTTAGTGTTAGGAGAGGATGGAAAAATCTCACTAAAATAATTTGTACATTGCTGCAGTCAGCTGGGAAACCCTTCAGGGATCCCTGCTGTCTTTTCAGGGAACACTTCACTGTTTTCAAAGATAACTTTACACTTTGTTGTGATGTACCATCATAAGTAATTTATACAATATTCCATGGTGGCAGAGCATTGTACTTCCATAGAAGGTTATGTGCCACTGCAGTGTGACTAAAGCAGGAGAGCAGACTGGGAAAGGGAGGATAACAGAGATGAGGTAAGGAATAGCAGAAGGCCCTCAGTTAAATGGAGAGTCAGAGGGAAGCATGGAGCAAGAGCTGCCATTCACCCAGCAAACAGCTGTGGGGGTGAAGATGCTGTTGCCCTGAAGTGTTTACCCTACTTCTGCTGGAAATGGCTCCTTCTCAGGCAGAGGTGAGTCCCAGCTGTCCTGTTGTGGCCTGAGCCTTTGGGCACAGTCCTGTGTTAGTGCCTGCTCTGCATTAATTCCGTTGATGTGCGTGATGGGTTCTGTAGTGCTCTGCAAACGGCTTGGCTGGCAGAATGCTGAAACCAGCAGCTTCCTTCTTGTGGGCAGGGCTGGAATAGGGCAGTTGTCTGCACCCTGCTGGGGCAGGTTAGTGAAAAAAAAAAAAAACAGTAGGGAGAGAGAACTGGGATAAACGTGAAATGAAAGCAACAAAGCCTCTTGCAGGCTTTCAGTCTCCCATTTGCTGCTGGAGCATTGGATAATAATGTAAAGGAATAAAAGCATCTAAATTTTTCATCTGTCAAGACTTTGCTGTCTTGACATCGGTAGAGAGAAGTTTGATGTGAGCAGTTTAAGAAAGCTGTGGAGATACAGTTCATTTGGGAGATGGAAGAAACAGCGGAGCAGCTTTTGTAGGATCTGATTATTGATCTGTACCCATTACACTTGGGCTGATGTCTGATGTTATAATATGCTAATGTGAAGTAATGGAGTGTTATTTGCAAAGGAAAGAGTTGGCACTCAAGATACTATCTCTGACTTCAGCTGGCAAAAACAGAATGCTCAGGGCTGGGTATGACTGATTTAGGGGAAAGAGGAAACATGAAACTCCAGCATCTTTTCTGCTCAGTGTATCGATCAAAACCCTCATAGAGGCATTTGCTGTAAAATACAACGAGAAACTCTTGGTTAAGGCTTTTTTTCCAGTTTGAAGTCAGGTGTTCTTTACCCTTGGAAACATAATTCTCTGGAATTTGGCAGTGGGTTGGGAAGTAAGAGCAGTGCCAGTTAGTCCCGTGGATTTGCATCTCGTGCTGTGTTTCAACATCAGAGTGTATCTGCAGAGGCAACAGTTTCGTAAGTCCAGTTTACAACCTTTGTCCACTCCAGGCTATTCCTTCTGCTTCTGGAGCATGGAATTGTACTTTCCACTACTTGAGTATTGAGAAGATTCTGGGCAGTCTCAAAGGTGAGAGATGGAAATGGTTCTCTCCAGCAGCTGCTTCACTCTGCTTTGAGTGGTATTTGAGAAGGCACTATTGAACTGTCCTGGCATTCGTGGAACTTAATATTTTGTTTTCTAAATATTAGCCACTGTCTTGAGCTTGGATCTACATTTATTTGAAGGTTTGAGGGTGCTGGTTTAACGGGACTCGTTTTAACTACTGGAGACTTTATCTTTTTATTACTTACTGTCTGTATTATGTATGTGCTCTTTGAGGCAGCTGAGAGACCCCAATGAGGAGGAGACCAGCAGCAAGGTTTGAAGCTATTGTTTGTTCTCTTAGCCCTGATGATACTGAGAACATGCTCTTTTGACATGTGCATAGCTCAGTTTGCAGCTGAACAAGGTTCACCAGAAACGCTGTTAAGTGGTGCAGTGGAAATGATATGTTTCAAGTTTCTGATCTGTTTCCATAACTGAGGTGAAGCAGTGCCTTGGAAGGTCCTGGGACAGCAGTAGGAATGTCTTTGGGGTGATAATGACCAGTATCGGTGTTTGCCAGCAAGAGTTGTCTGAGCTGACAGTTGAACTGTCCTGCCGCTCCTTACGTGGGGTGCGGGTTGTTCTGAACCGTGCTGTGTCAGAGTAACAATCAACAGGATGCTGGGTTTTTAAAAGCTGTCTTTTGCACAGGCAATTTTTTCCTGCAGTGTTTAATTGTGCAGCTTCATTGATCAGATGAGCAGTGGGAGTGCTCAGGATGCGAGTGCACTGTGTGCTCGGGGTGGTTTTGTCACTTCTGCTTTATGTTGAGAGCAACTGAATTAAGATGCTAAGGAAAAAAAGGGTAAATTCATCTCCCTGGAGAACTCGTGTTCTCAGACTGAGATCTGACCAGAAGCTGCCTGGTGAGGGATGATGGTTGGGAAGGGTGAGGTTGACTGGTTGTGATGTCTCTGTGGAACTCAGGAGGTCTTGCAAACGCTGCAGTGATTCAGTGCTGGTTAAATGCTTGTTGATAGTTCTGCTGCTTTCTGACCTAAAACTGCTGAAGTGTTTTGCATAATTTAAAGAGGAGGGATTGCTCAGTCATGTTATTAGTGCTGAGAGATAATCCCTGCGTTTAGAAACAAAGGTGTGAATGAGCTTCTGAATCTTGTAAACTTTGCAACCACCAGCAGAATTTCCAGGGTGTTGAGGAATGGCAATCAGAAGGTTTTTCAAGGCTTTGGAATACACACGTTGTGACTCCATTGTAAAATCAATTAATTGAGTAAATTGCAGGTGCCTAAAAAGGCAATTAAGCGCCTTCTGTAGGAAGGTTAGAAAAATAAATAAAGTCAGAAGAAAAAAAAGAATAGTCACCATACAAAACCTAAATTTTACTCTGAAGCACATCTTTAAAGCAAGGTAGCTAAACTAAAACACTAAATCCTGAAGCTGAGTTATAATTAAAGGTATTCTGGCAGCAACAGCTGAGTTCACTGAGCTTCATTTCTTCTATGAAATCCAATTCTCTAGTGTTCCCTTGCAAGGCTTGCTGCAGACTTACTTTTTAATAAATATTTATACACCAGTGGGCAGTGACTTTGAAGTGCTTTTTTCTGAGCTACTGCAGTCACAGTTAGCAATGCTTTAAACAGTCTGGTTGGTTCTGTGCAGTAGAATGAAACAATGATTTTTGCCCAGGAGATTGGGGAGAAGGTGGTGCTCTGTGGAGACTTAGTGACAAAGAAACCAAGAAATGCTCAAAAGTTTGAACTGAGCCAGAGATTGAATAAGGCATTTGTTCACTGTATTACTTGGGTGGAAATAGCATGCGAATGGGGGCAGGGAAGGGAATAGATATGCAATCCTTCTCCAGTAAAAAAGCCAATTCTGTGCATTTTTAAATGGTCAGCCTGTCAGCAGTGCCTCAGGGGCTTCTAAAGGAAGCAAGGAAAATGTCTGTTCAGACACGTTACAGCGAGTGCTGTGGGGAGAGATGTGTTTCTGTGGCACAGTGACAGGGATGTTCACGTCAGCAAAGGTTTGTCTCCATTCAGGAGGTGTTGATGGTGGCTTCCTGTAACAACAGACACAATTATTTGATCTCTCGTGAAGAAATTCCAATTGATACAGAGTTAAAATTGCCCAGTGGCTTTGAAGTTTGCCAGGTATTTGGACTGTGTTTTCTGTTTCGGGGCCTGTCTGTGTTGGACTGGGTTTGGATTTTTTACTGCAGATTCCCCTGTGATGCTGGAAACACCGCCTTCACTGGTGCTTGGCTCATTTTGATTTTAGTCTCTGTTTATACTGGCAGTGAGTGAAGTCATGGTTATCTTGGGTTTTCAGAAATGCTTTGTCTGTATTTTGAGTTTGAGGTGGTTTGAGGGCATTGGCCCAACACATCCTTCCAGAGAGGAACCTGTGGGCATTATTGCGTTAAACTCTTGGCTGTGCTGAGTGCAGTTGTAGTAACGTACCTTGGGCACACTGGGAATTGGCTGATGCTGGAAGAGGGCAAAGGCCTGTTTAAGGCCTCCTGTGTGTTTGTGGATTTGGGTTGGCTCAGGTTACTCTGCTCTTAAACTCAGAGCAGAGCACTTAAAAAATGAGCATTGTGGTAATGTGTTGTGGTAACTCCCGGCTCTGCTCATTTATTGCAAAGAACAGTAAAAATACAACACTTCCCTGGCACTCAACTGCTTTTACTCTCCTTCTTTAGGACTTGACTGGCATAGAGTCCATGGACCAATGTCGCCACACGCTGGAGCAGCACAACTGGAACATAGAGGTACCACTGAAAATAAGATTTGTAGCAGTTTCCAAGTACCTGGGTTAAATGGAGCCCTCTGTGGGGAGGGGGAGCCCTACCAGTAAGAGGAGTCTGTCCACCCCTGAGTTTACTCAAGTAGCTCTTTAGAGCAGCATCTCCACTTGTCTGGAGAGGTTTCAGCCAAACACTGGCTGCCGTGGAGAAGACTTTCCATATGGAAAAGAGCACTGGTGGTTGCTGTTTGTCATGAATTGTGCTTATCCAGTGCTCCGGGGCTCTGGACAAGAAATACCCACTGCTAGTGTCCGAAGTATAGAAAAGATAAAGTGTCTGAAACCTCCCTTTGCTCTTTCTCCTGTCAAAGGCAGCTGTGCAAGACCGACTGAATGAGCAAGAGGGTGTCCCAAGTGTCTTTAATCCTCCTCCATCGCGGCCGTTGCAGGTCAATACAGCCGACCACAGGATCTACAGCTACGTTGTCTCAAGGCCACAGCCAAGGGCAAGTTATCTTACAGTGGATTTTGTCCTGCTTCTTGGGTGACTCTTCATGAACAGCAGAACTTGCAAGCAGGGAAAGGAGTTGTTTTCTTTGCATGCTGTTACCTCCTTTCTAAGTGTTTTATCTTCTGAAAACAAAATATAGAGCCTCTGTTGCTGCTGCAGAGACTTTCTCCATGGCAGTTCACACTTGAGTGTGAGGACCTTTTTTTGTGTCATAGACAGTTTGCTGTGGTGTAGTAAAGCCTTTTGATCAGTTCAATTGCAACAAAGGACTGTCCCCTCCATCTGGCAGTGATAATGTTTTTCAAATTAGAGCTCCCCTTAAATGTGTATTAATTAGAATACAGCACCATTTACTTGCATTAATGTTTCACAAATGAATTTGCATGAGCACCTGTAAGACTCAGTGCTGTTAATCTTTTTGAATAGTTAAGAAAATCAGCACAGAGCAAAAACATTAGTCAGTGAGGCCAGTTTTCAGATGTGTCACATTGAATTCTGAGTGAACCACGTTAGTCACATTTGATTTGACATGTCTGAAGCCATGAACTGTTGCTGAGCTGTTTTTTATCATGGTTGGAACACTGATACCTCACATGATGCTTGGTGCTGGCGGGCACTTTGCTGTAGCAGGGCTGTTCCAGGTGTGGAGACTGTTCTAATTCTTTATTTGTCATTGCAGGGCCTGTTAGGATGGGGTTACTACTTCATAATGCTTCCATTCCGATTTACCTATTACACATTACTTGATATATTTAGGTAAGTACTTGCTTGTGCTAACTCACATTGACTGCATGAAGGCACATGGTAGCTCAGATCCAGCTGTACCTCTGTCACTGGGATCTTTAAGTCTCATGGCAGATTTTCCATTTGATTGCTCAACTGGCGTTATCTCTAGCCTTCTAAAGTTCCTACGTGGTTTAGTAACAAATAAATCTTATTGCAGAGAAAAAGAGCACCTTGCAGCTCTGTAAATGAAGTATTTGATTGGAATTCTAACTCCATGCAGCTTTGCAGTCTGAGTGCCACACAAAGGGATTGCAAAACAGTGTCCAGCTTGCTGATTTTCTTGTACAAACACCAGAATCGTGTCCCGTTGGGCTGGGCTGCAGGTTAACCTGCCCTAATCCATGGATGTTATTTGGCAAAACCTAAACTGTAAACGCCTCTGCCTTTTCCCCTTTGGTGTCTGTCTCCTCCGCTTACCACCCCACGGGGCTTATTCATCTCACCTCCTTACACTGATAAAGGGAAAAGGGAATCGTAAAGGTGGTAAATAGCCAGCAGTCCTGCTGTCTGCACTGCTTTGGCAGTTTCCCCTGTTGTATTAACTTTCTTTTCCTGTTACACTGAACTTTGGAAAGGTCTTTATCTTCTGTGCATCAGTAGAACTGAACAACACCGATATCTGCCTTTCAGTGAAGTTTTTTTCAACCTCAGAGGAATGACAGTTTCATTGTACTGGTAGTGTAATGTTCTCTTTCTGCAGCTCTTTGCACCCCAGAATTGTTAGTTCTGCGTTAGCAGAAATGCAGTTTTCAAAGTTATCTGGACAAAACCATGTGGCTTTTAAGAGCCCATCTTTGACTAAATTCCTTGAACCGCCTACTGTTGGTGTGGCTTATGTCTGATGCTTCAGAGGAAGTTGAAACTGTTTAATCACATAGAATTTCGATCCTTGCTGATGCCTGGCATGAGATATGTGACTGGGGGGTGTTTCTGTAGCAGTGGTATCAGTTTGGAGCAGGTGACAGTTTAGATTGAGATTACAAAAGTTCAGGCATCTCAGCTGTGACTTTTTTCCTCTTTATGAATCCCAGTGACTGTCTGTGGAAAAGAAAACCTGTTCTTCAGAAAGTCAGTGAGTTGAATTTGCAGTGTCCTTTGCTTCCTTCCTAGGTTTGCTCTGCGTTTTATACGCCCTGATCCTCGTAGTCGGGTCACTGACCCAGTGGGTGACATTATTTCGTTTATTCATATGTTTGAGGAAAAATATGGGAGGATACACCCTGTCTTCTACCAGGGAACTTACAGCCAGGTCAGTGTCACGTGTTGGTGCATAGATCCTGGGGAGGTGGAAGAATGGGGATTTTGCCAGATGGTATCAGGGCCTTCATGGCAAAATTGCTTTTCATCTAAAGCCCAGCATTTGTCCCCAAACTCTCTTAATAGGGTAATGGAGAGATAGTGAACAAGTGTCTTGGAAAACCAGTGTCTGTCAGGCTTGATGATTTGCCAAGCCTGCCAAGTTGGAAAGCAAAGCTGCTCTGGCTGTTCCTCGACCGTCTGTGTGACTCTGTAGCCGACGGCTCTTCTTTGTAATCCTGCCTTTGTTTTTATAAACTGGTGTGCTGTGCCAGAGTCTGTCCTTCTGTTCACCAAATTGGGATTGACTGCCTGGGCTTGTATCATAATGCAGCTTCAGAACAATGCAGGGCCTCAAAATTGAGAGGGAGCCCTCAAGAAATTCTGGGAGATGAGTGTTCCATATATCAAATCTGGGGGTGCTCCCTGTAGAAGAGGGATGTCTCCATGGACACTGCCTCTTCCACGGCTTCTCTCAGCCTGGCCAAGGGAAGGGCCTTCTGCAGTGCGTCCCAGCAGACAGTTGGATCAGCACTGCTTCCCAAGTGCCAGGGAAGAATGTGGAGTTTGTGTCTGCTCCGTGCTGCACAGAGGTGGAGCTCATCGCCTCTGCAGCTCTTCCAAGCTCCTCCATCTTGCCTGGAATCCAAACTTAAATAACCCTGGAATGATTAGGCTACCAAAACTCAGTACCAGTAAAACAGGGAGCTTACGGTACACTTATCCTGTGGTCTTGTTGAGAAGTGCTCTTGGGTGGGTGGAATCCAGAGACTGTAGATGCAAAAAGGGATGTATTTTTCCGTAGGGTTTTTTGGGGGGCCTGCAGCATTGTTGCATTACCTTTTTAGTAGAGTTTTCATTTGGTGTGATATGAAGCTTGTGTCCTGTACAGGCTCAAGTGGAAAGCTCAGCCTTGGCTGCTGTGAGTCTGAGTGGTGAAGGAGGGTTCTTCACTGCCAGCTGAGTCTGGCAAGGCAGCTGGGGTGTCCATCCCTTTGGTTGCCTACCTGGTTTCACTCTGAGTTCAGTGTTCTCCAAAGCCACATCCTGAGAGGATGTGAAAAAGCACCACTGTGGCCCTTTCAAACGAGAGTTTATTGAGAACATCTGACAGGTTCACCCTCCACTGCTGCTTTGTTAAAACCACACTAGTGGCAGTGTAATGACCTGGGTCACACAAGCCTTGTGGGTGCTGCTTTCCCCTTGCCCAGAGACCCTGTAACCTCACTTCCTGTCCTCTTATGCCAAGGCACTGAACGATGCCAAGCGGGAGCTGCGCTTCCTGTTGGTTTATCTTCATGGAGATGACCACCAAGACACAGATGAGTTTTGCCGGTAGGTAGAAGAGTTTTCCAAATAGTTGTCTTTGTACTTTAAGTGCAGCTTCACTCACACAGTCTCTTCTCATCCCCCAGCAATACACTGTGTGCACCTGAGGTCATCACCCTTATCAACACTAGAATGCTCTTCTGGGCTTGCTCAACCAATAAACCAGAAGGATACAGAGGTAAGTGTGTCCCTCATGGGCTTTACATGTTTCCTCTTGTCTCTGGAACAAGCCGAGTGCCCTTTGACAAATTTACATGTGTGAAACACACTGTTGGATTCTGTGCAAGGAGGCAAGAGATTTTGGGATTGCGTGGGGAAATACATATTGGTTTCTGTGGGATATCTCAGAGGGCCTGTTTGGCCACCAGGGCCACCAAATACATTGTGATCTTCACCTCTGTTCCATGTGTTTCTGGCAGTCTTAGTTGTGTGCTCCTTGCTGTGGGCATTCAAGCTGCTTTCAGTGCCTTGTCAATGGGAGTTGATGGGTGTGTGCTGGGGATAAACTGAGTGCAGAAACAAATATCCAACTAGCTGTGTCCTTAGCACTGGCTCCTGTGATGCCTGAGGCCAGGACAAACTTGTTAGGTATATTCTTTCTGAGACAGTCATCTTCCTGTCCAGTCTCTGTGTCTCCTCCAAAGTCCACAGTGAGGTCCTTTCAGTCTTTCTAGAGCTGTTGGTGCCTGGCCTAACAGCATTTTGGTAAGGTTTTGCTGTAATTGGAGTCTTTTCCCAAAGTTCTCTTCTTGCCTCCTGTGTCCCTTCCACCCTTCCTGTTTCATGGCAGGGAGTCCAGGAGTTCTGGACTAAATCTGGGTCACTCTTGGCTCCACAGTTCAGCTCCCAGCTACTTGCACCTGGAGAGAATGGCTCTGTGTGGAGACAAGTCTTTGACTTGCTGCTGTTGTGTTGCTGCAGTGCTTTGAAGTCACAATCTGGAAGGCAGAGCTGGAAGGGATTGTGGGGTGCCCTGATTTCCTTTGGAGGGCTCCATTGGTAATGATGGCTCAAGTTACATGTGCTTTAAGGAAGGGATCAGCAGGCATACATGAGCAATAACTTAAAGCCCTCAATCTGCTCCATTCCCTCTTTCAGACAGAGCCTGGCTCCAACAAAACCAACCTAAGTTTGTTCAGAAATGTCTAGAATGGACATTGCCATCTTCCCCACAACAGTATCTTCCGAAGTCCAGCCATCCCTAAGCACCTTAGCAAGTGTTTCCCTGTGTCTGACCTGTGTTTCTCACCCTGCCATTTAAATCCAAGGCTTTGTCCCATTCTGAATGGACATTCAGAGCCATTTACTTCCTTCCTGCTTGAGTAAAAGTGCCTTTTTGGTTACTTGAAAGCTTGTTTTTTCCCCTCAGTCCCTGTGTTCCAAGGCACTTCCTCCCTTTGCTAACTGATAGGGTTTAGTTTGACAAAACAGAGCCTGAGGCCTTTTCTGCCTTGGAGGAGAGAGTGTCTGTGGAAGCTGCTTTCCTTGGCCTGTGGTGATGGGAAGAGTTTGTGCTGTACCCCTTGCTGACCCTTCTGGAGAGGGCAGTGATGTTTGTGGCTGTTCCCAGTGTCCCAGGCCCTGCGGGAGAACACGTACCCATTCCTGGCCGTGATCATGCTGAAGGATCGCAGGATGACTGTGGTTGGGCGGCTGGAAGGTCTCATCCAGGCTGATGACCTCATCAACCAGCTGATGTTCATCATGGATGCCAACCAGACGTACCTGGTGTCTGAACGCCTGGAAAGGTAGGATGGGACCTGAGCTCTAATCATGCAGATCTTGTTGAGGCAGGCTCTGCCCTGTCCCCTTCCTCCTGCCAGACACCATGTGTAGGCACATTGATCAGCATCTCCTGATCTGTAACACGGCCCCTGGCTTTCCTCTTCCCAGTGGGATCATCAGTCCATAAATTCAGGCCATCCTATAGCCAGGGAGATGGATGTGTTGTGTACACAGTCCTACCACTGAAAGGTGGGTGTGAGTGCTCTGTTCTCTGCAATTGGAGCCCATCTTTGCTGTGCTGGAGCTTTGCAGGGAGAGCTTGGACAGTAGCCAGTAGGATCCAAATGGGAGCAAAGGCATTGGAGGCAGGAGAGCTGGTGTCTGCAGCTGGTTGGTGAGTGTGTGCTGCTGCCTGGACTGTCTGTAATGAGCTCAGACTGCTTTTCTAGGGGCCTCACAAGCCCCTCATGACTCTTAGGGATGTGCAGACTGCATCCAAAGTAGGATCCCACCTTCCGTCTGCTCCTCCTCTGCCCCACGGTCTCCGTGGGAACCTGGTAACACGTTCTGGTTCCTGAAATGTGCAAGGAATTACCTGAAGGAGATAAAACTTGGGAGAGTCTCAAGTATGAGGCAGAAATCCTGGGCACTGCTTTTGTACTGTCTGTCAGCTCTGTTGAGCCACAATGGCTGAGAAGCATTTTGAGTTCAGTTCCACCCACCCTGGGGAAGCAGTTTGTGTGTGAGGGACCATGAGGACCCAACTCTGCCTTTTGGGAGCTCATGGTACTCCAAGTCATTACTTGCTGTGTGCTCCTATGAGTTTGAGGCTGTCCCTGCACCCTCGGGTCTACCCTCAGCCAACCAAACCCTCACTTTAGGGCCCATTAGCCCTGACCCCTTCCCACTCACGTTTGCAGGGAAGAGAGGAACCAAACCCAAGTCCTGAGGCAGCAGCAGGACGAGGCATATCTGGCATCTTTACGTGCGGACCAGGAAAAGGAGCGCAAGAAGAAGGAGGAACGGGAGAGGAAGAAGAAGAAAGAGGAGGAAGTGCAGCAGCAAAAACTAGCAGAGGAGAGGCGGCGACAGGTGAGAGCAGAGGGGCTGCTGGAGAGGCTGCCGTGCCCTGCGGGAGGAATTGCTTATCACATCGGAGCTGCTGGCCTTGCGTGGGGCTCGAATGTCCCTCGAGCCTCCTGGAGCAGCTCTGCTGCAGGGGATGGGCATAAAGGTCAGTTCAGTGCACGGCCATTGCTCCTGCTCCCTCCTTGCTTTGCAGACGCTGCAGGAGGAGAAGGAGCGGAAGTCGGAATGCCTTCCTCCCGAGCCGCATCCCGATGACCCGGAGAGCGTCAAGATCATTTTCAAGCTGCCTAATGATTCCAGAGTGGAGCGGCGATTCCACTTCACACAGTCACTGACGGTGAGCTTGGGGCAGAGCTGATGGGCATTCCAGAGGGAGGGGGTCTAGACACTTCCATGTGGCTCAACAAAGCTTTGGTTCCCTTGCACTGTGACAAATGGTGACCTTTGCTGAGAGCCTTAGCAGGCACAGCTGCTCCTGGGTAAGGAGGAGTGTCATGGGGCCTAGTCCCACCAGCCTGGGAGAGATGAAAAAATGGAAGAAATTTTTTTCCTTCTCCCTAAAAGCTGAGACTTCTAGTGGAAGGTGTCCCTGTTTATGGTGGTGAGGTAGGACTAGATGATCTTGAAGGTCCCTTCCAACACATAACATTCTATTATTCCATTGCTCCTTATTAAATAATGGTGTAGGAAAAGTCAGAAACAGTATCTGCACTCCAGTTTCAAATGTGCCAAGGAAATGGCTGTCTCACATCTACAATGCAGTGATGGTGCAAATTTGGTAACATTCCCCTGTGAGATACCAGGAATTCCGTGTGGCTGTGTCACTGCTCCACTAGCTGGCAATTATTTCTGTGCTTCTTTCCCAGGTGATCCACGACTTCCTGTTCTCCTTGAAAGAAAGCCCTGAGAAGTTCCAGATTGAGGCCAACTTCCCTCGCCGTGTCCTGCCCTGCCTCCCTACAGAGGAGTGGCCCAACCCCCCCACGCTGCAGGAGGCCGGACTCAGCCACACGGAAGTCCTCTTTGTGCAGGACCTTACGGACGATTGACACTTCTTTTGGTTTTGTTTTTGATTTTTTTGGGTTTTGTTTTGTTTTGTTTTTGGGGGGTTTTGTTTTTGGGTTTTTTTTTTTTTTCCAGAAGACACAAAATGGAAAGAGAAATTCATATTATTATTATAATACAATATTTTTTTTAAAAGACTGCGTACAAACGAGGGATCAGAGACCACATGGCCCGTGCCAGCTGTGCTGCGTGTGTGCGCTGGCGAGAGGACGCGTGCGCACGGCCATCCCCTGCACCGGGGGGGGCAGAGAGGGGGAAGCTGGTGTTGCCCCTCCACCTTCCCTGGGGAGGAACAGGAATGGCAGCTCTTGGTAATTACTGCTTTTATTGATGACAATAATAATAAAACCCCGACAACCTGACATCGCGTGAAGATTTGATACTCTGCTGCTCCTGAGAGACACACGACCGAGCACCAGAATGTGCTGGGAGTGGGGTGGGGGGAAAGGGCTGGACAGAATCTCTTCAGCTTCCCTCTCTGTATAAATACTGTTCTTTAATATTTCTCTTGCTTTGTAATGACCAAAGGAGAATGGGGTTGACTATAGTATTAACTTTTTGATAAAGAGCTGGTTCGATTCTTACCCGTGTGGGGTCTTGCCCAGGGTTCTTAGCCTGCGTAGTGTAATAAACTCTGCCTCTAGCACGTCTGTGCCCATGCTTTCTGCCTGTGCCCTGGGGAAGGGGGTGAGCTGCTCTGGGCATTGTGGCTCATGGAACTGTGGGTGCACTCAGCTTCTGGCCTTGAACTGGTGGTTTTGTGCCAGTGGGAGGTGCTGTGTGAGACAGTGTGGGGCATGGCAGGGTTGAGGTGCTCCTCTCTTGCCTCCTGGGGCATCAGCTCAGGGCTGAGGCTGGGAGGGAGGGAGAGAGCTGGCCCTGAGTTTTAAGGCCTGGGTCTACTCTCCAGGAGCAAGTGGGAGGGGGTGAAAGATCTGAGGGTGGGTGTAGGGCTCTGTTCCCTGCCAGAGGCTTGGTCATGGCTGTGGAGCAGTGCCATCAGCTCCTGCCCACAGGGGGGGAGTGGTAGGAATTTGTTCCTCCCCTACCCACCTGTTCTGGACAGGTAGTCAAGCTCACTTAGAATCACAGAATGGTTTGAGTTGGATCTCAAACATCAGCCCGTTCCAACCCTCTGCCCTGGGCAGGGACACCTTCCAGTAGACCAGGTTGTTCCAAGCCCTGTCCAACTTGGCCTTGAACACTTTGAGGGATGGGGCAGCCACAACTCTCACCCTCACAGGGAAGAATTTTTTCCTTCTTTCTAATCCTACTCTTTTTCAGTTTGACGCCATTCCGCATTGTCCTATCACTACCACTCCTGATGAAGAGTCACTCTCTGGTTTCCTTGTAGCTCCTTCAGATAATGGAAGGGGCTGTGAGTTCTCCACACAACCTTCTCCAGGCTGAACCACCACAACTTTCTCAGGCTGTCTCCGCAGGGGAGGTGCTTGTCCCCTTATCTACTCCATGGTCCCAAGGGCTCTGTGTCCTTATGTAGACGACCCCAGAGCTGGATGCAGCACTCCAGGTCAGGTCTCACCAGAGTGGAGCAGAGGGGCAGAATCCTCTCCCTTGCCCTGCTGCCCACACTGCTCTGGATGCAGCCCAGGACACAGTTGGCTTTCTGGGCTGCCAGCACACACTGCTGTTCCCATTCCAGCCTTGGGAACGGCATGGTTTGGTGGGTAGCAGCTCTTGCTCCCTCCCTCAGGCTTCCCTGGACTCCCCTCCAAGCCCCTCTCTGGGGCTCTTCCAGCTGCTGCACCTCCACACAGCTGTGCAACAACAATCAGGGGACCCCATCCCTTCTGAAGCCCCCCCCCCCCGGAGACAAGAGCTGGGCAGAGCATGTTGGTATACATCATACATTTATTAGTGAATATCCCTCTCAAAATCAGCCACAACATTAAAAAAAATAATGATTGCACTACTTGGTCAAGCAGAACTAGCAACTTTCATTTTAAAAAAAGTACAAATCTGTTAAAAATTTCAATCAGTATAATACACATATATATAATACAACATACTAGTTATGTTAAATGCTACAAAACCAATATGATTCCAATGGAATGGAAAAAAACAAACACTTTTAGAGCTTTAAGAACCTTTTTTTTCTATATATTAGCCTTTTTTCAAATACATACATGGGAAAAATGAGGTAACTGTAAAATGTGCAAGTAACAGAGCAAAAAAAATTATATATATATATTTATATATATATATATATATAAAAACTTTCTAACACAGAACACACGTCCTAGCACCTTCCGGGGAGCCGCGGGGGCCGCGGGGGTCCCACCGGAGGGCCCGGGGACTGGTATAATAGAACAGTAAACAGTCCACTATCCCACCACAGGAATTCATTGGTAAACAGTGGTATCTACAGCGCAGTCAGCAATCACAAACACCCTAAATAATTGTTTTTTAGTATTTTTTTTGTCATTTTTTCTTTTTGTTATTTTTTTTTAAATGATACTTTTAGCTGCTCATTGGAATAAATTCTGCAGCACACGAGCTGTGAGCTTTCGAGTCGCCGTCAAAGGACCGTAAGGCTTTCCTGGCTCCCTGGGCACCGCGAGGGCGGGAGGGGAGGAGGGGGGCGTCTCCGGGGGCGCGCACGGGGACTCCTTTGGTTATCTGTCACTGAGTGAGGGACGGGGAGGGGGCCGGGGTCCTGCTCAAGGGGCACCGAGCCCAGCGGTGCCCGGCGGAGCTGGTGGCGCCAGGCCGGGACCCTCGGCCTCGACGCTCCCCCTGGAGCGTGGCCGCCGGAGAGGTGGGAAAGGGCAGCGAGGGGACTGGCCTGTCGCCCCGCGCCGCTCGCCGGCACCGTGCCCAACCAGGCAGTGACCAGGGCCGGCCCCACCGGTGGCTGGCACTGCCCTGCAGGCATCGCCGTGCCCACCCGTGTGCCGGGCGCGGCCCCTCGCCTCGCACCCGGCCGAGGGCCAGTCCCAGGCCTGCCCCCCGCCCCGCGGGGAGCGGCCCCCTCCCACCCCGGCCCCCTGCACACGCCACCACCGCGGGCGCCCCCCACCCCCGCCGCCGCCTCCCGCCCGGAGGGGCGCGGACCCCGCAGGGACGGCCCTGAAAGTCTCACGGTCCTGCTGTGGCGTTGCGGACATGTGCAGTACAGTGCATGGCAGTATCAGCTGAGCACAAAAACCCCTCTCCCCACCCCCCTCACCCCACAGCCGGCTAGACGTAGCCAAGACCACGTTCCAAGCTGGTCAGACATGCATGCATATTTGTGAACATTTACATAGGGCTGGCGTCCGCTCGGAGGCTCCCAGGCGTCAGCGACGACGCGCCGCAAGGGGAGGGCGGTGCTCTCACCACCACCCCAGCCACCGCCTCCCGTCACCCTCCTCGCTAATTAATCATGCAAAACAACGGCCACGCGGGATTGACGGAGCCGGGTGGCAGTGTGGCAGCTTCTCCTCCAGCCCCGTCGCCCAGCCCCGCACGGGCAGGGGGATATGGCAGCGGGGGGCTGCTCACAGCTCCCCCAGTGCCAGCCGGGGCAGGGCCAGGGTAGCACTGAAAATACACCACGAGGTTATGAATAAAACTCCCTGCTCCGGGGGCTGGGGGGGCACCCGCCGCAGTCCAGTCGGCCCCTGCTGCCCACCGGCCGGGGACACCGTGCCACGCCGTCCAGCCAGCAGGACGGGGCACGGGGCTACCTTGATTTACATTGTCGGGACAGAGAAACAAGAGCAGGAGCCGGGGGCCGGGCAGCACACTGGGGACACCACATGCCCATGGCCATGGGGATGCGGGGCTGGCATCCCTCCTCAGGCCTGGCTGCCTCATGGGATGCCACATGACTCAGCCCCGGGAGCTGCCAGGCACGGGGGAATGAACAGGGAGAGGGGCCAGGGCCATGACAGCACCGTCCTCCCACTGGTGAAAGACCCCAAGCAGCCATAACCCTCTGGGGCTCCCTAGGGCACCTGAGGCAGGAAAGGGGCTGAGCCGGGCTGCATGTGAGAGCAGGGACAGAGGCGTTCCTGCCTCCCTGCCCCAGCCATGCCGCAGGGTTGCTGGTGTCCCACCTTGGCCACACCTCCTCTGGACGTCCCGGGGCAGTCCCGGCGCTCCAGCTTGGCTCGGGGTGCCGCCGGCATCAAACCTGCGGCACTCCCTCCTCTCTCCTCCCTGTGTCCTCCTCGAGCAACGCCGAGGGGAGGAGCTGCCTGCGCGCCCCTGGGGCAAATGGCCACGGAGGAACCAAAATCGTGACGGAAATGGAAACAGGAAAAAAAAAGTATTATAAAAAAAAAAAAAATAGGGACAGAGGGAAAAACCACTAACTCCCTAGCGGAGTACAAAGACCTGGAAAAGTGATGGAGCAACAACAGCGTCTTTGGAGCATGAAGGGCACGGCCACGCGCCTCCCACCTCCAGCACAACACGATTCGGGGCCCTGGGAGCGCAGCGGGCAGGTGTCCGGCCGAGTCCGTGCCCCAGCGGGGAGGAGGAGGGCTGGCCGGGAGCCCGGACTGCTCAATGCTCACCACATCCGAGGAGAGGCTTTGGGGAGGGGGGTAAGCGCAGGGTCAGGCCCCAGCAGCGGGCAGCAGCCCTCGCCCCAGCCCGGCGACCTCGTCCTCTAGCGAATTGTGCGGCACAGCGCCCGCCAGCTTCAGTCCGCCTCCCGCTGCACCTCCGACGCGTCCGCCCGGCAGATCGGGCACGTGCGGTTCGCCTGCAGGCAACCAGAGACAAGGGCAAGTGAGCGGGCACCCCACAGCACCAGCTGCACCCACACCCCACCGGCAAGGGTTGGAACCACATCCTGGGAGTGCCTGATCCAGCCTGGCACAGTGCTTGACCCCAACTCCCAGTGCATCCATCCTGTGCTGCAGGGCACTAAGACCACCCAAAAGGCAGCACTCAGCACCCACAGCACTCCAAGAAGCCGCCACACTCCCCATAGAGGGCACAGGCAGTACCTTTAACCATTTGTCGACACACTTGGCGTGGAACTCGTGGTTGCAGGGCAGGACGCGGAGAAGCTGTCGGGCCTCAAAGTCGCTGAAGCACACGACGCACCTGGAGGAAGCAGCCGTCAGTAGAGCCCCACCACCAGCCACGGCCCCCAGCACCTCAACAGGCCCCCCATGTGCAACCTGGGCTCACTCACAGGGTCTGCTCAGACTGGTGGCTCTCGGGGTTGAAGCGGTAGGACGGGAGGTGCTCGATGTCTGCTTTGGTGAGTCCCCGTGGCTTGGCCTCCCCCAGCCGCTCGGCCAAGTTCAGCAGTGCCTGGAAGGAGATGCAGCGGCCGGCTTAGCTCATCTGATGTCCCAGCACAGCACCCCTCCAGGCTCTCCCCTCCCAGTAGAGCGATCACCACACCCCCCTCCCCCATCCCATCATCCTGTGGGGAGGCTGAGCCTACACACCTCGTAATTCTCCATCTCCACATCATCCACATCCAGGTCTAGGCTGATCGTGGGCCCCACGGCTGTTGGCGACACAGGAAGCATAGAGCTGGGGGGGAACGATGGGACAGTCAGTGTGGGGCCACAAAACCCAACCTCCGCCCTGGCATCCCCATGGGGGCAGAGCCACCTGTGCCAACACTGTGTTACTGTGTGCCCTATCCACAACACCACCCCTGCCCTACACCATATCCCCCCGGTACTCACAGGAAATAGGGTAGGAAGCTCGGATAGTAGGGGGGCGGCGGTGGAGGGGGTGGCGGTGGGGGCAGCGCCTGTTGCAGACGGTACCGCTGGGTGTTCAGCCGCCGGGGCATCATGTGGGGATATGGCTGCAGGGAGAGACAGGGCACTCAGAGCTGTGCCAGCCCCACAGTGTCCCCAACCCCTCCACAGGACAGAGACTCACCACGCCAAATGGCAGTTCTTGGTGCAGCGGGTCGTGGGGGAGGTAATGCAGCGGCATGGAGGGCGACAGCGTGGGGGCGTGGTGAGACGGGGGGTACGTGAAGCCCGCGATGGGGTGCTGCTCCCCTCGCAGGTCCACGTCATTGTCTATCCTCTGCAGAGGCTGTGGGGGAAACAGTTAGGCTGGGAAAAGCGCCCCATATTACATCTCCCCAACACTACCAGGACCCTGGGCACCCTCAACCACCACCCGCAGCTCAGACCCACAGGGGTTGCAGAAGGACAAGACCCAAGGTAGTGTTCGTTGGGTACATCACATCCCCAACCCGTACACCCACCCCAACTCACCATGCGTGGATGCTGGGCTTGGAGAGGTACAAACTGCCCCAGGGGGGCCATGTGGGGCGGCTGGTGAGGGGGCACTGGCGGCGGAGGCGGGTGCAGGATGTAATGGTCGCTGGAGATGATGGGGGGGAATGTCTGGTAGGAGACGGGAAGCTGTTGCATGGCACATGCCTGAATCAGCTGTGGGGAGAAACAGAGAGAAAAAATGGGGTCAGACACCTCTGCCCCCTCCCCAGGGTCTCCAACAGACAGACCCTGTGCCCTCAGAAACTTGCACTCCAGTGGGCCTGAGTACCCACACAATTTCTGGGCACTCACGGTCCAGGCTGTCCCCAGGTGTCCCCTGCCATGACTCACCGGGGGTGGGAGGCAGCAGAGCGGGTAGTGCTGTCCACTGAACATCACTGAGCATGCTGGGAGCTGCTGGGTGCTGCACCCAGGGATGTGCTGGCCAGCGTGGATGGGGAAGCCTTGCGTCGTGACGGTGGTAACCGTGTAGGAGAGAGGGACAGGTCCCTGGTGCACCTGAGGATGAGGCGCCAAGGGCACCGTCAGAATACAGCCCTGGCTGAGCTGCCCCCATCATGACAGGGTGGCATCAGGGTGTTGAGCACCCAGCGCTGGAACACAACACCTGGCACCGCCGTCCCACTGGTGGTGGCCAGAGAAGTGGGCTGAGCGCAGGCTCAGTTTCAGGGAGTTTTGGACCCCTCTTTTCTCCCCATAGACAAGCTGGCACAGCCTCCAAGCCAGCACTGCCACCACAGATGACACTGACAGTTGTAACATGAACAACCCTACAAGGGGACTATCCCCAGTCTCTGGGAGCAGGGACAACCCTGGCCACACCCAAGCTGGTACAGGGACCCCAGGATTTAAGTGCTCAGAGGACAAGAGCACCAACAGGCTCAGGACTGGGTGCTCCCAGCAGCAAGTGGCCAGAGGGGACTCAGGGACATGTCACCATCCCAGACATCAGTCCAGGGCCACACTTAGGAGTGGGGCTGGGGCTGCAGTACCTACCTGGTCATGCAGATCCACCATGAATGGGTTCTGGTGGGGCGGGTGAGCGGCTGGGTGAAGCATTCGTGGCGGCGTGCTGGGAAGAGCGTAGGCACGGGGCTCATCTACAGGGATGTGCGGCTGCTGGGGGAAGGCAGGGTGCAGCTGGGGCTCATCCTGGCCCAGCAGGGTTGCCAGAGGTCTGTCACGTCGTCCCCACTGACGCCTGGCAGGGGGGCTGCGGGGCCACCGCAGGAGAGAAACAGAGCAGGAGTGACCCCCCAGGCCAGGGGCACCGCAGCCCCGGGCAGGGTGGCTACAGGTGGGTCAGTGCCAGCCCAGTGCCCAGGGCGAGATGCTCAGGGCATTGTGCCAGGCCACATCAGGCTGGGCAGCTCCAGAAACAGCTTCTCTGCTCGCTCTGCAAGTGCCCTCTCAGTGTCTGCAGTACAAAAAGGACCCCTGCTCCCCAGGGACCCCTCAGCCAGGCCAGGTGGATGTGCTTCCCTGTCAATCTCCCCCCAAGTCGCCTGGGAGCCGGCGCCTTGCCCCACCAGGGCCAGAGAACCGACCCTGCGCCCCACACGCCGTGGGGGACAGGGCTCCGCACTGCACCCCGTACCTTCGCCGGAGGTGGTCGGGGCTGCTGCAGGGTCCCCCCGAGAAATGGCGCTGGGCAAAAGGGGCAGAGGGCGGCCGCCTATTCACTGCCAGTTCCCATGGTCGCATTGGTGACGTCGGGAGGCGGATGGGCACACGGGACCTCAGGCTCCAGGCAGGGAAAGACACCAGCACCTTGGATCCTGTGAGAAGGACAGCCGGGTCACAGCACCTTAACCCCTGGGGCTGCACAGGGCTGCAGGAGCCCCCAGTCCTCCCCATGCCCCAAGCCAGCACAGCACCACCCCAGCTCACTCTCTCACCATCTGCTTTGGGAGAGGGAAGAAAGGAGACACCGAGCAGGGCTGGGGCAGCCACTGCACCCACAGACATGCTAGAAGGGGAGGGAGAGGAATTTCAGCCTGCTTGGCCCCTGCTGTGCCCCTAAATGCTGGGAATCACACCACCCTTTTCATGCCCAGAGACCTGCACAAGTGACACTGAGCCAGCCCAGCGTCACTGTCCCCCCCCAGCTCAGCCTGCTGCTCCTTCCCCACAGGAATCATAATGCCAATGGCTGGAGCTCTTGCTGCTGCACCCACCCTCTCTCCTGGAGCTGGATACAGCTCTGAGGGGGATAGGAAGAGCCCATCCCCACCCCATCCCATCCCCCCATTACTGTCCCTCCCCTGCATGGCCAGAGCTACCCCCCCATGCACGACAGAGACACAGAGTGAGAGAGAAGCACTTGTTTTTGGCACAGAGAAAAGCAAGTAGTGAAGGGCCCTGAGGCTGTGGCAGCATCCCGGCTGCTCGATGGCCAATGGGGAGCCTGAGCAACAGCGTGGGGGGTTTTCAGCATGTCCTTGGCCAAGATCGGCTCCAGTGCTGGTCTGGGGGCTGCTCTCTCTTGCTGGACTCCCACACATCCTACTCTGGAGTGACACTGCTGCCCTGGTGGCAGGCGCAGGGGCTGGTGAGGGCAGTGGGGCTCACGGCCCTGCTGTGTCAGGGCTGTGCACCTCAACTCCCTGCTGCACACAGGGCACAGCCGCACATCCCTGTGGAGCAGGGGACAGGCATGGGCTGTGTCGAAGCCAGGCAGGCAGCTCTGCTTCCCCAGCTGCTTCCAGATGCAGTGGGACAGTGGGAACACAGGCAGGCGGACTGGGAACAGAGCCCTGGCCCTGCCCCATCCCCCCTCCGGCACCCAGGCTGGCTGGTGTCCTCATATCAGAGCCCCCTCCCACCACACAGTTCAGCCCCCCAGTCCCAGTGAAGCTTGGCACCGCACAGAGGAGACATCTGCACAGGCTCTGGTTTCCAGAGTCCCAAAAGGGCCTTCCATGGCTCCATGTGTGTCCAACACCCTCCCTGGGCACCCTCCCACTGCCCAGCTTCCTTCAGCCTCCACAGCTGCAGCCAGCAAGCAGAAGCAGCCATGGCCTTGGCACTGCAGCCCACCTGCCCCTAAATCCAGCTCACCTGCAGACTGGTGCCCTCCCAGACCAGCTCCTTCAGCCCCACCTCCTCCTCAGTGCCCATGGCAAAGGCACACTGGAGGCAAGAAGGGCACCTGAAGCCTGGGGAACACTGCTCAGCCCGAGGACAAGGCTGAGAGGGGGTCTCAGCCCAGCAGCGAGAAGCTGCAATGTCACTTTTGGGTGATGGGCATCGGCAAGCACAGTGATATCTCACCAGGGCGAGCTCTGTGCCACACACAGGTCTCTTCTTAACTTCACTTCCATCTACTACACTACTGTAAAAGCTGAGAGCAAATTTCTCTCTTTGTTTTGAGAGGAATAAGGAAAAACAAGCAAAAGCCACAGGCTAAACCCCAAGAAACCTGTCTGTGACTGCTGCCAGGGAAGGGGGGTCTGTCAGAGCAGGGGATCTGCCCCACAGGGGGTTTATTCTGTCCTCCTCAAGGCTCTGCTTAGCTGCCATGTTCCCCTGTGTGGGCTGGAGGCCAGGGCACAGCAGCAGGCCAGGTTTAAGCCCACACCCCAGAAGCCTCCCTGAGCTGTTACTGCTTCCAGTTCCACATCCTCACTCTCGAAGCACACGTGGTACCAAGGCCCTGCGTGACCCGGTGGGCACCTTCTAGACCAGACACCACAGGGATGGGCTTCGGGATGGGCAGTGCTTCCGCAGAGGCACACTGAAGCCACACAGGGACTCGCCTGTTCGCGGGACCTCCGGAGCAGTGGGGGCTGCCTGGGCTCCCGCACCCCAGGACGGCATCTTGAGGCGGGACATCCCCGACTCGCGGACACGGTGGTGGCCCGGCCCCCGTCCTGCCACAACCAGCACCCCCAAGGCACCCACCCTCTTGCCCCACGCGGGCACACCCGGCTCTCTCCATCGCACTCGTGGCTGGGAGCCAGCGGCCATCCCGAGCAGGGTGGCCGCGACCCCGCGGAGGTCACCGCAGCCCCGCACCGAAGGGCACCGCGATCCCCGCAGCCCTTCGGAGGGGCGGAGGGAGGCGACTCCCGGGCCCCGCCGAGAACAAAGTTAGCAGCGCGCCAGCGCTCACGCCCGGTGCCATCTGCTCGGGCAGAGACGGGCTCCGGGGCTGCCGGGGGAGCCGCCCGCCCCGACGGTGCTGCCACCCCATCGCCGGCTCCGTCCCGGCACCCCCAGCTCCCCCGAAGCCCCTTCCCCGCCGCTCCCCCGGGAGCGGGGTCACCGGTGGCCCCGCCGCACCGGCAGCCCCTTCGGAAGGCCGACCCCGACACCAAACCCGACCCGAGCTCGGCTCCCGGATCTCCGGGACGGCGACGCGCGGCGGAGCGAGCGGCGCGTCCCGAAGCGCACCGACGGGGCGCCCCGCCGCGCAGCACCCCGGGGAGGCACCGCGGTCACCGGCCCCCGGCACCGCACCCCGGGCCGCGGCCCTCGCCGCAGAGCCCCGCCGGTGCTGGTGTCGGTGCGGGCGCGGAGCTGTGGCTTTAAGAGCGGCCGCTCCGGGGCCATGTGCTCGGCGCCAAACAAAAGCAATAACAAAGGCGGCCGCCGGGCCCCGCCGCCGCCGCCCGGGACAGGTGCCGCCGAGGGTCCGGGGGGCGGCCCCCGCCCCCGCCCGCTCACGCCCCCCCCCGGCCCGCACGTACCTGCACCGATGGCCTGGGCCGCCGCTCCGGTGCCGCCGCGGCGCCCCCGCCCCCTCCCTCCCGCCGCTCTTTGTTCGCCGACGCCGGGCCCGGGCCTGCCCCCCCCGCCGGCCCGCCGCTGGCCCTCCCCTCCCTCCCTCCCGCCCGCCTCCCGCCGGGCCGGCCCCCTCCCCGCCGCCGCTGTTTCCGGTGCCTCTTTGTTTTGCGCGGCGCGGGGCGGCCGCGGCGGGTGCGTGTCCCTTTAAGAGCCGGCGGGACGCGCCGGGCCGATGCCAGCGCTCGGGGGCACCGGGGGCGCGCGCGGGGGCGGGGGGGGGACCGGGGGCACCGGGGGGGGCGGCGCGGCGCGCGCGCGTCCCACGTGACCAGGCGTGTCACGGTCCGCAGCCATCTTGGAGCGCGGGGCCGCCACGCGGGGCAGCGACCCCCGCCCGGGACCACCGGGTCGGGCCCGGAACGGGGGCACCGGCACCCGCTGCCCTACTCAGGGGGCCCGGCCCCAGCCACCTCACCCCGCTAGGACAGCCCCCACGGCTGAGGGCATCTTACCTGCGGCTGTGTTCCCCCGGGCCCCAGCCCCGTGAGCCCGGTGGGTAGCGGGGACGGCAGCACCGTGTGCCCGGGCATCGCCGTGCTCCCGCTGCCAGATGGGCGGAAAAGTCCGGGCTAGGGGATGGGGAAGCAGGAGCTCGGCCCCCCTGCCACCTCCCCCACTGGGACGGGAGCACGGACGAGCTGCTCCCCTCTCGCTCTGCACATCAAGCCCTACCGACAGCTCTGCCAGGACGTCTCACGCTGTACAATCTTCTATGCACTAGAAAAGCCCCTTTTGCTTTAGAGAAGCCTACAGCTCTCTCACAGTTATTAAACAAGGAGCAGGAACTACTTCGACCATCTCCTGCACACCTGCAGCTCACCCGAGCAAGTCCCCTGGCTGGTGGCTAACGCTGGGAGCTGTACGCTGAGAGGCCGAGCCACCAGCTCCCAGGAGCCTTACAACGGGAGGCTGTGCCACCGGCTCCCTGGGAACCACACACCAGGAGGCTGAGCCCCCGGTTCTCCCACAGCTTGGAAGGCTTGAGTCGCCGGCTCCTCGGGGGCCGCTCACCAAGACAAGCCAGCAGCTCCCCGTGTGCCCCCGGAGCCCCGCTCAGTGCCAGTCAGACCCCCCTGCTCAGGGCAGTGCATCGCAGCAGCTTCGCTGAGAGGCAGATGCTGCAGCCGAGCCAAATTTCCCCCAGTTACAACCACACTTAGAAATTCCCAGGTAGGCGAGCGAGCCAGCCGGCAGCCCTGATGTAATGCCTATAAACCAGCCTTCCCCTGACAGCTGGGTTTTAAAGTGCTAACAACCAAAAGGGAGCTAATTAATTTGTAGCATCACCCCTTTCAAAGAAGACCTCAGCTCGATGATTTAACAATTCAGTAGCTCATCACTTCGATGAGCAGTTGGATTCAGCTTTTCCCCATCCCAGCCCTGTGCCCAGATCCCTCCAGGCCCCTCTCAAGGCCAGTTTGACGGCTCTTACCTCCTCACCTCAAATCCAGGAACGCAGGAGGAACCACACTAGGCTCAAGGATCTCCCAGGACATGGAGGATCCAGGGGCAAGCTCCCTCTACCACAATTGTCAATGGCACCATGGCCAACTGCTTCTGTCCCCATGGTAGGGGACATAGGACAGGAAGGCAGCGCAGTGGGGCAGAACTATGATGGAGTCAGATCCGTGTGCTCACACAGGCACCCCAGGAGGAACAGCCAAAGGACTGAATCAGCCCAGATCTGAACAAGCACCCTCCAGGTCTGCTCTATTACAGCCTCTTTGCTCCAAGATTTGGGGTCTAGAGGGAAGAGAAGGAAAACAGCACTCTGCCCTTTGACCTTGCCACTGTTTGTGAGCACAGGCAGCACTGCACCTTCACAAGGCTGCCAGGACACAGCCTGATCCTGGGCAGAGCACCGGCAGCAGGCAGAGGCCACAGATGGTGGATATCTGTGCAGACACTCCCTGCGGACCCGCTCTAGCGTCACCAGCTCCCCCGTGGCCAGCAGCTATCGATGTCCTCAGGACAGCGTTGGGAGAAGCCATCGATGGAGCACAGCTCACATGCTGCTCCTGCTCCCTGCCCAGCCAGGCTGGATCATTCCTGTGACACAGCCACACTGCCAGCATGGACAGGGCACTGCACATGCAGCTTCAGGGCCAGGGCATGTGGAAGTGGCTCAGCCCACCCTGCCCTTCGCTGTCTCAGGAACACAGCCACCAACATCACAGTGCTCCAGGTGCAAAGTTCTGCCTGAAGAGCCACTTCAGGAGCCCAAGCGATGCTACAGCAAGGCTGGCCACAGACACTGGTCAGTGCATCTGGGCCAGGACAAGGGGCCCCAGCCCAGCCACCAAGACCTGTGACACTTCTGGTGAGCAGGACGCCTAGTGCTGGGCAGCAGCCTTAGAAAGCTCTGTACCTGCAGGGGCTGCTCAGGCTGAACTCAACTGCTCTGCAGCCAACGGGGTGGCCCATCCTCTCCCTCCCAAGAGCTGGGGGCCAGCAGAATGAAGCCTCGCCGAGCCCAGGCTCTTAAAGATACCATCTGCTGCTGCAGGCATGCTGCCTCCTTTGCCCCATATATAGGTCAGGTCTGACACAGGATTAGCAAGGGTGATCCAGTGGTGAGAGCGCATCTCCCACTGGAGGTTTGCTCTGCCCCCTATGCTCTCCCCGACACCCAACATGCCAATGCCTCGCTTTTGTGCTCTCCCTGGTCTCTCACACAAGTCCAGGGAGATGAAGAGGCCCCAGATCCTTCTCTCTTCTTCTCAGCGCCTGGAAAAAGGTGGTAAGAAACCAGCACCAAGCACGCAGAAGCTCCCTATGCTGCGGGGAGCAGGAGTGTCCCCGTGCTACCCAAGGCCCAATGCAAGCACCAGAGGACATGGGACACCCTCACATTGGCAGGGTGAAGCACTTCTCCGCTGTGGAGACAGGGGAGTGAGGGGCTCCCTCCCTGCTCCACACACCCGGCGTAGCCGAGTTCACCGGCAGTGGAGGCAGGACGCCTCCGCCTGATCACACGCCACCCACTCCCACCCCCGGGCTGACAGCACTCCCATCAAACGCCTCCAGCCACACACACAGTGGAGGATGCTGACATGAGGAGCGAGTAGCTGCACAGGCAGCGGAACTGATAACGCCCAGTTTCCTGTCGATCTCTCCCACGTGGATTCTCTGATGTCTAATAGCACGGCTGAGCTGCACTGCAGAGGGAGAACTAGCAGCACCTTCCTCCCCAAGAGCCGGAGCCTGTAGCAAGCCAAGACCTCTGAGACATCATCCACACACCTAACACCTACCCCAGCTGACACCATCCAGCAAGTTCAAAGCAGAGAGGAGAATGCTCGCAAATGAACAATAAGCTTGCAGCTTGCACAAGCCTTCATTTCCTTAGGACAGGGTAAATAATCTGCAGAGATATCTCCACTTTCCTTCGTTTGCCCTAGAAACACCAGCACAACCTGAATAGCATGACCAGAAGGCTGCTGGTGCAGCAACTGGGTCCAGCTTAGGCACCTCTGTAGCTGAACAGCATCAAGAAACAGGTTCCACATCTCAGTTGCACACGGGTGGGGGGAGAAGAGCAAATGCCTGGGCAGCCTCCACAGTCCTTCCCTTGCTTCCTACCAACAGAGCTTGCAGTTCAGGACTCCATACTCCTCTGCATTTCACCTTTTAGTTCTCATTTCAAAGAGCCCTTTCCTAAAACACATCCAACCTCTCCTTGGGCAGAGCCAACCCAGGGAGCAGGGATTCAGTCCCCACTCCCCATCCCCACACAGCATCCCTGGAGTCGCCAGCTCACTTGCCACCTCTCCACAAGCATCCCTTCGAGTCCACCCCGCTTGCTACATGCTGTGGACAGTGCTAATGGCATCTGCCAAGCAAGGGACCAAGAGCAGGAGGGGCTGGGCTCCAGACACCTTCCCCACTGCTCCCCAGCTGTGCTCAGGCAGAGCAGCTCCAGCAAAGGAGCTCCAGAAGCAAAGCCAGGAGCTGGTGGACGGCGAAGACCAATTTCATTACCACTCAGCAAAACGAAGCGTCTCTTGAAAGCACTAGTGACAGTCAGGAAGTTGGGCTGGGTGTTTTGTTTTGCATTTTAAGAAGCCTGCGGGGACACTGACAACCTGCAACGATCACTTTCAGAAAGGAGCTCAGAGAAATTCATGATTTTCAGCAACCACTTACCCTCCTTTGTCCTTGATTTAAGATTTGTCAAGAGGCTGCTTACAAGATGCATCGAAACAGGCAGCGACCACTGCCCTAAACGCGAAGGAGGTTTGCTGCAATATCTCCCCAGTACATCACTCACAGAACCCCACACCAGTGCCTGGGGATGGCTTTAAGAGCAAAAACATGACTTTCAAGCTGACAGCCCCCACGCACAAAGCACGGCTGTGCGGTGACAAGAGAGCAGCCTGGGGCACAGGAGCTGCCTGACCTCTGCTACAGCTCTTGCCAGTGGATTTTTATTGTTCGCCACTTTCCTAAAGCGCAGGCACGGAGAGAAAAGCAACTAAGACACTTGGCTCAAAATGAAAATGCTGCCAGGGAGCCCCACCAGCACAGCAGGGAAAAGACAACCTGCCAGAGGGGACCACAGCTTGGCGCTGCCAGGTTGGGGGAAAGAAGGATCAGAGCACGAGCCCTCCCTTTCCAGGGGCAACAGCGAGAGGTGCTGGAGGCCTGGATCACCACAACACAGGCTCACACAAGAGGAAGCAGCTCCTATCACAAAGCATTGCAGGCCAGTCCTCTGCTCTGTATGGTCAAGCTGAAATCCTTCATCCTGCTTTCCAGAGTAGCCAAGGAAAGCCCAGAGCTACAGCTCCACAGCCAGCGAGGCCAGCTCTCCAGGGATCAAGCTGCAGCTGGAAAATAATATTCCCAAGGCCCATCATGAGTGCTGCTTGCTGGGGACGCTGCTTGCCTTGCCCTCTGCCATGCAAGCAGCAAAGTGTGGAGCCCTCCCAAACCACTCTGCTCCAGAAAACCCAAACACCCCATATTGCACATGGGCACCCTGGGCTGCTCATGCCCTCCAGGAAATGGCTCCTGCCCTGAAATACTGAGGACTTGCAGATGCAAGGGCGAAGGAAAGGATAAGCACCATGGTGCAGCTCTGCTTCCCAGAGAATCAGCAGGCTGGCTTCTCCCAACACCCCTGCGAGCCAACAGCACGGATCCACGCTGCTCCCCTCCAGAACTGACCTGTCTCAGGGAGCCATGCAACATCCTTGTGCATCTCCGTGACTACAGGGCTCAGGGCCGGGCTCTCCCAAGTTCCTGCACACCACTGTCAGAGGGCCTTTGGGAGGGCTCCCCAGCACCAGCAGCTTCCTTGGATGTTTTAGCAGCCTCTGGCCACATCAGACTGCACCCTGTGGGCTATGCCTGCCTGGTGGGTACACAAACCTCTTGGCCAACCATTCACCTACACAGGGCAGGTGACGAACCATGTTCCTCCAGCTTGGTCCAAGCAGGGAGCCAAGAGATGGTGGGAAAATGCTATGCACCAGCTCCTTGATTCAGAAATTAAAAACTAAAAGCATCCATAAGCCACCAAAAACCAGCTTTTCCACCAAAAACCAGCACTGTGCCGCTTGCTGCCACCACCTCCTGAGCCGTGCCCGTGGCTGGGCTCACGTGACAGTGGAGTGGATGCACACGGGAGGAGTGGCTGTAGTGACAGCGTTACAGCTGGTGTCCGACACACGGCTGAGCCCAGTGAGTCCCAGCGCTCTGCAGCTCTGCTTTACAAACCCCGCACACTGCACAGGTACAGGGGTGTCAGTGACAGCTTGCTGTCCACGGCCCCAGGAAGTGACACCTGGAGGGACACAGCCTCCTGAACTCCCTGCTGTCCACCAGAGCAAGGACAGGCCCACACAAAGCCCAAGGGATAAGGAGAGCTGTTCTTACACCAGCCCCAACTGCCCAGGGCTAGCCCCTCCATTATTTGAGCACAGAAGCCCCCACAGGGAAGCAGGGACACCTGGCAGGACAAGCAGGACTTTGCCCTGTCCTGCTCTGCTCTGAGTGACTTTACATCACTCCCCACACTGCCCTCGGTGGCAGGACTGCAGACACCTGGGAGAAAAGTGCTGCAAGCTGAAGCCCAGCCCCTACCTGCCAGCTGTTATTTCATTCCTCTAACAGGTCCATAAATGAAGGATAATTAAATCTCTCGTAAACTCTCTTCCATTTAAAATAAAAATCCATAGTCCCTATTTCATTAGTTGGCTCTGGGTTTTACAGCTTGATCAATTCCCCTCGCAGAGCCCCAGTCCGGGGCAGGCAGATGCAAACACACAGCTTTCACGCTGTGGATCAATGGGGATTCGCAGTCTCCTCTCCCCATTCCTTGTTCCCCACTCACCAAAGGGAGCCAGGCAGTGCAGCAGGTAAGGACGGTGTGTTTCACTGCTCAGGGGAACACCACTGCCATGTGTGGCTTCAGAGGTCAGAGTTAGTGCCTGGCAAGAACAGAGGCAGTGGCAATTCTCCCCCTCCAGTGAAGGGAGAGCCCAGCATGGGGCCCAAAAAACACAGCCATGACCCTAAAGGCAAAGCAACACAGCACACAGGCAAGGTGATACCTCCCCACTTGCTCCACAGTGAAGAGGGACAAGGCTCAGCCTCCCATGACTGACAGCTGGAGTCAGAGCCCACCAGAAGCATCAACTGAGAACTAGGAGCAGCCACCACAACTCCGACCTCTCCACACACAAAACGGAAGAGACTCGTCACAGAGACCCGAGTACACAGGCTCCCCATTTCCTGTCCTTCCAGGCCCTCTGCTGCTGCCCTGCCACACACCACCTTCACCCTGCCACCCTGCCAGTCTGGTGGGCTCTAGATGGCTCTCATCACCCCTGCAAGCCTCTCCCTCCACTGCAGTGGGAGCTTCCAGCACTGGCAGCAGATGGAAGGATCACAGCAGCAGCCAGAGCTGCACAGAGAGCAGCCAGGCAGAGCCCAGGGAGCAGAGATCAGTGTGCCAGGCAGTCCTTGCCCTGGGCCAGCACCCAGGTGCTACCCAGTACCTATCACACCGTTTCCCTCCACTCCAGGCACGTATCCCTCCCTCCCCTGGCCTTTGCTCATCCAGAAAGCAGCAAGCTGCACAGTCCTGGTCATGCCAGAACACATTGTGGAGGCAGCCCCAGGGGGCAGGTCTAGAAACCCTGGCTCAGCGAGCTCTGCCCTGTCCACACAATGCCAGTGATGGACAGACCACACCACCAGGGCCCAAACCCCAATCTGTGCTGACCCACCTTTGGGCATGCCAGCACATTGGTACCTGCCAGGAGACATCAGGGCTGGTCGCTGGGACACTGTACAGCCACCACTCAGAGCACTCGCTCCAAGCAAAGCTGGGGGGGACAAAGCCCTGCCACCCCACTGAGATTCCCTGCACATCTGCAGGGGAGTGACACTGGAGCCTCCCAAACACACACAGGTGCCTCCTCCCTCACCTCCCATGCCAACACGTGCCCTTTCTCTGCTCCCACTGCAGGGAGGCATGGAAGGGCCACAGTCCACCTGCGAAACCAAACCCACTGCTGAGGGGCGTGATGCCACCCGCCAGCTCCAAAGCAGCCACCCAAAGGTGACAAACAAAGGCGCCCGGCAGGCACTCTGCATTAGCAGTATTTTTAGACACCACTATGGAGCCGGCCTTATTATTTTCATTGCAACGTGCATAATTACCCACCATGCACCGCAGTGACATCAGACGCAGCCGGCTCCCCTCCGACAGCCGCTCCTCCTCCCGGGGCTCCTGCCTGGCCCCGGGGACCCACCTGCCCTGCCGGTCTCTGCCCTGCCCATCTCCCCGGGGCACAAGGCCCCATTTCGAGGGGGACCTCGAGGTCCTGGGGCGTCAGCGCCGACATGAGCACAGGTGGCAGAGGGACAGGGCGAGGCAGTGGCACAGGACGGTGAGGAGGCGAGCACAGGGACGAGCTCCGGAGCTGCGGACACACGGCCAGTTGTGCTGGAGCACAAGGCTGGTGCAGAGCTGGCAGACAAGGCACCAGCACAAAACCGAGCAATGCTCGTGGGAAGAGGGGCACGGAGAGACAGCACCTGCCTGGCCGCGGGGTTCAACTGCCCAGGAGAGCAAACCCGGGGGCACATCCCAGATGCCCACAACCCGGTCCCTAACCTCCGTGGGACAGGGCTGCCACGGGCCCCGCACACAGCCCGCGCTGCCAGCACAGACCCTGCAGGGCCGGTGGCACAGCCTGTCCCACTGCCACCACCCCGGATGCCACCATCACCGCCCCGGCAGTTCAGGCCCATTTGTTTCCTACCTCTTCCCCAAACGCAACTTTCCGAAGAACTTCACTACTTCCCCTCCCGTCCCCTCTCACACGCCGGGGCTTGCACAGCTCACGGGATGCAGGGGCACAGCGGACGGGGCACCCCGGAGGGCGCAGCAGGGCAAGGACACAGCACCAGCCTCGGCAGGAGCCGCCGACCCCCGCCCGGCCGGGGCCGCGGGAGCCCCCGAGAAGAGGCTCGGGCCGGGGCAGGCCCGGGCAGCCCCCGGGGCCGGCAGGGATTGCCCCTGTCCCCGCTGCCCCGGGCAGGCCCCGCCACGGGGCCCTTTCTCCCCGCGGGGCTCTCCGGGCACCGGTGGCTCCTCCCACCGCCGTGCGGCCGCACCGGGCCCAGCTGCGCTTTACGGCCGCTCCCCCGGTGTCTCGGTGCCCCGAGCAGCTGCCGCCGCCCCCGCCCGCCCCGGCCATCCGCCCCCTCTGCGCACCGGGCCGGGCCCGGCCCGGCCGCCCCCGCCGCACCGGGCCGCGCTCGCTCCGCCAGCCCTGCATCCGCCCCATCGCTCCGGGCCCTGCCCGCCGTCCTCCCCGCCCCGCTGCCCCGGTGCTGGCCTCCCCATTCCCTCGGCCCCGGGCCCTGCCCGCCGCCTCCACCCCGGGCACCGGCCCTGTCCGCGCAGCCCGGGCCTGCGGCCGCCGCCGCACCCCGTACCTGCGGGAGGCGCTCCCCCGGCGCTCGGTGCCGTGCCGCGGCGCTGCCCGCCGCTCAGCCCGCTCGCATGGCGCGGCAGCCGGGCCCGCCGGGCTCCGTGTCCGTGCCGGTCCCGGTGCCGCTCCCGGTGCCGCTCCCGCTCCGGCCTCAGCCCCGCCTCATGGCGCCCCCGCGCTCGTCGCGCCGATGGAACCGGCCGCGCCACGCCGCCCCCCCCCCCCGCGCCGCGCCGATGGGCGCGCCCGCCGCCTCCTGCCGTACTGCGCCCAAGAGCGGCGCCACCAAAACCGCGTGCCGGGGCGATCCGGCCGTAATGTTCCGAGTGGCAGCGCAACACACGCAAGCCTGGGTGGTGCTGGAGAAGATCACAGAAATCACAGAATCACGGAGTCAATTAGGTTGGAAAAGACCTCTGAGATCATCGAGTCCAACCTATGACCGAACACCACCGTGTCAAGTAGACTAGGGCGCTGAGTGCCACATTCAGTCATTCCTAGAACACCTCCAGGGATGGTGACTCTACCACCTCCCTGGGCAGCGCATTTCAATGTCTAATCACCCTTTCTGTGGAAAAATTCCTCCCGGTGTCCAACCTAAACCTTCCCTGGTGCAGCTTGAGACTATGTCTTCTTATCCTGTCGCTGGTTGCCTCGGAGAAAAGGCCGCCCCCCACCTGGCTACGACCTCCTTTCAGGAAGTTGTAGATGTCCCGGGACAGCCCTGGGAGATACAGAAGTGTCCCGAGGCAGCCAGGGCCGGTTTTCAGACGGGTGTCCAGCACCAGCCCCGGGGGTCTCAGAAGGGGCATCCTGGGCTAGCCCTGGTGGTGGGGAGTTTGTGAGGGTGTTCCGGGGCAGCCTTTGCAGGGCTTGAGACAATGCTGGACCAGCTCTGGAGAGGTTTGCTGGGGGTGGTGTCACAGTCTGGTCCCTGTAGCCTCTTCTCTGAGGGCTCCCTGACCCAGGTGTGGGGTGATATGGGGACCTCAGAGCAGGCTGAGTGTCTGGGGCGACCCCAGAGCTTCTTCAGCATCCAGACCCTGTGGGTTCCTCAGGGAATAGGGGTAAAGGGGCCCAGGGCCATGGAAGCAGGGGTCCAGCAGGCCCAGGGCTGGCCGTGCCCCCCCGCACCACCTCCCAGCCCTCTTCTGCCTGAGCAGAGCTGGACAATCTGTCCTTGTCCCCAGCAGGTCTGAAGTAGGTCAGGGAGGCTTGGCCAAGCCCCTGGGGAGAGGAGTGGGTGGCAGGGGAGTGCAGAGGGCCCCAGGCACCCGCCCCAGTGGCCACACCACAGGTTTGGTGCCCACCCCTTGTCCCGGTGGGCCCCCGGTGTCCCCAGCCCAGGGACATGGGCATGCAGGGCATTTCCCCAGCCTCTCTTTGGTCTCCTGGTGTGCTTTGGGATCCCTCTGCATCCCTGCAGGCTCTGAACCCCTTCTGGGAGCCAGAGTCCCATGGGCACAGGTTGAGGTGTCTGAATCCTGAGGGACATCACCCAGTATGGGGACCTGGGGGGCTGTTGATGGGGATTGAGCATGGGGCTGGGCTGACTGGGAACGGCAGGATGACCACAAGGAATAAGGAAGATGAGAGAGGGATTTCTCACCCCTTAATTGCAGTTAATGATTGGCGAATGTGTTTACTGCAGGAGGCAAAGGTCTGGCGTCGTCAGGATGCAAGTGCAGAGGCAACATCCCCAGCGACAGGGCCACAGGTAAGGGATGACAGCCCCAGCCCCTACGGGCATCACGGCCCATTGCAGTGGGGGGGGGGAGGGCATGTCTGTTGGCTGTGGGGCTGCCCACAGCCCATGGCACAAGGAGGGAGACCCCACGGTGGTGCCACGGGTTGCTCTCGAACTCCCAGCACTGCTTGGGGCAGCCACCTTGGGCGTGAGCAATGGAGCCTCCAGCTAGGAGGCTCCTGGAGTCCCCAGGCGCACTCACGGTCCCCAGTACTTGGAGGTCAATCCTGCACCCCCGTTCCATGTCCCCAGGGAGCCTGTGCCCAGGGGTGTGGGATGGAGCCTGATGCTTGCTCACCAGCCCAGCTCAGCAGAGGGACTGTCCCCACCAACACCCCTCCTGCCCCAATGGCTGCTCCCCAGGAGGGATTTGGGGGGGCAGCCCTCAGCCGCTTGTTCTCTGTTGTGTGCCCACAGGATTCCTGGCAGGATGGGATGGCACTCGCTGGTACTGCTCCCCTTCCTCCTGGCAACAGGTAAGGACTCTTCTTGGCATCTGGCATGGGTGGGCAGGGGGTCATGGAGCTGCTTGCAGCCCCCAACATTCCTTCTGAATTCCCTGAGAGCAGCTGGGACCCCAGAACAGCTGTTCACCCCACTGGAGAACCAAGTGTAACTTTGTTGCCCTGAGACAGGGCAGGGCTGGGCAGTGGGGAGAACATCCAGCATGGGAGCTGCAGCTGGAAGACAAGCGTGGTCTGGAGGTGTGGGAGGAGCACAAGGAGATGAGGGGTGGTGGGTTCCCCTGCCTTCCCTGGAGACCCAAACCATGGCCAGGAGCTGGGGCTGGAGCGAAGTAGGTGCTGCCAGATGTGGGGCTGCTGGCAGAGCTCCTACTCCTTGTAGTTTCAGGCAACACAGTCCCCATCTTCAACATGAGCCTTGTTTACGTGCCTGAGGACCTGGAGTTGGGTGAGTAGGGGCAGTCTCAGGAAGGCCCTGGATTGCAGGAGGAGCGGCCGGGGGGGTTCCTCAGACAGGAGCTGACACTGCCTGTGCCCCCAGGCCAGTTTGCTTTCCAGCTGAAGGCTTATGACCTAGACAAGGATGACATCCTCACCTATGGAATCAGAGGGACAGATTCCTTCTACTTCTCTGTCGATCCCAGTTCAGGCAACGTGACGCTGAGGAATTCCCTGGACCGCGAGGTGTGGGCAGAGATGGGACAGATGTCCCTGCCTGACTGGGGGTTTGGGGTGACGGGGACAGAGGGCAGAGCCATGAATCCTGTGGGAGAGCTGCTCATGGCAGTACCGTGTGTCACTCCCTGGCCCCGAAACCCAGCTCCTGGGGGGAGAGTTGTCTGGGAGGAACATCCCACACAGAGGTGGGGGCTCAACCATCCAGGGATTGAGCTTCACCTGGCCCTGACCGAGTCCTGCCTTGTGTCCCCTCAGCTCCAGGCCAGGCTCACCATCACTGCCACAGTGTCTGATGGTGTAAATAATGAGGTAAGTGCTGGGGCATGGGCTAAGTGTCTGCAGTGGGAGGGGAGCAGGGTCTCAACAGGGCCACGGACAAGGCTCAGTGGGAAGGGGACTAGAAGTGGGTGGGTGATGCTGGCTGGCTTCAGAGCCAGGGTGGGCATAGGGTGCCAGAACTGCATGAAGCTCTGCTGGCCACCATCTCCCATACCCATCCTATGTCCTCTCTGATACCCGATAGGTCTCCCAAATACTCCCCATCATCGTGGAGGACCGTAATGACAATGCCCCGGTCTTCTGGAACGTGCCATATAATGCCTTCATCCCCGAGGTACCTTCCTGGGACCTCCTGGCTCCCACAGGCAGCAGGGCAGGGGTGCTGGGTGGCTCCTGTGGGATGGGTGTGCCAGCACTGGGACAACAGTGTGCTGGGAGCTGTGTGACCCCACACCTGGGCGTAACAGTGCACCAGGAACGCTGTGACCCCACACCTGGGTGTAACAGTGCACCAGGAACCCTGTGACCCCACACCTGGGCGTTTGGTGATGGTGTGCCTGGGCGTGGGGCGATGGTGCAGCCAGCACCTGGGAGTGCTCCATGCTGGGGCAATTCCCTGTGGGTACTTCTGTGTCACCCTGAGGCGCTGACACATGGCTGGGACTCTGCCCTTGCAGCTTCCAATCAGGGTGTGCCCGAGCTGACTCTCATCCCAGGACAGGGTGACATTGGATCAGGGTGCAGATGGGGTGTGGGGCTGAGTCTGGCCCTGTCCGGCAATTCCAGGACTGGGGTGCAGCCCCTGCTCCCAAGGAGCCCCAAGGAGGGTGGCAGGGGGATCCAGCCTCTGCCCAGCTTGAGCAAGGGCAGCATCTTGTCCGTGTGTGTCCCACGGCACTGGGCAGTGCCTGCAGCCCTGTTGGGTCAGAGCACCCCAGAGCAGTGCTGGCAGGGGCTGGGCCCAGCATCACTGTCCCTGCTCTCTCACCATCACTCCCCTGTGTGCCCAGAACTCAACACTGCACAGCATCATCTACAACGTGTTTGCCAATGACAGCGACACTGGGAACGCCTCCAGAGTCAGCTACAGCATTGAGGAGGTGAGCACAGTGCACTGTGGGGTAGGGCATGCCAGACCCAAACCCCACTGCTGAGCCACCCCTGGGCCACCCCCTTGGGGCTGAGGTGTTGGGGGACCCAGCCAGGGCAGCCCCATGTCCCTGGGGGAGCAGGAGGGTCTCAGGTTAGGACCAGGTTGTGTGTCTGGCTCTGCACCCACTGGACAACCAGTGCAAGGTGCTGAATTTGCAGGCTGGGGATGAGCCAGGTGGTAGGGGGTCAAGCCTGGCAGAAGTATGGAGGTTGAGCCCCCATTTCTGCTGGCGCACCTCTGCTCCCTGCCTTGGTGACACAGGGTGATGTCCCATGCCCAGGTGATCCCAGACAGCACGGAGAATCGCCAGCTCTTCTACATCCTGCCCAATGGGAGTGTGGTGCTCAATGGTTCACTGGACTATGCCAAGAACACCTTCTACCAGATCAAGATTCGTGCTGAGGTGGGGACCAGCTGGGCCAGGGGTACAGGGCTGCCAGGTAAGGGGGCTTTGGGACTTACAGGTGCTCTGCTCCCTAGGATGGTGGGGGATTGCTGCACAACAATTGGATCGTCCAGCAGAGCTTCACCTATCTGTCCCTGACCATTGAAGACGTGCCCAACCTGGACCCGCGGTTCCTCAACGAGCCCTACTCAGGCTCTGTGCCTGAGAACTGCCCCCTGGTCAGGAGCCTGCCTGCCCCAATGCCATGTCTCTGCCCCTGGCCCTCCCTGGGGGCTCTGACACCCTTAGGGGTCTGGGCCACCAGGCATGGGGGCAGCTGGAGATGTCATAGGTCCTGCCCTGATGGCCATGTCCCCACAGGGCACCATTGTGCTGGCCGTCACCGCCTTGGACAGAGACACAGGGGTGAATGATGAGATCTTCTACAGCATCACCAGTGAGTGATGGGGCATGATGGGACGGGCAGGTGATGAGCAGTGGCAAGGTGGGATGGGCAGGAGGGGTGGTCAGGCAGCAAGGAGACTGGTTCTGGGCACCCAGGTGCTGCCAGTCTGCCCTGCTGTCAGAGAGAGAGGGCCACGCCTGCCTTTCCGAGTGGCTGCCACTGGTTGCTGCTGTCCCCTTGTCCTAGATTCCAGCGTCCCCTTTGCTATCAATGCCACAACGGGCACCATCACTGTGAGTGAGCCCCTGGACCGGGAGCAGCTGCCAAGTGAGGAAGTGCTGCTGAACGTCACAGTAAGTAGGAGGCAGCAAGGGGAAACCCATCCTTTCCCTGGGCCCCTTCAACCCACTCTCTCCTCTTGCCCAGGCACGTGAGAAGAACCTGGACATCTACGGCAAGGTGGCCCAGACCAGTACCCTGGTGACAGTCACAGTGACTGATATCAATGACAACAAGCCCCAGTTCTACAGCTGCTCCCTCTCCAGCTGCAACTTCTCTGCCAGTGTCCAGGACAACTTCAGAGGCAGCATCATAGAGCACTCCTCCACCAGGCTGCCTGTGTCCAACCTCAGCATTGTTGCCCATGACCCAGATAAGGTAGGACCCTGTCCATGGGGCTGGGCCAGGGTGCAGGTGTCTTTCCTGGCTGCACCACCCACCCTCACTCCTGTCTCTCCCTGGCAGGGCATCAACAGCAGTTTTAAGCTGAGCCTACAGGGTCCAAATGCCAGCGCCTTCGATGTGTCCCCTGAAATGATCGTGGGCACAGGGGAGGTCCAGATCCTGGTGCACGACCCATCCTTAGTGGACTACGAGATAAGCCATGTCATGGTGGTGCAGGTGGGACTTGTAGGTCTGGCTTGTCATGGAGGCAGTTTCTGCTCCCTGCAAATGCCAGGGCACAGAGTGGACATAGCCCTTCTCCTGCAGGGTTCAGGAGTCAAAGCAGAACATGGCTCTGCCCTGGCAGCTTGTTTGGTGCGGGGCAGCTGGACTGGAGTGTGACAGGTCTCTCTGTAATGTTTGGGGACCCATGTGAGACACAGTGCCTTCTCAATCCTGCAGATCATTGCTAATGACACGGGGAATCCCACAGACTGCTGCTCCACAGCCAACGTGACCATCGACCTTATTGACACCAATGACCACATCCCCGAGTTCCCCCAGAGCACCTACAACCTGAGCGTGATGGAGCACAGCCCTGAAGGCACCATCATCTCAACCATCACGGTCAGCAGCTGGGCAGGGAGCAGACACAGCTTACAGCCCCAAAGCAGGGCCCTGGGCAATTCTAGTGCAGCTTGCACTGAGGGCACTGGTCTCTCCATGCACACAGGAAGGAGTCAGTGCCAGCAGGCACACAGGGTGTGGGACCTCTTGCCTATCGGGGCCGCATTTTTGGGGTGCTCACTGCCAGCAGTCGTTGTCTCAGACTCAACACTCCTCTGGGAGCTGAAACAGATTGACCAAATGGTCAGTCAGTCTTCTGTCTTTTAGGCCTACGATCCAGACAGCGGTGTGTGGGGTCAGATCACCTATCGGCTGCTCCCAGACGACATGTACGTAAGGGCACAGCCAACCATGACTGGGGCATCGTCCTGGCGAGGGGGCTTCAGGCCTGAGCCCCGGTGATGGCTCTGTGTATGCCATAGCCTTAAAATCTTCACGGTGGACACTGTGACTGGGACACTGCTGGTGAAGGATGGGAAGTTGCTGGACCGGGAGACTCGCTCTGTCTACTATGCCACCCTGCAGGCCAGGGATGGGGGCGGCCAGGTGGGCACTACGGTGCTGGAGATCACCTTGCTGGATATCAATGACATGGCACCCGTTATCATCGGCTCCTACTTCATCTCAGTGGAAGAGGGGCAGAACATCAGTACACAGATCCAGGTATTTATCAGTAGAGGTGGAGGGGCTGACATGGCTGTCAGAGAGGAGGGACTGTCTCCAAGGTGTCCAAGAACCCCATTCCAACCGGTGACCTTTTCAGGCCATTGACAACGATGAGCCTGGCAACCCCAACAGCGAATTGGGCTTCAGGATCTTGACAGGACCGTTCAGCAACAACTTTACCATCGATGCAGACACAGGTGAGATGCACAGCAAGGAGCCGCTGGACCGCGAGGCTGTGGAAGATGAGCGGGGACAGATGGTGGTAACGGTGGAGGTGTATGACCACGGTGTGCCGGAGCAGAGCACCTCAGTGAACGTCACCATCACTGTGGGGGTGAGCCCTGGGCACAAGCAGGGACATGCTGGGGCAGGCTGGGGCTTGGAACTGAGATGGATGGGCAGGGCAGAGGCACTGTGTCCCCAGGCTTTCTGTGCGGGAAGAGTGAATAGTTGATGCAGGGAGGCAGTAGAGGGCTTGTGTAGCTCCTGCCTGTGGGTGGGCAGGTGCCTACACTCCTATCCCCAGCCTGCTGTGGGGAACTATGTTTCCTGAAAGGGCTACAACCAGGGTTTTTTCCTGCAGGACCTGAATGACAACGTTCCCATGTTCCTCAACCAGTCCTATGAGTTCTCAGTCTTTGAAGACTCTCCAGGTAAAAGTTGTATGGCCAGGCTTGTGGGACCAGTGGTGGCCCTGAGTCAGTGCCTGCTGCCCACTGAGTGTCTGTCTCCACCTTCAGGGTCCTCCGTGGGTGAGGTGAATGCCACAGATGCCGACCGGACAGAGATCAATTCCCGCATTTCATTCCTACTTGAGAGGACCAGTGGCTCCAGCAACTTCTTGATCCGCTCATCCCGCCTGGGGCCAGGGAACTACAGCGGCGATCTGTCCGTAGACCCTGACGTGCCCCTGGACTATGACACCTTGCAGCAGAAGTTCTTCTCCTTGGAAGTAGTGGCAGAGAACACGGCTGCAGACAACGTAGGAGACAAGGCCAACGTCTCGGTGGTGGTCCACATCCTAGACGTCAATGACGAGTCCCCCACCGTCCTGCCAGACTCACTACAGGACGTGACCGTGTCCGAGAACGGGACGCAGCTGGGTGTGGTCCACACACTGAACGCCTCCGACCCAGACACCAACCACTCACTGGTCTTCGAGGGGCTGGCAGTCGCCTGCTTCAAGGGTGACAGCAGTGCTGGGGATGTGTGCAGGGACTGGTTTGTGCTGGCACCCAACGGCTCACTGCTGGTGAACAGCTCGGACATCGATTACGAGGTGTGTGACAGAGTCCTGCTCACACTGCGGGCTGAGGACCTGTACACTGAGAAGGGCAACCGCTACAGCCAGAACGGTAGGGACCCCTTCCCTGCTCCTTCCACCACCACTGGGAATGGTGGGCGGTGGGACCTACCTCTCCCACCTCCCAGGAGAAGCTGTGGGGAGAAGGACAGGAGCTGGTCAGTTTGGTGATGGGGGAGGGTGTCCCCAGCTCTCTTGATTCCTGCTGCAGGAACCTGAGCCTGCTGGGAGTTAAGGGCTCCTGAGGAAAGCAGAGGAGGGTGCTGCAGGGCTGTTGGTGATTGGGGCTCTGCTTTTGGGACATTTGCAGAAACCCTGAGGATCCTCATTGCTGATGTGAATGACAACGCACCGGCCTTCCAGGCCATCTCAGAGACCTTTGGTGAGCAGTCAGGGGTGGTTCATCCCATGGGCTACTCACTGCACCCACACGTGCTCTGCCACACTCACTGGCAGCAAGGACCTTCCCCCAGCCTGGGGCAGGGCTGTGAGCGGTGCAGGGACCAGGCTGGGATTACTCAGTGTTTTCCGTGAAGGCTGTGGGGTCAAGGGTACTGGGGAGTGCTTGGATCCCTGGGGCTGTGCGGGCATGGGGTCTGCAGCAAGTCTGGCTTCACACCAGCATGACTGCACCATCCCTCTCTGTCCCTGGCAGTGGTTGTTCCTGAAATCTCCCCTGTGGGCCTGCAAGTGGCTACCGTGAAGGTGAGGAGCTGCCTGCATGTCTGTCAGTCTGTTGAGCCTTGCTTACCTATCCCCACTGGGGGCAGGTGGTGGCCATTCCCACCCATGCTCCTGCCACACTCTGTCCCTGCAGGCCACAGACGCTGACTCAGGGCTGGGGGGAGCCATCACCTTCTCAATTGTCAGCGTGGTGTTCTTGGAGGACAACGGGGTCAGCCGGCCCTTTGAAAACCTCTTCATGGTGGACGCAATGCTCGACCAGGGGGTTTACATTGGGAGCATCAAGTGAGGCCATGGGTCTGGGCTCGGGTGGGGGGATGTGGCTGAGCTCCGCCTGCTGCAGGGCCAGCACAGGCTGGAAAGGGGACAAAGCCATCCTGCGGTCCTGCTCTGGACATGGAGGCAGGATGGAGCTTGAAGGATGGCAGTGCCATCGCAGGGACAACTTGTGCAGCCCAGCAGGATTGCCGATGTCCCTGTCCTCACAGGGTGGCCAGCAACCTCGATGAGTCGCTGAAGGGGCAGTACCAGGTGACGGTGGAGGCTCGGGACGGCGAGGCACCGGTGCACTCAGCACAGACTGTGCTGAATGTGAGTTCACCCCCTCACACCCTGGGACACCCTGCACCCTGCCCAGCCCCGCTCACCCCCGCTCTCCACACACAGATCTTCACAGTGGACAATTCCTACCGCGTTCGCCTCCAGTTCTTGTCAACGGTGGAAGAAGTCCAGAGTAACTCCGAAAGTATCAAATTGTAAGGGGTGCCATGCTGGGGCCGGGGGTGCACGGCTGTGCAGCGGGGAACATGGATATTCATGGATATTCAGGCCAGGGCCCACTGGTTGTGTCTCCCAGCTTCACGGACTGTGAAGGGGATGGGGCAGGCAGGTTCCCACCAGAGGAGGGGGCTGCAGGGGGTCCAGCTGCTTCCCATGCCCGCAAGTGGAACATCAGGCCACCTGGCCCAGCTTCCCCCTATGTCTCCTGTTCCTAGGGCCCTGACCAGCGTGACCAAAGCAGCAGTTTATGTGGTGGCAATCCGAACCATGGAGAGCACCCGTGACACCAGGTGAGTGGTGGTGGGGAAAAAGACACTGTGGTGGCATTTGGGGGGGTCACCCTGGGGTAGGGCACCATGCCCTGCACCCTGGCACCCCACTCCCCCATCTCTGTTATCCTGCAGGGAAGCCAAATCAGTGATGGAGGCGTACTTCGTGTACAGCAATGGCACTGCCCTGGATATCAACCAGCTGATCACGTGAGTGCCGGGGGCTGCGCAGAGGCATTGCCACATGCCTGGCCCAGCCCAGCTGCTCATCCCTCCGCTTTCCTTGGCAGACTCATTCAGTCCGACCCACTGGGCTTGGCTGAGCTGGTGAAACTGGGCCTTGCTGTTATCGTGAGTGGGGCTGGGCAAGGGGCATGGGGAGAGGGCACCAACCCCAGGTGGGGCTAGAAGTGGGGCTCCACTGCCTGGGACTGTGCCCTCACCCCTGCTCTGTGCCAGGGCCCCGGGGAGGTGACAAACCCCACCAGGGAGACGGAGTTGATCGGCATCATCGCAGGGTTGGCAGCATTCCTGCTCATCTTCATACTCATCATGACCCTCGTCTTGGTTCTCACCACCAGGAGGTACTGTACTGCCTGCACCTCTTCCTGCCTCCCCCCACTACCCCCATCCTCACCGGCACCCCCAGACCCATCCCTACCCTCCATCCTGCTCCTGTCTACCCCATCCCATGGCTCAGCTCCCCCCTGCCCCTCTCACCTACCCCATCCCTGGGCTTTGCAGCTACAAGAGGAAGCTGAGTGCGATGAAGGCTCTGAAGGTGGCCACCACGTTCAATCCTGCCACAGCACAGCAGGGAGCAGGCATTCCTGGGACCAACCAGTATAATGCTGAGGGGTGAGTGGGGGGCTCCCTGTAGCAGGAGGGAAGAGCCCAGGCATGTCCCCACACCCAGCAGCCTGCATGGCTCGCTGTCACACCCCTCCCTGCCTGGGGGACACAGCTGGCCCGGGCTGACCTCAAAGCCCCAGAGCCCCATGGGACAGCACTCACCTGCCACCCATCCCTGACCAGGGCCAACCCCATACTGAACCACCCACTTGATCCCTCACACGACCTGGGCTTCCATGAGGACTCCATCTCTGTGACCAGGTGAGCTCTGTGGGCAAGTCCCGAAGGCCACAGTGCCATCATCCTACACCCCGACTTCTCCAGTACCTAGGTCCTCTTTTACCCTCACCCTCCACTCTCCACAGCATGAATTCCCTGGATGAAAACACAGTAAATGCACCCGCGGATGATGACTTTGAGGTCAAGGTAGGTGTGCAAAGAGCTGCCAGTGCTCAGCAGGGAGTCCTGACAAGAGCAACCTGCATCCCCTTCTCTCTGCTGTGGCCACCAGGCTCATGGACTCCTTGTGTCCCTTTCTCTGCATCCCCCTGACAGCCCTCAGCTCCTGGGAAGGCCAAGTGTCCCTCTCCCCCCTCTCTGTCCCCCATCCCCTCTCTGACCATGCTCTCCTCCTGCAGCAGGTCAAAGTGCGGCCAACAGACCCCACTGACAAGGAGGTGCTGGTGGCTGCCCTGAACCTGAAGGAGCCCACCGAAGCAGTGTACATCAACACCACCTTCACCACCACGGACTTGTGAGCGGGCTCACAGGGTGCAGCAGGGCTGGAGCGGGACTCAGGCAGCTGCTTTGGTGATGATGTGTTCAGTGTCTGGCAATAAACCTGTTCCAGAGAGGTCATGGTGTTGTGTGGCCATCAGCCCATCTGCCTGGGGGGCTCAGTCAGCTTGAAGTCATCTCTCCTGGCATGAAGTGCTGGTTTTGTGCCAGAGGGGCACTGTGGGGGCCATCCTGGCTTCTTGTCCCCCGGACCCTTCCCCAGGCTGCCCCACTGGCCCCTCTCAGCCCCAGGGGAGGGAGGTGCAGGCAGCCCCATGCAGAGATTTGTGTAAGGTTTTATTACCCAACATCCATATCGACAGATTGGTCCTCCCGCCCCTTCCTCCCCCCCACCTCCCCCAAAAGAAACGAAGAGGAAAAAAAGAAGAAAATAGGTGATGAAGCTGTAGCGCTGGTGTGCCACAGCTTGGCAGTGCAGGGCTGGAGGTGGGCACAGACTGGGGTAGGGTGGGATACCCCAGGGCTCCTGGTCTTCCTGGCATGGCCATGGCACCACTCCCAAAGCTCAAGGCACTGAGCAGAGCCAGGTCCTGGTGAGTATCATGGCATGGAGTGGGCACTTGCCATGGCCCTGGCTGCCAGCTGGCACTTCAGCAAGCCTTTTGCAGCCCCCCAGGAACAAAACCAAGTCCAGGATGTACAACATGGGTTTGGAGGGGCAAGACTGGACCCTTAATGAGGGGAAAAGGCTGCACTGGTGACCCTGGCACCTCGAGCCCTCTTGCACCTCTGCTCAGAGGGGATGGTGCAGCTTCCCAAGCACCCCCAAGCAGCCTCCTGCCCATCAGGTGCTGCAGCACTGTGGAGCTGGTCCTCGGTATGCGGCCAGGCTGGGGGGACCAGGATCTGTGTCTCAGCAGGACACTGCGGTGCTGCCAGCCACAGGGATGTTGACCCAGCCACAGGAATGCTCACCCCTGCAGGCTGACTCTTCACTCCAAACGCTCTTCAGCCCAGCAGAGCACAAGCAAAGTAGGAACAGTGTTTGAAAAGAGGGTCTCGGCCCCGCAGGCCACTGGGAAAGAGGTGGCTTCAGGCAGGACACACACGGCTGAAAGTGTCTCTTAAAAAGCTCCAAAAATGCAAACACAGTTCAATAAAAGCCCCCCTCCCCCCAGCCTGTAAAACCCCAGCCGTAAAAAGTGGCAGCGCTTTGCAGTCATTGCATCCTCAGCTGCTGTCAGAGAAGAGCGGCCAGTGGGGCTGAAGGAACCCACACAGGGACATGTGCCCATGTCCCCAGCACGTGGGGCATCTCTGGCACCACGAGGGCAGCTGGACAGGCCTGGCAGCAGGGCAGCTTCATCTTCACCACCAGCTGTGGTGAGGATGTGCCCTGGGCTCCAATGGTCACTTCCAGGCAGGCCGAGTAACTGGGACAAACTCCCCAGCTGCCTCCAGCCACGGCGACAGGGATGAGCAGCTCTCCATCACAGGCATGGCTGGCCTCAGTCTCTCTCATTTGAGATCTGTCACAGCTCCAGGGCACCCATGACACAGCAGTGGGGCAGAGAGGACAGAGCTGTTGAGGGGCTGGTGCCTGCCCTGGGCAGCCATGGGGACCCACACATGCATGGCCAGGGCTGGTCAGAGCGTGGCCAAGCCCTGGGCAGGCAAAGCAATGGCAGGGTGATGCACCAGTGTCTCTCCAGCATGGGAAGTAATGCTGCTGCCTGAGGTGCCAGAGCTCATGGGAGTCAGCAGCACCCACCTTGAGTCATCTCTAGACCTGTGCCACAGGCAGGAGATGCACGGGAGCAGCTGCCTCCATCTCGAAGGAGCCACGTGCTTCCTCATGCTGAAAAAAGCCACCAAACACAGAGACAGGGCACCAGCCTCACGTTCTGGGGCACCTCCACAGGGCTACACTCATGGGGAGTGGACCCCAGGCTGGCAGGAGGGACCCCAGCAAAGGAGATACCTTGCCCCAGCATGCAGTGCTCCATCACCACCTGCCTCAGCCCCAGGAGCCCCACACACTGGCACCAGGTGTCTCAGGACACTGGGGCAGGGACCCATTTTCACTCGCCCAGAGAAGCCCCGTGGCACCCCCACCCTGCCAGCATGGGCAGCGACTCACTCCATGGCGGGGCCAGTGCGGGAGCAGCACCGGGGCCGCCGGACGTTTTGCAGCAGAGCCCGAAAGACACTGGGCTGCCTCTTGGCCTCACCTTTGCGGGGGCCTCCCTTGACAGAGCCGGTGCGGGTGTTCTGTGGGGTCACCACCACCTGCCGCCCGTGCTCCTCGATCTGCTTCTCCAGGTGCTTCTGGATGGCCATGCCCAGCACCTCCACCTCCATGGAGGCCCCGTACACCTCCCATGTCATCCCCTTCTCATCCCAGCTCACCTCCCGGATGGGTTCCGGAGCCTCCTCCACCACCTCTGCCACCGTCCCCTTCACCTGCACCTCAGGATATGAAGTCTGTGGGGACTTGGCCAGTGGCGTCATTGGCCCAGTGGCCACTGAGCGGGTCTCCACAGGCATGGACACCTGCATCTCTGCGTCCTTCTTGGAGGGCTCCAGGCGTGGGGCTGCAGAGCCCATCTCTCTCTTGGGGAAGGTGAAGGCAGCAGCCCCGCCTGGGGGACTCATGGGGCTCAAGGCCACTGACACCAGGGACACGCGGCTGTCCACTTGTGTCCCCATGTCCTGTGTCCCGGCGTCCTGCGGTGGGGTCACCTCAAAGGAGTAGGACTCGCAGAGCTGCTTGGCTGTTTGGGGCTGCTGGCTGCTTCCAGCACCTGCACTCTGGGATGAGCTCTGTTCGGCTTTGCCCTGGCCCAGGGTGGTGGAGCTCGGTTCTGTCTTGCTTTGGCCCCCGTTCCCCACAGTGCTGGTGCTGTGGGGGTCTGCTGTGCCTCCCTGGGGATGCTTGGGAGCCTCACTTCTGTTCAGCTGGGGTGCAGCACCCAGGGATATCCCTGTGCCACCCTGAGGCTGCTCCTGGCTTGGCAGCTCAGCTGTCCCGGTGCCTGCAGTGGGCTCCACAAATGCCACACGTTTGGCTGGAGCTGGCGCACTTCCCATGTCCTTGTTGGTCGCCTTGAGGCAGGGATCAGGCAGGGGGGAAGCAGGGGCTGTGTTCTCCTTCTGGGCATTGGGGACCCCCATCCCTGTGGGACCACAGGCAGGGGCAGTGCCACTTGGTCCCCCACAGCTTGCTGCTGTTACTGCCACACTCTGCTCTGTGCCAGTGTCCCGGAGGAGCATGCCAGGAGCTGGTCCTGTTGGTGATGGTACCTTCTTCTCTGCTGCTGAGCCCGACGTGGTGGCCTGGGCCTCTGACTCAGCCACGCAGCAGGTCCTCATGGCACGGGCTCCCGTGGCACAACCGGAGCCGGGCAGGCACTCACCTGCCGGTGAGCAGCCAGGGGAGGCGGCACTGGGGTCGCAGGTGTCCTCGGTCCCGGCCTGGCGACTCAGCACCTGCAGCCCCTCGGGCTCCTTAGCACTGCCCATGCCCAGGGAAGGCTTCTCCCATGCTAGTCCCGCCGTGGGTCTGCAAGAGAGAGGATGGGGCAGTGAGGAGGAAGCAGCACATGGACCCCCAGTCCACCTCAACTGCCAACTGATTTTCTCTGTGCCGCCCATGACAACAGGTTGGGCGGCCGCCCAGAGCACTCACTGTCCCTGGCACAGCCTATGTGGTGGCACCCAGTGCCTGGCCGTACAGGAAGGGAGGAATGGTGTTGGCTGCCTACCGTAAAAGTCAGCCTTCTCTCAGCACAGCTGGACCAGGAGCAGGATCCAGGCGCTGCTGTGGCTGTCAGAGTGGGGAACACAGTGCAGACACCCCTGTGGAGAGAGCAGCAGCTGGAGTTCGGCCCTGGACACCAGGCTGAGAGCCCAGGGGGGCTTGACAGCCCCCACCTGTCCGTGGGCAGCTGGGTGCAGCAGGGGGTGAGAGTGACCTGGGCCTGGGGTACAAGGGGGGCTGTAGGGCAGGGCAGAAGCACGGGGCAGCCCAAGCTCTTCCCTCCACTTGCCAAGAGCAGTGTCCCTAGAGCTGGGAGTGACACGTGTCCCCGGCCACGGGAACCCCCAGCTCAGCATCCACATGCCATGCCGAGGGTTACTGAGCTCCCGGCCGTGCCACACATAAGGGGAACGCAGTCCAGTCTCACCCAACTGTCCCCAAACCCTTCCTGGCTCCATGAGGCAGAAGCAGGGCGGGAAGCCCCGAGCTTTCCGGGAGCCCCCCAGCCCTGCAAGTGCCAGTGAGTCCTTGTGGAGCTGGGAGCACATGCATCCTGCAGCCGTGGAACATTCCACGCCTCTGGACACGGCCACTCATGGGTCCCGGAGAGGGTAGAGCCGAGCGGACACAGCTGGAGCCGAGCGAGTCCCCACAAAGGGAGGCGGCAGGCAGGAGCAGGAACCAGGCAGGTTCCCCTGCCTGGAGGCAGACCCCTCCCCGCAGAGCCAGGCCCAGAAGCCACGACCCCCGCCCCGTCTGCAGGTTCCCACGCAGCACCCTGATCCCCGCGGGGTCGTGCCGCCCGCACCCCGAGCTGCCTCGACAGCATCCCGCTCCCGCGGGGCTGTGGCGCCGTGCCCGGCACTGATGCTCCGCGGAGGAGCTGCGAGCCCCCGGCACACGCGTGTACACACGCACGGGCACGCACACGCCAGCACATGGCCACGGGCACACCCGCACGCACGGACACGCGTGTGCACGCCCCGGCCCCGCTTCCCCGGCCGAGCCTCGCACAAAGCCGCCCCCGAGGCAGTCCCGGCCGGGGGAGGCCGACCCGTCCGCGCCGCCGCCGCCCGCCCCGTACCGGCACCGGCACCCCCGGGCGGGGGTGGGCTGCGGCGCCGGGACGGGCGGCGGCAGCGCCCGGCCCGACCCCGCCATGTGCGCCCCGGGGCCGCGGTACCTGCGGCGGATCCTCCCGCCCGGTGCCGTCCCGCCCGGTGCCGTCCCGTCCGGTCCCGCTCGGCTCGGCTCGGCGCGGCGGCGGCAGCGGCGAGCATGCGTCGGGCGGTGGCGGCGGGGGCGGTACCGTGCCCCGGGCCGCTCCCCCCCGGCTGCCGCCCGCCCCGGCGCCCCCGGCAGCAGTGGGGAGGCGAGGGACAGGCGTGGAGGTCCCGGCGCACCGCATCCCTCCCGGTGTCATCGCTGTCACTCCCACCGGCCCGCCTTGGGAGCCCCCCATCGCCGCACAGCCCCCCCCCTCCCCGGCACCCAAAGCATCAACACCCCGCGTGTCCCAGGGGCGAGCACCCCGGCACCCCGCGTTACACCCGGGCACAGCAGGACATGTGGTCGGGACCGGACGGTTCAGGGGGTCCCCAACCCTTAGGGTAGGTCCCATGGGTGGGGGTCACAGCGACACTGAGCACAGTCCCCCTCCTACCTGGTGATGGAGACGACCGCTTCCCTCCCGGGCATCACCGGGGAGGGGGCTGCACCCCAATTAGCCCGAGGGACCGGGACAACGTGCCACCGCGGCGGGATGGAGGTGGGTTCCCGCGTACCCCTCGCCCGAGGGTGGGGGAGGATGGGGAGGGAAGAACGGCCCCGTCTCGCTCCCGGCAGCGCTTGCCTCTGCTCCCGGGCTCAGGCTTTGTCTAACTCCTTCCCACGCACTCCCGCTCGCGCTGCGGGGGGGAAGGCGGCCTGCTCGCCTCGCTTGTATCCCTGCATCCTCCCCAAAACCCTCCAGCATCCCCCCCAAACCCTCTCCTGCCCTTCGTCACCCTATAGGATCAGGGTCCCCTCCGTGACCCGGGGATGTCAATACAGACAAGAACAATAGATCTATAGGGCTTTGGGGGGCATGTGCTAAGGTTAGAGGGTGTTCTCCATCCTGTGGTTAACATAAGCACCCGTCTCCCATCCCTATAGATCTATAGGGTAAGGCTGGTTCTAGGGGAGCTGGCACACCTGGTTGCTTGGAGACAAGGGAGATTGAAAATGCTTCTTTCAGTAAACAGCCAGGCTGGAACAAAACCCTGAAGACTAAAAATAGGGAGGCGGGATATGGAAATTAAATAAAATTTAATTCTCTCTCCCTGGGGCAGAGTGAGGCACCTCCATGTCAGCACTGGGCACCCCAATAGATGGCTGGAGTGACTGAGTTGGGGGTGTATCACTGCACCAATCAATGTGTCCCCTCCTCTAGGTGTCTGTCCCCACCCTGGGTCCTGCGTGCTGGTCCCAGTTCTGTAGCATTGACTGGGCCCAATTGCCCACCTGCAATGAAGTGGGAACAGGGTGTGGGGCATAAGTAGGGGCTTACATCCCGTGCTGTCCTGTGTGGGATTAGACCCAATCCTGGGCACAAGGACCAGACCCAATCCCGGGCACAAGGACCAGACCCAATCCCATCCAAGGGACACCATGGACTGGGGCAAGTCCTGGCAGAGGAGGAGACAAACGACCCCTGGTCCCTGGCTGGGATTTTGCCGCAGGCAGGAGGCTGCTGGGTCTCATCCTGCTACCATTTGCTTCCACCTGCTGCTCTCAGCTCCATCGGCAGCGGCTCTCCCCATCCCCGTCGGCATCTTGCCACCCAGCATGTCCATGTCCCAGGGGGCACGGGCTGGCACGGGGGGGGCGGGGGTCGCGGCGATCATCCTCCCCTCCCTGCAGGCAGCCTTCATCCCAGGCTGGCTGCCTCCTCCTCCTCCTCTCCCCGCCCGGGCACTTCGGGGCTGGCAGGAAAACAATAGCGAGGAGGATGAGTAAGATGGTCCCCATTGCCTTGGCAACGCACTCCCGCGCTGCCGGCTCGGGAGGAGCCAGGCAGCTGCCTGAAAAGCGCGTTCTCCCTCGGCGGAGGGGGTGCTGGCGCAGGTAGCACGGCACCCCCTCCCCGGGCGCCATGGCCCACCTCCCACGCCGCACGGGCAGCGCCACGTGAACGCACACCGGGCTCCCCCACAGCCGCCGGCGCCCGCACACGCCGGAGCGAGCAGACACACGCGCCCGGTACACGGATCAGCCCGGGCTGGGCTCCACCGCGTCTGGCTCCCCAGTGCCCCGTTGTGCCAGGGAGCTGTGGAACACAGCTGGCAGGGTCTGGCTGGGAATGTGACTCCTCCAGCGCTGCCCTGGTGGGAAGGTGATGGGTTTCCCTCGGCCGCTCGCAGCCACGTCACCTTCACACACGGCTGCCCGCGGTATCGGCAGGCAGAGGTGCCAGTACCAGGGCTGGTGGGGTGCTGGCAAATGGCAGAGGCAAGGGATGCCTGGGGGCATCAGGCTCCCAGCCCTGGCCACGTGCTGTCCCGTGGGCCATGACATCAGCAGGAGTACCCTCAGCATGTCCAAGCTGTGAGTGCCGTGTGATGATGGGGACATCAGCTGGAGATCCAAAAGCACCAAGCAACCTAAAACCAGCACTGTTTTCCCAGACACCTTGGTGTGGACGTGCTGGGGGAGGGAGTATGATCCCTGCCAGCACCCTCTGTTCCAGATGCCCCAAAACACAGCCCCTGCCTTAGCCCTGTGGAGTGGGAGGACACTGTGTCTGGGATACCACAGCCTGGTGGCCGAGCACATCATCCGGGATACTCCTGAATACAGACAGAGATATGGCCCCAGGACCAGCTGGGGGGCAGAGGCAGGGACAGAGGCACAGGGAGGCCTTGCCAGCTGCTTTGTGCCACTGAGAGGCATGAGCTCTGTGCCTGAGCATGGCATCAATCAACCAGAGCTGGGTGGGGAACAGCCCAGTCACACGTCCAGCCTCTCAGCACAGGATGAGGGGAAGCTCTGAGAAAGAACCAACAAAAGAATCATAGAATCATGGAATGGTTTATCTTGGAAGGGACCTTAAAGATCATTCAATTTCAACCCCAGTGCCACGGGACTGGGACACCTTTCACTAGACCAAGTTACTCCAAGCCCCATCCTACCTGGCCTTGAACACTTCCAGGGATGAGGCAGCCACAACTTCTCTGGGCAACCTGTTCCAGTGCCTCACCACCCTTTACAGTAAAGAATTTCTTATTAGTATCTAATTCAAACTTGACCTCTTCAGTTTAAAGGCATTCCCTCTATCACTCCATGTCCTTGTCCAAAGTCCCTTTCCAGCTCTCTTGGAGCCCCTTTAGGTACTGGAAGGGGCTCTAAGGTCTCTGTGGAATCTTCTCCAGGCTGAACAGCCCCAGCTCTCCCAGCCTGTCTCCATAGTAGAGATGCTCCTGCTCTCTGATCATCAATGCAATCATCTATTGTGACTAGATGCTGCTATTTCAGAAGAGTCAAAGCCTTTCCCACAGTGCCTCTGTGCCTTTGTGGTAGAAAGACAGGGGCTCTTTACTTCTTCTCTCTCCTTTCCCAGGGGTTCATTTCAGCAGATCAATCAATGTTGATGAAGTGAAAGCCCTGGCTGCATTAACAACACAAAAATGCACCGTAGTGGGTAAGTACAAGGGGAACATAAAGCACATGGTGACTTGGGCATTGGGAAGGGGCTATGAGACAGAAAAGCTCATTAGATGCTGTGAAAATCAGAAGGGCTTCAGAAGTGCAGGATGTTTCTCTGGGCACTGATGTGTGAGGGCAAGTCTCGCTATAGAACATGCCACTGGCAGCCCGGAATGTTCATGTTAATCAGGAAGTGTCAAGCATTGTGCCTCTCAGATGCAGTCGCTGTGCCTGGGTTGTCATGGATTCAGCTCTGGCTGGTGGCATTTGTGATAGACTCAGGGTGCATATCCTGTCCTGCCTTCAGCTCCACTCTGCAGAGGCCACATGGCATTAGTGGGGACCCATGTGTGCCGTGGGGAAGCGGTGGTCCCTTGCCACCAACAAGATCACAAGTGCCATAGTCACTTCCTCCCTCTGGGGAGCAGGTGAGCCGGCAGAGAACATCTGTCTGCCTTACCCGGTCTTTTCCAGATGTTCCTTTTGGTGTTGCCATGGCAGGTGTGAGGATCAATCCAAGGAAATACTCGGTGAGTTCACTTCTCTCGTTTCCCTGCCGACAGCCCATAATTCACGCTCCATTTGCACAGCCCTCCCTCTCTCTGCATATCACAGCGATGCCTCTGATGAGTGGGGGGAGACGTTTGTAGTGAGTAACACTTGCCCAGAGACTGTGAAAAGCAGCTTGGGGCGGGGGGGAGAGGGAGGTGAACTCTGGTTTATGGGTCGGTGCATCTGGCCAGAGACAAGCTGAAGGAGGCTGGTGTAGGGATGCTCCTGCCACTGCCTGCTGTGCTGGGGGAAGGGGCAAATCATCAAGAGCTTGGAAGGGCAGGGAGCAAAGGGAGCAGGAGTTCACATATCTCTTTTTTTTTCGATCCAGGGACCCCAGCTGCTGTGAATAAACTCCCTGGAGTCATCAGGCAGGGCAGGGCAGCTGCTGCATGCTGTACTGTGGCTCTGTGATTTTTCCTGGGGCCTCAGTAACAACTGTGTTTTGTTGCTCTTGTGCAGGAACATGAGCTGGAGAAAATAATGAGGCATTTTACTGTAGAAAAGGCCAAGAAGGAGTTTGTAAGTGAGAATTTTGCCCCAGCTCTGTAAACAGTGTTTGCTGGCAGTCAGAGGAGCAGGCAGCAGCTACCTGGCCAGGCAAGCAGAGAGGTTGCCATTCCATCACTGCCTATCACTGCCCCAGTGCTCTGCTGTCCCTTCACCACTTTGCCTGCACACTGTGGATTTGGAGTAGAGAGAGCCTCAGGCTGGTCCTACTGCTGGGCAGGGGTCTCAGCGGGCTTTTTCCTCCATTCCTGCTGGCCTGCTCAGACTCGGGGAGGAAGTGAAAGTGTCTTCTGCCTCAGCATATGATAGAGAGCTCAGTGGGTGCTGATCACAAGGCAAAGACCTCTACATTCCCTCTTGAAAGGGACAAGGCAGCAAAGACCTCGTGAAAGCCAAAGCCATTCATACCTGAGGGAAGCTGAGGAGGCCCTGGGGTATGGGCAGCACCACACGTTGGTCAGGGGACTCCTCAGTGTGCCCAGGGCCTTAATCAGCCCATGGAAATCACTTGGCCGCACACATGCTTTGGTTGGAGCACAGCAATCAATGGATATGACACATTTTTCTACCTCCACAAGGCCTGGGATTGACGTGCTGGCCACTGATGTCAGTACTGGGGAGTGGGAGATGTCCTGGATAGCAGATACCTGCACCCACATATTGGGGTACCAGGTAAGCTCTGACAGTGCCAGTTTGGGCCCAAGAGCTCAGTGGGACTCTGAGGGTACAGACTTTCCCTCCAAGGAAGGACCTTCCCTCCCTTTCTTCAGCCCAGGTCCAGCTCACAACTGTGGTGAGGTGCTTCCCCCTGCTGTAACTCCAGGAGCTCCTGCTCTCGGCCAGGCACTGCTGCCCTGATCCATTGCCTGCAGCTGCCCATTCCTGAGGCCATTGCTCTCTGCCAGGGTGGAATAAACTGGAAGCCACAGAGCTGAAGTCCTGCCCGCAGCTGCAACTCTGTGTTTCCCTCCAAGCCCTCACTCTCCAAAGCAGCTCCTTGCCCTAGGGAGGACACTTTGAACTGAGGTTGAACCTTGAGCTGCTGCCCACAGTGGCCTCGGGAACAGCCCTGCTTTTGCTCATCCCTTTCCTTTCCACACATCTGTATGCTTCACTGATGTGGCAGAGAACAAGACAGCTGAAGTTCCTCAGCTACTGTATATAGTTTTGCTGAGTTTTGGGGCTGGTTTTGTGGTGCCAGTGTTGCTTTTAGGAGCTGTATCAAGCTGGTAAGTGCTTTGGGGCAGAGAGTGCAAAGCCCTCTGTCCTCATAAGGAGAGCTGAGCTCTCCCATGGCCCTGCCCTGTGCTGATGCTGTGGCAGCTGATCACACCCCCTCAGTGTGAGGTGCAGGATTGTGCCTGGATGCTGCGTGGTGCCCACCAAGGGACTGTGTTTCTCACTGGAGCTGTGTTCTTTCGGGATTGGTTCTTAGGAACTGAACAGCATGCCGTGCTTGGAACATCGCGTCCAGGAGCTCTGAAGGTGATGAAGACAGGCTGAGCTGGAAGATGAGCTGGAAGCCCTTATCCCATAGGCTCTGCCTTTCACAACCCTCTCATTGGCCGAGGAGATCTCCGCCCTGCCAGGTCCTAGTCTCCACCCAGCCAAAACATTCACCAAGAATGGCCACACTGGGGTTTCCGTTTGTGCTTCTCAGCTCAGGCTCCTGAGAGGGAGCTATTACCAGCACAGAGGGTCAGATTCAGTGTCTGTCCCCAAAATTTACCTCTCCCCACACCACCTCTGCTCCGTGTTACTTTAGAGCTTCGGCAAAGTGGGCTGCACACCTGCACAACCTGCTGCATCTGTGTAAGGGCCGCAGACAGAGCCATTTACAATCCCAGAGGGATCAATCCCAAGGCACTAGAAGACTACAAGCAGGTGAATTGAGCCCAGTCATCCCCATCCCTGTTCTTAAAGGGGTGGTGGTCAGTGCCTGTCTCTGAAACACCCACAGAGAATGTGGCTGGCCCCTGTGTCCCGCTGAGCCCAACTCTGAGGGCAGTGCTCAACATCGCTAGGCTGGGACCAGCAGGACTGTCCTGCTCATTCCAGGGCCACAGGACCATAGTTGGCTTCCCAAAAGCAGATCCCTATGATAGCAGCATCCTGGAAGTGTGCTGCAACATCTTCATCCCTACCACTGTTGAGAATCAGCTCAGGAGGGAGAACACACCCTGGTGCAAGCAAAGGTACAGACCAGTCGCGCCACACACTCCCGACAGACCCTGCATGGGCGTGCGAGTGGCAGTAGCGCAGCCAAACCTTAGCTTTAGGAATTCAGCACCCTAGGGAGGTGCCACGTCACCGCACTGACATCTTGTTTGCTGTGCTGGAGGGATGGAGCACGAGACAGAGGTGGCGGGTTACACGATTTAGGGTGAAGTAAAGCCCAAGCCCTTCCCTTTGCTGACACAGAGCAAGGATTGTTGGAGTGACCTTGGGCAGCTCTTCTGCATCCTCAGTCTTCATTGCTGTATCAGACCTCCCTCCAGAGCAGAGGAGATGATGCTCTCAAAGGTACTGGGTGTCATGGCGTTGGCACTGAAAATCATGGGCAGCAGAAAAGAGTGAGCAAAGCAGGGGACTGCTACAAAAACCAGCTTACCACCACCACTGTATTTAGACTGTCCTACACCATGGAGCAGTCAGCTGAGGTATCTGAGGGCTCTTTGCCTCACCTATCCCTGCTCTGGGGCCCTTACCTCACTGCAGAGGCTCTGGGCTGTATTTGAGGGGTGCCCACCCACAGCACCCCATCACCACTCCTCGCAGGCCAGGACAAGGCCTGGATTCATCTTCCCAGGACTAGCTTCATGCATTTTGGATAAAGCCTCCTGCTCAGCAGTGTTCCTTGTTGCTGTTGGGTCCCTGTCCCTCTCTCTCTTCCCGTGTTCCCCGTTTCCAGGATTGGTTAGATGAGTCGGGGGGGCTCTTGTGCCTGGTACTTGTACTTTTGGCACTGCCTGCACCCTCCTCGCAGGGACCTCTGCCCCACCTTGTCCCCAGACCCTCCCAGCACACACCAGCCTCACAGTTCTCCTTTCTCTTTGTCTAGAAAATTACAGTCATGACGGCAAGGTACAAGATCTGGACAGAGACCCTGGAGCAGGTGTTCACCACGTACATGAGGTCAGCTGCACCTACCGACACAGCACCTGCCAGAGCTGCCCTGGTGAGGGTCACAATCCTGCTGCGTGGGAAGTGCCCGGGACACTTCATGCTGCGCCCTGCTGTCTATAAAGGGTTGGTTTGAGCAAGTTCTCTCTCTTCTCTCTGGCTCCCAGCTCTCCTGGGCATAGAGCTGTCTTCCCCCAGACCCTCTCTGCCCCAGCCTCTTTACAGCCTCTCTGGCACCGAGGGAAGCCATGCTGATGCTGGTTTAGGTCTGCTTGCTTATGGATGGCAGAATTGGACAAGGGAAGAAAAAAAATGCAATTAGTTCCAGGGGACGAGGAAGCCCAGGGAACAGACAGACCCTAAAGAGCTCTCTCAGTCCTTCTAATAACACGCGGTGGGTGCTATAAGCACTGCTGCAACCAGCACAGGCACAGGGAGCAGAGCCAGGGTGGGGATTTGCAGGCATCAGCAAACCTGTTGTGTGTCCGTGCTGACTGCTGCAGCTTCACTCCTTGCTGGCAAAGCTGGTGAGCCAGCACGGGTAGGGGATCTAATCTGATATTCATGTCACGGAGACTCAGCCCAGCCCCTCACCCCAGCCTGTGCTGTGGTCAAGGGGCTGGAGGCTGGCTGGGGAACTAGGCTGGGTTGGTGGTCCTGCCCCAGGAGAGCTGAAGGCCCAAGGACTGTGCTCTGGGGTGGGTACAGGACCCCCTGCCATGGTGGACATCCCTTAGCAGTGTGTGACACCCACCTGCCCTTCAGGCAGTCACAGTGCAGCTGAGTGAGCCCGTGGGTGCCAGCCACATCACCGACCTCTTGAGGGTAGGAAGGGGGAAACCAGTGCTGGAGCCCAGGGCTGTGTCTAGCCTCATCCTGGCTTGTGGTCCACAGCCCCACAGGGCCCCCTGCATTCTCCTGGAGATGCAAAGCCCTGCAGACAGGCGGCTGGCACAGTGACACTGCCTGCACCCCAAGTCTCAGCCAGAACCTGGCTGGAGGCCCAGGGCACAGTGACCTGCTGCTGACAGAGGACAGCAGCCAGAGGACAGAAAGGCACCCTGTCCTTGTGAAGACCCACCTCAGCCCACTCCCCCACTGCCAGCCCCATTCCTCTTCCCAAAACTACTACCAAAGTACAGGGCCGCTCCTCTCCCCAGGGACCCCACAACCAGGACCAGGGGGCTACAGACAAGAGTTGGCTTTATTCACGGACACGGGGGCAGCTGTGTCACTGGCAGCTGCCCTCGTATTGCACATCCAGCGACGGGGGAATATCCATGCCACGTCACAACACAGCTTCGGCACTATGGGACCTCGGGGGGGGGGCGCAGGCACCGTCACCACCCAGCAGGCTGGGGAGCGGGCTTGGACGCCAAGGGTTCACAAAGGCAAAAGACCCGTCCACCCATAGATAGAGATATATATAAAAAAAAATAGTTCCACGATGACCAGAGCAGAACCACAGGGACACGCGTGCAAGCGAAATGTACAGCAGCCCGCGAGCAGGTAAACATGCTTTGTACAGACAGAGACTCACCAGGACGCAGCCGGGGTTTATGGCACTGGGAGGGATACAGAGCCATAAACCCGGGCTTCACGGACACACGCACGCGCACACGCACACACACCAGCCCCTGCGGGCAGCACCCACGGCTCGGGCACGCGCCGGGGCTCGGGGGCTTGGACACAGCGGGTTTTTCTCACTGCTAGACATGTTACGGAGACACGGACACGGTCCCTTGGAACGGAACTGGAGGAAGAACTCGTGAGCGAACGGGGCAGGGGCACCCCTGCTCCTCCCCGGCACGCAGGCACCGGCCGGGGCCGGCTGGGGAGGAGCAGGGGGCTACCGGCGGTTCGTTGTGCTGCTGGTGGAAGAGGCAAGGATGGGGGTCCATTATGCCTCTGGCTCGTATTCCTGGTATTCCTCCTGTGGGATGGGTAAAGAAAGAGTTAGTGAGAGAGCTCAGGTGGGGCACAGAGTCCCTCTTTCCCCCAGCCCCGTGCCATCTTTGTGAACACTGTCACACTGTGCCCTCCACAGTGCCCTGTGCCCACCCTGCCACCCTATCCCCTCACCTGTGGGGGCTCCTCGTAGTTCTCCCCCTCTGGCTCCAGCAGCGGCTCGACCAGTGGCTCCTCCGCAGCCTCCTGGGCCACCTCCTCTGCCTGGGAGTGAGCCAGGGGTCAGTCCCACACACGCAGCCCCCCATGTGGCGCCCACCCACCCTGCCCCTGCCAAACCAGCAATGCAAGTAGCATACAGGGGACTCCACGTAGAGGCAAACAGCGGCACCCTGAGCACACAGCAGCCTGCTTAGCTGGGAGGTGACATGTACAAGTTCGTGGGACCAGGGGCTGTGTGTGCACATCCCTGTGCTTCTCCTAGCCCCGGGCAGGCAACGGGTGCTGGCACCGTGCAGGCCCTGTCGAGCTCCAGGGGCTGGCAGTGCTGCGGGAGCATCCTGCATCCCTGTCAGGGGAGGGCGGTGCTGGGTAACCCCTCCCCGGGGCTGGCAGGAGGGAAAGGGGGGCAGCCGATCCCGCCGCACAGCGACGGTGGCGGCGGTGGCCTCATTTCTTCAGCTGATGCTATTTTGGGCTAAGCTGGAAGCCAACAGCTCATGGGGCGGCGAGCTGGAACCCGCTGCCCCTCCCGCAGCTGTCAGGTCACCTCGCAGCCGCCGGAGCGATGCGCCGCAGGCCCGCGCCGCCGGCCGCCATGGCGGGGCCCGCGCGCGCACACGTCCGCACGCCCCACGCACGCGGCCACACACGCGGCCCGCACGCTCAGGGCCGCGATGCCCGCCTGGCCTGGGCACAGGCAGAGCACCTGGGCACCCTCAGGGTCCCTCCCCCGGGACTGGGGAGCAGCCAAGGGGCTCCCCGCCAGACCCGGGCACGTGCCAGCCTCCTCGCAGCATCGGGGGGGGGGGGTCTCACCTTCAGATCCGCAGGGAACTCCTCTTTCTTCACCAGCCCAGTGGCTGCCGCGATGTTGCCCGCTCCGGAGAACGCCGCTTCGCCCAGCTGGGACGCCTGCTCCTTTGCTTTCTCAGCCACTGCAAGAGCCAGGGCTGCCCATCAGTGCCCCCCGCCCCGTGCCAGGGAGGGGAGCCCAGTTGTGACTTCATACCCTGCACCACCCAGGGGGAGCTGCTGGGGAGTCGCTGGGCAGGATCAGGCTCTTCCCATTTCCCTGCTGGGGCGCTGAGGAGGGGAGGGGGCCGGGACAGTGCTCTGCAGCTGGGCAGGGAGTGTGAGCCGCCACTGCAAATCCTTGGTTGCGGGATATAAGTTATATAAGAGGCTTTAGCAGAGTGACATCAGCCCCTCAATTAGCCTCTGATCTCGTTAGTGCGGCCATGCTCTCAGGGCCAGAGGGGTACGGCAGTGGGGAGACAGAGCAGACCGTACCTGAGGTTACGCCTTGCACCACACCTTGGGTTTTACTCCCTGAGGGTAGAAAGAGACAGAGATCAGGTTAGAGAGGCCAGTGGCCAGGCTCTGCCACATGCTGTGCCCAGGACCCTTGCAGGGCTCTGAACCAGGGCAGCATCCTGCCCACATCCCAGCCTAGCCACACCAGGGCAGCCTGGGGGCTGAGGACCCACCTGGCTCCCTGCAAGGTTTCTCCGGTCCCTGCAGGACCCTCAGGACTGGGGCCACTGCCCCATGCCTGGCAGGGCAGAGACCCCAGGGCCCAGCACCCTGTCAGGGCCCAGCCAGGCAGGCTGAATGCCAACCATGCTGCTGAGTAAAATCTCCCATGGGAGCCAGGATCCAAACCCAGAGCTGGTGTCAACACAGCACAGGAAGCCCCACAACTAGAGTGCCCAGGGCTGGGTGCTGCTGCTGGCCATGACAATCCTGCCAGGCTCCTTCAGGCAGAGTGATACCACTCAGGACACCCCATGGAATGGAGGTGGGGTGTCTGGTTGGAAGGAAAGGCAGGGATTGGGCAGCTCCTGCAGGATGGAGCCTCCAGGCACTCCTTAGGCTCCTGGACCCCCATCCAGCACACACACCCTGGGCAGAGTATGGGTCCAGAGCAGGCATCCACCACTGCCCAAGGGAACAGTTCTGAGGCCTCAGCATTCCCACAGAGCTAATGCCCTCTGGAGCAGGACAGAGACCCAGCCCTGCGCCCTCCTGCCTCCTGCTCCAGTCTGGAGTGGCCTCAGCTCCTGCCCCCAGCATTCCAACACCACAGCCAGGCACACAACCTGCCTAGGACCTGCTTCTCCTGCCAGCCATGTCTTCTAGGACTTGGCACCAAATAGACTCAGACCCCAATTGGCAGCACAGAGGGACTCTTTAGTCACCAACTGGGAGCAAGGGAGCTTCTCCTGGCGTGGGATGCATTCCAGAGCATTGTCTCTCCAAGGGGGAAAAACGTGGTCCCAGCCCTGCTGCTCCAAGCCGGGCACTTCCCAGCAAGGGGGTCACCACCTCCATCACAGTCCCTCCGCACTCCTGTCCCAGAGCATCCTTGGCATGGAGCCGAGGGACCCTGGGGCTCAGACTGCCTGGGACTGCAGAGGGTCCAGTCCCCGGGGGTCCCATCCCCTCAGCCTGGAGTCCAGCCCCGGCTCTGCTCTTGCCCACAGAGCCCACCCTCCCGCCTGCAGATTCCGGGTGGGCTGGGGGGCACTGCGGGCACCGACCCTCTGCCCCGGGGCACCGACCCTCTGCCCCGGGGCACCGACCCTCTGCCCCGGGGCACCCTGCCTCAGGGTGGTCGTGACGGGGAAGGGGCAGGGAAAGGCGGGAGAGGGGCCGGGGACAGGTGGAAGCAGAAGGAGGACGGCAGGGGGATGGGCAGGAGGACGCAAGGGCAAACGCAGGAGCAGGCAAGGGCAGGCAGAGGGTCCGGCAGGTGCAGGCAGGAACGGGCAGGGATTATCCGGGGGGGCAGGCACGGGCTGGCAGGGGGCTGGCAGGGGGCTGGCAGAGCAAGCCGGTCCTTACCGACATAGAGGACCCCTTCCTTGGTCTTCTCGGCCGCCTCGGCCACCCCCTGCTTGGTCTTCTCGGCGGCGGCGACCACCCCCTCCTTGGCCTTGGACAAGCCCTTCATAAACACCTCCATGGCGGCTCTGCGGGGAGAGGCCGCACGGCTTCACCTCGCCCCGGCCCCGCGCCCGCCCGCCCCGCGCGTCCCGGTCCCGCGCATCCCTTCCCCGCGCATCCCATCCCCGCGCATCCCATCCCCGCGCATCCCGGTCCCGCGCCCCCGGCCCCGCCGCCCGCCCGACCTGGCTCGCTGTCGGCGGGTACGGGCGGGCCGGGCCGGGCCGGGCCGGGCTGCGGCGGGGCGGGCTCAGTGCGGCTGTGCCGGGGCCGCGCTGCGCCGCGCTGCGCCGTGATGCGCGGGGGGGACCGCGCCGCGCCGGGCTGAGCCAGCCTGAGCCGTGCTCGGCCGTGCCGAGCCGTGCCGTGCCCCGCCGCCCCCGCACCGCCCCGCACCGCCCCGCGCGGCAGCGGCGCCCCCGGCCCTTCGCCGCCCCAGCCCGCGGGCTCCCTCCTCGCACTGCTCAGCACGCCGGGAAGGTCCTTCTCCCCATCCTCATCCGTCGTGATACCACCCCACGCTGTCCCCATGCTATTCTGTTCGGATCCCCATTGCATCCTATCCCATCCTCTCCCTGTCCCATCTCCTTCTGATCCCATCACCTCCTGTCTACAAGCTGTACTTATCCCATCCCATCCTTAACTCGTTCCATCCTTGTCCCTGTCCAACTCTCAACACATTCCACCCTGTCCCTGTGCCATTTCTGTCCCCGATCCCCTTCTCATCATGTCCTCTTCCTATCTCATCCCACTCTTTTCCCATCCTACTCGATCCAATTCTGATCCCATTTCCTGCCCATCGCATCCCACATCCTCTCCATCCCATTCCTATTGCATGTTGTTCCATCTGATCCTAAACTGATCCCACTCCTATCCTCCAATCTGATGCTACCCCATCCTCTTTGTGTATCATCCTGCCCTGCCCATACCACACCACCTTGATCTCCCCCACACATGGTCTCCATCTTACCCCATTCTACTTCCCCATCCTGATCCCATCCCACTCTGAGCACCTGCTTTCATCCCCCAGCTTCCTGCCCTAGAGGGGAATCCCCTATCTCCCTGCTCTCCAGGAGGGGCAGGCCTGACACCCCCTCCCAGGACACCACCCTCCTGTCCCACCAGCTGCAGCTGTGACGGCTCCTCATTCTGCCTGCCTGTGGGCATTTAAGAGCCAGGGGCAGCCCAGGGAAGCATGTGCTGGGCAGGATGGCTACAGGAGAGCAGGTGGGTGCTCACCCTGTGAGCTGGGGAGGCAGGCCTAGGCAGCTCTGCTATCCCTTGGGGCTCCTAGTGTGAGCATGGCTGAGGGGCTGCAGGCTGCCTGCTGGGGTAGCCATGGGGCCCCTCAGGGCTGTTCCCTCTTCCCCAGCAGAGGCAGGAGAAGCGGCGCCGGCGCAGGGCTCGGCAGCAAGAGCTGCTCCCAGAAGAGGTCCTGGACAAGCACCCCCTGCAGAACAGGTATGGGGAGCCCAGCCATGGGCAGCCTCTCCCAGCACTGAGAGGGGTGTGCTGGGTCTGGAGGGGGTTTCCAGCATGGCTAAACACTCTCTCCCTCCCCAGATGGGCACTGTGGTTTTTCAAGAATGACAAGAGCAAGATGTGGCAGGCAAACCTGCGCCTCGTCACCAAATTCAGCACTGTGGAGGATTTCTGGGCGTGAGTGTCCCTTCTGGAGGTGTTCTGGTGGGGAGGTCTGGGCCAGAGGAGGGTGCTGGAGGTCCCTGAGGCACCTCTTCTCATCTGCTTCTGTGTCTCCACCTGGTACAGGTTGTACAGCCACATTCAGCCTGCCAGCAAGCTCTCATCTGGCTGTGACTATTCCCTCTTCAAGGTATGATACCCCATGCTCACAGTCCCCACCATGCCCAGCATTATAGGGGCACACTGAGTGCTGGTGGGGCTGGCAGGATGCCCTGGCTGTAAGGTGGGAGGAGAAATCTGGCTGGATATTCACAGCTTCCAGAGCCAGCTTTGGCCCAGTGCTTGGTGCCCCGATCATCCCCTTGCCCATCCCTAGGATGGGATCGAGCCCATGTGGGAGGACAGCCAGAACAAGCGTGGTGGGCGCTGGCTCGTCACCCTGTCCAAGCAGCAGCGGCACACCGAGCTGGACCATTTCTGGCTGGATACGGTGAGTGCAGCCCTTCTCGGGCTGGCCTGGGGGTTCTGGCTGTGGCACTCCACCTGCCCCAGGGCTGAGCCCCAGCAGGGACTGTTCTGGGCTCCTTTCTTCCTGGCAGCTGCTGTGCCTCATTGGGGAGATGTTTGATGAGTACAGCGACGAGGTGTGCGGGGCTGTCATCAACATTCGCACCAAGGGGGACAAGATTGCCATCTGGACCCGGGAAGCGGAAAACCAGCAAGGGGTCACCCACATTGGGTAATGCAGTGTCAAGGGAGGCTGTACAGGGCTAGTTTTGGGGGGGAATGGTGTCTCTAGTCAGGGAACCAGTGGCAGAAGTGCTGCCCTGTTCATGCAGCCCTTTCCTTCTGGCAGGCGTGTCTACAAGGAGCACCTGGGCCTGTCACAGAAGGTGACCATCGGATACCAGGCCCACGCAGACACAGCCACCAAGAGCAGTTCCCTCCCCAACGCTAAGTTTGTGCTGTGATTGTGGGGGTAGCAGTGAGCTGCTTGTGGGGTCCCCATGTACTGTCTCAGAATGAATGACTGCATCTGAGTATGGTCTGTGTCTCTAGAGCTCTGGAAATTTGGGGTGGCTCTTGTTTGGGGATGGGGAAGGGGATGATGTGTTGGCCCCCACCCCCCTTCTGGGTGAGCAGGGCTGGGAGCACAGCACTGTGGCATGGGGCATGTTCCCCTGCCTCCTCTAGTGCCTGGGACCAGTGGCCCTCTCCCTGGGGCTGTGGGGGTGTTTCTCTGCTCTGGGGGACCCTGGATAGACCCCAGGATGATGCTGGGTTCTGTCTTCCCTGGCTGAGGCACAGGCACAGCTCACTGCCCTGTAAGCCTGGGCATGGGAGGGAGTGTTGGAGCTCAGCTCAGCCTGGTGAGCTGGTTCCCATCTCTCCTGAGCCCTGCACATCAGTGAGATGTGGTTCTGCCTTCTCAGGAAAATGATCTCCCCAGTTGAGGGCTGTCAGTATCCCAGCAGGGTGGGTGCTGGGGCTGCAGTACAGCATTGTCCCCATGCTGCATCACCTCCCACAGACACCTGCAGCACAGGTGGTACAAAGTTGTTTGCTTCCCAAGGCTTTACTGGTGCCAGACCTACGTGTTCACAACCTCAGTCTGTTGAGCCCTGACTTTGCTGGCTCCTCCTTTCTGCTGTCTCTCCCTGTCCTGGACCCTGGCTGCAGAGAGGCCACTGTATTCCCTTCCAGATTCAGCCCAGCCTGCACTCTGTCCTTCAATCTTTTATTTGTGTGTTTGAGTGTTGGATCTGTCCTCCTTCTCTGCCTAGTCAGGTTCTCGAGGTGGAGCTGTCTGCTCACCTACTGACAGTGCTGCCTGCAGCTCTGCCCTCACTGCAGCTCTGATGCAGGAGGAGCATCTTCCATCCCCTCCAGCAGCCCTCCATGTCAGCCTAGGGTTACTCCTTATCCAGGGCAGCACGTCCAGCCCATCTGTGCCTCCCCACGAGCCCAGAGTCAGGGTCACTCATCCCCCGTGGTGCTGTGTCAGCACTGCTCTGTCTGAAGCCGGGCTCTGCAGAGAGCTGGTCCCTCAGAAGGACGAAGTATCGACCACATCTGTGCTCTTGGAGTTGCTTAAGACCTGTCTGGTCGCAGCTTGGCAGGCAGCTGGTGCAGCCATGACCCCTGGGGTCTCGACTGCCTGCAGTGCAGCCCGTGGGGTTGAGCTTGCTGAGCCCTGCACTGCCCTGGGTTGCTGCTGCGGCTCCATAGAGCCGTGTCCCCAGGACTCAGCTGCCCTTCTCCAGGGGACAGCAGCAGGGACTCCAGGGCACCTCCCCTGGGGAAGCTATGCCAGGGCTCTGCCTGCCCTCCACCACCCCATATTGCCGTTGTACCAGGCGGAAGATGCCGCTAAGAGGGTGAAGACAGAAGCTCGTTCCTGTCAGGCAGCGTGCCAGGCCGTATCCCTGTGTCCTTGCATCACGTGCTGTCGTTCGGTCACTTCTCTCTGCAGGTGTAGGGGGGGCAGGACCCCACTACCCTTCCCTATAGGACAACTGGGCTGGAGGTGCTGCAGGCAGCAGGACCAGGGTGAGGGGACAGTATGGGGAGAAAGGCAACACCCCCGACTTGGGGTGCCTGCAGGCGAGGGAGCGAGGGTCGGCTCTGCCTGCCCTGTCCGGCGGTCCCGCACGGGTGGTGTGTGCTGGCAGCCTGGGTGCTGCCTGCGCTGCCTGTACCGCCGGTCCCTCGCCACGCGATGGTGCCGCTCGCCTGGCCTTGGCCAGCTCCGGCACGGCAGGGCTGGCAGCCTGCCCTGCCTGCGGTGGGGTCCCTGCCTGGCCGGCGGCAGGGTACACTCTGGCTGCAGTGGGCTGACAGAGCTACCCCAGGTCCCCAGAGGAGAGGCAGGCAGAGCCACATGTGGGGTAACAAGGCTGAAGCTAGAGGAGACGGTGCCGAGACTCCCTTAAAACACACCATTAATGCTCCTCCCCAGCAGTGACAGTGTGAAGTGTATGAGACCCAGGGCTGCCTGTCCCTCTGTCCCTTTAAGCCACTGCACTGCCCCACCTGGCCCTCCCATAGCCCCCCACCTGCCCCTGGGGCTGAGCCCTCTGCTGTCTTTGTCCCCTTACCCCAATGCTGGGGGCAGCAAGGGCATTGTTCCCATGGAGCACCCCAAACCCTGTCACCCAGGAAGGTCAAGGTTAACTGGGGCGGGGGAGCAGAGGCAGCTGTAGTGCTGTGGTTCATCACCATTCTCGTGCAGCCATGGTGGGATTTCATTTGATTGGAAAAAATAATAGGAGCCATTTATCTCCATGGCTTTATGGGCTCCTAACTTCCCCACAGCCCAGCTAGGCTGGGAGGCTGGCAGTGCCCACTCAGAGCCCACCCTCTGGGGACACAATGACTTTCATCCTTGAGTCCCGCACTCCATGGTCCCTCTCTGAGGGCCAGAAGGTGCCGGGGGCACTCGGGGACCCCTCCGGGTGGGCACAGTGGTTGCCAGGAGCCACCCAGTGAGCACACCAGTGCCAGGGCTGCCCCCGGCCTGTCTCATGCTGGGTAGCTGTCCCAGCTGGCAGCCAAGCTGGCAGCCCTGTCAATAATAATAATTAAAAATTAATACTAATCAAAAAGGAGAGGCAGATGGCAGCAGACATGCGGCAGGGCTGCAGGTGGGGGGTTGCACTGGCGAGAGAGGGGCCTGCAAGGACAGGGGTGAGGGGGGCAGGAGTACTGTGGGGTCCAGTGGGGAGAGTGGTGCAGAATGTGGGACTCATATGAAACAACAGAGATGGGGGATGTGGGGCTGCAGTTGCTGTGGGGCACAGCAGGAGTGGGGAGAGAAGCACAGCTCTGGGCTGGTGCAGGGATGGAGATCCATGTCCCCTTCTCTGGGCAGGTGGAGTGGGTTGGTGGTGCTGGGTGCCTCTACAGGGTCACTTTGCCAGCAGCTGGCGTGCAGCCATGGCTAGGCACTGCCAGTCCGGCTTCTCCCTGAGCCACTGGCTCTGTCAGCAAGGACAAATCCTGCCTCCTGCCCTCAGCATGCATCTGGTGCCAGGATGGGTGCAGGCACCCATTCTGTTACAACCAGTGGGTGCTGCAGGGTTAAAATCCCCCAAATAACTGGGGAAGGAACTGCTGGCTCTGTGCAGGGTGTGTGGGCCGGGGAAGAACAGGCAGCGCTGGCTCACCCGTGGGAGTGGGCAGGCAGTGCGGCTGCCGGCACTGGGGCTGTGTCACTGTTCCTGCAGTGCCTGAGCCTGTCACCTAGCCAGGGGTCACAGGGATGCTCTGGGCCTTGCAGGAGGGATGTGTGCATGCGGGGACCCCCGTCCATGGGTACCACCAGCATCCTATGAGAATTCCTGGATGGGAGCCCCTCATGCCCTCCCTGCCCACCCTGCCCGGCCCTGTAAAGGATACAGACTGTGCTGGCCCTCCATCCAGAATCACCATGGCATGCAAGGAGAGGCACCCAGGGTGAGGGGTACCTACAGCGCACTGTTCCCATGACAACCTCCCGGGAGAGATAGCAGTCAGTGTGGGAGATGGGGGAGGTGAGGGGCTTGTGGACCCCTCCACACATGGGCTGCTGTGCCTGGCAGGACGCAGTGGGGCACAGCAGAGGGGCTGCACATGTGGGTCTTGCTCCCAGACTTGGGCTCTGCCTGCTCCATCCTGTTCCCTGCCTGCTGTCCCTGCAGTGTGGGGCAGGCAGGCATGGCAGTGCTGGTGCTGCCTGTCCAGGCTGGGCTGCTGCTCTACAGCAATAGCTTTGCACAGGTTCTTTGCACAGCTGGTGGGGAAGGGGTTAAGTGCCTGCAGGGTCCTTCCCAGTGCCAGCAGCAGAGGAGGGGAAGACAGGGACAGTATCTCCTGCCCTGCACCTCAGGGAGCCTGTACCTGAGAAGGGTCCTTTGCTGTCACTTCTCATCTGGGTGGATACCAGGCTCTACAACACGGCTGAGCACTCTCCTTCCCCGCAGGGACGGGCAGGCACTTCTCGCTTGGCAGAGGCAGGCGGGGGGAGCGAGTGGGTGGGATGGGGACAGGGATGGGGATGGGGACAGCGTTGAGAGCTGTATGGACGCAGACCTGCAGGCATAGCTGCAGCACAGGGCTGTGCAGGTGGCAGGCAGTGCCACCACCCCTGTGGGGTGTGTTCTGCTGGACCTACATCATGATCTGGGTGCCCCCAGCTGGTTGGCACATGCCCATGGGGCCTTTTCCTGCCCCAGTTGCTGTGCCCGTGCTCTCTGTGCAGCCTCTGCCCGCAGCCCCCTCCCTTGGCTCCCCAGGTGGATGCCACCAGCTCCAAGGGACCAACACAGATCCATTAGCACACCACCCCCTCATCCTCCCAGTGTGACATAGGGACCAGCCACTCTCCTGGTTCACAGGGGAGCAGCTGTCAGCCCTGGGGTGCAGGGCACATGGCAGGCAGCACCACTGATGCCTGTCCTTTCCCTCCAGGCCCTGTGCACCCTGGTGTGCCCTTGCAAGGGGCTTGTGATGCTCCAGCTCACAGCCATCCCCTTCTGCGAGGCTGGGGGCTGCCAGGCTCCCCGCCAGGCTCCCTGCATGCCCCAAGCACCACGTTTCTGGCTGGGAGGGCTGGTGTTTCCCGGGCGGTCGATGCACCCATCGATCCCGCACAGCTCCGGCGGCTGCTCTCCCACCGCCCTGCTAATTAATTGTCTGCTGCTGCTGCTGCTGCTGCTGCTGCTGTGGGAGTGCTGGGCACCCGGGGGGCCTGGGCTGCCTGCACCCTTCCCTGCTGGCACCCTGCCATGCCTGCACCCTGCCCTGCTACCAGCTCACAGCTCCTACCCCACACGTGGCCTGGAGCTGGCGCCCACCTGTGTCACGGAGTTGGGGGGGGGTCTGTATCAGGCTAGGGAGGGGGCTGGCAGGCCCGGAGCAGGGTGAGAAGCACAAGGGTCTGAGCAGGAGTTTGGGAGGCAGCACATGGCCACTTGCAGCCCCCGCCGGCTGCCCATGTCCAGGACAACCTCCCACTGCTCAGTAATGTGCCTGACCCAGCCTGCACCAGTCCCCAGCGAGGCATGGGGACAGGGACGGGGACAGAGATGCTGCCTTTGTGCCGGGATGTAATGAGATTTCTGCTTGGCTGCCTGGATAGAAAATCCCAGACAGAGTATGCGAAAATCCTCACCAAGCCCAGGCAGCCTCCTGCCCTGGGTGTACAGGGGTGCCCCCAGCCCAGCACCCACAGTGTTCCCAGGGAGGCATCAGCACCAGCTCGGCCTTGGAGCACCCACTGCACTGCTTGGCATGGGGTGCCCATGTGCAGTCCAGTGGCTTTGCTACCCATTCACCCCACTGACCCCTGTCCCAGCTCCACTCTGCCACTGGTACAGCCACCCCATGCCAGGGCTAGGGGTGCCAGGCACACCCTTGGGGACTCCAGGCTGCATGCCACCACCTCCTGTCTGCCTGGGCACAGGTGTCTGCATCCTCGTGCTGCCAGACCCTGATGCTCTCTGGTGAAGTTCCTGGTACTGCAGTATTGTGTCCACAGGACCCTTGTGTGCAGGGTGGCACCATGCTGCACCTTTGGCTGCCTCATTTTCCCCCACAACAGCAGCAAATCCATCTCCTCAGAAAACAGGGAACAGCTCTGTGGGTGCTGGGGCTGTGAGGAGCAGGTTGGTGCCGGGATGGGCTTTGCTGCACGTCTTAATGGAACCCTTCCCACCCCCGGCACCGCGCGCTGTTAATCTACTCTTGCAAATGGCTAATTTTGAAAATCCTCTTATCAGAATTAGGTCCTCAACATCCATATTTATTTACTTTTCATTTTCATAATCTTTCCGCTCCTTGTGTGGCTGGGGTTGTTCTCGCTGGCTCCATTTCTGAGCATCCCTGCGCAGGATGATACCCAGGATGTCCCACGCCATGTCATGTAATCCCAGGCCAAGCTGTCCCATGCCATGCTGTATTTGCCATGCTTTGTCCTTCATATGGCGCACGTGTTCCTCACACCTTTGGCTCTGCCAGCGACACCACCAGCGCTGGTGCCTGCTCCCCATCAGAAGGCTCTCTTGCCCGTGCCCCGCCCAGCCCCGTCCCTGCCCGGCGCCGGGGCCGCTGCATCCTGCCCGCGGGTTCCTGCATTATGCATTGTTTATTCGTCAGCACCTTCCCTGTTTGTAACTCAATTAAGCAGCCGCGGTTTTGCTAATACAATGGTGTTTAATATTCGGCTTCCTTAAATACCACAAATGGATAGGGAGGCAACGCACAGGTGATCCATTATACATGAGCTCAAATATCTACTTAAATATTTGATAGGAGTTTAGAAAATCTCAGGGCTGGCCTTGCCCGTGGCTGCTAGGGCTGGGCAGGAGGTCAGCATGGCACAGGCAGGGGCTCTTCCAGGCCTCATGGTGGTGGGAGCTGCCTCATCTTGGCTGGCCCAGACAAAATTGGCACCTGGGACACATCGTGAGAAGTGAGCGCTGCCAGGGAGGTGATGTCCCTGGGGAGGTGGCAGCCGAAGCCCACAGAGCCTGGTGATGCCCTCCCTCCGGCTCCGCCCCAATCGTCTCTTTCAGATGAAAGTCCTGGCACAGTGGCTGTAGCACACAGCTGAGCCATGACCACAGCACACTGGAGAGGAGAATTAATTTTTAATTCCATCTTAATTACTCCGATTAATAATCCATTTACAGGATCCAATGGGGCCAGTGTTTCTGGTGTCCCCCCAGGGTTTGTGGGACACCCAGGTGCTGAGCACATGGCACTGGGGGCACTGGGCCAGCTGAGTACTGTATTCTTCTCCCCAAAGCCCCTGAGTCCTGTGGCTCCCTATGTGCTGCAGCCTCTCACACCACCCTGGTGGGTGGTCAGGGGTCTCAGGTGCCCACATGGGCATGAGCTGGGCAGACAGGGACCCTTGGCAACAGGGCTCAGGGCTCTGGCAGCTGTGGAGCAGGATCTGGCTTATCCATCCCCTCAGCTTCTCCTCAGCAAGAGGGAAAGCAAGCGGAATTGAAAGTGATCTCCCCAATCTGTATTAATTAGAGTCTATTAATTCGTCAGCGTGCCCTGCCACTTCCCCACTGACGACCCAGCCGTGCTGGTCTGCAGCACAGGAGGGACACACAGAGTGACACCACGCAGCCCTGGCACAGCACCTACGTGGCACTGTGCATCACCAGCACATGGTGAGGGAACCGGGAGAAGCCAAGGCAGGACCGGGCACCACCAGCAGTCCCTGGACAGGGAGGATGCAGTGGGTGCCCACGCAGTGGGAGTGTTGTTGCTGGCACCGGTGGCAGAGCTCCAGGAGTGGGAGAGCGGTGCAAGGAGCAGATGGGGCTACCACCATATGGGGGGCCCCGAGCCCCCTCCCCACCATGCTGCCCCAGGGTGGCACCATGCTGGGCACCCTGCTCAGGTGCCATCTGTGCTGGGTACCCTCGCCTTGCCCTGCCCCACTGCCAGCCTGGGGGATCCAGCCACTGTGAGAGCCCAGGCTGGGGGTCCCGGTGCTGGGGGGGAGCTCACCCTGGTTCCCATGGCAGCCCCCCCCAGAGCTCATGTGCAGAGCGGTGACTTCAGCAGGAGCAGATGGAGCCGCAAGGAGTAAAAACATCCTGTTTCCATGCAAATGCCATCAGTAATAACGAGCCAGCCTGAAGGAGGGTGGTTATTGCTGTGCCAGGGCTCTGCCCATAGGGGCTGGGGCTCTCCTCTGCCACTGGCCCCCACCAGTGTCCATACAGGACGTGGCACCACCTGGGGTAGGCGCATGGTGGGACGGGAGCAGGCACACATGGGTGTCACCCCACACTCACTGCCCTACCTGTGTGCATGGTCAGTCCCCAGCTGCATTGGCACGGGAGGTCCCTGGAGGGTGTGATGATCAGAGATGGCTCTGGTCTTGTTCCAGGGCTGTGCTGGTGGCGGGCTTGGCTCTGCCTGGCACTGCCGACATTGTGCTGGGGTGGATGGAGCCGTGGCACAGCTGGTGCCACCCTGGAGAGCCGCACTGGTTTCCCACCCTCTTCAGCTCTTGAAGGCATCAGAGCAGTTGTTAATTGTTCCTGATGCTGCTAATGAAATTATTGCTGCGTGACGCTGGGAACCACTGCCTGGCCCCACAGCTGGGGACAGGGACTGCTTAACACTGCTGGCGTGGACTCTGGCTCCCAGAGGGTTTGGGGAGCACCTTGGGCACCCCAGTACAGCCTCACCCCCCTTTGACCCTTGCCCCTTGTCCACACTATAATCTGCTCACTGGTGACAGCAGCACTGCTTGAGGGCACCTTGGTTGGGTTCAGGGAGGGCATGGGGAGGGAAGGGGATGCATCCTGCAGCCACAGTCCCTGGGAGAGGCCAGCTTCGCTGAGCGTGGGGTACCTTGAGGCCAGATCCCCACCTATGGCAGTGAGGTGGGGCCCCACAGGTGACCCACGTTCCTGCCAAGATGGTGTCCCCACTTCCATAGCATTTCCTAGCATGAGACACACAGTCGCCCACTGGAGCTGTGGTGGTGCAGGGCAGGGCGTCTGCAGGACCCTCATCTCCTGGGATTGTCCTCCCACCCTCCACCCGTGGGTTGCCAGGCTGGGCTGGGGGGGACCCTTGGGCATCACCCGGTGTTGCAGCAGAAGTTTAGGTCAGAGTGGGTTGTGGAGATGCATCGGGTAGCGGGGGTGCGCTGCCGGGGGTGTCCCGGGGGGATGCAGTGCCGGGGGGGGTCCCGCGGAGGGGGGTGATGCCGTGCCGGGGGATGCACCGTGTCCGGGGAGACGCAAACCCGGGGATGCCGCGCTGCGCTGCGCTGCGCTCGGAGACGGTGCGGACCCTCCGCGGCGGCCCCGTTGTGTGCTGAGGAGAGGGTGCAGCGCCGGCGGGGGGAGCGGTGCAGGCGGGGGGCGGTGGCGGGGGCGCGCCCAGCTGTTGCGCCGTCCCTTCCGCGGGCGGGTCCGCGCTCCCGCCCTGCATTGGCGGCGCCCGGGCGGAGCGGAGCGGCGCGGCGGCGGGCGGCAGCCGCGGCGGGGCCGGTGGCGGGGGCGCCATGGCCCGCTGAGGGCGGCGCGGAGCGCGGCCCGCCCTGCTCCCTCGCCCCGCAGCGCTCCGCGGGGCGCGCCATGGGTGCGCGGCCGCCCCGCCGCCGGGCCCCCCCCGCCGCCGCCGCCGCCGCCGCCGCCCCGGGGCCGCTCGGTGCCCTGCTCGCCGCTGCCCTGCTCGCCGCCGCCGGTGAGTCACCGCGCGTCCCCTGCGGGGGCACCGCGCTCCGGGCGGGAGGGGGGGGACCGGCGGCGCGGCGGGGACCCGGCACCGGGACTGGGTGCCGGGCAAGGTCACCTGGGGAGCGGCGGCGGGTGGGCGTCCTGCGGAGCGCCGGTGACCTCCCCGGGACGGGAACCGTTCGCCGTGCTGTGGGATGCTGGGGTGTTGGCAGGGCGCTCTCCCGGACCGGGAATGTGTCCCCAGCCCCACGGAGGGCATTGCCGCCCGCCGCCCCATGCCCGAGCGTGGCCGCACACGCGTGCCCAGCCCGCGCTGCCCCGGACGCTGCCCGCACTGGGGGGGCTGGCACTCGCCGCCTCGCCGGCACAGCTCCGCTCCCCCGGGACCCTACCAGCCCCGGGCACGGGTGTCCGCAGCACACCTGCCCCACGCGAGGGGTCCCTGCCCCACGCGCAGCATCCCTGCCCCACGCACAGCATCCCTGCCGCTGGCACAGGGTCCGTGCCGTCCACATCACCTGGCCGGGACACAGGGGACCGCGGTGACGGGATAGCCCGGGGGGTGCTGTCACGCCGCGGGGATGCGCGTGGGTGGCCGTGACGCGGGCAGGATGCGGGGCTGTATCGGTGCTGCTGCAGACGCGAACGGTCCGGAGCCCGGCTGCCCCCGGCGCTGCCCCCTCGGGCAGGACTCGGCGGGAGGAGGAGCGGTCGGGAGGACCCTCGGGGCTGGGCCGCCCCGGCGGCCGGGCCGGGGGTCGTGTGACCGGGGGTACGATGGATGCCCGGGACTGGCGGCCACTGGTAGGTGTCACGACAGCCGGGAAGTGGCGGCTGCAGACAAAGGACCGGGCTGGGGGCGGGGAGCTGCGCGAAGCTGGACGTGCGCTCTGCGGGGAGTCCGAGGGGGGGGACCCCCTTCTGCGTCCGGAGGTCCCGGCCCGCTGACCCTCCTGCCGCCACCGGAGACGTCCCCTAGCCTGGCCTCGATGTGCCAGGAGGGCACAGTGGGCACCCAGGGGGGCTGCAGCCACAACCGTCCTGGCAGCCCCAGGGACCCTGCGTTCTCAGCGCGGCCCCATCTGCAGGGGGACACTGCAGAGCCGGCGCGGTGAGTGGGCATCCTTTGGATGTAGGGGATCCCATATGGGGGGTGCTGTCATACTGACCCCCAGCTGGGCATGGAGCAGGGCTGTCCCCATGGCACCCATGGGGACGTGGTGATGGATGGATGTGGGGGGCAGAGGGGCAAGGGGTGCACCAGAGCAGCTCACACCAACCCTGCAATGGGAAGTGTGGGGGGCCTGGCAGTGCCAGCACTGGTTCAGGCGGTGTGGTGCTGGTGCTGGTCCCCACCATTCACTTTGCAGGCAGCTCACAGGCGGCCGCGGCGCGACTGAGCCCAGCCACCAGCACGGGCACCGCTCAGCACAGACAGGGCTGGGCCTCTGCTCCAGCCTGGCATAGCATGGCACGGCATGGCATGGCATGGCATGGCACAGCTCCCCTCCCCCAGGGAACCGAGGCACAGGCTGGGGGCGGGGAACTCGGCTGTCCAGGCAAAGGACCCCTAACTGCCCGACAGAGCAGCATCCCCAGTGTGCCCACTGTGGCTGGTGCCTGCAGGGGAAGGGCAAGGGTGACAGAGAGGGCTGGGGCTCACTTCTGGGCAGCAGTGAGGGGCAACCTCTCGAGATGGGAGCCTGCCCTGCTTGACTGCTACACTGGATAGTGGGCAAGGGCACGGGAGCAGAGTCCTTCCTGAGAGCTACCACTGATCCAGCAGTGCCGTGGCATCTTTGCAGCCGGTGCCAGACCCTAGTGCATCTCCTGCTCTGGCGAGTGTGACCCACAGCAGCCACAGCAGATGCTGTCCCAGCTCCTCTGGTTGGGGCCACAGGCTCTGCTCTAACCCTGCACAAGCCACATGATGCAGTTGGATTCACTAGTCTGCCAGGGACCCCTGGGCTCCAGCAGACAACCCCCAACCACTGCACCCCACAACGTGGTGCCCCACAGCCTGGCATACCAGGTCGTTGCATCGCACATCACCCCACAACATGTGCCTGGCTGGGCACTGGCGGCTCTGTGGGGCAGGCAGGAGGGCAGGGTGGCGGGCAGGGCTGGCACACACCGGGCACTGGGAAGCTTCCGTGCCGGCTGTCAGCATGAGCACGCGGCAGACGCAGCCTGCCCAGGGCTGTTTGTTCTGGCTCGGTGCCACGCGGGGCTGGCACTACATCAAACCGTGCGGAGCCTGGCAGGTGCTTGCGGGAGGGAACAGGGGCGCTGACAGTGCCGCCAGGGGCTGGGCACCCCCGGAGCCACTGCAGGCCCTTCACAGCCTGCCCCACCTGGGTGGTCGGCAGCACACGAGACCACCCTGTAACTGGTGCTGGTGCCAAGGGATGATGGCATGGGGACCGTGCGCTGTGCATGGCCTGCTATCCCCTACCCTCGGTGCCAGCACCGCTCTGGGTCCCAGCACCATCTCTGGTCCATGTGCCGCTTGTTTGCCTATGGGCATGCTGGGGTGGGCTGGCTCCAGACTGGGCACACTGGGACCCTGTCTTCATCCAATCAGTCCCAGTTGCCCAGTTACCCTGCTGTCAGCTCGCGCTTTGGGTGCTGCTCCCGGGTGGGTGTCAGCCCTTAGCCCAGGGCTCCTGCAGGACCGGGGTCTCAGGTTCCAGACCCCTCAGCCAGCCCTTGCTGCCACAGGGTTGTGAGGTGCTGGGACTGCGGTCACCACCATGTGCCACCCGTGGGTATGAGGGGGAGAGACTGCGGGACTGGACCCTAGCACCTGGGACTGTTGCACGAACAGAGGGTCCTTCCTGGCCCTGCACTCATTTCCCCTGCCTGCTCTGGTGGGGTGCAGGACTGAGGGTGACCTTGACACTCCTCCCGCCGGGGCCAGGGCTCAGCCGGGGTGTTTGCTTCTCACTGTCAGTTAAAAGAGAGTCAAGAAAGCCACTCAGCTTCCCCAGGATCGGGACCGCAGGGACAGCTCCCGCACATGGGACTGGGCTGGTCATGTGTCCCCCACCATCCCAGTGCCAGGCTGGGCTAGAGTCTCATCCCCCACTGAGCAGAGCCCAGGACAGGGCTCTTTCCCCGTGCAGTGCTGCTGAGAAGGGCTGTCAGGGCTTGGAATGGGTCCTGCCAGCACACGAAGTCTGGTGAGCTTTGGGGCTTCACAGGCACTGGGGTTGGTGGGGAACAGTTCCCCTCTCAGCCCTGGCTCTGTGTGTGCCTGGTGGAAGAGTGCCTTCCACTGGGTGCCAGGGCTGGTAGCCCCCAGGCAGGTGGAGGTGGTCCCTGGGGAGGAGTTGCCAGCCCTGGCTGCCTTTGCTGGCACTGGCACCTTTGTCCCCAGACCCCAGGCACAGGGCAGCGTGGGCCATGCGCAGGCACAGCATGGGCACAGCCGGGGCGTGCAGCCCTGGGCGGGTGCTGGGAGCCCTGCCCACCCTGGCACATACTAATTGCATGTAATGGGGAGAGCGGTATCAACTCAAATCCGTAATTAGGCAGCTCCATTGTCATGAAAACCTGCCTAATTCATTCATAAGGAGCGCTTGCTTCATCAGCGCCCAGACGCTGCCAGGCACTCACCGGGAGACAGGCACCCCCACTGAGCATCCCCCATGGCCGTGGGGCTGGCACACGTGGGGCATATGTCAGCAGGGCCAGGACAGTGGCTGGCTCACTAGGACATGCTGGGATGTTGGGTACGTGATCCTCGGGCAGGCAGGGGCACCCCGGAGGGCACTGTGCCCATTGGAGCATGGGGGATGCGTTGGCATCATGTGCCCATCGTCGCGTCGTCCCCAGTGCTCAGCACGCGCCAGGCTGGCCAGGAGCCAGGCCCTGTTACCCAGCTTTGGCATCCGACCCTGCTGGCTCCCTGCCCAGCTGGGGCTGGCACTGGCACCCGCCTGGCATTGCTGTGGGACTGCGTGGGGTGTGGAGCTGGGTGCAGGAAGAGCCTTTGCTCATGTCCTAATGCCCCAGGTGAGGGTTGGAGCAGCTGTGGCCAGCTGGGCAGTGCTGGGCGATGCTGTGGCCCATGGCTGGGTGTCTCCCAGAGGCAGAACTGGCTCATCGTGGCTCAGAGCCAACCTCTCCCAGCAGGATGGTGCCCAGCTCAAAGCCTCAGACAAGCTTTTTGATTGTGTCGAGTTGTGCCAGTTCCCTTCTCTGCACCCTGCAGAGGGCAAAGTGCCAGCAATGGGATGCCCCTCTGTGCAGGTTGGCACCCGCAGGCTCCCCTGGGCACAGATGGGCACCCTCTGCCCTCCCCCTAATGCCCACCCTTCCCTCGTTAAGGCCGTCGCAATCAGCAGCAATTATTGCTTTAATTACCTGCTGCTGGGGCGCAGGCTGGGTGTCGGCAAAGTGCAAGGAAATCTTTCATGTTAATGGTGTGCCAGGCCTGGCATGGACACGATGGATGGGGCACCAGCTGGGAGCAAATCTGCTGTCTACAAAGCCCACAGGGATTCAGGGAGGTCCACAGGGGGGGCACAGTGGTGGAGGCAGGTGCTGGTGTAAAGGTCCCACACACCGCTGTGGGGACCCCCAGAGTGGCAGCAGCAGGCAGGGGTGCATGCAGGGGTTGGAGACAGAGGGAGGATGGGGCAGGATGCCCCATCAGGGGTGACCGATGGTCACCAGGGCAGCAGCATTCAGGGCAGACCCGTGCTATTGGAGCGCTGTCCCACTGCAGGCAGCTGCCTGCTCCCTCCCCGGGGCAGCTGTGCCAAGAAGGCACCCACCAGTGTGCTGGTGCCGGGTCTGGCACTGCCGCAGCCGCCCGTAGGCAGCCTCTCCTTGCCAAGAACATGCTGACCTTCCCAGTGTCTCCCCGCAGCAGGCACCGAGGCACCCAGCGGGCTGCTCCCGGCACTGCTGGGGACCATGGCACCAGCACCAGGGCAGGATCAGCCCTTTGAGGACCAGAGGGACCAGGCTGGGAGCAGCTGTTGGCAGCCAGTGGGTCTTATTAGTGCCCCCCAACACTGGGCAGTGCAGTGCAAGGCAGTCTCTTCTTGCCCAGTAACACCAGTACACCTGGTGTTTCTGCTGCTGTGGAGGTGCAGGTGCTAAAGTGAGAGGCTGTGTGGTCACCTGGGGTGGCAGCGGTGGGGCACAGGGAGCAGGGGGAGCTCTGTACATGGGGAGGGGACTGGGAGCAGCTGGGGGTCCCATAGTGCTGGGGTGGTGAGGGCTGGTGCTTAGAGCCCACAGCAGGGTGTCCCCATCTCCTCTGCGTCCTGAGGTGTGTGCTGCAGCCCTGCTTCCCAGCCCACCACCCTGTCCCCTTCATCCCCATAACCGCTCGTTAGCCCACGTGTGTGGGGGGGATAATTGCTATTAAAGCCCTGCTTAATGCACAGACTTTACTGGCAGGGATTTATCTGCGCTGGAGCAAACCGCGCTCGCAGTCAGCCCTTTGACTGCAGGGAGAACGGCCAAGGCTGTGCCCTGCCATGGTTGAGGGGGGGCACGGGGTGTGTGGAACCCAGCATCCCGCATCCCCCTGGTCCCTGTCTCCCTGGTCCCCAATCCCGCCGAAGTTCCCCGGTTCCTTTTGCCAAGGTGACATAAGCATCTCGCCTGTTTCCATGGCAACGCAGCGGCAGGTGAGCGCGAGGCCGATGCGGGAGCCGGCACGCGCCACGTGGGGGGCCGCTGCCCACGGGGCGCCCACGCTGCGCCCGCACCCACGGGCTTGGGGTGGGGCCACGCTGCGGGGGGGGCCCCACAGGATGTGGGGCACGGAGTGCCTATGGGATGTAAGTGCCCACAGAGTGCTGGGCATCCACAGTGCATGAAATCCCTGTGGTGTTTGGCAGAGCCATAAAGTGTGGGCTGGCTGTGGTGCATTGGATGGCAACAGGGTGTGTGGGGTGCCCGTCATTGATGGGGTGCTCGTGGTGTGTGGGGCAACCAGACCACAGCCCCTCTGCTGCCTCATGGGGCTCCAGGCCAGCTCCAGCCTCCCAGCTATGCCACATGGGTCTATCCATGTCCACACCACAGCACAGGGCCCCACCAGTGCCTGGCACAATGCTCAGTGGCAGGACAGCATCCCATTCAGGACTAGGCAGCAGCACCCTGGCTCTGCACTCACTGCACATTCCCAGATCCGTTTGCTGCCCATGGTCCCATCCTGCCCACAAGGCACCCAGCACCCTGGTTGGGTGGGCAGTGGGAGGGGCTCCATGCTCATCCTGCCTCCCCTACCCACTGCTGCTGGCCCCGAGTTTCCTGTGCCCCTCCACTCAGCTATGATGGATACCCACACAGCTCAGGAATTGCTGTACTAATTTTGTATGTGATTAGAAGGCCGGTCCCACGGCACAGTTCACCTGGCATGCCTGCCACAGTCACCCGGGCAGGAGGCAGCTGTGGTGCTGTGCAGCAGCAAACATGGTATTTCACAAATAAATTGGGTTTATTTACGTAGCGCCCATGTGCCAGCGTGGGTATTGTAGCATGGGCACTCAGGAGTGCCCGAGCAGCGGGCACAGCAGTGCAACCACGGGTGATGCAGCAAGCGGTGCCGCAGCCGGCGTCAGGTACGGCACCGTGCCGGGGACCGCAGCGCCTGTCCGCGCCATGACCCCCCGGGCTGGCCCCAGGCTGAGGCTGGGGGGGGGTCGTTAAACCATTGAAATATGAAATGCCTGTATATCCCTGACAGGGGTTTTAATTAAATTAATTACCAGTGACATTGTAAAAGTGCTGATGGGGTAATAACTGGCGCGTTATGGTCGCCGTTTATCTTCCCCGCGTAAATTAGCTGCCGCACCTTGCCCATCCCGGCGGGCATCGTGGCAGGTTCATCGGCACCCACTCCCAGCTCCGAGGGGCCTGATCCAGCTGGGGAGAGCAACAGGGCCTGAGGCTCCCCTGGGAGACCCAGGCAGGACCTGAGGTATCCCTGTGTCCCCTGTGTCCCTGTGGCGCAGGCGGCTGTGCCAAGCAGGAGCCAGCTGGGGTGGGCACGAGCAGTGGGGTCCCATGGGCACATGGGGAGTGGCTGGTGGTTGCCAAACGAAGGCACTTAATTACTGCGCATTCCATCCCATTTAATTGCTTATTAAATCCTAACCAGCCAATTAGCAGCAGCAATTACAGCTTCATTCAGTGACACAATCGCTATTTTATCGTTTGTTAATCAAATGCTTATTTAGGGCCCTGGTTTATTAACTCTTTCTGTGGCAGACGCCGGTGGGGTGGGGGGAGGGGGGACACCTGGCCATGTCTAGGATGGGGGATGCAGGCGTCCTAAGGCTGTGCCATATGTCCCCAGCACTGCTGTCCCCATGGTGGGACAAGCGTGCAACCCTGAGCCACCCTTGTCACCCTGGGGACAGCCAACCCCCACATGCCATGCCAGTGAGGGTGTCAGTGGCACAGGACAGGATGGACTGCTGTGCTGCCCTGCTGTGTGCCCACCACTTGCCCAGCATCCCTGTGACACTCTGGGGTACTGCAGGGCAGGATGCAGCCTCTGGCTGATGCCTTAGAGCATGCTGGGGAGGGGGTGGCAGGCACCCCAGAGGCGTGAGCAATGGCCCTTGTTGGTCACACTACATTTCCTTTTCATTAGCACTAAGTGTGGACATGAGGGATCGGCGCGGGTTCAGCGGGCGCAGCCACCGTGCGGCTGCTCTCCCTGATGGATGGCAGGGATGGGAGGGGGCTCCCACGTCGCAAGCGGGGGGACGGTGGTGATGCACAGGACCACTGGCATGGGGCCTGCTGGGGTGGATGATGGCCCAGCCAGGGCATGCTGGAGGTGGCCGAGCCCCATTTCCCCGCAGGTGCTCAGCAAAGCGCAACTGTGGCCAACCCGGCATCCGGCGCATCCCCAGACCTGCTGCCGCACTTCCAGCTGGAGCCAGAGGACGTTTACATTGTGAAGAACAAGGCAGTGAGCCTGGCCTGCCGTGCAACCCCTGCCACACAGATCTACTTCAAGTGCAACGGCGAGTGGGTGCACCAAAGTGACCACGTCACGCAGCACAGCACTGACCGCAGCACCGGTGAGCACTAGCGGGAGGGACGGTGCCGGCCCCAGTCACAGGGAGCCACGTGTGCCACTCTTGGTGGGGCTTGCGTGGGGCTGGGGCCGTGGAGACTGCTCCTGGCACACCTCTGCTGACACGCTGCCAACCGGTCCCAGGGCTGCCAGTGATGGAGGTGCGCATCGAGGTCACTCGCCAGCAAGTGGAGAAGATCTTTGGGCTGGAGGAGTACTGGTGCCAGTGCGTGGCCTGGAGCTCCTCTGGCACCACCAAGAGCCAGAAAGCCTTCGTGCGCATCGCCTGTGAGTGTCTTGTGGGTGCCCAGATGGGCAGTGGGCGCTGGCCTGGCCCCACTCTCACCCCTGTGCCTCCCCAGATCTACGCAAGAACTTCGAGCAGGAGCCGACAGCCAGGGAGGTCTCCATCGAGCAGGGCATCGTGCTGCCATGCCGCCCTCCTGAGGGCATCCCCCCTGCCGAGGTGAGTCCCTGCAGCCGGGCAGGGCAGGATGAGGATGCCGTGCGTGCTCCCACACAGGCACATGGTGATGTCCTTGTGCTCTGCAGGTGGAATGGCTGCGCAACGAGGAGCTGGTGGATCCGGCACTGGACGCCAATGTCTACGTGACGCCAGAGCACAGTCTGGTGCTGCGTCAGGCCCGCCTGGCCGACACTGCCAACTACACCTGTGTGGCTAAAAACATCGTGGCCCGTCGCCGCAGCTCCTCTGCCGCCATCATTGTTTATGGTACAGCCCCACTTTACTGGTCCCTGCCATGCTGCCCCAGTGTCATCCTCCCCGTCCTGTCCCTCCCCACGTCCACTTCATGGCAGGACACTGATGGGTCCCTCTCCACCCAGTGAATGGCGGCTGGTCGACGTGGACGCAGTGGTCAGGCTGCAGCACCAGCTGTGGACGGGGCTGGCAGAAGCGGAGCCGGACGTGCACCAACCCCACACCCCTCAACGGAGGGGCTTTCTGTGAGGGCCAAAATGTGCAGAAAACCGCCTGCACCACCCTCTGCCCAGGTACCCGTCCTGCCCAGGGCACCACCACCGCCCCACCGTGCGGATGCTGCACTCCCCACTGCGCCCATTGAGGTCCCTGTCCTCACCGGCTGTCTTGTCCTCCAACTCCCCTGTGTGTCCGTCTCTGCCAGCCCTGGGGCAGGGGAGAGGGGTGGTAGCGGGGTGGTAACCTCGAGCTGTACCCACAGTGGATGGCGCCTGGTCAGAGTGGAGCAAGTGGTCGGAGTGCGGGGCCGAATGCACCCACTGGCGCAGCCGGGAGTGCTCAGAGCCAGCACCACGCAACGGGGGCCGGGATTGCCATGGCCCCGAGTTGGACACTCAGAACTGCACCTCTGAGCTCTGCACCCATGGTGAGCATGGCGGGGATGACAGGATTGTCCCCTGGGAAAGGGGGTTGGGGGTGGCTGTGGGTGCTGACACCTGCCCTGCACAGCTGCCCCTGGTGCAGAGGACGTGGCGCTGTACGTGGGACTGGTAGCCGTGGCCGTGTGCCTGGTGCTGCTGCTGCTGGTGGGGGTGCTGGTGTACTGCCGCAAGAAGGGGGGCCTGGACGCTGATGTGGCTGACTCCTCCATCCTCACCGCCGGCTTCCAGCCTGTCAGCATCAAGCCCAGCAAAGCTGGTGAGCGAGGGTTGAAGGGACAATGCACCGCACTGGGACATGGTGTCCCTTGGGACGTGGGGGTGGCCATAACCCCCTGGTGGATTGGGTAGGGGCTGTTTGCCCCAGGGCATCCCTGGGTGGGGTTCTGTGCCCTGTGGGATACCTGGTCTTGAGCTGGGGTTCTGTGCCTTATGGGTCAGGGATGTTGTATCTTAAAGAGCCCCTGACTGCAGGGTCAGTGCTCTGTGCCACGTAGGGTCCCTGGTTGTGGGCAGGGGCTCTGTGTCCTAAAGTATCCCTGTTCCCTACACACAGCACCCTGAGTTGCTGCTATGTGCTCTGAGGACCCCACTGGTGACTGTACCCCAAGGGTCAATACCATGGAGCAGGGACTCAATGCCCTTTCAACCCCCAGGGGTGGCTGTGCCCTATAGGATCCTCACTCGGGAGAAGGGATTGTGTACCCCATGCCCCCTGGGGCCGACTGTGCCACTGCGTTGCTGGTGGGGACCCCCTGTTCCCACCATGCCCTGGCACCATGGTTGCTTGCTCTGTGCCACAGACAACCCCAGCCTGCTCACCATCCAGCCTGACCTCAGCACCACCACCATGACCTACCAGGGCTCGCTCTGCTCACGCCAGGATGGCCCTGCCAAGCTCCAGCTGCCCAATGGGCATCTGCTGAGCCCGCTGGGTGCTGGGCGGCACACACTGCACCACAGCTCACCTGCTGCTGAGGGCGCTGATTTCGTGGCCCGGCTCTCCACCCAGAGCTACTTCCGCTCTCTGCCCCGTGGCACCAACAACATGGCCTATGGCACCTTCAACTTCCTGGGGGGGCGGCTCATGATCCCCAACACAGGTACGCTGGGGCGGGGGGTCTGGAGCATTGCCCAGTGCAGGCAGTGTCCTCATGGGGCTCACTCCCTGCCTGCACCCCCGTTCCCACCCAGGGATCAGCCTGCTCATCCCACCTGATGCCATCCCGCGGGGAAAGATCTACGAGGTCTACCTGACCCTGCACAAGCAGGAGGAGGTGAGGTAGGTGCAGGGGTTGCCGGGGCACGTGGCTCTTGGAAAGGGGTCCGTCCTGACTCAGCTGCCCCCGTTGCTGCCCCAGGCTGCCCCTGGCCGGCTGCCAGACGCTGCTGAGCCCCATTGTCAGCTGTGGCCCTCCCGGGGTCCTCCTCACCCGGCCTGCCATCCTGGCCATGGGGCACTGCGTGGAGGCCAGCGCCGAGAACTGGAGCATCCGGCTGAAGAAGCAGTCATGCGAGGGCACGTGGGAGGTGAGCATCCACAGGGACAAGGGGGTTTAGGGATGGAGGGGGGACGGCTGTGGCCAAGGTGCATTTCTGCCTGGGTGCCGCAGGACGTGCTGCAGCTGGGTGCTGAGCCGTGCACGGAGCTGTACTACTGCCAGCTGGAAGCGCAGGCTTGCTATGTGTTCACGGAGCAGCTGGGGCGCTTCGCCCTGGTCGGGGAGTCCCTCAGCATGGCGGCCTCCAAGCGCCTCAAGCTGGTCCTGTTTGCGCCGGCCGCCTGCCCCTCGCTCGAGTACAACATCCGTGTCTACTGCCTCAGCGACACCCAGGATGTCCTCAAGGTACTGGGGGTCCCCATCCCCGCCCATCCCAGCTTGGAGCAAGGGCTGTGCTCCCAGGGTGTGGCATCTCCTGCCTGACCACTGCATGTGCCGGCAGGAGGTGATCCAGCTGGAGAAGCAGCTGGGGGGGCAGCTGATTGGAGCTCCCCGGGTGCTGCACTTCAAGGACAGCTACCACAACTTGCGCCTCTCCATCCATGACATGCCCAGCTCCCTCTGGAAGAGCAAGCTCCTCGCCAGCTACCAGGTGGGGAGTCTGGCCGGTGTGTGGGGATGGGGAAGGGGGTGTGGAGGGATGTCTCTGCCACTCTGACAACTCCCTCCCATCACCCCACTGCAGGAGATCCCTTTCTATCACATCTGGAGTGGGTTGCAGCCCTTTCTGCACTGCACCTTCACCCTGGAGCGCCTGAGCACCAGCACCTGCGAACTGGCCTGCAAGATCTGGGTCTGGCAGGTGGAGGGAGACGGGCAGAGCTTCACCGTCAACTTCAACATTGCCAAGGTGAGGGCAGGGCTGGGGGACTCCTGGGGGTGACCACGAGATGGCCTCACATGCCTCCCCCTTCCCCCCTGGTGCTCTTCCCTAGGACACGAGGTTTTCAGACTGGCTGGTCCCCGATAACGAGGTGGCCACCCCAGCTCTGGTGGGCCCCAGTGCCTTCAAGATCCCCTTCCTCATCCGCCAAAAGATCATCAGCAGCCTGGACCCGCCAGGCACCCGGGGAGCCGACTGGAGGACGCTGGCACAGAAGCTCAACCTCGACAGGTGACCCGGGCTGAGAACAGTGATGGAGATGGGGTGGCATGGTAAATAGGGGTTCTGGCCTCATCCTGCACCTATAGATGGTTGCTGGAATGCTGTGAGATCCTGGGACCAGGGTGCTGGCCAAGGTGAGGCTAGCACAGGGCTGGTAGCAGAATGTGGAGCCATCCCTGTGCCCTGACATGGTCCCTCTGTCCCCCTCCAGCCATCTCAGCTTCTTCGCCTCGAAGCCCAGCCCCACAGCCATGATCCTCAACCTGTGGGAAGCGCGGCACTTCCCCAATGGAAACCTCTCACAGCTGGCCGCTGCCGTGGCTGAAGTCGGCAAGCAGGACGGGGCCCTCTTCGCCGTCTCCGAGGCTGAGTGCTGAGTGTGGCGGGGAAGGGGGGACGGGAAACTCCGCTCCCAGGGGACTGCCACCATGGGGCTGGGGGGGCCCTGGCTGGCCCCCAAACCCCTGCTGCCCCACAGCGCACAGGGAGGACTGCCTGGCCTCCTTGGGAGAGCAGGATGCCTGTGCCCCACGGCAGCCAGGCCCCCCCAGCACTGTGGCGGTGGGGCTCAGCCCATCCCCGGGGGTCCCACAGCCCCATGGTGGGGGTCGAGGGGGCGCTGGGTGTGCGTCGTGCGTGCGGTGCCGTCGTGCTGTCTGCGTGTGGGGCCGGGCGGCCCCAGGCCCCGTGCCGTGTTGTGTAAAGACCGTTTTTTTAATTCTGTATTAAGTGCATTCAAGTATTTACACTTGGCCTTATGTACATAGCGGTGCCGCGGGCGGGGGGTCTGCCGGACGTGAATGTAAATAAATTCGATATATATTGCTACGTGGGGCTGTGCCCGGCCATGCGCTGCCCCACGCCCCTCATGTTCCCCCTCAGAAGTCAGAGGTGTGGAGCACAGCGCTTTATTGGTGTGATGGTGATGGTGATGGCTATTGCCCCGGGCCGGTGGCACGACAGGCCACAGCTGCCACAAGCGCAGCCCCTTTCCCCGAGCCGTCCTCTGATGGCATGAATTTGACGGTGCAGTTGGGCGCCAGGTCCCGCAGAGTCCTCTGGAGGCAGCGGGAGAAACTGGAGGGGACAGGAGGGGAAGGTGAGGACTCATGTCCATGTGAATGGAATGACTCCATTCACCCCATGCCTCCCACCCCACGCTCCTGCCATAGGGTAAGGGTCCCTGGTGGGTTCCTGCCATCCCTGGCCCCACTCACTGTGGGTGCAGCTTGTACAAGGTGCCATCCACCCCTACGGTGACAGACAGTCGGTCCAGGCCCCGGTTCTCCCTCATCTTCTCCACCACAGCAGCCAAGCCGGCAGCGCAGAGCTGGGCTGCCCGCACGGACACAGTATGGCACACTTCCCGCATCAGCACGCTGTCCTCGTAGCTGGCATTGAGATCCAGGTCCTGCAGGATTTGCCGTATCTGCCGCAGGGCCAGCCCATCGCTGACCCAGACCAATGCCACAGTTAGCACCAAAGTCCCTGTTCCCACCACTGTCCCCATCCCATAGGCTGGAGTGGTATCACCCTGCCTGTGCCCCATCAATGTAGCATGGCCCCTTCTCCTGGAGTTCCGGCCCCCCACCCCAGGTTCAGGGAACCCAGCGGAGCCCAGCACTCACAGCTCGATGGTAGAGAGGAACTTGGTCTTGAAGATATCCTTGGTGAAGAGCTTGGGGCTGGGATTGCCGTGGAACAGGAGCTCTTTGTCTGACATTGCCAACAGGATGTGGCGCACAATCTCGCCCAGGTACATGCCGCTGATGAGCTTCTCAAACCTGCCCCAGGCACAGCCTCAGCTGGGCACAGCCACCCACTCCCAGCCCCCTCTGCCCCAGGGCCCTTGCCCACCTCTGCTTGCCGGGATTGATGGTCTGCTCATCCACCACCCTGTCGAAGCTGGTGAAGATGTGGTCCAGGCAGCCATTGTCCCCAAAGGCCCCCCACTCCATGTTGATGCACATGCGGCCCTCGTCCCCTTCCACAGTACCCACGTTCCGCATCTCCTCCATGTAGCAGGCATTTGTCCCTGTCCCTGCGGGCCCCATGCTGGTGTCACTCCCACCACAGTTGTGGTAAAGGCACATGGCCATGCCACATAGGATGGGGTGGTGGTGAGGGGATGGGGAACTCCTGGTTACAGAGGTGCTTCTCACCCACGATGAGCCCGATTTCACATTTTGGGTCTTCGTAGCCACAGGACATCATGGTTCCCACTGTGTCGTTAACCAGAGCCACCACCTTCAGCCCTGAATGCTGCCAAACAGGAGATGGGGACACATGCAGCCTAGTGACAGCCAGCTCGCTCCTGGGGTTGGCACCACCTGGGCGCAGGGTGCACCCCAGGGACAGGGATGGACCACAGGACGTTCCCTACATGTTTGCGCTCAGCAGCCTCCCGCAGCAGCTGGACCACATCCTGCCCCACACAGCCTGAGGCACTGAAGCCTTTGGTCCAGGTCAGCAGCAATGCCTGCAAGAGAGGCAGGAGCAGCCTCCAGGCAGCCGCCTCACACCACATCCCAGTGTCCTTCCTATACCCATGGGGCTGGAGGCAACCCCTCACCTTATCCAGGCCCACTTGCTGGCAGGGGAAGGAAAAGGTGAAGCCGAGAGGTAGGGTGTGTGTCATCAGGTTCTGCTTCAGCTGGAAGTCCACAATGCAGTCGATGATGTGGTCAAAGAGCTGTGGATTGTGGCCACAGTCAGCATGGCGGGGGCTGGGATAATGCTGCAGGGTGCTCTCCCAGCCCCATCCCAGCCCTATAGACAGACAGCAAGGAGGGAGGCAACGTGGACCCCCTCACACCATCCCTTAACCGTAGGTCATCAGCCTCACCGCCTCGCCGGTGCCCTGCATGATGGCAGTTGGGATGACGTAGATCTCACTGGCCATGCGGATGCCCTCCTCTGTCACCTGCACCACCAGCACACGGAAATTGGTCCCTCCCAGGTCCAGTGCCAGGAATTCACCTTGCTCTGTAGAGAGCCAGCACAGGGCATCAGCATAGCCATGGCCTCATTGGCACCCACTTCCCAATGCCCCCGTCCCTCACCGGTGCCATCAGGCGTGTGACAAACGTAGGTGGGCAGCATGCGGACAGAGGCATTGGCATGGGTCTCCTGACCCAGCCCTAGCTCCATCTCCTGCCTCATCAGTGCCTGGACCTCCACCAGGTCATCATGCTTGAGCCGCAGTGGGGCCAGCACCTTGGCCACCTCCCGGCGCTGGGCCTCCAGGCGCACAGCCACTGCTGTCACCATGGCTGCCCCCCGCCCAGACCCATCTGTTGAGGGCAAGAGAGTGGGCACACACTCAGGGGCCAGCAGCCTTGTCACACTCTGCAGGATCTCCTTGAACCTGCCAGAGGAAGAAGAAGATAGCAAGGGCATGAGGCATCCTGCTGGGATGCCTAAAATCTGCTCCTCACCCTGTCCCACGAACAGTCACTCACTTGTGGGTGAGGCTCCTGAGAGCCTGAGACTCTCACAGGGGCCAAGGGAACCAGCTCCTGGCCACTATCCCTGCACTGGGGTCATGACCTTCCTCACCTGGTGTGGCCTTGGTACAATTCTCCATCCACCCCCACATTGACAAGCAGCTGATCCATGTCCCGGGTCTCGCACATGTAGCTGAGGACGGCAGCCAGGCCAGTGGCGTAGAGCGTGGCAGCGCGGCTCACCACCGCCCGGCAGATCTGCTGCACCCGGCTGCAATCTTGCTCATTTGGCTGCAGCCCCAGAGCCTCCAGAGTCGTCTTCGTCACAGCCATGCCTTCCTCAATGCTGCAAGGCAGAGCACAGCCTTGCAACACTTGCGGGTCCAACAGCTCGCAAATAGGGGCACCCATCCATCACCCCCCCATTCTCCCACCCACGGTAGCTCCTGGTCCCCAGACACTCACTTGATGATCTCCAGAACCTGATGGGTCGTGAGCACACCCTTCTCCTTCAGGACAGCAATGCTGCTCCCAGTGAAGAGTGCTTTTTCAGCGGCCAGGGCAATCAGCACGTGCCGGGTGATCTCCCCCAGATACAGGCTGCCCACCATCTTCTCAAATCTGCATGCAGCCCACATGGGAGTCAGTTGTGCCTCCCTAGCACCCCTTGGCCCTTTGAGAGCACCCAGGAGCATTGCAGGGCTCCTGTTGTGCTCCTGTAGGTAGGGCCTGACATGCTCAGGGATGGATGGGGAACCCCCAAGGACCCTGTCCTTGCTGAGGGGTGGGAGCACCTCTTCTCCCCAGGGCTGAAGGATTCTTCGTCCACGCACTCATCATAGGGGGTCAGGATGTCACTCAGAATACCATCGTCCCCGAAGCGGCCCCACTCAGTGTTGATACACATTCGCCCGCTGGTCTCCTCTGCCGTTTCTACCAGATGTGCCTCGGCCATGAAGCAGCAGTTGCTGCCCTTGTCTGCAGGGAGCAATGGGGGTGAGCACCGGCTCAGCCCCCCCCAGCACCCTCCACCCTGGCACGTGGGGTGCCCGCTGCTCACCTGCAACCAAGGCAACCTCACAAGGTCTTCCCTCTGTGCTGCAGGTCATCATGGTGCCCACCGTGTCATTCATCAGGGCAACAACTTCCACATGGGAGAGCTGACCGGGAGCAAAATGAGAGCATCATCAGCCCCTCCACAGGGGCAGCCCCTGACCAGGTCCCCCCCACCCCACGGTCCCCCACCTCCTGCTTGTTGATGGCTGACTGTAGCAACTGCACAACATCCCTCCCCACCACGTCCTTGCAGCTGAAGCCCTTGGACCAGGAGATGAGTTCTGCCTGTGGAGAACATGCGGCAGAGCCATTGGCCTCCAGCACTGGACTGGCTTCTCTCCCCACTGCTGCTGTGCTGGGGAGGATGTGGTCACAGCCCAGGACAGGGCCCCTTACCTTGTTCAGCTGTGTCTGCCGACAGCTGAAGGGGAAGACGAAGCCCAGGGGGAGGTGTTCCAGGGGTGTGTTGGTGTCAGCCAGGAACTGGGACAGGCATTGTGCAATGAAATCAAAGAGCTGCAAAGGCATGACTAGGGGTAAGGGCTGCTTCCCTTATCCAGTACCCAGGATGTAGGAGGCAGTCCAGAGCTCCAGCACCAGTCCAGAGCCCTGCCAAGCCTCCATGGTGCTGGGCAGCCCAGCACCAGCCACCCTGTGCCATGGCCTCCTCATACCGCTTGCCCCTCGCCCTGCATGATGTCCTCTGGCATGTCAAAGGTCTTGTACATCATTTGTGGGCTCGGGTTTCCATCTCCAAAGAGGGTCACCAGCAGGGTCCGGACCTGGCTCTGGCACAGCTCCACCACCAGAAAGTCACCCTTCTCTATGGGGGAACAGAGGCTGTGTCAGGCCAGAGACCTCTCCTGTGGCAGATCCCTTAAAATCTACTCCTCAGCCTATTCCATAGAGGAGGCTCCTGAGAGCCTGAAACCCTCAGAGGGGCCAAGGGAACTAGCTGCTGGCCACTCCCCCTGCACTGGAGACTGGCAGAGGGGCAGCTTATGGACTCCATAACTGACTGGAGAGTTGTGTACCCCTCCCCAGCACCCTCAGAGACAAGTCCAATGAGGTGGGGCTGCAGGTAGCAGAGCAACCCATCCTCAGACCAGGCTGTCTTACCGGTGCCGTCGGGAGTGGCGCAGATGTAGGTGGGCAGCATCTTCAAGGTGGCCCGTGAATGTGTGTGGCGGCCCAGCCCCCTGCGCATGGCCTGCATCATGTGGCCCTTCATAATGTGCAGCCTCTCCAGCGGGATGGTGAGCGCCCGCAGGGCTCGTTGTACCTGATGATGGTGCATTAGGCCAGGGGCACAGGGACGAAGGGCAGGGGATGCCTGGGGCAGGGACAGACCTTACCGGTGTGCTGGGGGAAGAATCCCGTTCTTGGTTCATCAGATGGCTCATTGTGAACCTGCATGGAGGGAGGTGGCATGTCACCTGCTGAGCGCTGGCCCGCAGGACAGGACTCACGCCTGCCTTTCCCCTGGCACATGATGGTGTTGGGGCCCTGCCTCCCACCTATCCTCTGTTTCCATGCTCCATCGGGAATCGTTCCTTTGCAGCGTCCGCCCACTGTCTCTGCGATGGTGTATGTGGCAGCTGTGCCCCACCACGGCCATGGGCGAACCCGACGGGACAGCCTGACGAGGGGGTCTCCGAGACCTGCAAGAGGCCGGAGCTGCTGTCCCTCCCCTGCAACGGCCCGGGGGGCTGGGGGAGCCTGGGCGGCTCCATCCCCGGCCCCATCGCGGCCTCCGCAGGGCAGGAGCCGCTCACCGGTCAGAGTACGAGCTGCCCGCCGCTTCCGAGCCCGAGCTTCGCCGGGGGCGGCCGGCGGAGCCGGGGCTCTGCTGTGCGCTGTCCGGTCCGCCGTACCGGCCAGACTGGGGACGGGTGCTGCGGCTGCCCATGGTGGTGTAGCCGGGGCTGCTGTGGGACCGGGGCCGATGTTAAGCCCGTGGGGGCCGATGTTAAGCCCGTGGGGGCCGGGGCGGGGCCGGGGCCGGTGTTAAGCCCGTGGGGGCCGGGGCCGGTGTGGGGCCGGTGCGGGACCGTTGGCGGCGGGGCCGGTGGGGGCGCGGGGGGACCGTTGCCGCTGCCGTCCCCTTGGCAACAGCCCCACCCCGCCCCGCCATTGGCCGGCCCGCCGCAGGCCGGGCCCGCCGCGGCCAATGGGCGGCGGCGCTCGGCCCCCCCCCGCGGGAGGGGCCGCTCCTCGCGCCCGGCCGGGCGGCAGCGCTGGTGGAAGCCCGGGGTTTAATGAGCTCCGCATCAGCTCGTCCCGTTAATTAGGCAGCACAGTCCCCCTCTCCCCTGTTCCCGGTGAGGATGCTCCCGGGGAGCAGGTCCCTCCACGGCCCGGTCTGGAGCAGGCAGACCCGCGCTGTCCCGGGGAGCGGGAGCACGGCAGAGCCACCTGGGGACAGGGAAGGCACCAAGGACACGGGGACACCGCGGCCGTGGCTCCTCTGGTCCCCGCATCCGCTGACTGCGGCTGTCAGATGGCACCAAGGTGCCCTCCGCCGCTCCCGGCTGGGAATGTCACTCCTGTGTTGCTGTGTGGAGCAGGGGGTACTGCAGCCCCCTGCCCAGGGGTCTCTGAGCCCCCACCACCCTCTCCCCCCCAGGACAGGCCTGGGGAAGCGTGATTTGAGACCCACCGTCTGCTGCTCCTCCTCTCCTCCCTCCAGCGCCCTCCCATTCCCCAGAGAAAGCCAGCACAGCTCCGCCGTGGTGCTGCAGTTTCATAAAAACATACATAAATATATTTCCATTTCTGTAACAGAGAGCAAAGCTGCACAGGCACCTATAAAACACACAGTCGCTTCTCCACCCGGCACTCCCCGCACAGGTCGTATAAAACATACAAAAAGGGAGTGGGAGACAAAGGCTGCAGGTGAAGCAGGGGTACGGTGCCGAGAAGACCCTCGGTGGGGCACGGGGAGCTGCTGGGGGTCCCTGCCACATCGCCAGCCTCAGAATTTGTGCCTTCTCCGGCGGCAGCCTTTGGTCTGTTGCTGGCTGCCTGCACGGAGAGCCACGTGCGGCTCCGAGTCCATCACACCGTCCACGGCTTCCGAGGAGACACCGGGTTTCTCAGGGGAGACGTGGAAAGAAAGGTGCTGCTGAAGGGAGAAGGGGCTGTCTGCTGCTGGCTCCCCACTGGCTCCAGCTGAGAGCGCGGGAGGGGACTGTTGGTCTCCTAATCCAGTGAGGGGGGTCTCCACGTCAGCACCTGCAACAAGAGCACACATCAGCCCTCCTGTGTGAGCCACAGGTGCTGCTGAGAGCACCACTCCCCACCTGTCTTCTATTGTCTTTGGATCCCTGCAGGGAAGCACCAGTCTCCCACATCCCCCAGGAAGCTGAACATGTCTTGGTGCCACTGCTCAGAGCATACCCCATCCCTGCAAGGGCTCTGGGCGCTGGCACAGGTCCAGTGGGCACAGGTCCAATGGGCACAACCAGGGATGTGTACTGGGGAATGCTGACAGCCAACTAAGCTCACAGCCTCCTGCTCTGCTCAGGAAGCACAGGCCTTTCCAAGGAGAATTTGCTCTGCCAGAACAGCTTAGGCCAAGCCAGGATGAAAAGGGGAGAACTGGGAAAAGGACACTCCTGATCCAGCCAGGCAGGCACAAAAAGCAGTTTAAGCAGTTTCCCACCTTCAGACTTGCTCTCTGAGAGCTCCAGCATCCTGAGGAGGCCCCTCTCCCGCTTTCCGGTGTCCTGTCAAGGAGAGGAGAGCCACCATCATAGCACTGCCACAAGGGAACCCCATAGCCCTATGGGCACAAGTTCCCCCTCAGGCTGGGCACAAGAGGAAATGCTGCATGTCCAGGGCCTCCAGCCACGCACAGGAAGGGCTCTGTTCTGTGCCCAGCCCAACTAGTGCTCAAGCAGAGGCAGACAAAAGCAGTTAATTGAGAAAAACCCAGCAAGGAGGGAGGCCAGGGTGCAGGAAGCCAACCCCAAGCCCAGCTGGTGAGCACAGTGCTGTAACAGAAATGGGGGCACCAGGGGCTCTGCCACAGCTAGGACACATCCTCCAGAACTGTGCCTCCAAGGGCAGGTTCATCCCAGTCTGTCTGAGGGCACCAAGGCTTGGTGCTGGAGGGAAGAGCCTTCCTTCAGGGCAGAGCCAGATGAGGAATGCACCTCTTGTACCCCCTCTCAGCCCCTGAGAAGGTGCAGCCACGCTGGTCACACAGGCTAAGGGAAGACCTCTTGGCCTGGCTGCTTTGACCCTCATTGGCCCAGCAAAGTCCCCTCTTCTGGCTGCTCCCTGCCCCCAAAACTGCTCTACAAGGCACTGGTGTCCCAGTTGCGGGTTGGAGCTGCAAAGCACCCCAAAATAGGCCATGGCAAAAATCTACAAGCCCAACAGAGCCACTAGGAAGCTTTCCAATGGCCCATCCCATGCCCAGTCGTGACCTGTTCCCCCAGTGAGCTGCCACCTCAGCACAAGGCAGGGCCAGAGGTAACACAGAGCCTTGCCAAGCCAACCCCAAAGAGCCACCTGGCTCCAGCATCTTTCCTGCATGCAGAACCTGCACACCAGCCAGCTGTGGGGCACAGGGACAGAGTCAAACAGCCCCCACAGAGCCAGTCACATGCAGGAGCAGCCATGCCCTGCAGTACTCTGAACCACACAGCACTTGGCTGTATCCCAGCCAAAATCATCAACCAGAAATCTCATCATTTGCATCTGAATCCCCAAAGGGCTGAGGCCTGTGATGGATTTAAGGGATTATACAAAACTAAGACATCATGTTGCATCTTCATGCCGTGAATCACATTTCTGAGCACAGGCAAAGCTGCAGCACTAGGGCTTTGCCTGCAGAAACCAGCAGGAAGGCCTTGAAAGGACCCTCTCTGTGCTCCCCCAGGACTGCTGCGAGCAGGAAAAAGCACAGTGGGGGCCAACACCTGGCAAGTGACTGTGAGCCAGCTGCCACCCACACTCCTGCCTCCCACCTCCTCTACCGAGGCACATTCCCCACACCCCACACACCTCCACTGCACTCGCTCCCCCACAATTCTCCCGGGATGCTGTGGTTTGCTCCCAGCACAATTCCCCCTGCTCTGTTTCTGAAGCCTCCCCCATGGGAAAGGACTTGTGGATGGACTCAGATAGGCTTGTCATCCTAGCGGTGCCCCCCACTCCATCGACATTCAGCCGAGGAAGGCTGCAGGATTGAGGCACACTGGCTGGCAGAGGGACAGCCCTGGCTGTCTGCCCACTGGAGAGGTTACTGGCAGCTCTGCTGGATTAGCTCACCCCTGGGACCAGTCTGTGCTCTCACCGAGCGTAGCAGGAAGGAGGGCAATGAGTTCTCTGCCCACAGTGGCCCACAGGGACAGGCAATCCTACATCAGGTCAGCTCATCCCCATCAACCAGGGAAGCAGCTCCTGCTGCCAAGCCAGCCCCATACCCAGCGCAAAGCAAAGGAGACGGTATGCAGGGTCGCCCCTCACCTTGGCTCTTCGCAGCCTCCTGGTTCCCTGAGCTTGCCTAGCAGCCTGAAGGCAGCTGTCCACGTGCCTCTGATACTGCAGCAGTGGCACCAGTGATTTACAGAGGTAGCACTTCTCACACCTGCCAGGCAGCAAAGGACAGAGCACTGCATTAGGATTCACCCTGCACTGGGCTCCCAGACACCAGCGGTGACTTTCCTCCTCCAGGCCACGCCACGGAGAAGACGTGTCACCAAATCCAGTCTTGCTCAGTGGGGTTGGGCCAGCACCAATCGCAAAGACTGAGTGATTATCAGTTTTCCCTGCCTGTTCCTCTGTATCCTGCTGCTGCAGCAGCGGGACAGTAATCAAATCTGTTCATCTAACTATCTCAAACACCACTGATTTCTCCCCAGACATAAAGCACCCTGTCAAAATCTACAGAAATGAAGTGCACGGGCTTTGCAAAGGGGAGCTAAATTCTGCCTGAAAAGCAAACCAAGTGTGTTAAATCAGAGAGACATTTTACCAGGGCTGGATGAACTTGTCTGACTAGTAAATCAAGTCTTTCTCTGCACTGTCTCCATTTTACATCATGCCATGCAGGGAGAGGAATTGCAGAGCACGTGCTCCTGCTGGGGGGCTGGCTCAGCCTGTTCCTCAAATCCCCTCATTTGAGTAGAAGATGCCCAGGCTCATGCAGGACAACCGAGTGTTCTTGGGAAGAAAATCATGCTGGGTGAAAGGAGATGAAGGTCAGGCATGGATTTACACACAGCTACACTTGCTTCCACACCAGGGAACCGTGGTCTGCAGGGACTGAACCGTGCAGGAGAGGACACTGGCTCTTCAGAATGAATTCAGGAATGGACCATCTCCAAGAAGAGACAAAGCCCCCAGGGACCAGCCCCAGCAGCATTGCATTCAGTTTGATAGGGGTACTCTCTTAGTGAAACACCCCAGGCTCTAAAATGCATATGGAGAGCCCCCATCGAGCAAAACTCTGCAGTACTTTTCCTGTATTTTCTTTCCAGTCAGTGCTGATTACCCAGATAATGTGTCTAAACAGAAGCTGTCCTCTCTATAATTAGCCTAATTCCATTAGTGATGTTGCCATCCACTGTTTGTAGCAGCAAAATTGCTTCCATAGCAAGGATTTTACTGTCAGATCCTCTCTTATGATGCTTTGTGTGGGTGGCAGGAGGAGGGGCTGCATGGAAAGAGATTAAACAAAGCCACTGCTATTCTGAAAGTCTAATTTAATTAAGAATATCACTACAGGTGCCATGTTGACAGCCTCCATGTCCTGGCCTCTTCTTTTCCTGGGGTTACCAAGCTCAAATCTCCCATTAGAAACCAGCTGAGTTAGCACCCTTTTAGCTACAGCTCCACCCCAGCAGCCACACGCCCCTGACCCACCATGGATTGGGCTGAAAGGAAATCAGTGCAAAAATAAACAATCTGAGAACAGCAAATTCCTCTTGCTTCAGTTTAAATATAGCCAGCACTGCAACAAGAGCCACTGACAGAAGGCAATTTCTTAGGGAAACACTGCTATAAAGCCAACGGCCAGCATTTGTACAGGAATAAAGACATCCACAGTCTAGCTAGAATGGAAGTGTGGAAACAATCTTGGAGAAGGCAAGCATACCTACTTACTTGTCAATGTCTAAGGATGAAGGGCTGCCTTCACCACTGGCAGCTTTATTTCTTGCCTCTCTCTGACGCCGGGTGAGCACTGGAGGAAAAACAGAAAGGGTTAACAGAGAGGGTACTACTGTCCACCCCAAAACCACCTCTACACCATGCCCAAATGCAACAAGTTTCCATTCCTTTCACTCAGGGCTGCAGCACAAGTGATGGTAGAGGCAAACACTGGACTGGGACCAGCAGAGCCTTCTTTCCTGAAGAACAGGTTGCTGACCAAGTCTCCCTTTTTCCCTCAGGGATATTGAAAAATTTATCTTTCCCAGACTTGGAAGCCAGCTAAACATTTCACACCTAACTTGTCTTCAGCCAGAAACAGCTGGATCAACAGCATGTAGTTTACAGGAATTTTAAAGCTGACGCGCAGCAGCGCGATAGCCTGGGAGAAGCGTTATCCAGCTGCTCCAGCAGCACAGCACCACTCCCTGCCAATCCAGGCTCCCGTGCCTGCTGCAGGGAGGGACTGTGGCAGCTGTGAGCTCGGGGACATGGTGAGCTGAGGCAGGGGCTGTGCAGAGGCACTGGCCCTTCTGCAGATGTGGCAGGGAGAGCCTTGCAGGGGAGGGCACAGCTCACACTGAAAAGGGAAGGTTACAACAATTAGCCCCGCAGTCGTCGCTTTCCCACGGCCCATATGAACCAGGGTGACCAGTGCTATTGTCCATATACAGCTCTGGGGGTCCCCTGTATGACGGTCTCTACTAGGAGCAGTGCTGCTCTCCAGCAGCTCCAACACATGTGGGTAGCCAAGGAGATCCCCGCTGAGCAGCTGATGATGGGGCCAAAAATTTCTGTTCCCTCAGCAAGCCCAAGCAGCCTTTCCCAACTGGCTCTGCAGGCATCTGCAGGGAGCATGTTGGAGCGTTGTCCCTTTCAGTCGAATTCCTCTCAGCGTATTCCTGTTGACATACCACCAGCAAAGATCCTCAGGGAACATTTCAGATAGCTTAGCTTGCTTCACCAGGGACGTTCAAGACTCCAGCTCCAAAACAGATGTCACAGTAAGCGCTCTCAGGCACGCTGGCTAAGGGGACAACGCAGGGAGCTGTTTTACGGCTCGGTGACGCTGCTTCCCATACTGACATTAGAAAAGGTCTGAATCCAAGGTATAGGCACAACAAACCTGTTTTTGTTGGCACATCATCTGTGATAAAGAAAGTAATGCACAAAATTTTGTGCAGAATAAAGGGAATTCTTCTGAGTTTTAGCTAAACCCCATTTCCAAAGTGTTGGGCAACCCCAGTATCTATCCAATGCAACACAGCCTTTCCCTTAGCAGCAATCTGCAGCCACAACCAGCAGTGCATTGCAAGGTGCTCAGGAGCTGTTGGGGCTGACAGGAGACAACCACACTGAAGAAACAAGCTCGAGCGTTTCCTAGGATGTGGATATTGTCTCGTAGGCGATGACTGATACCAACAGCTCATCTCTCACAGGAACTGAAGTAAACGTCTCTCTTTAACATAGCCTGGCCCAGATTCAAAGTGGCAGCCTGACTAGGACGGCTGGTAACGATGGCCACCCCCCAGGCCACCCAGCCTCCCAAGAACCCAACCAACACATGTGTTTGACAGCATGGTGAGAGCTGCTCTCCAAACCAGCGTGCGCTCGTTAATATTCCTTTAACACCGTCTGGGGAGCCTTGTGCACCAGCTCAGGTGTTAATCAGTTCTATTTTCTTCCAAAGGCAGTGAACACATCTGGCATAATGGGCCCATTAGAGATGTCTGGGCCTAGCTCTGCAGCTGCCCAGGGGGAGACCCTCAGCTGTGTTGCTGGAAGAAGCAGCGCAGGAGAGAGAACAGGGCCAGCTGGTGAGGCACGACCCCTGCCAAAACACTTCAGTCACCCACAAGAAGGTAGTTCAGAACACAGGAAAAGACTTGCCGCAGGGAAAATCCCCACCACAGAGCAGTGCTGACCTGCTGTGTGACAGGAACCTTGTAACTCTCCCAAATGAAATGCTCTTTGCTGGGTCAGACATGCTCCGTAGTCCAACAACCACCTTTTCCCTCACTCGGCATTTCTTCTGGTTGACAAGTCATCCTTGGCCTGTTTGGTTTCAACATGCACCCTGGGGGAGAGGAGCAAACCCTCCCCAGCATGACTCCACTATCAGCCCAGCCCAGGCACCTCCTGGGGCTGCAAGGCCAGAGCCACTGAGCTCCTCGCCTTGCTGCTTGGCCCACCAGCTTCCTCCCTGTGCTTATTGCCAGCTGTGCCACTTCTGTGCAGGATCTTTTAGTGTCCAGCTCACGGCATCTTGTCCCTTCTCAGAAGCCATCCAGCTTCCTCTACACCCACTCCCTTACTCTTTCTGCTGTATTAGTGCCACTTCTACTGATGTCAGGAGCTTTTTAACAACACCAGTGCTGCTGCTGAAGACTGACAGCTGCACCACACTGCATTTGAGCCTTTGGGAGGAAGGGATATACCAAATCTTCATCTCCCTGAGCTCACTTGGGAAACGAGATGTCAGATGCATGCAGATGGAGGGTAAGAGGCATCAAGTATGTCACAAAGCTTGAGAGTATTTGCTGTACTCAGCAGCAGCCAAGACTAGCTTCCAGGGTGAAACCAGCAGATTCCTGTGTTGGCAGCAGCAGCAGGCAATGGATATGGTGGCTCCAGCAGAGCCCTCTCACACAGCCCCTCTCACACAAGTGAGCCCTTCAGTTGAGTGCATGAAGAAAGAGGGAGCTGGCACAGCACTTCCACAGATCCACTTGTTCATTTGGAATTAACACCAGTCACTGAGCTGGAAACCCAGGACCTGAACCTTCCCCAGCCTGGTACAGGGGCTAACACAACAGCAGGCTCTTCTTTTTTATTTACTCAGATCACAGGAAAATGGAAATTCATGACCAGATTTTCATACTGCCCAGGTGTTTGGTGGTCTGGGCATCCAGCCAGGGTGTCCATGTGTGTAGGGAAAGTGACTGTAACTCATCTTGCCCAGCTAACTCATTTGAAAATCTGTCCTTAGATATCAGCCAGGCTGAGCTGGTCTCCCGAGACCTAACACCAAGAGACTTTGGTGCATGATTAGAAGAGGGAAGAAGAGAAGTAAAACCAGCAAGAACTCATCCTTTTGTAATATTAAAATGAAAACCACTGACAGCTGTAGTTTGCAGAACTGCATAATCTGCAATTCTAGAGACATCGGGAGTAAGTCCAATTAATAAATCTGAAGACAGACCAGGAACCCCTGACCCAGTGCACCAAAGGAAAATTGAAGCAGTCTTTTCTTAACAGATCAGGACATGGCTTAGAGTAGTGAACTCTGATTTCTTCTCACATGAGGCTGTTGCTGTGCTCTTGAGGAAGCCAGCAGCCAGCCAAGAGCACACAGTGCTGCAGCAGTACAGAACAGCTTCTGGACCCACACAGGAGCTGGCATTTGCCTCAGAAGACAATTCTCTCACCTCTTTTTTTCTCCCCATGCTTTAGCTTTACCTGTGGATTTTGTGCTAGCAATGGATGCCAAGGTAACAGCCCTGGAAACAGAGTTCTTTTGTACCTGCACAGCTGTGCCAGGCTACTGTGTGGCCTCTGCTCAGAGCTGAACATCCCCCCTGCCTATTCAACCCAAAATCCAATGATCAGCCCGTCAGCTGAGACCCCTCTGGGTGACTCTCACCTTCCAACAGATGCTGGGAACTGGCCCAAGATGCCCTGTGACCCAGAGCCCCACAAGCAAGCACAGGATTCTGCCCAAGCCCTGGAAGCCCATGGTCCTTCAAAGAGTCTGGGTGCAAACAACACAGGTGTCATAGACTGCTATGGATAATAGAGCCTGGTCTCTACAGGGAAAATACCAGAATAGCTGGCAATAGAAAACCCAAATTATTGTGATTTTGTCCCAAACCCATTGCTCTGCTTACAGCCATTATTGCAGAGCAAAATCCCTTTTATTCCAGGTTGGTTTTCTTATGGGGGGATTGTTTTGAACAAGCCAGAACAGCACAGTAGCAATTACAAAATAACTACCCTTACAAACGTCCCCAAGGAGACCAGTCTGGAGCAGAGTGAAGAGGCCAGCCTTGAACTCTGTCCTGCTGAAAGCCAACACCAAAGGGAAGAACAAATTCCCTCACACTGCCAAGAATTCAAAGCTTTTTCCTGATCACAGTCAGGATTCCCCAGGATCAATGGAAATGCTCACAGTCCAGCCACACCAGGGACCTAAATACCACAGGGCCAAAGACATTCCTGCTAAAAGGCATACTAAAAATTCTGCTCCATTTTGTAGCAGGGATAACACCTTTATCAGTGTTGAGGATAGAACTGTGATAATTTGTGATTTGCCTGAGCCAAATGCTTTGCATTAGTAGCAGGGCTGTGCCTACAGAGAGAACTTCCCACCAAAATTAAGCACCAGCCAGTATCAGCCACTACTCTGGCTCCTGTTATCTTGACAGGACCCATGTCACATCCCCAAAGATTTAGTATAACCTTGTTCAGGAACTACATCAACTCTGCATTAAGATTACATGGTGAAACTTCCTCCTGCTAGAGGAATGCAGAAGTTAAAGTTCTTGTACTAGCTCTGATTTGCTCAAATTGTTTAAACATCATAGATTTAGGTTGCATGTAATAACCCAGAATGTAACTGAAAATTATATATTCACAACCTGAAAAGTTAATCTTATTACAAGCTACTACTTTGATATTACCTGACATTGTGCTAACACAGATTTTACATTTCAAGCAGCAGCTAAAACATAACTTACTGAATATGTTGATAACCAACCAGTGTATTTGTTCACTTAAGCTCTACAAAGGTTGGCTATGGAAACCTGATATAAAAAAGACTGCAAAGAGGATTAATACGGGCATTCTGACCGTGCTTCTACACCTCACTCTTCAAATGAAGGAGAAAAATCCACACTCCCAGATTGATAGTTATCATTTTGCAATTTTAGTGGAACAAGAGGGAAACTTTTCTGCAATCTCTGTCACCCGAACAAGCCATTTTAGTACATACAAATGTCAGACTCCATGCAGAGCACAGGCCATGCTTGGAGTGGTACAGAACATTTTTCCTTCTCAAGAGCCCTGAAGGGCACAAGACTTCCATTTCCTATCACTGCCACATTCTCTGCAGGTCCTCAACAAAACACACAATAGACACGTCTTATGAGAACTGCTTGAAGCATCCAGGACTAGATCCTGGGGCAATATTCAGGAGCTGATAATGTGGTAAATTGTTGTGCAAAGTCAATCAGAGATGTCTCTGTACAGGAAGTGCTGGAAACACCAGAGCCTCTGAATAACACTCTCCTGAACAGCCTGGAGATAGAATAAGGCAGAGCAAACCTTCCCTACACATTATGCACCAAATATCCCAAGAAGAACAAGACTGCAGCACCTGTCTGCCAAGTAAACAGTAGGGAAGGGGGACGAGCACAAGGAGCAAACACTTGCAAGTAACACTTGGCAGACCTGGAGTGTCCCTGCCAGCCTCTGCTCCCACGATGCCGTTGCAGTACATGGCATGGAGCTCGATCTCTGCAGCTGGAAAGCTGTGATCACACAGCGGGCACGACACATGGGCAGTGGCTGTAGGACTGCGCTTGGACACAGTCCCACCAGCATCTTCATCTCCACCAACCTAAGGAAGAAGAAGAAGAAAAATTAGCCAGATAGTGATGTTCCTCTTTTTTTGCTAGGTGCAGAGCTCCATGTTGTCTGGTAGCTACTCACCCTGCCACAGACTCAGTTTTTCTTGGAAAGTTTTATTCTTCCTCCATCACACAGGGGTCAGAAATAAGACCACTGGCTGAGTAAACGGCACTGCACTAACAACTAATTCTTCTTGCAAAGGCAACATGTCCTTCTGAATCGTGGTGAAACCTCTCTGCACAGCCATGCACACCGTTTAAGGCAAACATCACCTGTACTACCGTGGAAAAATGGTAAGGCTTCCATTAATCAGGAAAGCTCAGAAGCGAAACTGATGGAAAATTCATGGGGCAAAGCAAGAGTTCAACACCTGACTTGTGCTCATCAGTTTCTGGATACGATCCACGCTACACAGGCAGCACGGTCTGGGAACACAGCTTCCCCCAGGATGAAAGGAGGCTGCTGTGGTCTTAGGGAGCAAGGAGAGATCACTGGAAGCTCCTCCTCTGTAGAGGAGGTGGCTGGAGCAATCATAAGAGGGGACACCGATCAAGGAGCGAGGCAATACCATTGAAAATCCGTGTCACAAAATTACCAGCGGAGGCTTTTTGCCAGGGCACAATGTCACAGCTCGTGTATGTTCTCAGGGTGCCATTACCACTTACTGACACCCTCTTTTTGCATTGGTCACACAGCTGCAAAGGTGTTCCACTACCCACCCACGGAGATCTAGCCTGCTCCCTATGCTACTGACATTCCCAAATGCAGCAGACTGCAGCCATCTCACTCATAACTACACCTCTGCTTAGTCAGGCTTGCTGCAAGATTTTTTCACATTTAAGAAAGAACCTTTCCCTCCTTGCAATGATTAAAAAAAGCTACTTAAATATTACCCATGTAGAAAAAAAACTATAGGAAAATAATATGGAAGGGGTTTCTGTTTAGAGCTAAGCAGTGACATGTAGACTGTGCAGCAAAACTGCCGTCTGCTTTCCTCCAACAGTATCATTTCAGGGAAGCAGTAATTGGGGTCAGCCAAGATGCTCCGTGCCACTGGAGCGCTTTGTCGTATTACTCGGTTTATTACTTCCTTTTCCAAATTGGGATCTGATTCTGGGTTTTATGTCCTAAAGGGAAGGAGGCTGTTTTTGTTGACTCCGAGGAGCTATGTCAAAAATTGCAGGACTGGGCCTTAAACTGAGATTCCGACTCATGGAATGCATTTCTCCCAGATACCAGCTACAGCACCAAGCCCCAGGAACATCTCCTTCATTCCCAGGGAGGCTCTCTGCCCTGGATTTCTGTGGAGGAGTTGCCACAAGAGTTCCTCCAGACGAACACAAGCTGCTCAAGTACATCACTTACAGCATTAGCGCTCGTACCCCTCTCTCACATCTCAGTGTCACTGCATCGTGTGAATTCCTCACTGTGGGGCGTCACACACAAGAGCCATAAAAAACAAGATGTGTCAAATATGAATGATCAAATCAAACCTGCACTATCCCAGTCAGACAACACACGTAAAAAATATGATGGGAAAAGCAGCAGGCACTGCTCCTTCTAGCTGCCTTTTTTAAAGCAATCTTAGGAGATCACCGGTTCTACACACCCTGCCCGCCTACATTCGATGGTAAATTACTAATTTTAAATGGAAATGCAACATTCTGTAACAAAAGACACCACAGTTCCAAAACTGCTTGTACAAAACCTTGCTGTAACAGTCTGGAAAACCTCAACTGCAGAACCAATCACCCCTGTCAGAGGCAGAGACAGTTGCCTCTGCTCTTTAGCAGAGGAAATTGCCTACAAGATATAGTACTTGCAGCCAACAGCCAGCCAAAAGCAATGCTAGAGGCTGAGCTCAACAACAAGACTCCTGTGTCCTGGCTCAGCATCTGCTAGGAAGAAGCCAGTCCCAGTGGTCTAGGCTCAGCTCATGCAAACTGCTGATGCCATGGTAGCTGTTTCTGCTGTCTTCCTGGAGGGCTGCGGGCTCCGGACCAGGACCTGCTGCCAGCCATAATGTCAAACAATCCCTAGGAACCTGCTCCCCACCACTTTGCTGATCACCTTGTGCCATCCAGGCAGAGGTGTGAGACCCAGGGTACCTTCTGCAGAGCACAAGGGACAGGACAGAGTCCTGGCCACAGCCAAATGGGTCACAAATGTGCTTCGGTGGCCAGCCCAGGATCAACCCTCTCCCTGCTGCAGTCCCTAATTGACTGAGCAGTGCTTGGAGATACCTGCAGAATGAAAGGCACACGAGAGCAGAAGATGGTTTATTAAGAGGCCTGTGAGAATGAGGAGCTGCAGACATGCTGTACAAGCTGCAAACTCCCAGAATGAGCTTTCCACAAATGAGTCCTCTTGTCAAGAGCTGTACGATTCTGTATCCATGTACCCTGCCAGAGGAGTACTTGGCAACCCCTTTGATATCTCTCTCTAAATTAATAGACAAAGGGAGTTTTATCAGAAGCAGGAACTGAAGTCAGGTGTTGGTACAGTGACAGCTGCAAAGCAATTGCTGTGCAGGTGTGACAACGCAGGGAAAGGAGCTGCACACAGAGCACATCTGCAGTGAGAGGTAAGAGGACGGCCCTGCCACTGAATTACTATTGCTATCAACTATTACTGCACAGAAAGCAACATTCCCGGCTCAGGACACTCTGCTTGGCCTGCAAACCACCACCAGCCCTCAACACTTCAAGGACATCTTTATCCCAGTCCAGTCTTTGGGTGAAGCTCTCTTCTTAGCCTTTTGGAGATGGTCTGTTGGAGAGTAAACATTGGAATTCAGAGGATTGTAACAGGGAAAAGCATGTCACAACAAGAGTGACTGAGGTTTCCTAGGACACCCCTCACAGCTCCTGGGGTCCCTCTGCATCACTGAGCATCACAGCACTGTACCCCTGAACATGGGCAAGCTACAGCCCTGCCACCCACGCTGATGGCATCCTCCAGCACAGCAGTGTAAGGGTACAAAAGAATGGGCTGGAATTGATAACAGCTCTCCAGCTATAGGACTGAAAGGTTCCAAGCAGCTGCATGCAGTTCCCAGCCAAAAGGGATTGGAGATATGAAGCAGAGGAGAAAAGCAAAGCGGGAACTGTTTGTTGAGGATCCAAACAGCAGAAGTCCAAGCTCCCAGCTACCCAAGGGGAAATGCCAGCACAGCTCAGTTGAACCAGGGTCTAGAAGGTAGGACTGGAAACAGAACCCTTCCCAAACTTCCAGCTCTTTTACCTGCATAGGTGCATCTCTGCTGTCTGAGCAGAGCTCTTCTCTCTCCTCCTCAACAGCTTCCAACGGGCTCGTTTGTGTCTCTGCAGAAAAACACCTCCATGTCAGCACAGGTTTGCAGCCCCAAACTACCTCCTCACTTCTTGATGTAACTTAGCCCTTAACGCTTCTTCACACAGTTTTCACAGTTTCAAAACATTTTTTAGACTTGCCACAAATGTTATCAGACAATGTGCAACAACACAGCCAGATGAGGGGTTAAAGTCACAGCATGGTGGTGTGAGGACAAAGCCACCACAGCTTTGCAGCTTCATGGGGAGTGAGATTAGACACAGGGAAAGTGCGTGGGACACTTGCTGGGATGGAGACAAAGCAAGAATAGAGCTGCTCTCGCATCAAGACAAGCAGAGCTCCCGTTCTGTGGTCTGCCTTGCAGTTGCACCATCTTTAGACCTCCACATCTTCCTTAGCAACAAAATATGCCACCAAGCACCACCATGACCTCTCCTGCTGTGGCTGCTCGTGAACAGGAACAGTCCCTTCATTAATTTTCTCACTTAAAACGCTGGACTGGAAAACCTCAAACATGGTAGGAGAGACCGAGGAAGAAAAAGTCGCTGGTCCAAAACATGTTTAATTAATGTAAGACAGCTCTCACGCTTTGCACATTATCTTGACACTGAAAAATCTGAAAATCTGATTGCAATGCAGAGACCACTCCTGACACCTTGTTTTGAGTGAGCCCTCCATGCTGACGCACATCTTCATGCCTCTTCAGCAGCAAGTCCCCAACAAACCCTGTCACAGAATTGTTTTAGAGGAAATGGGTCCAAAACTAGGGGATCAAACTACATTACCTGGATAATTTTAGCCCTGACAAATGGAGAAGGGAAAGAAGTCTTTCCCTTTTTGTTCAAGTAACTTGAAAATTCTCTTCTTTCCTCTGAATTCCATAAGTGTGCAACTTTCAGTACAAAATTCATAACATTCTCAAGTGCCTTTTACCTGGGCAAACAGAGATCTCTTCTTCAGCAGAGTTTTCTGTGGCAATATCTGGACTCCTTTTACTGCCAAGTGGGGTCATCGTGGAGATGCTGTTCAAAATATAAATATACTATGAATCTCCAGTCCAATAGGTGTGAGTGCCACACCTGCCTGTCTCACACAGTTCAGAACAGCAGATGATGCCATAATTTCCAAGTGGTCAGTATGATTCTGACAGCCAGAAATGACCAGGAAAACAGGAAAATATGGATCTAAAATGCCATCCTAAGCAAACACCCCAAAGGGAACATTTTTTTCTTCTAGAAACATTTGACAAAAAGGCAGAAAGGGTCACTATCTCTTGTCAGGGGAGCAAAACTACCTGCTCACAACTGTGTGACTCTCTGTGGGAGAAGACTTGGGAGTTGTGCAGGTAGCAGCACTGTGCCTCTTTTTGCCTGGGGAAGGAAATCCTCACAGAGGAAAGATAGACCTGCTTTATCCCACATTATCCTCTCCCTCCTCACACTGTTCATTTTCTCCCTTATCCCTGTGCACAGCAGCCAGAAGCAGCACGGATGTGATACAAGGCATTTTCCTTGCAGCAAAATCCTTACAGCATTAGGGTGGTGGTTCCTTGGAGCAGCACCGGGCATCGCTCCTCTCTTTTTGACCTTTGGATTCCTCCTTTTTTTTTTCTCCCCCCTCACTGCACAGTGTCTTTCCAAACCAGGCAGGCATTGCTGAGGAAGTCTAGCACCCATGCTGATACACTCCACGCCTTGCGTGGCTTTCTGATTAGTCTGATCAAGTATGCAAGAACACACTTTAAAAACATGAATCCCCACACTGACAAACAGAAGATTTATTAAGCTCAACCACAGGCCTTAGAGAGGAGAGAACAGCCACTGCTGATTTATGATAAATAACAAAATTCTGATAGGAAATCACAAGTGGCTTTTCTCTCTAAATAAAGCATCTCAAAGCATTTGTTATGAATCCAGGCTGAGCATGTTTTACTCTGTGTCTAACATCAGGGCTCTCTTCAAAAGAACTCACACAAAACAACTTGCTATGACATTTATAAAATGGGCTAATCAATTTGAAGTCAAACCACATTTCTTGCTACACCAACTATCTCTTGGTAACAAAGCCTATAATCATTTATTAAAACCCCAATCTTCCATGCTCCATACAAAGAGTAAAACAAGCAGGGAGAGCGGCCCACAGAAAGCAAAGCAGCCTCTTCCCAGGGCTGGCACTTCCTAAACTGCTCCACTCCCTCCAGACAGCTCAGAGCCGTGTTTTCCTATTAAGTGAGGCTGAGGCCAGCCGGTCAGGGTGCCTGAGCCCTACCCGAGAGAGGCCTGTGCTGGCAAATTACCAGGAGCCAGATGGCAACGCTTAATGTGCACAGAACTGCAAAGACTGCAGCCATTTCTTGCTTTCCTGCAGATGTTCCAGCTGCCCGAGGAGGGAGCGCTGAATCCAGGTGCATCCCACCCCAAGGCAGGCAGCTCCTGGGTGGCTTGGGGAGTGTCCCAGACTAACCCCATCAGCTACACCAAAGGAACGAGGTCCTTCTCTTTCTATATCCTCCATATCCTGGCCTCTCCTGCCCTAAGCAGGCGGGAGGCCAGCGCTGCAGAGCACACACCTCGCTGCCTTCCACGCAAGCTCAGACCTCAGCTGTCACAAACTCATCAGCCTCAGCAGCAGTGGCAGCTGCAGTTCCTCCTGCTCCCCAAGGCAGGTTTTAAGCTTGTTAGAAAGGTACAAGCAAGAGGGATTTTCATACTCTGCATATTGATAATAACTGTTCAGGCCAAATGCTGTTAGATCAGAGAAAAGTTGGCAGTTTTGTTCCAAAGCAGGTTTAAATTATAAAACCCAGCAAATTAAAAACATGACATTATCTGGCCTCTCTTGTAACTTGCTCCCTAAATCGTCTCCCATTTGTCCTTCTTCTCCACAGTCTTTGCTTGAGAATTGCATCCCACAGGAAGGAGAAGGAAAAAAAAAAAACAAGGAAAGAGGAGTAGGCTTAAATCTGAAGAAAATCATGTTGACTTGTCCCACACCTGTCATCTGCTGAAGTGGCTTTTCTGGAGCACTGCACTCTATCTTTGGCTGATAGGCAGTGCCGTCTGGCTTCCTCTTCCCTGCTTTCCTCTTCAGCAGTAAGGCAGGAACATAAAAATACACACAGAAATCCAGTAAACCCTCCACCATGCTGCCTATGCTCCTTCCCCGATAGACACGTGATGGCATCGCTGTAACTCACCTTCAGCTCCCCCACCCACCCCCAGAGCTGTACCGTACTGTGTTACAGGAGCTTCAGAGGGCAAGGAGCAAGTCCTCCAACTTGTACAAGGATGTACTTGCACATCTTATAAAGTAACTGAGCCTTTCTCCCTAGTTGTGCCTCACCTCTCTCCCACGCTGCTCCAAAGCCAGGGATATCTAACAGCAGTGGCTGCATAAGCCTTTCCAGCAAGCCCTGCAGCAAGCCACAGTGGGATTGCACCCTAAAATACTCCAAGGAGAGTGAAAGAGCCCATATCACTGTGAGCCCCACGCTCAGAAATTATCCTACTCACCTCTGTGCAATTTGCATCGGCTCCCCTTCTTCATGTGCATCCTCTGCAGGCAGCACCTGGGAGGGCTGGAAAAGAAAATTCTGATGTTATATAAAACAATATGCACAGCTGACAGAAGTCTGCTGGGTCATCAGATTCTGCCCATGACACTGCACCCACTCTGCTGTATATTTTTATTTGAAAATGCCTCAGAATCCATCTGGAACTACTCAGCTTTTTCCCTCCATCCCTCTTTTTGGGAAGGTGTTTCAGCAGCTGCCTGAAATAAAGCCAGGCAGTACTTTTTGTTACCTTGCTGCCTAGACATGTTCCTGGACAGTCCCAGGACTGTCAACTCATTCCAGCACTGTTCATCACCTTCCATGCTCTCTGCCTGTTCTAAGCATCCACCTCAATGTACTTGTAGGCAGCAACCATAGCCCTCCTCCATCTCCACCCGTGCTGAGCTAAACAATCCAAGGTTTTTAGTGTTCCCTGCACTCCCCCAGGCATCCTAGCAGCCCTCACCTACTCAACTTTAAAACCTGTTTTCTTGAGCTGGGATGATCTGATCAACTGGTACAGCCGGTGTTTGACCATAAGAAGCACTTTTCTGAAATTTCCTAGAAATAAAATCCGTTGCGTTTTTCTTGCCTGCGAAATCAGTTGTCCCATCAAAGAGAGGGAACAGATTAACCTGCACAATCTACAGCTGGTAAATCTGTGTGCATTTTATCCCATTTTTCATTTAGCTCTACAACTCCACTTATTCTTTCCTTTAAAATTTGTTCAAAAGCCTTATGCACTGCTGAGGTCAGGGTAACATGCCAGTTATTACCCAGATCCCTTTCTTCTTCTGCAGTGTACACGTTACACTTGCCATCCTCTAATCAGGTGGAATTACAACAGTTTATTAGCAGTCCTTGCTGTCAGTTCTCATGCTAGTTCTCACAGAAGGGTTTTCCACTCCCTTCTTTGAATCTATCAAACTCTCCAAGTTCAATTTCCACCATAGGTTTCAGTTTCGATCAGCTCCACTCCTGGATGGCTGATGTACTTCCCCAGCAAGCCCCAAATCAAGGCCTCCTGTCAGATTTTCCTAATGTGATTCCAACCCCCAAATATTCTGATTTGTTTATGCTGTTCTTTACTTCTTTGCAGCCTAATTCACCATTAACATAAAATACCATACCTCCTCCTTTATTTTTATTTCTCTTTGTCCTGAACTGTGCGTATGTTAACAATGCTTCTGCCCTGGTCACGAACATTGGTCCATGTTTCTGGTTTTCCCAAGTACATCTGTTATAAAATATGGCACTAATTCAGGTCACCAGACTCTAAATCTCCAGAATTGTGCCTTTTCCCTCTGAATCTTTTAAAGACCAAGAGTCCCCTAACCTTATTTGAAAGGCTCTTAAGGAATTGATTCTATTAGCGCTGAAGTTTGTTAGTGCAGGTTCACGGGCTGTGAGATCTTCCGACAACCAGGATTTGCTTTGTGCAAACATCCCTTGGCTGCGGGAGACAGTGGCAGCAGTCAGCTGCTGGCAGGGTGGAAGGTCTGTGCCTGCCCCAGGTGAGGTTTTCAGGGCAGGGGCACAGGCAGCCTCCCTCAAGCACATCATCTGCACCTTCATTTCACTGGTATAACACATAGCATGAGGCCTTTTTAAGGACAGATTTGAGTCCTTTTCAAGGACAGATTTGAGTCCTTTTCAAGGACGATTTCTAACCTTGGCACAGCCTAAAATCTCCCACTAGCCCCCCCAGCAGAGCAGCCCTGGTGGCACCGAGGGAGCCTCAGGGCAGCACAGGCAGCAAAGGGTCTCCAAGCGATGCTGCACGTCAGAGACTCGACTGCTCTGGGCCCCTCCTTTGTCACTGCCGATGGAATTGTATTTGATAGAAGGAAAAAAATGGAGACAAGGCACAAGCAAACATCAAACATATCGATTTTGCAAGTAAATCACCTGCTCTGGCCTCAGTGTGTGACTGCACAGAGGCGAGAGAAGGGAGCAACCTCTCATGCTGGGTGTGATAAGGCAGATGAAAGGGCATTTAGAAATAATTTTCTCTTGTGTAAAAAAAAGACTGGCAAATTTTGGGCTAGGGTTGAAATTTTTTAAGTCTACTGCCCCTCTCCCTTCCTTATTTTTTCACCTTAAAAATATTCAGAAAGGCTACATCTACACACAGGTTATGGCTCTGAGAGAGCTCTCATGGTCAAGATGAGTACAAGTTACCACTCAGCACCACTAAAACCTCTTTTCTCCCCAAGAATTAATTAGGTATTAGGATTAAACAGATAATATTTTTAAAAATACACCACAATTTTCAATACTGATTAAAAGTTCACACCCTTCCCAGCTGCTGTATCTTTCCAAGGGCTTTAGTGTACACATCCATAGACCTCCAGTCACCCCAATCTTCCAGATTAATGACACCTCCCTTTCCAGAGGAAAAGCTACAGAAAAAAAAAAAAGCAGTTTGCTTTAAGAACCTCTGAGGCCTTTTGTATCTATCCTAAAGAAATGAAAAAGGACACAAGTCAGTTCCTTTCCTCTGCAGATCACCTCTAAGGCTTGTTTAAATCTCCATCTGCTAAACTCGAGCCAAAGCACTGTCAGGAAAAGTCACATTTCAGCACAGGCTGCTCTGCTCTTTTTCTGCAACCAGAAAATGCAGACATGACGTTTTTCCTAAGTGTTCAATATTACAAGACAGAATATAAATATCACAAAACAAGTTAAGTATCTTTCTAACACCAGGGTAAATGATCAAATACACTTGAAAACAGGAACAACAGAGCCAAGGCTTCAGTCATAGAGAAGATAAAGTTATACAATGATCCGGGAGTGAAGTCATTATGAAAAATGAGGGTTGGAAAAGGCTGACACAAACCTAAAATACAGCAGTAATAAATACTTCATCTGACTAGCAATCTGTTTAAACTTAGCAGTGACAGAAAGCTGCCTTCCGCTCCAGCAGGAGAGCCCTGATGGAGACAGAGGCTGACATCTAGTGTCTACTAGACCCGAGCAGTGAGCCGAGAGAAGGTGCCCAACACCAGGACAAGGACAGCGAGCACCACTGCGGTGACACATCACCAGGGCAGGCAGAAGATGCCTGCGAGCAGGTAGAGCTCCTCACAGCCACAGGACCACGAAGGAAAAGAGAACTTCCAAGGGTGAAGCACGTACAGAGGCACAGGAGTGAGTAGGGGCAAACTGGAAAGGCTGTGCTGCAAGGACAAACCCACATTCTCTGACTGTGAGGGGAAATGGCTGCAGAGCTCCCCATGCAGCCAAGGGTTTATAAACTGGTTCACCAGAGCTGCTGGTGGTCAGACCATCTCTGTGTTCGCTACCCTGACACACTGACAGGCTTCACCCTTCTGAGAAGGATCAGTTGGATGTGTCTGTCTCTGGTGCATTAACAATGACTGTCAGGCTGCGTGATGGCCCCTACCGTGTGTGAGCTGGGTGACAGCCTGCACACTTCTCCCCCTTCCACAGTAAGCTGTGTGGCTAGGGAAGGAAGTCCCTAAATTTAAGAGGGACATTAAACAGCAGCACCTGCTTTGCAGAAGGGACTGAACTGTAAAACAGACTGAGGAGCAGGGCTGCTCAACCTCTGGTCAGTGGCGAGGCTCTTACCTGGCAGTAGCTGGTGGTTGGTTCATCATCAGAAGTGGAATTCTTCTCTTCTTCCATGCTGTGCCCTGGACTCTCTGCCTCCCTCCTCTTTGAAGGGTGGAGCCAGGTGATGCTTTCAGACTCCTGCCCCTCTGTATCTCCATCTTCCATACCATCAGCAACCCCGTTCTCCCTGCTTATCTCCTCTCCTTTCCCAAGCTCATTTTGGGTCAAGGAAGAACTGGGCACAACTGGGTTACCAAACTCCTTCTTATGCAGTAGCTGCCTCTGAGCCTGCTTCAGGCTCTTTTGGTAAACCTCCAGCTGACACAAGATGACTTTGGTGTACTGGTTAGGGTCCACCCCTTTGGGGCAGAAGGGGATGCCCCAGTAATAGTGCACTGTGTCTCTCGCCTCCTCCTGTTTGTGCCTCTCCTCTGCCGCAGTCAGCATGCAAAGATCCGGGGTACTGTCGGACGCCTCGTTCTGCTCTAGTTGCTCTGTGGAAACACAGACCTTGGCAGGGTGCCTGGGCTGTGAGGTGCGTTTGGTACCTGCCCCTCCACTGCTTCTCCTGGGGCTCTCACACTGTTCTGTGGTCCCACTCTTCCAGAGCGTGGCTGAGCTCCCGGCACCTGCTTCTCCCACAGAATGGCCAGTGCAGGGCAGGAGTTGCTCTTTTGGTTCGTGGCCTGTTGCTTCGGAGGAGCTGGAAGGGCTTGTGAACAGTCTGCGAGGTGTCAGTCGCCAGGAGCCTGAAGCCACCCTGCCAAAGGTGGGACTCAATGAGATGAAGTCCTCTCTGAGAGTTCTTGGTAACATGTTACTCGAATCACTTTTTGCTGGTGAGGAAGACTTTTCACTTGACCTTGTCAAAGCCTGGTCCTTCCCCGGAGACACTATTATGCTGGATACTAGTGAGTTTTCAATGATTTCCTGGCTTAACCTCCTCAACACTACCCGGGGGCTCCGGGTGACATCCAACTGTCCACTCCCATCAGCTCTGGAGCTCTGTGAGTGGGAGCTGCACTCAGAGCGAGGGGTGTCAGGGCAAAGTGCCAGACCTCCCAGGATCTCAGAGCCTTCTTTCTCGGCGGGCTGGCTTTGGCCTCGTGCGCCCAGCGCGTCCTCTGACAACTGAGGAGTCACATCAGAGGAGTCTGAGGGTTGACAGCTCTGAAAAACAAAATGTTGGCTCTCCTAGAGGCGTGTTCTCTATCAGCACAGTACACCAAGGTCTCCCAAAGCATGCTGGCAGCCATCATCCTGACTGCAGATGCCCCTAGTGCTGCTGAAGAACCCTAGTAAGGCTCTTCACAGAAGCGCACTTACGCTAAGGCTCTCAGCAATGGCCTTCCTCAAGAGCTCCTCCTCTTCCTCTTCCTGACAGTTCACTTGTCTGGCTTCTTGCTCACTCATTTTCAGAGCCAGTGCAAACTGTTCCTCTTCACTCATCTCTACAGCAGAAGAAATAGGATAATGTCAAGTCACAGCTGCAGGTGTATGTAAATACTCAACATATATCCAACATGTTGGGAGAAACACGTAAGGGTCCCACCTCCCCAAGAGGAATGCAGAGCAAAACATCTAAACTTCAGCTTTCCTGAAAAGATGTCACCGAAACTGAGTAGGCAACAATAAATGAGAAAGGTAACCCAGGTCAGGAACTTCAGTTCAGGTTTCTACAGCAATCTAAGCTCCCTTTCCCTGGGTATATTATCTGCAACGTGATATTTTATTTGGCATCAAACAACACACTCTGCAGGTGCCGAATTCATGTTCAAGGAGAGAGAAAAAGGACAGATTTCCAAAGTGTGCTCATTTTTATATCAGACAGATCAGCAGCAAGGCAGGATAAACAACACATCTTCTTTAAGACATTTTTTTACTAACCAGTAGCACACCTCAGTGCCTTCTGACACATAGATACCTGCAATACCACAGGAGACCTACCTGAGAGAAAAAGAGCTACATGTTGTTCACCCTGAGCTGCAGGTGGAAAGCTCTGTGGAGGATAATGTTACTTGCTTGGTGGTATTATAGAGGATCTTTCACATGCATACATCCCCCTTCTGCTCACATCACCACTCCACTGCATCACTAAGTCAGTCATGCATGGGAAACAGGTTTCCTACAGTTGTAACTGCTATTTCAGCAGAAAATTTCTTCCTGAAATACTCCTCGCTCAAATCAAACCAAAAGCCTGGACTGGCTATTTAGAAACAAAGCAGTTAGTTACTCTGGAAAACACTTATTTACTTAGATTCAATCCAACACTTCCACTATGCTTAAAATATACAACGCCTGCAGAATGGAGTGCAGCTTGAAAAACAACTCAACAGCACTCTCAGGAGCTGAAAAATACATCTTCTCACTTGAAACAAATTGACAGATTTCCTTCAGAACCCGCTCCCTCCTCCAGGCAGAATCCTGCACTCGCCATCTCATGCATGAACCAAAGGCTCGCGCTCTCCGACGGGCTACAACATCTTTAAGACATGTCATTGAACAGGGAGGCCGCCCAAGCACAAAACATGCCTTCACTGCAGCCAGCTCCGGAGACAGACCTTTCCCAGGATAAAGCATTCAGAACTTGCAGGCTCCCATTTTTTATCCCATCCTCTTCCTACCAGCTGCCACCCAAACACAGCAGCGCAGCCACCCTGGAAGCAGCTGGGGACTGCTCTGGCCGTAGCACAGTCCGTGCATGACGGCACGGCTGCAACCAGGAGCATTCACGGAGCAGACGGCTCTGCTATGCCCTTCCCCCAGCTCCTCGCTGATGGCAGCCCCGTGCTCCCCCACCCAAGCAGGATCTGAAGCATTTTTGGACTGCTCTGATTACTCTCAGATTCTTTTGTGTGTCCTACTAAATCAGCACTTAGCTTCAGGTTGTTGGTTTGGGGGGGAGGGGGGTAATTCCTTTTAAAATTAAGAAAGAGGTTGAAGGGAAGGCAGACTGCAATGCTCTCAGGGCTCGTGGGGATCTTTTGTCCTTGGACAAAGTCGTTCTATGATGTTACAGCCAAGAGGGACCACGGAAACAAAAAAGCATCCTTTAACGGAAAGCAGATGACAGTCCAGTGTATGGAGAAGGATCCCATCCCCAAGAACAACAGCAATACACAGCATTGCACAGAATCACAGAATCAATTAGGTTGGAAAAGACTTCAGAGATTACAACCTTTGACTGATCACCACCTTGTCAACTAGACCATGGCACTAAGTGCCACGTCCAGTCTTTTCTGTTTTCACAATACTAAACACCTTCCAAGCATTTGGAAAGTCTGTGCTGATTTGTTTCCCTGCCCAATCCATCACAGCCATCAGGCCAGATCCTGATCCTGATTACAAACTCCAACATGGGCACGAAAACCAGTGCACGTGATTGGCGTCCCACAACACACGACTCTCCACGTGCTTCAACGGGGGCCTGAGTGTTCGCCAGTTCAGGCTATCAACATCCATGAAGCTTAATAAAAAGAAACATTTTTTGGCGAGCTACTGCTGTACATTTTGTTTTCTTCTCCTTCCCTGGCACAGCAATTTCCCCTCTGGGGACAAGGAATGTGCCAGACAAATGCTGCCTCTGGCAAAGAAACCAGTGACAAACAAGATGCACTTAGTGCACGTTCCAGTTGAGTAGGTGCTCCAGAGACGGGGAAATCTCGACTTTAAACCCACCTGGCATTACGGTGGGAGAGCAAAGAGCAGCTCTGCCCATGTCTTCCAGTAGACCTGACCTGCTTTAAGTGGAGCTGACAGTATTTCGTGCTCCAGGACTGATGACTTCTCAGCACCGTGTGTTTTATTAAACTTGATGCTGATTGCAGCGGTCATAATTGATGATGATTAGAAATGCAGAGCGCCGCGTTAGCCCCCGACCGGCGTGTGCAAACAGACCCGGGGAGCTCAGAGCGTGTGGCGGAGACGAGACGTGCTCCTGGAGCATGCCAGAGGGACAGGAGCTCCCACAGCCCCCGGGAAGAACGATCCCTCTCCATCTGGACCACCCTGCTCAACTCACACTCATCGCTCGTCTCACAGGAGCCCATTCTCGTGAGGAAACACCAGCATTTCCAGCTGGGAACTCCGCGTCTCACACTCCAAAATCCACTCGTCACACGTCCATCCCAACGCAGCATGAAATCCCAGAGCCTCTCTGGAGACCAGGGCATCCAAGACACCCACAGATGGGAAGGAGGGGTCAGAGAGAAACTGTTTTTAAGATACTGCAGCCCTAAACAAATTAAACCATTTCAGAGCCTTTTTAAATGCTAATACGGCAATTTGTGAAGCGATTTATGTTCCATTTTGACATTTGCAAAGTGAATTAGATGCAAAACCCCACTAGTTGTAGTTCTAACACTTACTAATAAGAGATTTACTCAAATATAACAGAAATGGGGGATCTCAGTATTTCTACATATCCAAAGAGCAATTACAGTAAAAACATTCAAATGTGCTTTAAAGCACAGACTTCCTCCAGAAAAAGAGAGAGACTTCGTTAGGTTTTGTATTTCCATTTATCCTGTCAGGATGAAACGTCACAGATATATTTTAGTTATGGCTTTAGGTTAAAATGAATAAAACCACAACAAAGCAAAAATGGGAGGATATGCTTTATAACCAGAGCCTGCCAATATCCGAAATTTTCCAGTTTTGAGGAGAAAGAACTCGCTCTACCCAGAAGCACCGAATCTTTACAAAAGACCAATTTGCTTCGCAATTCAAAGAATTTATTTAAAGACACTGAGAAAAATAATTACTACTTCAAATCTTAATTTGCCTAAAAGCAAACACCAAAAGTCTAATTATAGCTTCCCAGAAATGAGAACAGCCCCACGATCACACGTGCTTAAACAAGCGCCCGCTCTCCGACCGAGCGGCGCCGGCACCCCCAAACTCAGACGTCCACACTAAGCAACAGAAAATTGTAGCTTTAGCCCCAGGAAAAGAAAAACTATTATCAATAATTTCAGCATCTAGAAACACAGCAGAACTCCTCTGTTACACAATGGCTGGAGAGCTGGCTCTGTCTCCCGTGGATTTTCTGGAGCACACCAAACACCTTTTGCACAGCACCAGCTCCCAAAACCCTGCACACCCAATGATGCAACGAGGATATCCAACTTCAGCAGCTCCCTGTTCTTAACGCCATATGTTTGGTCACATTTTACTGGCTTCTCCAAGGGGGGGCTTAGCTTTTATTTGATGCCCTGTTTCCTTTGGGAGAAAAAGAAGAAAAAGAACTCTTCCCACATTTCTGATTTTTGTTATCTTACTTGTTCAACACAGATACGCACAGTGGGCTTCAGCTCCCACAAAGAGCTGGGCTGTTCTGTGCTATGGCCTTAGGCCTCTATTAAAAACAATTTAATTCACACAAGCCCTGTGAGGACTGACAAGCCCAACTGCTGCTCCTTGCAGAGCACTGGTGTGCTCCATTTTGTTCAGTGATTGCTTTGGGTTTTGTAGGAGACAGCACCTCTCCTATTTTAAAACATCCTGAATTTCACATGCTAGATGGACCAACTACTGCCTTGCAGAGCATAGGAACACAGGCAGGGACCTGGGGCCTGGCTGCTGTAACAGGCGGGGCTGTACCAGGAACATAGGCAACATGGCCATGCTCAGTGGTCCCTTCCGCCTGTACATCCCTAGCATTCAGAATATAAACAGGAACATCCCAGTCTGTTCGCTTTAGCATTTATTCTTAGACCCATTGTCCATGAATGCATTTAATCTCTTATTAAAGCTGCTGATACTGACCCCTTCACAACCTCCTGTGACACAAACTTCCAGGAGTTCACTCCATGCTGTGTGAAGCATTACTGTCCTTCACCTGTTTCAAACACATCTATCTCCTGCTATTTCCACCAATGTACCCTGGCTAATAGGAGCTTGTAAACAATGGCTCTGTGCTCAGCTGAGGCACTGCCTTCCTGATAGGAACTTTGATCCCACCTTCCTCTCCTAACAAAGCAGCCCCAGGCTCTCCAGTCTCTCCCCATAAGGCAGCTGCTCCATGCCCTTCGTGGCTTGGGCTGCCCTTCTCTGGATGTACCACCACGGCCTTGCGATGCAGAGACCAGAACTGCACACATGGCTGTGACAGGGGTGCACCAATACTCCATATAACTGCAAAATGACATCACCCAAATCTCTGGTTCTTAACACCCTTCCTTATGATGTCCAATGTTGCCAGTGCTCCAGCTGCCCCCACGCCACAAGCCAACAATTTCAGAGAACTGTCAGCTGCGACTCAGATCTTCCCTGAGTGGCAGCTGCCAGGTCAGAGCATCCTGACATTTCAGGGACAGGCAGCAGCAGAGGAGCCTGAATGGAAAAGCAGTTTGTGACTGACAGCACTTTCAGATTGGCTTCAGCCTGTTTTGAAACCTGGTGAGGTACCAACACCCTCCCACACTTATTTTGGAAGTGCACCAGTCCACGCACACGCTGCCCAGGGAAAAAACAAGTGACAGTGTGCCTATTCAGACAGGCAAAATTTACCCCTGAGAAGGGTCTTCTCTGAAAGCTCTGCATCCCCAGCCACATCACAGCCTTTCTGCAAGGGAAATAATCTCTAACACAAACAGCTGCTCAGCACCAGACAACTTCCCCAGCCCCACAATCGAGACCTACGTGCAATTTTTCTTTTAGCAGCAAACTTGGTTTGATCCAGCTGCTGTTTTGTTCTCTTCTTTTGCAATCCACTCTCTTCCTTTGACTCCTGCTGTAATGGAAAAAAACATGGTGAGTGCATGCAATATGTAAGAAATACTACCAGCCCCCTTCCCCCCAGCTACTCAGACACAAACAGTGGTTCAAGAACAAGCCTCTATTTGTGTGAAATTTGAATTTCAAACATAATTCAAACACATTCTGTAACTATTAAAAGCTGTGTGATAAGCATAATGAGCAAAAAGAGTTACAGACTGACATAAACAGAGAAGTAGGAGAGACAATAGACTTCATGCCAGTCACCACCATGCACTGCACCTGCTACCCACGATTTTAGAGAGAATTTGTTTGGCCTTGCTAAAACATTGATATTTGTAAGCACTCAAAACAGAACCTTTTTACAAGTGAGCATCACACACCTGTAAGCCAGGACTGTTTCCTGCCATGCAGCTTCTAGTAACTCTGCCAAAACAATTTCAGGTGATCAAAACTAGGATCCCTACCTATTTTTGGAGACCCATGTTAACACAACCTCAGGGCAGGAGAACCATATGTATTTCCTCCTCGTGCCAATCTCTCATTGTATTCATAGAATGGTTTGGGTTGAAAGGGATCTTAAATATCATCTCGTTCCAACTCCCTGCCATGGGCAGGGACACCTTCCACTAGACCAGGCTGCTGAGAGCCCCATCCAACCTGCCCTTGAACACTTCCAGAGATGAGGCAGCCACAGCTTCTCTGGGCAGTATTGCCACAAGTGTTTCATTTTTGAAGTTTGAATATTTCGGGAATTTGTTGTCTTGGGCCTCTCTGGAACAATACCCCTACAAACAACCTACATGTGTGCTGCTTTAAGCACAGGGACTGCATCAGGACTGGGTACAGAAATAAATGACACACATTTATGCAAGTTGTTGTCCTAGCAGCTTAAGCGAGGCCACACACATTACTGAAGGCTGGCACTGGGCTCCTTCCAATTTGTCTCTCTAAATCAGGCAGGATTAAAATCAAACCCAGTATTTCAGGCAGAGACTCATGCCTGGCCAGGAGGGGCTTTGCACCACTCCCTCTGCAGCTGCAGTGAGTTTTGCTCTCTATGAGACACACATTGGCCACACACTTGTGCCTCATTCCACCTCCTGTGACAGGAGAGGGGTTCAAGGCGGGGTCATGTGGCTTGGGCTACTTTAACACAAACAGATACATTGATTTTTTTTCAAGTGTCATCAATTTCTTTTGTCCTTTGTCCATGTTTCTGAGCCTGTGAAGTCCTTTGGACTGCACCTCTGTGCTGAGTTTTGTTCCAGACATCTCCAGCTTTAGTGTTATCTGTAGATTTTATTAATCTATATACACCACTTGCTCCCTCTTACAGATCATTAATGAGGATGTTAAAACACACACAGACCTAATATTGATCCTCTTGGCCTCAGCCTTACATCTCCCCCAGATGAGCCTCCCTTCTCTTCATCACCAGCTTTTGCTGACAGTCTTTTAGCAGGATTTCAATGCAGGAATGTTACTATCTAGACCAAATTGAATTATTTGCCCAACTAAGATTTTTGCAAGACATACTATTAAGTGGTTTCCTGAAACCCTAATACATTACAGCTTCTACACGCCCTCATACCTACGCCATTCCTCACTTCACTGACTTAAGAAGCACCTCACAACACAGCAGCAATCATACTTGGCAAGTCCACACACACTCATGCTTGTACCTAAGCGGTTTTTCCTATGACTGATTCCTTCTCTTCCCTACTCAGCCTGGTTTGGTTCCCCCCCCCTTCCTAAGATCTGCCACCATGTCTTCAAAAAACTGCTTCACATCCAGAGTTTCTCTTGCAAGGAGATGGATGCCAAGCTCACATTTAGGAGGTGAAATCCCCTCTTCCTGGGCCCTGGCATATCGCCCTTCTCCACAGTTTTCCCTAAGCCAAGGGATGTCCTACTCCAAAGTGCCCGCCTCAGCAATAGCCTCCCACTTACCTCACGAGCAGACCACACCTGAGGAAGTGGGAAACGGTCTGTGGGACTGCACCAGGATCACACTAGGATTATATGCTGGAGAAGGTTAAGCAACAGCTCTCCCACTCTCCCCCAAAGCCCTGTCTAACTGTGCTAAACGCACCCCAGCTTAAGACAGGGTAATTTAATCCTAGCAGGCTCCGTAAATCCCCGGCTCTCCTCTCTAGGCATCAGTCTTCCCCTCATCACTCTTGCACTTGCTGGAAGGTCAACCCTGACACTCTCATCTGCAGCTCTCTTCCAGGGCACGGATGTGATTTATGAGCACACCAAACTTTCCACGGCTGCAAGTGCCTGCACTGTGCACTGAGACAAACACTTACAACACACACCACGGGACAAGATGGGGCCCAAACACCTCCAGGGCTCTGGAGTGGAACGGTGCACCCGGCACTGGGCGCGCTGCCCGGATCCACCGCACAGCCAAGTACGTGCCTCGGTTCTCTGTGCTGGTCCTGAAGAATCTCGACATTTACAACAGTGGCAGGAGCAAAATTATTGCAGGACACGTGTTGTACGAATCTCATACATTTGAGAAAGATGTTTAAATTGCTCAGCAGCGTTCTACTGAACAGCCACGGTGCAGAGAACCGCTGAAGCAAATCCAATTAATCCTGATGGGCCAAAATATATACACACATCTCAATTCCAAGAATTCTTAAATCTTCTTTATTTTTAAACCCAGAAAATAAAACATACCTTTTAATTAGGATTTATGGCTGTTTGTACCTCTGCTGGGAGAGAGCCCCGCAGGCCCCAAAGTGCTCTGCATAAATGCAGGCATGGATGGTAGAAACCGAAGGGGCCAAAAAAATTCAGAGAAGACAACAGGGCTTGCTCTTCCTGACCCAACCTTTTAATGCTCATCTATCTACAAGGATAATAGGAACTCAGGGGGCCACTCAACCAACTGCCTTTCTAATAAGATCACCAGTCCAAAAATAATCTTAATCAATTAAAATATTCCCAAACTGCAGCCAATACTCTTAGTTACAAGGTCATCTCCAACACACAACTTCCAAGGGAAACTAATTATTATAGCAGAGGTGAGGTAGGACCTGCACACCTCTGTTCAGTGCCAGCCTGGAGAGAATCTCTCCTTTGCTGTCCATTCAAGGCACAACAGCCAAATTCTTTTCCTGTGTGTCAGGCTCTGCATTTTAATTTACGATGCTCTCTTATGAGCAATTTCACTGCCAGCATTGTACACAGATCAAGAAATAGACAGGTTTTCAAAGTTCCCTACACATTTAGTGGAAGGCAGCCACTATTCTTCTTCCTTATTTTTCAACCTGCTTGGTTTCACCAGATAGCAGGAAATCAAACTCCCATTTTAAAAATGCTTTTGCACATACTTAAGAGAACCTGACTCTGCCAGCAGAAACAGATACATCTCCACTCGCTCCTAAAAGCCCGTAAATGGAAGCCAGTAGCCAGCATCCCACATCCTGCTCCCTCAAATCCACATCATAAACCACAGAAATCAGCTTCTACTGACTCAGGGAAGGAAAGGCTATAGCAGAATGTCTCCATCACTAATGGTGCAGACTGCAAAGTTGAAAGGTCTGGGTAATTTTACTGCTCAACAGCAGTTGGGACCATCTAACAACAGGGCACAGCCAAACACCACACGTCCTGCATGGGAAATACGCAGATGAAAACCAGACTAATTTATTTTTAAAAACCAATTAGATGTTGGAAGTCCAATGTTTGGCTCTAGCCAAGGCTGCTGCTGAAATTAATATCACACCCTACTTTATTAGTCTCTGACTTCAGAATCTGTTTCAGCTTTGCTGTCTTTCAGCTCATTAGAACAAACCTGCTGGAATTGGAGACTTGAACAACAAGACGCAATGGGGCTCATGCCAGACACGCAGTTCCTGACACACAGAGGGAAGACTCTGTAAGGAAAAGGGTTTTCATTGGGCTGTGAGGAGTCTGGATTCAGATCAAACTGATTTTCGAGGAGTGATCGCAGCAGAGCCATGGAGCCTTCCCAAGAGCCAACTCACACCGCATTGTCCTCTGGGAACTGGAGGCACCAGGTCCCTTGGCACCAGCAGAGCCCGTGGGGACAGCAGGGCACTGCAGAGATACTCCCATGAGGCTCTGCTTCACTCGGATGGTCAGTGGTGTGAGCTGGTGTCCTGGTTTCAGCTGGGATTGAGTTAATTTTATTCCCAGTAGCTGGTGCAGTGCTGTGTTTTGGATTTAGTATGGAAATAATGCTGATAACACACTGATGGTTCTTTGGTGCCAAGCAGTGCTTACTATAAATCAAGGGCTCCTCAGCTTCCTGTGCTCTGACAGTGACCAGGTGTGCAAGAAGCTGGGAGGAACTGGCCAAAGGGATATTCCATACCATAGAACATCGTGTCCAGCATATAAACTGGGGGGAATGGGCTGGGAGCCACCGATGGTTGCTCAGGGACAGGCTGGGCATCAGTCAGTGAGTGGTGAGCAATGGTATTATGAATCATTTGTTTCTCTTGGGTTTTACTCATAGAATCACAGAATGGTTTGGGTTGGAAAGGACCTTAAAGATCACCTCTTTCCAAACCCCTTGCCATAGGCAGGAACACCTCCCACTAGACCAGGTTGCTCATTGCCTGGCTTTGAACACTGCCAGGGATGGGGTATCCACAACCTCTCTGAGCATCCTGTTCCAGTGCCTCGTCACCCTCACAGTAAAGAATTTCTTCCACATATCTAACCTAAATTTCTCTTCTTTTAGTTTGACCCCATTCCTCCTTGTCCTATCACTACATTTTCTCATAAAAAGCAGTTCCCCTCTCCCTCCTTTTCATTACAATTATTATTGATATTATCATTAGGATAATTAGTAGTATTACGGTATTTTATCTTGTTTCTATTATTAAGCTGTTCTTATCTCAACCCATGAGGTTTACTTTTTTTCAAATTCTCCTCCCCACTACAGCAAGGGGGGTGTGGAGTGAGCAAGCAGCCATGTGGTACTTAGTTGCCAGCTGGGATTCAAGCACAACAGGTGGGCACTGTCATCCCATCTTTTCCATAGTAAGATGTCCCTCAGGCCATGCCTGGTCCTGAGGTGAGTGGCCACTGTCACAGCTGATGAAGACAGGACAGGGCAGTGGCCAGGTATTTCAGATGACGCCCAAACACACCTCCCTCTGCACCACAGCCGAAATCTAAACTGGAACATCGACACATGCTGCTGATTTCTCTGACTGCAAGTATCTCCAAACACAGGAACACTTGGGCAAAGGGATGTTCCACACCAAAGGGAAGACAAGCCATGCAGAAATAGATGGCACCATCACCCTGGAGTCCCATCATATGTTCCCCAAGGGCTGGCAGAGCTGATGGATCTGGCAGAAAGAGCTTGTGAGACTTCATGCCAACTCTGAGTGCAGGCAGGTACCCTCCAAGCTCACAAAGGATCTACCCAGGAAAAACAGACCCTTCCAGAAGTTCCTACAGCAGATCAGTGGCATTTTGGGATTAAAAGCTGCAAATCAGTCTACGGGTCAGCACAACCTTTGGGCTGTGCTCAGTGCTCACGTTCGGCCAGGCCTGATGCCAGGGAACAATCATGTTTCAGACATGGCTTCGGAAAATCTTGAGGGTCAGAGTCTTTACCAACAGCCCAATTCAAGCAAGGGGCTCATGAGACAGACCAGGAATTGCTATTCTTGGAAAGAGCACTGTTGGGGACTATTTGAAATATTGTGTATTTGTAGATGACCACCCATCTTCTGGCGTGGGCAACCAATTCCCTTCAGGGTTTAAACAGCCGGGGGAGACAGGAACCACTCTGCTCATTCGTCATGTCTGCGTTTTCTGAGACACAGTTTGCACAAAGAAGGTCATCTCTTCTTCCTTCCACAGAGCCAGAGAGACTGTTCTTATTTTGTCCAACCCTTTCCAAAAAAAGAGAAGTTTTCCCCGAATCCAGGATTATATATAGCAGAGATCAGAAAGCCTCACATCCAGAAAACTTCTTTCTGATGCAGCTCTGCAGATGCCACAGCATAGACATGAGCAAAGAAAGAGAACTTGGCAAAATAACATGGATGAGCTTGATAATCCAGCATGACTGAAAAATTCCTGGGAGAGGCAGTCTGCCAAAGATCATCAAAAGTGAGAAGCTGGAGGCTTTCCAGGTGCAGCTGCTACAAGATCTGCTGGTCTGGAAGCAGAACTAGGGACTTGTTCTATAGATACCTGCCAAGAGACTGCCAAGGAAGAAAGCCATCGAATCAATGATGCCCAAATTGTCCTTGTAGCTTTTGATTCATAAGGAACCATGTCCTAACAGATGCAAGATTAATTGAGAATGTATTGTTCTCTAAAATTGCTATTGATCTGAGCTTCCCACACCTCTTCTTGAACACACAACAAGGTCTTACCAGAGCAAGAACAACAGTTAGAAGGTTCAAAATTGAAATTCAGCTTGATGTACACAGAAGAGCTGAGACAGTTACAGAAGGCAGACAGTTATTTTTTTGAGATCCCAAGTAAATCACAGTTTTGCGTTCGATTTTGCAGAAAACAACACGACAAGAGACTATGGCACTGGATCTGTAAGCTGATGACTCACAGAAAGAGACTGAACTGAATAAATCCACTCATTCAACTGACTGAACTGTTGTCACTTAAACAGAACCTAATTGGCTCTTTAACGGCCTCTCTGAGCATATCCTTTTCTGTAATATGACCGATTATGCCATCAGAATTTATTGTTTATAGACAAACTTACAGAACAGAGAGAGAGCCTAACCTTTTTATAGATGTGTTTTAAGAGACGTTTGTTTCCTCTTTTTCAGATATGTGCACATTGAGATGAATAATTGCAGACAATAACAGGTCCTGATCTTTTATGTACTGCAGCAGCTCTTATAGCTGCTGATTTCTTTTTTCCTTATAGGTTTCACCATAAAGGCCAGTGATGCAGCAGACATCTTAAGTTAACTTAGCATATTGCAGAGCTAAGGGTTTAACCCCACTGAACTATTACTGCCATATGTTCCATTTCTTTCAGGGAATTTCCCAATGGGAAAGAACTCAGACAATGTGAAGAAAAAACATCCAATATCGTTTGCCCTACAGCTTCTCACTGTTTATTTCTAGTGCTTTTCCCCTCCTCACATGATAATCGCCTTATTGGAGAGCAGCACACTGCAGATGTGGGAGCAAAAGGGACTTGATTTGAGATCTACAGCTAGAGAGTGAACTGAAACGCTTTTGAAAATGGTGGAATTACAAAAAGCAGCTTAGGATCCCAAATCACCAGGAAGACAGAGCAAAGCCTTAAGAGTCACACATAAAACGCCGATTCTAATAATTTCCCCTCGTGCGGCTCGCGGCTCCGGGTGTCTCCCGGGCAGGAGTTCCTGAGCTCATCCCAACGCCCGTGTAACCAACACAGACATTTCAATCTTTAGAGTAATGCTGATGTGTGTAAGCCGACGCTGGGGATCAGAGATCTGAGCCTTGATGCCTCAGCCAGGCACTCCCACACCACATTCACCTTTACACCCTGCGGAGGTGGGTTACAAACTTGGATTCCTGTAATTCAAGATCAGTTTACTAGACACTAGCTGTCTCTGAGCTACTCACAAGCCTGTGTTCTGAATCATTTTCTTATCTATTTGCACATAATACAGAATCATGTTTCTAAGGTTTAGCTGGAAATCAATCAAATAAAAATTATGAAAAAAAGATTTGTAAAGGGATTGAGGAAAGGTTACTTTTAAATTACGTTTCAGATTCGGTTCTGAGAGGATTTGGTTATCAAATCCCAGACTCATAACTCACCCTCACGAAGCACACCATTCATTTCCTAGTCAAATAGGATTTGATTCATCTCATATGTAAGAAAAGGAACGGCACAAGATCCTTTGCGCAAAGCCCAACCCTGGCACAACACCGAAGGCTGCTCGGGCACTGTCCTGCAGCAGCAGGGCCCAGCACAGGCTCTGGGCACCCCAAACCCATCACTGACCTCTCCATCACTGTCAGATATAACAATAAATGCATCCACAAAACTGCGCTTCTTCTTGGCATTGGCTGAATTCCTCTTCTCATCCTCATCTTCCTCCCCATCCTGACCTCTAGACTCCAGGCCCTGCGTGGGCTTCTTCCTCCTCGGCATCCTTCACTCTGAAACAGATGAAAAGATTAAAAGCCATTTGTTTCCTTCTGATTTAGATTTCCCCTACCAGCCATCCTTTTTTTTTTTTTTTTTTTTTTTTTTTTGCTATTTTTAGGCAAAAGACCCCAGGCACTGGAACCTTATTACAAAGCGTGGTGGATTTAGCGTTACTGGGAGCCACATGTACCAGTCACCACTCATCTAGTTAAAAACACTTTATTACAGTTGATTGCTAAAAAGGGGTTTCAGGGGAGCAGCAACACAGACTAAAGCCACTCTGAATGCCTTGTTCCAAAGCAATGAGGCTTTCCTCTCAAAGCCCATCAGCAAACTCCTCCACAGCATCACTTTACAGTGGATCTCCCACCCTCCAATACAACTTCCCCTCCTCAGCCCCACACCTTCACCAGAACAAAGCAGGCTGTGGCAGCAGATCAAGCTGACAGTTGCACACCAGACCAAGAAGCCACCACAACACAGCCCTTTGTCAGCGTTTGTATTCAACAAAACCAGGGGGAAAGGCATTGTTCCTCCAAGGATGCTGTCCTGCCCTCAGCACCACTTGGTGCACGGCTGCTCCAGCACTACAGACAGGGAAAACACAGGCACCGGCAGCAGGCAGGCTGGAAACAAGACAACAGGTTTATCTGGCAGCCTGGGTTTCTCAATGACCAGCAGCCTCCGGAAGAACTCCGGGCAGACATGCCCAAACCATCCGCATTAACAAAGGCACTTAACGAGCAGCAAGGAACCTGCTGAGCGTTATTAGTGCAAACCTGAGGGCTCTGTGCACGCAGGTGCCCACACAGTGCAAGCTGCTACTTCAGCATCCCTTCCCTTGCCAGCCCATAGACTGCTGGAGAGGGATGCACAGCAAGCATCAGCTGCTTGGATCCAAAAGGGCTCGGAGGAGAGGACTGGGAAGAGATCTCGGTGAAGGAGAGCAGCGGGAAGGCACACAGAGTTAAACCACCCTTTCCTGCCTGTGCTTGCTGTTTGCCAGATAACTCAACAACAACATTTGGTGCTTCCTGAACTATGATGTAAAAGAGCCTTACAAAGCAGGCTGAGCATGACCAGCTCTGTTGAAGTTAGAATTAAACATGTGCAGAGAGTGGTTAAACAACAAGCCCCTCATTTCACACCAGAGAACAGCAGAGCTGGAAAAGCAAGTCAAGTTGGCTGGTTCCCAGACCGGTGTCCTTCCACAGCATCCCTCTGCTTTCCTTCAAGATCACTCAAATAGCTCAAGTGTGCTGCTTAGATCTAAAATAAGAGGAAGAGAAGATGCAACAGAGACTGTACATCAGCCAGGATAGAACCAAACCCTTCCCTGTAACACCACAAAATTGCAAACAGAGCTGTGTATAGAAACAGTAACGAGCAGGGAGTCCAAAATCCCCATCAGTGCTGAGAACTGCAGTGCACTGCTCCATCTACAGTCCAAGCAGCAAGGTGAGGAATAACATCGCTCCAGCTCTACTATCCACAGCCTTCACAGACTCCCTTCACCTCCCTCCCTCTGCAAAGACATGCACACACAGGCGCAAAGACAAAAGACGATTATCCTGGTGAGTCATGATTTGCACCGAAGGTTTGCTGAGCCCTCTGAAGGCAGAATACTGTACAAATGGCAAAGTGACTGAAGGACCACTGCAGTCCCCCCGTGCTTGTCTGCTTAGGAATCACAGAATGGTTTGGATTGGAAGGGACCTTAAAGATCATCCAGTTTCAACCCCCTGCCATGGGCAGAGACACCTTCCACTAGACCAGGTTGCTCAGAGCTTTATCCAACCTGGCCTTGAACACTTCCAGGGATGGGGCAGTCACAGCTTCTCTGAGTAACCTGTGCCAGTGCCTCACCACTGTCACAGGGAAGAATTTTTTTCTAATATCCAATCTAACCCTGCTCTTTGTCAGTTTGAAGCCATTATAGAAAGGGAAATAGAAATAAGCACTGCTTTTGGAAAAGCTCTGGTTCCTATTCAGCTCCAGCTGAGTTGAAGTCAGGTCCTGTTGGAATATCCTCATTGTAGCTTCTCCATTTTTTTATCTTTTGCTCCAAATGGTCTCTTTGCCCTCCCTGTCCAGGGAGATGAGCCAAGCCTCACACCCAGCTGCTGTACCCGTGGTGGTGAGGAACATTCCCTTATCGTTGGAAAACCACTCACATGCGCTACAAGGAGCACGGAAAGGCCCACGGAGGGTCACTGGTTTTGGAAAGGCAGCCCATAAACCTCCTTACCCTCACAACAAAAGAAACAGCAACAAGGAACTGCTGTGCTGCCTTTTATTTTTTTTTAAATCCACACTGGTATCACCATCTCTCCTCTGACTCTGTGATACATCTTCTGCTTGGTGCTCTGTGCTAAATAAGAGATCACTGAGAAATATCAACTGAAGTTATGATGAGTCACCTACCTTCAACATTTAAAGGAGAGAAAAGAGGAGATGTAAGAGATGTAACCACACAACTCCCACAGCACTTCTGAAAATGAAGGGACTTGTGGCAAAGAGAGTCTCTAGAAATGTAACTAAGGGAACAAGACAAGTAAGAGATCAGTCGTAGCTGTGCTAGTCTGAGGCTGTGAGTAGGAGAGCAGCAATAGCTTTTATTAGACAAGCTGGTGTAGCTGAGAGAAGAAAACATGCATCAGAGCACAGCCCTCCTCTTCAGGCAGGGAAGTCAACCATCTATTGCTTTTAGCACTCTTGGAAAGGACAGTTGTCAGTACCCGAGGGGATCATACCTGTTTTCAGACCCAGTAAAAAAAAGGCCAAAGACTGAATTATCTAAAACTACCTTTGCAATTAGGTTCACAGACTGACTTTGCAGTTATCCAGATTTTTTTTCCAACTCTGAATTTAAAAGAATTTCTTCGTAAACGCTCTGACAGCAAAGGTGACCTCCTGACAAGGGACTCGCACATGCCACGCTTCTCCAGTCACATTTTTAGGGATATCCTTGAAGATCCCCAATTTGTGATTATTTGTCATTTTCCCTCTCATCTATCATTTTGATGAATCAGAAAGCAATTACCGACAGAATAATTCTAAATCTTGACACTGCAGCTACAGACCTGCCAAGCTGTGACAGCTTGAAAAATGCTCGAAAAACGGAGCCAAAAAAAATGAATGACTCTCATCCCCGGATGAGTTCCTGAGCCGTTGGAAACACAGGCTGTCGCTTTGTAAACAACTCCCCCCGCCTTGGGAAGCAGAGCCACAACGCTTCCCGTGCTCAGGCAGGTCAGCACCACACGCCTCCATGGAAATATCATCCCTGGGACCCTCGGCTCGACCCGGCACGCAGGGCCCAGATGATGCTCCGCGAGCAGGACACGAGGGCTGGCAGCGCCCGGGGGAGAGAGAAATTGTTTACAGGATCGATCCGTTTATAGAGTTAGCTCTTCGCAGAGAGGGCACGGGCACGGCAGAGGCCACGCACGGCCGAGTGCATCCGAGCTCTCGGGAGCTGCTCCGTGCTCCAGTGCCCTCGAGTCCCACGCGCAGCACCTCCCTTCTCCAAGGACAGCTGAGGAAAACGTTTCCCCCCCACTACGTGGGAGGAAAGTGACCCCATCCCCAGACCACGCCCAGGGTCCCTCTGTCCCCTTCCCGGCCCGCTGCCTTCGGGCAGGGAGGGCTCTGCAGGGAAAGTGACAAGGATGGGGTCAGGGATACTCAACAAGCTGCGGAGAAGGATGGGGGTCCCAGGCGGGATGGGGGTGAGCTCGGGGAAAGGTGATCAGCCACAGGTGAGCAAACAAGAGGGAGGGGAGCGTGCAGGGGCTGCCCCGGGAGAAGGGAGCCAGGCCTGTCAGGAGGAACAGGAGGGGCAGGAGCACCCTGGCCTTAGGGGATGGGGCCAGGGCAAAGCTCTGGTTGTGGGGTTCCCTCCCAAGGGGACAGGCCAGGAGGAGTTCCAGGGTATCTCCAGGCACTGCATCTCCAGGGAAGGAACAGGGGAACTGCCCTTGGGGGTGGGACGGAGGGTGTCCCTTCCTCAGGGGGGAGCGCTGGGGGCCGGTCCCGGGCCACCCAGAGCGGGGGCCGGTGGTCACGCAAGGGGGGGCGGAGGTGGGGGAAGGGGGTCAGCCCCGGGGGCCACGGGCCGGGAAACGGCCCCGGGCGGAGGAAGGGGGATCCCTCACAGCCCCGGGAGCCCCGCGGCGAGCCGGCCCCGGGCGAGCCGCGGGGCAGCAGCAAGCCCCGCAGGGCACAAAGTACTCACCGGGCTTGGGCCGCCCCGTTGCCCGCGGCCTCCCCGCCAGGTCTACCCGCACCGGCCCCGGTCGGCGGGTCCCGCACCCGCGCTCAAGTTGGCGGCGGAGGCCTCATTGCCCTCACCCAAGATGGCGGCGGCGGCTTCGCTGCTCCTCACGTGGCCGTCGGGGCGCTGAAGCGGGCGGCGCCATGTCCATGGCGGGCGGGGCCCGGGCGCCTCGCCCTGAGGCGCAGGCGGTCTCGCCGTTTTCTCAGCCTGGGACGCCGCTTCCTCCGGAGGAGGGTGCGCTGCGTCGCTTAAACACTCACAAAGACCGGCCGCCACCGTGCCGCGCTCTATACTTATGCCCACAACCAACATGTCCGCCGCCGCCTCCCCTGGCGGGCGCGGCGCTCTCGCGGGAGGCCGCCCCGCCGCTGCTAGGCGCGGAGGGGGCGCGCGGGCGGGCTCTCGCGAGAACAGCGTGAGGCGGCGGTGGTGGCCATGGCGGACGGGGCCGGTAGCAACGGGGACGCTGCGGGGCCGCCGGTGGGCAAAGAGGCGGGTGAGGCGGCGGGACCGGGGGCGGGCGGGTGACCGGGCCCCCACGAGGTTCCTTGCAGCCCGGTCGGACGCCGCGAGGTGCGGAGCGGCCCGAACAGGGCCGCTCCGCACCTCCCGGGGTCCGACCGGGCCGCTGACGCCCCCGTTCTGTGCCCCCCCACCCCACAGTGGAGCGGCTGATCCGGGAGAACGGACACATCTTCACCGAGGCGCAGTGCAAGGTGTGCAGCGCCCTGCTCATCTCCGAGTCGCAGCGGCTGGCGCACTACCAGGTAAAGAACGGGGAGCATCCTCCCACCCCAGCCCGCCCCCTGGGCACGGCGGAGCACAGAGCGGGTCTTTCTCTGCTTTCCCTAGAGCAAGAAACACGCCAACAAGGTGAGGCGGTACCTGTCCATCCACGGTGGGGAGGAGGGTGCCCACGGGAAGAAGATGAAGCTGGAGGCGAAGCAGGTGAGCGGGGACTCGATTGCTGCCTATCAGTAAGGTCTGTAAATCGGTGTCTGTGAAGTGCGGATGATAAGTCATGAGAAGCAGCTGAAGGGGGTGGGGGGCTGGAGAAAATGAGGCAGTTTAGGCCTTATTGCTCTCTACAACTCCCTGGCAGGAGGTTGTAGCCAGGTGGGGGTCAACCTCTTCTCCCAGGCAACCAACCACAGAACAGGAGGAAAAGGCCTCAAGCTGTGCTTGGGGAGGTTCAGGTTGGACATCAGAAAGAGTTTCTTCATGGAAAGGGTTGTCAGTCTCTGGAATGGGCTGCCCAGGAAGGTGGTGGAGTCACCATCCCTGGAGGTGTTCGAGGAACGACTGGACGTGGCAGTCATTGCTCTGGTCTGGTTGACAAGGTGGGGATCAATCACAGGTTGGACTTGATGATTTCAGAGACCTTTTCTAACCTTAATGATTCTGTGATTCTGTAAAGTGTCTGAGAGGAAGATAGGACCAGATAGTGTGAGAGGATGGACCAGACTCTGCTCAAGGTTGTCCAGCAGTAGGGCAAGAAGCAACAGGCAGAAGCTGATGCACAGGCAGTTCCACCTGAACATGAGGAAGAACTTCGTTCCTGTGCAGTGACTGAGCACTGAAACAGATTGTCCAGAGAGGGTGTGGAGTCTCCCTCGCAGGAGATATCCCAGAACAGTCTGGATGGAATCCTGTGCCACGTGCTCTGGGATGGCGCTGCCTGAGCAGGGAGGTGGGACCAGATGACCCACTGTGGTCCCTTCCAACCTGACCCATCCTGTGAGTGCACGACCCCTCAGGGCTGAATATGGCACAGCAGGACCTGCTGGGCTAAAGGCTGTTTAACAGCCTTGTTAGTGAATGAGGAAAAGACTCTCAGAAAGGGCATTGTGAGAACTGAGGAGCTCAATGGCAGGCGTTTCACCAGCCCTTGTCCCAACTCTTGCTGCCCTCCCCACTCAAACAGCCTCTGTGAGTATTTCTTCTCCATTTAAACAAATGCACGTTGCCTTTTTTTGATAGTTTTGCTTGAAATTGTGGAGAAAAAATAGGAGCAACAGCTTGTGAGGAGTATTGTTGCATAACATCACACAGAGCACATTGGGTTCACCATCCACGGGAATTTGCTTCCCAGAGCAATCCTTGTTGTACTTATGTGGGTTCCCTCAGCCAGTAGCTGAAGCCTGTTGGTCAGTAAAGGCCCCACGTTCCATTCAGCCCTCTGTCTGCCCCTGACTCCCTTGGGGAACAGATTCTACTTTTATGATTGCTTCAGCTCTAATCCCTAACTCTGGCATTTGCAGGGAGGTGGGGGATAATGGCGGATGCCTTCGCACATAGTGTCAGGCTGAGAACTGCCTGGTGCTCCCTGCGCTGCTGGAATCATGTTGCAGATGACCCAGCTGATAGTGATGTTTGCGCTGCTCAGTTCACACCTTGCAGGGGACGAGGCTGCCTGGTCCAGTTTTGGCAGCCACACACTTAACCATGTCCTTCACCCAAACAGGCGAGGGCGGCCCTTCTGCCTGGAGTGTTTGCCAAAGGGTTTAAAAACGGTAATCTGGTGCAAGAACACTCTGCAGTAAGGGAGAGCGTGATGCTGCATCATGGAAGTCCTACTCAATCAGACTTCTTAGCACCCAAATGTCTCTGGCTGCCTTTTCTTAGACTCTGAAATTGTAGTGTTTCTTGTCGTAACCTTTTCTCAGAACCCCTAAACTGTAGTGTTTCTCCTCATAACCAGGAGGCTGGACGGGGTGACCTGCAGAGGTCCCTCCTGGCATCAGCCACTCTGCGGTTCTCTGTGCACAGGACAGCAAGCAGGAAGGCAGCAACGGGGAGGACAGGAACAAGTGTTGTCCCATCTGCAACATGACCTTTTCCTCTCCAGCCGTGGCAACATCTCACTACTTGGGCAAGACTCATGCCAAGAACATGAAGCAGCAGGCCCCCAAAGCGGAAGGTATGAGTGTCTGCAGTGCCTTTGCGTTGTCCTGAGGGGCTGTTGAGAGGTTTGTTGCACCCCAAGTGTGAGCTCTTGTGAGGGTGTGTGCGCTCTTTGTTATGAATTAGAAGAAGCAGTGCACCTCCACAGACCTGGCTGTGACAGCCTGCTCAGTGGGCAAAAAAGTTTTGTGGATTTTTGGTTTGCTTTGTTTGGGAGAAACGCAGCTGGTAGCAGAGTTGTCCCCATCCCTGTGTGCAGGGACCAGGAGTGTGATGTTACACTGTAGAAATGCCTGTCACAGGATACGATGCTCACTGAAAGCTTACAGGGACTGTAGTGACTGGTGAAACTCCAATATGGCAAATTCCTCAGAGCTGCTCTGCTACAACAATGTGGCCTCTGAGGTTCAGGGACTGGTGAGCTGCAGATAGCTGGGGACTGGGAGAGTACAGCTGAGGAGCTTCAGTATATGCTTGTCTGACCACGTCTGCCTGGGGTGCAGCTGCCTGTGTGTCCCACCCCTTTGCTAGCAGCCGGAAAGGCCCGGTGGGTGGGGAGGGAAACCCTCTGTCCAGGGCAGGTGGGGCAGCCACGAGCTTGGTGGACTGCAGGTGCTCAGGATGGAGGGAAAACACAGCCTTCGAGTGCACCTGAGGGTGGCAGCTTGTGCTGGCTCTGAGCTGGGATCTTCCAGCCAGAAACTGTCCTGGGTGTCTTCATGGCTTTGCTAAGATGTGTGTGCAGAGCAAGGCCACCTCTGGGGTCAGGGTGGCCTGTGGGATGTTTTAGTTCTTTGGAGCCCTTGCTTTTGGGTAAGACAGGAGCCTGCAGGGAGGGGTGGACATGCACTGAGCAGTCTGGTGCGTGCCTTTGGTTTTGGCATGAGAAGAGCTCTCTGATCCCTAGAAGGTTTGTTGCTCTGGTCTTTGGCACTGCATAGTGAGAGGCTGCAGGTTTCTCCATCACACAGGAAGCCAGTTCCCTGTGTGGATTCACTGTGTCAGACATAGTCCCGTTCATGCTGTTTCTCAGGCAAGACTCCTCATGAACTCAGTTCACAATCAACTCCTGCAGCTGCACGGTGCTTCCAGAAACCCACTGCCTTTGCTGTGCAGGGGCTTGTGCCCCTATTCTGACTGGGGAATGGTAACGGCAGATGGAAGCTCATTCATACCCACTGTTTCATGAATACAGTCATGCTTACATTAAGGAGAAATGTGCAAATCTGTTGGATTTTTTTAAACTCTGAAAGTTTTCCTGGCGTATTCTGACTTATCTTGCCACATGTTTTTAAATTCTTCAGCATTGTGGGAAGAGATAGGAGCATCGTGAATTTATCAAGGTGTCTTACATTGTTTAGGTTTGGGGGTTAGATGTAGCAGGTTATGAGTTTCAATGTGAGTTTGGGGGAAATAAAGTGACTGGTTTTTACCTGTGAGTTCTGAGACTGACCAAGAGTTTGCATCCACCCAACAGAAGCAGTGCCCCCACAGAAACACCCTGCTGCTCTCCCCACCTCTACTGCATCTTCTAACGAAGAGAACAAGGACATTACTGACCCAGACAAGTTCTGTAGCCTCTGCCATGCCACTTTCAACAACCCCCTTATGGCAAAACAGCACTATGTAGGCAAGAAGCACAGAAAGCAAGAGACCAAACACAAGCTGATGGCGCACTATGGCCGAACCCCTGATGCACCTGCATCGTCCTTCATGGGTGAGTTCTCAGCAGGGAGGCTGATAACCAGCTGGAGAGCAGGGTGGGAGAGCAACAGAATGTGTCTGACAGGCCTTTGGACGAGAGAGTCTGTGTGGAGGGAGCAGGGGAGAAATGCTCATGATGAGGGACTTGATTATACACCATAAGATTGATTTGGCTGTAACCCCCCAGCAGCAGATGTTTTAGACTGTAGCTACTCATGACAAGCTTTGGGTTGTTTTTTGTGATGTTGTTTAATCGGGGACGTGTCCTTTTTATTCTCTGTGTGGATAATCCAGGGATTTTGGCCAGTACTGTTTCTCGTTAGGTGATTGCATCCAAAATGGAAAGATAAAAGTGGCATTTGATGCTTAAAAATCATCTTTGGGGGGGACTAGCCAAAGATGGAAGGAATAGGTTTAACTGCACCTGCTGCTTCAAAGCACATGAAAGCCAGAGAGATTTCTCCCTGAATGCTTTTCTGCCTCTGTGTGGGCACTTCCATCTGATGAACTAATGCAACTCTCTCTGGAGCAAGTAGGAATGTGGGGAAAAAAACTCCAGAGCTATTAAGGAGGAACTTTAGGCAGACAGTTAAAACTCTTTTGGTTTATGATCTGCTGCTTATGAGCACTTGTACGTGATGAAAGCCCTCAGAGTCCAGTGAAAGCATTAGGAAAACGCCCTTGTTCCTCCCAACAGCCTTCTGTTGGACCAGGAAGTCTTAGTACCTGCTGGGTGCTCAAGGTAAATAATAAGCAGACAAATCATCTTAAAATCTTCATCAAGGGCTCCTTTCTCTGTCATAAAAACCCACACAAGCAGAAGATTAATTATTCTAATTCTTTGCAGGCCACCTTTAGATACCGGTAGCACTTATGACAAATGAGGCTCAATTAGCCAAGTAATGTTCTCTCCCACATTGCGTGGCCGTGTGGGAGATGGAGAAGGTGCTCAGTATCTCGTGTTACCCATCTGCTCTGCACCTAATTAGTGGGGTCTGATGAATGGTTCTACTTGAGTGTGACTCAGGCGCTGACAGTGGCAGGAGCCCCAGCCCAGGTGGGCTGGGTAGGTGGGCAGTGCCCTTGCCCGTGTGATTGATGTGTCCCAGGAAGTGCCAGCAGATCCAGAGTACATACAGACACATCTCCGGGGAACTTCAGCTGTTCTGGAGAGTTTCAGAGTCTGGGCTGTAATTCGGGGTGGATGGGATGGGATGGGATGGACTGTAGTCAGGCATGTTTTCTCCCACTCTCTTTGCTGTCTCTGTGTGCCAACAGCCACACCTGTTCCTAAAGTCTCTGCTGGGACCTAGCTGGCAGCAGGTGTTCTTTGCAGTGCAACACTGAGGTGTTTGTCTGCTTAAAGTCCTCTGAGAACCAGAGGTTTGGGGTGCAGAAGTGCAGTTTAGACAACTTTGTGAACACACCTGTTGGCTGGATTTGCAACAGAGAGATGACCTTGGTGGTGCAGGGAGGCAGACCTGAGACTGTATTGGCTCCTCTGGCCTTTCCTGCCCAGATCCAGATCCATTTTAAGAGCTCAGTGTCCCACCGGAGTCTGGAATCTCTGAGGTGCAGCAGCCACATGGGGAAGTGTCTGTTGCATGCTATGTTGTGCTTCCCGCTCAGTGATTTGCTGCTCTGCACCCCTGGGATCCGTGTCCTCTTTCATCTTAATGAAATGTTTTCCTTGTGAGACTCCCAGGTAGAGCCCTTCCCCAGTGAGCCAAAATTCAGGAACGCTTAATATCTTGAGGACAACTGCCAGAATTTTTCCCTGATAGAGAATCCTGTGCTGCCATGCTTGCCTGTTTGGTATCTGTGACCTCCTGAACTTTCAGTCCGGCTGGAGTTGTCATGTTACACAAAACCATTGATCCTGTCTAGTACAACTATTGTTGGAAACTGTTTTTTTCCTGGCAGTTAACTGATCCGCTGACTGTAACCAAACTGCTTGAGGACAGAGCTTAATATCCTCAGTTGGCACCTCAGCAAGGCTTAGCAGAATGCTGCATTGTGGAGCTGGACATCGGGTGTAATCTCCTCTGGCTGTTTTTATTATTGAAACGCTATAAGCTTACAAATTCAGTATCTCCCTCATTCTCTGTTATGAGATTTCCAGATCAGGAGAAGTGAGAATGTGGGAAAAAAATGGAGTTGCAAAGGCAGTATAGCATCGGGGTTGGGGTCCTAATGCTAAGACTTTTACTATATCTGATACTGTGGCCTATTCGTAGGAAATGTGTCTTTGTTGTTATCGATGAACAAACCCATGTTCTCATTAGGAAAGCTTTTTTGTCTTAGTGATTCCCTCACAGTGACTGGCTGATACACAGTGGGGTAGTGGGATTGTGTGACCTCCCTGCCTGGTCAGGCTGTTGACTTGTTATTTGTCTGTGTGTAGGGTTGTTTAACACATGAGGTGATTGATTATCTCGCTTGTTTCTAAGTCAGGCACCGGGTTTGGCTGGCTGTGTGTGCTAACGTTGCTGTCTGTTTCAGCCGGGAAGGGCTACCCCTGCAGCACATGTAACATAGTGCTGAACTCCATAGAGCAGTACCAAGCTCACATCAGTGGCTTCAAACACAAGAATCAGTAAGTAACATTCTTGTCTAAGTGTGTTTCCAGCCTCGCTGTTCAAATCAATGGCCTAAATATAATCTAAAATGCGGTTTTGAACGCGTGTCTCCAGCTGACTTCCAAGCATAACAGCAGGGTCTGTGCAGGCTCTCTCTGTGTGTCCTGACGCCACTCCAACAGCTCCCTCTGCAGACAGCCCGGCTGTGCTGCTTCCAGTTTCTTTCCATTCCTGATAGTTCAGCTCAGCACAGACGTTTGCAGTGAGCCTGACACCCATTAAACACAGTTTCTCTTAACAGCTGAGATTTTAATTTAATTAAGAACTGGCTCAGTGGAGATCTGCTTGCCATTCTAATCTCCCTTGGGGTTGCTTGTTGTAAAATTTGGCATGGAATCAGCGTGCTCCAGAAACCTGGACTGTATTCCTTCACTCCCTCTCACAGCTGGCAAGTTAAATAATGGCATCCCCTGCATATATTATTAAATGAAAAAAATCAGGTTGCCAGGTGATTAATACCAAAAATACTTGTTCTGAACACTGTCAAAGTTCAGATCTTTAATTTAAGAGCCTTCACTAAAAGAGACTCAATAATGAACCTGGGTTGCTTAGAAAGCTTCTTAGAAGGAAGAGGTATTAGGAAACCCTACCTCAAGTGAGGACAGGCTCGTAGCCAAATTTCCCAAATGAGTCAGGAAGAAAACTGGAGTCTCTTGTTGCTTGTCTATGAAATAACAGCCCCATGGTCCCTCGGCTCTCTGGAGTACTTGATTGGAAGACTTGTGCTCCATCCTGCATCCCAGAAAAGTTTCAGCTTTCAAACAGCACAACTGAATGAGTGAATAGGACGTATCCCATTCCAGAGAGATAGCATTGAGGATGTTCCCAACACACACACACGTGAATGTTCCCTTTAAGGACACAGATGTTGTCATAGCTGTTGCAGCCACTTTTCAGAAAGCTGCTCTGGATTCAGCCATGCAGTCCTGTTCCAGCTCCTGCAGCCTGGCAGGATGCTTGCTTTGTAATGGGAGCTCTTTAGCAGTCCTTGAGCTGTGCCGCGGCTAATTCTGCCGTGCTAAAGGTGTCTGTTTACACACAGGCACAGAGGGCAAGGATGCACTTGGAAGGTTTTCTGGCAAGTTGTTGCCTTGGCTGCAGTGGGCTGTTGCTCTGCTGACAGCCGTGCCTGCTGAGCAGTGATTGCAGCTGGCACATTTCAGAGCATTTGTGACATTGTCTCCTTTTTTTCCTGTGTTTTCCTCTTGCTCCCTTCGATGTGCAGGATGCCAGGAGCAGTGCCAGTTGTCGGACCGTTCCCACCGCAGCAGTATGTCCGGGAAGAGTCAACTGCCCCAGGAGGCTACAGTTACTTCAGCCAAGACTTCTAGAGCAAGTTGCAGCACTGTTCTTGGAGTTGTTGGTGGCCCCAGAACGCACATCCTTTGCCAGCCCACAACGGTTTCATTATCCCTCTGGATAAGCAAAACCCTACCCTCCTGTATGCACTCGTTGAGCAGAACGAGGACTGAATCTGTCAGGAAAAGGATCCAGCTGGAAGAGACTTGCTAGACAGCAAATACTTCACTCCCTTTAGAGTAGTTTTCATTGTGTAATTGCTTCCTGTGAAGGTGGGTGCGGTGTGAGAGGAAGTGTGTATCTGGTGTAAAGGAGGGTTTGGCAACAGGCTGGTAGTGGCCACCTCCTCCCTGTCCCCACTCTGGAAGGCTGCCCATCCTGCTGCTGGGCTGCTCTCAGAGGGACACCAGCACCTGCGGGCATGCCTAGGTGTGACAAGAGGGGAGCTGGAGCCAGGCTGTGGGGCCAGAGCCACCCACAAGCCCAGGGAGGCTGAGGACAGAGAGCAGCCCCTGTCCCCAGGTGTGCCCTGATGCTGGCATGCTGTCGGCCCAGCTCTGCTCATCCCTGCCCTGAACCAGGGCTCTGGCTGCCTCTCTGGGCTGAGCCCCAGCGCTTCCCAGGCTGGCAGACACGGGGAAGGGCATGAGCTGCCCGCCAGCCACGTCCCCCACGGAAGCGCTGCACTCCCCTGCCCTCACCACAGCAGCTCCGTGGGGCCAACCGCTGCTCTAGAAGTGCAGGGCTGGGCCGTGCAGGGCTGGGCCGTGGGCTCCCCCTGAGCCGGGGGGAGCGCAGCCCCAGCTGCAGCCCCAACCGCTGCCACCCCTCGTGGCCTCACTGGCTCCAGCAAGTAAATCAGGTGCAGATGTGGAGTCAGGGCCGGGTGCCTGCTTGCGATTACGGGCTGGGAGCATCGGGGTGGCCCCGGTCCTGCCTCACAGCCCCCTGCCGTGGCTGCAGCTCTCCCCAGTGCTGTACAGGGGACAGGGCTGGGAGGCAAAGATCCTGCTTGCTTGGCCCACAGGTGGGCACCGTGGTTCCCAGCCCAGCACATGGCATGTGCCACATCCCCAAGGGGAGCAGCACCCATCCTGGCCCCATGCACCCTGTTCCCCGTGCTGCCTGCAGTACCAGCGCTCCCCCACACAGCCGGGACAGGAAGGGGCAACAGGACTGCAGCAGGGACAAGACATGGCACTGCCTGCTCTGCTGCCAGGCTACCCCCACCCCACATTTTCCCCGCTCAGCCCTCCCTGCCCCAGTCTGTGAGTGCTCCTGTGCCATGCTGTGGCCAAAGCCCAGGACCTCAGTGTCCCTATCTTGCAGCCCCTGTGCTGGGCCCCACATTCTTGGCTCCCCAGAGGGAGCAGCAGGTTCATGTTTGCCAAGTTCTGCCTGGTTAAACCTTAACCGAGCTGGGTTGTTCCATCAGTCCCTCCCAGCTGGAGATAAGGATGGGCAGGCAAGACCAGGGCCTGGTGAGAAGCACTGCCCTGAGCCTGGCTGCTCACCTCCAGCACTGCACCCAGCCCCTGCAGAGTGCCCTGCCCAGCCTGGGGTGGCTGCCCCTCTGCCATGGGCCCTGCCTGCCTTGGTGGGTCCCCATGGATGTGAGGGCAGCAGATTGTGGCTGAAAGCTGCCATGTGGCCAGTGGGGCTGGATGGAGCTGGAAGCCCCTGTGCTGGGGCTCACCCCTGTACTTCAGGGCTGGCCCACTCCCTCTGTGCCAAGGGGTTCCCATCACCCCAGTACATGGCATGAGCTTGCTCAGCCTCAGCTCCTGGACCTCATACACATATGGGGTACAGGGAGCTGGGGCTCCTGCCCCTCAAACAACTGCTGTTCAGAGGAAGCCAAGAGAAACTTCCAGGAGGAAAGAGCCCCCCAGGCTCCGGCCCCCCACGGTGCCGCGTGTGCTCATGCCGGCCACAGGTGCCACCACAGCGGGAGTGTCGGCGAGCGCTGGGGCCAGGCACAAGGGGCGGCTGTGTTCCCGCAGCTCCGGCTGCCTTCCAAGAGCAATATTGTTGGCACCAGGCAGGCTCCCTGCACCGGCAGTGCATACATGGGCCTTTCATGAGAGGAGTGGGGATGATTTACTGCCTGGGGGAAGGGGCAGGGGCGGGAGGATGAAGGTCCAGCATGCCGGCGCCCGGCCCCTCGTGCGTGCTCACTGCCGTGGGGCCCTGCACTTGTAAGTGAGCCCGAGGGTCTGGCCAGGGGGTCACCTCTCCCAGTTGGGCATGGGGCAGAGTGGGTCCACCTGCCCCATCTGCAGGGCTATGGGGACACACTCCCTCTCTGGGTACCCCACTGCATCTGAGCTCCCACTGTGGCTCAGCAGGCAGGGGCCACATGTCCCGTGCGGTGCTGCAGTGATGGGAACAGTCCATGAGCTGGGGAGACAGGAGCAGCAGAGGAGGGTGCTGGGACAGGGGTGCACTAGCAGCACAGGGTGCTGTGCTGGCACAATCCCCCCTTGTTGAACTGCTGGCGTGGCAGAGGCCGTGGCGGTGCTGCTGGCAGCGGGTGGCAGGCGGTGGGGCTGTGCTGCTGTGAAGGGCTTTTTGTTTGCCATCAGTTGCTGTTATAAATCAAGCCAGGCAGCCCAGCCCCAGCCTAGCACTGCCCCATGGCAGAAAGGCTACCTGTTCCCAGCTGCCCACAGCTCCATCCCACCAAGCCCCAGCCTGTGCCCAGCATTGCCCTGACCCAGCAGGGATGCTTGGTGTGCCATGGGATGAGGTGCCAGCACTGGTCTCTCTGCCTTGCTTTCACCCAGCATCGGGGAACCCTGGGATACAGGGGATCTCTCCCTGCCCATCCCAGGCCATGGTTCCCATGGGCTCCCCAGAGTCCCAGCTCGCCCCTGGTGTTCCCAGCACTGGGAACGACCCCTTCTCTCTGGTTTTAATTTGGTTTTGGTTCGAATTGAGCTGAACCCAACATTTTTCTGTGCTTCCGGCACACTGTGAACTCTGCAGGGGTGGCCGCTGCTCCGTGAAATTGATGTTCTCGTCCGCTTCACGCATCGGCAGGAATGAACAGCTGCTGGGGGCTGCTGGCCCCTGGGACTGCTTTGTGCACCTCTGCACCCCGGGGGGGGGACCAGCACCCCAGCAGCATGGGGGAACGGTGCACCAACCAGACCTCACAATGAAGCCATGTCATGCTGAAAGTTGCTGGTTTGGCGTCCTGGAGCAGTACAGATGTGGCTGTGCTTTGGCCCTGGCAGTGTGGCCCTACAGGGTGAGGGGTGACAGTGACAGTGCATCCCACTCACACGAACTCAGGCTCCACACCAGACATGGACAATGCTGCATGTGGGGCTCAGCACGACCCTAGAAGGTCTTGCTGGAAAGCAGAGAGATGGTGAAGCAGATGGCGATGCAGCAACGAAGAGCAACGCTGGGACCGGACCCTGGCTGTGTGCTGGGAACACCTTCTGTCCCCCCTTGCTGGCAGCGAGATGCCCAGGGGAAGGTGTTCCTGAGGACCACACTAAGTCAGTGTGTGAGGCCAGGCATCCCCCAGTGCCTAGGGGTCCTGCGCGGGCAGATGGGCAGCGTGACCTGGGCATCATGGGGTCTGCCCACTCTGGCACAGGCAGCAGCACGGGGAAGGCGAGGACGAAGTGTTTATGGGCCGGATTAGGCCACTCCAACGCCGGCTCGCAGCCTCTCGGTGTTTTACGACGCTCCGTTATGGGCTCCTAATGAGGGTCACAGCCGCTTTATGGCACCGGCAGCGATAACACTACAACTAATTACAGCGCAATTAGCGTGCGGGCTGCCGGGTACCCAGCAACGCTCCGCGCCCAGCCCGGGCCAGGGCATCTGCCGGCGGGCACTGCTGCCGGGGCACCCTCGGCATCCCGGGGCCGGGGTGCTCCCGCTCCCAGCAACTGGGGTGCCATGGGAGGAAACGGGGGTGGCCTTGTCCCATCGACCCATCTGCTGCTCTCCACGCGTGGGGTCTGCCTGGGAGATGGCACAAGGGAGCAGCCCCGGGTGTTTTTCAGTCACACGCGTTCCCACCCTCCCGGGGATGGTGCAGCGGTGGGGCCCGAGGGCCGCCTCTCGCTGTTGGGGGGGGGTCGCGGTCGGTGCCGCCTCCCACTGTCCTCTCAGCCCGGCGGCGGGTCGGTTTGCAAAGGAGGCGGCGGAGTGGGGCCGGTCCCCGTCCCCCCCCGCGCCTCCCCAGCGCTCCGGGCGGGGCCACTGTAACTCGAGCGCGCCCCTACAAAGTGCCCGCGCCCCCGCGGCGGCGGCAGAGTGGGGCGGGAGCCAGCCCGGAGCGAGCCCCAGCCCTGCCTGCAGCCGGAGCCAGAGCCGTCCCCGGTCCTGCCGCCATGGGGCTGCGGTGCGGGGCGCGGCGGCGCTGAGCCCGCTGCCCCCGGACTTTGCCCGGGCCCTCCCCGCGCAGCGCGGGCGGCTCCGCCGCGGGAGTCCGTCACCACCGGTAACAACGCGACCCTCGCCCCCGGGACTATTCGGGATCCCCCACTCGGGACACTCTCCCCCCTCCCTGGAATCCCCACGGTCCCCCTTCCCCCGGTAAACCTCCCCCAGCGCCCTGACGAGGCTGCCGCTGGCAGGGCGAGTCGTGTTCCCGGCATCCAAACGGGGTGTTCCCCCCTCTCCATGCCCACTCCCAAGGGGGGGAGGCTCTGTAAGGGATCTCAAACTGCCCAGGGACACCCGTTCTCTGCCTCCCCTCCATGCTCACCCACTCTCGCCGTGCCCTGGGAACTCCGCGCCGCTGCTCCCCGGTGCCCCGGGACGGGAGGGGGCTGCTCGCCCGGATCCGCTCACCCGGCCCTGCCTGTCCCGCAGGGTGGGACCCCCCTCGCCGCGGGGGCCTGGAAGATGCGGCCCCTCTTACAGGTCGTGGCAGGGCTGCTGCTGGCGGCGGCTGCCCAGGGCAAGGCGATGGAGCCAGGTACGGCTGCGGGGGGCGAAGCGGGGCCGGGAGGTGGCGGGAAGGGAGTCATGCTTTCTGAATACTTTCCCCATCCCAGATGGGCACCGAGCCCCGGGTTGGGGGTGCGAGTGCTCACCCTGGGCACGCAGCCCCACCGCTCTGCCTGCGGGGCTGGGCTGGCGGGAGCCAGGGACATGGCACGGGGACCAGCGTTTCCATCATCGGGAGAGGAGGTGTGGAGGCTGGGAGGAGCAGGGTGGCTCCAGGCAGGCTGTCCCTGTGCCGCGGAGGCTTGGCTCGCTCGGTGGATATGCGTGGCAGAGCGGAGTGGCGTGACTGCCGTGGGCTGTCGCAGTTCTGCGTGGCTCCTGGTGAGGTGCCGGCAGTGCCTCGCCATGGTGGGTACGGGAGGAGGACGCGTCCCAGGGGACTAGAGGCCCAGCTACCTCACATCCCACCCGTACTGGCCACGCAGAGGGCTGGGGACGCACTTTGACCCCCAGGCCACTGCACGCGGGCAGTCGGGCTGCGCTGGTATTGCCGTTCTGGCAGCCAGGTGGTGTCTGCCCTCCAGGTGCACACGCTGCTGCTGGCCATGGTCAGGCAAGGCCCTGCTGCCAGCCTGAGCATCTCCGGAGACAGCCAGGCAGAGACAGCCAAGCGTAATGGTCCCGGCCGTGCCTGGGGCATGTGAAGGTCCAACGATGGGTGACCGGGTGGGTTTGTTGCTGGGTTGAGTGAAGCAGAATGGGCTGGAGCACCTGTGCCACTGGGAGTGGTGGAAGGATGGTGCCATGTGTGGCCTTGGACAGGACATACCACTGGGTAAAGCATGTTCCTGTGCCCTAGGGCAGTCCAGCCCTCACCCACCTCCGGGGTGGCAGAGCTGGGCACCAGCCTGTGTCATACCACATGTTCTCTGCACTGGGGTGGACATGTGGTGGGGTCCTGGGAGGGGTGAGCACCAGGGTGGGCACTCACCGTGTCTCTCCAGAGCTATTTGAGAGCCCATTGCTGGAGTCAGAAGAAGAACATCTCCTGCTGGACCCGGGCAATGTGCTGAAGCTGTACTGTGATGCCAACCAGAGCGGTGCCAGTGTGGTTTGGTACAAGGAGTCTCGGCCTCTTGTCTCGGGAGGTCGCATCCATCTCCGGCAGAGTCTGCTGGAGATCTCGGAGGTCGCCTATGAGGACTCAGGGCTCTACGTGTGCCGGGCGCGGGGGACTGGGGAGATCCTGCGCAATTTCACCATCTCCGTTGTGGGTAGGGGCCCTGGCATTGCCCAGCAACCCCCAGGGCAGCAAGGCAGCCACTGCCCACCCAGCCCTGCGGGCAGGGATGTCCCTCTCAATCCGTTGCCTTTTGCAGACTCCCTGGCATCAGGTGATGATGATGAAGATAGTGATGGCGACAGTCCCCACAGAGACCGAAATGAGGAGCCCATCTATGTGCCCAGAGGTCAGTACCATGCCAGGGCACTGCAGAAAAGGGCAACTGGGGCAGAACCAGGGGCATGGGACACTACTGTCTCCCAGTCCCAGCAGAGGCAACTGGGAACAGGCCCCTAGCTGCCCTTTGGCCCCCTCCCACTGTATGTCCCACATGTCCCCAGCTCCTTACTGGACTCACCCACACCGGATGGACAAGAAGCTGTATGCGGTCCCCGCGGGGAACACAGTGAAGTTCCGCTGCCCGGCCTCGGGCAGCCCCAGCCCCAGCATACGCTGGTTCAAGAATGGGCGCGAGTTCCGGGGGGAGCACCGCATTGGGGGCATCCGGGTACGGGTCAGCTCCCCCTACCACAGCTCCCCTCCTGGGATCCATCTCCCCCATCTCACCTTGCTGCCTTATCTCCCCCGTCGGCAGCTCCGGCATCAGCATTGGAGCCTGGTGATGGAGAGTGTGGTGCCCTCTGACCGCGGCAACTACACTTGCCTGGTGGAAAACAGGTTTGGCAGCATCCGCTACAGCTACCTCCTGGATGTGCTGGGTGAGGGCTCCTCAGCACAGCGCTGGTCCAGGCTCCCCCCACGCCAGGCAGAGGGGTTGGGGTCAGGGGAAGGGGGTGGAGTAGCTTCGTGGCTTCTCTCTGGTGCAGCCCACATGTCCCTTGCACCCCAGGGATGTGGGATGGAGACCAGGCTCATGTTGCATTGGTCTACTGTAGGGCTGGGGAAGGGCTCTCTGTGGCTCCATGGTGGGTGGAGAGGGAGGGAGAAAGGAGCCCCTGCTCTGGGCCACTGTGTCAGTGACACCGCTCTGCTCCCTGTGCACAGAGAGGTCCCCGCACAGGCCCATCTTGCAGGCTGGGCTGCCTGCCAACACCACGGCCCTTGTGGGCAGTGATGTGGAGTTCTTCTGCAAGGTCTACAGCGACGCCCAGCCCCACATCCAGTGGCTGAAGCACATTGAGGTGAACGGCAGCAACTACGGTCCTGATGGGGTCCCCTACGTGCAAGTGCTCAAGGTAAAAAGGGCTGGAAGCACCCAGATCCCAGATACCCACCCTAAAGTGGTGACAGGGGTGCACAGAGCCCCCCGAGGAAGAGGGATGCTGACCATCCATCCCTTTCCCTGGCAGACTGCAGACATCAACAGCTCTGAAGTGGAGGTGCTGTACCTGCGCAATGTCTCCGTGGAGGATGCTGGCGAGTACACCTGCCTGGCAGGGAACTCCATTGGCCTCTCCTACCAGTCTGCCTGGCTCACCGTCCTGCCAGGTAGGGTGGGGTCCTGGGGTGGGGTCTTGGACCCCTGGCACGCAGAGGCCATGCCTCAGGCCAACTCATTCGCTCTCCCCAGAGGAGGAGCTGGTGCGGGAAGCTGAAGCCCCTGAGGCCAAGTACACGGACATCATCATCTACACCTCAGGCTCTCTGGCCGTGGCCATGGCCATCATCATCATGGTGCTCTGCCGGATGCAGACTCAGTCGAGCAAGCAGCACCTGGAGCCCATGGCGGTCCACAAGCTCTCCAAATTCCCACTCATCCGACAGGTGGGTGATGAGCTGGAGCCCTGTTGGGCACAGGGGGGACCTTGGTGACCAACTGGCTCCACGAGTGCCACTTGTACCCGTCACACCTTACCCTGCTACCAGCCTTGGGGCTGCCTTTCCCCATTGCCTCCTGTGGCTCCCTCGCCCCATTGCTCCAAGTGAGGGTCTCTGTGCAGCACTGTTAGGACTCTCTTTGGCCCTGGAACATGGGGCAGGATGGCTGAGGTCCCTTGGTCTCCACAGTTCTCCCTGGACTCCAGCTCCTCCGGGAAGTCCAGCACATCCCTGATGCGCGTCACCCGTCTCTCCTCCAGCTGTGCCCCAATGCTGGCTGGTGTCATGGAGCTGGACCTGCCCCTTGATGTCAAGTGGGAGTTCCCCCGAGACAAGTACGGTGCCATGTGGGGCAGGGACTGGGGGCTGCTCTCCCAGCTGCCCCAGGGACAGCAGCATGTGGGTGACATATGGGGAGGTCTCTGGCCACCACCAGACACCTCAGCACCTCTGTACCCTGGGGCACTGGGATTCAGCTTGGACAGAGAGGGGCAGCCACACTGCCTCTGCCCCTCAGGATTCGTCCATGTGGTGGTGGGGAGTGGGGCCATCCCTGTGGTCCCTCACGGTTCTGCCTGTCCCTGCCAGGCTGGTGCTGGGGAAGCCCCTGGGGGAAGGTTGCTTTGGCCAGGTGGTGCGGGCAGAGGCTTACGGGATCGACAGAGACCGGCCAGACAGAGCTGTCACCGTAGCTGTCAAAATGCTGAAAGGTACTGAAATGTACTGAAAGGTACTGAAATGTACAAATGCTGAAAGACTCCTGTGCCAGTGTCCCAGGAACAGAGGTGGCATCAGTGCTGGGTTGGAGTGCCACCCAGCTGGCACGGTGACACTGCCCTCCTTCCCCAGACAATGCCACTGACAAGGACCTGGCTGACCTCATATCCGAGATGGAGATGATGAAGCTCATGGACAAACACAAGAACATCATCAACCTCCTGGGAGTCTGCACACAGGATGGTGAGGGGGCTGTGCGGGCAGGGTTTGGACAGGGCATGGAGCATGACCAGGGGATGGGGGCTGTTGGGGACAGTGGCCGACTGGGGAGGGACAGGGCAGGAGCTGAGTGAGTGGCTGCCCTTCCCAGGGCCGCTGTACGTGATTGTGGAGTTTGCTGCGAAGGGCAACCTGCGTGAGTACCTCCGTGCCCGCCGCCCCCCGACACCCGACTACGCTTTCGACGTCACAGCAATGCCTGAGGAGCAGCTCTCCTTCAAGGATCTGGTCTCCTGCGTCTACCAGGTGGCCCGTGGCATGGAGTACCTGGAGTCGAAGCGGGTAGGGCTGGCACGGCCCACGCGGGCTGTTTGTGCTGGGCACAGCTGGGGAGGGCATGGTGGTGACAGGGGAGTGGTGTGTCCCTGGTGAATGTGCTGTCCCCATGGAGAGGGAGCCCAACCCATTCCCACAGGCTGTCCAGAACCTACCAGTCTCATCCAGCAAGGCTCAAGGCAGTATCTCCCCAGAAATGTGGGGCTCAAAGCCTGACCCACCCCCCGAGGAGTGTGTGTGTCCCAGCAGTGCGCCTGTCACTGCAGAAAGCCTGATGAGGGGGTGGCCCCACCCCTGCAGAAGTGCTGGGGGATGTGTGGGAGAGAAACAGCACCTCTGGGTGTGTGGAGGGGACATACAGAGCTGGAGCCACCATCTCACACCCCTGTGGGCAACGCTCCCCCCCCCGCAGTGCATCCACCGTGACCTGGCCGCCCGCAATGTGCTGGTGACAGCAGAGAGCGTGATGAAAATCGCTGACTTTGGATTGGCCAGAGACGTCCATGACATCGACTACTACAAGAAAACCAGCAACGTGAGTGGAGGTCCCGGGAGAGGGGCACAGGGACCCCCAGCCAGGGCTGAGCTGAGCAGGGGGTTGCTCTCATAGGGTCGCCTGCCAGTGAAGTGGATGGCACCAGAGGCCCTGTTCGACCGTGTCTACACCCACCAGAGCGATGTGTGAGTCCTGGGGGGGAATGAGGGTGTGTTGTCTGTGTGGGACAAGGCAGCACTGTGGAGTTATGCACATACTGGAGGGTCCCCATGAGTAGGATGGAGATGCTCCATGGGGACAGCAGCAGTGGGGCACATCTTCCCCCGAGGTGATGCCACCCTCTGCCATCCCTGCTCCCACAGCACTGCAGGGTGCAGAGAGGCAAGCTGGGGAAGGACCCTTGAGCATGGTTGACCCCCCCCCCTTTGCCATGCGTGATCCTAGGTGGTCCTTTGGGATCCTGATGTGGGAGATCTTCACACTGGGGGGCTCCCCGTACCCCGGCATTCCTGTGGAGGAGCTCTTCAAGCTGCTGAAGGAGGGGCACCGCATGGACCGGCCATCTAACTGCACCCATGAGCTGTGAGTACTGGCCAGGTGGGGAGGCAGGGGGCACAGTGAGACCCCATTAACACCACTTGCCTCCCAGGTACATGCTGATGCGGGAGTGCTGGCATGCCGTGCCCTCGCAGCGCCCCACCTTCAAGCAGCTTGTGGAGGGGCTGGACAAGATACTGGCAGCCGTTTCGGAGGAGGTGAGAGGTGGAGGATCTGGTGGGGGTGGGCAGCATGGGCACTGACAGCACTGGTGGTGATGGCACTGTCCCTCCCTGCAGTACCTGGACCTCTCCATGCCTTTTGAGCAGTACTCACCCTCCTGCGAGGACACTGCCAGCTCCTGCTCCTCCGACGACTCCGTCTTCACTCACGACCCTCTGCCGCTGGCTCCCCGCCTCTTCTCCTACCCCAGTGTGAGGACTTAAGGGTGGGCAGGGAAGGGTGATGCCAAGGCTGCCTCTGCCCTTGCTGGGAGCAGGTCCAGGTTTCTGGCTCTGAAAGCTGCCAGGCTCCCCAGGAGGTTCCCTGCTTTGTTCGGGGTGAGCAGTGGGCAGGCAGGGCCCTGAGCTGCAATGCTGGGGCAGGGTGTCCCTCTCTCCTGGCTCCATTTGGGCACTGAGCCATCAGTCCTGGCTGAGACCTGCCTCGCATTGTTTGGCAGAGGGAGCTAGATCCTGTCCAGGCAGGAACTGTGTGGGATGCCCATGACATCGCCCAGGGAGATGGGCTTTGGCCAGCGCTTTGGTGGAAGTGTCTCTGGGTGGGAGCCCCACTGCTGTCGGCCTCCTGCTGCATCTGTACATAGCCACAGAGATGAATATTTATGTACGTGAAATATCAACCTGATAAATTATTTTTTTGGAATAGACCCCAATAGCGCAGTTTCTGGGCTGCTCCTGGGGGGCAAAGGGCTCACATAAGCTGGGAAGGCAGATCAGCGGCTGCCTCCTTGCTGCCTCCTCACCCCAGCCAGCGCGGGGGGCCTGTGACCACTCTACAGGAACACGGAGGCAGTGCCACAGGTGCAGGAAGCGATGTCCCCCACTCCCGTGCCTCCAGGCCTGCTCCAGCACAAAGCACCCTCGCATCTGTTCCCTATTAGCCACTGCTGCACTAAGCCACCGTGAACTCCGCTACCAGCATCGCCCTGAAACCGATCCCTCAACTGCCGTGGGCTCCCAGGCTGGGAAAGCGCTCTGGGGCCCTGCCCTGTGCACAGGGGACCCTCTGCATTCCCCCTGCCCAGGCCAGCCCCAGCACTCCAGATAAAAGTGAGTTATGGGCTCTGCGCTGTCTCCCCAAAGCCCCTCACCCCTGGGAGCACAAGTTGGAGGTCTCCAGCCCTGGCTCTGCTCTCTTGATATCTGCTTTGCTCCCCCTTGGCCCGCGGTGCCTGGTAATGACAGCAGTGTGGGCAGGGAGGGTTGCAGCTGTCTTGCCCCCTCCTGCCAGCCCACTCCCGGGGTCTAGGGTTTCATCTAGGGCCGGGCTTTGCCGGGCCGTTAGCCCCAGGATCTGGTTTCCTCCTCCAGCTCCCAGCTGCACTCACAGCCCCCCGGCCTGGAAGCTGGCACTCTCAGCCTGGAAGCTGGCTCTCTGGCACAGCCTGCCTCAAACCAGCCCAAGGGGATGGGGACTGGCAGGTGCTGTGGGGCAGGACCTGGGCCTGGGGCAGCTGGAAAGGGAGTCCTGCCTGCTGCTATGATGGTGCTGGGGTCTGGGATCTCAAGGGATGCAGACTGTGGGACTCAGCTCAGCCATGGGTGTTGTGCATTGCATGTGCTGGGGAGCCTGGCAGCTTTCAGAGCCATCCTTGGGTCCCCTCCATGTCACAGGCCCTGCAGGGCTGCTGGGGGGATCCCAGCCCTACTGACATGCTTGCAGCCTCCATCCCCAGCTCTGCTCCCCTCTGCTGGAGCCAGTTCCCCATTCCTGCATGGCAGGCGGAGGCAGACAGCCCACTGGCAGGTGTGAAACCTGCCTGTCCCGGCAGCCTGCCTGCCTGGGAAGGATCCCAGCTGTCCGATAATGTGCCAGAACCAATGCATTTTGCACAGCCCTGAATGGGGCATTCACGCACTGGAGGGCAAACTGCCCAGGCTGCCCACGGAGACTGCCCAGACTGGGACCGGGACTGAACATGGATGGGTGCATGGACAAGGGCCTGAACCCCATGGGGCTGTGCCCAGCTTGCCCCTACCTCACTGGGGGGCATGGAGACTGGGGTCTCCATGCAGGGGACAGCACAGAGGGCAGGCAGTTCTTGCTCACCCTACGCTGCTCTTTCCATGGAAAACAGGGCCACAGCCACTTCCACAGGGTGAGGAGTAGGTGGGTTTGCTAATCCTTCATGCCAGGTGGAGCGGGCACAAGGAGACATTGTGAGCAGGGACCTGCCACCCCCTGCCACAGCCTCACTCTGTCCCTGCTCACTTATGGACTTGCTGCAGTTGCAGGCAGTGCCTTCTCCCCACAGTCCAATCCACACCAGTGCAGCCCAGAGATACTTTCAGGGGCCTGGCAGTGCCCAGCACTGTGCCCATCTGCCCATACCCCATCCTCAGGCACCACCACATCCCCCAGTGAACTCCCCAGAGCTGCAGCAGTGAGTACATGGTCTGTGCCAGAACCAGCTCTGCCAGGCATGGGGCAGCTGGGGCCATGGCTGGGCAGGGAGGCAGCCTGGGGCGTCCCGCAGCCCCACGACAACTGGAGGCAGTTTTTATTGTTTAACATTCCTGGTATTTTCTGTCAGGGCTGAACCAATTGTCCTTAATCCACCAGGCTCTGCTGGCCAAACAAGTGTGGCTGAGCCACCAGCATCCTGTCCGCACAAACAGGCCCCTTTTGTGAGGGGGATTTAGCATGTAGCCCAGTAAATCCTGCTGGTTTCCTGAGGCAGCGTTCCCACACACCCCCACCCCCACCCCGCCGCCTGCCCCCAGTCCCCAGATCCTGGCACTGCTCCCTGCCAGCTGTGCCCCACCAGAACCTGCCCACCTGGGAGCTGCAGGTTCCTCTTGCATGGTGCTGGGACATGTCTGTGAGTCCCTTTTGGAATGTGGGGTGTCGGTGGGGCTGAGAAGCTTCACAGCCACACCCCTGCACTGCTGGTCCTGCATGGGATGCTGTGGTCCCTGGGGGATGCTCTGGTTCTGGGGAGATGCTGTGGTCCTGGGGGGATGCTGAGCCCTAGGGAAAGTGACTCTGGTCTGGGGGGAGTGCGGAATATGCCCGAGTCCTTGGGGAGATGCTGTAGTCCTTGGGGGAATGCTGAATCCTGATGGGTATGGTTCTGATCCTGGGAGGAATGCTGAGCCCTGGTGGAACCAGCACCCCAGGGGCCAGGACACCAGCTGATTCCTCATTCCAGCTCCGGGATGTGGCTCCCGGTCCCTCCCCGGAGATTCCTTTGCTTAACGACTCTGTTGTTTGGCTAGGAGCTGCTGTTGTCTTTTTTCCCCAAAACAAAGGCGACAGGATTTTATCTCCGGGGAGAATCTGGTTTCTGTGAGATACAAAAAGCCTCTGCCCCCGGGCAGGGAAAGATGAGTCTGAGGGGGCTGAAAGGCACCAGTCTGCTGTCTCCCCCACTGGCAGGAGGGGAGCTGGCACTGCCCCTCTGTCTGCTCCTGCCTGCCATACCCGCTGTTCCACGACCTTCGTGTCATTTTTCCATGCCTGTGTTCCATGTGCCCAGGCAGCGAAGGGGAGGGAAGGGCCCCCGTGGGCCAGCAGGCAGGGAAAAGGAGCCCGTGGCACCCACAGTTGGGGGGTAGAGGCTGAGGCAGGGTCATGTCCTCTCCTATGGAGGGATCCAATCACTGCATCCCACCACAGTTCCTGCTTCCAGCGACACCTCACACACAGATGTAGGCATGCACCCAACCCCCCCCACACCCCCATATCTGCAGCCCCCATCCATACACAAACCCCTACACACACACATGTCCATGTGTGCACACTCACACCACCCCGCACACTCCCCTCAAGCACACGCCCCATGCACAGACACCCCCCACTCTATGCATGCATCCAGCCACGCACACACGCTACATCGCACGCAAAACCCCTGTCCACACACATACACCCCCCACGCACCCCCCTTCCACGCACGTACATGTACAGCACCGTCCCCATTCACACATGCAGGCCAATGCACACACACGTACATTCACCCCGCACGCCTCTTCATGCACCCCCCGCTCCCTCCCCGCAGCGGCAGAGCCGAGGCTGTGCACCTCCAGCCCCAGCCGGGCAGGCCAAGCTGAGGGTGCCAGCGAGGCGCTGCGGTCTCCCCAGCCAGCAGCTCTCCGCCCTCCCGCCGGTGCTGCGGGAAGCCGCGGGCTCTCAGCCCCATCTCCCGGCCGGCGGGAGCAGCTGCGCGGGGCGGGCAGATGGGAGCAGGCGGGCGGCCCCCCCGCCTTTCGGCTGGTGACAGTGGCCTTCGTGGCGGAACAGCCTCGGGACTGTGTTGGAAGGGTGACAAAAGCGCCTGGGAAAAATGATCTGCAGCATGGGAATGTGTCCTGGCTCTGCTCTCCATCACCCACGCAGATGGATGGGGCTGGGAGTGGGGCTAGGATTGGGGCAGGGTAGGGGCTTGGGCTGCAGAACTGTGCCGTGTCCCAATACGTAATCCCGTTTGTGTCTCTCCGAGTGACAAGATCAGTGCAAGGACACCCCATAGGCACGGGAGCCTGGTGAACCTGGCTCTACCTTGGGTGGGTGGAGCAAAGCCCAGTGTGGGCTCAGCCTCGCTGACCAGGGCTGGGGGCCCTGTACACCCCCTGAGCTGGGGACTGGGGGCAGCCTGAGGGCTGGGGGAGCAGGAAGGTCCCTGAGAGCAGCTGCAGCACCCAGGCAGGCACCCTGGGCCTCGGGCCCTCAGGGATTATCCCCATGCTGCATATGGCTGCTGCGCGGGGACTGGCCTCCAGGTGACACCAGCCCAGCGACAGCTCTTCCACGCAGGGCAGGGTTGCTCGGCAGTGATGGCTCCTGGCCCCTGCAGCTCATGGCCCGCACCCGCTGCCCTTGTGTGACACTGGGCTGCCCCCCTCCCAAGGTTTCGGGGGGCCATGGGAGTAGCACGGCAGGGGGACTGTGAGGTGAGGGGCCCGGGAACCTCGGGGTCACCCCGGCAAGGGGAGCAGCCCAGGCGCCAGGCACCCGGCCCGGGGCAGCGTGCCTGCGGGCACAGCGCCAGGCTGAGCCCCGCCCGCCGCCCCGGCTCCCTGCGCTCCATCCCGGCGGTTTCAAGCCCCGCAAGCCGCTTCCTGGGGGAAAGGGGCCTCCGGCAAACCCTCCGGGCAGGATGCTCTCCGCTCCTCTCCTCTCCTCCTCTGCTTCCTTCCTCTCCCTCGGCCGGGCCAGCCCTCCCCCTGCCCGCCGCGACTCCTTAACCCTTTCGCCCACGCTCCCGGCCGTGCTCCAGCCCCACGGCCACTGCTCCCAGCCACCGCCCCCGGCCCTTTGTGCACGACCGCGGTGCTGCCCCCCGGGGCCGCGTTCCCCCTGAGCCCGCCCGCCGTCCATCGCCTCCCTGTAGTGCCCCGCGGAAGGGCCGCTGCCGGGGGCGCCTGGCAGCCAGCCCACCCTGCCCACCGCTCCCGCGGGGGACGCAGCTCCCTCCGCACTGAGCTCAGGGCCTCCCCGCCGGCCAGCTGTGACGCCCCCACTCTCCGGGGAGACCGAGCGGGAGCCCCGGTGAGGGGCCACACTGCCTTCGGCATCGTCGCAGCGGCGGGGAGCGGCCGTGGCGGGGCGGGGGATGCGCGTTCCCGCCGGGAGCGCGGGCGCCGGGCCGTCCCCGTGGGGGCACCTTGCGGGCTGTGCGCGGGCACCGGGGCCTGCAGAGGGAGCCTGCAGTGCCGGGAGGCTCCGCAGCCACCGGCCTGACTGGCTGCGGGGCCCCGGCGTGCGTGGCGAGCCGTGGTGGGCTGGGGGTGGCCGTGACCGCGGGGTAAGGGCGAACCCCGTGGCGGGGAGGCTGCGGCCGCCCGCGCTCCCGCCGCAGCCCGCAGACAAAGCCCCGCGGCGGCAGGGCCGGCCACGCTGCCCGCTGTGCCGCACATCCGGGCGGGAGCGGGCAGCAGGGGCCGGGATGCCATTTCCCTGCTCCTCCGCCGGAAGAGACGGGCCGGAGAAGGGCCCTTCCTGCGGGCGCTGGCCATGGCGCGGGCAGAGGTGACACAGCAGATGGGCAGTGTGTCTGAGCGCATCCCACTGCCACCACTGCTCCCCTCCTCCCTGCAGCAAAAACCACACAGCTGCAGGTGGATCGCTGTGGGGCCCCACTGGGCCACCACTGTCAGCGATGTGCCATGGGGGCAGAGGAATGTGGACATACCCTGGGGTGCGCAGAGCCGCCTGGGCATCGCTGCCGAAGTGGTACAGCCCCTGCCCACCAGTGTCCCGTGGGGATGTGCTGTGCCATGGCCCACGGGCAGAGGGCTCCCAGGGGGAAAGCATGGGACATGTCCTGCAGGTGACCCCTTTGCCCCCCCACTAAGAGGTGGCAAATCAGCAGAGTGAGGGCAGCTGGTGACACTCAAGACCCAGGATACAGTTCCCCTGCTTGGAAACAGACCTAACCCTCTCCCCAGATCAGCCTTCTCTCACTGGGTCTCAGGCACCAGGCTCTGGGGAGACAGCAGGTGATCCCGCCCTGCGTAGGGCCCTGCCCACCCCCAAGGGGTGTATAAATAAACCACTAGCTTTATTTTGGGAACGGAACGTGGCAGAAACGTGCATGGCAGGTTGCTCCAAAGAGAAAGGAAGAAAATTGGCTGCTGGGCCCTTGCCCGGGTGTGCCAGGGTGTGGCTGCTGCCGCTGGAGTCCATCGGGGAAGATGGACTGTGCCATAGGTATTTCCCTGTTCAGGTGTAAACAGAGGGACCCCAGCCACGCTGGGTGGTGCCCCAGCTCTGCATCGTAGGGAGAACCACGTGGCCACTGGGAATCAGTGCCTAGTCCATGCAGCACTGGGCACAGCATGGTCCCAGCTCTCACGTGTCACCACAGCACGTGGTCACCAGGCCCATGGCGGGTCAGATGCCACCAGCCAAGCACTGGGCTGGGACCTCAGAGGTACAAACATGTCACAAGCAAAACTTCCTGCCAAGTTACCCTACCCTCCGTGGGCACGCTGAAGTGGTGTGAGCTGAACATGGCAATCTCTCCACAGTGGCAGCACACCAGTGAAGTGACAATGGGTCAGGGACCTCAGTGTGACCCTTCAGGGGCAAATGCTGGGAGAAATGATTATTGTATCGCCAGGCACAGATAGGGCAGAGGGAGTGCTTGGGCAAGGCCAAAGGGCTCTGGGGAAACCAGGAGCCCTCGGCAGGGCTGCCAAGGTGCGCAGGCAGGGAGGAGGCAAGACCTCACTACCCCGCTGAGGTGCCATGCTGAAGCCAATCGAGGACGAGGACGGCGCTTCAGCAGGGGAAAGCTGCGCCCGCGGGGCAGCGAGGGCTGGGCAGTGGGCGCTGCCTGTCTGGGTGTGCAGAGCGGCTGCTCGGGGGCCCAGCCCGGCGGGGGGAGTGCGGCGCCAGCACGCCCGGGGGCTCTCGCACGGCCGGGCCGGGGACAGGCGGGGGGGGGGGGCGAAACAAAGGGCAGAGGGGGGAGCGGGTCCGCCCGGGCAGCGCCGCACCGAGCCCCGCGGCGGCACCCCGGGGGGCGGCAGCCCGGCCCTGCCCCCCGCGCGGCCCTGGCAGCACCGCCCCGGTGCCACATCCCCGCGCTGCCCCGGCTGCCCCCCGCCCCGTGCCTGCCCAGCCGTGCCGGTGCGGCGGCGGCGCGGCGCGGCGCCCAGACCCGCGCGGCTGCCGGCGGAGACCCCGGCCCGCATCGGAGGTAGCGACGGAGCCGCCGCCCGCCGCGAGGCCGTGGGCCGGGCCGGTTGCGGGGGGCGGCGGTGGCGGCCCGTCCCGGCGGAGCGGGCGGGCGCGGGTCCGGTGCGCGCCGCTCGGCGGCGGGAGGGCGGGCGGGAGCGCGGCTGTCCGGGAGCGGCGGAGCCCGGCGAGGACAAACCAGGCCGCGGGCACCCGGCGCCTCTCCCCGGCGGGCGAGGCTCGGCACGGCTCGCACGGCTCGGCACGGCAGCCCCGCGGAGGGCGACGGCCCGGCCCGCTGGTGCGCGGGAGGGCGGCGGGGGAGCGCGGCGGGGGCGCCAGGCCGGCCCGCGGGGCGCGGCGGACAATGGCAGAGGGTAACCCGAGCCCGGCGGGGGCGGGCGGCGACCCTCGCCCCGCGTCCCGCTGACCGCCCTTGGGTACCGGGGCTGGGAGCGGGGCCGAGCGGGGCGCGGGGACCGCCGCCGCCCGGGTGCCCCGGCGGGGCGCAGGGCCTGGCCGACTCCATTTTGTTGGCCTGATCTCCGCCGCCGCTCGCAGGCTCGCGGCCTGCCTGGCGGGGGGTGGGGGGGTGGGAACCGGCAGGCGAGACACTGCGGGGCCGCCCCGTCCCATCCTGCCCGGTGCCCCCCGCCGCTGCCTGCGATGGAGGTGCGGTCGGCGGGCCCGAGTCCGCGGTGCCGGGCGGGGTGATGCGGGGAGCGGGACAGGCCGGGCCGGGGCGCGCCGGGGGGGGGCAGCACTGAGCGCCCCCTCCCCACCTTTCCCCCCGTGGTGGGTGGGGGGGCGCCCGTCGAGGGGGGGCCGCGCGCGCGGGGCGGGGGGGCCGGTGGGGGTGAGGAGCTGGGCCCGCGCGGGCGCGCGCGCGCTGATTGGCCGCGGCAGCCGAACCCCAACACCGGGGGCGCGCAGGGTGGGGGCGCGCGCGCGCGCCCGCGCGGGATGGCGGCGTCGGCGTCGGGCGCGCGCATGCGGGGGAGGGAGGAGGAGGGAGGCGGCGGAGCGGCGGCGGCGGGGCCTGGCCGGGCCGGGTCGGCGCGTCTCCCCATCGCCCCGCTCCGGGGGCAGGCGCCGAGCCGCCCGCGGCACCCGCAGGTGAGCGGCGGCCCTGTGTCAGCTCTCGGCAGGGCGAGCGGCCCCGGTGCCGAGCCGAGCCGGGGCGGCCGGGCCGCGGCCTTGGGGCCTATAGCGCGGCGGTGGCGGAGCGGGGCCGGCGGAGCGGAGCGCGGCCCCCGGGCGCGGCTGCCATTTTGCGGTGCGGGCCGGGCTGACCCCATTGTGCTGTGCCCGCAGGTGGATGCCCGCCGCCCGGCATGGAGCAGGCCTGCGAAGTGAGCCGCCGCAGCTGCCTCGTCCCCTTCGGCACCTCGCTGGCGGCCGCCGAGCCCAAGGGCGGCCCCTTCGGCGAGGCCCGCGGCCCCGAGCCGCCCGCCATGCAGCTGGCGGCCGCCAAGCCCGGCTACGGCCAGGATCCGTCGTCCTGCTACATCCCGCTGCGCCGGCTGCAGGACTTGGCCTCCATGATCAACGCCGAGTACCTCGGCGGCGCTGCCGACGGCACTGAAGCCCTGCCCGACCCCGGCTCGCCGCCCCCCCGCCTGCCCGCACCGCAGGACCCGGCTGCCGAGGCGCCCCGCGGGGCCCGGGCCTTCCCCCTGCTCCTGCGGGACGGCGGAGAGGAGGCGCCGGAGGAGGAGGAGGAGGAGGAGGAGGGTGCCGAGACGCCGGAGGAGGAGGAGGAGGACGACGACGACGACGACGACGACTACGAGGAAGAGGAGGAGGAGGACGACGACGACGACGAGGAGGAGGAGGAGGCAACAGAGCCCGGCTCGCGGAGCCGCGGCCGCCCCGCGCCGCAGCGGGGCCCCGACAGCCGCCTGCAGCCGGGAGAGCCGGTGCCGGACGGCGGCCCCGGGGAGAAGCCGGAGTCCTCGGCGGCCCTGCAGCTCGTAAGCACCGTCGGGGCGCGGGCGGGGGGGCCGCGGCCGCTGCCATTTTGCGGTGCGGCGGGGCCGGGCCGGCCGCGCTCCCTCCCTCGCCCCGGCACCCCGAGGGCAGGAGCCATCTTACCGAGCGAGGGGACCCTGCCGGGCTGTCACCGCGCTCGCCGCGCACCTGTGTCCCGGCGCGGCCGCCCGCGCTCCCCCCGCCGCTTTTTCTCCCGTCAGCAATAAGAGGCACCATCTCCTCCGCCCGGGAACTCGCTGCGGAGTTCGGTGGAGTTTTTTGCCTTGTTACAGGGTTGGTTTTGAGTGCAGTGGAGATGAGGAGCAGAGCGTTCCTCTCTCCTGCCCGCTCCGGCTCTAACGCTGTCAGAGGCTCTTTGTCTGGCCCGGCTTGAGGTTCTCGAGCTGTGAGACCTTGGCGGTGGCCGGGGACAGGCCGTGTCATGGCCTGACAGACCTCACGGGCAACAAACGTTGCCTCCTATTTAGGCTGACTTTTTTTTCCTTTCCAATTTCTCTCTACACTCACAAATTCCTTTAGTTTTTTTAATAATATATTCAGTAAGAAGCGAAACTGATCGAACTTCAAGAGTTCTGAAAGGAGGTAGATGCATTAAACTTCTTTTTTTTGTGTAATTTTCTTCTGAACCCAAGCATAAGGGATATTTCTCAGCATGATTTTTTTTTTATTTTCAGCTATGTATGTATATTTCCTGCAGATTTTCAGAGGGTTTTTTTGCATATTTCCTAAAATATGTTTCTGCAAACTTAAGGTTCCTTGATAAAGGATATTCTGAGTTTTACATATTGGTGCGAGGTTTGCAGATTAACTCATTTGACAGCAGTAATATCGAAACCATCTTGCTCTTTTTAATTTCAGTAGAGCCACAGATGCCGGACAGATCCTGCTGCGGCGTGCAGCACTTGGGGATCAGGACTCTATTGCTTTGGGAACATCCGGCATTCCTGTGTGTGCTCTGGGAGGTGGGGAAGCACTTGTCACAGAGTGCCCAGGGAAGTGGTGATTCCAAGAGGATGCTGCTGGCAGGTTCATTTGTTTGTGGTAGAGTTCTAGCTCGTGGATATTCTTGAGCGTTCCTTGGGAAGAATCCCAGAGTCTTGTTGTGTTTGGTGGTGAGAGGCTGCTGTGGGTCTGAGGTTTGTGCATATCCTCAGCTTTGTTTTGCAGAGCAAAGCGGGGATCTCTCGCAGACATGTGCTCGGTGATGCGGTTGTGGGAGGGTCTCACTTTGTAAACAGAAGCTCGCAGAGGTACTTTCACAACACTTGCTTCAGCTATCGGTGGCCACAGAACTGCAGCTAGTACGGTGACAAAACTGTCTTAGTGATGGAGCCTGTTATTTGAATATGCAAGGAGAGTTGACTTTTCAGTAAAACTGCCTTCCTGCTATAGTTAGCCTTGCTGGATTGTTCTGGTGACTTGAAAGCATAACTGCATTCAGAAAAAAAACTCTACAAAGAAGAAAAGCATTTTTTAGGCAACCCAGGGTCCTTCTTTCCTCACGTTTTGCATTTTGTCTTTAGTAAGTGCTTGTTAATCAGAGTGGTCCTTCGTTTTAGTCCCACTGCCTGTGGAATGGGAGGAGATTTTCCTCTGTGCCAAGTTACCAGTGAGACAGTTAAAATCTTTTAATTGTTGAACATGACATAGTACCTAGAAATAACCAGGCTTGCTCCTTAGGTCATGTATTCATGTAGTCATTTAATTCCTGTCTCATTTGTGTTTGGTTAACTGGAATCAACCTTTTTTTGAGAGCCTGCTAAAACTTGAAACAAAAACCCACCCCAAAACAACTACCACAAATCCCTGGGAGTTCTGCACAGCTGTTTTTAGGCTTGTCATAGCTAGGCTAGTCTTTCAGGTATCACCTTTATTCTGCCTGATGATGGGGCTCCTCCACCTTACAGTGAGACCATCTCAGAGCTTTCGTTTTTGAAGCTCATGATTTTGAGTGTGCCACTGCTGCTCAAACTTCCTGTTTTGCCGAGAGGGAAGAAGTGTGTGTGTATCTCCAGTCTCTCTGTCTGCCCCTTGCAGGATTTGAATTTTTCACTAGATCTTGCTTTGAAAAGGCTGATTTCCGAAATATCAAGAGTGCTTCCAGCACAAGGACCAGAATTTGGTTTAGTCTTTAGTGGGATGCAAAGTAATGCCTCTGGGCAGGAGGGGTGGTGGCAGGTATTGTTTTGCATGAGGATTTGTTAATAGCCCTGGCAGTCTCCTGCTCCCAAACTGCCCCAAACAGGACAGAGGTTGCTCAGGTGCCATTCAGTTGTAAAGAGGGATGTGCATATTCTGAAGTGAAGCTATTTTAAGTGTCAAGTTAATCTTCCCTTAAGTATGTCTGAAGTTCCCAGCAGCTCCTGACAGATGTTGTATTGTGGAGAAGGAAATGTTCTTGGGTCTTGTTTTTTTTCCAGGGGTGGTGAAGCAGTGATGGCTGGCAGCTGCTGGTTTGCTGCCTTGTGCTCAGATTGGGTTAGGAACATTTAAATTTAAATGGGTGGTTGTTCTTGAATATCTCTGTTCTTTCCCATCTTGATATGAGCTTGTCTGTAGAGCTTTCCTGCCCTTTGTAAGTTGCAGAGATCCTGAACTGTGTTATGTCTAGTTGGAAGGAGAAGTGGGCCCCTGGCTCCAGTGCTGGGGAAGATGGGTGCAGCCACAGAAGGTCTGAGTGCCATAGGTCTTGCTTGAACTCGGATGCTGAGGAATTGGAGCAGGTGGACTTGTTTTTGGCAGAACTCTTGTGCTGAAATTTTGCTCCTTTAATGTAATTTCTGATGCCTTATTACCTCACTTTCACTTTGCTGGCTTGTTGGGTTTTAGTTGCTACCCACAAAGTATGTTCAAGTCATTTGATTTGCAGTGTTGAGAACTCAGAAGCAGAGAGTTCTTGGATTAGGGCACATCTGTGCCCCTCCTGATGGGTATTATGCAAATTTTGCATTCATGAGCTGTTTTTTCCACGGGGACCCTGATGGTTTCAGGCTGCAGAATGTGCAGAGCTCACATGAGGTTCAATGTTGCTTTTCATTCTCTTTGTATTGTTTCCTTGTAGGAGTGTGATGTTTGGGTGATGGCAGTGAGGAAGGTGAGGTACAGGGAAATCCAGAGCCAGATCTTTCATCCCTAAGGATGGCTGCTTCCAGTAGGTGGGTGTAAGGAATGAGTGGGACATGTGTGTAGGGCTCCTGGAATGTTTTTGCTTTACCAGAATCATACCATTTGCAGAATGTTAAAAGTACTGAAGGCCAGCAGAGTCCTCTCTTTAAGCCTAGAATTAATCCATAATGAAGTTCTGTTCTAATCTGCAGCTGTGGGAGAGTACTCTCGTTGAAAGTGTTTGACTGTGTGAGAGTTCCTCTGGTTCTTGGTTTATTAACTGACATGTCTGGTGCCATTTCTCTCTCTGCTAAAAATAAAATGAAGGAACCAACACCACGTGATCCTCGCTACTCCTGTAAACATTTCTGAAAGAATCTCCTACTACAGACTGTTGATTGGAGGTGTAACTAACTACTGGTAACATTATATCCCTGAGATACAATAGACATAGCAGTGGTTTGTTTGAGCAGGGAACTAAATTTCCTTGATCAGTTGACATATTCCTGGTGGGGAGATGAATTCCGTTTGGCCGTTTGTGCTTCCTGCAGGCATCGTCTCCTGCTATGTGCACCTGGAGAGAACGGGCTCTGTGTTCTACAGTGCCTGTGCCTCTGGTCTTGCACACATCCCCCTTTGCCACTAAGATTTCCAGTGTTTAGTAGATGGTATTATTTTGCAGAAAAGAGCACGTAGCTGGATCTTGCCTGGCCGTGCAGCCTGATGGCACCCACTGAGGGGCATTCTTGTCTCAGATATCTCTAAACTTACCCATAAAGGACTTCAACTGTGGTGGGTATCCAGAAGAATGGATATCTCCACGGTGGGAGGCCCTGTCTTGGGCTGTGTTACTGCTTGACTGTAAATTTTTGAGGTCTTTAATGACTTTGTAGCACCATCACATTGTGAAAGCAGCATCACCTCTTGATGGTGGTGGAGGTGTGAGTGGGTGGGTGTTAGGAGCTGTCACAGCAGGACCCGCTGTGTGTGAGGGTGTGAGAGCAGCTTGCTCTGAGTGACAGCAGGGTTTTGAACAGTCTGTAGGATCCAGAGCTCTCCCGCACAGCAGGTTGGATCCTGGAAGCATTTTTTGTAGCATTTGGCTGTGATTGCTCTTACCCTGTTGTTTCATTGTATTTGTTCTCTAATCTCATATTACTGATTAGGTGCAAAATATCTGTTTGTGTGTGTATTTCTCTAGAAAATATGGATATTTGGGCTACCTGGAGTGCGGTGTGAAATTTCAGTGATCGATGCCTTCTCGCTTCCTGTTCTGCAGCTGAACATGTCTGTGTGCAAATAGCAAAACCAGAGGTATTTTATTGCAGATTGGACGGTTTTGAAAGTGAGGTTTTGCTGAACGTAATGGCAGAAACCTCTATGTAATTTCTGCTTTCTATATTTAAAACTTATTTTTAAAACTTGAGCAAGAGAGACTTTGTTCAAGCAGTGTCCTGGTTAATGTACTGTCTGCAGTCATAAATACTTCAAGTCTCTGCTGAAGATTGTTGCCAGAGGAGTGTAGACTTCACTCAGCTATTCAGCAGCATGGCTTGATACAGCTCTATACAGTGTAGCATATGAGTTCATCACCTGCTACTGTTACAGGCAAAAAATGGCAATAGTAGTAACAAAATGGGCTTTTACAGGTGTTTTTTAGACTAGATGCTGCCTCTCAGGTTGTGCTGCCTCTGCTGTCTCTGTATTTACATGCTGGGGATTTTTTTTTTGGAAAAGTGTATCTCCCACAACTTCATTTTTTTTTTCCTAACAAATATTAGGTTGCTGAGGGTACAGTGATTCTAGTTTTGCTGTTACAGCTGCTTCTGAGGCCTTGCTAAAATCAATGGTAGTGGCTCGTTTTGATGCTGTAGCAGTAACCTTTGACTTCAAAGCAGCATATTCTGCATGTAGTCGTGGATTTGTTGATTGCCTCTTGCAGTGTAGCAGTTTCTCATTGCACCTCATTGCATTGCCTTCCCAGAAGTGGGGTTAACTGCGTGATGTACAACAATTAAGTCTTTCTTTAATTTCCCTGTGTTAACTGAACAAATCTGGAGCTCACTCAAGAGACATGAACTCTGGATGTGATTAACAAGCTGCTTGAGCCCCAAGAAGAAAAGTGGTATTTTTTAAGTTACAATGAGACAGTATTTCTTAAAAAGACATTCACAATCAAAAATCAGTGTTACGTGTGATGATTAACTTTCAGTTTAGTTGCTTAGACTACGCATCTGTTTTTCCTCCTTGTGACTGGCAGCTTCTTGTATATAGTAATTTCGTCTTTCAGTTATTTGCTCTGGTGTTTAGAAAGGCACAGGGAATAGAAACACCTGAAGGAAGAAATCCTAGCAGGCTGGGGCTTGTCCTGGGAGTTAAAAAAAACAACAAAATTCATGTGAATGCCACTTCTAATACCAGAAAAACTATGACCCGTGTTTTGTTCTGTCTGTATGGAGCTATCTGTGCTGTGCAATGCAGTCTTCACTCAGTAAAATGGGAGTTAAATCCTTTATAGTGGCTAAGGCATTGCCAGGATTTCCAAGTTAATGGGTGGAAAAGGTCTGTAAGAGAGTCTGTTTTGAATTAGAGCAGCAGTTTTCAACCTTTATTGATTTTCAGACCCTTAAACTCTTCCCAGGTACAGACTCTTGTCTAGTGAATTTTACTTATCAGTAATAGCCTTGCTTGCATATAATTTCGTGGCATCAGAGTTATTTTCCTGTGGCAGAGTTTGCAGACTGCTGAGGTGCAGAACACCTTGCAACAGTGTCTCACGGGCATGAATTTTGTGTCGATTCCAAGGTAATGTTGCATTTGTGCTGGAGCAGGCGGGTGTGTCCCCTGCCTGACTCTGCTGTCCCGTGTACAGGAATGCTTGGGAAATGTTGCAGTTTGCTGAAATAGTTACTGGAAGTTCAAATGTTACTTTCACTTGGGTGGGTTGTTACTGTTTTAACATACAGCTGGTGTTGGAAGCTGTGTGGTCTGGAGACATCAAAGTCCTGGTTCAGGGGGTGAGGGGCTTTCTGGTGCCCTGGGACAGGGCCATCACTGGTCACCAGCATTGCTGTGCCACTGCTCTGGGTAGGGCTGCCAAGAGCTACTCATGGTTTGGGGCCTCTGAGGGGAGAGGCAGGGGCAGGTGGCATGTCCAGTGCTTTTTAGGTTTAGAGGTGCTCAAGGATAGTCCTCAGCTATGCTTGGGGATTAGAGGGGTCTCCTTGCTGAGCTGGCAGTGTTTGCCAGTGGGACAGGAGTGGGGTTGTAGCAGAAGTGTTACCGAGGGCAGCTGCAGGGCATAGGTGTTCGGGCCCTCTCAGGAGTGTGTCCCATTCCTCCCAACAGTAGTTGCAGCAAGGGAGCAGAATGGTAGCGCAAATAAGTTTGGCATTGCTGCAGAGCTGTGCAGAGCTGTGGTGCTGTGCAGAGACAGGCTGGGAGTTGAAGAGTTTGGAGTCCCAGTGGTTCAGTCCTGGGTAGGAGCACAGGTGTTGCTTTGGCTGATCTGAGCGGGTGCTACTGACCCCAGTGCCCAGGAGAGGGGAAGATGCTGCTGTGTATTGGAGCAGAGGCTGATGCCCCTGGCAGGGGCCAGCTGAAGTTCTCTGTTCTTGTTAAATTGGAAATCTGGTTCCAGTGTGGTTGCTCACAGTAGCTTTGCAGCAGTGATTAAATGTGTGACAGAGATAAAGATGGCCTTGGTGTGCATCCATCTCTCGTGTGTCCAAAAGCATTGATGAAGCCAGGAGGAATTTCAGCAGTGTGCTTTGCCTCTATGGAAGGATGGAAGAGCACTTGTTAAAGTGGACATGCTGACTTTCTGTGGTTATCATTAAGATGGCATCAAGATTTATCTCACAGAGGTCTTTGGAAAAATGGCAAAAAGAAGTTGGGAGAAAAGTCACCTTGCGTATCATTCCTTTCCCTTGCAAGGGTAGGCTGGCCCTGGCTGATCACCTTCACTCCTGTCTCTAGCACAGCTCAAGCAGAAGGGTTGGACCAAGTTGTCCCACCTCATTGCCTGGACTGGCCGTAGGCTCGGCAGTGACAGAGCTGCGCAATCCACAGGTGTTTTTCAGGCAGCTGGCAGCATCTGCCTGCTACTTTTTTGGAGCCGAGGTGCTGCCAGGACTCTGGGTGAGGCAGCAAGGCTGCAGGTGGAAGGGGCACCACATACCTGGCATTGGGGAAGGGAGCAGTTCAGGGGCGCTATTGGTGACTGAATCACAGGGAATGGATGGCACGTCTCCAGTTGTGGAGATTTCCTCCTGTGCCTCTCCATCCCTCCCTGTTCCTTGGAGGGTGAAGCACTGGGGTAGGTAGGGTTGCCAAGTAAAGTTTTCTGTGAGTTCTCAATAGGGAGCTTTTTCTGTGGGTTACATGTGGTATCAAACAGCTGTGAGTGCTGCTGGAGGTGGCACATCCCACTGCTGGGCTCTTCAGGAAAAAAAAAATTATAGTAAAATATACGTATAGTAGTATCATAACATAGCAGTGTAACTTGTTTCAATTTTGAGACGTTCATCAGAACTAACGCAGTGGGGACTCCTCTTGCATTTTCAGGCATGCAGAATTTGACTTTTATATGTGACACACCAGAAATGTTGAGTTGGATAGAGCAATCTAAGTGTTGCACCCTGGCCAAAGGATGGGGTGCCCTTTGGTTTGATATCTTTTAGGAAAAAGTGAACAGCAAATTTCCTGCACAGTAGTATCTCAACACACTGGAAACTTCCAGTTTCTTTTTTGAGCTCCTGCAGGGCCTCCGGTGCTCGAGCATGCAGCAAGGCTCTCACCCTCAGCCCTGCTGGAAGCTTCCATGTTCCTCTTATTTTGGAGGAGTGTGTTCATGACTTTCCCACCCACTGTTGGTGGAAAGATAGATCCCTGCTGTTACCTAACAGAGGAGGATGAGGAGCAGGCTGGTTATCACCCTTTTAATAGTTCCTCCCCTTGCCCTGATGTTACTTTGTTGTTTGATTTTCCCAAGCACCTGTTCAGACTTCCTACTGTTCTGGCTAATGTGGTGACTGCCCACAGATTTCTAAATAACAGCAGCAAAACAAGTCAGATTCCTCTTGATTCTGGTTGGCTGTCCTCTCGCAGCATGCTCACAATGTTTAGGAAGCTGGGTTCACCACAGAAAGGTTTGGAAGCCTCTCTGAAGCATAAGTTTGTAGTACCTGATGCCTGAAACATGAACCTTCCTCAGGTCATGGCTCTGAGTGTGGTTATCAAGAAATAAATAAGCACGAGATAAGTTTATTGCTTTGCTAGTGTTCAAAAATTCTGATTTCATTTTTAGTAGGGATTCAGTAGAAGCAGTTGAGGTTTTAAGTGCAAATTAAAATTGAATTTTGTATGAATGGAATTTTTATTTATTTTGGGAAAATGGTTCAGTTGGGCAGGGGGACTTGCATGCTGAATGCCACCTTGTTCTGAGGAGGTTGTTATGGTTTTGTGTAAGTGACATCTTTACATTTGGACCAACAAAGTGGGATTGTCCCTCACCTGTGAGTAAATAAAAATTTCTGCAGAAGGTGAAATTTGCAAGCCCTCCTTAAATGTTTGTTGTTTTTAAAGAAGCTGGTGGAACTAAAAAAACCCCAAACAACAACAACCAAACCAAAACAAGCAACAGGCTAGGTAATGTCATTGAAATCAACCCAAATTCCCAAATTTTAGCTGTTGAGGTTCTAATACAATATTCACTCTTTGTGCATGTTGTTCTCTAGTCTTGCTCCATTATGTTTACAGCTTGAGCTGTACAGGATAGAGTTTACATATATAAATTAAAATAACCAAGTTGCATTTTGCATAGTATGAATCTGTTTTTCATTTTGTGGATTTAGAAACTTCATTTCTGAAAAATGAATGCTGTGTTTATCAGATGTTCTGCTTGCAAACAGTTTGTTTGATAATATATAGAGGAGCACAGAAGGCTGAAAAAGGGACAGATCTGATGACCTGGTTTCAGTTTGAGGGTTTTTTGCTAGTTCTCTGACATAAAAAGATATTTGTGGGCATTTGTTTGTGAGAGTTTGCAAAGTTCTTGTGATGCCAACAGTTCCTCTCTTGCTGAAACAACTAGGTCTGATTAAAGGAGCTAGATTTAAAGAGAATGTGGTTTACCATTTAAAATGTGTGCAGATAAGTAAGGAGAAGAGTCTGTCCTCTGCTTCAGGCTCCTGACAGTGGTTTGTAATCATCTGTGTCTTTGTGTGTCTGTGGATTTCTCTGCACCAGGGATCTGGGTGAGATCGTATCTCTTCTCTCCCAGTTCCTCCTCCTGCCTCCCTCAAACCTTGCTGTTAGGTGCATTTCTGGTTGTTAGGATGCTGAAGTGCCAAAGGTTTCTATTGCACTGCTCTTCCATCCAATCCATAAGGAAAACTATCTCATTTAAGTGAAGCAGGGTTGCCGTTAATCAGTTATTTTGGTGACTGAGACATGATGTTCTCTTATCAGTGCGTTCTTTATTTAAAATTCATGTGTGGATAACTCCTGACCTTGATAGAAATGCTTCAGGATGTAGGAATTACCCTAACTAGTGCAGTGTGCTCTCTTGGTTTTAACCTTTCAGGGTAGTTGATATGTACATATGAGCCCTGGAAAACTTTAGTACCCTGGAAAAGGGTAGTAAAAACTGGCCAAAAACAACAAATACCCACAAGCACTGTTGATAACAGACATTTGGCCTGCATCATAATGTTTGCTGTATTTTTTGTTTGTGAATATTTAATTAGTGAGTATTTAACACTTCTGAATGATAATGGTCCCAGATAAGAGGTAGTGTACTTTCTCAGGCATGAGTGTAGGTCAGATGCTTGTTTGCTTTTTACTGCCATGCTGAAGCTGAAGGAAGACTGGAGTAGTTGGGGCAAAGAACAGGACCCCAGCAGCACAGGCTGTCTGGGAATTTCCAACAGGCTTCTCCAACTGCTCTGTTTGACTTGAAGCTTGACATAAAGTACCAGTGTGATTATTACTCTGGTTTTGGCAGATACACCGTGTAGGTGTTGTGGTTTGTTTGGGTGGGGTTTTTGGCCATATGGACTCCAGCTGGGCTTACCCCTTTGTCTGTGCAGGGATTGATTCCTGTAAGTTTTGTCACAGCAAGTGCAGGGTCAGCATCTCAGTCTCCCTCTGTAAATGCTTTTACTCATATGCATGGTAGTGGTACTTTGTATGGAGGAAACTTTGGTGACCCTTCTGCTTGGCTTCAAAGATTCTTTAAGATATCAAGTAGATATAATTTAATTTTCTTTCCGTTTTCTTGGCTTTTTTCCCAACCGATTTGGTTTTGATTTCAAAAAATACTTAAAACATGAGTATTTCCTAATGAGGATTAAATTTTGGCTTCCATCACAAGCAGTTAGTAATTTCACTTCTGAACTTTGCTTTGGTGTTGTTCTTATGTTCTTAGTCTCATCTCCTTCTTACCTTTCCACGCAACATTGACAAGCAAAGGTTATTTCCCAATTCCTATTTTCTTTCCTTCTGTCTGTGTCCATTCATTTCTCAGTGCACGAGTGTTGGAGCGAGTGAAGTAACGAACCATGAATCACTCAGATATCTTTCTACCCTCCCTTCATTGAGAGCAGTACAGAGGTAAGAACTGATCTTGTAACTGTCTCTGACTCTCAGCAGCAGTCACTGTACAGGAACTGCAGCCATTGCTGCTTCGTTTGTGTGATCAGTTAAAGGATCTGGACTCCCCTGTGATAGGAGCTGTGTGGACAGAAGGATAATTCTGAGCTCAGAGGTCTGAGGTTGAAGCTGCTCTGATTTGTCTTGAACTGTAAGTTAACTCAATGAGGTTCAGCTTTAGCTGGAGGGAAGCAGCGTCTCATGGAAATTTTTGGGGTAGCTTTAGCAATGCCCTTCCAGGCTAGTTCTGGGAGTACTTTTAATAGGGAGAATTTGCCCCAGTTGCTGCCCCTTCTTTGCGAGGGAAGAGGGTGAATAACCTGTTGTGTGATGGTGAAGTGGCAGGAGTTGGGAGTGGTATGTCCTGGTCATTGTGCACCTGTGACACCAACCATGTGGTTGGTTGTGTTAGTAGATAACTTCTTTATAGAATCATGGAATGGTTTGAGTTGGGAGGGACCGTAAAGACAATCTAGTTCCAACGCCCCTGCCATGGGCAGGGACACTTTCCACTAGACCAGGTTACTCCAAGCTCCATCCAGCCTGGCCTTGAACACTTCCAGGGATGGGGCAGCTGCAGCTTCTTTGGGCAACCTGTGCCAGGGCCTTACCACCCTCACAGTAAAGAATTTCTTCCTAACATCCAATCTAAACATACCCTCTTCCAGTTTAAGAGCATTGCCCTTTGTCTTGTCACTCCATGCCCTTGTAAAAATTGCCTCTCCAGCAGACCATTTGGCTCAGGCTATCCAAGTGCCTTCAAATGTCATCTCTCTCTCAAGTTTGTTCTGTTAGATTTTATTTTTTCCTGATACAAAAAGCTGTTGATCTTCAGCCAGTTCAGCCATATCTGGGAGTGGGTTGATAGCTTGTAAGAATTAGGTGAACTGCTTGTCATCTCTTTTTCCTGTTAGGAAAAAATACTGATCATTGAGTTTTAAGGAATAAAAGTTGGTTGTGGGGAAGGCAGTGGACTGACCCTCACCAAGCTTTCAGTTCTAACTAATAAGAAGTAAGTGTGGTGAGCAGCTTGTTTGTAATTCTGGGTGTATGGGTTGTAGGGAGAAGCACGGAAATTGCTGCCCTGGCAATGAGGAGGTTTGAAGAGAGCACTGGAAGTTTATGGGGCAGAATTGTTGCTGCCTTCTGCCCCTGGCACTGATGATTGGGCTGGCTCACGGGCGGGGTGTGACTTACCCAGCAGTTCCAAGTGTGGTGAGATCTGCACAGGAGATATCCCCTGCTCCTGCTGCAGGGCCCTGGGCAGGTATCTGCTGCACACTCACACTCAGAGGAAAAAGCCATTAATGTCATTGTTTATGCTGTATTGGTTAATTATCCTTTGGATGTGGCTGCCTCCTTTTATTTTCTTCCCTGGCTTTGATTCTGTCCAGTTCGTTCCTGAAACAGGCTTGGCAGGATCTTCCTCCCTTATTCTCAGGGGTCAGTGGCTTCCTTCTTGCTTTTCTCTGTCCTTGTACACACTCTTTTTTGCTGCCCCAGCCTTTCTTCAAAAGCATGTTCTGTCCTTTGCTTCATTGAATAATGTCTTGTTTATAATTAAGTCAGGAATAAACTGTAATAGGGCTTTCTTGGCCAATATTTCCACGATGGCTTTCCAAAGCAAGTCTGAGTTGGAAGTGTGCAGATCTACAGTGGCTGCAGATCAGTGCTTGGTATCTGGACAGATGGCTCTTTGGGTATATGAAGTTGAAAATATCTGTAACAGTAGATATATCTCTGCCCCTTAGTGTGCAGTTTGGTCTTGCTGTGGCTCTGCCAAGATGGTCACATCCCTGGTCACGCTGTTGGGGCACGTGGAGTGTCTGCAGCTGTGCCTCCAGCAGTGCCTGAGGGGCTGGTGCTACTCTGATTGTTATTTAGAGATGTCCAGTGCTGCAGGAGAGGTGCAGCCTGTGGCTGTCAGCCTTGTGTGTGTGTGTTTGTGGGCTTTCTGCTTTGTGCCACTTCTTCCAGCAAGATTAATGGATTGAACAGCAGCTTCCAATGACAGAGCCAAGAGTGGTTACTGGATAAAGGTTATTTTGTCTACTTTTTAATGATGTGGTTATTTTAAATGTAGGAATATTGGTGACAGACAGTTGAGGACTGGCAGTATTATGTACCATAATAAAATCTCTTCAAAATGTAAGCTTTCTTTCCTTGATAAGTTTCATTATTTGCTGTATGATGAGAATTTCAAGAGGGTGAAGGTACTTGGCTTTCTGATAAAAAGCCTCCTTCTCATGAAGCTGAGCACCAACGTTTGGTATTTCACTCAGTGATTTGCACACCGTGTTTGGCACAGTACAAATTTAAGAGGTGACTTTGCAGGTAGTATTTGTGTCATACTGCTGCTGAACCTCTGCTTGTGAGCCCTTCCACAGTGATCCTTTGGGTCTTGCATCGGTGGAGAGGGTTTGATTAAAAACATCTGCAAGGTACAGTCTTGTTTTGTCCAAAAATAGCACAAAGTGATCTGAACTGCTGTGTATTGTCTAGAGTTTAGGCTGTAGTTTGTCATATCTGAACAGCACATTAATGCCAGGCAGTTGATAACAGAGTAGACAGTACTGACTCCCTTTAGAACACCTAACAATACAAAACCTTGATGTTGCTCATCTATGGAGGAAGGCCCTGCCCTTCCCTTCCTCACTAACCAAGTGTCTTACCTGCTTTGGATTTCTTCGTTGTATCTCCACTGGAGTTACAACATGGTAAGTACCTGATGTGCAGTGGCTCACAAGTTTTCTTGTTATTTAAAAACTTGAACATTTCCATCCTCTGAAGGTGAACAGTGCTGTGATCAGATGTAAGGACTACATCTGATGTTTGTTGTGTTTTAAAAACTTGGGCTTTTCCTCACAGAAATTACCATTACTTCAGGGCTGAATTTTTGGCCATCAGAATATATCAGCAGTTTGATCTTGGCATAGTAGATGGTAATTGTAATAGAAATAAAATTTGCTGTATTCTGACCCAAGAAATATATGCTTTGGGGCTGTAATTTTTGCATCACACAGCAGTTTAAGGGAAGAGCCTTGATGTACCTGGAAAGGGCAACAACTGCTGCTTTCGCTCCTCTGCTGTTGTTTTTTTTAAATGTTTTAAGTTTTAAAACTCACTAGCGAAATTTTTTTTTCCTGTGGAAATGTACAGGCATCTCTGACAGGTTGGTGGTATTTATGGGGAGTAGAGAGGAAAATCATGCAAAGACAGTGACCTGCTACAGTGCATCCTGTCATGAGGCTCTTCTTGGAGTCATGGTGCTTCCTAATCTGCCTCTGCAATCTCTGTGGGGCCTTTGTGGTGGGTGATGATGAGTTCAACACCTGACTGCTAATTCCAGGGAAGGGAGAGAGCAAACCCCAGAGGAATGAGAATAGCTGCTGACTTCTTGGAAAGAGAGGTTTAGGCATTGTCTGAATAGTTTCTTGAAAGCCACTTTTTCATCCGGGCACCAGTGTGGGGTGTTGGAGGGTGACAAAGAGTTGATTTAAATGCAGACTTGCCTGGGGGCAGGGGTTGTGGGTGTCCCTCAGGTGGATCAGTGTGAATGGCTCTGGCAAATCTCCAGGATGGTGCTTTTACTGGTGGTTTTACTGCTCCGTCCGGCTGACTGTGCTCAGGTTACAGTTGTCATTAAGATGCACATCCATTGTATGTGTATGCACGACATCAGAGATAATCAATTTGGATATATACGTGCCCCTTAAAGCCCAGGATGGAAATCTGTGTAAAGAATTTGAGGCAAAAGTCACATTTAGGAAGAACACAAGGTGGAAATGGACCAAAATAAGAGGGGTTTTGCATCTGAAAGTACATCTGCATTTAAAAAGTAGCAGTCAAGGAAATGTCTCAGGTGCTCATGGATGTGGACGATGCAGCAAGGCACTGGCAGAGCAGGAGGCTGCAGCCCCTGCCCAGTGCTGTTTCACCTTCTGGTTCCTGATCTGCTCAGCTGTAAGTTATTGTGTGGATTTTGATGAGTGAGTGAGAAGAATTTCAACAATGTAGTCTGTAACATCATTACCTGCTTTTTTTTTCATATGACAGGATTTATCCTTTTGTATTTTCTTTAACCACATGAAGAAAACCCATAAAACTCAATCTAAAGCAGACTATACCTTTTATTAGAGAGGTCTGTTGTGTTTTTGTTGCTGGGATGTCGAACTGGGAATGGCAAGAGACGTGCCTCAAGCAGGGTGGTGAGCAGGACAGAAGTGAAGCGAGAAGGTGTGTGTTTGTACTGTGACAGCTTTAATGAGGAGCATATTGCTTGTGCTTATTGGCAGGAGAAATACCTCCAGCACTTTTTGGAGCTCTTAAATGCTGAACCCACCTGGAATGTGTTGGTGGGTGCTGCTAAACAGGCAGGATACATCACAGCTGGGCACAGGGACTCCTGATTCCTGTGAAAACCTACTGTACCTTGGCTTGGCTCAATTAGTCACAACACACCAAACCTCTCCTTGGCAGAGGTTTCTGCTGGTGGTGCACATCCAGACAGAGAGCAAACAGCACAGGATCTGCTCTCTGCTCTTGGACAGTGATACAGAAATGGCATTAAGCAGCCTTAGGGTTTGTGTGTTGAAAGATTGTGGCATTTTCGTGGCTGCTGCACAGCCCTGGGAAGCTGAGCGGGTTTGAGTGACTCTCTACAGAGTTCATACTTGTGAGTGGGTTTTGGAGACAGGCAAGGTCAGTGTGTCCATCTGTCTCCTAGAGGGGAGTGGCTGCTGTTGTGCTCTCTTTCTGCTCTGTACATCCCAACCTCCCCCCTGCCCCCCCAGTTGATAAAACCTTACTTTGCTGTTCTCATCACCTTTAAGTCAGAAAAATTTTGCTGTCTCTTCTACTACTTTTTCTGGACGTTTTAACCTTTGAAATGAACAAATTGTTGTGAGTGAAGTAATGAGGGTTAATAGTGGTTCCAAATATTTAGGTGCTCAAATGTGGTTTGAGTGCAGTCATTTACAAGAGGTCATGTTCCTTACTAAAATATAAGAAAAGCCTGCTCAAATCCTCTTATTGTTTTGTTTTTTCAGAAGGATGCTGAGAACCATTGTGTTCTCTGAAGGGGTAGGAACCACTAAGTAAAAATAAGGCCTTGCTTTTTAATGTAAATGTCTCTGCTGTCTGATGCAATCTGCACACAGGGGGGAGGCAAATCTCTTCAAAAGCATCTGAAGCTTTAGTGATTTCTTGTGTTCTATTTTTTTCCCTGAAGATCCAAGCCCAGAAGAAACCTATTCCAGTGAAGTATGAAGTTGGAGATCTTGTTTGGGCCAAGTTCAACAGACGCCCATGGTGGCCATGCACAATTTGTCACGACCCAGTGCTGGACTGTCACTCAAAAATGAAAGGTACTGTATCTACTCAGACCGCAAAGTGGAGGTGTTGTGTATGGCAGGGTGCTGCAGTTTTTAATTAATTTTAAAAGTACTTCTGGCCCTTGAAAGGTGTGAAGAAATAGACCCTACTGTGGAAGACCTAGATCCATAAAGCAGTCCTAAATCAGGGAGATGGCAGGAGGAAGAGGGGGCTGGGGCTGGTGGAAGTGACACAGATAGCTGTTGGACATGTAGGCTTTTCTTCACAGAGTATAGGAGGGACGAGTAGCTGGGCTGAGCTCAGGGTGGTGCAGAAGAAAGAGCAGCCTCTCAGAAAAGAGATGCAGAGAAAAAGGAAGAGGATCAGAGAGGTGCAACAGGTGAGGAAGCAGAGCTGGGAAGACTGGAGTGTGTGAGGACACAGAGAGTTGGCCAGTCTTGGAGAACGGGAGGCTGCAGAGGGTGAGAAGCGGAGTGTAGAGTAGCAGCTGAATGCCTGAAGGTGTGATGGGAATGTGTGCAAGGAAGTAAAACTTTTTGGGTCTTGTTTGGCGTGAGAAAGCAAGGGGCTGTTTATGGAGAAATACTGGAAAACCCTGGAGATGGAGCCATGTATATGAAAGTTTAGGGCATAGTGTGAGTCAGCCGAGTGTGATGAGGAGACATGGAGGAAATGTGGCAGAGCTGTATGTGCTGGAACACAGGGGAGAGCCAGGAACGAAGAGAGTCTTACAGGCTAAAGACAAAGGTATGTGAGTGATAGAGAGAACAGAAGGGAAGTGATTAATCGTTTGCTTTTAGGATCATACCAGCTGCCATGGGGAGACTGCCACAAACAGAAAGGCTTAGTTGTTCCTGGTTTCCCCTTCTGATTCTTTTTGTTCTATGGGCAACTGGAAACCCTTTGAACTGTTGTCATCTGCCACTGACAGCTCTAGACCTGTGAGGTTGCTACTCACTGATGTATTTCTCTCCAGGATTTGTGGCCCTTGCCAGCGTAAGGACAAGTGCTGGGCAGAAGTGGACTTTTTTTGAGTGGCCGTCAGCTCAGAGTCTGCTGCTATTTGTCTAGAGACACAAAATAGCTTTTCCTACATGGTACTCACATCATCCCCAAGCCTGGTTGCTGTATTCTTCTTACTTGCTATTTCTCCACCTTCCCCTTCATCCTTTGGGAGACATGCATCCTGATTCTAGAGAATATTGAATGTGCTGTTTTAAATAGTCTCTTTCCGGCTCTCAGATTTCTGGTGAAGATGTTTCCAGAAGATTTGCTGACATATATTCTCCCCCACATCCCTCCTCACGACAGGATTTAATGTATATAGCTGTCCAGTATTCCCCTCTCAGCCTCTGTATGAGGATTTCTAATAAAGGAATTCTGCAGGGAGAAAACATGATATTAACAAATTCCTTCAAGGCCTGATCTCCAGCCACATGGTGGACTCTCCCATCATTGTTTTATCTGTGTTCAAACCAATGGAGCTCCGGGGAAAATTGCATTTTCCAGTTGTGGCTGTATGTGGTCTGCTGGTCTCCTCTTCCCAATGCCAAAGTGGCAGAGCAGGTGGATCTGAACTCTGGTGCCTTTGGGCAGGTAGAGCTGCTGGGCTCTGTGTACACTGTAGGAAGCAGAGCCCTCCTGCCTTGGCTCTCTGTTGCCAAGGGAACAAGCCCTTCAAAACAAGGCAGGTCGCTTCAAACTCATCACTTGTGCAGAAACCTCTTCTCTTGGGTTTGAGGAATGATGTCTTGTTCAAGGCAGTTTGCCTTTTTTTCAGCAAACTCTCTGCTCAAAGATTTTTGGAGCTGGAATTTTGAGGCTCAGTGGCTCAAGTCCCAGTACTGTGAATGGGATGGATGAAGCCTGCCATCTTTGTCCATGGTTTGAGGTTGCTCTGGTCATTATTTATTATCCTCTCAGTGGTCTTTGTCAGAATCTCACTGTCAGCATCTCTTGAGGCCAGGCTGCCACACTGTGCTGGCACTCCTGGAAGAGGCATCACAAACCAAATGAGCTGGAAGTCTAAACTGAATGTTCATAAGGAGAAGGTTAAGCATACTTTGCAGCAAAATGCAGGGAGAACTTTATATCCCTTGTTTTCAAGCCTTGTTCGCTCTGTTCTAATGCTTGTGACCTGTTTTTTTTCACCAGCACACCCAGTACCGGTTCAGTTCTTACTTGTACCATGTCTGTTCAACATCCTTGCACAGAAAGCACCTTTGAAAAATCTTTGAATGTGTCCTTACAATTGAATTTCTTCTCTTATTCTGCACCTTTGTGCCCCAAAAATGGACTCATTGCAACTAATGTTTTGTCATGTTGCACCTAATCCTTGTAGTGTGTGTGCATGTGTTTGTTTATATGTTTTGTGTCCTAAATAAGAGTTTGTTTGGTATCAAAGCATTGAGCAAGATGAGATATATTGTGGTGGAGGAGGCTCAACCTGTGTGAGTAGATCATATCCAGAAGGATGTCAGTTCTGGGTGTTGCCAGCACCGTTGTGTTTTCCCAACGGTCAAGTGGACTGGACTATTTAATCATTAATCAGGGAGCAGCAGAAAAGAAATGTCCTGCCTGGTATGTTGTGCCTCTCAAGGAAAAAATATTTAGATATCTTTGCCATTTTCTTTGCAAACAATCTCTGCTCTAGGAAGATGACCCATCATTAATCTATTGTTCATAAGAAAAAAACCCAAATAAAAACAGAGTGTAGCAACATAGAACATAGACAGCAGGGATCAAAGGGGTCTCCCTTAGTTTTGAGCAGAAATTCCCAGAACTGGCATTCATGTGGGAATGTCATTAAGCAAAATGTGATTGAAAATTATCTGGCAAATTGTTACCGCTTTCTGTGATTCTTTTTGTGTGTCTTTATTCTGTTATATGCAAGGGGTTAATTATGTTGAATTTCTCAAAGTAGTTTCCAGTGGGAGACCATACCGAGAGTACTATGTGGATGCCTTAGGAGAACCTTCAGAGAAAAGCTGGGTTGCTGGGAAAGCTATTGTCCTCTTTGAAGGAAGACATCAGTTTGAAGAGCTGCCTGTTCCCCGGAAAAGAGGGAAGCAAAAGGAAAAAGGCTACAAACATAAGGTGAAAGATCTGTTTTCTTCAACATGTTTTTGATTCTTTGAATCTGCACAGTACAAAATATTCCTTTATGCCTGGCATTGCACTTTGACAGCTTTCTTCTGTGAGATTGATTGCAGCAAAGCAGCGAGGGAGGGTATTCTTTGCATCCTTACATCAAACATAGTTTATAAACTGCCAGGAGTTTTTAGGCTCTCTTTGGTGCTGGGGTGTGGCCTGCTGCTTCTATTGCCCTGGACTCCTCTGGGAAGCAGAGGAGTCAGGGCTCTGTTGGTGTGGGATCTGTTCAGCAGCACAGCTATCTCCTGATGTTTATTGCAGCACTGCTAAAAAACTTCCTGTGCTCCCTGGCAGCCCCTTTTGGCTGATCTGAAGCAGAAGTGGAGTTGCACGCTTCACTAGATCACTGGCTGAGATAAAGCAGTGGGGTTTTTAGCCCTGCTTCAGTAATTCTCTTTATAGAAACCTGTTAAGACTTATAATTTGACTTGGAAAACGCTTTGTCAGGGAGCCTGTGGGAATGAGTTTTGTGGCTCATCGCACCATCTCCGTTTCCAAACATAACAGCGCTGAGCAGTTGTAGCCAGTTAATGAAATGTGACACAGGGGTCTGGTCTATGTCTTTAGGAAGGCGACGGGAGAAATTAACTTGTTAGAATTGCTGAAGTGAAGAACTGCACCAGCTACTGTGTTACTGTAAGAGAGCACATAGTTACACTAGGCAGTGATATCTGGTTTTTCTTTTTCTCTTATTCTAGAGCTTTATAACCTATGTTAATGCAGAACCATCAGATCGAACGTGCTCTTGCAGATATGAGTCTCTGGTTGCAATGCTCTTACTTGGTTTTCCTTTTCCAAAGCCATGTTCGGTAACTTTTTTAAGGACTTCCCTCCTTGTGCTCACAGCCCCCCAAAAACAAGTGATATTCTCACTAGTAACTTTTCTGGTTCTAGAATTGCTTGACTGGAATCTTGTTCTATATGTAAATGAAGTGTCAACAAGGCTGCAGTAGAGGGAATCAAATGATTTTTTTAATCTGCTGAGATGAGATTTTGTTGGTTTGGGTATTTTTTAAAGGAAAAGTCAGAAAATTTGAGTTGTTCTTCCTGCCTTGGAATTGATTTTGATTTTAAGAGCAGTTGTGAAACCTCTGATTTGCTGTTGTGCAGCCAGAAACTGCACAAGCACATAAGAAACAACTTTCTTGCTGATTTTGGGTGTTAGCAGAGGTTCCTGTCCAGTATAAGGAAGGATTTTGTTTTTAATAAAGGTACAGAGTTAAAGCTGGGAGACCTCTCAGCAATGAACATCATAAATTTGATAAAGTGCATCTTAGATGTGTTTGGATCTCATGTTTGTCCCAAGGTGAGTTGATGGAGAGGGCAGATTAATTCATACTCTGAGTTCAAGGGATGCAAGAAGAATCAAGAATGAGCAAAGCAAACAGGTCTGCTCAGATATTTTGTGGAAAACAATGCTGCATTTGCCTTGAGAGCCTTGTTGGCTGTTGCTTTGCATTTATGTGCCAGGGATCCATACCATATGGATTCCTCTTATAGGCTGTTGTATTCAGGATGTGTTGGGGTGCCAGGACATCTGGTTCCTGGGAGACCTGTGGTTACAGGGACCTTTTTGCTGTGTTGGGAATGCACAGAAGTTACGCTGTTATGCTCAGCAGGAGTGCAGGGTGCTTACCCAGGAGCAGTGCTTCCTGTGTCCCCTAGACACAGTCTCAGGGAATCCACGTGATTATCTTAAAAAAGCAAAATGCAGGAATGTCCCTCTGTTCTGTGCCTTGTGCTTCTCAATTTCACTTTTATCTCATTGGGTACCTGCTCAAATATTGTCTATTTTTTTTTGTTTCCAACTTTTTAAGGTTCCGCAAAGATTTATGGCTAAATGGGAAGTCAGTGTTGGACAGGCAGAAGACATTCTTCTCAGAGGGCCAGAGGATCAGAAGTGCAGCCAGAACTCCAGTGAGCCGGACAGTGAGAAGGACATGCAGTCAGAATACTATACCAATGGCCCTGGAGCAGAAAGGGACAGGCAGCTGAACGGCTGCTTTAAATCCTTGGCGTTTGACTCCAGACACGCGGCCAGTGAAAAAGGAAAATTGCACATTAAGCCACACGTGAAAAAAAGCTCTGAAAGCAGAAAAAGGACTAGAGTAAAAAAGAGCAGCGTGAGAGGGGAAGCACCTAGGGGAGAAATCAAAGACAAAACACCAGAGAGCATAGTTAGAAACACAATTGCTGGGGACCTACCAGAGAAACACGCGTCTCATGAACTTCGCCGGATTGCCAACAGCCTGACAGCATCCAGCAGCACCAGGGAAAACCATTTGCTTTCCTCATTTGGAGAAAGACGTTTTGAAAAGACACCTTTGAAAACGGACTGTGAGAATCGTAAAAGTGATACTCTCAAGAACAGTCTCCAAGGGGATTTGTTTTCCAGCCCATCTTTTGAGAGAGAGAAGAGCTCCCTGGGCATTTTGTGCAGTTCTAAATTACAAATACATTATTCTGCGTCTGATGCTGGTATTGAGAAAAAGCAAACTGAATCGGATTCATCCTCTTCCCTCTCTGATGGTGGGGACAGTGATGTAGATACCATGGACCAAAATTCAGAGAGAGCCTCTAGTGCTCTTGAAGTTAGTGATTCTTCAGATAAAGCGGAGAAGGAATTTCCTATGACGTCAAGTGGAAACATTAAACTTTCCATGTATCTTTCTCAGAAGAGCAGCAGAAGGGCCAGGAAGAAGTCATACAGAGATCGCAAACCTCTGGGAGGTTCAGTAACCAGCAGACTTGATGCTGAATTTGCAGATGAAGAGCTGGAAGTTGGCTTCTCTGATGCTGAGATGTCATTGATGGCTCTTGAGTGCTCTTCGGATGTGAGAAATGACAATCTTTCCCCAGCAAACAAGCACACTACCCCCCAAAGTGTCTCCAAGGATAGCTCCTGGCCTGCTGTTGCAAATCAAGCAATCTTAAAACCGAAAAGCATGAAATTACCCCGAATCAGGAGTATAAAATGCAAACATAAAGAAAAGGTTGGTGGGTTGGAGCCTTCTCTTGCGGAAGAGGAGGGTGGTGTGAATTGCTGCTCTTCGGATACCAAAGGTTTCTCTGGCCTTCAGAGAAGTGGAAAAGTTGATGGTCAGAAACTATTAAACAACATGCATGAGAAACCCAGGGATTCTGCTGAAATCGAAACGGCTGTGGTGAAGCACGTCTTGTCGGAGCTGAAGGAACTGTCTTACCGGTCCATGAATGATGATGCCAGTGACTCTGGCACTCCAAAGGCCACAGTACCTTTACTTTTCTCTTCTGCCTCTGGTCATGGTCGTTTGCCTATTGAACCAGATTACAAATTCAGCACCTTGTTAATGATGTTGAAGGATATGCATGACAGTAAGACAAAAGAGCAGCAACTGATGACTGGTCAAAATATAGTCCCATTTCGAAATACCAGCACAGCTGATGGTTCTGGAAGCAATTCTGCGAGTGGTCTGAAGTCTTTGTCTATTGTAGGTCCCCCATATAAAATAGAAAAAAATGGAGATTGTGTCCAGGAAACAGTAAATCCAAACTCCACTATAAGCAACTCCTCATTTTCACGCAATCCTCCAACCAAGTTGACGGGGATTGGTTCTGGTAAAAGGGAGCCTGCAAGTGCTGCTGTTTCTGGGACAAATGGCACAAATTGCGTGTCCAAACGCAACTGTTCAAAATCTAAGCAGTCATCTAAGCTTGGAGATAAAACAATTTCAAACAGAAAGGACTTAAAACCAGGAGGGCCAAGTAAGTTGCTAAGTCGGTTATCCAGAGATTCAGGAGAACATGCATTCCGTGTGCATGGTTCGGTTACCAGTCCTCTAGGTAATGAGGCAGAAGATACTGAGAGGAAAGAGTGTATTGATTTAACAGAGCATTCAACTGATGAAGACTCTGCCTGTTTATCTGATGACAATTTAGGTCGTATTGGAAGGAGACCTGAAGCTGGTAGAAATGTTGAGAGCTGCAATTCTGCTGAAAATGGGCAGAGTCCAGACTTGGATTCAGAGGCAAATAGTGAGAGCTCTCTTGGTGATGAGTCTAATGATATAAATCACGTAGCACCCAAAAAGCGATGGCAGCGTTTTAACCAAAGCAGTGCTAGATCTAATAAGCACATCAGTAGATCTAGGGAACAAGGAAACTTGGAGAGTGCCTTTGGCCTGAATTCTCGTGGCTTTTCACTGAAGGGAAATGAGTGCTTGGGACGTAGGCATTCCCCTCATTCAAAGGTGCTTGAGGGAGACCTGGCAGTTCAGGACTTTGAGAATCGTTTAGACATAGTTGATAAACATTTGAATGTATGTGGTAAGCCAAACACCAGTGTGATGGACTCAGAAACAAAGCTTGGCAACTTTGCTCCCCAGTCTGAATTCTCTGCACAAGGTAAGGGAGCTGGACTTGCGCCAGAGTGTGTATTTGTATACATTTTATACTTTTTCATTTAAAGGATAAGTTATGGAACTTGGGGCTGTCTGATAATGTGGAGATGTCTACATCTGAGCAGAAGAAAATGTACCTTGATTTGAGTTCTCTGTAAGCATGGAGAACAAAGATGGCTTGTGCTCAGGTTATTGGCCAGAAAGTTTTAAATACATTACAAATCATTAGTTTCTGCACCATGAAAGGTAAAATGAGCATCCTTCTCTAAGCTTGGGATTATTTTTAAACTTGCATCTTTATAATATGTTCCTTAGAGCCACGTGCTTGGTGTTAGTGGGGTAGGTCAGCGCTAGAAAGTTGTCTGAAACTAAGCCTCAATGGCTGCTCTGATTTTATCTTTTGTAGTGCTGTTTGACACAGTTTGTCTTTTTGATTTGTTCTGTAGAATCTCATGAAGATGATGTGTTTGGGGTTTTTGGGGGAATTTTTGCATTTCAGTGTGAAATTTTACTAGCTGTTAAATAACAAGTTGGAGAGCCCCACAAATTTCCTAATTTGCAGCTCTGGTGTGGCTGCCTGATGGGCGAAGAGGAGAACAGAAGGGAGGGAAGCTGCCAGGGAGGCTGGGCTGGAGGTGGGTCTGAAAGATGGCAGAAAAAAATGAGGCAGCAGCATTGTAAGGGAAGTGATCTAGGAAGGAGGAGGCCTCTGAGGACCACAAGATCAGACAGCCCTGCCTCTCCCACAGTGGTGGGAACATTTGGTTAAAGCCAAAGGAAGAAATAAAAAGGTGTGTGCAGAAGGACAACAGAACCACATTTGACACATACCATCCTCAGAATCCACGGGAACACACATTAATAAAAATAATAAAATTAAATTTTTGCATACATTTCACCAAACTAAATTGCTCTAATCTACTTGCAATATCATAAGTTAATAGAACTCATCAGAATTTTGAGCCTGTGTTATTTTATCACTTATGTATTCCCTCAGTACACATGTTGATGTGTGTATTTTGCTCTTAGTGGTTACTGGAGACTGCCTGCACCTATGATTCAATGTGGCAAAGGCATCTCCTGGCTTGGTGGCTGTGGGACCTGCCCAAGGCAAATCACAACAGGCACTGAAAACGAGCCCATAGGGTGTAACACAAGGGGGTAAAAGTTCTGGTTTTAAATCATGACCAGCTTAATCATTCACTGACTCCTCTGGTTGGGTCTGTGTGTTTCTGAGGACTGAAGTTTCCACAGAGCAGTTGAGAGGATACACGTTGTTCTGGGCTGTCGGGGCTCTGCCGCAGGAGTGTCACAGCCGAGGGAGTGAGTTCCTCCTCTCCACTGAGATCCAGCCGGGTTCTCATGGCTTCGTGCTGGTTTTGCAGTTGAAGCATCCCTGCAGTGTTGCTGTGTGAGATGAAGATAAAGTCTGCAGAGAGAGCTAGAGAAGAGGAGCTGCTGAGAGGCAGTAAAGGCAGGAGGGTAGTGGCAGAGGAAGGCTCCTGAGTGAGATGGTGATGGTTGGGTGGAGAGGAGTGTACACTGTCCTGGTGCTGCACACAGGGGTGCAGCAGTCAGGGCCTGGGTTTGCTTGCAAAAGTGCCAGAACAGCAACCGCAGTGTAATCCAATTCCCCTGCCCTAAATAGCACATGAGCCCCGAGAACACCTGCCCTTTGTGGATAGATGTGCCATGGGGAGGCACTGGAGCTGCTGTCTGGGCTGCTGTAACATCCCCAGTGCTGGTGGTACTGAGTAAACCTCTACTGCTGTGAAAAGACCATTTCTATATGTCGGCCAAGGCCAAGTATGTTGAAAATAGAGAGACTGATGCTGGAAGCTGAATTGACTGCAGCTTACAGAAGAGGAGTTTCCTCTGCTTGCCAGTGCTTTGAGAGAAGATGTGACCCATCCTTGTGTGCAGCAGGCCGAGTTTCAGTGTAAGAGATCACAACAGATTGCAGTCACAACTGTGCAGTTCCCACTAAGCTCGAACTTTAAAGTTTTCATCGTAGTTAAATGGCAACACTTGGCATATTTTTGCTACAAACTTTGGGATGTGATTTAAAGCAAATAAGGCAGAAGTGAAGATTAGTGGAATTTGCTGACGTAAAACAATTTTATAGTTTCATTGGGTATGTGATTTACCACTGCCAATCAGACTGCATTTGGAATTCTTGTACGGGATTCCCTTTGGGAACAAAAAAAGCAGTTAAGCCAGGCCTTCTGGCACAGTGCTGTGTGCTCTGCTGCATGGCTTTGGGGCTCTAAATAGTTGCGTGCTGAGGATACTCGCCCTGTAACTGATTAAATGCTGAAATGTGTGTTTTACCCAGACACCTGTGCAGTGTTAATAGAGGCTGGAAATAGCTGCTTTTGAGAAAGTTGTTTCTTTCTTCTCTTTTGGCTAAGTTTGACATTTTCATGCTTGTTTAACCACAAAGCCACAATAAAGTGTAGCAGTCTTGTCCAACATCCCTGTTCTGAAGCGTTGCACTGGAATGCTTTGTTTTAAATGCTTCCGTTTTAAAGAAGAAAATGCCATCTCCTACAAATTAAAAGAGGCAAAGAGAATATTTACTGTTTGTTCCTAAATTTCCAGGAGACCACAGATGTTTTCATGAATAGGAGAAATCTTTGGGCAGAATTATTTAGTGATTTTGAAAGCTAAAAAAAGGAGAAAAGTCAGAGCAATTCTGGAAAGGAAGAAAACATAAATCTTGCTTTTGCAGCTTGTTGAGTAGAGATGGTGTAGAGTGTCAGGGCTCTTTTTTTAGGAACTTGCCATGCATTGGGGTGTTGAGGAAATACCTGTTCCTCTGTGGTGGTACCATGTTGTGCAAACACAAAAGACGTGAGCCCTGAAGAGCTCACTGGCTCCCTGATCTCATTGGGAAATAAATAAAGCAACAAATGGGCTTGCAGTAGCAGATGGGGAATTTGTAGTATATGAAAAAATGCCAGGGAGGAGAGGAAGGGAAGGAGTTAAGCTTAAGTGTTACTAGTGATACCAGTGAGTGAACTGCATTAAGGGAAAACAGTGTTTTCCTGTGCTCCTGCACTGAAACCAAAGGATTTTGGATAAACAGCAAAAGCGTTTGAGTTGCTGATGGTCTTTGGTTTTGGTAGAAGTACTGCAAAAAGGTTAGATGTAGTTTGTAGGAAGATGTTGGGTGAAATTTCAGGAGCCCCTCAGTCTGTTTTTTGATTTCTTAACCTGAACTGCTTGAAGTCTCTTGGGTCCTTAAAAACCCTACCTGCCCTGTCAGGATTGTGGAAAATAAAAAGCTTAAAAATTTTAAGGCTGTTTCAAAGAGAAAAAAGTATTGGCTCTTCCCACATGGACCCTCTGGAAGAGAAGGCAGGAACAACTATTATCCACAGATCATGAGGAGAGTTTTGCCTTGTGATAGTCTCAGAAACACAGTCTTGAAGCTGCTTTCCTTTTTCTTAGCACATTCAGAGAGGAAGCGCCTTAGAAAGCCAAGTAAACGGCTTCTGGAATATGCAGAAGAATATGATCACTTGTTTGCACCCAAGAAAAAATCAAAGAAAAACCAGGAGCAATTGCAAAAGGTGGGTGAAGGCCAACGTACTCTTCGTGGTTATTGCTTTGGGGCTCTGGTCTGTGTGTGTTTATGTTATTGGTGGCTGAGTGTTCTTGCTGTGTGCAGTGCCATGCAGGATGAATGTTTTCACCAACATGTTTCACCACGCCAGGTGAATTCTGTGGTGAGGTCTGAATTTGAAGGAGGTCTTCCTACACAATGCAGTCCTGACAGAGATACCCAGCGGGGGCCGAGTTCTTTGGTTTCAACTCCATCTTCAACCAAAGAATCCCCTCCCATCCTTGAAGCAGAGTGTTCCTTCTCAGAACTAGGATCCCACTCCACTGATCACAATAATCAAGTTCCAGAAGGACCTTCAGATATTCCAGACCTGGTGGTGCTGTCTGCCTCAGATGCTTCTGAAGTTTCTGCTTCTCCAGATGCAGAAGAGGGATTCCTGAAATCAGGTGAGTGGAAGGTTGTGTGATTCTGCTTTCATAAGTGAAAGTGTCACAAGTTCAGTGGAAAATGATGCTTGGGTCAGTGGCTGTCAGTCTGTTTGTTCTTGCTTTGCTTCATTCTCTGACTTTCTGGTGCTGAGAAGGGAGAGAGAGGGCAGGTGCAGGGGTACCCAGTGAGCTGGTACTGTTGGCTTTCTGTGGTGTGTGATAGTCATCTGTAGGTCCTGGCACAGAATGCACCTTTGTCCAAATGGATAGAGCCACAACTCCTTCACTGAGTCCTTGCCATCTGTGCTTCCAAACAGTGGCATTCCTTTAGCATGAAGGTCTCTTGCTGCTGTTAAAACCCTTTGGATGAACGTTGCTGTGCTGAGGTTGACAGGCAAAGTCTAATCTGCTTTGCACGTGGGGTGACCTTTTGCTCTCCTAGTAAGCTCAAGGAGCAGTCACAAAAAATTCCCCCTGGAAAAACTTCTTCCTTACAGGCTTTAAACATCTGTAGAAATTGTCAGACTTGTGTGAGCAGCAAGTCAGGGCCTTGGTTTCCAGTAAGGCGCAACGTACACACAGCGAGTGTGGTCTAATAGGCCTTTTCCCCTTCCAACACTGTCAGTCTCGGGGTCTACTCTGCAGTATGTGCATCCGAACACATGCCCAGGGTTAGAGCCCTGGTGTTCTGGCTGTGCTAAATTGAAAGGAACACTGTTCTGTCCTAAAGGGCCTGCGGTCAAAAAAAATTAAACCAAACAAACAGGGGTTATGGTCGCTGGGAGGTCGCTTAACCTGTCTTGTGTGAGAGAAGAGGGATTGCCTTTGGGGTCTTGTGGATGTCATACAGAAATGTCAAGTTTCAGTATGAAATTGTGCAGGTTACACCTAGGGTTTTTTTGGGTGTCTCTTCTCAAGTAGTTTTAACCAGGATTGTGATCTTCAGCCTGTCTATTACAGTAGCATGAATGTTGGCCTGAGGGGCGTGGGAGTGGAGGCAGGGCTGTGTTAGTGGTAGGACTGGCTTATGTCAGATCAAAGGGTTTGGGAAATTACTATCTGAATTGAGCTGCCAGGGTGTGTTACCTTCTGGCAGTGAGTTCACAGTCTCGCTTCTGTGGGTGGATTTTTGTATTACATATTGAGGTGAGCCTGAAGGTCATGTCAGACTGAGGTCCATTTTTGTTGAAGTTGTACGGAAACTGGTAATTGGCATCTCTGCCCAAGAAGCTTATGATCCCAAAGACAGGCTGAAGCAAATTGTTTTGAACTGTTGGCTGATATTTACTTAATGATCTTAATCTGATTGAAGAGGAGAAAACCCTCATTTATCTGATGTGAAGGATTTCATTGCAGGAAACTTTGAAGGCAAACGTCAAAGGAAGCCCACTAAAAAGCTCTTGGAATCCAATGATTTGGACACTGCCTTTATGCCAAAGAAGGAGGAGTGGACTCCCCAAAAGAAGGTACTTTCCTTCCAGCTCTTTTGAAAACTGGATAGAAAACAAGCCTAGACAGCTTGAAAGAGCCACAGTGCAATGGGATGTGGTTTTCTCTTGGCTGAGGTCCAGGAGCAAAGGTCCACCCTTCCCAAAGGTGCTGCTTGCTGTGTTATGATGAGGAAATCTACTGTTCCTCACCCCTCCCCACCAGGGTAGTTTTGGCTGTAAAATCTCCTTTCTTGATTGATTTTTATGGAAAAGGAGTCATCTGGTTGCTGGCTGGGAATGTGTGAGCAGAATTGTTCTTGCGCAGAGGCTTTCTGTCATGTTGCAGCGTGGCTTGAGCTTGAACCTAAGGCTTTGTCCTTTTTTCCATCAGATTCCCTCTGAGCAGTGTTTCCTTCCCAAGTGAGCTGATGTACAAGCATAAATACAAAGCTTGTAGCAGGATGGAGGCTTGAGTTGAATCATGTGTAGGATACAGTGCTTGATTCAGATTTTTAAAGAAAATGATGTTCTTTCCTCACTAAATACTCAATATTCAGTGATAGAATTTGAAAAAAAGCAACTTGTATTTATTTCATATGGTGTATGCACACAAGACTTGTTGCCACAGTTCTAAGGTTAAGTAATAACACTTCTTTCTTTTTTTTTTTTGAGTGGCACAGTTTTAGTACAGTTATCACAATTGCAGTAATGCAGAGGTTGGTATATTCCAGTCTTAGACTGTAAAAGTGTAAAGCTAGAGAGTCTCTCTTCCCAGCACCTTACAGGGGTTTGCAGCCTTTTTGGGAGAGCTCTGAAAACAGTGGATGATGCTGGTGAGCACAAGACAGAGCAGCTGACTCAGCATTTCTCTGAGCCCAGAGACTGACCTTTACATGTGGGATCTATCACACACATAAAACAAATGTTTTCTTGTAAAATCCCTAATGACTGATGAATGAATTCATGACCTGAACTGTAAGTTACATGTTGCAGTCGTTCGTGAAGGCTGCGTGGCTGAGGAGTGCACACCTCTGTTCTGCATCTGGTGACTTGACTCTCCTGTGTGTTTGTAGGGTACTGGCCCTTCAGAGAGCGACAGCTCTGAGCTCTACTCACCAGCCCACTTTCAGGACCTGGGAGAAGGTAAGTGAAGGCAGGGATGGTGGGACAGGCTGTTGGTGAGATTTGGATCACTGCCTGTGGCACTACGTGTTTGTGTGTGTGTGTGTGTGTGTGTGTGTGTGTAAGGACTTGGTCATTAGCAGATAAGAAGAAGTACTGAGACTGTTTATCTCCAGTATAGTTATGGTTTTGATTTCCCTTTGGAAAGTGGAGAAGTGTATTCATGTTTCCGTGAGAAGCTGTTCACTTCTCATTGATAGTCTGCGTGTTTGAAGGGAGCTTGTCAGCACAGGTCCTGTAGCAACATGCTGTCTTTTGCCTGATGACATGGTGTGACCAGGCCCAGCAGTGGCTCCCTGTCCTGTGGACAGCTACTCCTTTCCCTCCTGCCTTTGAATCCCATCAGTATCAGCATGAGAAGGTTTCTATTGCAGTGCAGGAGGAGGTAGTAATGAACATTTGATTAGCAGCGTAAGCTTTGTGTTGGTACCATTTCTTATTTTGTGCTAGGTGGGCTGTCTCAGCACAGTGATGTCGTTCTGCAGCCCAGCAAAATGATCTTAAACCAGTAAGAACTAGGTTTCCTCTGAAAGCTGCAGGGCAGAAGACAGAGTACCTAGAGGCTGGTATTGCCCCAGTCCTTAGTCCCTCAAAGAATATAGAACCCAGCCTGGAGCTCTCAGAAAGAGGGTAGAACTTGCTGGTGTCACCTGTAGCAAGGAAATTATTTCTGCATTTTCTTTGAATGGTCTCTCTGGTTCATCCTAGCTTCTGAAAAGCTCTTGGAGAAACAGCGGAAGCGGAAGAGACAGCGCCATACCACTGCTGCAGTCCATTCCAAGAAGGAGAAAAATGAGGAGGGGCTGGGGGAGACCCCACATTCTGAGGTACTTATAAGGTCTTCCTACATGCTGTTGTCCCTATGTCCTGTCTATACTTCCCAGGGCACTTTGCAGAGCCTAGACCAGGGCATCCTTGGCTGTCTGGCCAAACTGGAAGTTTGTCCCACTGATGCAGTTTTATGGCTGAAGATACCACCTTGATTTAGTAGCTATTTTGTGATCAGTGCTTAACTTGGGCTCTGTTTTTAAACTGCTACTCAGCTAATTCTCCGGGGGAGGTGTCATTCTGAATGGATGGAACCAGGTTTTGCCTGGCATCTTGCTTTGCACCTCAGAAAATCAAACTGCGGTGAAAGGTCTTCTCTGGTGGTGGTGGTGGGAATCTTGCCCTTGCACCAGTATGAAGCACAAGCACTAGACTGGTTTTCAGCTCCTGGTGTGCTTGCACCTGCACACCAGGGTGAGCCAAGAACCTCCTTGAGAGGGCTGGGGGGGAACTGTTGACTGCTCACAAGAGCCTCTGATTGTGTTCTGCCATCCAGCAGAAAGGGATAATTGGGGCAACCTCCTACTGCATCCCAGCAGGGTCAACGTACAAATCTCTCTGACAAACACATTTTGCCTTTTAGGAATGAGCCAGGTATCACCAAATGTAGGGAAAGCAAGACTTCCTGGGACAGGCAGGACACCTCTGGGCCTCTCGCTATCGCCTCCCACTTCCAGTGGCCCAGGTTCAGCAGCAGGCAGGATAGTCAGTATGTATTTTAGGAGCCAGTTATAGATATATATTGTTATATTTGTTGTTGTTACACAGTATCCAGGAGAGCACAAACCTCACACCACTTTTAACAGTTCCAGCCACTGTACTGCTTTCTGGAAAGGTCATTTCTGATGAGGTTGATAATTTAGGGTTATACCCTTGGACCATTGAGGCCTTCCTGTACTGGTGTTAGTGCTCTTTCTGAAGTGTACTCATCTGACATCGTGTTTCAAAGCAGCCTGTACAAATACCTTTGCCAATGCTGGGGAGAACAGTTAACACTGTCTGTACTTAAGTCCCCACTAAGAGACTGGCCTGGCTCTGAGGCAGCAAATTCTCTGTGAAAAGAGGGGCTGTTCAGAGCAGCAAAGATCTAGGCCATGGGTCAGAATCCTGCACCCACCACTCACTGCAGAGGAAGCCCAGTTTTAACTGCCTCCAGCCTTAGACAACTGTGTTGAGTACTTGAAGTTAATTACGGTGTGAACCATGCCAAACAGAAATGTCAGTGCTTGGCACCTTTGCCAGCATCTGTTTCTGTGTGATTGTGTCTCTTGAGCTGCTGTGGTGAGTGTGTTCATCCCTTGGCTTAGATGAGTACATGGGTTCTGGTGAGTACTGGGGTGCTGTGGACTTGCAGTTGTGCTTCCAGGTGGAATTGGGACCGTGCTGGTCCCTCGGTGACTTTGCACACACCAGGCAAGGAACTCCACTTTGAGCTCAATGGTGCTAGAAGAAATAGATGATCTGATGATACAGCAGTGAAGCCTGGAACCCAGCTGCCTGCCAAGGAAAAGAGGGCAGAGGAAAGCTTGTCAGTCTAGGCTGAGCTAAGCAGGTTTCTCTGTCCTTGACTGTCCGTGGAGCCAGGAGTGCAAATTTACAACATCAGGGCAGTAAGAGACTGAGAAAAGGGGATGGAAAATGCTGCTGAAATGGTTGTCAAGGTTCTAAGCCAAGGTCAGGCTGTGCCAAAGAACAGGCCATGCTTTTGGGGATGTGCCAGACACAGGAGCAGGGATAGCTCTGGAAGAAGACCAGGGATGAGCCCTTCTTTCTGCAGGAGGTATGTAGATTTGTAGTGTTGCAGTGCTCATGCTGGGCAGAGGAAGGAGGGGGAACAGTGACAGACAGGTCTTTTGAGTGATGGCCGTGAGCGGAGATCCCCTTCTCTCTGTTCACAAAGGATGGGCTTTGCCCATCCTGCCTTGCTCTGATGTTCCCTTCCCTATGCAGTTCTGGGAGCAGTGTTATAATAAGGCTGAGATCATGGCATGTGGAATGTGCGGATTGACCAGCTGTTTTCAGAACTGAATTGGATGTGTTTAGGCTGACAGAGCAGGGCTAGAACATGCTGTGCCACCCTGGGCAGTGTGAGCCTAGTTGTTAAGTAACATTGCTACTAGCAAATGCTTTCAAATCCAGAGAGGGAGCTGCTGATTAATGTTCTAGGACTCCTCGATCCATTTTAGTGTCCCATTTCATTAACACATGAAACATGTTCATCAGGGTTCAAACCAAGGAGTCCTGCAGCCATGGAACTCCATGGTCCTTTAGCCCGGGGAGAAAGCTACCAGAAGGATGGAAAGACAAACCAGTTCTAAATCCCACGTACCTCTGCCTCTAGCCAATCTGAGTATGTCCCCCTGCTTCCAAAACACTACCTTGAAGCCTTAGCTACAGTAGGAAGCTGATGCCACTGACTGCATGATACGTGGTTCTTGTTTACCAGCACCCTGCCCCTCCTGACAGGGACCTCAGTGACCATGAGAGGGGCTGAGCTCACTGTGTCTGTAACTCTAGGGCCCCAGCACAAGCAGAAGCTAAAAGCTGACATTGTTTGCCCATACCAGTAGCTGATTAACCCTGCACTTGTTCTCCATTACAGTGACCCAGGGTGTGACTCTTGGGGATGGTCCTGTGCAGGGCTAAGAGTTGGACTTGATGATCCTTGTGGGTCCCTTCCAACTCAGTATATTATGAGATTCTGTGACCTATGAAAGCCTGAGATCACTGCTGGGCTGAGCAGAAGAGGAAGCACCTCTTCTGAGGTGCTGAGAATAGGAGGACCTGTGCTGTAAGCTGTCCTTGGAGTAATGGTCACCAGTGCTGCTCCTGAAGCATTCCAGGAGCCAAAGCAAGTGTTTGGGCCAGAGAGCTACCGTGCAGCAGACTGCATAATTCCTAGCAGAAATACAGCTGCAGGAGGAGAAGTATTGTAGCACTTAACCTGGAGAAGATGCATATAGAGGCAAAGATGGCTGTTATGTTCTTAGATGGTCTTTTTGCCAATGCTGTAGAGACCTTTCCTCTCCCTCTGCCAGGGCTGTGTGGTAGGGTGGCAGCAGCTTATGTGCTCCTTATCAGTATTCCCACAGGCTGCATCGCTACCAGCCTTCCAACAAGACTGTGCTGATAGCGAGGCTGTACTCTGTAAGGTGTGTTGGACTGGCAGTAGTTTATAGCTGGGACTTTGCTGCTTTTTTTTTTTTGTGCTCAATAAAGGCAATTTATACCATTCATCTTTGTATTGTGTGCATTAATATACCCTCATTGCTTCACAGAACTCACATGGCTTTAAAATGTCCCCAAATAAAATCATACTGCTCCATTCAGGGAACGGGGAAGAAAGACAACAATACCAGGCAAAGGAAGCATTGTTAGAACAAAATACCAGCTCCAGGTTCTTCCAGCTTTAAACTTTAGAAGATCTTTATGTCCTTGCTTTGCCCTGACTTAAATGTTTTCAAAAGGCATTCAGTTCAGCTTACAAGCTTTAGTAGCACCACAACTCAGACTTTCCTATACAGAAAGTGGTGCAAAGCTCCCTCTTGTGATCGTTTGCTGGACACTCTGCACCAAGCAGGCCTGGAGGTGTGGGAGTGATGTCTGCTGCCTCTGCCAGCAGCTTGAATTCCTTACAAGGTCTCTCAAGTGTACAGTTTGTGTCTGTGTGTACACTGGGTACAGCTTAGTGACCCAAGAAGGAACTGACATCTATGCACTGGTCTCACTCAGCTAGTTGCAGTGAGCCAGGATGTTAAAAAATGGCAGAGTCCTTAAAATGTTTTTGCTCAAAGCACTTAGCTGAAGGCATCACTTTGGTGGAGAATTTATGGCTCTTAAGTTGTACCCACTCTGGAGTGGCAGCTGGGGCTGGTGAGACCAGTGAAGTGTTTTTCCCTAGACTATACCTGAGAGGGCTCAAAGTTGGCAGGATGGTGTTTCCTAGGTCTTAGTTGACTGTCCTGACAAAATCTGTGCCAATGCTGCCGTGTGTAGCTCCAGGCCAACAGTATCTTGTGGTAGAAACAAGTGTCGCTAAGATACCTGCTGCTCTCCTTCCCTCTAACTCTAAAGTGCTTGGGCAGGTCCCATGGGCATGTCAGATACCTTGGGAAGCCTTGTGGCATGATCCCTGACTTGGCCTCTAAAGTGCTTGGGCAGGTCCCATGGGCATGTCAGATACCTTGGGAAGCCTTGTGGCAGGATCCCTGACTTGGCCCATAAGGGTGCAATTGGGCCTTTATAATTTGAAATCCGTTGTCCCACAGGATGCTCTTCCACCAGTAGATGTTACCGGCAGTGCTGTGACACTTGCTCAGGACAGATGCTTGTGGGAGACTCTGCACCCCAGGCAGGGTGGGGTGTAGGTGCCCTGCTGTGCTGCTCCCTTTTTGATTCACAGAATGAGTTGAGTTGGAAGGGACCCACAAGGATCATTGAGTTCACACCAGGCTTTGAATAGCTTCATGCCTGTATTTTACATGGGTTAGGACATGCTGAGATGAGTGTGGGGAAAAGTATAGTTCATTTAGTGAGTGGCAGCTGCTATGAAGATTGAGGTTTTTCATTTGTGTTTCCAGTACAAGTAGAAATTGGAATGCTTCTCACTATTTCAGCCTACCTGATTTGTTTCCATTCAGGGCATGAATGACTGCTTGCTAAGAGAGGGGTTATGCACAGGAAGATAATTGAGTGTGTATTTTTTAATCACCTAATATACTCAGATCCCTTTCCTTTTTTATAAGTCTTTTGGTGGAACTGTATAGGGCATGTTCTTTCCAGGGTGGGTAACACACAGAGACCAATTGCCAAACCTATTACGTGCCTATGGCTGAATTTATAGTTTCCAGGTCAGCTACTGACAGCCCTGACTCTGGTTTTCTGGTTAAAGGGGGAGACGTCGATTCATGGGACAGCTGCAAGCCCAAAAGAGGGTAATGAAGAGGGGTCAGAGAATGACCATGGAGTGCCTTCGTCCAAAAAGATACAGGGGGAGCGTGGAGGAGGAGCAGCTCTCAAGGAGAACGTGTGTCAGGTAGCGTTCTTGAAGAAATCACTTTGCCACTGTAAAGTGTTTTTGTGTAAGTTCTGAGACACACTGGTGCCCCAGGTAAGCCCAGGGAGCCTCAAGGTGCTTGTTGTAGAATTAGTCAAGTTTTTGTGCTGTTTTGAGCCTTTCCTCTGCAGTAGCCTTTCCTCCTACTGAGCTTCACAGGTGTTAATGAGATGTGACCAGTGCAGGATTCATTTTAACTGATGGGTGGTATCAGGGACTGGAAGGCAAATGGCAGTGGGGATGTACAAATCACCTGACTTTACTGACACAAAGAAAATGTAGCATTTTTCCACAGGAGTCCACAGCTCTGGCCAGCATGTGGATGGTTGTTGTCTGGGAAGGAGGTTGCTCAGAGCTGTGTTTCTTTCCCCACAGATCTGCGAGAAGCCAGGGGAGTTGTTGCTGTGTGAGGCACAGTGCTGTGGTGCTTTCCACCTGCAGTGCCTTGGGCTCTCCGAGATGCCAAAGGGCAAATTCATCTGCAATGAGTGTTCCACAGGTATGGCAGCTTCTGTGTGTGTGCAGTTTCAGGGTGCTTTCTGCCAGCTTACCTGGTTATTCCTTGGCTGGAGGGCTGTTCCAACAGCAGGGCTGTTAACTAGCTCTCAGTCCTCAGATTATTGGTTTGCTGTCTGATAATGACTTTCTAATTAAAATCATAGAATGGTTTGGGTTGGAAGGGACCTTAAAGATCATCCAGTTCCGCTCTGTGCCATGAGCAGACACACCTTCCACTAGACCAGGTTGCTCCAAGGCCTGTCCAACCTAACCTTGAACACTTCCAGGGATGGGGCAGCCACAGCTTCTCTGGGCAACCCGCTCCCCGGTGAGTGCCCCACCACCCTTACAACCAAGAATTTGTTCCAAATATCTAATCTAAACCTACTCTCTTTTTGAAGTCACTAACAATGGCTTCAAATATTAACTGGTCTTACTGTTGATTCAGACACGTAGGGTGCAAAGAAGTGAATGTCCAGTATGTGGTGGGAAAGAGAGAGGGAAATTCTTATCTGAGACTAGGGAGAGATGGCTGGTGGGGAGGGTGAGTCTGATGCGGGCTGGAAATGTCAGAGTAGGGTTGTTAATTTTATGATTTTCTTCTTTTTTCCCTGGCCTGAAGTCCCAGCTATAATAATATTTTTTTCAATTTGGAGTTTTGATGCAGCTGCGGGCAAAACTAACCTGGTGTAGAGAGCTGTGCTCTGGGATGGGTGCAGCCAGGCTGGGAAGTTGTGCTGTGCTATCACGCAGCCTGCTGGACACATCAGGTCCTCATTTAGCCTTCCTATGTGACCGGTGTGTTCTCTTTCTCCAGGTGTCCACACCTGCTTTGTGTGCAAGAGCTGTGGGGAGGATGTGAAGCGGTGCCTGCTGCCCCTCTGTGGGAAGTATTACCACGAAGCCTGCATACAAAAATATCCACCCACAGTCATGCAGAACAAGGGCTTCCGCTGCTCCCTGCATATCTGCATGACCTGCCATGCCGCTAACCCAGCAAACATCTCTGCGTCTAAAGGTACTGAGTCTTTCAGGGTGGTCTAGGTGGTGCAGTTACATGCTTTTTCTTTGTTTCACATACACTGTGCAGCTACCTGGTCTTTATGTTGCCTTTCTGTCCTTGCCACATGTTGTTTGCTGAGGAATAGCTTCTCCCAGAGGAGTAAAAGGGGTGATGCGAGGCAGCTGCTCAGCGGCACTGCTCATGGTCATACATGGCAGCTGGAATGTTCTCAGGCTTTCCAGAGGCTCGGATTCCTGCATGCCCAGCCCAGCATGTACAGCTCCAAATCCTTGGAGCTGTACAGACACACTCATGCTTCTCCAACCTGCTTCTCCCTGTGCCAGTGCTGCAGATAGTGCCTTTCTTAGAAGCACTGGCTGTCAACGCAGTGGAAGGCAAACTATGATTTTGTTCTAGTTCTCCTTTTATTTTAATGTAAACTCTTGTCTTGTAGTAGTAATACCCTTGGGCTAAGCTTCCCAGGCAAACATTTGTTGGAGCTGTTTGCAGCAATACCTTGACCTTTATCTCACAGGATTAAACTTAAAACTTTTATGTGATTGCCGTGTATGTTTGTTTCTAAAGCTGCCTTTCTTTAAATCCTTGGTGTGTTAAGGCAAGTGTCAATAAGACCAACTCTATTTTTGTCCTCAGGGTCTGTGTTAAAGTTGCCTTTTGTCCCCCCACATATCTTGCTGTAGAAAACAATACCAAGGCCTAAAGCCTGCAGCCCACAGCCAGCCACGTCCCCACTGAACATTTGTTGACTGGCTGCAGCTTCTTGGTGGTCACATTTACCCCTTTTCTCCCACCTCTTCTTCCTGTTTGTAGTCTGCTGTGAGGAACCGAAAACAGGCTCTCAAAAACCTTGCATAAATTAGGTGTGTAGGCAAGTGCATTGCCTGGAAGTTCTGGAATTTCAGGGTAAAATCTGATAAAGTAAAAAGGCAAGTGCTGATGTTTTCAGAAGCTACGTGGATTGATTTCACTATGTGCAGCTAAGCACTTGGAACACCCCCTCTGTAATTACTGTCTGAGCTGATTTAGTAATTATATGTGTATGATAGGAAGCAGTCCCAGTCTGTGAACTCTTGAACTGTTTCTACACAGCATGCAGGAGGTTTTTCACTTGTAAATAATACTATTTTATCTATGTTATATACAAATATGTATTAAAGATTTATGTACAATATGTTATATTAAATAATTTAATAGGGATCTAATGAATATGTCAGTGATGGTCTATGAAAATTAAAAGTCACCTTCCTTTTCCAAAACTCATTCTGAGCTTAGATATGAATAGACTCTAGAAAGAGTCATCCTCCTTCAGAGGTTCACTGTGTTCTGGTGTGTTCTGGTGCTAGGTCGTCTGATGCGCTGTGTGCGGTGTCCGGTCGCGTATCACTCCAACGATTTCTGCCTCGCTGCTGGCTCCGTGGTCCTCGCCTCCAACAGCATCATCTGCCCCAACCACTTCACCGCACGGAGGGGCTGCCGCAACCACGAGCACGTCAACGTCAGCTGGTGCTTTGTCTGCTCGGAAGGTGAGATGGTCTGCGCAGGGTCCCCTGTCACCAAGGAATGCCCTGACAGGGATTCATTAGAGGGGGCAGAAGCTTTTCCCACCCAGAGTGTGCCAGCGAGAACTGCAGAGAAACAGACCGCCTTCCTATCCATCCATATTTAAGCCTAACTTCAGGCTAGGACCTTTTCTTGATCCTTGGAAGGGTTCTTTTTGTAGCGTGAGTAGGGCCCAACTTTTTAAAAAGAGCTTGCAGGAGAGCATCGTTCCTTTTTCCCAGCTGTATCTGTCTGGAAGTGTTGAATCCAGGGCTTCTGTACAGTGACTGATAAATTCCTCCTCCTTCTCTTTGCAGGGGGCAGCCTTTTATGCTGCGAGTCGTGCCCGGCTGCATTTCATCGTGAGTGTCTAAACATTGAGATGCCAGAGGGAAGCTGGTATTGTAATGATTGCAAGGCAGGCAAAAAGCCACACTACAAAGAAGTAGTCTGGGTGAAAGTTGGGCGCTACAGGTAGGTGAAGGTAGAACAGACTTCTCCCCATCCCTTCTTCATGCAGTGCTCATGGTGATTGGAGCTGAGAAGCTGCTCCTCTCTGGAGGGTTCAGTGCAGCAGCCTCTGACTTTTTTTGCATGCACGTAGCTGGTAAAATGTAAGTTTTCCTCCTCCAGTAGCTTCCTGTCTCCCCACCAGCCTTGCTGATAGCCCTCACACAGACTTTCCCATGTCCCCATGCAGTAGCATACTTCTGAGGTGGCTGGAAGTGGGGAAGCCAGGGGTTTCATCTGCTCTTCCCTGTGTTGCAGGTGGTGGCCAGCTGAGATTTGCCATCCTAGGACAATTCCTGTCAATATCCAGAAAATGAAGCATGACATCGGTGAGTTCCCTGTGCTGTTCTTCGGCTCCAAGGATTACCTGTGGACACACCAGGCTCGTGTGTTCCCTTACATGGAAGGTGATGTCAGCAGCAAAGACAAGATGGGGAAGGGCGTGGATGGCATATACAAGAAAGGTAACTTTTCTTTATCCAGGGAAGTGTGCATGGTGTTTTCCTCTTCATTCCCATTTGGAGAAGTGTCATTCCTGTAACAGAGGAAGATGTCTTCTTGTAACTGAAGTGAAATGAAATTTGTAGAATGAGCTGCTGCTTGTGTATCATCCAGGACACTCAGAATGTTTGTTTGACTCCCAGAGAGGCAAAAGGGTGTGCAGATCTCGAATGCTTCTCTGACGTAATCTCTCGAAATCCGAGTGAGCTGATGCTTTATCAGCTTCCCTTTGTCTAATACAATCATTATCTCTATACAAAAATGCACTTGAGAGTTGTGATGCAGCTGCTGGTGCCTCTGCCCAAGAGGGCAGGCAAAGATAGCCACCAGTTGGCTACCCATGGGTAGGTCTCTTGACTGTAATTCCTGCACTGCCCTGCTGCTTTGGCCTTTTCTTCACCCCCTTCCAGTGAGCCTTTGCCTCTGGAGTGCAGAGCCAGGCTGATTTGCTTGTGGAACTGTGAGCACTGAGTGGGCAATGGCTGCCCAGCTCTGTGTGAGTAGAGGAGTTCCTCATAACAGCCTGTTCTTTCACTTAGCTCTTCAAGAAGCTGCTGTGAGATTTGAAGAGTTGAAGGCACAGAAAGAACTGAGACAGCTTCAGGAAGACAAAAAGAACGACAAGAAACCTCCTCCCTACAAACATATCAAGGTGAGGGGAGGTGGTGGGGGGCAGGTGCGGAAGAGAAGCCTTGAGCTGTCGGTGCAGGTGATTTACAGGTATACAGAAACATTTCTACTGTTTGGGTGTCTGGCTGTGTTTAAAGGTGACTTTGGTCCTCTTGGCATCCTCAGTTGTTCTCCAGTTCCAGTTCATGTATGTGCAGGGCTGCAGCAAGCTTGGCACCAGTAACAGAGGTGCTCTCATTTCCTGGAACAGATCTGGACATGTCTGTGTTGTCCATGTCAGTTGTGTGGTCTGAAGGAAGTGTCTACCTTGAGAACTTGGGAGAATGCTGGTAATGCTCAATATGCTCAAATGCTTCATGTTGCTGATGGCAAGGTGGGCAAACCAGGTGGTGCAGGACAGGAGGTGGTCTGGGTACAGTGCAGCAGAGCTCCGTGGAGGGTGGTAACCCACAGTATCTTGTATCATCTCTGCTATTCCTTTTTATCTCTTTCTGTATCAGTGACTGAACAGAAATACTAAAGGGGGTGTACATGCTGAAATACCAACCCTTTTCCTCAGTTTTGGGTAACTGTTCATGTTAAGGGCTGTATTTGGAGTTAGAGTTGGAACAGCAATAGAAATGCTACAGGGTGGAGGTGACTTGACAGGAGAGCTAGGGCCATGGTGTACCTGTGCATGAGATGTGGGTCCCGACTGACCAGAAACCCATTTACTCAGGGACTCTGGTTTTTTTTTCATTGCCTCTGTCTGCTCCTTCCCTATTTTATATGGCAAACTGTGGAAACATAACTGTTTGCTGGCACTTTTTGTGTCTAGTTAGAATTTCTAGGCAGGCAGGTATATTGTGCATGAGTTACTGTGCACTGTAAAGAGCACAACTGAATGCTGTGGCAGCAGTATGGGCCAGGCAGTTTCAGTGGAGGAAGTAGTTTCTCATTATAGCTATTTTTAGGCCTGTCTCTGGCCGCAACATGAAGGAACTTTGGAAGCAGTTTGGAGCCTTTGAAATACCCTTTTATATAAATAATAACGGTTGTGGTCATTAGTCATGGCAACTCTTCTGAGATCTGGGTGCAAGCTGTTTATCTCTGTGAAAGCAAAGCAATTTGCAGGAGCAGATGGTGAACTGAAGAAGGCTTCAGAGTGGAATGGCTGAAGCTGGTTGTGTCCATTCCTGTCCTGGTTTTTTAAGATCAGCACGTCGGGATCCATACCAAGGATCACCAACACAAGAAGCTGCTGCAAAATACATTTAGGATCCTTCATCCTGTCAGAGTTGTGACTAGTCCAAGCATCACCCTGTTTTGGAGCTGGTTTTGTTCTGGAGAGTAGGGCAGGTGTGCTGGGCATGAGTGGAGCGGCAATGCCAAAGCAGTGCCAGTGTTGGACTGACCTAATCTTTGAGTCTTGCCACTCTTAATGACGTGATGAGTCTGAGTAAGAGATGGAAAGAAGCAGAGGGGAACATGAGTGACAAGGAAGGTCGGAGGGGGGAGGCAGTACTAGGAGGAAAGGGGGAGACAGTGTTGAAGAGATTAATGAGGGATTTCTGCAGGGTTTGCTTTTAAACAAAGGAGGAGGATCAGGACTGGGCCAGTCTGAGGCAGGTTGTCAGCGCGGAAACTCTGCCCTGTGGGTGGGACTAGATAAATTATATGGGGGGCTGGAATAGTTTTGCTAAATGATCCCTTCCTTTCGTGTTCTGGGAGAGGAAAGTGAGCCAATGGCTCACCCGGGGAAAGAACAGCAAGGAGCTTTTCTTCAGTGTCTCTCTCCAAAGTCCTGACTCTCTGTTGCCTGCCTTTCAGCGTTCGCTGCCTTTAACCAAACCCAAGGGACCCAGCTCATGCCACAGACACGCCAGTCGCTTCTCCACCTGGTGCTGCACTCTGCTTCCTTCTGGAGCGGTTTTTAAAGAGCTCCTTGGCTTATCTCTGAGCTCATCTCTGGGCCTTCCAACCCCAGCCTTGTCTGGTTTGGCTTCCATTAACATCTGCAGGACAGTTGGGTAGGGAGGTAACTGCGTGGTAGGCCGTCTGTCACAGGTCTGCCAGCCTGGTTCTCGTAGTGACATCTGAGGGCACAAACCAGCCTGATGGTAACATTAAAAAGCAGGGCAGTAAGGAAAAGCACCTGGCACTCAGACTGTAGAAGGTGCAGTTTGATACAGAAAATGGTTTGGTGTTGATCACAGGTATGGTGTGTGCCCAAGAGGGAGTGCTGGGCCACTTGCGCTGGATGTGGTCATAGTGGTGATGGGAGGGGGGCACTTTCCAGGGTCACATATTACACACTGCACCAGGTGATGCTAATGGGGGACCCACATCTTCCTGAGCTCTTCCCTTTAACCCTGTGCCTCTTGAAATAGTGTTCCCAGAAGTAGAGCTGTGCCTATACTCATGTCCTTCTGCCCTTGCTGTAACTAACTCACTGCAGCACATCAGCTCGTAGGCAGGGGTTGAGTGTAGAAGTGCCTGTCAGGATAACCCGTTGTTCCCAAGAGCTCATGTCCTTCGTGTGCATTGAAGGTGAACCGGCCGGTGGGGAAGGTGCAGATCTTCACTGCAGACCTGTCCGAGATCCCGCGCTGCAACTGCAAACCCACCGATGAAAACCCCTGCGGCCTGGACTCCGAGTGCATCAACCGCATGTTGCTCTACGAGTGCCACCCCATGGTGTGTCCTGCTGGGGAGCGCTGCCAGAACCAGTGCTTCTCCAAGCGCCAGTATCCCGAGGTACAGATCTTCCGCACGCTGGCACGAGGCTGGGGCTTGCAAGCCAAAACAGACATCAGGAAGGTACGTCAAACGCTGCAAAACGCAGAGAGAGATTTTTAGGAAGGGAACTAAGGAGCTAAGTTTTAGCACAAAGATGGATGTCCCTCCCTCCTGCAGGGAATTTGTCTTGTCTTATCAGCTTATTGTTTTCTCTCTGGCAGGGTGAATTTGTTAATGAGTATGTTGGGGAGCTAATTGATGAAGAGGAGTGCCGAGCCCGAATCCGCTATGCTCAGGAGCATGACATTACCAATTTCTACATGTTGACACTGGATAAGGTATGTGAAAGGAATCATTTGCCAGTATCCTAGACAGAAGTAAAATGATTGCAAAGAAGGCATGATAGTGGTCTTCTCCAACTTGTAAAAAGGTGCTAAGAGTCAGTGATGAGCTGGTCTGCATTTCCACTGAAGAGATGACCAAATGAATGGACTTAACATGCAGTAGGGAAGCCTCAGGTTGGATATTAGGATTAGGAGGAAAGTCTGAACTGACAACTTTGGAGTTTGTTCAGAAGAGGTGAGGCAGTTTTCTGAGGACAGTTGTCTGAGGATCATAGATCCTGCTTCAGCATAACAAGGAGAATTTGGTAACCTTGGGATCCTTCCCAGCAGCTGAACCCTGGAGAGCCCAGAACTGGACTGATGTGTGCCAGAGAAGGCATTGGCCCTCACATGTACAAGTTTCAGGCGCAGTGAGACCTTCATTTAAGTTCAGATCCCAGGTCTTGCTGTGCTAAGTAGAGCCAATGGAGTTAGTTACACCCATAGATGCCTCAGCGGGTCCTGGACAACAACCAGGTTGTTGGTATGCACTCCTGGCTTTCAGAGGTAAGTTATTTTGTCAGCTGCTTCCCACACTTTGTCACTCAGCCTTGGAAAGATGAGAAGGAAACCACGAAAGCAAGCGTGGAAAAGAGCTGTGAAGAGTGGGACAGGATAACAGTGTGATTATTTTCTGTCTCTCCCCTCGCCTTGCTGGAAGTTCACACTCACCATATCTTGTTCTCCTTGTCTGGCTGATGGGTGGGAGCAGGGGCAAACCCAAATGTTAATGTCCCTCATTATTACAAAAGTAAATCTCAGTTGCAGCTTCCCTGTCCAGCACAGTCTAACACATGGCAGTGTGCTGTACACAAGTGTACCTCATTTTACATACTGTTCCTGTTTTCCTTCTATACACTGACGTGCAAGAAATAGGAACTGGTATTTTGCTTTTAAGCAGAAGTTGGGGCCTGGAACCACAGGCACTGCCTTGGAAATGTTGGGGTGGTGTTTATCCAGCACTGACACTGCAGGGAGAGCTTGCTTCCCAGAAAGCAGCAGTAGCACTGTCTTGGCTGGTCTGGAGCCTGTGTATCTTTTAAGAGGAAGATGATGTGCAGGAGATGATGTGCAGTTCCATATGATCTGCCAGCGCTGACCAGAGATGTCAGTGCAGGAAATGACAGTTGATTAAAATGTGGTTTTCTGGGCTTTTTTTCAATTCTAGGATCGAATCATTGATGCTGGGCCAAAGGGCAACTACGCTCGGTTCATGAACCATTGCTGCCAGCCCAACTGTGAGACTCAGAAATGGTGTGTGAACGGCGACACACGAGTCGGGCTCTTCGCACTTGTAAATATCAAAGCTGGTAAGGAGCTGCACTCTGCCAGTGCCTGCAGTTAACCCTGGGGGGGTTCTGTAATGAAAAAGGGAGGGTTTGTAGCTCCCTGGGAAGAGATTTAATTTTTGGTTTCATGTAGGCATTCATGAGATTTAACACCAGCACTGACATAATGAAACACAAAGAGCCATGGTATCAATGGAGGTTTGTGGTTCTGATTTACGGGGACAAGAAATGGCCCTGCTACAGGGTGGATCCTTTTTAGCTGTAATATGTGCTACAAGTGTGGAGTTTCACTGAATTTTCTATCCACAAAGATCTCTGGGAAGATTAAGAGTTTGGTGTCCTTGTGTAGTGGTGACAGCCTTCTGTGACATTTATATTACATTAAGTGCTTTTACTTCAGCATTAAAATGTAGTTTATTACAACTTGCTTTGTTTTGATCTGCTTTTGTGCCAGGGACTGAGCTGACTTTTAACTACAATCTGGAGTGTCTGGGAAATGGAAAGACCGTTTGTAAATGTGGTGCCCCAAATTGCAGTGGCTTCCTAGGAGTAAGGCCAAAGGTATGGTGCATTCTTTAAGCTTTTGTTCTCCCACATCACCTCTTTGTATAAACCTGTATGTTCGTTGCAGAGATTTCTGGTCCCAGAGTTAATCCTGTTTCAGTGTGGCTATGAGAACACTGCTTGAAATGAGTTAAATATTCAAGCTTTCATTTTGAAATAGCAGATCTTATACTTCAATTATCAGAGTTGCTATAAATAACGACGGGAAATTTTATTTTACAGCAAAAAAGTAACTGGAAGATTTTTTTCAGAATTTTCTGCTTCTTATCATGGCAGTTTCCATTGCACTAGAGGAGCAAAGGACAGGCATGGGATAGACTTCATCAGATAACCAAGAAAATACAACTCAGTTCATTTCCCAAAGTAAAGGGCTGAGTAAATTGTGAGCACGTATGAAAGGCCAGCAAATGCACATTCCTTCAGGCTGGAGTTGCTTTAGAGCCAGAAGGCTCCTACCTCACTGTCTTTGTTGCAGTAAAGTTCCTGGTTTTATCCTGCTTTTAATTTAGTGACCAAAGTTCACACATCAGACAGAAATAAGAAATTTGTCATATCTGTAGTAGAAAAATCACCAGTTTTTAGAACTCACTGACTTTTTGAGAGCTTCGATTTGCAACTTTGTAATGTTGCAGTAACAGGAATTGATTTCAATTACCTCCTTGTGTGAGCTGGTTCTCACTGGGAAAAGGAAATAACAGGAGCAGTTGGCCGAGTTCCCAGCTGTCACCCGCTAAATCTATGTCTCAGCTGCTGGTTTGTTTCAAGTGCAAGACCAAATCAGTCTGTAATCCCTCTGCTCTGGCATGTGCATTCTGGCATGCCGACAGTTAAGGGTTAAAACTCGAGCAGCACAGTTGTTCAGCCCCATCAATATCTAGGGAAGGTTTTGTGAATTCTCCAGGGAGATTAGTTCTGCAGAAAAATTAACTTATAAAAATAAAAAATGGATGTCTTCAGAAGTTGACAGATGAGGTGAAATACACATCTGATGTATTTAGTTCTTTTTCAGGTCGCGATTTAAAGTTCAATTGATTTTGTGCTGCTCCTGTGTTATACATGGTTTGACTGTCATTTTTGCCTTGAAATTGCAGGTTGCATGATGGAAATCAGAGGAAGGTGCCCTTTAGTTGGCATTAATGTTCCATTGTGGTGTCTGAGGCGACTCATTCCATCTTGATGAGATGGGCTAAGAAACAATACCGAGAAAACAGTACTTTGGGGTTTTTTGTTGGTGGTGTTTTTTTTTTAATTCCTACCACAATTTTAAGCTTCCTGAAGACATAGCAAGGCAAAACTGATTATACTCAAGTTCACTCTTGAAAGTGCCCTTTCTAACTGTGTGGAAGAATGCTTAGGAGTCTATTGTACTGCAGAGAGCAAGTGGAATTGCTTAGTCCAGCTGTTAGACCTCTCTTAGACATTCAAATTAGCTGTGAAGGGATTTTCTTGTTCTCTTTGTAATTAGATGGCCAAGGAACTAGACCCTGAGAATAGGTGGGAATAGTTTAGGTGGAGGCATTTCAGTGCCTGCATTTTTAGTGATAAGAAAGACCTGGCTTGTCCCCATTGTCAGGGGGAATGGTGGTATAAAAACAGTAAGATCCACAGGTGAGGAGGAAGGAAACAATTTAGAGATGTAAATCCTTGGTGGCAGGAAAGCTAGATAGCCATCTCTGCAAAGTTCTGAAGTTGTAGGTCTAGAGACCAAGGCTTTTAAATCTTTTGGTGGTTCTGGTGATGCAAACAGTGCCCAATATTTATGCAGAAGAAAGGATGCAAAAGTCGCCTTGTAGTCATTGTTTCAGCACACAGAGATGTCCTGCATGCAGAACGCATATTTGAACGCAAAGAGATGTAGAAAACGGCACAAAATTTAGCTCATGTCTGCTTAGATAAACTAAACTGATAGTGCTTTGATAAAGTCAGGACTGGGGACAAGACAGCATCATCTTTGTGGAGCTGAGTGTTTGGTACAAGGGGAGGCTTGGCCTGGAGAGGAGGTTAGGAGTGGTCTGAGGACCAGGCTTGAAGGGGGAGTGGGGGAGCAGTGTTGGAGGAAGCCTTAGGCCAGAGAAGAGCACTTAAGCCACTTAGTTGCCTGCCTTGAGAGCAGTTGTAGTTATTTCCTTATATGTCTGTAATTTAACTGTACTGATGACATGAATGTGTCAGTTGTCATCGATGTGGGAGAGTGAGAAGATGGGGCAGTTGCAAAGGAATAACTGAGTATAACAGGGAATGGACTGGAGTTCAGAGATTGGATATGCCATAGTACACACCTGGAGAGTAACAGCAGAAATAACTCTGCCATGAGAAGGTCATAGCTGAGCACTCATGGCCGAGAAGGAGCCATTCTGCAGCTCAGCTGCTGCAGGACTGAGCTGTGGTGTGACACAGCTATGGAAAAGGCAAATGTGAGCAGTGCTTTGGGGGTGTTGATGTCGTTGTACACAGCCTGTGAGGTGTCATCTGAAGTAGCGTGTGTAATTCTATAACTTTCATTTGGGATAAATAAACTCAATATTGGCAGAGAAAAGCCATTGGGAAGACTGAGCATGCAAATTGAAAGTTTCACTTTGTGAAGAGGAGACTGTGTCCCACAGGTTACTTCAGGGAGACAGAAAAGCTTCAAAGGTTGGACTCAATGATCTTGGAGGTCTCTTCCAACCTAAATGATTCCATGATTCTGGTGGAAAAGAGCAGTGTTGACACAAGAATAAACTGATCACAGATAAATTCAGACTGAAAATAGAGAAATTATGAACATCAGAAAGTGCAGGAAGGCCCTCATGAGACTCCTCATGAGTCGTGGATACAAGGAGATCTGACTGCTTTGACTGAGGACCTGAAGAGTCTGTGAGAGGTGGCACGAGCTCAGTGACACCAGGCAGCCCCAACTCGTCATTCTGCTAATTGTGTATATCCCATGTTGTGAACCAGGCTTTGGTGCTTTTCAAAATAACTGAGAGCTGTTTGCTGTAGTGAATTGTTTGCCAAATACCAAGCAGCACTAGAGGTTCTGCACAGGTTTCATGTATGGCTGGCAGTGGGGTTTCTGTTGACAGGCTTTGCAGTTTTCTCCTGCAGCAGGAAGGGAGCAGGTGGAAGGGGCAGAGTGCTGCAGTAACCAGGGTTGTCTTGCCCACAGAGCCAGCCCAGCCTCACCGAGGAGAAGTCCAAGAAGCTGAAGAGGCGGCCGCAGATGAAGCGCAGGTCACAGGCGGAGGTGATGAAGGAGCGAGAGGACGAGTGTTTCAGCTGTGGGGACGGAGGGCAGCTGGTTTCTTGTAAGAAGTCAGGCTGCCCCAAGGTGTACCATGCAGACTGCCTCAACCTGACCAAGAGACCTGCAGGTCAGTGCTCTGCATGGCTGGGCTCTGCTTGGGTCACACTGTTGGCTCAAGGTGGCCCAGGTGCTGCTCGTCATCTTGCACTTGAGTCACAGCATCTTAAAATTTGGAAAAATCTTTCTCAGTTGAACAGACCTCGTGGCTCAAATGACACAACCCTGGTTTGCACCCCACTGTGACCACAAAAAGGTGAACTAATTGCTGAAGGTGGAGTCCTTGCCTAAAAAATGGTGTTTGTGAGTTGACCCCATCCATGGGGCCTGGCACAGCCCCAACAGTAGTTGAGATATTGATCCTCATATTGGCCATTTTCCCAAAGTTGAAGACAGTTGAATGAAAAAGTATCAAAGCATATCCTAGTTTGTGGTGAAGTGAGGGCAGAAATTTGAAATAAAAAGTACTTCTAGTTGGGTGCAGAGAAAGAAACAGGCTCCCTATATGAGCAGTAGAACAGATTTGAGTTCATTAGTGGCTCAGGAGGTGTAAAATAACATCTCTTACACGGAAAGACTTAAGTTGCATTTAAAAGTTGTAAGGGAGCTGAAGGCAGTGTTTCAGTGTGAAGTTCCTGCAAACTTTATGAGTGTTCAGGTTTAACCAGTGCTCAGAAAGGGGAAATGTCTGACCTGAGTCTTGGTAGGCCAGTTGGCCCAAGGTCTGCCAGGCCAGGAGGATGGAAAAACTGATATGGGATTAAGTGCCTCAACAATTAAATTATAAGGGTATAAATAATACTAGATGGTACATTTTTAGCTAAAATAACTCATCAAACCTAATGTAGTTTCATTGCTAAGATAATAAATTTGGTTAATAACAGCAATTGCATAGAAGTAATTTGTTTGAGGGGTTACAAATCTTTTGATCTAATACTGATAACATTGTCACAGTTAGAAATTCTCTGTGCAGCTCTGTAGGGTATTTCCTGAACCGACTGGAGGCTGGGAAACATGGAACCAAGTGGCCTCTGAAAGTATCAGCCAGGAGAATCACTCAGCAGAGTGTTTGTCTGTGCCATGAGAGCCAGAACTGGGCAGCCAGCACCTCCAGCTGTAATCTGGCAGGAGGTGTACCAGGGCTGGTGACATGTTTTGTAGAGGACAGAAATCAGGTGTGTGCATGTGTTAAGTTTTAGGGAGAATGGGGCATTTATCCAGAAGAGCTTGGATGGCTCATTGAACAAACTGTAGCAAAGCAGTGTGAAAGCCAGTGGGAGGGCAGGTCATCCCTATGGAACATTGTCATACAGGGTGAGGGAATACACCTGAATATACCTTTCTGTACATTTTTGTGTGCTGTAACATCCTGTCAAGTTTTCCTGTGCTTTAAAGTCTCCAATAGAGGAGAATCCAGCCTTTAGCCTGTTCTCCTGCTTTCCGCTTGAAAAGCTTCTCCTAACAGCCTGACTTGAAAAAACAAAGGATTGCCAGCTCTGTTACATGTTTTTTTTGCATACTGAGACAAATTATTGTCTCGCTCCTTTTCCAGCTTATACAACACAGCTTCTCATTGCAGCTTATTTTCTAAAGTTTTTATTCTTAGTCTGTTCTGCATCCCACTTGCCTACACATTTTTAAAAACTGAGTGAAAGTATTTTAACAGCATTGCACCCAAGGCCTTGCTAACTCTGACAGAAGAAAATAATTATATTTTGTGTTTTACATAAAGTGTCTTAGGAAATTATGTTTGACTTGTCTTGCAAAAATAGTTTTTATATTTATGTGATGTTTGTTATTTTCCTTATCATTCTTGAGTTTTTTACTCGATCCTTTTCACATATTTATTTTATTTCTTCCTCCTGCAATCCTACACTGGTCTTCATATAATTACACCTTGTTCATGCAAAGGCATCTGTCCAGTTAAATTCTGAGCCTGTCCAACTGGATTTTTGCAGTACCTCACAGCCTTGTTGTTACCTACCTGTTTATGTAGGAGTATTTTGCTGTTCTGCTTCTAGAAATTTAAATTACAATACAGATTAAAATATAATCCTGAAGGATGTAGTTTGAAATGCCTCCTCAGTTTACCACAAGACCATTGATAGCTGTTTTTTGAGAATGATTTTCAGTCAGTTGTAGCAATTTTACTTTTTTTACACATAGGCTGTGATTTCCATAGCCTGCTCCTCAGAGTATCATGCAAGACATGAAAGGTTCAGCACTTTCTACTTCAAATGTTTCCTCTGCCATGGGCATTGCTGTCAAGTAATTGGAATTTCCTGCTTGTTTGCATGTTGCTAATTGTGTGATCTTACTTCCAAGAGCTCAGGGCTGTCTCTGGAGAGAGTGCTTATTCATTAGGCCTTTTATTCTGTCAAAGATCATTAGAGTGGTTTGATAGGATTGATCCTTCCTGCAACAAACTAGCAGGTTTTGACCTTTTATTTTCCATCTGTACAAATGACCTCTATAAGGATGGTCCTAGAGTCTTTTCAGTGGCCCAGCTGAGTTGAATGTGCCTCTCTGGGATGCTTCTGATGCAGGGGGAGCAGTGGCAGCCTGTGCTGCAGCATTGTGAGCCAGGAAAGGGGGAAACCATGTGAAGTGTTAACATCCCCACTTGGAAAAAAATGGTGAAAAACTGGAAAAGACATAGAAAAGCAGTGTGCATATTTTGAGACTGGAATAGAAGCCTTGGACTGGCTTCAAAGGAGGAGAAAAACATGCTACGTGTAGTCTTCAACCCCAGGGGAAAAGCAACGTGGAGAGCTGCTGTTGCACAAGTGCAGAGACCAATGGCCACGCACCAGCATCCCTGGAAAAGAGCTGGTAGCCACAGCCACAGCTGTGTGGGTTTGGTTCAGGGAGGCTGGGAAATGCTCTGGCCCAAGTGGTGTCTGCCAGCAATCTCTGAAGTAGTGTTAGTTTTTTCCTCTTGATGATGTTGATACTGATGGTCAATAGATTCACTGTGAACGTGGAGCTCCTAAGGGAGCAGCTTAGTGTTAAGCCGTAGTTTTTTCATGGGCAGAGGTTAAGGAAGGTGCCTTTGGGTATAGAGACAATAGGAACTTACCCCTTGTGATCACTGCTCTCTCGCTTCTTCTTTCTGATAAACAGGAAGGGAGGTTGTTGACACAGAATTAAAAGATGAATCTGACACATCTACTTAGAAGGTCCACTGGGTTTTGTGCACAGACACCACTGATGTTGTCTGGAATTCAGAGCCACAGAGATTTGCAAGCTGGGAGTGTCTGCTCTTCTCTAGGCACTCCTATTAGTTTGTGTTGTGCAGGAACCAGATGGGCTTTTGGTCTGACCTGATGTGGCTTGTGTTTGTCATGATTATCATTGCCCTTGTTGCTTCTGAGAGTGCAGGTTCCTGTTACCTGCCCGTCAAGCCTGGAGCTATGGTGGAAACTGAGGAGGACATGTAGAATTGTATGAGAGTATTACACAGGTGTTCCCACTTTCCCCTGAGCTCACTTTGCAGCAGGCCTTTGTCTCTTCCCCTTGTACTACTCCTAAGGTGTGTCTTTTCTCCCATGTCTGTGCTGCAGGAAAATGGGAGTGCCCATGGCATCAGTGTGATATGTGTGGTAAGGAAGCAGCTTCGTTCTGCGAGATGTGCCCCAGGTCCTTCTGCAAGCAGCACCGGGAAGGAATGCTCTTCATCTCCAAGCTGGATGGACGATTATGCTGTACGGAGCACGATCCCTGTGGGCCTCACCCTCTAGAGCCAGGAGAAATTCGTGAGTATGTGCCTCCCATAGAAGCCCTGACTAATGGAGAGGACACCCAGCCACCGGAGCAGCTGCCTGCAGAGGTAGACACGGAGGCAGACACAGACCTGAGCGTTCAGACCCTGGACAGCCTACCTCAGTCTGTGGCCCTCAGACTGCAGTCACCAGAAAAGCCCCCTGCTACCCTGGCGCTGAGGCTGCCGTCGTCAGACAAGCCCCCCACCACCCTTGCCCTGAGGCTGCAGCCATCAAACAAGCCCCCCACTACCCTGGCCCTCAGGCTGCCTTCACCAGACAAACCACCCGCCACCCTGGCTCTGAGACTGCCACCATCAAATAAACCCCCCGCCACTTTGTCACTGAGACTGAAGCCATCCAACAAACCCTCCACCACCCTCTCGCTCCGGCTGCAGCCTTCGGACAAACCTCCCACCACCCTGTCGCTCCGCCTGCAGCCATCAGACAAGCCCCAGGCCGCCCTGTCCCTAAGGCTGCAGTCAGAGAAGCAGCCCATCATCGTAGCGCTGCGGCCTCAGCAGCCTGACAAACCTCCCACCAACGCGGTGCTCTGGCCCCTGGATGAGTCCTCCAGTGACGCCTCGCAGCCTCAGCTGCCGAGCAAATCTCCTCCGGGATCACCACAGTCGTTGGATGAGTCGCTTGTTACTGCTGGTGCCCTGCAGCTCCAGCTGTCAGATGAGCCTCCAGACACCCCCGGGGTTTTGGGGTTATCGGACAAGTCCCTCATTGACACCGGGACCCAGCAGCCTGAGCTGCTGGATGAGTTCCCCACAAAATGCCTGCATCCTCCACTGTCTGACAGACTCCTCGCCACGGTGGGGACGTTGCAGTCCCAGACGGCAGATGAGCCTTCTGAGGCCGATCAGCTCCAACCGCTGGATGACACTTCTGCCCAGAGCCCACAGCCACAGTCTGTGGAAGAGGATCCCAGCTCTGTGGTGCCACAGGTCCCAGTATTGGAGGTGGCTTCCAGTCCTGAGGTGCTGTGGCCTCTGCCCATTGCAGAAGTCCCCGACTCCCCTGTCTCACGGATCCTGCCTGCAGAGAAGGCTCCTGGATCGGCAGTGCCACGACCCCTGCCTCCAGAAAATGCCTCCTTCTCCACTGCAATGCGGGTCCCAGCCACAGAGAAGGCTCCTAGCTCTGGGTCACCCCATCCCCTGACTCCGGAGAAGGCTCCTGCCTTGGGTATGCCACGGATCCTGCCCACAGAGAAGGCTCCCAGCTTAGGGGTGTCGTGGCCCCTAACTCCGGAGAAGGCCCCTGGCTCCCGGTCGCCTCACGTCCTGCCTGTGGACAAGGCTCTGAGCTCTGGGGCCCTGCGGATCCCACTCACACAAAAGGCTCTCTCCCCTGGGGTGCTGCGACCCCTGCCTCCGGAGAAGGCTGCTGACTCTGGGGCCCTGCGGGTCCTGCCTCTGGAAAAGGCTCTCAGCTCTGGGGTGTCTCGGCCTCAGCTCTTGGAGAGACCTCTCGCTCTTACAGCCCCGTGGCCTCAGGCATCAGACAAGCTGACTGCTGCCGTGGCTCCTCGGCCTCAAGCCTTGGACAAACCTCTGGCTGCATCAGCTCCAAGGCTGTTGCCGTCGGAGAAGGCGCTGCGACCTGTCGACCAGAACGCTCAGCCGAAGGAGAGAGGAGCCCCGGCCATGGAGCTGAATCCCCAGCAGAAAGAGAGGACCATGTTAGCTGGGGAACAAATCTCTTGGTCTGCTGGGAAGGTAGTGACGCACGTTGGACAAGTACCGTGGCCTACGGAGAAACTACAGATGCACGAGCAGACCCACTGGCCCACTGCAAAAGCCCTGATGCCTGCTGAGCAGCCTTCCCGGACAGCAGAGAAACCACCAGAGCCAACCATTCAGCCCAGCTGGGAAGTGGCCTCAGCCCCCGCAGAGCAGACCCCGTGGACATCAGAGAGATTGCGTGCATTCGAGCAGACCCCTCGGCCAGCCAGGGAAGCGCCGGTGCCCCCAGAGCAGATGCAGTGGCTTGTCACGAATATTCAGACAATTGACCAGATTTCTTGGCTGGGTGGAAAAGCACAGACTCCTCGGGGGCAGGACCCTTTGCCTGAACAAAACACAGCGTTAGCCTGTAACCAGGATTCTGTCTGTCGTGAGTTGGCCGACTCAGAGCCAAAGTGAGGTTGGTAAATATGGGAGGCAGGTTTCAGTTGTTTAATGTTTAGGGAGGGGGAATCTTTCTTTTGTTTTTTTTTATTCACTTCCCTGAGCCCAGCCCCTAACCCATGCACATCCCATCCATATTCTCTCGTGACATGAGCAAGGACATTCTCTTAAACCTGAGTCTGGCCCAAGCAAAGGGAGAGAGCATCCGTGACCTTTTCCTCTTCCTTTAACAAATGCTAAAGCTGAAATAAAGAGTCCACTCTGGGTGAAAATCTCCAATTCCATTGAAATGGTCACATTACTGATCCAGCGTGTTCAAGCTCCAGGTCTGATTCGTAGGTGGGTTCCCAGGTACAGCCAGGGGCCTTGCTTTCATTACTACATTTAAAGGAAGGAGATCAGTCAGGCTGACCTGGGACTGAAGAAGTTTCCAGGATCAGGTGGTGAGCAGTCAGGTGCATGTCCTTGCCAGACTCTAGAAGCAGGGAAGGGATTTGTGTTGTCTGCCCAGGTCTCTGTCCCTGCAGGGCGTTGCTTTGTGAGGTTTATCCGTATGTTCGCTGGGATGTGCTGTGTGTGTGGTTTGCTGAAGGACAAGGATCATCTCCAGTGAGCTGGGAGAGGAGCCCCTGCACTTGCTCAGTGCAGTTTTCTCCATTAATAGGCAGTGTCCATTCAGGCTCCTTTGTACAGAGCTGCATCTGGCCAGGCCCGAGAAACGGGAAATCTGGAGGAAGTCAGGGAAAAGAGAGATCTTGGAAGTAGTCGTCTGGCAGTGTTTTCATTCTTGTGTCTTAAACCTTTAGCACAGGACATGTGGAGTGCTTTCCTGCCCTTGAAAACGTAGTGACCCGTAAAGCAGCAATAGTGGAGCAGGGCAGAGTGGGTTCCCCAAGGTGCTGAGCTCTGCCCTGGCAAGGGAGTGGTGCTCCCTTTCAAATTTCCATCCAGTCTCTTCTTGACTTCTGTCTCAACGTGAGCCGGCGGACTGAGCAGTCCTTTCTCCCCTTGCCTCAGGCGTGTTCAGGACGTGTTCCCATCACACCTGGTATTGCCAGCAGCAAGCAAAACCTGACTCGCTCACTGCACAGTGCAGAGGCAAGGGTTCCGTAGCTGTATCGGGACCCATCTCAACACCTTCCCCTTGGGCAGCCTCTGGCTTAACTCTTCTACAACCAAAGGAGACTTGAATTAACTGGACTGTGTTGGAGTGAGTGTGTGTGTGTGTGTGCGTGTGTGTGTCCTTCCAACTGAATTGTAGTTCTCACACTGGAACATGGTGGGCTCCAGCAGCTGGCTGGCTTTCTTTTTTCCTCTTCTCCCTTTTCCAGTGAAAATAGATGTTTAGTACCTGGTAGTCATCAGGCTGGTGTTCAGACTAGGCCTGCTGAAAGCCATTCACTCAAGCATGGAGGCAGAAGTTGGCTTGGCCGTGGTGCTTGTGGGCCAGGTGGTAGAGTCCCAGGGGCCTGCAGCATCTTGCGACCACTGGCACCCTCGCAGGCAGGAGGAGGAGGATGGGCCTCCCTGGTGGCAGTGCCTGGGCTGGATGGGGTCGGTGTCCTGCCAAGGAAGCACTGCTGACCAGCATTTTCCCACTGTCACAACACATTACCTCTGTGGTTTGCCTGAGCTCCACCGATCTGGGGCCGCAGCCTCGGATCTCTGTGCCGCCACCAGACCCTCACGCAGCTCCAGTGTGTGTATCCTTCTCCTTCCAGGCTGATCCACAGGTCCCTCCCCAGAAGGGGAGCGTTCAGCTCCAGGCCAACCCTCTCCCTCCGACATGGGAGGGACCCGACCCTTTGCTTCCTTGTTCCCACCTGGCTTGCAAGTGCCTGCTGCTCCCAGAGCAGACAGTCATGAGCTTTGCAGTTTTCTATGAAGGGAGGCAGACACCTGTGCTGAGACAAATCCCAGTCTATTCTGCTTTCCTGACTTGTGCACCCTGAGACAACGTCCTCCTGAAAAGGCCAGGTGTGCTGGGCACGAGGGGACATTACCAGTGCTATGGTGCATCTCTTCTCTAGTCCAAATCATTTCAGATCCTTTGTAGAATAGCTCACGGCTTGGAAAAGCTTTATGGCTTATGGAAACTTACTTGTTAAATGTTGTTTTTTTCCGGGAAGACTAGCAGGTCAGTTCCTGCTTGCTGCTGAAACTGGGGAAATACAAGCAGCTTATATTTCTGCGTGACTCCTCCACAAAGGGAATCAGGACAACTCAGATCCATTGAGAGAGAAGATTATCTTAAGGGCATTCGTTAACTTTTTTAAACAAAATTATAAAAAAAGAAAAAAAAAAGGTAATGACGTTCAGTATATTAAGTATTTATCATGTGCGAGAAGGAAAATAAATCTTGAATTTACATTTATAAGCCTTCCCATGAGCTGGACTTAGTCATGTAGATTGTGTAAGTAGGGTTCCCTCAGTGCCGGTGCCCAGCCAGCTCCCACTGTAACCAGAGAGGTCTCTGCACTGCTCTGTCCACCTCCGCTTTGCATTGTCACGTGTTACTCGCTACTTGTTTCATGAAAAAATAAACTGTGAATATTTTTGGTGCAGGCTTTTTTAAATCTGTAAAATGGAGAAGTTCTCAACGAATTCTCATGAGAGCAGGTTTGAAAAGATCACTTCTATAAATCGTGTGCTCCCGTAGCAGGGTGAGGCTCACGGCAGCAGCCGCCTTTCACGCAGCAGGCGCTTACCCAAAAGCTTGTTTGGAACAGTGAATGTGGAGTAAACTGTTGCATGGCATTTCCCACAGCCTTCTTCATTGCAGCTGACTGTACCCCATCTCTCTTCTTGTCTCCCTTTTCCACAAGGATCCAGGTTTCCAGCTTGCTACCTTCCAGGTGCTGTTGGAAGGTTGACTTCAGCATAGCTGGGAGGCTGCTTGGTAAAGTTGGTGTTGGGGAACATCACAGAAGGAGGAAGTCAGGAAGCTCCTCTTCCCTCCTCACCCTCACTGGGGCCCTGGGTGGTGCTCTATCAGATCAGGGGGGCTTTTCAGATGGAGTAGTGGTGCTTATGGGAGTGTCTGGCAGTGCTGGGTCACCTTAGCAAGATGGACAAGGCCCTGACCAGGTGTGGAGAGAGGTCCCAACAGCCTTGCCCTACCCAGGCTGCCCTCACTGGCATGGAGCAGGAGCTGGGGAACAACTTTGGGCAGCAAAACTCTGGTGAAGGAAATGTGTGCACTTGATGTGACTCTTGCTGTGGTGGCAGCACTGCCTTGGAGGAAGAGAGGGAGATGTCTGTGCTGAAGCAGTTGGATTCGTTTGTGGCAGTTCATTGCTGCCTTCAGAGTTCAGTCAGTTTGAATCATGGGGAGTTTCAAGGTAGAGGACAGTGACAAAGTAACCTGCTGGGCTCGGAGCTTTGCTGCAGCTCCTGCCAAGGCTGTGGTGCTCTTTTGTTGCATTGGAGGGATCCAATCACCTGGTCACTAAATCTCAGATCAGCCCTAATTGCACCCAAGGTGGATGAGAGGTGACTCTTGTGTTGATTCACTGTTGTGGAGTGCTGTAGAAGCAGAGTCAGGGGTGTAATTATTTCTGCTCAGAGCTCTGCGGTCCCAGGGAGGCTCACAGGAACTTCCCAGGTTCCTGACCCCATTCCCACTTGTGGGAATGACTCCTTGGTTCTGAAGGGGGTGAAGGCTTTGCTCCTATACAAACGCTTCGCTGGTCAACATCTTTGCTGTCAGGACAGCCTGGCTTCCCCTGCTCAGAGCAATGGGCTGTGGTCAGTGGCCCTGGCTTCCATCCCACAGTAGGACCAACTTTAGTGTTGGATTTCCACGGTGGGCAAGAGAGTCCTAGTTGACCTTTGGTGATGGAGGAGTTCTGGTGAGCAGTAGCAGTGTGGTCAGGGACTCAAGTGCCCAGGCAGGCAAGGAGGGTTGCAGAGGAGGAGCCACTGCAGGACCTGTGGGATGTGTGGGCAGGAGGGGAGCAGGCTTGTCCTATCTTTCCCAGTGCTGGACTGGGGCCCACTGTCAGCCAGGGCTCTGGTGAATCTAGCAGGAAAGCTACCACTGTAAGGGATCATCACCTACTGCACATCTCCAGATGCTGACTAGCTGATGGTAGCTTGCTTTATTGCTGTTCTCGAGTTAAACTTTTCCTATTTAACAAAAAAAAAACCCAAGAACCAGATTCACTTCAATGCACAAAGTATCGGGGAGGTACCGTGGGAGTACGTGTTAATTCAGGGTTAAACCCCTGCAGGCAGAGGCTCTGAAGGTGTGGCTGGTGTTAAAATTTAGAAGAGAGATGGTTGAATCCAAAGGACCTTAACAAATTAAGGTGGGACAATGTGTTGCTAGAAAAGCTTCAGCTCACTTTCAGTGAAAAAAAAGGAAGAAAAATTAAGAAAAAGCAGCCCTAACCCTGATGCCCTTGGCAGTGGTTTAGCCTGAGCACGCTGTGGTGGTACCCTGCTTCTACCTGGACACCACAGGCAGCATTCTGACAGGGCAGGGGGAGTTTGTTTGAGAAACCTCAGACCTTCAATACCTTCCGTTTATTTTTAATTTCAGCCTTAACTTCTGATTTTGCTTGATGTTTGGAATAACCATAATTGTAACCTGCTTGTAATGTGCTTTGCCCTAAATTACTGATGAGGCTTTTGGCCTTTGCCAGCCAGTGTGTGTTAAAGCAAAGTGGCAAATCATGCAGCTACTCTGAAAGTCCAGAGGGGGGATGCTGTGTTCGATCTCCCAGGCTTTGCCCGTGCTAATTACCCCCCTGTGAGAGTGATAACACTGGTGGTATCATTTGCAGCGATGGCTGCACCTCTTGCAGCAGCACGGGCTGGGCTGATGGGTGCTCGGGGCTCCCAGGGCCTGGGACATGGGACACTGGAGCCTGGGGACTGCTCCACCACGTGCCTGGCTTCAGCAAGAGTCTCACCTGCGGGGTGGCAGTGCCCTTGCTTAGCAGGAGGTGGGAAAAAGCAAGATTCCTGCTCCAGGTCCTCCAAAAGCAATGTAAGCAAAGCTCAGTGCAGGGGACAGCTTGTATGAGCTTGGGCTGGAGGAGTGGCGGTGATAGACAGTCCCTACAGCACTGAATCTACCTCCTAGGGAAATCTGAGAAATGGGTGTAGCTATGGCCTATTTCAAGGTAAAGTTTTAATCAGTTTGCCCTTGGCAAAACCCTTGGGCTATTGTGGTGCTATTGTAAACCGTCGGCAGCTTAGCACAGTAGGGCTGGACTCACGGCTCCTGGCCCGTAGGGTGGGACTTCCTGGCCAGCTGAATCCCATCCCTGTAGAGCTGGGTCTGTGTGACTGAAACAGGATGAGGTGTGACTCAGTTCCTTCAATTTATGAGGGTTTTGAGACTCAAACCAGTGTGCCAGTGGGCCTCGTGGGGAGCCAGTGGAGCCATGTGAAGCAAAGCAGGCATCCGCTACTGCATGTTCTTCGTGTCCGTTTGGTACTGAGCTGGTTTCAGTCTTTGTTTCTTTTTCTGATGTTTCCAAGTTGTTGACTTCAAGGAACTGGGTTTTGTGTATTTTTTTAGACACTGGGAACTTGTTAAATGGAAAAGCAGCAGCACTGGGAGACTCAAGGTGGAGCGTGGCTGGAACTGAAGGCCCAGGCTGACATGGGTGGGAGGTGGGATGTGTTGGCAGTGGCTGGCACAGGCAGGGAGCAGCTGGACGGTGGAAGCCTTTCAGCAGCAGCACTCCCAGCCCTGCATATCCGTGGTGCCGAGGTCACTGCTCTGCCAGACACTTAATGTGTCCCCATGCCTGGCTTTGAATGTCCCCTGCCGCCCTCCAGTGCTACATGCTCTCAGCTGGGGTCCTGGCTGCCAACTAGCCAAGGGTCCTGGGGAGGGTGACTACCCACTGCCCCTTCCTCACTGCCCAGAGACAGGGGTGGGCCACTCATAGCAGCAGCGTTAAGCTGCACTGGAGTTGTGAGCAGGAGGTTTGCTCGTGGGGGGAACCTTGGTGTGAGCAGCCCCTCGCTGCCTTCACCCCAGGGTCTGCTGCCCACAGGGTGGCAGTGGATGGGGGTTCCCTGCAGGGTCCTGTTCCACAGGCTCAGCCAGAGGGAAAAGCACTGGGAGTTGAGGAGCCCAGCCAAGGCAGGGGCCAGCCAGAGCACTGCAGGGGAGGACATGGGGGTGCTCAGCCCTGGCTGGGACTCGTCTGTCAGTTCTAAGCAGGAATGCCAGAGCAGGTGAGAGAAAACTACATATTTCCAGCATGTATATTATTTTTAGAAGAGGGAGAGGGGAGAGTCTTGGACCATTGATTACTTTCATTTTGCTCCCCTTAGACTGTTGGCTGTGTATGTGAAACTTATAATGAAAAGAGGGTTGCCCTGCCCAGGTGCTCCCAGAACATGTACTGTAATTCTTTGTATATAGAAGAAAAATTACTGTAAAGTAAAGTTTAACTTTACTCTCGATGTCCTCTTGTGATTTGTCTTGCCGAGGGGGGCGGGGGAGGGATGGGAAACCCCCAAAAGCCTCGTGCACAGGGGGCGGCTCAGACCACAATGCGTTTTATTTACATTGTACACCTTGAGAGAAGACGCTTAAATAAATCTGCAATGAATTGAGCATCTCCGAGAGAATAAGTTACCGGCTGCTGCTGGGCCACAGCAGCTCCCACCAATGCCACAGGTGGCAGGGAGGGGGTCCCTGGGGGCGACAGTCCATAGATCCTGGCACTGCACGGCAGCCCTGTGCCACTCCACATGCCAGGAGGAGAGCAGTCCGCAGGCCTTGTGCCCTGGCACAGACAGGCCCCAACAGCTAAAACACAGCAGGTAAAACACCGGAGGCATCCGGCGTGCGCCAGCTGCCCAGCCGGCAGCAGCGATTCCCTTTTGGCACAAGGGCTCAGTGGTGGCAGCAGCTGTAGAAGTAGGGACTGCTCCTCTGGCCCAGGTTGACACTCTTGTCCTCTGGAAGAGAGCAGGAGCGGCAGGCTGCTGGCACATCCACGCCACAAAATGCTGTGTGGCAGCCCCAAAGCTGCTGGTCCCAGGCGTGGGCCCCAGCAGGTCCCATGAGGAGGGTTTGGTGCCCCTGGAGAAGCAGCAAGGCCCAGGGCCACAGCACAGCCCAAGGCAATGGCACAGCCCAGGGTGGGAGGTACAGCCAGGCTGAGCACGCTGGGGCAGGCCTGGTGAAGAACTGAGCCAGTCCTGCAGCCTAGCGAGGCTCCTGGACACCAAAGGCCGTCATGGCCCAGCTGTGTGGACATGCTGAGCCTGGCCTAAGCAGGGACGAGGATGCTGTGATGGGACCCAACCTCCACAGGACAATCCCCAGCACAGAGCTGCAGCAGCCCCAAGCAGGGCAGAGGTGAGGAAGGGCCCTGCCAGACCCCCCATCGCTCATATTCCACACTCAGCAGAGGCACAAAAGAGGGTGCCTGGGGAGAAACAGCTCCTACCTACTCACCTGTCATCACCTGGAAGGCGGAGAAGTTGACGTAGTCCTCGGCCACCTTCTGGAACAGCTCATCTGGGGGGGAGAGGTGGCACAGTGGGTGTGGGTGCCCCCGCCAGGCAGAGCCCCCTGCCCCTGCTCTGCCCAGGGCATGGCCCTAGCGAGGGGTTACTCACCCACACTCTGGCCCGTCTTACTGGAGGTCTCAAAGTGGTCTGCTTTGATCTCTGAAACAAGGTCCAGGTTGGCACTTGCTGCAGGTGCAGGATATGGCCCAAGGGCTCAGCTGCCCCCAGAGTCACCCCTCGGGCACAGCTGCTGACAGGGGGCTGGCAGAGACCCATGACAGGGCTCCTGGCCCCTTGGCCCAGCTGGCCACGTGCCTGCCCATGTCAGGACATGCTGTGCCCAGGGAGGTCCCTGGTAGAGCTGGCACCTCACCACACACAGAGCCCTGGTGCCACCGGATCTGCTGCGGGCTCAGGGCAAGGGCAGAGCCATCCCCCCGTGCCCCCCACCCCCTGTGCTGCGGGAGCCCCAGGAAGGGCCAGCAGTGGCTGTACCATCGGCATAGTCCTGCACATCATGGAAGTCAATCCCCCGCTTCCTCCTGTCTTCCTCCAGCAGGTCACACTTGGTGCCACACAGGTAGATCCGGCAGCCCTGGGGCAGGGAGAGGGATGGGAGGGATGTGCCCATGTCTTTACCAGCAGCCCCCCTGCCCCACAGTGAGGCTGTGCAGCCCCCCAGCACCCCTGTACCTCCTCACAGTTCTGCAGCTCGTTCACCCAGAACTTGGCTCGCTGGAAACTGCCACTGTCGGTGAGATCTGGGGAGAGAGAGGGGTCAGAGTCTGTCCAACGCTTTCCTCAGTGCCTGACCCACCAGTGCTGCCACCACTCTGTCCCAGGATCCTGGGACCTCCCCATCCTCCATGCCCTTACCATAGCAGACGATGGCAGCCCGGGCCCCCCGGTAGTAGATGCGGCTCATGGCCTCATAGCGCTCCGAGCCGGCCGTGTCCTGTGGGACACAAGGAAGTACTTGGCAGGTGACTCTTGGAGATCCATGAGCCAGGGGGTGGCTGGGGATGTCAGCACAGCCCTTGTCTCTGCACTTACCCAGATGCCCAGGGTCACTGTCTGCTCCCCCACGGACATCACCTTGGCCACGAAAGCGGCTCCAATCGTCTGGAAGTGAAGCAGGAGGAGCAGTGGGGACTAGCCCAGGGATGCCTGGAGCATCTGGCCTTGGAACATGGTGGGAACCGGCCCGGGAACACGGGGAAACACACCCGGGGACGTAGGAGGAGCGGGTATGGAAACAAGGGGACCAACCCACGGGCATGAGAGGGATGTGGAGGGGCTCCAGCCCAGGCATGGCGGGAAACAACATGAGGGGACATCGTGCCAGGGATGTGGTCTCACATTGCCAGAGACACGGTGAGGGCACGGGCGGGATACGGAGGGCACCAGCCCGGAGATCGAGAGGGGTGAACACGAAGGGACCACCCTGGGGACATGAGAGCGACGCGGGGGACACCGTCGTGGGTACGTGGGAGGTACCGCGCCGGTGACACGGTGGGGAAACGAGGCGACGGACCCGCGAGTGCAGGAGGGGTGGAGGGGTCCTATCCCGGGGATGGCGGGGGACAACACGAGGGGACACCGTCCTGGGGATGTGGAGGGACACGGCGGGGGAGCGAGGGCACCGACGCGCGGACGGGCCACACAAGGGGCTCATCCCGGGCAGACGCGGGTGACGCGATGCCGCGGAGGCGCCGCAGCAGCACCGCGGCGGTGCCCGTGTGTCACTCACGTTCTGGTAGGGCCCGGCGCGGAAGCGGCCGTGGGCGCAGCGCTCCACCAGGCTGCTCTTACCCACGCCCTCCTGCCCCAGCAGCACCACCTTGGCGTCCACCCGCCGCCCGCTCATCCTTGCGCCGCCGCCGCCGCGGGCGGGGCCGCCCCGGGCGGGGCGGGGCCGGAACCGGGCGGGGCGGGCCCGGACGTGCGCAGGGCCGGGCGGGGCGCGCGGGCCGCATGGCGGCCGCCCAGGAGGCGCGGGCCTGAGCGCCGGGCCCATGGGGAAGTACTGCGCCAGCCTGAGCGTCCTCAAGGGGCCCTGGGACCAGGTGTTCGCCGCCTTCTGGCAGCGCTACCCCAACCCCTACAGGTGCGCCCGGGGCCCTCCCCGACCCCCCATGCGCCCGCTGGCCCCCCCCCCCATCCCGATGCCATCTGGGAATGCTGCCCCTCCTCCTCGGCCCAGCCCTTTCCCGGGGGTCCCGCGGGGGCTCTGCTCGTCCCCCTCCAGCCTTCTGGGATGGGTGCACACAGCGGCGAGCTGGTTTCCCCCTCCCTTAATCCCACGGTGCCTGATGGTTCCCAGCCCTTGGTGGGGCTGGCCGGGAAGGAGCAGGGCTTGATGTTTTCTTCCGCCGTTTTAGCAAACATGTCCTGACCGAAGACATCGTGCACCGGGAGGTGACACCGGACCACAAGCTGCTGTCGCGGCGGCTCCTGACCAAGACCAACCGGATGCCGCGCTGGGCAGAGCGCTTCTTCCCAGCTAACGTCGCCCACTCCGTCTACATCCTGGAGGACTCTATCGTGGACCCCAAGAACCAGACCATGACCACGTTCACCTGGAACATCAACCACGCCCGTCTCATGGTAAGTGCCGCGGGCGGGAAGGCACAGGGGGGTGGAGGGGGCCCAGCAGTGCCTATAGCCGGGCTGTGCCTCCTACAGGTGGTGGAGGAGCGGTGCGTGTACCGGGTGAACCCGGAGAACAGCAACTGGACCGAGGTCAAGCGAGAGGCCTGGGTCTCCTCCAGCCTGTTTGGTGTCTCGCGGGCCATCCAGGTGAGCACTGCTCGAGCAGCACTGTGTGCCCCCCTAAAGCTCCTGCTCCCCCTTTCTCTACCCATTCCTTGTGATGGTTTTTACACCCTTTCCCCTTGTTCCCCCAGCCCTCATGAGCTCTTCGGGCACCCAGAACCATCACTGTCAAAGTCACTGTTTGTGACTTCTCAAGCTGGGACAAAAGCCCCAGGGGCTGTGTGTGACAGGAAGCTGGGCTTGCACCTTCACTGACTTTTCCCTTGCAGGAGTTTGGTCTGGCCAGGTTCAAAAGCAACGTGACCAAGAGCACTAAGGGATTTGAATACGTGCTAGCAAGAATGCAAGGTGGGCACCAGGGGCAGGCTGGGGCTGACCGGGACGGGTCTCTTGGAGTTAGAGGTCACACTGGGAACACTCCAGTCCATGAGCAGGTCGCAGCTTGAACTGATCTGACTGTGAAATCCTCCTCCCTTACCTTTGCCCCATGCCTTGGCACAGCCTGCCCTTCCTGAGCGGAGCAGCCGGGCAGTGATTGCAAGGCCAGGCAGGGGTGGAGTGCAGTGCAGGCAGGACGGGATGTGACAGGGCAGCAGTGACGTGTCTGCGGTTCCCCTTTGCAACGTGCCCTGACGTGCCGAGGTCAGGAGCACCAGGCTCATCTGCGTGGGGAAGTGCCTTGGTGCCGAGGCGGCTGGGCAGGTCTGGCTGGCACTCCAGTGCTGGGGCAGGGCTGAGTTAACAGCTTCCGTGTTATAGGAGAAGCTCCATCCAAAACACTGGTGGAGACTGCCAAGGAAGCGACCGAGAAAGCCAAGGAGACAGCTCTGGCTGCTACAGAGAAAGCCAAGGACCTGGCGAGCAAGGCAGCCACCAAGAAGAAGCAGTACGTGTGAGGGGCCAGCTGCACCAGGACAGATAGAAATCTCCTTAGATTTTATATTTTTAAAGAAACTGTACAAGTCTGACAATCAGCTGCTGTTAGACCCTTTCTGAGATGTAATTATCATTAAAGAATCTACTCCCACCTCTGATTTGACTGGACTGGCCTGGCTAGAACAGAGCCCAGTGCTGCCCTCCACTCTGGGGGTCCAGCCTGCTGCCGGGATCACAGGGAAGACACAGGCCAGGATTTTACCAAGTGCCTTTACTATAAAAGTGTGGGGTCTGTACAAAAGAGCGGGGTGCCTGTGGGAGCATGAAGGCAGATTGCTTAATGCACTTGTTTCCCCTTTCTGTCTCTCCAGGGGTGGGACAGCCCTCCTGTAGCCATGTCTGCAGTGAGCAGCACTGCCACATGCCTGGCGGTGCACAGGGGGAGGCGTGAGGGTTTCCCCATGACAGCTGGGCCCTCTTCCAGTGCCTCTCCCAGTGCTTTGCAGTGCACTCACAGTGGGTGCCACAGTGCGGTGCCAGCCCCGTGCACCCAGTGCCACAGCCAGTGCTGCCCAGCAGCCCAGCTGCTGGGGGCCAAGCTGGGTGCTCACCCCCACCTGTGGCCCCTTATCCTGGCTGTGATGAGGCCGAGGAGGCTGCATTTCCAGCAGGAAGGAGGCAGGCAGGCAGTGCAGGGAAGGCAGTGGGCATTGTCAGGATTCCGGGCTGTGGAGGCTGGAGTAGCTGTGGTCCCTCCCGGTGCCGAAGGCGTGCAGCAGGTCCCCACCGAACACCACACCATCCACCTCTACCTCGGCATCCTCTGGGCACCGGGGGGGAAGAGCCCAAGTCAGGACCCCGGCTGCTTTTCCTTTCCTGCCCACCCTCCATCCTTCCCCTCCCTTACCTCCCTCGGAGGGCTCTGAGAGCTGGGATGAGTCTAGGCTGTCAGCCCGTGCCCGTTCCCCGTCGGTGGGTAGGAGCAGCCATTCCAGCCGCCGCCGCAGGCTCCGCTGCCGGTCTCGCAGCCGGTCCTTGGCCCTCCGTGCCCTCAGCTCCTGCTCCTCCAGCCTCTGCGGGGACCCAGCGAGCCATGAGCGGGGCAGAGCTGAGCGGGCCTGTTGCCATACGGGGTCCCCCGAGTGGTACCGGGGTCATCTCCCCTCACCTGGATGTGAAGGCGGGCACGGTGCAGGAGGCTCAGCGTGGTGGGACGGGCCGGCCCCGCCGCCACCGGCACCTGCTGCTTCAGCCGCTCCAAGCAGCACCGGAGCTGGGCTCTCCTACAGCCGGGCGGGAGGGGGATGGCACGGCGGTCAGCCCGAGGGTGGGCGCACGGGCAGAGCCACCCCTTGCCCCGCCGCTCCCCCCACACGCCCCGGTACCTGTGTTTCTCCAGCGCGTTGTGCACCGACCTGCGGGAGGAAGAGCCGCCGGCGATCAGCACCGGCGCCGCCGGCGACCGCCACCCACCCACTCTCCCGCCGCTCACCTGACGCTGCTCACGGCCCGGCGCGACCGGGCGGGGCAGAGTGAGGCGTAGCCGTGCTCGGCCTCGGCCAGGCCGGGCGGGTCGCGGTGGTCCCGATGCTCCAGGAACTCGGCCGCCTGGAGCAGCACCTGGATGCTGGTGGTGGCCGCGGGCTCCATGGCGGGAGGGGGGCGAAGGCCCCGCGCTGATTGGCTGCGGGACACCGCGCGCCGCTGACGTCACCACGGCGGGCAAACAACTTTGGGCGGGAAAGCGCGTGCTTCAAATTTGAATCGGGGGGCGGGGCCGGGGTGGGACACGCCTCCCTTGTAAAAGCCACGCCCCCGGTGGTTAATTAATTACCACGCCGTGGCCGTGCCCCCCCGGGAAGTGTTCCTCATGTCTGCTCCCATGCGCGTCCGGAGACGCGCGGGTCGCCCCTGCCCGCCCGTGGGAGCTGGGCGGGGAGCGCTCACACCCCCGCCATCCCCAGACCGCTCGGGACACCCCCAACGCCTCATCGCCCCACCGCGCCCACAGGTGTTCCCACACCGGCTGCGACCGCTAGCCCGCCCCGCTCCCCCCTTCGCCCCGGGAACCCAGTGCAACGCGGCCCAGCCAGGCGGGCTTCTCTCTTTATTAAAATCCGTCGGGTGCAGGCGGTGGGGAAGGGAGGGCAGGGGAGCGCCGGGCCTCCGGGCACGGCACTGCACGGCACGGGCGGGTGTGGCACGGGCGGCCCTGGGGCACCCGCCGTCATGTGAGGGCTGTTTGCACCTTCTCAGGCCAGGCCGTGGGGTGGGAGGGGAGACTCTGCCCCGGGCCCAACAACAGTCAAAGTTCACCTGAAAAAAAACCACCACGAAGCACATTTCCAGCCGGGGGGGAAGTGCACGCGGTTCACTGAAAGCAGGGCACGGCCACGGTGCATCGGGAGGGGCGGTCCTGCGCCCACTGTGACCCTGGCCCGCCAGCACCAGGCGTGGGCTGCCGCCGTCTGTGGGGTCCTGCCCCTGTGTGAGGGGGAGTCCTACTGCCTTGTAGGGGGGTCCTGCCATCATGCCCACCCAGCTCTGACAGCAGTCATAGGGCTGAAGAGCTGCCCAGCAGCCCCGGAACGGCCCTTTGCCCCCGGTGCATGGCCTCCTGCAGATGCAGCTCTGGCAGAGGGGCTCTCATTGGCTCCGGGTGCACTGGGATGCGGGTGAGAGGTGTGTGGTGTAGCAGTGGGTGCAGACACGCACAGGTTTGGTGTGGCTGTAGTGCGGCAGTGCTGCAGCATGCGGTGAGCAGCGGGCACAGAAGATCTGCAGGAGAGGGCCAGAGGGGGGCTGAGCAGAGGCAGGTCCCTCAGGGACCCCACACACCCCAGCTCAGCCCCATCCTACCTTCCCACAGCTGCGGCAGTGGTGCCGGCGGCGCAGCAGGGTGAAGGGCGAGCGGCAGGCAGAGCACTGGCTGCACGTGCTGTCGGGCACCCACTCAGGCAGGCGGTGAGTGCCTGCTGGGCAAAACATATTAGTAAAACCCGCCTGTGCCAGCCCCCCTCAAAGCCAGACCCCCTCTGGCAGAATGGGGGCAGGATCAGCCCCAGCCTCACACCTGCCCCAGAGCCATGGCACCTGGGCAGCCCCTTACCTGCCCTCCAGAGCCCGGCAGCCTCTGTGGGGCTGGAGCACAGTGGGCAGTCAGCCACACGAGGAGCATCTGCCACACAGGAGTCATCATCCTTCTTTCCTGCAGGGACAAGCACTATGGTGGAACAGCCAAACCAGGCACAGGCAGTATGGCCACGTCCTCCCCATGCCTGGGGCTGTGGCCTTGTCTCACCAGGGACGGGCACTGGGCAGGGCAGAGGAACAATCTCTCACTCTCTGGGGATTACTCACGGCTGGCACTGGGCTCCTCCAAGGGCTCCGCCTGCGAGGCCACAATCTTGAAGACCGTTTTCAAGATGCTGCGCATGTCACTGGCAAAGTTGGTCTGGAGCTGATCGGCAACCCCTGCACCAGAAGGGTGGGGGGTCAGGGTGCTGGGGAGCTCAGGGTCCTGGGGGGTCTCGAGGGTCACTCACCAGAGATGCAGACAAAGAGGGTGTGCAGCATGTCCTTGGTGCTGCTGTACCGGCAGCGCAGCTCTGAGCAGCGGGCACCCGGGGTGGCACCTATCCCTGGGCTGCTCCCGGGGATCTGGGGGCTGCACGGAGGGGAGGTGACAGTTACCCTAGGGGTAGTGTGAAATGTCCTGTCCCAGTGGACAGGGATCTGCCATCTCGGCCCCGCTTCCTGCCCACCACACACCCCCACTGCCAGTCGGTGCCTGGGTTGTCGACAGCCCCAGAGGGTCCCAGTAGCGTCGTGCAGGTGAGGGCTGGTGGTGTGGCACAAGGGATCTCCAGGAGAGCAGAGGGAGCAGGGGGGTCCTCTCTGGGCACAGCTGCTCCCCACACTGGGGTGATGTCCGGACCACAGGGATCCTCTGGTTCAGCTGTGCACAGGCTCCTCTCCAGCAGGCAGAGCTCCTCCACTGACAGCACCCGCAGCAGCTCCCTGAGGCAAGGGGACGGCATCGACCCCATGTCATGGCCCCCCTGCTGCCCCATGGCCCCACCCAATGCCCCCCACTGCATACCTGATCTTCTTCAGGAGGTTGTAGAAGGGGCTGAAGACCCGGGACATCTCCTCGGGGCTCCGCTCCAGGCTGAGGGGACCCTCGGGGTAGATGAGGAGGCCGCTGTGAGGGGACAGAGCTCAACTTACATGAGGGATTGCCCAGGACCCCAGTTCCCCATGGGGAGAAGGGGCTGGTACAGGGCAGGGAACATCCCCCCCTTCTCCAGGGGCTGCACCCACCTGATAATGGCCAAGCGAGGGATGGTGAACATCAGCAGCGGTTCATAGCCATCGATCATCTCCTGGGTCAGGTAGCCCAGGCGCAGGGCTCTGGGGACACACACACCCCCTTACAGTGGGGCTGAGCCTCAGGACACTGCCCACCCTTGGGGCTGGGGTCCCTGCTACCCTGACCTGATGTGCAGTGCCCTTCACTCACCTCTCCACCGTCTCACAGAACAGCACAATGATCTCCTGCTGCCTGTAGATCTCCTCGGGAGACTTCACTGCCACCAGCGAGGACACATAGCTGGAGAGATGCAGGGAGTGTGAGGCCCCTCCAGTCCTGGCACAGGCCCCCAGCACCCCAGCCCTGGCCCCCACCTCAGCTCGAACTCTGCAAAGAGCCGGTCGAACTGGATAAGCACAGCCCGGACGGGCTCCGGGTAGGAATTGGGCTGGCTCAGGCTCTGCTCCCGTAGCACCGTCCGCACCAGCTCCAGGCTGCACAGCAGGTTCCTGGCCTGGGGCCGCAGCTGTGCCCTGTCCGCCTCCTCCACCTCTGGGAAGGTCCCAGCCAGGAGACACTGCTAGGACAGGGACCATCAGGAGCCAGCACCCGGGGGGGGCAGTGCAGCCCCTAAACCCAGGGTCAGCTGGTAGTGGGGGGCCTATTGCCCCCCAGCCTCAGAGAACCAGACCTCCCAGACAGCATCCCTGGGCTCACCTCAGCAGCAAACAGCATGTGGTTCCCCAAGTTGTCCACCAAGAGCTCCTCGGGGAACTTGACCAGGTAGTCCCGGCTGTGCCGCTGCGTGGGGATGCACTCCTCCATGATCCGCTCCAGGATGGCCAGCAGGTGAGCCTGGGGAGGGCATGGATGTCACCCATGGTGTCCCAGGGGACCAAGTCACACCAGGGTCCTGGCTGTCCCTGTACCTGACTGAGGTGGAGCTGGTTGAGGAGCACCAGGTACTGCTGCGGGTCCAGTTCGGCATCCAGCCCGTTGATCTCGGCCACCACCGCTGTCACCCTCTCATCGGCAAAGAAGAATTGGGAAAGCAGGCGAGGGTCGGAGCGCTGCGGGAAGAGCACAGAGGGGTGATGGCAGGAGCACCCTGTGTGCTGGGCCAGAAGGATCCCAAATCCCACAAGCGAAGCAGGGATGTTTGGGGCCCATGGATCCACAAACATCCACTAGGGCAGGTACGTGGGACCCTCCCACAGCAGCTCTGACTCCTCCCGGGGAGAGCCGCCTTCCCCACCCACCCGTGCCTCAGTTTCCCCGGGGGGCAGAGCAGGACGAACAAGTTCGGCCGCATCCTGGCAGCGCGGGCACGGATCCGTGCATGGCTGTAAACACCGGGAAAGGTCCGCGGGAGTCCCCCAGCTTCCTCCTCCCGCTCCACCCCGAGGGACCCTCGCCACCCTCCCCTGCGCCCGGGACCGGCGGAGCTCCCGGACGGGGGCTCCGCCGGTCCCGGGCGCAGGGGAGGGTGGCCGGCCCCGGTGCCACCCTCCCCGGTCTCACCTTGGGTCGGCGGAGCCACCGGCGGAGGACAGCGGGCAGCATGGCGCGTCCCGTGGCTCTGCCGCCGCCCGGCTCCCCGCGCCCGCCGCTCGCCGACGGGGCGGGTCGGTACCGGGCACCGCCCGTGGGGGCGGATCGGAGCGGTGTCCGCCCAGTGCCGGCACCGGGACGAGCCCGTCCGCGCCTCGACGGACCGGTTCTCTGTGATGGGAAGGGTGAGGGTGCGTCTCCCGTGGGGCGGGATGGGTTTCACCGCCGGCTCCACTTCCTGGTCACGGTTCCTAGCTCCAATCCCCGGCTGCATCCCCGGTTATCCCGTCCCGGTTCCCCTTTTCCCGCAGCCCAACCTTCAGGAGACAGAGATACCCCAGAGATTCCCTGAATGATGGGGGGCACCAGGGGAGGCACCCGCAGACACCTTTACTGTGCAGGACATGGAGTGTGGAGCAGGGGGATGCAGTGGGAAGTGAATAAAGCAGCCCCTCGGCGGGAGAAGAAGGCGCCGAGTGGCCAAGGAAGGGTTCCGGGGGTGCTTGGGGTGCTGGGAACAGCAATCCCACCCTGGCTGTGCCAGAGGAGGTGTCTGCTCCAGACCTGGCACTGCTGGCCACAGGATGTGGGTGCCGATAATTCAGGTGGCTGAAAGCCTAATGGGGTGGATTCATGGGTAAAAAATTCGCGGAGGACGGTTGGATAAACACGGCAGCACCTCCTCGGCTTGAGGAAGTCCCTGAGTCACGGCAGCCCCGCGGTGCCCAGGCTGTGCTGGACAGGTGCATGTGTAGGACTAGCCCTAGTGTTGAGGGGCCAGTGTTCCTCACAGGCTCCAGGTCTAATTTCAGCCAGGCAGTGTATCCTGGCTCCTGTGACTGTGGCTGTGTCCTGTGTCCTTGTGTGCTCAGCGAGCCTGGAGCCCTGCCTGTCCCTCAGCTGCCAGCAGATTTGGGCAGCACAATATAAGAAGGACATAAAGCTATGAGAGGGTGTCCAAAGGAGGCTGCAGGGATGGTGAAGGGTCTAGAGGGGAAGCCGTATGAGGAGCAACTGAGGTCTGTTCAGCCTGGAGAAGAGGAGACTTAGGTCAGACCTCACAGGGGTCTGCAGCTTCCTCACAAGGGGCAGTGGAGGGGCAGCTCCAATCTCTGCTCTCTGTGACCAGTGAGAAGACCCGAGGGAACAGCTGGAGCTATGTCAGGGGAGGTTTAAGTTGGATATTAGGAAAAGGTTCTTCAACCCAAGGATGGCTGGGCACTGGAATAGGCTCCCTAGCGAAATGATAGCAGCAAACCTGCCAGAGTTCAAGGAGCTCTCAGACACAATGCTCTCAGACACATGGTGGGATTTTTGGGGGGGTTCTGTGCAGGGTCAGGAATCATAGAATCATAGAATGGTTTGAGTTGGAAGAGACCTTAAAGATCATCTTGTTCCATCTTCCTGTTTAGGGCAGGGACACCCTTCACTATACCAGGTTGCTCCAAGCCCTGTCCAACCTGGCCTTGGACACTTCCAGGGATGGGGCAGCCACAGCTTCTCTGGGCAACCTGTGCCAGTGTCTCACCACCCTCACAGGGAACAATTTTTTCCCAATATCTGATCTAAACCCCCTCGCTTTCCATGTGGACCCAAGGAGTTGCACTCCGATGATCCAGCCCGGGATGCGATCCCGCTCCACGCTCACTGGCGCCCTTTAGGACCCGGGGGACCCGCTGCCGCCGCTCCCCCCGGCCGCCAGGGGGCGCAGCGCTGCCCTCTCGCAAGATGGCGGCGGCGGCTTCACCTCACCGAGCGCTTCCCCCCTCCCTCCTTCCCGCGGGCAGGGGCCGGACGGGCCGCGCCGCCATATTGGCTGTTGTCCTGGCTGCGGCGGGCTCGCCATGACTCGCCGGCGGAACAAGGCGGCAACGGCGGCAACGGCGGCGGCGGCAGCAGCGGCAGGTGGCTCTGGGCCTCGCCGCGACAGGGTGGCGGGTCCCGACGTCGGGCCTCCCCCGCCACCACCGCCACCGGAACCGCCCGCCCCGCCTGAGGTGACGGCGGCGGCGGGCAGCGGCGGGGAGCCGGGCAGAGGCAGCGCGCAGGTACCAGGGGAGTGCCGCGGCCGGGACGGCGCTGGCGCCGAGGGGGTTCCGTTCGGGGCGGGGATGGGGCAGGGCCCGGGGCGGAGGGGGGGCAGGGGCAGGGCCCCATCCCCGCCCCGACCCCCGCCCCGGAGCATCCCTGCGGATGGGGCTCGGAGCGCTCCCACAGCGCCCCGCGGGAGGGCCCGGTTCCGCCACTGGGCGATGGCAGGTGGCTGCAGCATCTCCATCCAGCGCGCCTGTCGCTGCCTGAGATCGCTGAACACACCTGGCCGCCGCCACCTGTCCCGGGCGGTGGGCAGGGACCCGGGGATGGGCGCCGGGGATGGATGCAATGGATGGGTTGGGGACAGCCGTGGTGTCGCCCGCCGCGGTGGCCATGTCAGCTGGGACACGGGGTGGGCTGGCAGCCCCCTTCCTCGCTGTGGGTGGGCAGGGGGGCTGTGCCCCTGCTCTGCTCTCCTTGGCCTCTGACCTTTGCTTCACCTTGAGCCTGCAGACGCCATCTGTTTGGCAGCAGCGGTTCAATGCGCGGCTCATTGTGGCGGGGCCCCGCCGCGCCGGCAGACAATGGGGGCCCCCTCGTCCGCGCCACGCCGGGCTCGTCACGGCTGTCAGGGCTCCAGCGAGCCCGCAGGATGCAGCCCAGCTCCTGCAGGGAAGTCCCAGCCTGGCTGTGCCCGTGCGGGGAGAGAGCAAAGTGGCACGGGGGGTCTGCACCCCACCCTGGCGCATTGGCACCGCTGGCTGTGCAGAACAAAGAGGTGGGAGGGAGGGCTTGAGGCTCTCGGGTGACACCGTGGGGGGGGTCTGTGCTGGGCGAGGACTGAGAGTTGAGGCTGCCAGAGCCACCCTTCGTATCCCCGTGTTGGATTTCTGTGGGTCTTGCTCTGCTGTGCAAGTTCTCTTGGTCCCGCTGTACCAGAGGTGGTGGTGGGAGCTGCTGATGGCTTATCAGCCTTGCTTGGTGGCAGGGCTGGCTCTTTGGCACGCTGTGATCTTCCCAGAGGTCCAGAACGCTCCCATCTGGCACGTGGCAGGCTGGCAGCAGCTGGGCAGCCTGAGGCTGCTCTGCTCCAGTGGGAGAAGGTGCAATGCCACATGTAGCCTACAAGAATTTCCCTGGTTTGGTGTCAGCATCCCAAGGTCTCGTTCGCTGCCTCATCTGTCCCACATCTGCACCGCACAACACGTGGGTGATTCACAGTCTGTGTGTCCTTCCTCAGGTGCTGCCCACCACCAACCAGTCCGTGCAGACATGCTGCCTGCTCTGCCACCGGGAGCGCAAGGACTGGGGAGGGCCATCCCACAATGGACTGGTTTCCCCGGGCGAGAGGCTGCCACCGGACTTCGTGCCAACGCTCGTGCAGAACCTCCTGGGAGAAATGCCACTGTGGATCTGCCAGAGCTGCCGGAAGAGTGTGGAGGAGGAAGAGCGACGGGCGGTGCAGGAGCAGGCCCTGGCGGTACGCGGTCACGGAGCTGGGGTTGGAGTGCCAGGGCTGCAGCTGTGGGAGTGTGGCACTACCCTTGCTGTGGCACTAGCAGGGTGTGCGGATCCCCTTTTTGCTCTGAGCTGAGTGCCCCAGACATCCCAGCCTCCACTGCCCTGCCCAGGGTTGCCGCTGGCTCAGCAGGCAGAGGCTGTGGTGGGGCAGCGCGTGGTGCCGCAGAGGCTCGTCCAGCAGGCAGGCTTGGCTTGGAGCTGCCAGGCTGGAGAGGCTGACAGTGCCTCTGCTTTCCTGCCAGCCCCGCTCCACTGCATGTCATGCTGTGTCCCCTGGCCCCAGGGCTGCTCCCTGTGTGGTGTAGGTCTGCCCGGAGACTGCTGGGGCAAGTGCCTGCCTGTGTGTGGAGCTCGGGTAGAGGAGCTCCCTCCTGCCTGGCTTCATTTAATCCTGGCCTGGTGTGAGTGAGACCAGAGCAGGCATGTGGCCCTTGGAATGTCCTGGGAGCCAGGCTGTGTTGGTGTTTGATGGACAGGCTGTTTGTCACCCCCAAGACAATGACAGAAGTGGTTCCCGTGAGCTGAGCCCCTTCTGCAATGGAGGGTCTTGGTGCTGACACTCTGGGGCCCAGAGCCTCCTCACACAGCTGGTTCACTCTGTGTTTTCCTTGGCAGGTCTCGTTATCCCACACGTCCTGCAAGTCACAGTCTTGTGGGGGTGGGTCACACTCCTCTTCTTCCTCCTCCTCCTCTTCTTCCTCCTCGTGCCATGGGAACTCAGGGGACTGGGACCCCAGCTCGTTCTTGTCTGCTCACAAGCTCTCGGGCCTCTGGAACTCGCAGCACACCAATGGGGCCACCCAGGGCAGCCCCCTCGGGGTTCCACCAGCTACACTAGGTGAGTTGAAGCCCACCGTGGGGTTGAGCAGAGCTTACTGCCCAGTTCTTAGCTTAGATGGTTTCCTTGTAGGAAAGGGTGGACAGGCTGGGCCTCTGACTCCCAGTGCCAGCAGCGTGCCTGGGCTCCTTTGCAATGGCAGAGGGATTTGGGCCCAGCTCCTCTTTCCTTCCAGGCGACAAGCACCCCGGCCTCGCTCTGTCTGCAGAGTGTGCCAGCCAGGCGCCGGCTGTGGCGCCGGGGCTCAAGGCCTGTCCCTACAGCCACGCGGCCTCCACCACCTCCAGCAGTGCCGCCCCGGGCTCGCCTCTGCCTACCTCACTCGACTTCTGCAAGACGCTGCCGAAGCAGTTCAAAAGCTTGTGTCGGAGGGCCACCCCACCAGGTGCGTGTCCAGGGACAGGGCCAGCCACAGCCTCCTAGCCTGCTGCTTCAGAGCGTTTCCCCTTGCCCTGCTCCTTGTGGGGCAGGGCTGAATCCTACAGGGGAGGCACAGTGACCTTGAGGCCTCGTGCGAGCAGGGGTGGCTTCTGTCCCAAGCACTGCGCTGCCTGTGGGGGAGGCAGGGTTTGTCCCATGGAGAAGCGGCCTGTGGAAAGGCGATAGGTGGCTCTGAGCAGGGTCTTGGCCCACACAGCACAGCCAGTGTCTGACTGTCTCTGTTCCTGCCCCTCTGTAGGTGAGGCCTTCCACTCCTCAGAGCATCATCAGCACTCCGACCTCACTGCTCCTCCCAACAGTCCCACCGGCCTCCCCTCCCAGCCACCGGTGCTGATCCCCTCCAAGCAGACACCTCCACACCCAGGGCCCTTCGGCTCCCCACCGCACGTCCCGCTGGGCTCCTCCTCGCAGGCCACGCTCTTCCCTGCTCCCAGTGCCCAGGCTGCAGCCCCAAAGCCAGTGTCTGAGTCCCCTCCGGCCGGCGCGGCCTCTCACAGCCCAGGGCCGTGCAAGAGCCCCCACCTGCCCCCTGCCAACGTGCCACTGCTGAAGATGCCGCCCCCGCTGTCAGGCTGCACCCATCCCTGCAACGGGCACTGCAGCACTTCACTCATCCCTCCTCCTGCCTCCCACCAGCTGCCCAGCACCAACAGGTGAGTAGAGGAGCCCTACCCGATCCCAGCTTCTGCTCACTGGGCCGTGCGCCCTTTTCTCCCCTCTGTTGCCCATGGATGCACTTTTCCCTGCGGAGGGACCGGCTGCCCTGGCATGGTGGTGCAGGGAGCCACTGTCTTTGTGGGCCAGTTGCGCTGCTGCAGACCCCTGGTTTCTGAGGGTCAAGCTCTTTCTCTCCCCATGTGTGTTCTGTCTGCTGTTGTCCTTTGGTTCCGTGGTGCAGAAGAGGCTGTGCTTGCTCCTCCTCCAGCTAAAAGACCCAAAGGAACCGCCTGGTCAACCTGCTCTTGGCCAACAGGACCTTTGTCAGTGAGACCCGTCGGGCAGCCGTGGCACTGAGCAAAGGTCCTCGAGAAGATGAAGACTGTGGACTTGTTCTGCTCACCTGCTCCCTTGGCCCTCTCTGGGCTGCCCGTGCCCCTGAAGAGAGCATGCTGGTTCTTCTCCGCTGATTAGCTCTCCCTGTGGAGAGCCAGCCATGTCCTGAGCTGGAGCTCGAGGAATGGCACTGTGGGACGTGCCCTGGCCTCCCTGTCTCTGAGCTGGGCAGCCTGTGCCTGTGAGAGCTGGGCCTGCCTGCATGTGGGGATGTCTGGCAGCTGCACGCAATCCCAGTGTTCCTCACCTGTGCTACCTGCCCCCAGTGAGTACCAGTCCCTGCCCTGCTTCCAGCCCAGGGCCTAGCAGGATGCCGCTCACTGGGGCTCTGCTGTGCCAGCCTCCTGCCTGCCAGAGACCAGGGGGCTACAGATGTCTGCTGACACAGGCTCCTCTGGCATCTCCCCTGGAGGAGAAGGATGCAGGGAAGGGGGTTTGTCTGCCCTACAAATCCTTGTGCCTGGGCACAGGCTGCCCTGGGTGGGGTGTTCCTACACATGTAGCGTGGGGCAATTTTTGAGACCCCCCCTTGGCTCCTGCTCATCTCTCACCCTTCTCCCCTTCTTCTCAGGGACCCCTCTTGCAAAGGGCACAAATTCCCAAATGGTACCAGCTGCCATCTGCCACAGCCCTGCGACGCAGATGAGGGGCTCGGGGAGGATGAGGACAGCAGCTCGGAGCGCAGTTCCTGCACCTCCTCCTCCACCAACCAGAAAGATGGGAAGTTCTGTGACTGCTGCTACTGTGAGTTCTTCGGCCACAACGCGGTGAGTGAGGGGCTGGTCTGCAGCCACCCCTGGTCCTCGTGTTGCACCCCGTGGTGAGACGTCACACAGTCCGTGTGCCCAGAGTATGGAGGTGGGCAGGTCTGGCCATGGCTGTTTTCCTGCGGGCATGTGCATCCCCTACTTTGTTTCCATGCTGCCTCATCAGCCTGCTGGTCGCTTGCTCCTGACTCGCAGCTGCCTGCCCAGCCCCGGGGCTCGGAGCGGCCGGCCAAGCCCTGTGGCTTCACACTGGAAGAGCTCACTGGGGCTGTGCTGACTTGTCTCACTGAGACTGTGGAGAAGGGAGTGGCTGGGGAGGTTGTGGGGGGCAGGTGGGGAAGCTGGGGCTGGCTGCACCTCCTGTGCCTACCCCGGCTGACAGCACTCCCCTCCTGCAGCCCCCGGCTGCTCCCACGAGCCGCAACTACGCCGAGATCCGGGAGAAGCTGCGCTCGCGCCTCACCAAGAGGAAAGAGGAGCTGCCACAGAAACTGGGACATAACAGCAGCTCGGGGGAGCCCGCTGTGGACCACCGCAATGTGGATGAGCTGCTGGACTACATCAACAGCACGGAGCCCAAGCCCTTGAACAGTGCCAAGGCGGCCAAGCGGGCACGGCACAAGCAGAAGAAGAAGGTGAGGCTGGGTGGGTCCTGGGCTGCTCCCCTTGCTGGACTTTACCTTCTTTCCCTCTCATCCATTTGGTTTCTTGAACTCCATGTCCCTCTCCCCTAAGGTGACAGTGGTGCCTGGCCCTGTGTAGGGCTTCCCCTGGCTCTGTTCCTGGAGAGGGTGACCCAGCCCTCCTGGGTGCTTTGGACTGCAGTGTCCTACCTGCTCTGTGCCGCATCTCTGACACCATGTATCTGTGGTGGGGAGAGGCAGATGGTGGCTTTTGCTGGTGCCTCAGAGCTGTGTCTGGTGTGCAGTGTCCAGCTGTTGCTGTGCCCATGGGGGACACATGACAGTTTGGGGGCTGTGTAAGTTGTGAGGTGGCTGTGCTGAGCAGCAGCCCTTGGGATTGCTGTCAGAGCTGGAGCAAAGTTCCGTGGCCTGTGCCTGTGGTTCTGTGGCCCAGCCCAGCCAATCCTCATGGCACCTGTGTTGCAGGAGAAGGAGAAAGCCCAGCTGGAGGCAGAGGCCCAGAAGCGGGCAGAGCGTGCCCCTGCAGCCAGCCAGGCCAGGGAGCAGGCTGAGGAGAAGCTGCTGGAGTGGCCAGAGCTGGAGCTGGAGCGGGTGAACAGCTTCCTCAGCAGCCGGCTGCAGGAAATCAAGAACACCATCAAGGACTCCATCCGGGCCAGTTTCAGTGTCTATGACCTCAACCTGGATGTCAATGACTTCCCCAAGAAGGCAGCTGTCCTGGAGCAGAAAAACCTGCTCTCCAACCTCAACGGCTCCTCTGACCTGCAGGACATAGACCTGGCGCTGGCCCCACTCAGCCTGGGCCCCGCCAAGAGCCATGGGCTCCTGCGAGGCGAGCTGGGCCCCCGATGGGGCGAGGGGCCCGGGGAGCCCCCACCAGCACCACCGGCCGAGAACGGTGTGGTGAAGCGGCTCAGCGCCGTGCCCAGCCTGTCCCGCATGATCTGGGTGCAGTCCAAGGCTGCGGACTCTGCCACGGACGGCAGTGGGCTGAGCCCGGAGCCCAGGGAGGGACCACAGCCCAAGGGGCCGGAGCCACCAGAGCCGGTGCCCGCAGGGAGCCGTCAGCGCAAGAACAAGCGGCAGAATGGGCAGACAAAGAAAGGGGAGGGCAGCAGCAGCCAGGCCCGGCTGGAGAGCCCTGGGGTGAAGGGGCAGGTGCTGGGAACCAAGCCCCCTTCCAAGGGCAGCGCCCCGGAGCCACAGCGGGCGGGTGGCTGTGCTGAGCCTGGGGAGGGCAGCAAGGGGCAGCCCTGGGGCTGTGGCAGCGCCAGGGCCGAAAAAGAGAGACCCAGCGAGTGGAAGGGCCGAAGGGGAGAGGGCAAAGCGGAGCTGCCGGAGCCAGCACAGCCTCAACCGCCTACCCCGGCTGCCCCTCCCGCCCTGGGGGGCTCCCCTCAGCCCAAGGGCAAGAGCAGGAAGAGCCGGAACAAGGTGGAGAAATCCAGTACCTCGATCGGTAAGTGCAGGGAGAGCTGCCCTGCGCTGCCATCCTCATGGGGGCCCTTTGCCCAGCTGGCAGCACTGACCCTCTGCTCTGCTTCCCCAGATGATGTATTCCTGCCCAAGGACCTGGATGGGGCAGAGATGGATGAGACTGACAGAGAAGTGGAGTATTTCAAGAGGTGAGGGGGGAGCCCTGGGGGGGATGAGCTCTACTGGCAGGGCTGGGGGCACGGGAGTGGCTGGTGGGTGACCAAGGCTGTGGGTCCTGAGGGGTTGCGGTCACACAGGGGCTGGTGGCACAGAGGGTCTGGCAGGTGACCGGGGTTGTCCTCTCCCTGCCAGATTCTGCCTGGACTCGGCCAAGCAGACGCGGCAGAAGGTGGCCGTGAACTGGACCAACTTCACCCTGAAGAAAACCACTTCCAGTGCAGCCCAGTGAGGTGCGGGGGGGCCGACCCTCCCACCCACGGCCACTCGCCTCTCCTCACTGTGCCCCCCGCCTCACCTCGGTGGAGTCCCCTCCTCCGCGGGGGGCCCCGGTGCTCTCCTGTCCCGCGGGGGCCCCCGGGGCTCCCTCCATCCTCCTGCCCCATCCCCGCGGGGTGACCCCGGCCGTCCCGTCCCCCTCTCTGTGGGCACGCGGCTACCCCGTGCCGCGGGGAAGGACCGTGCTGGACCCAATAAAGAACTTTTTAATTTTTTATTTTATTTAAATACCGCTGTCTGCTGCTTTCTGCCGCGCCGGGGGCGGGAGGGATGTAGCGCGCGTGCTGCACAAGTTTGGCCGCCGCGGGGCCCCGTCGGGCCGGGTCGCGTCTCCCGCGCTGTGGCGCGTTCCCCCGCGTTGCTAGGCGACGGCGCTGCACGTGTGACGTCACTTCCTCGATCGGTTCCGGGAAGGCGCCATGGAGGCTGCGGCGGAGCGGAAGGTGGGAGAGGGCCTGGCCCCTGGTACCGCCCGCCTCGCGCTCCTGGGGCCATTCCGGGCCCCCCTCACCGCACCTCTCCCCACAGAGGCAGCGCGAGGAGCCGGCGGACACGTCCGACCTGTCCGGAGAGGATGATGAGGACTACGTGCCCTACGTGCCCGTCAAGCAGCGCAAGCAGCAGATGGTAACGGGGTAACGGGGCTGCGCGGGGAGGGCTCTGAGCGCCCCTCCCGGCGTGGGGCCGCTCATTCCGCATCGACCCGCGTCCTTCCAGTTGCAGAAACTGCTGCAGATGCGGCGGAAGGTGGTGTCGGAGGAGGAGCAACGGGATAGCGGCAGCGAGCAGCGCGGGGACGAGGATGACATCCCGCTGGGGCCACAGTCCAACATCAGCCTGCTGGACCAGCACCAGCACCTCAAAGAGAAGGCGGAAGGTAAGGGAGGAGCTGGCAGGGGTCACTGGAGGAACTTCAGGGGGCAATGAAAGCCCCTCACTGTTCCCTGACTCCCACCAGCTCGGAAGGAGTCGGCCAAGGAGAAGCAGCTGAAGGAGGAAGAGAAGATCCTGGAGAGCGTGGCTGAGGGCCGAGGTGAGTGGGACCTCTGTGTGTCACACCTGCCCCCAGAGCTGCCAGGGCTGTTCCCTGCCTTGGGAGTGTTCGTACCCACGGATGCGACTGGAGGTCACAACAGGCCCCCTTTCCTGGCACAGACGTGGCTGTGGGAGGAGCCTGGGCACGTCAGCACTTGGTGTTCTGTACCCAAGGGGGCTGTCAGGGTCTGCTGCTGCCCTGCTCTGTCTCCAAACATAATCTGCCAGGCTGTTTGTCCACGCAGCTCTGTGTGAGGTTACTGTTGATCTGGAGAGTTTGCACTGACTCCTCACCTCTGTTCCTGCAGCTCTGATGTCAGTGAAGGAGATGGCCAAGGGCATCACCTACGACGACCCCATCAAAACCAGGTAAGTCTAACAGGAAAGGGGTTGTCTCTCCCAAAACATCACTTCCTTGTGACTGTGGAGAACCAGAAGCTGCACAGTCTCTGCTGCTCTTCAGCCGCTGGCTTTTCTCCTGCCCCAGTGGCTTCGTGCCTTTGTAAGATCAAAGGCTGTTGAGTCACCTGGGATGTTGTTTTATAAGTAAGCCTTGATAAAGCACACTTCTGTTAAACTTAAAGGTCTGAGCGTGGATTTTTAGGTCTGAGAGGTTAAGGCAGAGGAAGAGGCTGGGGAGCCAGGGCTGCTCAAGACAGTGTTGTCAAGACAGTGGTCAGTCAAAGGTTGGACTTGGGGATCTCAGAGGTCTTTTCCAACCTCAGTGTTTGTAAAGTAATGTCAGAGATGATTGAGGTGTGTCTGTGGCATGTTCCGTCCCTTATCCATAGCCTGTTCTTAGCTGTCAGCTTGGGCCTCCTCACTGAGACTTTAGGGGAATGTTTAACACACAGAACTTGGATCTGCTCCCACACTCACATCACAGAGCCCCTGTTATTCCTGGGGCGATATTGGAACCTGACAGGCAGTTCCCCTGGATTCCTCCATGGGGGCTGCTGGCCCTGGAGTCCTGGCCTCATTCTGCACCATGACCTGTCTCTGTTCCCTTCATAGCTGGAGAGCTCCTCGCTACATCCTGGGCATGTCGGAGGCGCGGCACGACCGCGTGCGCAAAAAGTACCACATCCTGGTGGAGGGGGAGGGCATCCCACCCCCCATCAAGAGCTTCAAGGAGATGAAGTTCCCAGCAGGTGAGCTGGGAGAGAAGCCTAGCAGTGATCCCAGCTTTCCTCTGAGGGGTGTTTGTCACTGATGGAAGAGCTGCTGCTGGGACACGGGTGGGAGGAGAAGAGGAGGAAGAGTTCAGGTCATGAGTGTGGGTGTCCCTTGTTCTCTGACAGCTATCCTGAGAGGCCTGAAGAAAAAAGGGATCCAGCAGCCAACACCCATACAGATCCAAGGCATCCCCACGATGTGAGTGCTCTGTCCCCATCCCGGAGTGCAGAGCACTTGCTGCCTACAGCCCACCCAGTGTTGTGGACTAAGGGCTCTTGTTGGTGACAGATGCACCCCATCACCTTGCTCAGCCCTGCAGGTTTGGGCTGTTCTGTGATGCTCAAAAGTCCTGTTTCCCTGGCAGCCTCTCGGGAAGGGACATGATTGGCATTGCATTCACTGGCTCTGGGAAGACTTTGGTGTTCACCCTCCCGGTGATCATGTTCTGCCTGGAGCAGGAGAAGAGGCTGCCATTCTCCAAGCGGGAGGGGCCCTACGGACTCATCATCTGTCCCTCGGTGAGTGCCAGGAGGAAGCTGTGATTGTCATGCAGTGGCAGTCCTGCCTGCACAGAGGTGTAGGAATGAGTTGGTTTTGTGTCTGCAGCGGGAGCTGGCCCGGCAGACCCACGGCATCCTGGAGTACTACTGCCACCTGCTGCAGGAGGATGGGCTGCCCCCCCTGCGCTGCGCCCTCTGCATCGGGGGCATGTCCGTCAAGGAGCAGATGGAGACCATCAAGCAGTAAGACTTTCTGGGGGAGTACATGGGGCCGGAGTTCTGTCAGGGGCCTGAGGGGTGGCACCCTGGCTTCAGGACGGCACGAGGGAGAAGGTGACGTGCCAGGAAGGTGTTGCTTTCCCTCTGTGTCCTGCATGGGGCAGGAATTCTTGCCTGACTGGCCTCCTCTCATCCCTCAGTGGGGTGCACATGATGGTGGCAACCCCTGGGCGCCTGATGGACCTGCTGCAGAAGAAGATGGTGAGCCTGGACATCTGCCGGTACCTGGCCCTGGATGAGGCTGACAGGATGATTGACATGGGCTTCGAGGGGGACATCCGGACCATCTTCTCCTACTTCAAGGTGCTGAACTGCACCTTGAAGCTCAATCCCTTCACCTGCCAGGTTGGGGGAGTGCTAAATCCGTGTTCCCTGTGCAGGGCCAGCGGCAAACCCTCCTCTTCAGTGCCACAATGCCCAAGAAGATCCAGAACTTTGCCAAGAGTGCCCTGGTGAAGCCCATCACTATCAACGTTGGGCGAGCAGGTGCTGCCAGCCTGGACGTTGTGCAAGTGAGGTGTTTGAGTTCTGCCCCCTGCCTATGTGGGAGACCAGCACCATTCATGAGGGTGCTTGATGCCTCCCTCTGCCAGGGAGCTGGGGTTCATGGCCCTTTTTCCCAGTCAGCTAAGGGATACCAAGCAGTGGCAGTTCCTCTGCTGCCTGACCCATCCCTGTGCTTGTACCTAGGAGGTAGAGTATGTGAAAGAGGAGGCCAAGATGGTGTACCTGCTGGAGTGCCTGCAGAAGACCCCTCCACCTGTGAGTAGTGAACTGGAGGCAGTGGTCACACCGCAGCCCTGGGGCACAGGGTGAGCTGGCAGGGGGAGACCCCATGTGAGGGGTGGGCATGTGAGTGAGCCGTGCTCCACATATGAGCAGGGACTAGCCCTGCTCTGTGCTCTGCTCAGCAGGGCTTTCCAGGGGTTTGTGCTGGTGCCAGCAGTGCTAGCCCACAGAAAGGCGGCTCTTCGTGATGTCTGTGCTGCTGCAGGTGCTGATCTTCGCAGAGAAGAAGGCAGATGTTGATGCGATCCACGAGTACCTGCTGCTTAAGGGCGTGGAAGCTGTGGCCATCCACGGAGGGAAAGGTCAGTGAGGGTCCCAGGGAGGCCTGGGCTGTGGTGTGACCCCCCTCCTCCAGGGATGCGTGTGGTCATGGGAGGTCCCAGTGTTGGTGATGGTGTGAGAGAGGGCTGTGGCAGTGTCAGGAATTAACTCCTTGTTGCACATAGCAAGCGTAAACCCAGTGCAGGTCTCTTTGGGACACAGAGGTCCCTCTACTCCTTTATTTGGGGAAATAAAGGCTGCCTGGGGGAGCCCCAGTTGAGCTCTGAGGCCATAGTAGTTGCTGCAGTAGGAAGGGCTGGGAGTGCTGCCCTTGCTGATCTTCTGTGCTGGGCCTTTGCAGATCAGGAAGAACGGACAAAAGCCATCGAAGCCTTCCGGGATGGGAAGAAGGATGTCCTGGTTGCAACTGATGTTGCTTCTAAGGGTCTGGACTTCCCAGCCATCCAGCATGTGATCAACTACGACATGCCAGAGGAGATTGAGAACTATGGTGGGCACTGGGCCCCACAGAGACCATGAGGGGTTGCAGAAGCCAGCAAGGCTCTGTGCTTGTCTCTGCAGGGTCTGGGGACAGGGATGGTCTCACTGCACTCACCTGGTCCTGATCCTGCCTCTGTCCCCACAGTTCACCGGATTGGGCGTACAGGCCGTTCAGGCAACACTGGCATTGCCACCACCTTCATCAACAAGGCCTGCGGTGAGGAACAGCCAGGGGATGGGGACTGTGGCTGTAGGAGACACCTGGGCAGTGGCAAGGGGGGTGTTCTGAGCAAGCAGGATGGCTGGAGGAGGGAGAGATGGCGGCACTAGGCAGTGCTCCCACCTCTGCTCAGGCTGTGCCTGACTATGTCTCTGCCTTCAGATGAGTCAGTGCTGATGGACCTGAAGGCCCTGCTCCTGGAGGCAAAGCAGAAGGTGCCCCCTGTGCTCCAGGTGCTGCACTGTGGGGATGAGACCATGCTGGACATCAATGGTAAGAGACTCCAGGCTGGCACAGGGACCCCCCTGGTCTGCAGACAGGACCCCAAGCTCCTGAGGCAGTTCTTGCCTGGCCATGCAGGCAGCCTGATGCCACAGCACTGGGGAGACACTGGTGTAGCCCCTCTGCTCTGGGGTGGGGAGCTGGTGTCGTGGCATGGCACAGCTCCTCTTAACCTCCTCCCTCCCATTGCAGGTGAGCGAGGCTGTGCCTTCTGTGGTGGCCTGGGCCATCGCATCACTGACTGCCCCAAGCTGGAGGCCATGCAGACCAAGCAAGTCAGCAACATCGGCCGCAAGGACTACCTGGCCCACAGCTCCATGGACTTCTAGCCTGGGGAGTGTGCTGTCCCACAATCCCCCCCTGCCACAGACCTGGGCTTCTTTTCAGCCCAGCGGCGTCTCTTACACTCCTGTGGCCCCTTTTCCATGCTTTTGGCCACTGGGACTGTTGCCAGCTCAGCCTGACGAAGCTCCTGCCCCAGGAGGAAATGTGTGGAGCTGTGCTGCAACAGCCCATTACATCAGCAGCAGCTTGTTGGGCAAGCAGGTAGCGGTGCCTAAGGGCAAGAGGAACCCCAGGTGGGGCAACTTGTCTGTGGCCAGCTGCCTGCTGCCCCTGCCAGCCCCCTGCAGTGGCAGCACCAGGGTCTTACATTGCTCCTCTTCAGAGCTCCTCAATTTCTCCGTATCTGCCCCCCTTACCTGGATTTGTCCATCCTCAGTGGGTGGCTGTTCCTGTATCCCCAGACTTGCTGGGATGCAGCCGGGGTGAGGCGGCGCGTGCTGCACTCACATTGGGCGCTCCCAGAGCTGCTTCCTGTGCTCTGCCCCCGCGTTCTGCCCCACTGCCCTGCAAGGGGGAGGGCGGGCACACGGACACCTCCTGTGGCCCAGCCTCTGCCCCCCATCCCACACCCCAAAAAGGGGAAGTCGCTGTGAGAAGGAAGTCTGCCTCATGCCCTTCCTTCGGCTGCAGCAGTCACATTTTCTCCGCTGCGGGTAGCCCAAATCCCTGGTCCTTGCGCTGGCCAGGGTGTACTGGGGCCATGGAGAGACCAGTGAAGGATGGGATCCTCTATGTGCAGCACTGCAAATTTGGAAAGGTAAAGGGTGAATTTGGGGCTTGTAGAGGGTTTGCCCTGATCTGGTGACGCCAGCCCTGAGGCCAGGTCCTCAGCAGCCTGGGAAGGGGGGACTGGAGTCAGACCCCTCAGAACTGCTCTGGGGAGAACTTTCCCTTCCAGAGGGGGAGCCCTGGGCCCTGCAGGCCCAGGAGTGGGCCTCTTCCTGCGGCCGAGGGGACTCATCCATGCGGGCACACACTTGGGCTCACCGCTGCAAAGGGTCCCTCTTCTCGCTTGGTCACCGCGCGAGTTGCCGTTGGAACAATAAACGTGTTACTGCAGCACAGTTCCAGTGTGTGTGTGGGAGCCCCAGGGTAGCACGTGGGATGTGGTCCTGTGCCCAGCTCTCCATCCGCCTGGCCCGGGGGCCAGCAGCATCCATGGGACACCCTCATGGCTTGGGCTGCTCCCCTGAACCCTCGGGGTGGGCACTGAGAGCTGTAGCCCTTGGGGCAGGGTACAGGTGACATGGTGGGAGTCCCTGGGGTTGGGCCAACTCCAGGCAACTGTTGCGTGTTGGCAAAGAAGGTCCTGCTGTCACACTGGCCGTGCCATGGCGGGGTCCCATGGGGGTCTCAGTTGATGTATGGGGCTGCAGTCACTCTCTGACCTCCCTGCTATGTGAGAGCCAAGCCCTGGAAGCGCAGCAGGTAGCTGGACCCATGTGCGTCGGACCAGTGCCTTACCGTGTAGGAGACAGGCGGGCTGGGGGCGGTGGGTATTTTGGGTGTTTGGCTGCATCTGGTTCCTTCAGGGCGGAGGCTCTGCTGCACTTTTGAAGCGCATGGGGACACGCGCCCCCGCTATCCCATGACAGGCTGGGAAGGTGCTGGTGCTGCAGAGGCTCCCCTGGGAGGAAGCTGGCTGCTCAGCAGATGTGAGGCTGCCAGCAGGAGCCCCAGTAGCTCAAAATGGCTTTAATTTGCATCAGGGTCTGTCCTGAGAACAGCTCGAGCTCAGCTGCAGCGGTGGCAGGCCAGCACTTGCAGCAGGGAACAAAGAGCACGACCTGGTGCTCAGGGAGCCAGGAGTGAGCATGACTCACCCAGCAAGCCATGCCAAGCCTGCCTGGGGCAAGGCCTCCTTCGACCCAGCTTTAGGACTGCCCTGCCTCACAGTTTGGGGGTCCGTACTGTCCCCAGCTCTCCAAGATCTCCCACAGCACCTGGCGGGTGCAGGCTGGGACCCCTCCTGCCCCATACAGCTCCTTCCAAGCGCTGCTGGCCCCACATGGAGTGCAGCACTACCAGGATGCAGCAGGCATCCTTGCTGACCCGTTTTTTCCCTGCCTGTGCCCCTCCTGTGCCTTAGAGGTCCTGGAGGAAGATGCGAGCCCAGCTGTTTGCTGCCAGCCCCTCCGGTGTGGCCCGCATGGAGAAGTTCGACGTGCGGGATGATGGCACAGCCCCGGAGAAGATGCCTCTGCAGCGCTGTGCCCGCCGGGTAATCCGCCTCTCAGACTGTGTCTCTGTGGGCCCAGCAGGCACAGAGAGCTGCCCCAAAGCCACCTCCGCCTTCTACCTCACCACCACGGAGAAGAGCTATGTGCTGGCGGCTGAGCAGCGGGATGAGTGGATTGCCCAGCTCTGCCAGCTGGCCTTCCAGGTACTGCAGGGTCTGGCCGAGGCAGGAGCCCTTATGTTGCTCCTGCTCAGGTGAACTGGGGGGCTCCAGGGCCAGCAGGGAGCTCGTGCTCCTCGCTGTCCAGACCATGCTCACGTTCCTCTGTTTCAGGGTGCAAAAGAGACGGTGCCAAGTAGTGCCAGGACCCAGCTCAGCCCCTCTGTCCCCATGGAGGAGAACTCCCTCTACTCTTCCTGGCAGGACTGTACGTGCAGGGGTGCGGGATAGGGCTGGTGTGGGGTCCGGTTCAGCTCTGCAGTGCTGACCCCTGCCTTGTTCTGCTCCTGCAGTGACCGAATACCTGGTGCTGGTGGTCCAGACGGATGCATCCACCCGCTGTGGCCTGCACGGGCAGTACCTGCTCTCAGCCCTTCCCCAGAGCCTGACACTGAAGGACCTGCAGTCCCGTCAGCCCCTGCTTACCTGGCCCTACCCCTTCCTCCGCAAGTTTGGCCAGGATCAGGTGAGTCCCCTGCTCCCTCCTTAGGGCTGCTGGCTCCCCAGGGTGGGTGCCAGCCCCTCACTCTCTCCTCTGGCCCTGCAGGCTGTCTTCTCATTCGAGGCTGGTCGCCGCAGTGACTCTGGCGAGGGCACCTTCACCTTCAGCACCCCGCGGGCCCCTGAGCTCTGCCGAGCTGTGGCTGCTGCCATTGCCTGCCAGCAGCAGGGCAAGGACACCCCGGACCCCAGGCTCTTCTGTGTCCCAGACCCTCAGCTGTCTGCACAGGGCCTTGAACCCCAACCCTGGGGCCCTGGGACAGAGGACCCCCAGCCCAGCCCAGCCCTGGGGGGGGCACAGCCTGCCTCCAATGCCTCTGCCAGCCTCCTCTGCTTCACCCCGCCAGAGCCAGAGGGCTCGTGCCCCATCGTCTATGCCTCCATCGTCCGGGGCCACCAGCCCCTCTTCGTGCCAGGGCAGCCGGGCTCTTGTGAGCCCTGGGCCGCAGGGAAGCCGCTCCCTGAGCACCTCTACGAGAACATCTTCACCGCAGAACAGCTTCCAGTTGGGACACAGGAAGAGGAGGAGGAAGGGCAGTGGGAGCTGGGGTGCCGACAGGCCCCCGAGGGCCACAGCAGCGAGGGGGGACCCCTCTATGACAACCGGGCTGCCCTGGCACAGCCCCCCGGTGCCGCGGGCTGGGGGCGCGGGGGGCAGGAGCCACTGCTGGGGCGCTCCAGGCACAAGCCTCATAGCACCCTCCGGGCTAAGCTGGTGCGGCTGCTGAGCCGAGAGAGCGCCGGGGCGCGGGACTGGGCCTGATGCGGTCGGTACCGTTCGGTCAATAAAGGCCCTGCCCGGACCCGGCTCCGCCGCTGCTGCGGGGGGGGGGGGGGGGGGGGGGGCAGCTCTCGCCTCTCCGCCAGGGGGCGCCGCCGTGCCCGCCCTGCCGGGCAGAGGCGCGCGCGCTGATTGGCCGAGCCGCCCACCGGCCCCGCCCCGTCCCGGTGCTACATAAGGCGGGTCCGGGCCGGGCGGGGGCGGTGCCGGGTTCGAGTCCCGAGTCCGTCTGATCCGTTCGGCGCCGCTCCTCGCCCGCTCCGTCGGGCTCCCCCGGGCTCCCCCGGGCTCCCCCGGCCGCGGGTGAGTGGGGGTGCGGGGGGCCTGGGCACGGCGGAGGACTCCGTGCACTGCGGGGGAGATGGGGACGCAAGAGATGGAGGACTGGGGCCTGGGTCGGGGAGAAGGCGGATGATCGGGGTCGGGCCCGTGCGGGGCAGAGCCGGCGGGGAGGGGTGGTGCTGTGCGATGGGGAGGGGTCGCGTGGCCCCCTGCGGGGCAGGGGGGGCTCCCCAGCAGTCGGAGGGGCTGCCCAGGCTGTGCGCGCTGGGGACCCCCAGTCCGGCCGAACCCGGTCCCGCCGGGAGGGGTGCGGGGTGTCCACCCCGTCTGCCGGGCGCCGGGAATGCCTGACACGCAGCTCTTCCCCCGGCCCTCCCGAGCGGGGAGCGGGCTGGTGTCGTCTTACATGCCTTATATAGCCCGCACCGGCCCGGGGAGAGCGGGAGCTCGCTGGCCCCCGGCCTTGCAGCCGCCCCGCCGGCCCATGCCGGGCGCGGGGAGTCCCGCAGCCGGCCCCGCTCCACCCCGGCAGGAAGGTCCTGGGGCGTTTTGCGGGGGTCTGGCGGCTCCATCCAGGTGAGGGGCGGCAAGAGGCTGGTGCCGGCCCATCTGCCCGGAGCCTTGGCCGTCTGACAGCTGTCAGGCAGGGGAGCGCTGGGATTCCCTCCCGCCAAAGCCCTGGAGATGGGCTCACTCCCAGGGAGCATCTGCTCAGCCGGCTGCTGGAGTGCCAGCCTGGCTGCTCTGCCAGGCACCTCGGGTGGCATCACGCAGCTCCTGCGCTGCTGCTGCTGCTAATTCATCCGGCAAAATCGCTTCTGGTTCATATCCTTCCATACCTGCTGTTGCTTCTCTGCGGTCTAAACAGCCTTGGCTCTCAGCAGTGTGAATTGCTGGGGTGCGGCAAGGGAGAGCACATCCCAGGTTTGGGAGGAGAGCGAAGCCCACAGACACTCCACTGTGGGTGGCAGCAGGGCTGTGTCTGGCTCTCTGGCACTAGTCAGTGTTAGCCTGGGCCCCTCAGCTCTGACGTTGCTGGAGGAGATGCTGATGGATTTGGGGTGCGTCTCTAACCACAGTGTAGGATGGTCAGGGTGGAGTTACAGCTGGAAATGTGACCTGCCTCCTTCTATCCTGCCCTGCCAAGTGCTGGGCCCCCTCCTCGGCTGCTCTCCCTGCATTGTTCCCATGTATCCTAACGCCAGGATCACACCCTCTTCCCTTGCAGAGATGGGCGACATGGAGTCCTACAAAGTGATGCTGAATGGGCCGGCACCCTGGGGCTTCAGGCTGCAGGGAGGGAAGGATTTCAGCATGCCGCTCTCCATCTCCAGGGTAAGAGAAGCCAAGGCTGGTGACACCCATCCTTCTTCCTGCCTCTGTGGGAGGGAGGCTGTGACGGCAGTGTCCAGGTGGCTGAGTCAGAGTCCTACAGGGGATGCAGATGAGTTGGGGCCCCGGGAGTGCTGCATCCTGCCCTGCCTGGCTCCATGTAGCCTCTTTGGTGCCTTATCAGCTGCAGCCCGGCACAGGGGTGTTCCGGGCAGAGAACTGCAGCAGAGACGTGAAATGTTGCACAGCCTCTGCAGAGGGGGCAGGGGAGGCCCCTTCCGGAGCGTGCCCACCACAGGGGGAAGGGATCTGCTCTCTGAGATGTGGGACTGCCTTCCTGATTGGCACCCTAACGCTGGGATCGGCATCCCAGGACTCAGCCAGTGCCCTTCTGCCCTGCCTTCCACTGCACAGCTCCTAACTCCATGCCTGAGCTCATCCCTGAAATGGGCAGGGAGAGGAGGAAGCTTGCACTGCTGCCTGCACAGGGACATGATTCCCTCCACAAAACCATCCCGTTTCTCCTGGGAGAGCCGTTGTGCTGCAGCTGGTTGTGGCTGAGGCCTCTGGTTTGAGCTGTGCCCGGTGCAATGCTCAGCCAGGCCAGGTCTGTCCCCGGGCGGATGCTGGCCATGGCTCTGGCCACACAATTGCCTTATAAGCCTTGGAATGTGACTGCAATGCCTGTGCCTCTGGCGCTCGGGCAGCTGGCACGGAGGCTGCTTCTCAAAGGACAGCTTTGCTCGTGGCACCGGACGCTGCTGCGTGGGGCCCTGTCCCCGGCACGAGCTCGGCACTGCATGCCTGTCCCAGAGGACACAGATCTCTGCAGCACCCAGGCAGGGAGGACGGGCCCTGAGGGCACCATGTGAAGCTGGAGTCACCAGCACCGCCGCCCCAGGGCCCGCTGATCTCTGCTGAGCACGCAGAGAAAGCCTCAGCGAGTTTATTCTCTAAAAAATGTTTCTCTTGGCTGCGAGCCAGCGCTTAACAAAGGGTCTGGTCGGATGAAGGAGCCTCCCAAAGCCCAGGGCAGGGGCCTTATGAAGCAGCACTTGGTGGGGCTCGGGCAGTGCTGCTGTCAGGAGCAGTGAGGGGATGTAGCCAGCTTTGGGGGGTTCTCTGTTAAGAGCAGGCTTTGTGGCAGGGCAATGTGCTCTGTCTGAGGGGAGGGGTGAGCCTTGCACTGCTCTGCACTCCAGAGACATTCCCAGCCCCAGAGCTCCTGCCCAGAGCACACTGCTGCCCTTGGCCACTGCTTCCCATGAGCTTGCCCTGGGAAGAAGAACGGGATGTTAGGAAGCGTCCTGCCTCAGCTTTGAGGGCTGCAGTGGGGTCCTGCTCTGTGGGGCCAGGGACCACAGGGGGAAAGCAGCACTGGCGTGTGCTCTGGCTCTTGGCTGTGTCCCTCACTGTAACACTACTGGGTGAGCTGTCAGGCTGCTGCAGCTCACTGGCCACACACAAAAGAAGTGCCACTATGACCCCCTGCACGTGGATCTCCCGTGGCAAGGGGCTCTGCTGGGGCACTGACACCTGGGCAGACTGTACGCCGCGGTCCCTGTGGCAGAGCAAGGGCAAGGGCTGCCATCTGGGGAGCTGGGTGCTGTGTGACACATCCCAGCCTCTGCCAGCTGGGGAAGAGGGGAGACCTTTGGTTCTGCTGGCAGGATGGTGCTGGGGGATGCACCTTCCAGCCTCTCCCCACCATGCTGGGTGATGCTCTGTCCTGGGGGTCCCTGGAAAGGGTGGCAGGTGGGCATCTCTCTGGGTGGGGTGACAGAGGTGCAGGGAACAAAGGACTGGCTGGGCAGAGAAGGGAGGAAGGAAATCCTGGGTTTAGGTTAGCAGGCCTGGGTGGGAAGCGGGAGGACTGGCACTGCCACAGCTCCCAGCTGAGCTGGCACCTGCCACAGGGGTTTCCAGGCGTGCCAGCATGGAGGGGGACGGAAAGTGCTGACCGGGCTGGGTGAGGCTGTGTGACGCAGCCTGACGTGCTCTCCCCTTCCCGACTGGCCGTGTGAAAACATTTCCCAGCTCCTGCTCCTGCCTGCAAACCCACACAGCCGCCCTGTGCCTTCCCCAGCCCTCCAGGGCAGCAAGCCGGGGCTTGCAGCAGCATGGCCAGCCGGCACCACTGCTGCCGAGGGCACCCTCCCGTGCTGGGCAGGAGGAGCAGGCACTGGGCTGAGGGGTGGCAGCAGGATGCAGGCGGAGCCGAGCCACATCCAACCCGGCTATGAAGTTTGGCCTCACATGGAGTGCCAGTATTGGTGTAGGGAAGGGGAATGTGGCTCTGGGGTGAGCCAGGCTCTGCGCACGGGCAAGGAGGGGCCAGGACTCAGCGGCAGGGATTTTTCAGCCCTCTGACAGTGCTGGGAATCTGGCTCGCTCCTTTTATGTTCACGTCGAACAGGACTTGAGGAAATACTTGGTCCGGGTCCAAGCGCCTCGAGTTCTTCCATGCTGGAGGAGCAGGAATGGCTGCATCCTGCCCACGTCTGTCTGTCTGTCAGTGCCTGGGAGCTGTGTGCTGTGCTCTGGGCCCTGCTCGCCTCTGGCTGTGCATCCCTGGTGGGAGGGGAGGGCAGGACAGGCTCCACTTCCCCGCACGGGGCTGACGGGGCTGACGTATAGCCGTGCAATGGAGCCACAGCGGGGGCAAGGCTCTGTGTCCGGGAAGAAGAACCCGTGGCTGTGCTCTCGGCTGTCCCGGCGCGACGATGTCTGGGGGAGCAGCGTGGGTGGGGGCGGGTGTCTCCCTGCCTTGGGAGGGCTCCTGCTCCTCTGTGGGAATGAGGTAATGTCTGCGCCTGCTGGGAACAGGACGGGAGCATGGAGCGTGGGCGGCTGGGGGGAGTGCCCAAGGGGTGCCTCCCCTGACCCCCCCTCGCCCCAGGCGAAAGGCTGGACATGCCTGTGGTTTGCAGTGAGATGTGGGCTGCCCAAAGGGCCCTGACTCACTGTGCTCCCTTCCTGCCCCGGGACCACAGGGATGGCTCTGAGGGGTGGCCAGGCTTCCTGCCGAGGCTGAGCCAGCACCGCCTCCGTGTTTGGCGTCATGGGGATGAGGCCCCGGGGTGCTGGCAAGGTCCCCAGCTGTGCCAGAAGGCAGGGACTGGGCAGCACCCTGGGGTACTGCTTTGCCCTCTGCTGCTGCTGCCGAGGGGAAGAAGCTGCTCTGGGCTCATGCACTGGGAAATGAGGAGTGAGCTGGGTGTTCCCACCTCCCCCTGGGTCAGGCCTGTGTGGGTATCCTGTGCTGGGCTGGGAGCCTGAACCCCAACAGACCCCTTGCCTTCATGAGGACGAGGACATCCCTCTGCTCCCGAGCCAGCACTTGGCTGTTCCAGCTCTCCCTGATTCTGTCTGTCTTGCAGCTGACTCCAGGTGGGAAGGCGGCTCAGGCTGGTGTGGGAGTGGGCGACTGGGTGCTATACATCGACGGGGAGAGCACCAGTGCCATGACACACATTGAGGCCCAGAACAGGATCCGTGCGTGTGGGGACAGGCTCTGCCTCACCCTGAGCAGGTAGGAATCATGGGTCCTGCAAACATGGGGTCTTGGTGTGGCCAAAGCATAGCCAGGGCCATCTCCCGGTATCTCCATATCCTGGCATCACTGATCTTTGCTCAGAGCTGGGCAGCCCCTGGCTGGATCTGAGGGCTCAGCTTGGCCGGATGAGGCTTAGCCTGGCTGTGAGCCACAGGGCAGTGCCAGCGGGCCATGGCTCCCCTTGGGTGGTTGTTGCATCCCTGGGGTACCAGTGTCCCAGCAGTGCCTGGGCCAGTTCCAGCACCTGCCCATCTGTCTCCTCTCTTGCAGAGCCCAGAACCAGCTGGGGAAGCCGCAGAAGGTACGTGTCGCTCATGGTGCTGCAGTGGCAGCTCAGCCTTGTCTCAGGGAAAGGGACTCTCTGAGTGTAGATGGATAAATAGATTTTGCTCCTGGGGCTCACAGGCTTTTAGGGGACTGGGGTGTGTTTGGAGATCTAGATAACCCCACTGGAGGAGCAGCTCTGACCTCTGGCACCGTGGAGGATCAGAGGGAACAGGGTCTGCTCGGGAGGCAGCTTGGCCCAGACTGTGCCCCTGCTGGTGCCAGGTGTGGGCAGGGGTGCAGAGGGGCCAGTGCAGGGGAGGAGACTGGGCAGGTGCAGCACAGTGTTTGCTGGTGCTGGGGAGTGCCCTGGCATAGGGAGGCAGGACTGAGGTCGGTGACCAGTGGCTCCTGGATGGAAGCCGCCTATATGGGTTCAGCTTTGTGCCACAGGACGGTTGCGATGGGTGTGTGTGCATGTGCACCGCCCTGCCATGGGCAGCAGCAAGCGTCCGGGGCACCTACTAATCCTCCAACGACCCTCAGGCTGGATTTGTGACCTGCTGTCACTGGGCTGGCTGCTCTGTGGAGAGAGGTGCCAGCCTGGCAGAGCCCAGTGTCCAAGGTGCACGTGCTGTCCAGCTTTCCTACCTGGCTGCCTGCTGCGCTGCCTGGCCCAGGGCTGCCCTTTGCATGCTGCTTGATGTGTGAGCCCGTGTCTGTGTGTTTTGTCTCGCTCAGGACTCACTCCCCTGCTCTGAACCCCTGAAATATAACTTCGCTCCCAGCACCGCCCTCAACAAAACAGCTCGGCCCTTTGGGGCCGGCTCGCCTCCGAACCCACAGCCCGGGCTGGTGACGAAACCTGTGACGTACGCGCCCCTGGCGCCCGCCTGCACCCCCCAGCACAATGGGTATGTTGCTGTCCGTCCTGCTTCCTGAGGACTGGGGGGAGCCCGCTGCCCGGCCCTGCTGTGCCTTGCATGCCAGACACTGAGGGTGGGAGTGGGTGAGAGTGCCCGTGCTGGGGTCCCCGGTGGCTGGTGCTGAGGTAGCACAACAGGACTGTTGCACACAGGGACACACAGCCACACTTGTGCCAATCCCTAGCTCAGGGATGTGTCAGCCTGCGGAGAGTCCTGCAAGGTATGACACAGCAGCTGTAGCAGGACACTGACTGGCATCTGCGGCAGCAGGGAAATGGTGGCTGCCTGGGGATGTCCTGCTGGTCCCCTGGCTGGTGGGATAGGGTGAGCAGAGTGAAGCCCTCCAGCCCTGCACAGCACCATCATCACCCAGCTCTACTCAGCTGCCTGTGTCTGGCAGCTCCTGGTCCCTCCTGAGAGAGCTGCTGTGGTGCCCTGGAACTGGGCAATGGGGTGGGATGTGGCACCCAGGCCTGTTCTGGGGCTTGAGGGAGCACAGTCTGGTCCATTGGCATCTGCCCCTGTGTCCCGGTGTGCTCACAGCCCTGGGCGAGCCGGGTGTGAGTCTCAGGGGTAGAGGGACTAATGTAGGCCATAGGTGAGCTCTGGAAACTTCTTGGGTGCTGCAGATCTAATTTCACCTTCCTTTTTCTTTCTTTCTCTCCTCCCTTTCTCTTTCCCTCTCCCTACAGGTGCTGAGCCTTGACAAGTCAGTAAGCCTTTTGCCTGCTCTCTCTATCCTCCCCACATGCCTCTTCCCTGCTATTGCCCTGTTCTCCAGGGCAGGGCCAGCCTGGGGATGGGCAGCATGTGCTGCTCTGCCTGTGTGGGTGGGTCACTTCTGGCAGCAAGCTGTCCCCAACCTGAAGGGCAAGTGCTGCCTGTCTCTGCCAGCTGCTGGGGCCCTGGAGTGTCCTTGTGCGTGGTCCCTTCCCTGCTCCCCAAGATGTGACTTGGCCGGACAAGGGCTAATGGACTGTGCTAGGCACCCTGCCCAGGGGCAGGTGGCATGCCATGGGCAGTCACTAGGCTCTGGTGCAGCTCTCCCAGTGGTGGTTTTTTGAACATGTCTTATTCTTGCTCTGTCCTTTCTCCTTCTGGCCCTTGGGGCCAGTATCACACTATCAGTCCAAAGTCGGTCCTTCGTGGGCCAGGTCTTTACTGGAGAGGAGTAGAAGGGTGGGGAGTAAGGACACATGTGGTGTCTTGAGTACTGGTGTGCTGTGGTTCTTCGCCAGGGGAGGTGTGGGGCAGCCCCAGGGAAATGATGCCATGAGATCTGTCAGATTTGACAGATGACTCTGTCACTCGCAGGCAGCCCCCTCAGCTGCTGGAGCCCCCCAGCAGCCCCGTGTGCGACCCTGTGAAGCTGCGGATGTTAGAGGACATTGATGACTCGCAGCCCCACAGCTGGACCTCCCAGTCCCGCTCCTTCCGCAAACTGACCCGGCTGGTGGGCGCAGACAGCAGTGAGTTTCCACGTGGCCTGGCACTGGCTGGCTGCCCAGCTTTGCCAGGACAACTGGAGCTGGAAAAAGGCTGTGGTGCATTGTGGCACTTGAGTGTTGGTTTTGGCCCCATGTGGCCCCTGTGGGCCAGCTGAGCCAGTGGGAGCTGCCCGGGGCTGTGTGTGGGCTCGTGGTGGTGCCGCTGGTCTGGGGCTGTGCTCTGCCCCATGGCTGGGCAGGGCTGTGCAATGGGGCAGGTGGGTGGCTGGAGGAGAGGGTGTTTTCCCTTTCCTGTTCCTTTTCCATTTCTTTTGTCTCTGGGCCTCAGTTGCCGCAGACTGACTCCACCTTTCTCTCCTGTTGCATTCAGTGGAGGATGGTGAGGATGAGCTTGTTAAAAAGCCCAGGTAAGGGGAACATGTGCAGGGGTGGTAGCAGGAGCCACAAGATGCTCAACCCACGTGGCTGCTTCATCCTCACAGCTTGCAGTCACTCTGGGGATGCTCTTTGCCCTGTTGCTGTTTCTTCTTTCCTCCTCCTCCATCCTCTCCCCTTCCCAGAGATGAGCTGTTGGTGGAGCTGCAGAACCTGCCCTGTGCTCAGCCCACCACGGGCACTGCCAGTGCTCAGCCACTGCTCTGAGTGTCACCTTGGGAGGGTCCTGCCCGGACACCCACTGGCCAGATGGGATGTCCTGTGCTGGGTAGGACCCGCTTGGCACTGCTGGCACCAAGCTGGGGAGACCAAACTCTGCCATTGCTATTTAAGCAAATGGTATCTGGAGAAGGCTGGTGGCACTAGCAACACATTGCTGGGGGTGCTCTGAGGTTCCAGGCATTGCCTGGACCTGGGGCACAGTGTGCCCTGAGCCTGGTGTGGGGCAGCTGGGCAGAGCTAGGTGAGTGTTGCCAACTTCTCCTTGTGCTGGAGTGCATTTGTGAGGGATGGGCTGAGCCCTGGTCAAATCCTGAGTGTTGTGCTGCTGTTTTTTTCAATACCGCAGGGATACCCATGGGTCCGGCTGGGGCACAGTGGAGCAGTGGTGAGTGCGAGAGTCTGATGAAGGCACCTTTGGGAGCATTATCCTGTGCTGAAGCAGGGTCTGTGCTTGGTGTTGGCTGAGCTCCTACCCTCTGTCACTCACAGGCAGCCCCCTCAGCCACTGGAGCCCCCCAGAAGCCCCGGGTGTGATCCTGGGAAGCTGCGGATGTTAGAGGACGCTGAGGACTGGCAGCCCCGCACCGGGACCTCCCAGTCCCGCTCCTTCCGCAAACTGGCCCAGCTGACGGGCACAGATGGCAGTGAGTTCCTGCAGGGCCTGGTGATGGCTGGGGGTGATGGACTGTGTTAGCTAGAATCTGACAGAGGCTGTGGGGTGATGTGTCACTAAAGGTTTGGTTTTGGCTCCCTTGAGGGCAGCTGAGCCAGTGGGAGCTGCCCGAGGCTGTGTGTGGGCTTGTGGTGGTGTTGCTGCTGGTCTGGGGCTGTGCTCTGCCCCATGGCTGGGCAGGGCTGTGCAATGGGGTAAGGGATGGTGAGTGGGGAGGTTGGTTTTCCTCCTTTCCCTTCCTGCTGTGCCTGGTCCTTGGTTGCCCCAGACTGACTCCATCTTCCCCTTTTTCTCCTGTTGCACGCAGTGGAGGATGGTGAGGATGAGCTTGTTAAAAAGCCCAGGTAAGGGGAGCGTGTGCTGGGTTGGCAGTAGGAGCTACAACATGCCCACCCTGGGCTCAGCCCACCTGGCTGCTTCATCCTCACAGCTTGCAGTCACTCTAGAGAAGCTCTTTTCCCTGTTGCTCTTTCTTTTCTCCTCTCCTTGTCCTCCACCCTCAGGTCCCTCTGTCTTCTCCATCTCCCCGGAGATGAGCTGCTGGCAGAACCGCAGAGCGTGACCCGTGCTCACCCCACAAGAGGCACTGCCAGTGCTCAGCCACTGCTCTGACAATCACCTTGGGAGGGTCCTGCCCAGGCACCCACCTGCCAGATGGGGTGCCCAAATGGGGTGTCCCTGTGCTGGGTAGGACCTGCTGGGCACTGCTGGCGTGGAGCTGGGGAGGCTGAGATGCAGCACTGTGTACAGTACTGTACTGTGTACAGTACTGTACACTGGACACAGTGGGTGGGGGTGGCTGGTGGCACTGATAACACCTTGATTGGGGTGTTGGGAGTTCCTGGACAGGGACTGGACCTGGGGTACGATGTTTTGGTGGGCTGTAAGGCTGGTCAGGAGTGAATGCTGACGGTATTTCTGTAAGGCTTGTGCATCCCTGAGCTGGTGGGGCATACGGGAAGGATGGGCTAAGCTATGGGTCAACCACTGACTGTTGTGCCACCGTTCTTTCTGATACCACAGGGATGCCTGTGTGTCCAGCTGGGGTACAGGGCAACAGCGATGAGTGCTGGGGTCGGGCAGAAGTGTTGGCATGTGCCAGGGCATCTTTGGGAGCACTACCCTGTGCTGAAGCAGGGTCTGTGCTTGGTGTTGGCTGAGCTCCTGCCCTCTGTCACTCACAGGCAGCCCCCTCAGCTGCTGGAGCCCCCCAGCAGCCCCGTGTGCGACCCTGTGAAGTTGCGGATGTTGCAGGACATTGATGACTCGCAGCCCCACACTTGGACCTCCCAATCCCGCTCCTTCCGCAAACTGGCCCGGCTGGTGGGCGCAGACAGCAGTGAGTTCCCATGTGGCCTGGCACTGGCTGACAGGCTGGGTGTGCTCAGCTTTGCTGGGGCATCTGGAACTGGATAAAAGCCGTGGTGTGTTGTGGCAGTGGGGCATTGGTTTTGGCCCCATGTGGGCCCTCTGTGGCAGCTGAGCCAGTGGGAGCTGCCCAGGGCTGTGTGCAGGCTCGTGGTGGTGCCACTGGTCTGGTGCCATCCTCTGCCTCATGGTTGGGCAGGGCTGTGCATTGGCGCAAGGGGGCAGCAGGAGGAGAGGGCGTTTTTCCTTCCTTTCCCTTCTCTTTCCTTCCTACTGTGCGTTGGCCTCAGTTGCCACAGACTAACTCCATCTCCCCCTTTCTCTCCTGTTGCGCTTAGTGGAGGATGGTGAGGATGAGCTTGATAAAAAACCCAGGTAAGGGGAGCGTGTGAATTGGTGGCAGTAGGAGCCACAAGGTGCCCACCTGGGGCTCAGCCCACCTGGCTGCTTCATCCTCACAGCTTGCAGTCACTCTGGGGATGCTCTTTGCTCTGTGCAGATTCTTTTCTCCCTCTCGGTCCTCTCCCTCCCCCAGACTCGGGCTGTTTCCAGAGCTGCACAAGAGGCACCACTGGTGCTCAGCCACTGCTCTGACTATCGCCTCAGGAGGGTTCTGCCTGGGCACCCAGCTGTCAGACAGGCTGTCCCCGAACAGGTTGTCCCCATGTAAGGTGTGCAGGCAGGACCCTCTGGGCACTGCTGGCACAGAGCTGGAGAGGCCAAAGTGCAGCACCATGGACTGGACACAGTGGATGGGGATGGCTGATGGCACTGAGAGCACCTTGCTGGGGGTGTTGGGGACTGCTGGGCTGCAACTGGTCTTGGGGCATTATGTTCCATGCAGTTGTGGAGCAGCTGCAAGGCTCGTTGGGAGTCAGTGCAGCCAGCATTTTCACGTGGCTTGTGCCTCCATGGGACTGAGTACATATGGGAAGGATGGGCCGAGCCATGGATCCACCATTGACAGTTGTGCTGCTGTTTTTTCTGATGCCACAGGGATGCCCATGGGTCCAGCTGGGGCACGGTGGAGCAGCGGTGAGTGCCAGGGTCTGGCAGAGGTGTTGGCATGTGGTGGGGCACCTCTGGGAGCACTACCCTGTGCTGAAGCAGGGTCTGTGCTTGGTGCTGGCTGAGCTCCTGCCCTCTGTCACTCACAGGCAGCCCCCTCAGCCACTGGAGCCCCCCAGAAGCCCCGGGTGTGATCCTGGGAAGCTGCGGATGTTAGAGGACGCTGAGGACTGGCAGCCCCGCACCGGGACCTCCCAGTCCCGCTCCTTCCGCAAACTGGCCCAGCTGACGGGCACAGATGGCAGTGAGTTCCTGCAGGGCCTGGTGATGGCTGGGGGTGATGGACTCTGTTGGGGTAGCCAGAATCTGACAGAGACTGTGGGGTCATGTGACACCAGGGCTTTGGTTTTGGCTCCAAATCACCCCTTGAGGGCAGCTGAGCCAGTGGGAGCTGCCCCGGGCTGTGTCTGAGCTCGTGGTGGTGCCACTGGTCTGGGGTTGTGCTCTGGCCCCATGACCGGGCAGGGCTGTGCAATGGGGTAAGGGGATGGTGGGTGGGGAGGTCGATTTTCCTCCTTTTCCTTTTCCTTGCCCTTTCCCTTCCTGCTGTGCCTGGTCCTTGGTTGCCCCAGACTGACTCCATCTTCCCCTTTTTCTCCTGTTGTGCACAGTGGAGGATGGTGAGGATGAGCTTGTTAAAAAGCCCAGGTAAGGGGAGCATGTGCAAGGGCCGCATGTCCCAGGCGGGTGTCTGGGCACTGCTGGCTCTGAGCTGGGGATGCTGAGCTGCACCTTAGCTTTTCGGGTGTATGGATAGTGGAGGAGTCTGATGGCTCTGGGAAACCTGGCGATGAGATGCTGGGAGGTGCAGGGTAGTGCCTGCACTTGGGGCACATTGTCCCTTGAGCCTGGTGTGGAGCTGCCAGGCAGATAGACTGAGCTGGGTGAGTACCACCAGCTCGTTTGCCCTCACTCTCGCTGCTTGTGGTGACTCTCAGGAAGCTCTTTGCCCTGTAGTGGTTTCTTGTCTCCCTCTCTGTCCTCTCCCTCTCCCAGAACTGACCTGTTAACAGAGCCACAGAGCCCCCCCTGCCCTCAGCCCACAACAGGCACTGCCAGTGCTCAGCCACTGCTTTGACCATTACCTCGGGAGGGTCCTGCCTGGACACCCACTCACCATACACGTGTCCCCAAATGGTGTCCCTGTGCTGGGCAGGACCCGCTGGGCACTGCTGGCACCCAGCTGAGGAGGCCAAGATGCAGCACCGTGTGCTGGACACAGTGGATGGGGGTGGCTGTTGGCACTGATAACATCTTGATTGGGAGGCACTGGACAGCAGCTAGTCCTGAGGCATGATGTCTTGTGGGGCCGTAGAATGGCTGTAAGGCTGGTCAGGAGTGAATGCTGTCGACATTTCCACGAGGCTCGTGTATCTTTGAGGCTGTGGGTGTGTACGTGAAGGATGGGCTGAGCCATGGGTCAACCACTTACCTTTGTGCCGCCGTTTTTTCGATGCCACAGGGATGCCCGTGGGTCCAGCTGGGGCACGGTGGAGCAGCGGTGAGTGCCAGGGTCTGGCAGAGGTGTTGGCATGTGGTGGGGCACCTCTGGGAGCACTACCCTGTGCTGAAGCAGGGTCTGTGCTTGGTGCTGACTGAGCTCCTGCCCTCTGTCACTCACAGGCAGCCCCCTCAGCTGCTGGAGCCCCCCAGCACCCCTGGGTGCAACCCTGGGAAGCTGCGGATGTTAGAGGACGCTGAGGACTGGCAGCCCCGCACCGGGACCTCCCAGTCCCGCTCCTTCCGCAAACTGGCCCAGCTGACGGGCACAGATGGCAGTGAGTTCCTGCAGGGCCTGGTGATGGCTGGGGGTGCCAGACTTTGCCTGGGTTGCTGGAGCCCAGCAGGGGCTGTATTGTGGCACCAGAGTGTTGTTTTTGGCCCCATGTGGTCCCCGTGGGCAGCTGAGCCAGTGGGAGCTGCCCGGGGCTGTGTGTGGGCTTGTGGTGGTGGTGCTGCTGGTCTGGGGCTGTGCTCTGCCCCATGGCTCTGGCCCAAGGGCTGTGCCTTGGGGCAGGGGGATGGCAGGTGGGGAGGTTGGTTTTCTTCCCTTCCCTTTCCCCTCTTGCTGTGTCTGGGCCTGGGTCTCAGCAGACTGACTCTGTTTCCTCCTTTTTCTCCTGCTGCGCTCAGTGGAGGATCATGATGAGATGTTTGTTAGGAAGCCCAGGTAAGGGGAGTGTGTGGCAGCAGGAGCTCCGTGGGGCTGCATGTCCTGGGCAGGACCTGTTGGGCATTGTTGCTCCTCAGCTGGGAATGCTGAGCTGCACCGTTGTGTCCCAGAAACAGCAGGTTGGGGGTGACTGATGGCACTGGCAAAATCCTGCTGGGGTATTTTGATGTTTAGGCAGCACCTGGGGCATGGTGTCCTGTGGGCCTGGTGTGGGGCAGCTGGGCAGAGCTGGTGGGTGTCACCCTCTTCTCCCTGTGTGGGGCAGGGAAGGGAGCCAGGGCTGTTCCTCACTCCATGAAGCTGGGCAGGAGTGGTGCACCGCACCCCAGTTTTTGCCTTCACCTGTCTGTGATGCCTTCTGCCCTGGTGCTGTGGCCCTTAGGTTCCAGCTCTGCCCAGTTTGCTCTGCCACTAATAAAAGCTCCTGGGTTTGTAGCCATCTCCTTTTGTGTTTACCCTGGAGAGGAACAGAGCCACCGGCTCTCCCTCAGTCCCTGTCCCCTCTCTTGGATGGGCTGTGCCTCTCTGGCCCTGGCTTGCCCTGCTTGTCCCCAGTTCTGCTGAGTTGGGCCCCAGGGCTCCCTGCATCACATTGGGTCCAAGCCCCTCTGCACCCCAATGTGACTGTGAGTGATCACTGCGTGTGAGCAGGCAGCCAGAGTCTGTGGGGTCCCTGGGGCCCCTGGTCAGTCTGACACAGCCCAGATTCCTCCCTCCTGCCACTCCTCAGACCACCACAGTGGGTACCAGACACCCTAGGGGTGCTGTGTCTTGGCAGGGCTGATGGTTCCTCATCACCAAACCAGCTACTGGCTGGGCACGGGGGCTTGGCCAGGTCCTGCCTGCTTGTTGGGGTGGGGGGCCCTGCCTGCACCCTCTGGGCAGCAGAGTGGGGCAGGCTGGATTAACTGCATGTTCTGTAGCCAGGTCTCCGTGTCGGACCCATCTCCAGGAGCAGCGATGAAGACTGAGCCAGGACTGGGTGAGCAAAACATCTCTGGGCTTTTCGGGAGAGGGGTGGGGCTGCTGGGTGATGCCACTCACTCAGCCACGGGTTCTGGGAGGGGGCTGCAGAGGAATCAGGACTGTTGTAGAGACGTGTGTGTGCATGCAGCCCCCAGGACCCCCACTGCCACCCCGGGCCCCACCAGCCGCCCACCGTGGGCTGTGGACCCGTCGTTCGCCGAGCGCTACGCTCCGGACAAGACGAGCACGGTGGTGAGCAAGCACAGCCAGCCGGCCACGCCGACCCCCATGCAGAACCGCAGCTCCATCGTGCAGGCGGCCCAGCAGGCCCCCGAGGGGCCCGGCTGCACCCCCCTCTGCTACAAGTGCAACAAGGTCATCAGGTGAGCCCTGGCCACCACCACCCCCTGCCAGCATCCTGGGCCCTGGCATGGCTGACATGGCTCTGTCCTGCCACAGGGGACGGTACCTGGTGGCATTGGGACATTATTACCATCCCGAGGAGTTCACCTGCTGCCAGTGCAGGAAGGTGCTGGATGAGGGCGGCTTCTTTGAGGAGAAAGGTTCCATCTTCTGCCCCAAGTGCTACGATTCACGCTACGCGCCCAGCTGTGCCAAGTGCAAGAAGAAGATCACTGGAGTGAGTGTCCCTCAGTCTGTCCTGCACCTCCTGTCCTTGCTCCCCGCTCACCTATGGGTGCCTGGCTCTGTCCCTTCCCACCCTAATCCCATCCCATGGGATCCCTTGTCCCTTCCTGCCCTGGGTGGTCCTGCCCCTGGCTGACAGTGGCTCCCTTCCAGGAGGTCATGCATGCTCTGAAGATGACCTGGCACGTGCAGTGCTTCACTTGCAATGCCTGCAAAACTCCCATCCGCAACCGAGCCTTCTACATGGAGGAGGGACAGCCCTACTGTGAGAGAGGTAGGACCCAGGGACCCCATGTGTCACCCCATGTGGCCCTGGTGCACTGTTGGGGCTCAGCAGCTGCCCACAGGGGTTGAGGGGTGAGTTGCCCTGGGCCATGGAGAGCTCCTGCAGCCCCGAGTTCTCCATCCCAGTCCTCCCGGTAGTGCCATCGCTCCTGTGTTGCCATGGTGATGAGGGAGGATGTACATCAAAGTGAGTGCTGCACCCTGGGAGATGAGATTTGCCTCTTCCCTGCAGCCCTGTGGTGCTGGGCCACCTGCATGGCCCGGACACTTTGTCTGGGGCATTGTCCCCTCAGGACTGGCAGCAGGTTGGCCCCAGGCTGTGCCTGTGGGATCCCGGTTGAGCTGCAGCCCTGCTCCTCTGGGATGATGGGCTGTGGTGCAAAGAAATGCTGACCTGGGCTCTACTCTCCTCACAGACTACGAGAAGATGTTTGGCACCAAGTGCCGTGGCTGTGACTTCAAGATCGATGCTGGGGACCGGTTCCTGGAGGCCCTGGGGTTCAGCTGGCACGACACTTGCTTCGTCTGTGCGGTGAGCCATGTGCCTGTGTCTCTCTCCAATGGTCATGCCCCACGTGGGGTACACCAGCAGCACAGGGACTCTGTTGCCACAAAGTTTTCCCCACTTGTCTCTGTGCTGGGGGCTTGGGAATTGGCTCTCAGCCTTTTGGTCCCTGGCACCTGGGTGACACCAGTGCTGGGCCCTGGGGGTAGGGGAGACCTGGAGGCTGACTCAGCCCCCCAACCTGACCATGTGTACTCTCCTTCCCAGATCTGCCAGACCAACCTGGAAGGGAAGACATTCTACTCCAAGAAAGACAAGCCGCTCTGCAAGAGCCATGCTTTCTCCCATGTGTGAGGGGTGGAAGTTCAGCTGTGCCCACGCGTGCCCCTGGCCCTGCATGCTCCTCTCCTCCCATCCTGATGCCTCCAGGGAGCCAGGCTGGGCCTTTGGCCCTTCCCCTTGCTCCTACCTCTTTCCTGGCAGCTCCTGGCCTGAATTCAGCTGGAGACAGTGCTGGGTGCAGAGCCCTTATAGCTGGGTGACTTCTTCTGTGCTTCCTGACTGGCCCTAGGAGCCCTGGGAAGGGGATGCTGCATGGATTTCCTGCCCCTGAACCACGCAGCATAGTGGGCACAGCCGTGCTGAGGCTGGAATCGGGGATGCTCTGGTGCAACCAGGCTGCTCCCTTGCTGCCTGGCAGCTCAGTGCTGGGGCAGGGATGTTCCTAACACATCCCTAAATGGGTGAGGACCAGCCCCCTGCCACACTCTTCCTCACCTTCCCTGCTGTGTGCTTAGTGCATGGGGCTGGAGACCCAGCCCTGCTCCCCTACCCACAGCAACCCCCCAATCATCCCACAAACTGCTGCAGTGGCTTCCTGCCCTGGCTGCATTCCAAGGGGAGTCCATGCCTTGCAACCCCACTGCTCCCCTGAGGCTGGCAGCACCCCCAGCCTGGTGTGCCCCAGCCCTGGGCTGGCAGCTTGTGTTGATGGCCAGCTGGCTCTGCAAGGCTTGGGCACGGCTTCCTGCCAAAGAGTGCTCTGTCACCACCGTCCTGGGCCCATCGATGCCTCCCCCCAACCCACACCCTCTGGTCGGGCTGCACTGATGTAGCCACGGTGCTTTTAATGCCTTTAATAAACACATCTCTGCGAGTGCCGGCTGTCTCCAGGCCTGCGGTTTTGCCGACTGAGGTGCAGCCAGCTGGGAAGGTCATGCTCTGCCCTCATCCTGGCCCCCCTGGGGCCTGACTCAGCTCCTTCCAGCTTTCCAGGGAAAATCTTCACCTCTGATTTCTCCTCCTCTGCCCGCGTCAGCCCGGGCTGGACCCCTTGTGCTGCCTGGGTCATCCCTCTGTTTGTAGCAGGCAGGATCACTAACAGAGGCAGTAACTAATCTGAGGGGCAAAACGCAGTGAGGGGAAATGGGGCAGGGGTCAGACCTTAGTGGTCCCCACTTACCTGGCAGTGTCCTCTGGTCCCTGCTGTGCCCTGGCCCCGAGTCCTGCACAGGGGACGAGAAGTCATAGGACACAAATGGGCCACGTGCACCAGCTCTGGGCGTTCTCCGGTGTGGGGCAGCCAAGCGTTCGCTCACGCGATGCAGCTGCTGTCCCGGAGGATGGGTGTGAGGCCGTGCCGGCACTCCGGCACCTCCGCCTGGAACGGGCTTGAGGGCAGCGGGTGTGGGGAAGCGGGTGTTCTCCTCCTGCTTCGCTCTGACAGCTGGAACGGTCATTAATAATTGCAGCTCTTGCAGTGATGAGCAATTGTAAGGAAAATTGTCTTGCTAATCTACTGGAAGGTTCTACCGGGGGCAGGAGCTGGCTCTGGGAAGCCAAATGCCTCCTGGCATCACCCAGATCTGGGCACTAGTGCCACATCTTCCTACTGCCAGCTGCAGGAGTGCAAAACCCTGTCAAAGATGAGGCGGGGAAAGGAGTGATGGAGACAGGCTGGGGCTGGGCGCTCAGGCTGGGGCACGTGTGGGCAGTGGGAGGGTCACACTGAGGAGCAGCAGGACACAGCTGTAAAAACGGTGCCTGCCTGGCAGGGCTGGGAGGAGCAGGGATGGGTGAGTGCCTGAGCGTGAGTCCCAGCTGTGCAGCCAAGGTCAGGGGAAGCACGGGGGAAGGTGAGGCGGCTGTGGCCCCACGTGAGCAGCCACTGAGCCAACCCTGGCTCAGCCAGGACAGCAACCAGTGAGTGGAGGGCAGAGAAAGGGCAGGGGGAGGCAGCCATGCGGGACGGAGCCTGCTGGGGTAGCACAGCCTGGGAACAGGTTCTGCCAGCTCAGCCCTGGGATGCCCGGCCTTGGAGCAGGGCCAGGGCACAGCCACAGTACCACAGCCAGCCCCCCTGTGCCACTGCCAGGTCTGCACTCGCAGGGGGCTCAGCTCCACTGGGTTCATGCCCTGTTGCCTCTGGCCCCTGCTGTTATGGCTCTACCACCCAAGGTGCCTCTGTGCTTTGCCAAGAGCAGCTCTTGCCCACCAGCTCTGCGCACCATGTGAGGAGCTTGTGCACAGACAGTGGAAGGAGGGTCTCGGTGGGCTGTGGAGGTGGAGCCTTGGGAGGGGCTGCAGCCTCACTGCTCTGAGAACAAAGCCTGGCAGCGGCAGGCTTAGGGCTCCCACCATGTCCCTGAGCAGAGTCCCACCACATCCACCCCCAAAGCCATCTGAGCCTCCTGTGAGGCGCCTGACACGGCCCCAGCCCCCTCACTGGCCCCGGCAGCTGCTCCACAGCTGCTTCCAAACTCTCACAACCTCTTAGGGTGGCTCCTGCTCTGGCCTCGCTTGCAAATGCTGGTGCAAGGAAGGCATGAAAGGGAGCAGACAGCATAGGCAGGGCCCGTGGCACTGTCCCCTGTCCCACTGGGCTCATCCACAGGCTGCACTGAAGGGCTTGGTTTGGGAACAACCCCAACCTGCAGGGATCAGGCCACTGCTGCTCCAGCAGAGACCCCTTCAGCGTGGTTCTGGTCCGGGCTGGGGGCAGTGCCGGGGGACAGGGTGATACTGCCTGCCCTAGCCAGAGCATGAGGACCTGGCTGGGAACCCCTGCAGAGCCCTGCATGGGTCAGTGCAAAAGCAACTGTGAGAGTTCATGCAGAGGCAAAACCTCCTGTGAAAGGTGCTGTTGGACACAGCCTGGCAGGGTTCTGAGGGCAGGCAATGTTTGGGAGCAGTGGGCATGGAGGGGCAGGCAGGCAGCAAAGGGGCCCCCAAAAAGGCTGTGCCTACCAACCCTTGCACAGCAGCAAGGGCACAGCTGGGTGTGTGGGGCAGAGCCCACGGTGCCGTGCCCTTGGAGAGGAAACCTCGGGCAGCTCTGTGGAGGGGAGCTGAAGGCACAGGAAGCCTGGTGTGCTGTGTCCCCTGAGTGAAGAGGACATGGGGCAGGGGAGGGTCCGGGGATGGAGAGGACCACTCAGTGAGGTTCCCAGGGTGCAGGTTCCCGGGGGGGCAGCACAGGATGCAGGTCCCCAGAGCGGAGATGAGAAACCACCCGGGGTACAGGTTCCTATGAGGAGCTGAGACGGGGTTCAGTGGCCCTGGGGGGGGGGGGGTAACGACCCGGGGCGCGGTGTTGCGGAGACTGAGTAGAGCCCAGGCTGGGGGATGCCGGGGGCGAACCGTGTGCAGGGGCAGCCCTGGGCGGGGGCGATGCCGCCCGCATCCCCGGAGTCCCGGCCCGGGGCCGCTCGGCGCGGTCGGCGGCGTGCCCTGGGGGCGCCCCGAGGGCGCGGCGGGGGCGGGGGCCGGTCGGCGGGGGGCGGAGGGGAGGGGAAGGGGGCCGCCGTTCGCGGCGCTAGGACCGGGCGCGGCGGCGGGCGGAGCCTCCCCGCCGCTCGCCCCTCCGCCCGGCCGCTGCGGCAGTGTCTCGGAGGCGGGCAGGCGGCCGGTCCCTCCGGTCCCCCGGCAGCATCCCGGCCCTGCCATGGCTGGCGTCGGCTTCGCGGCGCACCGCCTGGAGCTGCTCGCCTCCTACCAGGACGTGATCGGCGAGGACAGCCCCACCGACTGGTGAGCGCGCCCGCCGCCGCCGCCGCCCCTTTGTCCCCGCCGCCGCCGCCGCCCTTTGTGCACGGAGCCGCCCGGTAACACCGGCCGCGCCCCGCGCTGCGCCCCCCGCCGTCCCCGGGAGCCCCGGCACACAAAGGCGGGCGGGGCGGCGGGGGGTGTGCCCGGCCCGCCGCCCCCGGTGCCCGCACCTGCCCTCCGCCGCCGCACCGGGCCGGGGCGCGGTCCCCGCTTTGTCTGCGTCGGGCCGGCACGTGCGAGCGCCGGGACCCGCCGCCCCTCGGAGCCCCCCGGCCCGGCCCGGCGCGATCCCCCGCCGGGCAGCGAGAACCGGGAACGGGGGGTCCGCGCACGGCGGGGAGGGCCCCCGGGGGCTCCCCGATGGTGGGCCCGGCCCCGGTCCCTCGCCATTGTCTGGAGCCGGAGTCGCGGGCAGGGGCGCCCGGGGATCGGGAGATGGGGAGGGGATCGGGGCGCCCCCAGCCCGGTCTCGCTCCCCGACCGGCGCCGCCGGTGCCCCGACAGCGGGCGGTCCCGCTGCCCGGCGGGGCGAGGCCTGCGACCGCGGGGGCACCAAGCATCCCACGCCGCCCCGCTATCCCCGGATCCCCCAAGTTCCGTGGGTGCCACATCCCTGGGGGGCCTCGGTGCATCGGCCTGGGATTGCCCCGGTGGGCTGGGATTGCTGCAGACTTGGGGTGGGGGGTGGCTCTCTCCGGTGGGACCCCTCGGCTGCCCACCCTGCCTGTCCTGCCTCAGTGCAGGGCACCCGGTTCTGCGGTGCTGGGGCCCGGCTGGATCCAGGCCCTGCTGCAGGGAGCATCACCCCCCGCCAGCCCGTGTCCCCCAGCGCCCACCCGCATCTCCCACTCCACCCTGGTGCCGTGGGGCTGGCTGGGGCCGTCTGGGGCCGTCTTCCCCGAGACCCCTCGTTGCCCCTCAGGGTGCCTGTGCCGTGCGGGGATGCTGCCGGTACGCCAGGGTGCAGCTCGCTGGGCAGAGCCGGGGCACTGGGCAGTGTGGGTGCTGGGTGCATGCTGTGCATGATGCTCTCGGAGAGGGCAGAGAGGGGGCTACCGTGCACCCACCACACAGCTGGGGCACCCACCTCCCAGCTGGGCTGCACCCACCGCCCAGCCGGGCACACGCCCATCTTTAGCCGGGTCCCTACTCTCGGGACAGGGCTGTGTAGTGCTGTGTGGGCCTGGGTATGTCCTGGTCCCCACCAGCCCTGCCGTCTCCGTGGGGCCCCGCGGTCCCGCTGGCAGCCCAAGGGCGCTGTGGGCAAGCTCCGTGCGTGTTGCCGGCCAGGCGGCAGCTGTCAGCTCTGGGTACATCTCGCTTCCCGGCATCCGCTGCAAAGGAGCCGTCCCTGCCAAAGCTGCTGAGAGCAGCAAAATCGGTTCCCGGGAAGGCGAGTGCTGATGCCGGGTCCCCCCCCCTGCCTCTCCAGCGTTGAGCCCGGCCGGGCAGTGATCCCTGTTCATCCCCGTCCTCGGAACTGAGATTGCCGTCGTCCCCAGCTGCTCCATCCCATGGTCACCGGGGTGCCAGCATCCCCGCTGCAGGGCCCGATGCCGGGGTGCGGGATGAGGGGTGATGTTGGGGGGGCTGCATCGGGCAAGGTGATGGGAACAGTCCCACGGGGTGGGGGCCCAGCCTCGCTGAGCCAGGGTCTGGGAGGACACTGTGCCAGAGCCTGGTCCTGGGCCAGTGCCGGGGGATGCCACGCTCTTGCCTGGCCGGGATCCCTGTGTTTAGTCTGGGATTCCCCCTGCTCCAGCCCGGTCCTGGAGGGTCCGACCATCCCCTCCCCCTGCCCAGCCCCGCGAAGGCTGCTGGGGCCCATTACTCGATCGGAAAGGAATTTGGTGCTGCTTTCTGAGCACGCCGACTCCCTGGAGCTCCCAGCTACATTGGAAACACATGTGCTGGGGCTGGGAGGGGAGGCTGGGGCCATGTGACCCTGCCATGGCGTGGGGGGTGGGCTGCTGCGGGAGCCTTGGCTGCTGGCACCCAGAGGTACTGCTCTGCCTGCTCCAGTGAGCAGCAGGGCCATGCAAGGGCAATGGGGCTGTGCTCTCCTTGATGGAGTGATGGGAGATCCTTGCTGGAGCCCCCCCCCTACAGGGAGCCCTCCCTGGGCTGCATGGGCCACCTCCACCCACATACTTGGAGCCTTGGGGTAGGAAGGGGCTGTATGGGTTGGGTGGAGGGATTAAAGCCCATGGAAGGGAGGTAAATGATGCATGATGCTGCCAGCACCTGCTGTGGCACAGCTGGTCCCCACAGCCAGGAGGTCATGGTGATGCTGTTGAGCTGTGGGTCACTGGGGGCACCCCGGGGGGATGCTGCTGGCCCCAGCATGGCCCCTCTGTCCCATGGACTGGAAACCTCCATGTGGTGTGGGATCAGGCCATGCTGCTGGGCTGTGTCCATGGCAAGTCCCAGCTGCCCTGGGAGCATCCCTGGGTGCAGGCATCAGCCCTGTGGTCGGACACCACCCAGCATGGCAGGGTTTCAGGGGGGAGAGGAGGCAGTGGATGCCCCCAGCACCCACAGGGCTCCCCAGGCAGTGATGCTGTGGCTCTGCCCTACTTCTTTCCTCCCATCTGCAGGCGGCTGCATCCCACCCTGCCAGCCTCCACCCCGCGGCCCTGCGCTCCCCCGAACTGCTGCTGTCCTCCCCCATTCCTGGGGGATCAGGGGCTACATTTGCCACCCTTCCCCGGCACAGGCATCACAGACGGCACTTTGCAGCTGTTCCAGGCCAGGAAGCTGGCGCCGGCTGGGGCGGCCGATTAGCGGGATCGGGATGTGCGGATTAAAGTCAATCTTGTTGGTGCAATTATCTGCGGCTGGCTGCCAGGGGCTTGGGGGGCGGCGGGTGCTGGAGTCGGAGGGAGGCCCTCTTCCTGTTAGGCACCTGCCTGCCTTCCCCCTGCTTTTTAGCTCCAGGCATGGTCCTGTTTTGGGGGTGGCTGTGTCCATAGGACCCTCGATTCCTGTCCCCCAGGCTGTGGCTGGAAGCTGTGAGCTCAGGTGAGGACGGCTCTGCCCGGCACCACAGGGATTTTGGGGCTTGAATAAGTGCTGTGTGGGCACCACCAGCCGAATGCTGATCGGCAGAGCCGTGGTGCAGGGATGTGGGGGATCCAGCACGGGCGGCCCCGGCTTTCCGGGTGCAGCGCGTGACGGTGGCAGGCAGGTTTGGGTGCCTGCCAGGCCCCGCAGGTCCCCGCTGCCTGCCTGCCTCCCCCGCTCCCCTTCACTAATCACCTCGTCATCAGGGCGAGCTGCATCCCAGCTGGGATGGGGGGGTGTTGCCATGGTGACGGAGGATGCTGGTTGCCTAGCGACATCCATCCCCTCGCCCACCCGCCCTGGATCAATTTGGCATGCGTGGTCCCCCCTCCGTTGCTGGCTGTGTGCCCCTGGGGAGGTGCAGGCTGGTGGGGGTCCCCGTGGAGCCCCCAGGGGGGCTGGCCAGGGCACGGTGGGAGCGACAGGGGGTTTCCCATCAGCTGGGAACGGTTTCCAAGGAACAGTCTCCATGACGGCCCCATCACACCCTGGTGGCACATTGATTTGCTGCTGATGGTGCTCCAGCGTCCTCCCCCAGCCTGGTGCCTGCTGGGCTGGCGGCTCACGCAGACGGGCACGTGAGCAGCTCTGGGTTCCTACCGGGGGCACGGGGCTGTCCCCAAACCTGGTCACTAGCTGCCAGGGTCGTGGGGGGACAGGGATGGGTGTGCAAAGAGCTGTGAGGCTGTGGTGGCTTGTGGCACAGCAGTCAGTGGGTCCCTGTGCCCAAGTGACCATTCTGTCCCCAAAACTTCTGCCCCTGCTCTGTGGCTGCCAGCAAGGATGGGTGGATGAGACCTGCCCCACATCCCTCCCACCCTGCCTGGTAGCCTGGCCCTTGATGATGGTGATGGACAAAGGCTTGGTGTGGCTCTGTGGTAGCTTGGGGACCAGCCGGTCCCCCAGGGCCTGCCCTGACCTCAGTGTGACCAGGAAGGGGAGATGAGGGGGCCTCCTCACACTTGCTCTGGCCATGGCTCACCCACACTGTCTCCCCAGGGCCCTCTACACGTATGAGGATGGCTCTGATGACCTGAAGCTGGCAGCGTCAGGAGGTAAGGTCCTCTGTCCCCTCCACTGACTTGGCTCTGCCTGTGTTTTCCCTGGCACCCATTCCTGGTGCTGGGTGGACGTGAGCTGACGGTGCTGTGCCAGGTGGAGGTTTGCTGGAGCTTTCGGGCCACTTTGAGATCCAGAAGGTGATGTATGGCTTCTGCAGCGTCAAGGACCCCCAGGCCGTGCTCCCCAAATACGTACTCGTCAACTGGGTGAGTGTGTGTGGGGGCCATGCTGAGGGGGGGCTGTGCCCATGGGGAATGGCTGGGTATGAGCGAGGAGCTGGAGGTGGTCAGGGGGGTACAGGTGCCCCACAGTCCTGCTGTCCCGTGGTGGTCAGTGGGGTGGGGGTCACCCTGCTGCCCCTCCTGGCTCAGCCCCTCCCTGGCTGCCACAGGTGGGCGAGGATGTACCAGATGCCCGCAAATGCGCCTGCGCAAGCCATGTAGCCAAGATTGCCGAGTTCTTCCAGGTGGGTGATGCTGGGGAGAGGGATGATGCCACCGGGGCACCAACGCTGAACCCTGATGGCTGCTTGTCCTCCCCAGGGTGTCGATGTCATCGTCAACGCCAGCAGCGTGGAGGACATTGACCCAGGGGCCATCGGGCAGCGGCTCTCCAACGGGCTGGCCCGTGTCTCCAGCCCGGTGCTGCACCGCCTGCGGCTGCGCGAGGACGAGAACGCCGAGCCCGTGGTAATGTCCCTATGGCAGCGATGGCGATGGTGGCGGGTCTGGGGCATCCCTTCTGCCTGGGGCTCCTGTCTGCCGCAGCCCCTCACCCTGTGTGCTGCTTACTGTCATCCCCCCTCGCTGATCCCAGCCCCTCCACCCCCCCCGCCTCTCCTCCGTCCCAGGGCACCACTTACCAGAAAACTGACGCCACCGTGGAGATGAAGCGGCTCAACCGGGAGCAGTTCTGGGAACAGGCCAAGGTGGGGTATGGGGGAGCAGCCGGTAGCCCCTGGGAGCGGGCAGGGTGAGTGATGGGCAGCCCTCTCATTCATCCCCCCCCCCCCAATCAGAAAGAGGAGGAATTGCGTAAGGAGGAAGAGCGGAAAAAGGCTCTGGATGCCCGACTGCGGTTTGAGCAGGAACGGATGGAGCAGGAGCGGCTGGAGCAGGAGGAGAGGGAGCGGCGCTACCGGGAGCGGGAGGAGCAGATCGAGGAGCACAGGCACGGCAGGGGCTGGGTGGGATGCGGGTGTGGGATGGCTGAGCACGTGCTGCAAGTGGCTGGGTGGGCACATGGGTGTCCCTCATGGGGTGGGGTTGGGGCAGGGACTGGCAGGAACCGGTGCCCAGCGTCTCTCCCCCGTGCCCCCATGGCAGGCGGAAGCAGCAGAGCATGGAGGCGGAGGAGGCCCGGCAGCGCCTGAAGGAGCAGTCCATCTTTGTAAGTTGGAGTCGGGACTGCCACTGGGCATCCCCCCGGGGAAGGAATTTTCCCAACTGGATGCCCAGGACATCCCAGAGCTTGGGAGGTGATGCTGCATCTCTTTCCAGGGGGACCAGCAAGAGGAGGATGACAGGCAGCAGTTCAGAAAATCAGAGTCAGAGGTGGAGGTGAGTGCGGTGATGGCCATGCCTGGTGCTGGTCCTCACTCTCCAGCCAGCAGTGCCTACAGCTGGATGGGGATGCAGCTCGGGGGTACATGGAGGGTGGTCCCACAGCCCCACACCACCAGGGCAGTGGGGCTCAGCCTCCCCCATCCACACAGGAGGCTGCTGCCATCATTGCTCAGCGGCCCGACAACCCTCGGGATTTCTTCAAGCAGCAGGAGCGAGTGGCATCGGGCAGCAGCGATGCTGTCTCACCAGGCAGCCACAGGACAGGTGAGGGGCTGAGGGGGGGCTGTGGGCAGGGGGGTGGGCACTGAGAGACTAAGAGGGCCTGTGGAGCAGGTGAGTGTGGTGTCACAGCCCAACAAGTCACAGTGGGATGTGGAGGGACAAGGGATGCAATGGGGGGGGGGGGGGTGTACCCTTTGCCATCCCTGGCACTGTGGTTCTGGGTGCCAAGGTCACAAGGATGGCAGGGATCATCCTCCCCTGCTGTGCCACCATCACTGCCACTATCACCGCCGCTGCCACTGCAAATCACGTGGCCCCTGCAGCTGGGGCAGCTTGGCAGGGCTGGATGTCGGGGTGTTTTCAGCAAAAGGGGGCTCACCCTGCTCCCTGCTCAGTGTCGTCCGCTCACCTGTCACAGCACTGCACCAGCAGCCAGGTTGGGTGCGTGGTTGGTACAGCAGGAGAGACAGCTGGAGGTCCAGGGATTGCTTGGGAACACGTCCCATGATGACAACTAAAAGGGGCAAGAGTGAGTGAGGCAGATGTGGGGCACTCAGTGTGCTGCCAGCTGGCAGGGGGTGCCCCATGGAGAGACCAGGTTGCCCCACAGTGTGGGGTCCAGCCCCGGAATTGTTTTTATGGCTCTTGGGCAGGGGCTGGCTGTCCTGGTGAGTGCCTCCAGCCGTGGGGCCCTGTCATGGTGCTGTGCTGGGGTGGCTGTGCCAGGAGGGAGCCTGTGATGTGTGTCCTTGCTGTGGTGTTTTGCCATGGGTTGTGCCATGGGCTGTACCGTGGGGCTGTGCTGTGGGGTTGTGCTATGGTGCTGTGCCTTGGGGCAGTGCTGTGGGCTGTGCCGTGGGTTGTGCCGTAGATTCACGCTGTGGGGTTGTGCTGTGCCTGAGCACATAGTTGGTCCCACGGCCATGTTCTGGCCTCTCTCTTCCCCTGGCCAGGCAGTGCTGCCTCCCATCTTTCTGTCCTGCTGCCTTTCCATCCTCTTCTCCTGCCATTCTCCTGCCATGCTGTCGGTGTTGCCTCCCATCCGTCAGGCCTCCCATCCCGGTGCCCTGATGCTCCAGCCCCGCCATAACTGTGCTGAGCAGGGACTGACCCATCTCTCTCTCTCTCTCTCCGTCTGTCCGTCCGTCTGTCTTTCTCTCACAGGTCGTCTTCACTGTCCTTTCATAAAGACAGCTGACAGTGGGCCGCCTTCTTCCTCCTCCTCCTCCTCCTCCCCCCCGCGGACCCCCTTCCCCTATATCACCTGCCACCGCACCCCAAATCTCTCCTCTTTCTTCCCATGTAGGTAGCTGGGAGCTCGCGGGCACACAGCTCCGGGGGGCCGAGCCGTGGGCAGCTGCCCCAGAGCCCCCCAGCCCCACAGCACACCGGACCGACAGCGGAGGCATCGCCCCTCCTGTGGGCACCCTGAGGGGGACGGGCACCCAGGCAGGACCGTGCCCGCACCCCTGGGCACTCGGCATGCCCTGCTGGGGCTGTGCCCTTGGGGAGGGGGTGTTGGGCAGGCTATGCCCGTGGGTCAGATGGCGACAGGGCAGAGTGGTGCCTGGGGAGTTGATGCTCTGTGGTGGGATGGAGCAGACTGTGCCCATGGGGTAGAGGGGGCACAGGACAGGCTCTGGCAATGGAGCATAAATGGGACAGGACAGCTGTGCCCTGGATCATGCAGGACTGTGCTCATGGGGCAGTGTGGAATGGAAAAGGCTGTGCCCAGGACCATATGGGGCTGTGCCCATGGGGCAGGATAGGATGGAAAGGGCTGCGCCCAGGATCATGTGGGGCTGTGCCTATAGGGAAGAAGGGGGTGGGATGACTGTGCCCATGGGGCAGAGGGGGATGGGAAATCTCTGCCCTGAACCATGCAGGACTGTGCCCATGGAGCAGCATGGGATGGAAAAAGTCATGCCTTGGATCATGTGGAGCTGTGCCAAAGGGCAGGCGGGGGGCCATGTAGGGTTGTGCTCCTGCCAGGCATGGGTGACAGGGCACAAAGCTGTACCTGCAGGGGCAAAGCAGTGCCAGGGCAGTGCCAGGGCACAGCTAGGCGACGTGTGGGCAGGGGGGCCAGTGTGCACCATGGCAGGTACGGGGCTGCCCGTCCCTGTGTCTGGCAGGTGCAGGGCCTGGGGTGGTAGGGATGCCTGGAGGGGTCATGGTGGTTGCTGCAGCCATAGAAGCCTCTGCCCTGCCACCCAGGAGGGACGACATGGTGGCTGCTACATGGTGATGTGCATTTGGCAACTGGCAGCTGGGTTGGTGTGGGGCAGGAGCGGTGCTGGGATGCTGGTCTCCCCCTCGATGTGGGCAGCCCTCCCACGCCACCCCATCTCCCTTGTCTGCAGGCAGCCAGTCGGACGCCTTCCGCAAGGCCTCAGCAGCGGGCTGCAGCCCCTGCGAGCCCAGCCCGGCCGCCACGCCGCTGGGCGACCCGGGCACCCGCGCGTCCGCTGACGAGACGCCGGCAACGCCCAAAGGTGGGCGCAGGGCTGGCACTGCCTCCCCCTGCCCGGGGCTGCCTGGGCCCACCCCCGTGGTTTCCCACGGTGCATCCCCCACTGCAGCCCTCTGGCTCTGCTGCAGCCCCCCGTGCAGCCCTGCCAACTGCCCGTGCATTGCTCAGTGCATCTGTGCTGTCCCATCTACATCCCTCAGCATATCCCTGCCATCTCTGCTGTGTCCCACAGCGCATTACCTACTGCAGCCCCCTGGCTCTACTGCAGCCCCCCCTGCAGCTCTGCCAACCACCTTTGCATCGCTCAGTGCATCCGTGCTGTCCTGCCTGTACCCCTTGGCGTATCCCCACCGTCTCTGCTGTGTCCCCCAGCACATCCCCGCCGTACCTGCTGTTCTGTGCCGCTGCATCCCCGCCGTCTCTGCTGCATCCCCCAGTGCAGCCCTGCCGTCATTGCTGCATCCCTGCTGCCTCCAGTGCATTTCCTGACACCAGTGCATCCCTGCTGTCTCTGCTGCAGCCTCCGTCATGCATCCCCCCCATCTCCAGTGCATTCCCCGTGCTCCGTACATGCTGGCTGTCCCTGCTGCACATCCCAGTGCGATGCTGCCCTATCTGCACCGTCCCACTGTACCATCCTTGCCAGGGCTGCTGCATCCCCCTGTGCATCCCCTCTGCCCCACTGTACCCCACTGCATCCAAGCCAGTTCTGCTGCTGGTGCCATGTGTCCCTGCTGCATCCCCACTTGGCCCCTTGGCATCTTGCATCCCAGCTTTCCCTTCTCCCGCCTCCTCCACAGCCCCTTCTGCCTTCCAGCTGCTCCCCAAGGGATCACCTTGCCCCCTCCCCATGTCCACTCACTCCTGGGCCCCTGGTGCATGCCACAGTCCCCTCCCTGTACAGCCACTCCCACCCATCCTTGCAGCATCCCCACACTGTGCCCGGTCCATAGGACCCCCAATCCCCTCCAACTGCAGCCCTGTTCCTGGGTGACACCCAGCCGTGGATGAGGGTGTCTGTCCCCACTGACTGCTTTCCCCTCCTTGCAGAGTCCCCCAGCCCCAGCGCACAGGAGCCCGGGCCAGCCACGCCCGAGCAGCACTGGCCCTTCCCGGGGCCTGAGGACAAGGCCACTGAGCCCCCCGGGGATGAGCCCAGCAGCCCCAGGTCGGTGTGGACAGCGGGGGGTGATGCCCTGGGGGACTTGGTGACCCTGGAGCCCACCGAGCCCTCCCCACTGCCCGTGGCCGCCGAGCCTCAGACTGGGGAGGCTCCCAACCCCGAGAGCCTCATCGACCTGTGGCAGAGTGATGGGGCAAACCCCCCAGCTGCTTGGCCCCTGCCTGCTGCCCCTGTCCCCGAAGCTCCCCCATCCGCACTGCCCGAGGAGGGGGCCCTGCTGAGCCTGGACGAGCTGCCTGAGCCCCCTGCCACCTTCTGCGATGTGGAGCAGGAGGATGAGGAAGATGAAGCAGCTGGCGAGGGGGGCCTTCAGTCCCAGGGGCTTGGCTGCCAGCACGTGCCCCAGGAGGACAGTCCGGGCAGAGAGAGTCCCCCCATCACCAATGGGGAGATGGCCCCCAAGGACGGGACGCCAGGTCGTGGGGAGCAGGTGAGCACCACTTGGAGGTGGGAGGTCAGGGTGTGATGGGGTGGCTGGGGGGGTCCTGACCACCTGCCCCCCACCCCCCAGGCCAGCGAGGGCTACTTCAGCCAGTCCCAAGAGGAGGAGGTGCCCCCCCCCGAGGAGCTGTCGGCCAAAGCCCCCCAGCCCATCTTCTACAACAAGCCCCCAGGTGAGTGAGGACAGTGAGGAGTGAGGTCTGTTCCTCCATGGGGCACCCCAAGCCATCTTGAACCCCCCCCTCCCTGTCCTCCAGAGATCGACATCACATGCTGGGATGCAGACCCCCTGCCCGAGGAGGAGGAGAGTTTTGGGGGGGCCCTGTAAGCCCAGGCCCCGCTGCCGGCGCAGGCAGCCTGCCCCGGCCGGCGCGGGGCACGAGGGGGCTGCAGCCAGGGGCCGGGCCCCCCCCTCACCCCACTGGGGCCCCGCAGGATGAGGCCTCCAGGTGGGGGCCGCCCCGCTGCAACCCCGCCCCGGGGCACCTTTTACAGCCCCCCCTTCTCCTCTCTTTTTTAAGTTGTCGGTAGGAGCCGTGTCAGCCCCCCAGCCCCCCCTTAGCAGCCCCCCCCCGATACCCCAGCGCCCCTTTGGGGGGGACGACACACACGCTCGCATCCCCTGCCTGGCTGTGGGACAGGGTCCTCGTTCTCTTCGTGCCCCCCCCAGGAGTCCCCCAGTACTTTGCACGAGTTCAAAGAAAAGAAATAATAATAATAATAATAATAATAATAAATGAATATGGCAATAAAGTGACCCAACCGAGGCGAGGCTGCGGCCAGCAGCGTCCCCCCCCAAATCCCAGCAGGGAGCTGGTGTGGGGGCTTTTACCCCTTCCCGACTCTCTCCTTGCTGGGAGCCCCATCCCCTCCTGCTTGGCCCCTGCTTGGCCCCTCTCCCCCTGTTCCCCTTGGAAACTTTTTGGAAAGCACAAGTTCTGTACCGGCAGTGTGCTCATGTCTGTTAATAAATAAAGCGTCTCCCACGGGGGCTGCAGCCTGCTGGGGGGGCAGGGAGGGCTGGGAGAGGTGTGGGGGTCCCATGATGCCAGCCTGCCGGGAGGCAAACCCGAGCCACAAACTTTTATTCTCAAACTGTAACAAACAAAAAATTTAAGAAACAGAGCAGAGTCCGGGTCCCCAGCGACCCCGGCCATGGGGGGGCTGGCGGGGGCCAGACGGGGAACCAGCCCCTTCCGCGCCGGCGGCGATGGCCCGCGCCGGGGCGGGTGTCCCCGAGGTGACATGGGCAATCAAAACCACCCAATCCCCAGGTGCATGGCAAGGTCCGGGGGTCCCCCGCAGCTGCCGTTACACAGCGGTAGTCCTGCCGAAGAGGGGCATGGAGACTGGGAGGTGCCAGGGTCCTGGCTCGTAGGTGTCCCTGCTGCTGAGCTCCGAGTCCGTCCAGCTGGGAAACATGCGTGGGGAGCACTCCTGCTGCAGGTAGAGGTCCGGGCAGGCAGGGCCAGGGCTGGCAGAGCGGGGCAGGTGCAGCGCCGAACCATAGCTGGCATCGAGGAAAAGTGGTTTGTAGCTGGGGGGCTGCTCCTGCTTCTCCAGCCGCTCGTGGCTCAGGAAAGGGGCGTTGATTTTGCGGTAGAGCCCCCGCGTGTCCATCAGCACCTCGCTGTATGGTGGGGGGGGCTCTGCCATCAACAGAGCTTCCTCATAGCACGGCGGCTTTGACAGGTCCGACTCTGCAAGGCAAAGCCCCCCCCGGACCCCTGCTGCCGTCAGCGCTGCGCTCTGGCTCTCACGTCGTATCCCCCCCAAAACAGGGGGAGGCACGTGCTCCGGGGATGCGAGAGCCCCTCCCTGCTCCTTACCGTGCCGGCAGCTCCAGGGCCGGGGGGGTGGGATGTGGTGGGGGTGATGATGATGGTGGGGGTCGAGGCGGAGGCGGTGGGGAATGGCGATGCCGGGGGGGCTGCCCCTGTAACCCTCATAGTGCAGTGGCTCCATCTCCAGCGCGCGCAGGCTCTGCTCCCGCAGCCGCTCCTCCTGCTGCCGCTTCACCCGCCGCCGCAGGTAGCTGCAGAAGCAGCACAGCAGCACGATGAGGCCCCAGATGAGCCAGAAGCCCGCAAAGCAGGTGAGGAAGGTGTAGGTGCCCTGGGACATCACCATCTTGACTGCCGGATCCGGGGGGAGGCCCCCGCCTTTCCCTGCCCTCGGGGTGGGGGACGGGATGCTCAGGGCGGCGGCAGGGTCAGGGAGGACCCGATGCTGTCAGGGCCGCCGAGGGCATCTCCCCGGGCTGTGCCCGGCGCCGTCTCCTCTGGCCCGCGGGTGCCTGCCGTCAGGGGTCCATCCTTGCCATAGAGCTGGGGGGGGCTGGAGCGGGTGGGTCAGGCGTGGGTGCGCTGGGCGGGCGGCGGGGCGGGGGGCCGGCGGGGCGGGCGGTGGGGGGATGGGGCTGGCAGGGTCCTGCTGCCCATCGCTGGGGGGGACCGCCGGGGTGGGGGCCCTGCAACGAGACAGACGCGAGCGTGAGCGACACAGAAACGTGGACGCCCTGTTCCCATGGTGACTCGCTCTACATGCGCTGCAGTGCCCGCAGCCGGAGGGGAAGCGTGCCTGGCCCCCCTCATGCACCCCATCATTGCCTCCATGGCTGCAAACCTGTACACCCCACCCAGAACCCCTCCACAGCACTGCCGGGAACTCTGGGGCAGGAGATGGATGCTCTGGTCCATCAGAGCATGACCTTTCAGATCATGGGGTGCCCATTGGGATCCCCTTTTCCTGCTCACCCAGCACACCCCAAATTGGCTGCCGAGCCCAGGCAGCTCATTCATCCCTGTGCTGCCACACAGTGGGGTGCCCTGGGGTGCCCCAGGGAGAATGAGGGATGTGCAGAGCTGCCAGTTGCCTGTGGCACGTGGCGCTTGCAAGAGCACGTGCACTGTGGCCATTGCTGGCCTCGCAGCCACCCGAGGGGGCTCAGGGGATGGTGGCACCTCAACACAGCAAAGCAGGGCCAAGGGGTGGTGAGGATGGGAACCATCACCCCTGCCAGGTCCCAGCCTTCAGACAGGGTGATAGCTCAGCCATGTCAAACCCAGCACCGAATGACAATGGTGTGTACCAGGGGCAGGTGTGCCCCTCAGTGCGCAGGGAGCAGCACCCATGGGTGCTCGCAGGTAGGCAAGTAAGCACCCATCAGGATTCTCATTGTGGTGGTGTGGGAGAAAACGGGCTCGGCAGCAAGGAGGAGGGTGAGCATGGAGCGGTGGCAGCCGAGGGCTGGGAGACCACTCGTGTGGCTCTACTCAGAGACAGCCGAAGGGGTGCGGGGTGCTCGACCACCCCGCGGGCCAGGGCCACGCTGCCGGCAAGGGGGACGGCAGTGCCACCAGGTGCTGAGGGTGCTGGCAGGGCCGGAGGGCCGAGCCCGGCGGAAGGAAGGAGCGATGGGGAAGGAAGAAGCAATGGGGAAGGAAGGAGCAATGGAGAAGGAAGGGGTCAGGGGCCCTGGCCACTGGCAGGCAGTGGGGGCTGCTCCATCAGGCAGACAAACGCGTGGGCAGAGGCAGTGCTGCGATGTGGGTGTATGGGGAGGGGGTCCCCGCTGCCCGGTTGAGGCCACTGGGTGCAGGCAGGGCTCACCAGCCGCGGCTGCAACAGGCTCCGCGCCGGCAGCCTGGGCATCCCCGGGGAGGGGGGCACCGTGCGGGAAGGGCCACGGGTCGAGATCCGGGATGACAGCCGGGGGGACACCAGGAAGCGGTGCAGGGCTGGTTGGCGGCGCCGCGGACCGGGGGCGTTCGCAGCTGGGGCGTGCGGGGGGAGCGGGGCTGCCGGGGACTTGCGGGCTGGGGGAGGAGCGGGGCCGGGCTGGAGACACTCATACCGGGCGGGGAGCGAAGCGGGTGCCAAGCCGGGCCTCGCCGGTACCCCCGGGCCGCCCCGCTGCCCCCGGCCGCGGCCTGGGCCCCGCTACCCGCGTCGCATCCCTGCCCGGTGCCTCCGCCGGGAGGGTGACACCCCGGCGGGGAACCTCCCCGCTCTCGGTGCCGGGCGCGGCACCCCTTCCTCACCCTCCTCCTCCTCCTCCTCCTCCTCCTTCTCCCCCGGGGCGCGCGCCCGCCGAGGCCAGACCGGAGATGCGATCCTCGGTACGCGCCGCGCGCCCCCGCCGCGGTCCCCGGTGGCGGCGGCCCCGCCCGCCCCCGCCCCGGCCCCGCTGCCCCCGCACCGCGCAACAGGCGGAGGCGCCGCGCCCGCTCCCTCCGCGGCTCCCGTTACCGGCGGCGGCGGCGCACGTGGCTCAGGCGGCGGGCGGCGGCTCCATAGGGCGGCGGGGGAGGGGGCCCGGTGCGCGCCCGGTGCGCGGCACCGCCGCCGCCTCCCGGCGCTGCCTTTGTCTCCGGTGAGCGCTCCCGCGCCGCCGCCGCGCGCCGCCCCGCCCGCCCGGGCTCCCGCCCCGCCGCTCCGCCCCGCCCTCGGCTCGGGGAGGGACCCGCGGGCCCCCCGCGCCCCCCGCCCCGGGACCCGCCGCCGCGCGGGGGCTACCGGCGGGGAGACCGGCACTTACACGGGATTCCCCCGCCCTGCCCCCGGGGAACGGCGGTGGGATGCCTATGGCGAGAGGGACGGGGTATCCCCCGGCGGTAGCCCCACGGGATGGGGGACTGGGATCCCCGAGTGGCGGCTCCCGGTCCGGAGAGGTGATGGCCCTGCTATGCCTCGTGGGGTGGTGCCACGGGCTCCCACTGTCGGTGGCCTCGCACTCGCCCGGGGGTGCCCGGGGGTGCAACCACCCGCTCCCCCAGGGCCATACAGATCTTCCTCAGGGGGTGATAACCAAATGCTCCCCGGGTGTGACGGCCAGGCCGGCGCAGGGACATCAGCAGGGAGGGCAGCCCAGCCGCTGGCAAGACCTTAACGGGCACCTCTACAGCCTCTCCCGGGCACTGCAGCGGGACGAGTGGCTCTGTGGGGCAGTGGTGCCAGCCTGGCCCCCAGGACAGCAAGGGACAGAAGTGGCACTGGGAGACATGACAGTCTGTTCTGGGGTCACCCTGCTCTCTTGGGGCTGCCGTACCCCAGAGCAAACCCCTCGCCAGCCTGGCCTGAGCAACTGTCCCTTGTTGCTAGGGCTCCCTCAGCCATTTGCTACTGGGGGGTTGTCACCAGCTCTTCTCTGCTGTGACTGAGGCCAGTGGTCCTGGCACTCTTGGGAGACTGCTCTGGTTCCCTGGGACTGCGCCACGCTTGGGGGCAAGAGTCCTCACTGTCCCTTCACTGCACCCTGGGGCTGTGGCAGGAGCAGGGCAGCGTGGTTATGGGGCAGAGCTGAGCTGGATGCTGGGTGGGTGACAGGGTGTGGGTGCCCCATGCAGGCCATGACCCCGCCGCCGCTTCCTCCCCGTGGGCAGGGTGCTGGGTGCCCGCTGCGGCTGCACACACGGCGCATTGTTCTGCCGGGGCCTGGCCGGAAAGACTTCCTCCCTCCTGGCCAGGGGATGACCTGGGGAATCCACTGGCAATCTGCTCCCGCCACAGCCAGGCATAACAGCTCCAGCAGCTGGCCAAGCTCCACCACCTAGCTTGCAGCAGGGCCACAGTGGCCATGTGTCCCCCGTACCCCTTGGCTCTGGCCCCGACTCACCTTGCTGGAATTCGCCTCCTGCGATCCGACCTCACAGCACGGCCGTGGCAGCCGGGCAGCGCCAGCTCGACAGTTGTGGGGGTGCCCCAGCAGCACCCAGGGTGGGCAGGGGGCCGCGGCCATGCGGAGGGGCTGGGGTGCTCCCTTGAGGCATGGGCATCACGGAGGTGGGGGGCATGGCGGGCCCTGCGGGCATTGTCAGGCCAGGCCAAGGGTAGGCGAAGGGAGCCAGGCCTCCGGCCCCGCCAGTGCCGGGGGCCGGGAGCTGCCTTCCCCTTCCCCTTCCCGTCCCCTTCCCCACGGTGGCGGGGGGAGGCAGGCGGGGGAGCGCTCCCCGAGCCACATGGTGGGCTGGAGGAGGAGCCGTTGCCCAGGCAACAGCTGAGAGCATCCTTCACCCCTGAAAATGGTTTGTGGAGCTGCCACCACAGCCCTACAGCACAGGGCACTGCCCAAGGCCCTCAGGACCCACCCAGAGCTCACCCGTGTACGTGGGGTCCAGATCCACCTGCTCCAGCTGTGGCCATACACCAGCATCCCCACACCTGCATGCTGCTACCCCCCAGCAAGGACAGGGATGGGGATGAAACATCCCCCAGATGCTGAGGCACCGTGGGGCAGGGGGAGCTGGGGACAGGCAGAGCCCATTCCCTGCCCTGCTTAGGGCTGGCCATGGCTCTTCTCACCCCCCAGCCCTGCCCCAGAGCCACCCTGACTTGTGACAGGTACACGAACATGCTGGTGACCCTGGGACCTTGGTGCCAGCGTGTCATGGCCCAGGCATTGCCAGGAGGGCGGCACAAGCATCCCGACCGGCGTGGTGGGAACAGCAATCTCCAGGCACTCCCCATCCCCCTGCCTGTCTTCCTTCCTTCCATGGCTGCAGAAAATTCCTGGATTTTACCCCAAGATGCCCCTTTTGAGTGTGAGAACTCCTCCTCGGCCTGCTCCCATAGCAACTGTTCCCTAGCTACCAGCCGCACTTGCTATTCTCATCCCAGTGCAGCTGCGTGTGGCCCCCCCGCGCTGCGCACAAAGCTGTCGCTGCTGCTGCCAGCCCTGGACCCCAAATCCACCTTGCACACCCCGTCCAGGCTGCCCCCTTTTTCCTGCTCCCCCCAGTGACTGTTGTGACCCTCACCCACATCACCCCACAGTGTCCCCCCTTCGAGGGGCTGTTCCTTGGGCTAAATTAACTCTATCCCCGTGAAAACCAGGACAAGCACTGTGTGCTGGTACGAGGTGGCCTCCCGAAGCAGCGATGTACAGTGACCAGAGGGCAGCAGGACTCTGTCCCAGCCCCACAGCACACCTGTGACAGCCCAGGAGGGGCTGTGCTGAGCTTCCCAGAGGGGACCACACCAGACATGAGCATCCCAACAGTACAAGGCCTTGTACCTGTCATGCCCCCACAATGACCCAAACCATGCAGCAGAAGCCACTGACGGCCACCTGTGGCACCCAGGGCTCAACCAGCACGAGCCCTTGCCCTGCAGGGCAACCCCTGCTTCCCTGCAGGGCATGAGCACCAGCAGGGCCCATGGCAGCCCAGAAATAGGGGTCTCTGCTCCCCTCCTTACAACCACCAATGCCATATGGCCTAGAGCAGGACCCCCGGTGACACGAGAGCAACACAACGTACGGCGAAGCTTTACACTTACAAAAGGTTAAAAATTTAAATACTCTCCAACTTTAGTGCAAGGCAAGCAAATGATACCACAGGTCCAAGTAGGTGCTCAGCCCCCCTGGGGGGCCTGGCTCAGAAAGAGCAGAGGCAGCAGCACACGCACACAGGCGTGTGCACACACACACACACACACACACACACACACACACACACACACACACAGAGAAGGGACGAGTTATTGCTCAGGACACAGCTAGGACAAGTGTGTACAAGAACGGACAGGACAAGCAGAGTGGAGGTGGGCTGAGCCCCGTGCTGCTCCCCAGGGAAGGCTCCAACCCCTCCACTCTACCCTGCCCATGGGCGCAGGAGCTGTGCTGGCTCTCCAGGACCCCTGGGGACACACAGTAAGCTGGTCCCAGCCCACTTACTCTTGGGTCGCAGCTCCACATGAACCAAGGAAGGGACATTCCCTTTACCACAGCTTTGCTTCCCGAGAGCAGGGTCCCTTATGTGTCTGCTCCTCCAACACTGAGCAGGGCCTCGAGACGGCAGCACCCCTGGCATGCGCAGGTCCAGAGCTGGTGGAACCATGCTGGGATCATCCTGCAGCATGCCAGGGATCAGACCAACCCTTTGGACCCAGCAGCAGCAGGTACCGCAGGAGTGGCTGCATCCTGCTGTGCCAGGAGAGGGGCTGGAAAGGGGCTTGGGATCAGCTTGCCGGCAGCATGTGTGAAAGGAGGCAGTAGGCAGCAAGATCCAGCAAGACAGGGAAGCGAGGACGAGGCAGTGACACTGCTGCCAGGACACAACAGGAGATGCTTTGGCACAGTGCTTTCCTGTGCCTCGGGGCTGAGCAATGGACTCCGCTGGAGCCAGGGATGCCTCAGCACGGCCAGAAAGGTCCAGGAAAGATGCTTTAGACACCTCAAGGCACAGAAGGCCTCTGCCCAGGACTCCCTGGAACAAAGCTGGGACTGTCACTCCCCCCATAGGAGGACATTTGTGCCTGTGACAGGGTGGGGGCAGTGCAGGCCCCCACCTATAGATTAAAAACTGACATGTGATATGTACAGACCAACATATATAAATATACATCAAACCTGCGGTGCCACTTTGGCACCGTGGAATGTGTCAGCAGAGCTGCTCCAGCCTGGCCTTGGCCCACACTGGCATGATCCTTCCCTCCCACCCTGGGCCCAGGAGGGTAGCGGCAGCAGCACCATCCCAAGCAGCACATTTGGAAGTGTCCGGGTTTGTCTCAGGGCTTGCCCATGGACAGAGGCATCTCAGCCTGAGCCATGTGCTGCTGCCAGTTTTGGAGTCATCCTCACAGTCTTCAAATACAGACGTGTAAAGCTGTAAACAAATCCACCTTGTGGGGCCACTGCAGTCGTGTCCTTCAGGCTGGGCACTCGGAGAGGCAAGGGGGTCCCAGGGGCTGGAGAACAAGCTGTGCTCTACAGCCGAGTGGGCTCTTCCTCGTTGTCACCACAGTTTCCACAACAGTCCTGAAGTCAAAAGGGCAAGGAGAGGGAGGAGGGAGGGAGGGAGAGAGGAGCACAGCAAGCAGAGGGTGAGCACAGTCACACAACCCAGCCTACAGCTGCTCTCTGGCAGGGACGGGCCAGGCCCCCCATAGCCTGTGTGCGGGAGAGCTACATGGAGACAAGGACTGGAGGAGATCCCCCAGACTGCAGAGGAACAGTCCAGCTGCATCTGGGGGTTCAGCCCCTGGCAGACAGACTGGTGAGCAGACAGCTGGCTAGTTCAGAAGCTGTGAGGAAGCTGGACTCTGGGGACTGCAGCCACCCACGGAGACAGCTCAGTGCCAGCACAGGTGCTCAGCCCCGCTCAGGGCTCAGCCAGCTGTGGAAGCAGCTGAAGCCCTTTTTGCTGAAATGGGAGTCTGAGCATGGGGCAATGCCAAACCCTTCACAGTTTCTCAACCTTTCTGTGTGTCCCGGACATTCAGAGAGGAGTGAAGGAAACCTCCCACAGCCCCCCGGGAGCAAAGCTCCCAGTAGCTGCAGTGCAGGGGCAGCTTTGGCTCAAGCTGAGGGCAAGGCCTTCCCCACAAAGGCAGCAAGAGCAGGGAAGCGGGATTAGTGGCTCGGGGCAGTTAGAACAACAAGCAGAATGTGCTCTGCCAGGGGAAGGGGACACTGAAGGACAACACTCCTCTCTCCCAGATCTTGCCATGTCCACGGGCCACCAGGTATTTCCCTGAGCAGAGCAGCCAGGAGTGACTGCTCACCTCTGGAAAGAGAAAACACGTGGGAAATCACAGCTCAACCCCTGCTACAGGCAGCCGCCCATCCTCTGGCAGGTCCTCCTGCCTTGGGAAAGGCCGGGTATCCCCAGAGCTGGCTCTGGCTAGGGCAGCCCATTGAACCGTGAAGCACAACTCAGTTTGGCATCAGGAGTCAGCAACGGGTGGCTGAGTGGGTCCAGAGCCAACCATGCTGGAGTCCCACAGCTGCACACAGCTGTTGAGAGGCTTTGCCAGGCTGGGAAAGAAGGCAAACACTGTTCCAGGAAGAGGAGACAGGCAGATAAGCAAGCCCACAGCAGCTGCAAGACATTTCTGTTCTCCTCATCCCTTGAAAGAACTGCTCTCTGCCTGGCTCAAGATCTGGCAGAAGTGCTCTGGGGAGCCCATTCCAAGAGCAATGCCTTGTTCAGGGATGGTATTATTCATGCAGGAAGAGAGATGACTTACTATTTTAATGCCTTCAACATCCTTCTGCCTGTGTGACTCCAGCACATTTAGCCAGGACACTCTTTCCCAGCCCCTTTCACTCCCCCAGCATGGGGAGTGCCAGCCAGGTGAGGGTTGGCTCCCTGCAGCCTTGCACGAGTGCCCCTGAGAGCCCTGAGGTCCAGCCACCCAAAACTAAGGGAGACTTCGCCTGCTGCCCTCTCTTGCCAGACATGCCTGGCACATGCAGGAGCAGGCTCAGTGCTGCTCAGGGACTGGCTGAGGACAGAAACACTGGGCAAACTCTTACCTGTCTGCTGAACAAGCGCTGGAGTAACCCTTTTTTGGGCTGTGGAGAAGGCTGCCCTTTCCAGTCCAGGTCTGGGGGCACCGTGCCGTCTGTGCTAAAGACGTTCAGCTCCTTAAAACACTCCGTCTCGATCATCTGGAAGAGGGCAAAGAAAGCTGCAGCAACTGTTACACGGAGCCCATCACTGAAGGCCCGACAGTGTGAGAGCAGCAGGGACAGCACAGACCTTGCAGGACCCTGCACTTGGCTGTGGTGGGCACAAGCAGGAGCAAAGACCTACCTCGTTCTGCCAAGGAATGGGCACACTTCCTGTGGCAAACTTCTGATAGAAGTCATTGTCTGTGGGCTCCAGCTCCACTCCTTTCACTGTGGAGAATTGCTCGATGTCCAGAACATCCTTGCAGTAGATGGCTTGGGGCTAAACAGCACAAAGATTGCTCTAATGCCAGGCTTCACCTTGACATCACCACCTCCAATAACTGTGGCTCGTGGCCAAGCCCAAGCCCCTTCTCCCTGCAGCCCTGAGCATGCTGGACCCCCTTTTGCCAGGCTCCAGAAACAAGAGGGAAAGGATGGACCTCATCTCCTCAGGTGAGCCATGCCAGTGCTCCCACTTCCCTTGACAGAAACAGTGACTGAAAAGGTCGGGATAGAGACAGGCACTTACATCTGGCTTGAAGGGAGGGTCCAGCATGCCTGCTTCCAGCCTCCTGAAGTTGAGGTGCTTGAAGAGAGGGTGTTCCTTCACTTCCTTGGCCCCAGCTCCTCGGCACCCCAGGCGCTCCAGAGGGTCTTTGCACAGGAGCTGCAACACAAAGTAAACCAGTGTCCTGGGTGAAGAGCATTCCATGCAGGAGCAGCCCTGGGTTCCTGCAGTAAGTCTCTAGGGGGACAGCACAGGCCTCTCAGGCAGCTGGGAGAGCAAGCAATTAAGGCACTCTGGACTCTCCTGTGCTGCCTTATCAGAGACAAGGGAACCTGGCTGCCACTGCTGCAGGGAGCAGCCAGGATGTTCTGCTGTGTACAAGGAGGACTGGGATGCACACACTCGTACCATGGTGCAGAGGGAGCGGGCGCAGGGCGAGAACTTCTCCGAGTACTCCTCCTGCACTTCCTTCACCAACCGCTCCACCTCCTCCCGCTTGATCTTCTTCTTGCGCTGCTGGAAGGGGGACTGTCCCTCGATCATCTCGTACACCAGGCAGCCCAGAGCCCACCAGTCCGGGCTGAACGTGTAGCGCTCGTTCTTCACCACCTCCGGAGCTACATGGGAGCAGGGTCAGGGATGTGTGAGGGTAGGGAGGGACTGTGTGCAGTCAGAGGCCACTTTTGGATTAAACCAGGGTCACTTACCCATGTAACCAACTGTCCCCACCCGGCCCTTGATCGTTTGGCCCTCTGGCACATGCACAGCTAGTCCCAGGTCTGAGATACGGATGTGACCTGCACAGAGGAAGGGGCAAGTTAACAGGACAAGGTCAGGGGGCAATGTTTGAAGCTGCCAAGAACACAGGATAACCCTGGTTCAAGAAGAGGAAGAAAGAAATCAGGCCCAGGGCTTCTCTTGACCCTGCACTCACCGTGGTCATCCAGTAATATGTTCTCTGGCTTCAGGTCCCTAGGAGGGAAGGGACTCGATTAGCGAGAAGCCTGTTGTCAAAGCAAAGGACACAGGCAACAGCCACATTTCAGCAAGTCCCAGATAAGCAGCAGTGGGATCCAATGCCCCTGCCTTGGGCACAAAGATAACCTTCCCCTCACCTTCTGCCCCAGAGCTGGCCCTGCAAGTTCTCCCCTCCTGGGCAGAGGCGACGCATGACAACCTTCATGTTATGTTCATGACAACCTTGCTCTGCAAGGCAGCAGTGAGCCTGAGGATGATTCCCTCTTTGCAGGTGCAGAACTCACTACAGGGCAACCCATGCAAGAGAGAAGGAGCAGAGGCTTCTCTGCTTATCCTGCCCCAGGGCAAGGCACAGGGTAGGACCAGAAGGGGCTCCCTGGTCAGTGTTTAGCCATGCTATCCTAACACTGCATCACACAACCCAGTTGAGTACAGTCAATACAGTCCATCAGCTTGTTCTCCCTCCTGCCCAGCTCTTGAGCCACTGGGGCAGCCTACCCTCCTTTGTTCTAGTGTCAATACCGCTGGGGAGTTCAGTGCCTGCCCTGAGGCATTCACAGCATGATCACATCCTGTTCTTGGCGATCATTTACCAGCACAGGGAAGCCAAGCTAAGCTCTCCCCGTCTCCCACGAGATCAGCTTTCTGTTCCCAATTCCTCTCACTCAGCTCTGTGCTGCTTTCAAGCCTGAGCTTATTTTCTTGAGCAGACAGATCCAGCTGGGCTGGTAAGAGCAGCAGGAAACCCTCTTGCTTCTACAGCCCCTACAAGCTCTCCCAGCAGGGACCAGAGAATACACACCTGTACACTATCCTCTCCTGGTGCAAGTCCTCGAGGCCACAGCAGATCTCAGCAGCATAGAAAGCTGCCCGGGGCTCCTCGAAGCCAGCCTCTCCCATGTGGTAGATATGGAACTTGAGGTCCCCTCCATTCATGAGGGTCAGCACTAGGCAGAGAGCATCTTTAGTTTCATATGCATAGGCTAAGCTCACCTGCAATTCAGGGCAGAAAGGCTGTTAGAAGACACAGCTGGAAGAGGGAGGTGCCCACACTCCCATGGGTACTTTGCCACCCAAGCAGCCACTCACAGGCTCAGGACTGGGCCTTTGCCAGCAGAGGAGGAACTGTGCAAACCCAGGGAGGACATGGCAGTGCCCAGCAGTCCCAGCACACCCCTGGTGTTCCTCAGACAGGAAGGACACTATCTCCCCCTCCAGGGGCAGGCAGCACTGAACAGCAGCGTCAGGGCAGTGTCTGATGAACCCTCCGCAAAGGGAGGTTCAGGCTGTTCACACCTCAGTGCATCCAGGTAGAGCTCTCTACCACACAGCTCAGGGCTGAGTTTCTGCCCACCCCGCTCTCTGGAGAAACAGCACTGTTTTATTGTGCCTCAGAGGTCACAAAGGCACCTGTCATGCCAGATGGGTGTTTGGGGCTGACTTTGGGAGCATTTATAGCACGTTGTGGAGGCAGTAGGGGGTCCTGCCAGACTGCAGCCTTGTGAGAGACCTGCAGCCACCAGGCAGGGCCTGCTCCTGCCTCTCCACACTGGGTGAGGAGCACAAAGGTGCCAGGCCAGCTGGTTGGAGGAAAAATCAACTACTGCAGCAAAGGGAGAGCAATTCCTATGTACTTACTACAAACCTACTGTTCACTTTTTCCAGGATCTGTTTTTCATTCAGGGCCATGGCTTCTCCTTTCCTCTTTTTGATCCGTTTCTTCTCCAGTTTCTTGCAGGCATACATCTTTCCTGTGGCACGCACTTGGCAGGCACAAACCTGGAGGGGGGACAAGGCTCAGTACCCTCCTGTTACCATTTCCAAGGTGGGGGTCTAGGTTCTGCTCTCAAGAAGAGGCACAGGAAGGCAAAGATGCTCCTATCCCTGCCCCTCACTCTGAGGTTAGCGAGAAGCCCATTCAAAGCAAGGACACAGGGAGCAGTGACAGCTCCAGATGTCACAGAGAAGCAGCAGAGAGCTTTGATGCCTCTAACACCTGGTGTCTGGGAAGACATAAGGCCACTCCAGAAACAGGAGGAGGCCTGATAGTGACAGTTTTCAGGAGTGCGGTTCCCCCTGTCAGGACATGGGGAGCAGATCTGACCCTGTTCAGGCAGCAGCAAGCACCACAGGGCTCGTGCTACCTACCCTGCACAACTCCTCCCACACCTCCAGCATCTGGTGAGAGGTGAGCTATTCCCCTCTTGGAGGGGAACTGACAGGTCACACAATGCCCAGAACACAGCAGTACCCAGCACAGAGCCCCCACAGCCCACCCAGGCAGGTGCTGGAGCAGCCTATGGCACCCTGATGGCCAAGCCAGGTCTGCCTCTGACAGCAGGCAAAGTGGCTGCCTGGTACCCTGAATGGAAAGGAAATGGTGGTCGCTCACCTCGCCAAAACCGCCCTTACCCAGCACACGGTACTGGCGGAAAGTGTTTTTGGTCACTGGCTGCCTGTGAGGGAAAGGAAACCAGAGTGAGATGGGAGCTGGGAGAGAGCAGGGGCTGAAGCCCAAACTGCCCCCACACTCTGGCCTGAGAGACTGTGGCTCACCCCAAACCCCAATCCCCCGCCCAAGCAGACCTTGCTTCCCTGTGAGGCAAGCAAGGCTGGGGCTGCTCACGGTACATGTCCCTGAAGGACAGCAAAGGCCAGGCCCTTGGCTCCTGCCAGGGTCCAGCATGGGAAGGAGCCCAAGGGACCTCTCAGGCAGCCTATGTGAGGAGGGTGCAAGTTTCCCAAAGCAGGGAGTGTTACCGTTCCAGCCATTTCCACTGTAGGAAGCGGTTGAAGTACAAGCTGTCGAGGTAGTCGGCAAAGGGAGCCACGCTCAGGTAGTCGTGGATAAGCCTAGGAGAGAGCAGAGCCAGCATGGTTCCTGAGAGCTGATCACAGCCATGGAAAAAGCCAGCAGCCCAAGGAAAGAGGAGGTGAACAGCCCCAAAAGCCTGTTTACTTTGGCATCCCCTCACCCAGCCTGGTGCTAAATTCACCCACATAGCCCCAACCCAGAAAGCCCCCCCTCCATGCTCAGCCTGACGCAAAAGGAAGGCGCGTTGGAGGTACCACTGTAACAAACACAGCACCCTGGGACTGGGCTGGCACTGCTAATTGTGGCCTTCTGACACCAGCCAGGGCTGCAGGACAAAGGGGGACAATGGGGTTCTGCAATTGCCCCTCTGCTCACAGGGCAATTGCACACACAGGCTGTAATCAGCTGGTAGCAACATTCAGCACCAGGCGCTGAGTTGTTCACTGTCAGATGAATATCCAGCACAAAAGGCCACAGGGGATCCTGCTGGAGAGAGCTAACTGCCTTGGAGAGCTGTGCCAGGGCTGCGCAGCGGAGTGAGGAGCCTTAGACACAGTGTCTAGACTGGAGACATTCATCAAGGAGAAGCGGATGGGCTCTCCCCTTTCAGAGTTTGCCAAGTGCAGGCAGGGCCCAGCCCGGAGGCTCTGCATTCAGACATGACACTGGTTACCACACACAGAGCTAACGCTCCCCAGAAGGCTGCAGCAAAGGTGTTGCCACAGCCCTGCACTCAGTTAGGCAACGTGCTCAGCTCCTGTGCAGGGAGGGGTGGAGGCCGTAAGCCCGGTTTACCCAACAGCTTCCGCTTTGCAACCAGAGCCAGGACCTTAGCCAGTGCTTCTGCCATGGGAACAGAGGTGACCTTAGTCCCCTGCAGCAGCAACCAGTCTAACTCAACCACAACAGCCACATCTGTGGCCAGCAGGAGAGGACAGCTGGCACAGGACTGCAGCCATCAGCTCTGCTCGACAGGAGCCTATGAGATCCTGGCACAACACTGGCAACAGCATTGCCTCATGCTGAAGCAGGGTCTTCCCAAATGGCAACTCAGACCCATGGCAGGCTGAGAGGAATGATGGTTTTCTGCAGCAGCTTGTGGCTCTCAAAGCACAAGTTCCTTGCACTCGCTTTCCTGTTGCTGTGCTGCAAATTGCTTGCCCAAAACTCCCCAGGCTCCAGCCTTAGCACCGGGCCTCCCTCTCCCAAAGGAAGGGACCACGAAGGACAAGGCGAGACAGCTGCAGCATCAACCCTGTGCCATCTGTGACCTGCAGGCAGGCCCAGCCCTCCAACTTACTTCGTGCATTCCTTGAAGAGCTCCTTGGAAGGTTCCTGCTCCAGCCTCTCACAACAGGCATCCACCAGCTGCGAGGGAACTTCAGGCACATGGTCCTCACTCTGGGGACAAAGGGGTGGAGTTAGACATAGGGAGGAGAGCCCAAGGGTCCTGCCAGGAAGAAGCCCATAGGAACAGCACGCAGGTGCCCATCTGCTTTAGGGGCAGTGGGCAAAGCAGTGTGGTGGCTTGGGAAGTGGTGGGGTGGCTCAGCATGTTGGCTGTGCCAGGACATGGGCAATGATAGCTGTTGCCTCTCCAACTGCTCTACCCTTGCAGGCAGCAAACACAACCCTCTTACTCACGTTTGGCTTCAAGTACTTTTGAATCAGGTCCTGCCCGCACTCCTTCCGCTTCTCATCCGGAGCCACTTCGTACCCCGCCTGCACAAAGCAAATAGTGTGAGCAGCAGGTCCAGCCAGGAACACAACCTTGCTACTGGGCAACAGCTGCGGAGCCACAACACCCTCTGCCTAAGGCTTCCCATGCTTTCCTCAAAAAACAGGTCTCCAGCAAACAGCTCCCTAAGCAAAGGCCCAGCCCTCTCTAGGAGAAACAGCAACACGCAGGTTTTTCCTCCAGGAAAACCCTATGTGCCCAGAAGTACCTGGCAACTGCTGGAGCATCCAGGGCCAACCAGCTCATGCCCAGGGTGCCAAGAACATCCCTGCCACCTCCAATGAAGAGTTTTGCTCTTACCACAGCATCCAGGAACTTGACGCAGCGGGACAGCTCCGGACGCGTCTCGCAGAACTGCCGGAAGAGCATTTTCCCAATGGGCTGCTTCTCGCACAGGCTGTGGTAGTCCCGCTCTGCAAATGTGGAGATCACTCACTGCCAAATCCCAAAGAAGCAGTCCCAGCCCATCACCCCAGCCAGGTAGTGGTGGGGGAATTGCGATCTGACAGGTCCCACCACCCTGAGACTCCTAGGAGAGTGAAATGTACCAAGTGGGACAAGGGATGTTACTGATGTTTTACATTCCCCTATGGAAGACCCTCTTCCCTGGAAGAGGATTGACCTGTTGTTCTGTTCAACCTGCCCCTCTTGTTTCTAGCAAGGATCTAGCAGGATCTCCTGCTTGCCTGGAGGCTCTTTTCTCCTGTCTCCATAGAGATCAACTGACTACTCCAGACACACAACTTTCCTTGGAACACAAGGAACACACCAAGGTTATTCCAAGGCAGATCTTCCAGGCCAGGACTTGCTCTGATGACTCTTACAAAGCACTGATATTCCCAAAGGCCCTGATGGAAGCAGCAGCATCAAAATGGAAGGCACCATCCCCACAGATGTCCTGTTGATGGGCACACAGCAATCAGACATCCCCACTCCATGGGACAGCTGCTTGCTTGTCCATCAACTCCTACTGCCCTCCAGAGCTTGAGGATTCCTCCTACCTCTCTCTGAAGTCTGGCAGACCAGGTACAAACCCTTTCGACTATCCAGAGCATTTCCAGTTCTCTGCTTTCTTCCTCCCCTTCCACTCACAAGGTGTTGTCTGACCGTGGGCCAGAACACATTTCTGTGACAGCCACTGCCACTGATGGCTGTGGGCTGCCTGGGGTGCAGATGTGCAGCCATCCAGGGGATCCCAGCGCTGGGTACTCCCAGCCTTTCTCTCCCCATGCAGCAGTTTCTCCCGAGGAAGCTGCAGCTTCCTGAGGGTGCAGGGCAATGCAGAGTCGGGCAGGCTGTGGTGGGGGAGGAGGTCGCCTTGCCAGCTCCGCCGCACCAGCTGGTTTCCTTGTGTCTGCAGGGGAAGGAGTTCCCTTCAGAGTTTGCTGTCGGCGAGATCAGAAGCTTTCGGCTGCCCTGGTTGCTGCCCAGGCTCACAAGAGGTTACTCCTTGTGGTCAGGGCACAAAAAACTTAATTCTGCAGCGGGCAACCAGCCCACCATGCCCACAGTCCTGCCAAGACTCTGGAATAGGAAAGAAATGCCTTTCTAGCAGGGTGTGAGGTGAAAAGAAAGACAACCTTGGCCAAAAAGTGCCTAAGCATGAGGAACAGGGGCATCTCTCCCATGGGAAAACCAAGCAAAACAGCTGCAAAACCTGGGTCAGAGCACTTCTCACGTGCCTCTCCAAGGGGAACTGAGACACGGGTGGTGACAGCCAGGGGCTGGGAAGGACTCGTTTCCCAAATCTTCACAAGGTCACTGTCCCAGACAGCAGGACAGCAGAGACAGAGACCACCAGCACTCACTGCTGACAAACAGGTAAAGTTCAGTGCTGGAAAACATGTCATGACAGGCACGGGAAGGGTGGCTGCAGGCAGAGGATGGACAAAAGTTCAGGGAAAGCTCTGCTGAGTGCACACAAGTCAAGGAGGCAGGTGGGGTTTGGGGTCAAGATGGGAGGTGTAAGGAGAGCCATGTTCAGCTCTCAGACCGTGCTCCAGAGAGGCAGCCAGCAGCAAATCCAAGGTGGGAGTCTCCATACAGCTACACCCGGCTGTGAATCTGGTCCCGTGGGGTGTGGCAGAGGGAGGTGGTACACAGCCCGCACTGGGCTGCTGTGAGCTTGAGGTTACAGTGTAGATGAGGAAGGTTGAGTGACTCCAAGTACTACAGTCCCATGTGCCCCTAAACGGAGGCACCCTTCTCCTTGGGGCTACCAGGACTTGGAAAACCTGGGCAGGGCAGAATTGGGAATCCAAACCCATTCAGTTCAGTGACACTTGTTCAGAAACAGGGTCAGTGCTGTGCCACTCTCCAGTTGGCAGCTGAATCTGGACTAAAAACTTAAACAAGTTCTCCTCTTCCCAGGAAGCAGAGCATTCCCACCCTCCGTGCCCCAAAACAATTTCACAGGATCTCAGGACCAAGCCTGCTGCACAAACAACATTAAAACCATGAAGAGTACAAAGTGCAGTATGAAAATGATAGGCTGAGCCCTGCCCAGTTCTACAGTTCTCACCCACAGCAAGAACCCAGTTTTGCCTGAGAAGAGCTGCTGCCCCAGTGTTAGAAGCTGAGGTCTATGGAGCAGAGCTGAATCCAGCCAGGAAGAACAGAGGATGGTAGCAGGACCTTTGTTATTTATGCAAAGGCATCCCAGGGGGACACCCCAAAACTCTGCAGCACCAAGCAGTCTGTTTGCACAGAGGTGATGTATCTCTAGTGAAGCTCATCACAATCTTGGGCGTGTGTGGGTACATCATCAGGCACTATCCAGCAAGCACCACACAGCTGTGACTTACCTACCTGTCATTTTTTCCCTACACCCTGAGCTCCAAGCAATCTTGGCTGGGATTTGCCCTGTTACAGGTCCCTCACATTCCTGGGTCTCAATCAGGGGTGCACAACACCCACACACCCACTCGCCCACCGGTGCTGGTGTCTCACCGAGGGTTTGCCGGAGATCCTCGCAGAGGCTGATGTGGGGGAACTGCAGCATCTGGCGCCATTTCTTGCTCTTGCCTTTCCGGTTTCCTCCACCACCTGGGGAGCACACAAAATCACACCATGACTTAGGAAGCAAGGGTGTCCCACTGCAGCCTCACCATGCCAGGAAAGGAGCCTCCCTCTGGCTGGGCAAGGAAAACAAGACCAAAGTGGTACCACCGTATCCTAGTGGGACAAGAGTGTTGGAGCCTCAATTGCCAGAGGAAATGGGCAGACCAACCTCTGATCAACAACATGAAGACCTTTCACGATGGGAGAACCACAGCAGGGGCAGGAGTACCCACAGCCACAGGTTACTCTGTGCCTGCACTGGAGTTCTTGGCTCCCAGGCCTGTCCTCAGCACCTTTGCATAACTGATCACTTCTCCAGGCCATGCCTTGCTTGGTGTGAAGCTCTTCCTGCTGCAGTAATGATGTTCATGCCACCTACTCATTCCAGACTGATTGCTTACTCCAGGGAGGGGCTCTTAGAGGGAGGACATGAAGCTGGGAGACAGGAATTCCTGCTCTAATCCTGGCTTCAGACAACTCGATGGATTGCCTGGGGCTCATCACTTCAGTTTCCCACCTGTGAAGTGGGGACACTCCCACCTTTCTCCAGAGATAAGCCAGCCTCAGAAAATCCAGATCCAAGAACCAGGTATTATTCCAGCTTCAGTTGCTGGAGTAAATACCCAGTGCTGTAGGATGGGGTGGGAAAGTTTCTAGATAGACCAAAAAATTTACATCAGAGCAATCATTAAATACTGAAATACTGATTGCTGGGATCAGCCAATCTCCAGGGATTGCTTTCCCCCTTGTCCCAGTGCCAACACGCACTCAATTTCCCACTTCCCTTTGGAAAAACATTAAACCACCCTGCCAAAGTGGTCGGGCAACAAGAGTTGGGCCGAAGGCCGGGCTTTCTGAAATTGTGGAGGGGGTTGAACATAATTTATTTGCTCTTGAGAAACACTTTCATAACACTTTCCTCCACTGCAGAAGCAATTCAGCCCCAAACCCTAGACACAGTCCCCTGGCATCCAGCTCCCTGTGCCACAGGAGGTCCTGGATGGACAGGCAGGTGGGATGGGGCCATCCTGGCCAGCCTGGAGTGGGGCCAGCCCCAGGTCCAGGCCCCTGGCACACCGTGCGCTGCATCTGCCCCGCACCAGCAGCTGGGCTGCACGATTGTACAAACTCAGGAAGGAAGTGACTCAAGGGTAAGCAGGGCTGGAAGAAACCAGCGGCGCAGACACCTTCTTGTCAGCCCCAGCCTGCGACAATGGAGCGGATGGGGACAGCGGAACGAGGGCAGGGGAGGACAGGCCACTCTCACCCCAAGAGAGCTCAAGGAAAGGCAGAGCAGAGCCCCACAGCACCTGGAGGTTGCATTTCCTTGAGTTGTTTGCTTTGAAAGGAGGTTCCAGCGTCCTTCACGCACGGTTCTCCCCCGCCCTCCCAGCCAACAGCTCAGCAGGGAACCGGGCTCCTGCACCCCAATCTCCCAGTACCCCCGTTCTGGGGATGGGGCAAGGGCTGCCTCCACCCAGAGCTCACCACGAGGGAGCTCCAGGGCTTGGTGATGGATGAGATCTGGACTGTTGTCCCTCTGACAGAGGGCAAGGGTGACAAGGGGGAAGGATCTTTAACCTCCCCTGGGCCAAACCAAACATAAGGCATGGTCATGCTGTGGCAGCAACTGAAGATGGTTGTCAGCAGCCCCCCAGCATGTCACAACTCAGCCCTGCACTCCCACACCAGACTAGGAGGCTCCAAAAAGGCTGGGATGGAGCAGAGAACCCAGTGCTGCCAGATCTGGCCAGCAAAGTGTCTGTGTCCTGTTACAGAGGCTGTCAGAGATCACCCCAGTGGCCACCACGGCCACCCAGCCACAGGTGGGAGGGCCATGGACAGGCAGCATGGCCACCTACAGCTCTCACAGCCCAGGAACTGCTGGGCAGAGCGTGATGAGGGGTTGTTTCTGCCTGCAAACTGCCCACTGCTGCTGAGGGAGAGGCACCAGAGGGGCACCAGGAGGGACCACAGCAACCATCGGGCATCTCACGCTGCATCAGCGCCCAAACTCTGTTCTTCAAGGGTAAAACAGGAGCCAGTCTCCAGGTCACTCCGTGTGGAGCTGGGCCTTGTGCCTGGAGGTCACAAATGCTGCTGCTTAGTTTTGAACCAAACCTTGCCACCATAAACCTGAACGTCATGATCACTGTGCAACAAGTACTTACACTGAGCCTGGTTTTCAAGCAGCTCAGAAATGCTCCTGCCCATGCAAATTTAATTTCGCTGCTCTTTGCTCCCACCAAATCTAATCTCCAAAGCCCTCTAACTGGATTTCAGTGGGTCTCCCAGGCTCCAGGATGGCTCAGTCTGGCCAGGGGGCGACTACACTTCCCCACCACTGTGATCTAATGAACTCCTCGAGGCCTGGCTGAGGCAGATCTTCTCTGCACAGGACCAGGGTCCTGTGTGACACTTCCCATCCCCTCCTGAGGCTCCTCCACACAGCTCCCCTGTGCCTTCAGGACAACCCTGCTGCTGGAGCTCTGGGATCCAGCCATGACCCCTGGAGCCGTGGGAGAGCTCTGGGAGCCCAGCAGACCCAGGGCCAGGCCCGGTGTGAGGGTGGTGGACGGGCGGGGCTCCCCACCGCAGTTTCGGGACCGGTCCGTGTGTGGGAAGCAGCACTTTTATAAGCCTGAAATCAACCTTTATTTTTTTCCCTCCTCCAAGCCGTCTCTCAACACTCAAAGCCGTCTCTCCCCCTGCGCCAGAGGGGCAGGAGCAGCCCCTGGAAGGGGCATGGCGAGGGTGCATATGGGGAGGTTTGAACACGGAGAGGCAGCAGGGCGGCCCGAGAGGGAGCTCAGCACCCCCAGATGGGGGCTCAGCACCCCCAGAAGAAGCTCAGCACCCCTGGGAGGGGCTCAGCACCCCCGGGAGGGAGTTCAACACCCCCAGATGGAGGTTCAGCACCCCTGGAAGGGAGCTCAGCACCTCTGGAGGTGCCTCAGCACCCTCAGAAGGAGCTCAGCAACCCCAGAAGGAGCTCAGCACCCCAGAAGGAGCTCAGCACCCCTGAGAGGGAGATCAACACCCCAAAAGGGGCTCAGCACCCCTGGGAGGGAGATCAACACCCCAGAAGGAGCTCAGCACTCGTATACGGAGGCTCAGCACCCCTGGGAGGGAGCTCAGCACCCCTGAGGTGGCTCGGCACCCCCGGAAGGGGCTCAGCACCGGGCGCCAGGCAACCCCCGCGGCGGACAGAGGGAGCCGAATGCCCAGTGGCGACCGTTACCTCCGTTACCAGCCCGCGCCGCACCTCCCCGCTCCCCTCCAAAGCCGCGATGCCCCGGGAGAGACCGCCAGGGCCGATCCCCGGAGGGGGCGGCACCGCACGGCCACAGCCCGGGCCTGCCGCCACGCCGGCCCCCGGCGTCGCCGGCGCTCACCTTCGCGGGCCTTGAGCAGGACGGTGTTGGCGACGATGTTCTCCAGCTCCATGGGCCCGGCGGCGGCTCCGGCCCCGGGTCCGGCCCCGCTGCCCGCGCTCGGCCCGCGCCCGCCGCCCCCAGCCCGCCGCCGCCGGCCCCGCCCCCCGCGCACGACCCGCCAATCCCTGGCCACGCTCCTCCCGCGCCGCCCTCCCGTTGGCCCCGCGGGGTACAGGAGGGCGGGGCGGGACCCGGAGAGCGCGCGGCCATTGGCGGAACGCTGCCGGGAAGCGGAGGCGGGCACTGATTGGAGGATGAGTTGTCACTCAGGGAGAGCCGGGAGCGGATTGGGCGAGCGGCAATGGCGCAGGCTACGAGGAGAGACCCGCCTCTTGCTGCATCTGATTGGTGAATGAGCTGCCATTCAACTCCAGAATGGGTCGTGATAGGGTGTTAGGTAGGGGCGGGGCCGAGAGGCTCTATATGACGAGCGCTGGGGCTCTCCCAGGTCCTAGTGCCCCCCGTCCGCCGTAAGGGAGCGTTCTGTTGCTGGTGCTCACACGAGTCTCTGCGGTGTCCTGTGCCCCCCCTCACAGAACCAGTTACGTGTTTTAGGGGAGCCTCCCCGCTCTTCGTATACGGGCGATTTGCTTCAATAAAGTCCGAGCGTGTGGCCGGTGTTGGTTAACCCCGATGTCAGGGGGTGGGTGACCTGAGCTGCGGTGCTGTGCCCGTTCTCCCTGGTCACTGCTGCCGTGGAGGTTTGGGTTTTCGTCACCCCCAGTGCAGCCTCTATTTGCTGGTGACTGGTGACTGAGCTCCCATCGGCTTCTTCCCACCCGTGGTTTGCTCCAAAAGCAATTTTTTTTTTACTGGTGCTTTAATGAGCAGCAGCGTGATCCCGTCTGAAGAGAAGCTGCGGTGTGGAAACCTCTTCCCCCCTGATCCCCTGCAAGCAAGTCCTTAGTTTCCCTGCAGAGTTGGCTCGTACTCGAGCAGCCCTCGATGATCTATCAGCCTTGCAGGTGACCTGCCCACCTCCCTGCCTCTCCTGGGTGTAAAACGCCTCGTTAATCCTCTTAACCGAGTGGTGTCTGCCCTGCTTTGTACTCCTTCTGGCTTCCGAGTGAGGACGTCACCTCTGCCTTCCCACAGCCCTTGTCTCTTGCTCCAGCCCATGGGTGATGTCTCCTTCCTGCCCTCCCAGCAGCTGGTGGCAGCAGGGCTGCCCTAGCTGCGAGGTTGGAGGCGGCCAGGGTGTGGAGGAGAACACGGTGATGGGCAGGTCCCTCCATGGTCTCTGTCAATGGCAGCCCGGGCCCCCAGGCTCTGATCCCCGAGCAGGAGCAAAGGGATTCTGTCCTCAGGCTGTAGCAAGGTAGATAATAACACAAATTACACCAAACACTCATTGTCCATGCAGCTGGTACTGCCTGTGGTCCCCTTCAGTATCCACTGAAAATCAGCCATCACATCTTCTGGTTACAAACCTGCAGTGATTATGAGGAGGAGGAGGATGCTTTGCCCTGCCACACCTTGGAGGTGATCTCCCTGTCACCCTGCCTGGAGGGATGAGCTCATGCTGTGAGCTTTCCTCTTTTAGAGCTGCTTTCCTCTCAAAGTGGCACATGCTTATTTTGAACTTCAAAAGGAATGACTTTGTTTCCATCCCTTTCCACGATTAACCCTTGGGTTGCTATTTTCTGTTTCCTCCCAGATGATGTTTTGCAGCACCGCCACCAACAGGAGTCATGGGCCAAAGGGCACTGCCAGAGCAGCAGCAGCGTCCAGGGGATCCTGATGTCCCCAACAGAGCGAGCAGCAGCCCAGGCAGTGGAACTGGCACTCTGCTTTTTATGTCTGTGGAAGGGACATGGCTGAAGAGGGCTCTGAACCCAAGCTTGTCTGGGGAGTAATTTGAAAAAATCTTTGGAAATTGAAGAAACAGCCTGAAAACGCAGGATGGAATTCCAGGCACAGGTGCTGCAGTTGGGCACCAGCAATCAGGACTTGGAGGGGAGCTGCTTTTGTGGTGGTACTGGGGTCACGACGGCTCACGAGCACAGCTCGTCATGCTGTGGCAGATGAAACAGACTTTACAAGCTTGAATGGAAATATCTGCTGCAGAGAGACAGAGCTATCTGCTCAACCCTCTGCAGAGGGGTTGATGTGCTGAATGAGGATACAGCAGGGGATGCTTAGTGAGGGAGCTGTTACTGAACACTCCAAGTACCACCTGGAGGGTAAGAGGGACACCAGGTGCTCCCACACCCCATCCAGCTCTCAGGATTTGATGTTCTGCACATCAACCTGAAGCTCCCTTCAGTGGCTTGCATGTTGCCCTAATGTGCAGGCAAGGCCTTGCCCAAGCAGGGAGGTGCCTGAGTGCCCCCACTCCAGCTGGTCCCTGGCCTCTCCTGCCCTGCAGCATCCCAGAGCCGTGTGCTCATGCCCAGGAGGAGGGATAGTGCCTGGTATCCTGTGCAGGGTGCATGACCAGGGCACTGTGAGGGCCCGGGGTGCTGTCCACGGGGCTGGTGCCCCTCTGAGTGCCAGGCTGGCCAGGTCCCCACCAGTCACCCTCGTCTCCTGGGTATTTTTAGAAGCAAAGTGCTGTTTAATTGTGAAAAGGCAGCCACGGGAGGGGAAGCCGGGCGGCAGCGATAGGGCAGCTCCTTCCGCAGGCAGTACCAGTTCAGCTCCAGCTGCCTCTGGGGGTCAGCGCCGGGCTCCATTCCAGCCCGATTCCACTGGGAACCTCTGCTGGCTCCAAAGCTCACACCATGAGCCTCCACACATGGGGCCAGCAGGCATAGGGAATGGCTCAGGGATTGTCGCTGCACGCAGGACCTCCATCCCTCTCAGCCCCCATAGGTTCCACAGCAAAGCTATGCTCACCCCAGCGGGGGCCAGCAGGGGCTGGTGGGGGCCAGTGTTCCTTTGGCTCCAGCTCCCAGGCGCCAGCGGCTGTTTTTAGCTGAGTTCAAGTCCAATGTTTTGAGATTTTCTATTTTGAGCAGCAAAGCTGAAGAAGTGGAACAGCCCCTGACCCCTGGGTGTCTGTGCAGAGTGAAGCAAGGAGTCAGGCAAGGCGGGTGTGGGGTGGCTTTTGCCCCTGGGGGAGTGTAGTTGTCCCTGGGTCTTTGCCCCACAGCTGCCTTCATGGCCTCTTGCACGTCAGGCTGTGCCGGAGCCTGTTCCCATGTGATCCCATCTCCCACACTCTCCCAAGAGAGGTTGGCCTTTCCGGCACTGAGATATCATTCCTCCTTTCTCTTCTGCAGCAAGATCCCAGTGAAGCTGCTGAGTAGGATGTGTGGTGTCCCACTCCAGACCCACACCCCTTGTACCCCACCATGGGTACGTGTGTGCCCCCACAGAGCCCCCATTACATGGCACAGCTGGAATGTCCCCAGGGGGCACAGCCTTGGCAGAGAGGCACAGGGCTCGGACTGGGCTGCTGTGTTGGCACGGCCAGTTCAGCTCAGTGCTGGTCATGCTGCCACATGGAGAGTTTTATCCCCCTGCAGCAGCTGTGGGGCCCATCCCCTGCTCAAGAGGATGCTGGGGGACATGCCTGGCAGTGGGGAGGGCTGGTACTCACCAGAGCTGCCATAGCGAGTTGTCACCACCAGTGCTGCCAGGGGTACAGGTGGGGTGACCCGGGTGACAATGGGTGCCGTTTGCTGGGCTCCCAACAGGCAGACACTAGCCCTGGGCATAGGCTTTGGTCTCGTTTTATTCAATTCTGCATCTCCAGAACCACCTCAACCTGCACGCTGGCACTACTGCCCAGAGTTTGTGCTGAAGCCGGGTGCTGCCAACGGTTAGTGAGGCTGGGGCCACGTCTCCAGTGTCCCAGCAGGTCCTCAGGTGCGGGGCTGGCGTGTGATGGTGAGGAGCCGGCGGAAGGCGGCACGGAAGTCCCGGTTGAAGAGGGTGTAGATGAGGGGGTTGAGGCTGCTGTTGCAGTAGCCGATCCAGAAGAAGAAGTTGAAGAGGGGCTTGGAGACATGGCAGCCCTCCCCACAGACAGCCCCCAGGCTGTAGGTGAAGAAGAAGGGGAACCAACACAGCACGAAGGCCCCCATCACCACGGCCAGCACGATGGTGAAGCGCCGCTCCCGCGCCCGCACCAGCCGCCGCCGGCAGAGCAACACACTCTGGTTCTGGCTCCGGCACCGCCATCCTGGCACCCTAACACCTGACACCTTTCCTGACACCTTTCCATTGCTGGCAGGGCACGGGGAGCGGGTGGCGAGGAGGGTGGCCGTGCGCTGGGCAGTCAGGCGGTAGATGCGGCAATAGACGGCAACCATGACGAGGCAGGGGACGAAGAAGGAGGCGGTGCAGGAGGCCAGGACATACCAGGTCTCCTGGCTCAGCTGGCACTCCCGGCCCCCTGGCCGCGGCCGCAGGAGCGGTGGTAGGGCCACCAGGGCCGCCGATGCCCAGACTGCCCCGATCATCCCCTTCACCCGCCGCGGGCTGCGGCGCAGGTTGAGCCGCGCCGCCCGCGTGACGGCCCAGTAGCGGTCGAGGCTGATGGCGCAGAGGTGCCCGATGGATGCGGTGCAGAGCAGCACGTCCAGCGCCAGGTACAGGCTGCACCACAGCCCGCCAAAGTACCAGTAGCCCATCACCTCATTGGCCAGCGAGAAGGGCAGGACGAGGACAGCCACCAGGATGTCTGCCAAAGCCAGGGACACTAGGAAGAGGTTCTGTGGAGCCCGCAGAGCCCGGCTGGTGGAGATGGCCACCACCACCAGCGCATTGCCCACCAACGTGGCCAAGAGGACGGCCAGGGCGGCCAGCAGGATGAGCCCTGTGGCTGCAGGCGAATGTGGGGCACTGCTGGCGCTGCTGCTGGTGCCACTGCCGTTACTGGAGGTGTTGGAAAGGGTGCTGGCTGGCTCCATGCTGGCCTGACCCTTCAGGCAGACAAAGCCTCATGGGGTGTCCCCCCAGCCCACTCACCGGCCCCACGGCGGATGTGGGCGCAGCCCCAGCATTGCTGTGTCCCCAGGGGAGTGTCCCGGCTGCCACAGCTCCTGCACCGACCCTGTCCGGTGGCAAGGCAGAGGTTGTTCTGGCCCAGTGGTCGCCCGGCTGGGCATGTGGGATGGCTGCAGTGCCGGGAACACAGGGAGGCTCCCACGGCAGTGCTGCTGGCTCTGCTAGTCCCAGTATGGGAGGAGGGCGGGCGGGAAGGAGGGACGGAGGGAGGGAGGGAGGAAAGCATGGGCTGATATCACTGGCAGGAGCCCAAACATCTGTGGGCAGTGGGAGAAGTTGTTATTGCCAAAAATTAAAGGGCTCCCTCCAGGGTCACCGTGGCAGGAGGGCTCCTGCCATGGGTGCCAGGGTGCCTGGTGGGCCAGGGGCACTGCCTGGCTATGCTGGGTTGACATCCTGCTGATCCCTAGACCAGCAGCACCCCAGCACCTTGTTGGCTGCCCCTTGCTGTGCCTCGCTCAGTGACATGCTGCTGTGGCACACAGTGGGCCACCATGGACCCTGCCAACTCAGCCCTCTGGAGATGAGATCAGTGGAAGAAGCTGCCCATGACACACCTCGGTGCAGCTCTCTGCAGAGTGCAGGGTTTAGCTGTGGCATCCTCAGCATGTGCCCCACAGCACCAGCAACATGTTTGGCATATCCCCAGCACCAGCACTTGTCTGGGGCCAGGCTGAGCAGTGATAGTGCATTGAAAAGGGGGAGGATGATGGGTGTCTGTCACCTGTGGCTGCAGCTGTGGCTCCACAGGGTTTGCAGATGCACGAGCCAGAGACACACCCTGGGGCACGGGTGCTCAGCCTTTATTGAACACCAGCTGAGCAGGGATGACAGAAACCAGCGGCCACGGGAGCAGCAGCCCAGGTGTGTGGTACCAGCTAGAGCCGGGTAGCACCATGTGGGAGCGGGCAAGGCGAGCCCACCCGGATGGTGGGGCTGGGCATCTCCTCGGGGTAGGAAAGCACGGGGTTGTCCAGCCCCAGCCTGGCCTTGTCCCGGGGAGGGCCCTCATGCTCCTCCCAGCCCTCCGGGCTGCGGCAGCGGTCGGTGCAGCAGAGGGTGGCCTGGGTGATGACCCGGTCGAGGGGCTGCAGCGAGTGCATCCAGGCGGGGAGGAAGTCCCAGGTCTGCAGCCATTTGGGCAAGCGGCCAGGGCTGTGCGCCTGCAGTGCATTCACCAGCCCCACGAAGAAGAGGAGGCCGAGGAAGGGTGCGCCCACCCCCACCAGAGCCCGCCAGCCCGCCATGGAGATGCCGAAGACGAGGGAGGGCAGCAGGAGGAAGCAGATGATGAGGTATAGCACGGCGAACCAGCGGTACTTGGCCGTGCGCTCGCCCAGCGCCTTGGCCATGCGGATGGGCAGGCGGGTGAAGGGCAGTGGGTACCACAGCAGGATGCCAGAGATGTTGAAGAAGAAGTGGCAGAGAGCAATCTGTAGGAATAGCATCCTGGTTGGGCTAGGCACGTGGGCTTCCCCCAGCCCCTGGCCTGCCCAGTGCCCTCAGCCAGAGCAGCTGTGGCCCCAGGCTGCACACACCTGGAAGGAGCTGGCCAGCTTGTCCCCTGGGCTGGCCAGGGCGGCCAGGATGGCGGTGGTGGTGGTGCCAATGTTGGAGCCCAGGGTCAGCGGGTAGGCGCGCTCAATGCTGATCACTCCCAGACCTGTGGGAGAGGCACCCCATCCCGCCCCATTGTTCCTTGCCAGAGCCATCCCCACATTCTCTAAAGGAGGCACAGCTCCTCCCATCCCTGTGAGTGCCATAGCACCCCTAGGCCATCACAGCAGGGACCAGCACTTGGCAGGGGACCAAGCATGGCTGGGACTCACCAATCAGGGGTGTGATGGCTGATGTGAAGACAGAGCTGCTTTGCACCACGAAGGTCATCCCAGCACCCACCACCATGGCGAAGTACCCAGTGAGCCAGCTGAGAGGGTGTGGGAGGTCTGCCAGGCATGGCCATGGGCACAAGTGTGGACACAAACATGGGCATGGACACATCAGTTAGGAGCAACCCAGAGCTCCTACATGGTGCTGGGAGAGGCTGTGAGGCCACGCTCTAGGTATGGGGTCAGGCTTGGGTATGGGGCCAGCCCAGTGGCCGGGGAAAGAGGAAGGGGACACCCGGAGGCCATGACAGCCATAAGCAGAGTGGGGATCAGGGACAGGCAGGGGACATGTGGGACAGGCAGGGACAGAGGGCAGGGACAACCAGGGATAGGTCTGAGGATGGCAGGTGGGAATGGGGATGGGTGGCCATGTGGCAGATGGTCCCTGTCCTACTCACCAGTGTTGATGACCTTCTGGATGGCTTTGGCCACCTGCCCCTTGAGCAGGGAGTTGAGGAGTTTCACGAGGAGGATGAGGCAGGTGCAGAGCACGACGAGAGACCCAGCCAGCAGCACCAGCCCCACGGCCAGGTCGGGCAGTGGTGTGTCAGTGAAGAGATGCTCGCCTGCCCCACAGCATGGCTGGGCGAGGGGCTGGGGCTGGCCCGGCCCCGCTCACAAACCTGCCCCCACAGACAGCCCCACACCTGGACCCCAGCCCCAACATCTCCTAGCCCTGCCCCACACCATGGATCCAGCACTGCTCCATCCCACGTACAGCCCCCTAGCCCTGCCTGCATCTCCCCAGCCCCATGTCCTGTGCCCCAGCCCTGCCCAAGCTTCCCGCACCCACTCACACTTCTGCCTGGTGACATTGTGGAGGATCTCGATGCCTTTAGTGCTGCAGTGCCCAGGGGCTGTGCAGTTCAGGGGGGGCCCAAGCCCCACAGCAGCCATCTGCAGGGAGAGGGTGTGCTGCAGCTGGCTCCACAGTGTCCTCAGCCAGCCCCTCCCCACCTCTCCTCCATGGGATTGTTTGGTGGCCCCAGCAGGGCCACAGACCCCTCACCTGTGGGGATGTAGGGCCACACCAGACGCGGATGAGGCTCCGGTTGCGCAGGCTCTCATCCCCTGTTGCAATGCCAGTGATCACTGACTTGTCCAGCTGCAACAATAGACATTGGTTTGGTGAGGGCCCCTGGGGGCTAACAGCACTCAGAGCTTGAGGACATCTTCACTGGGATTGGGACACCACTGCCAGCCTGGGGACACTTGGATACAACCACTGCCAAAGGGACACCAATGTTGAGGGACCACTACCAGCCTGGGGACACCACGCTGCTGAACACAACAGCTGAGGAGACCTGGATGATGAGCTTGGTGAACGGCTCTGTGATGATCTTCAGCAGGTCAGGGGCATCCTTCCCGCTGCGGATGTTGAAGGTGGCCACAACCAGGCGGGTGACATGGTGCAGGTACCCACTCACCACCTCCAGTGGCAGCAGGACCAGCACTGACAACCAGTTGAAGCAGTCGTGCACCGTGGCACCGGCAAAGGCTCTGTCAGAGTGGAGGAGCCCATTGGCATGGGATGGCTGTGGGGAGCAGCCCCCAGCCCCCCAAGTGTCCTCTGACCCAAGCAGCCCTCACCGTTTGAACTCACTGCGGTCACCGGCCTGCATGAGGGCCACGATGGTGTTGGTGACGGAGGTGCCGATGTTGGAGCCCATGATGATGGGGATGGCAGAGCGCACCTCCAGCACTGGGGACAGAGAGACCCTGTGCCTCGCATGGCTCTGCTCAAGATTACCCCATGCAGCCACCCTGTCCCCCAGCCTCAGGTCCCCAGGAACCTCATGGCACACTCACACCCTGAGGAGACCATGCTGACAATGATGGAGGTGGAGGTGGAAGAGCTCTGCACCAGCACAGTTACCAGGATGCCCACCACCAGCCCAGCCACCGGGTTGGAGAGGATGGCGTTGTCCTTGAAGATGTCCCCTGCCACCTTGCCTGCAGAAGAATGTGAGCAGCAGTCTGCTGGCACTGCAGGTGCCACCAGACTCCAAGGAGTCCCTGCCACCCTACTACCTCCAGCCAACTGGAAGGCAGAGCTGAGCACGTCCAGGGAGCACACAAAGAGGTACAAGAAGCCAAACATCAGGGGCACCTTGAGAAGGGAGACACAGATGGACTGGACCCTGGCCCAGCACCCGAGCTCTGTGGAAGACAAGAGAGAATGTTAAATGCCTGCTGTGGCATGACCCTGGCTCCCTGGGCTCCCACAGCCCTACACCATCCTCCTGGCCCCGGCAGCACAGGGCTCATCCCCAGCTATGCCACCACTCCCTGGGTCCCCTCCATCTCCTCTCACCCTGGAGTGCCTTGTGCCAATTGCTTCCATTGTCCCTCAGCTCTTCCTACGTCACCCCAGAGAGCTGAGCGTTGCCCCACACTCCTCTCCCCATCCTGGCACCCCACACTCCTGGTACTCCAAGCTCCCCTGGGTGTCTCCAGCAGGTCTCTGGAGTGTTCCCCAACCGAGGCGCTCTATGCCCACCACTCACAGGGTCTCACCTGGCTTCTGCAGCTCGTCCAAGCCCAGCCGGGGCCCCTGCCAGGGCAGCACATCCAGCTCGTAGCGCTCCCTGCCCTCGCGCAGGCGCCCCGGGGAGCCGGGGCAGGGGAAGCCATGGTCAGGGCAGGGCACAGGACCAACGGTGAAGGGGCAGGTGTGGGCACCCGGCAGTCGATGCAGAGCTGGGAAGAGGGGTCACCCACGTTACAGCCCCGTCCTTGTGGTGACCCCCCTGCAGCACTGCCTGGGCCAGGATCTGGCCAGAAGCAGAGCTGAGCCTGGTGAGGTGAGGAAGAGGAGGAGGAAGGCTGGGGGCACCTACCTTGGGGGCTGGGGCAGTAGGCAAACTGGGGCCCATGAACCACCCTTCCTCCCCGCACTGGGCAGTGGGGCAGGACCGGGCTCTCCCTCCGGTAGGGCAGCATCACTCCTGTTGAGGCTGAACAGAAGTGGCCGCGCGTCACCATGGCTGTGCTACACTGACTGCCACATCCCCCCGAATCCCTGAAGTACTGGCACCACTGAGGAGCACCATTCCATCACTCAATGGTCCCTTGGGCCACCAGCCACTGCTGTACCACCCCAGCGATCTCCCTGGGGACACGGGAAGGGGACTCCTCCTGCCCAGGGCCCAGCTCACCTGAGGCTGGTTGGGCACTCAGGGCAGAGCCGTGTCCACATGCCGCATCCACGCGTCCCTCCAGCGAAGTGGCCTGTGGGGCACCACGGCCCTTTATACACACGCCAAGAGCAAAGTCTAAGGAGCCCCGTGTTGCCCCTCGCCTCCGCTCGATGCTCACCTCCTCCCCAGAAATTCCTGTAGTTAATGGGTAACCCGTCCGCATCCCACGTCTGCTGCGGCCCTGGAGCGGGATGGGGCACGCGGCCCTGGGGTACCCGGCACTTCTTGCCTCGCCTGCCCGAAGCCTGGGCGAGTGGCAGCTGCTGCAGTGAGGAGCAAACCTGGGGCAGTGCTGGAGCCCAGTGCCCGAGGGGTGATGCCGGAGCACCCTCAGCTCTCCGTCTTTTGGTGCCAGGTGCTTCATCCGCTGCATGAGAGCAGGAGGAGGAGAAGGGCTTGGTGCTAGTGCTGCCAGGGCATCCCAAACCAGAGTTGAGCCCAGCATGCATCCACCATCCTCAGAGCCATCTGAGCATCAGCCCAGCGCAGGACGTCCTCACCCCCAGGGCACTGGTGGTGTGTGACGTCAACACCAGAACGATCCGTGTCCTGTCACTGGTGTGATGGTGGCACGCAGCCTGGCTCAGCCCGGCAGCACTGCGAGGGCAGAGCATCTTCCTGGCATGTCTGATGCCAGGGTGGGCAGGAGCGGAGCGACACCACCACTGCCTTCACCACCTCCTCGACGCTGTTTATGATTACCTGCTGCTTATGCACCTCCAGCCAAGTTTCCATCCACCCACAGAACACCCAGCTGGCTCATGTCCACATCTGTCTGCAGGAGAGACAGGGGACAAATGCCCCTCCAGCCCCAGTGCCTGTGGCAGTAGGCACAGAGAGACTGCATGGCTGCCACATCCCATTTCCCCAGGATCAGGCACTCCCAGGACCCATTGCCATGGATGAGCCAGGTGCAATTGTATGAAAGCAGCAAGGGAAGATTCCTTGAGTACTCCAGGGCACTCAGGGACAGGCTGGGGACATTCCTGCCATTCCTGGAGCATCACTGAACCTCCTCCACTGAGTCACAGGCTGATAGAGCTGAATGCCCAGGAAGAGCCACAGCAGGGGACATGTCCTGCCTCTTCAGGGCCTGGGGACCCTTCTGCTCAGGGGGTGCAGCCAGTGGGCAGAAGGCTGGTGTCCGCACTTGCCCCATGCCCGGGGGCTCTTGGCCAGCTGCCCCCACAATCATTAACCTGGTGAGGCCCTGGCAGCTCTGGCTGTCACTTATTGACAGGGTTGAGGCTGAAGTCCTTGGTCGTGCCGGCCCTACAGCTTCCCCTACTCCGTCAGCAGTGCTGGGAAAACAAGCTCCTGGCACTGCCCCTTGCTGCCAATCTAGGTGGCACTGAAGTTGAGGGCTGGCCCAAGCTCTGCCCTGGTCCCAGGAGGGTTCTGTGGGGTACAGGAAGGTTAGAGGGACAGTGCTGCTGGGAAAAGCATCATCTGGCCTTAGCCACAGAGGAAGGAAAGGAACGCACATCCAGGCAATGCTCTTTATTTCCCCCGGTTTCACGCCACAGACAGAACTAAGCAGCACCACGGAGACACAGGGGGGCTCTGACTGGGGCTGTGGGACCACAGCTGGCTGTGGCACCATGGGGCTGGGTGGCCTTGCCCCCATCCCTGGGCAAGCCTGGGAGCCCTGGACCACCCCTCTGCCTCTGGCCAGACAGTGGTGATGGAGCGGTTACCGAAGGCACAGCCAGGAAGGGCCCTGGCACACACAGATGCTGGGGGGATCTCCTGGCTGCTGTTGGGGGGTTGTCTCTATTGCAGACTGTGTCTGAGATCACTGGGGACACCAGGCTGCTGGGCATGGGGACCTGCAGGACTGGCAGAGCCGGGCTCAAGGCTACAGCCCAGCACATCTGTTGGCAAGAATGACAGGATGGGCACATGCTGGTCACCTGCACACCAGACTGAGGTGCTCAGCACCCAGGGGTGCTGCATTCCTCAGACACCAGGCAGACCTGTCCCTGAGGCTGAGCACCCTCAGTCCCAGCTGGGATGGGGCAGGGGGTCTATGGGGATTTGCTCCTGTAGGTTGCTTCAGCAGCCACCCACATAGGGTCTCTGGCGGGGAGGAGCGAGGCTTTTTTGGCACAACCTTCTGGCTCTGCCTCTGTCTGCCCAGGGCAGGAACCATGTGCCCTCCTCCACAGCAGAGCTACTGTGGCAGGATCAGGCCACACTCAGGCAATGCAGACAGTATCGACCTGCCCAGGGCACAGGCTGGCAGGGCCATGCTCACCCTCCCCCAGAAGGGTGGACCCATGCATGAAAGGGACAGCCCTGTTTCCACAGGGCCAGGGACTGGATCTGACTCTCAGCTCCAGGCATATGTCATCCTGACCCTGCCTGCTTCTGAACCAGAGTTCAGGGCTGGAGCCTGCCTTGAAACCCCACTCACCTTCTCTATCCTACACACCCTTAAGCTGGAAGGGTGCTTTCCCCACCCAAATGGTGAGTGGGGCTGTGGCAGCCCGGCACAGGCAGGATGTGCTGGGTAGGCAGCTCTGCCACAGGCAGAGGCACTGGGCAGGATAGTGCCAGGCATGCACAAGATGTTGCAAAGTGCTTTGCAACAGGGGTTCAAACTATGTACAGGACTCCCTTGACGTGCACCAGGATGCGACCCCACGGAGGGGCATGGCAGCTGCTCAGCCACTCACAGCGACACGACACGACAGTTTGGGACAGGACGTGGATGAATCTGTGGTCCAGGCAGTGTCGGCGGTGCAGGGCAGGGGCCGGTCAGACCCCATGTTGAACCCTGGCATGGCCTGGGGGTACTACACATCAGGTGGGGATGTGCAGCAGGACTCGTCAGAACTTGTGGTCGAATGAAGGCTGAGCCAGTGCAGGCTCTGCAGGCTGGGGATGGCTGCTTCCCTCAGAGCCTGGGTGGGCAGCACAGGGTTGATTTGACCCTTCACAGGCACTGTCATCCTGCACGGGCAGCTGGAGGAAGTCAGGCAGGACCAGGTCCTCCTTGGAGAGCAGCCCACGCTGGTCGTTGGCCCGGCAGCTCTGGGCACGGTTCAGTAGCTCCACCAGCCCTGAGGAAATGCAGGTCATGCACCTGAGCCCAGCACTGGGGGTTTGTCCTAACACCTCGGCTGCCCTCTCCACCTGATATGACCCTGAACATGTCCCAGGCACAGCACCTGCACCTTTTCCCTGCTCCATGCCAGCACCCATGGGACCCTGCACCCATCCCCAGCACACCATGAGCCCTGCATCCCTCACCCTGTGTTTTGCCCCAGCCCCTCAGGTTTCAGACATGCCAGGACTCACCTTCCAGGTCATACGTGCGGCGGTTGAGGTTCATGGTGGCTGAAGACCGTGGCCGGGAGAAGGAGGAGGGCATCTCCCACCGTGTGTCGGGCTCTGCTCCTGTTGGGCTTCCCTCCTGCCATGAGCAGCCCAGGTCTCAGCCATGGGGCAAGGAGGTGGCACTCCCCCCATCTCACATTCCAATTGCCTTCCCACAGCCTGGCTCCCACCTCAGCACCTGCTGCCCAGCCCCGCAGCATGTGCCAGGGCCCACCTTCCCCACGGACCACAGCAGCAGCTGTGTGGGCATCTCTGGACCAGGGTTGGTGAGATCTTAAGCTCACCTCACTTCGGAGCGGAGAAGGGGCAGCTGCAGCCTCTGCGCTCTCCATCACTCGCACGTCTGCAAGGGAAGTGATGCTCAGTGCCCCATCCCAGCATCCTGATCCTGGCCTGGCCAGTGACAGGATGGACCCCATCCCAGGTAGCAGGAGCCATGGCCACCAGAAAGCAGCCTAGCCCTGTGAGCACTCTGCAGGGTGGCATGGCTTGAGGTGACATAGATTGGGAGGGAGGACATTTTACCTGCTGGCGTTTCCAGGACGAGTTTCTGAGCAGACACTGTGCTGACCAGCTTCTCCAGGTCCAGGGCAGCCAGCTCGCCTTGCTGCAAATGGAACAGCCAGCCACATCACACTCACTGTGGCACGGCAAAGGCAGCCAGGCTGAAGACCTGCGAGCTCCCCGGCCAGAGCCCGCTGGCTCACGGGGCACCACACCACCGGTCCCTCCCAGCCCACAGTGGGATGTCATGGCCTGTCCCAAAAATGGGGATTCTATGAGCCCACAGGCTGCCCCCAGCACAGACTGCTGCTCCCCACCACCTAGTCACAGGCAGAAGCCCTTGTCCCAAGCCCCAGACCCGTGACTGCCCCCATCAAAGGGGCTGGGGCCATGTCCCCTGAGCCTCACCCGCCGCAGCAGCGCCTGCTCCATCCTCACACCGTACTTCCCCAGCACGGGCTGCAGCGCTTCCCGGATGCGCTTGGTTGACTTCGCTGTGATGCGGATGGTCTTACTGAGGGAGGAGATTTCCAGGCTAAAGAGGGGGAGAAAAGGCTGTGACAGGCAGGGGCAGAGCCAGGGCATTCAGGACTGCATGGGGGACTGGGTGTGGGGCACCGTAGGTGGCCACACATGATGTGGACTGGACCCATGTGGGCAAGAGCATCAGCACGGAAACTCTCACTCACTCAAAGCTTATCCTGTTCTCCAGCTTCACCTCCTGGTCTGCCAACACGGAGCACTCCTGATCCAGCACCAGTGCTTTCTGCAAGAGCCAAACCATCAAGAGAGAGCCAGTAGAGCGGCACATGGTCCCAGCATGGGGATGGTCTGCCTGGCAGGGATCCTACTCCCCGCTGCCTGCCTTACCTGCTCGTTCCCCACCAGGTAGACCTTGATGTCAGGGAGGCTGAAGCCACGCTTCTCACATATCCCTGCCAGCATGTCGCGGATGGAGTGGCCAGGCCGGACAGAGGCCAGCGAGGCTGTGCCATCGGGCAGGTACACACAGCAGTACTTCATGGGCTTGGCTGGCAGCTCTGCCTCGCTGCCCCCCAGGCTCTTCCGTTGGCCCTGGGTGAGGGATGTGACAGGATGAGCCCGACCAGTGGCACTGTAATACCATGGGGTTGGTGCGGTGACAACTCACCTCTGTCCAGGGGCTGGTGGCTGTGCTGGCCGAGGAGAGGAAGCCCAGGTCCAGGCTGGCTGAGGAGTTGAGTGAGCCCTGGGATTCCCGCCAAACCGTGGTACTCCTGCCGCCTTCTCCCCCCTCTAGGACAGACAGAGGGACAGTGGTGGGAAACCTTCAGGGGTGGTGTGGCCCCTCTGTCCTGCTCAGCACAGCACCTACCTGCCCAGGAGGGCTCCCGCCGCTCTGCCCTCCTGAAGGACCGTCGGGGGCTGTGGTTGGCACCACTGCCCGCTGTCTCCACACCCAGTGGCAGGGACTTGCCCGGCTTCAGCTTCGACTTCTGGGGTGAATTGAGCAGTATCTCAGCATGAGGACATCCAAGGTTTCCCTTGCCTTTCCCTGGTCCCCTGACTGCTTGTCTTGTCCTCAGCCTGGGGCTGGGTTTGGTCTGAGCAGCAGGGAAGAGACCCAGCATTGAAGGGACATGTCCTCCTTCCCCATTCTCCCCCACTCACCTTGCTGAGCTCAGGAGGGGGGCTGCTGCTGCGGGAGTGGGGCCGCAGGTCAGGCAGGGGCTGACCCTGGCTCTCTGCCCGCAGGCAGGCCTGGTAGAGCGGGGATTTCACAAAGCGTGTGTAGCTGTCAAACTTCATCAGGTTAAAGATCTGGAAAGGGAGGATGCATGTGCCTAAGACCCCTGCCTGCCTACACCTTGCTCTGGCCACTGCCCTGTGGCACGGCTCCATGGTGAAAGCAGTGATGCTGGGTGATATGTGGGATGGTCCCGGAGCCCTCCCCAGTCCTGCAGGTGGAGCACAGGTGCTGCCCATACCTGGAGCTGCTGGATGCGAAACATGTCTGGGGAGGGGGTGGCCAGCATGTCCTCCCCAATCCAGGCCTGTTTGTCAATGTTCACAGGACTGACTGAGTGGCTGGAGAGGAACTCATCGTAGATCCGCCGTGCCTCCTGGGCCAGCTGGGGGAACAGGGGGGTCAGGCTGAGACCAAGAATCCCCTCCTTACTGCCACCCTTGGCTCACCCCTGCAGTCACCTGAGCCCTCAGGAATCAACTTTCTCCTGGGACCAGCTCAGTACTTGGACTTCAGGGCCAAGCTCTTGGCACAACACGCCAGTCCCTCTGCAGAGGTACAACCTGAGGGAGGAACCATCCCCCGTGGTTGCCTGGCTCTGTTCCCATGATCCCCAATCCAGCTCTGCCCTTCATCTCTTCTGTCCCTCCAGCAGCACTGGCCACCCTCTGGCCACCCTGGGCTGGGGAAGCACATCCTGCTCCATGGGGCAGGTATCCCAGCTATAGCTTTTCTGATGTACACCAAATCCATCTGCTTATTCCTCCTGCAAGAGCCCCCAACCTGCTTAGCCCCCCAGGACAGGCTGGACAGCTCTGCCCAGGTCCCTCCCAGCAGCTGGGTGACCCAGACTGCACAGAGACTGTACCTTCTGCGTGTCACTGGCTGGGATCTGCTGGAAGCGCTCACATGCCTGCCAGAAGTAGACGTTTTCAGCGCTGAACTCCTTCTTGAGGAACTCCTGTGGGGCAGAGAGAGCTGCTGGCCTGGTGGCACTGTGGCTGTGGGACAGTTGGTGGCCAACAGTGGATGGGAGTGGGGACCAAGTCCTGGGCTGTGGCACTCACAGTGAAGTAGGTGACAGCCACATGGTCCTGCAGCAGCGTCTCGAAGGATTCAGCCCAGCTGACCACAGACCCCTGTGTGGAGCCACAGGTGGCTGGTGCTGGCAGGCTGTTCACACTGTGGTTGCTGCCACGGGCCCTGGAGGCATTTAACTCTGAGAGAGAAAAAGGGTCAGTCCTGGCTGTCTCCCTGTCCCCCAGTGTCACTCCCCAGCACCAGCAGCCTTCTGTGTCTGCAGCAAGTTCATCTGCCCCATCCCGATCGGAGCTGGTTAGCCCTCAGGAAGGGAACATGAAGAGCATCACAGTAGCATCCTTGGAGGATTGAGCACCATGATACCACAGCTGGCACCTCCAGGCACAACAGCTCTCCCTGCCAGTGCTGGCAGTCCTCCCCCCCCTCCCCCGGTGGGGTGTCACCGTGACTCCACCTGTGACTCATCTCCCAGGGGAAGGCACCCACCCAGGAGGGAGACCAGGGTGGAAGGGACATGAAGAGCACAACGGCACAGAGGGAACTTGGAAGATGGACAGAGGTGCCTGAACTCACCTCCTCTATTCCTCTGTCCATGACGAGGGACAAATCCAGCAAGTGGAGGGCACAGAAAGTGTTGCCCTCAGCTCCTAATCCTAAGGAAACCCTCCCTAGGGGAAACCCAGGGTGACCATGTATTCAAAAAGATGGAAGTTCCCAGGGGCAACCCCGGCTTTTGAACTGGTTGGACTGGTGAGCAACTGGAAGCAAGGGGTCATTTGCAACAGAACGATTTGCAATGGAAGCAGTGCTCTCCAGGCAAAGCTGACAGAAATGGAGGTGTGTCAGGCTGCTGCTTTGCCAGGCTCCCCACCCTTCTCCTGTCTAAAGCACGGGTAACTGGGGCCGAGATGGCCATCTCAAATGGACCATCTGAGATACTCCGTTCACAGTGAGACAGACAGACAGACAGACTCCCTTAGGAAACCCAGGGATGCCTGGTACCCAGTTCTGCTTGCCCTGGAAGCCCCTCAGCCCTCAGCACCCAAAGGTGCCAGCTGAGCGGCCATAGGGATGGACAGGCAAAACAGGGCTATGCAGGAGGGATGGAGGGGTACGGACAGTCCCAGCATTGCAGGCCTGGCCATGCACCCGCCCATGGCATAGCCTGTGCTGCCACAGGACCTGGCACCGGGCTGGCTGTGTGCTTCCCCCTCCCCTGAAGATGATGTTGGCCTCCCGCTCCAGGGTAAGAGCAGCCTTACCTCCATCCGACACAGCTGGGCCCTGGGGGGTGGAAAGAAGAGAGGTGAGAGTCTGCCAGCCTGGTGGAGAGGTGCCCAGGCAGGCAGCAGCTTCAGGGCAAGCCCAGTCCAAACCAGGAGCAAGGGACATGGGATCCTGGCAGGGGCAGGACACAGGGCTCCCAAATCATAGGCAGTGAGTAAGGATAGGGGGTTGCAAGGGGTGCACAGCTTTTCTACCACCTCCCCATGCCCTGGGGCCAGGCCAGCAATTGGGAAAGGGCAGATGGTATCAGATGTAACCCTGCCACCTCAACCAACCGGGGAGGAGAGAAGCACAGGAAGAGGAGGGGAGGAGGGGAGGGAAGGAAGGACAACCACAGCCCTAGGCAGGCAAACTGCCTGCTCCCTCCTTCCTTGGAGCCTGGAGCTACTGGAAGGCAGATGCCCAAAACCAGGGACTGGATGCTGCAAGCCCAGGACACAGCAGGACAGGGTGCCCTGCAGTACCTGCTGGGCTGCCCCAGATACCAGCTCTAGAGATGGAGTGCCCCAGGACCCACAACAAGCAGGGAGATGGGCAGAGCCACTGCAGCCAAAGCCCAGCCAAGCACTCGCTGCACGTGCTGCCTTTCATCACCTCCTTGGGGCCACACTGAAGTGATGCCCTGACTGAAGTAGGTGCCCTTGACCTGCCCAGTGCCCCCCACCCTGCCAGCCCCACACACCTCAGCCTATCCCGCATACTCTCTGACTTCCCATCCCAGTCCCACACACCCCAGGAGCACTATCCCACCCCTGCCTTTCCCTGCTACCCCACGCCACATGCCACTGCCATGCCCCTTATCCCAGCCCCATGCACCCCTATCTTGCTAGCTCCTTGCTCTTCCCATCCATCCTTGCTGCCCACACTCACATAGATCTGTCCTGCCTGTGCCACCCAGCCCTAAACACCACAGCACTGCTGACTCCTGTGCCCGATCCCCATGGGTCACTGCTTATCCATTACCCCAGTGCCACACATCTCCACTTACAGCCCTGTTCCAGCTTCATAAACCCTTGCTGCTCATTACCCCAGCCCTGTATGTCCCTGCCTGCTACCCAGCCCCACATACTGCTGCCTGCCCCCAAACCCCTCTACATCTCTGCCTGCTTTGAATACCCAATCCCCATCCTGCACTGCCTGCTACCCAGTCCCACACCCTCCTGCCTGCCTGTTCCCTGGCCCCATACATCCCTCTGTCTGCACAGTATCCACACCGAGATTCCTTGCCTGCCTACTGTGCTTTCCATATTCTCCTGCCTGCCGGTTACCTGCTCCCATATATCCCCTCTGCCTGCCCGTTATCCACTCCACACCCCCTGCCCGCCTGGTACCCAGCCCGATACAGCCCCTGCCTGCCCAGTACCCAGTCCCACACCCTTCTGCCTGTTTGTTTCCTGGCCCCATCCCCATACATCCCTCTTCCTGCTCGTGCTGGGGAGGTGGGACCAGGGCTGGCATACCCTCTTTCCAGCCGATACCTAGCCCCAGAGACGCCCTGCCCGCCCGGTACCGAGCCCCGCACCGCGCCGCCGGGCGGGGCAGCCCCGGGGGATGGAGACCGGCGCCCCGGGCACTCACCATGCGCCCGTTGTGGACCACCAGGAGTTTGCTCTTGCCCTGCATCCCTGGCTCGGCCCGGCGCGCTACCGGCGCGGCCCGCGGCCCCGCAGCATCCCCGGCCGGCGGCGCGGCTGTCGCTGCTCTCCCGGCCCGGCCCGGCGCTCCTGGCACTACCGCTTTCGGCTGCCACAGGAAGTGTCGCCATGGGAACCGAGACCGCAGCGGGGGGAGCGGGGCCGCCCTCCCGCCCCGCTCCGCCGGCACCGCCCCGGTGGGCACCGGCTCCAGCGCCGGGACAGGAGGCGCCGCGGCGCCGCCGCATCCCTGTCTCCATCTGCATCCACATCCGCTTCCCTGTTCCCATCCTCATCCCAATCCCCATCCTCATCCTCATCCCACTCAGTCCCCATCCCTGTCCCTGTCTCCATCTGCACCCACATTCGTGACTCCATCCCCATCTGTATCCCTGTTCCCTTCCCCATCCTAGTCTCCATGGCAGCATGGTCTGTGCTGCCTTGGGGTCACCACCCCATCACCACTCCTCCCTGAAGCCTGGAGAGCTCCTCCTGGTCATCACATCACCCCAAGGAAGGGGGGTTCAGAGGCAGGATGGCATCAACATATCCAGCACACCCTGCCACCAGCCTATGCTGCTTGCTCTGCTCACACGGGGTTTGCGGGTGGCCCCAGGACTGGTGTTTGCCTGTGCCAGCAGAACCTGGCAGAGAGGAGCGGTGGACGTGCAGCCTGGAGTCACCAAACTGATGCCTAAGCAGTTTTGCCCATCTCCTAAGGCCAGGGTTCCATGTTGATCAGCAACCACAAACCAGCGGAGGATATTTTAGGATATTTGTTAGGAAATCTCAGTAACTAACGGCACAGGATAAACCGCAGAGCACCATGGCAACCCGCTCAGGGAAATGCTAATAACTGGGACATAAGGTGGGTGATTAACCTATCAAAAGCAGAACCCTAACATTAAATTGGGTGCAGATCTATGCAGGAAAAAATGAAGCATTCCCACTGTGAGCAGGAACAAAAGTGGAGTGACATGAGCAGCCACAGCCCTGGCAAGGTCTCCGGGCAGGGGGGAGTGGAGGGTAGCCCCTAAGGCTCCCCTCTATCCCCCCCCACTGCATAGAGCGGCACTGGAATGGGGGGTGATTCTGCTGCTCCCCTTCCTTTGTTGGAGTGTGGCTGTGTTGTCTGGCTTGGCTTTGCAACAGGAGTTATAAATAAAAATGTCTCTCCAAGAGTGCGTGACTCACGGTCCTCACCGCAAGGATAACCTCTCTGCTAGGAAACCTGATCTGAGGACCAAACTGCAGTGTGCAGGAATCAAAGACATTGCTCAATTAATGTATTTAATGCAAATGGAGAATGCACAAGCCCTTCACTCCACCTGGGCTGAGGTGGGCTGCAGGGGAAGGTCCCTCTGGACCCCTGTCCTGCGCCATCCCCGACCTCGAGCTGCCAACAGCCCAGCCCTTGACCTGCTCCAGGGCCTGGTGGTTTCCCTCGGGCAGCAGTGGGTGATGTGGCCTCAGGCAGCTCCAGCCTCAGCATTTCCTCCTGCCACCCTCTGAGGGGGCAGCTTGTGGGTGCTGGTGGGAGGCTGTGTCAGCCCCGTGCCCCAGGGCACAGCCATACCCGTGGTGCCTGGGCACAGCATCCTCCTGGGGTGGGAGCCTGGCCTCATGGGGAGAGGGATGTCCTGTGCCCCAGTGCCCCAGCCCGGGGGGACCTGGTTTATCCCGGGGGTAGGTGACGGCGGGGTGACAGCTGGCTGGGGGATTTGCTGAGGGCATTATTTAATGCTGTGGGTAAATGGAGGAACAGCAGCTAATTCTGGAGCCCATAATCCTCTTCCTCCCCCGGGGATGGGGAGTGTGCCAGTCACGCAGCCGCCGGCGGGCCCCGGGGACAGGCCCCCGGCAGCTCCCCAGGCGTGCTGCGGGCCACAGAGACTCCTGGACCATGGGTGATGTGCAGAAGGTAAGTGGGGTCCGGTGACATCCCACCTGCTCCAGGGTGGGTGAGCAGTACCAACTCTCAGTTGCAGTGCTGGGCGGGCTGGCAGAGCAGGGCTCTCCCCTGAGGACATTCCCCCAGCACACTCAGGAGCTGCCAGAGGTGCTGGGGCAGGGACAGCATACCTGGAGGGGGATGATGAGGCTTTGTGGATCTGCCATGGGGCCACCCCAAGCCTGGACACCTTGGGAGCAGAGCTCAGGCCACAGACACAGGGTACCCATAGCCAACAGGGCACCCAGTTCTCCCCCTCCAAAACAAGGGAGCTCTGCAGCCACCCGGCACCCCACAGGACTCCCCCAGCATCTCCCTGTGCCCCCCAGGGGCTGCTCTCCGTCATCCAGAAGCTGAAGGGTTCACCAGAGCAGGAGCTCCGCATTGTCCTGCTGGGGCTGGACAACGCGGGGAAGACGACGCTGCTGAAGCGCCTGGCATCCGAGGAGGTCAGCACCATCACCCCCACTCAGGTAGGTGCTGCTGGGGCCCACGGCCAGTGGGGGGGGAGGAGGGAGTGCAGGTCCCAACTGTCCCTTGGGTGATGCTGGAGTTTGTGTCTCTGCTCAGGGTTTCAACATAAAGAGTGTCCACTCGCATGGTTTGAAGCTGAATGTCTGGGATATCGGGGGGCAGCGCTCCATCCGCCCATACTGGAAGAAGTATCTGGGCAGCACAGACCTGCTGGTGAGTGGGGCAGTCCCACACAGCCCTGTGCATGGAGAGTTGTGCCCTCTGTGTGGGGCCACCAGCAGTGGTGTGTGGGCCCCACAGAAGGGCTGTGCAGCCGGGCAAGAAGGAGCCCCTGACTGTCTCTTTTGTCCCCATGGCAGATTTATGTCATTGACAGTGCCGACCAGAAGCGTTTCGAGGAGACAGGGCAGGTATGAAGGATCCAGTGGGGTTGGCTGTGGGGTCCTGGCGCTCAGAGATCTGTCTGGCACCAGCTCTTTGAGGGCTGGAGCTGGCAGAGAGGCTGCTTTCAACCGTAGGGCAGTGCTGCAGTGGGGGCCATGCTGTGCCCAGAGCTCTGTGGGAAGGGCTCAAGATCAGTCCCAGCAGGCAGAGGCATCCCCTCTATGGCAGATTCGTGCCCAGCAGCTCCCCTCCAAGCCTGGTGTGCTGCCCGAGGGGTACCTGGCACAAGGGTGACTCTGCCCCAGGTGAGAGTGACCCCTCAGGTGCCAGCCCTTGTCCCAGCTCCCCAGCACCAGGTTAGGGAGTAGCAAATTCAGTTACAAACCCTGGGAATAAAGCTCTGAGAGGGGAAGGTGAGACTTGAGTGCCAGCCTTGGCTGTTCCGGCACCAGACGGCCTTGTGGGTGTGCCAGACAGCACGGGACTGGCAGCAGCCTCCTGCAGCTGCCCTTTACCCGGGCTCTCAGTGCTGGGAATACTTCAGCCCTCAGAGAACCCTGGGCCTATGGAGCTTCAGGGGGGCATGTCTCTCCTTTGGAACGTCAAGACCTCACAGCTACTTTACCTACAATAAGAGAGAGGGGATGAGGTGGTTTGGGAGCTGAGGTATCCAGCCCACCCTGGGCAGCTCTGGTGAGGGCAGCAGCCCTGGGAGAAGGTTCTCTCTTGGCAGGAGCTGGCAGAGCTCACGGAGGAGGAGTCCCTCATGGGGGTCCCGCTGCTGGTGTTTGCCAACAAGCAGGACCTGGTGACTGCAGCCCCTGCAGATGAAATCGCAGAAGGGCTGAACCTCCACACCTACCGGGATCGGGAGTGGCAGATCCAGGCCTGCTCGGCCCTGTCTGGGGAAGGAGTGCAGGTAGAGATGGGGGCCTGCAGGCTCTGCAGATGTGGGAGAGGACCCAAGGGCCTGCCATGCTCTTGGGGCTGTGCTCACAATCTCTTTTCCCTCCAGGATGGGATGAACTGGATTTCCAGCCAGATCATGAACAGAAAGAAGTGAGAGTTGCAAAGTGCCAGACGGGACTGAGCTGCAGGTCCCTACATCATGGCCAACCCCCTTGGTCCCTCGGCTCCCCCCAAGGCTCTGCTGGGCCCTGAGCCTCAGACTGCCATGCTCAGATGATTTTCCCACCTAGTCTTCCACTAACCAGTTGGCTTCCCCTCTCCCTGCCTCCTGGACTTCCACGGGCTCCTTGTACCCCTTGACCCTCCTGCAGCCCCCGTGCTGTTGGAGGAAGCACATGTCCCACTGTGTCAAGGGCTCGCACACCTCTAGCATGAGAACCTGCCCAGGATCTGGGGCAAGCACAAAGACAGCGAGGATGTGGCTGGGCAGTCACCAACGGAGGGCTCTCCTTGCCTGGTGCCAGCCCTGGCTGCAGCCACTCCCTGTGTGCCGCTGAGAGTCTGCTCTGCCAGAGCCCTTGGGACGCCCAAACCAGGGCTGCCACTGCCTCGCAGCCCATCCAGAGGGATGGGAGATTCCGCCTGCTGACCACCACGGGGCGGAGGAATGGGGTGAGAACCTCTGCGATGGGGTGGGGGGTGGCCCTGCGGACCTCAATAAAGCTGCTGTGACCTCCACGCTGCCTCGGCCAGTCCCTTGCCACGGTGCCGGGACGGCGCACCCCGCTGCCCAGCGAGTCCCGCGGGGTCATTGCCGGGGACGTTCCCGTTCCTGGGTCCCGTCGGGGCGGGTCACGTGTCCCGCGGGCGGCACGAGGCACGCACGTGAGCGGCCCTGGGGAGGGCAGCGAACTACATCTCCCGGCATGCCCCCAGAACCGCCGCGCACGCGCAGAGAGGGTACGCAGACTCCTCCTCCCGAAGCGCAGCGGGAGCTTCTCACTCCCTCTGGCCCCGCCTCCCCTCCCTACCATACGCGGGTAGCGGTGTCGCTCACCTCTAGAGGCGGGACCGCGGCGGTGTGTGGATTTCTGATTGGCCGCCGCTGTTGCGGGGCGGGGCCGGGGCGGGGCGCCGGAAGGCGGAAGCGGAGAATGGCGGCGGGTGCGGGCGGGCTGGTGGCTGTGGTCGCGTTGCTGTTGGCGTTGGTCGGGCCGCGCCCGGCGCCCGCCGAGCTCACGGACGGCAACAGCGAGCACCTGAAGCGGGAGCACTCGCTCATGAAGCCATATCAGGGTGAGCGCGGGGCCAGGCGGACGCGCCGTGCGCCCCGACAGTGACCGGGGCTGATCCGCGCTCTGTTCGCCCCTTTGCAGGCGCGGGCTCTGCCGCGATGCCGCTGTGGGACTTCCAGGGCAGCACCATGGTCACCAGCCAGTACGTCCGCCTGACGCCCGACGAGCGCAGTCGAGAGGGCTCCATCTGGAACCGCGTGGTGAGAGCCCGGGGGGAGACGGGCGGGGGTCCGTGGCGGCCCCGCTGCCTCTCCTGGGTCTCGCCCTGACGCCGCTGGGGTCTCTTCCACAGCCCTGCTTCCTCAAGGACTGGGAGCTCCACGTCCACTTCAAGATCCACGGAGCCGGCAAGAAGAACCTTCACGGGGATGGGCTGGCGCTGTGGTACACGCAGGATCGGCTGGTGCCAGGTCAGTGCGGGTCAGCAGCACACGTACCCTGTCCCAGAAGGCAGCTGGGCAGGGAGGCCCCCCAAGCTCCCTCTGTCTCGTGTGTCCAGTGTGGGAGCAGGTGCCCTCAGCCACCTGCCTGGCAGTGAACAGCTCGTACAGCTCAGAAGTCTGAGCATAAATCCTGACACAGAGCCTTCTGTCTCCAATGTTCTGTCCTGTTCCAGGTCCTGTCTTTGGCAGCAAGGACAAGTTTCATGGACTGGCTATTTTCCTTGACACGTATCCCAACGATGAAGCCACGGAGGTGAGTGGTCCAGGGAGCCTGTGCAGTGCCCAGGAGGCCATTTCCTTCCTTCTCCAAGAGCTTCACACCCAGTCCAAGGAAAAGTCTTCCCTTGCTTGAGCATGGTCTGCTCTTCCTGTCGTAGGAACTGATAAAGGGAAGAGTTTGTATGTGCATTTATGGAGATAAGAAGGTCCTTGCTCCTTCTTGTGCTGCTGTTGGCTACACAGCTGTTTCCCAGGCATTTCCTTCCACACATGAGAGTGGGCACAGGGCTGGTGTAAACCAAGCACCACCTGTTAATATTCATCCTGAGTGTCATTTCCTGAGCTCTGTGCTTTGGTTGCTCATTCCATGATGTTTCTGGTCTTATTTTCTCTTTGCAACCTGGGTGTCTCTGAAAGAAACTCCTAGGCTGGCTCTTTGCTCCAGAATTCCCTGTGGTCACAGTACAGATCGGTCCCATGGGGGCTGGGGGTCCTTTTCTTCTGTCCTGCTCTGTGTTTGTTGATCTCATGATGGCACAGTCAGAAAACAAAACTGTGCTTTGAGGTCTGTATCACCAAAAAATGTGATGCTTCAGTCATAAAGCACCTGGAAGTGACCCAACTCCCTGTTGCCTTGATGCTCATGGGAGGTGAATTTCTATCTCCAGTTGGCCTCTCCTGGTGTATAAAATCTACTGGCAACAAAGCCCTGTGTGTGGTTTTGCTGCTTATGTGGGGTTTCTGCCTGTTCTGGGTCTTGTGCTCTGCTCTTACACTTCTTGTGTTCAAGGGAGGACTGGACATGGCACTCAGTGCTCTGCTCTGGTTGACAGGGTGATGATGGGTCACAGGTTGGACCTGATGTTCTCAGAGGTCTTTTCCAACCAAAATGATTCTGTGATTTTTGTCCAGCCACTCTGCAAGCTTGGGGCCGTCTCTGCCTTGGCCACGTGGTGCAGGGTGGGCTTATTCACAGAATCACAGAATGGGGGTCGTGATGTGAAGATCGGAAGTGGTGACCTGGCTTTAGGCAGAACAAGCTCTGGCTCAACTTAGAAGCAGTTTTGTGTGGAGAAGCAGCCTTGACTCCATGGTCCTGTGCTGCATACTCGCTGTGCTCCCACCCTGCTCTCCCTGAGGGCGGGGTAGCCCTGGCAGTGCAGCCCCCCAGCAGCTGCTGTGTGTCCCTCTGCAGCGGGTGTTCCCCTACATCTCGGCCATGGTCAACAATGGGTCCCTGACGTACGACCACAGCAAGGACGGGCGCTGGACGGAGCTGGCCGGGTGTTCCGCTGACCTGCGCAACCAGAACCACGACACCTTCCTGGCGATCCGGTACTCCCGGGGCCGGCTCACGGTGAGCACCTGTGGGGGGTCGTGCACGTTCAGTGGGGTGGGGGCTGCTGGAGCAGTATGTGGCCTGGAGGTGGTTTTCCAGGCTCCGCTGCCTGCCCCTCAAGCACCTCCAGCTCTGAAAGAGCTGCAGGATAGCGGTGAGCATTCCTGGTGTGACCCTGCCCTGGTCTTGCAGGTGATGACTGATGTGGAAGACAAGAATGAATGGAAGAACTGCATCGACATTGCAGGAGTGCAGCTGCCAACTGGATACTTCTTTGGTGCTTCTGCTGGCACTGGAGATCTGTCTGGTGAGAGGGAGCTTTGCTCAGGGGAGCATTTGGTGGTTGGAGCCTGGACTAGGTGATCCTGCCTTGGGAGAAGGGTTGGACTAGATGGTCTCCAGTGGTCCTTTCCAACCCCAACTATTCTGTGATTCTGTGGATGCACTGGATAGCTTCCATGGCTTCCTTTCCCTGAATTGTTCACTGGGCTCTTGCAACCATCTTTAGCAGGAACCTGTGGCTGGGGGAGGGGGCACTTGAGAGCCAAGGAACATCTTGGGCTTGCAGTTTGATACCTGGGAATGAGGGTGGCTTGAGAGGGAGGGAGACTGGACCTGGCAGAGCAGGGTCCAAGGGGTGCTCTGAGTGCCTGGACATCTCTCAGAGTTTCTGACAGGATTTGCTGGCTGTTCCACAGACAATCACGACATTATCTCGATGAAGCTGTTCCAGCTCATGGTGGAGCACCCTGTAGAAGATGAGACAGTTGACTGGACCAAGATCGAGCCAAGGGTCAGCCTCCTTAAGTCCCCCAAAGGTGAGTCCATGGGCTTCAAAGACCTTCCATGGGGGATTGGAATGTTGGGGCTGTGACACCCTGCGAGACTCCGTGGGAGCCAAGCTTGGGACCATCTCTGTTTTTGCTCTTACAGACAACGTGGATGACCCGACGGGAAATTTCCGGAGTGGGCCCCTGACGGGCTGGAAGGTGTTCCTGCTCCTGCTCTGTGCACTGCTGGGCATCATCATCTGTGCCGTGGTGGGAGCCGTGGTCTTCCAGAAGCGCCAGGAGCGGAACAAGCGTTTCTACTAAAGGAACACCTGTGCCCAAACCCATCTTTTCTATGGGGAGCTGTAAAAACTGTGGTTTCTAAACGCTGTTTCTGAGAAATACCAGAAGTATTTTCTTACCTGTCTGTAAGTTTGGCTGTAACCTCTGCCCGGCCCTTGGCCTCCAGCAGATCGGACTAAGGGGGGGTGATGCCCTCTGGACCCCCAGAGCTGTGGTGTGGGAGCCTGGAGGTTGCTCCCCAGTTTTTTCCAGTGCTCCCCCTGCCAGCTGGGACCTGCTGTGCTGCCTGGGGCAGGTGTGAACATGAGGTGAGGGTCTGTGGGGAGGGGGCTGTGAGTGGGGCATTAAAGGACTGACACCACCTGCGGCTCTGTCTCTGTCTGAGGGGGGAGAAGGGGGGCTCTACATGGAGAGAGGATGGGATGGAAAACGCCAGGGGGGGGCTGAAAGAGCTGGGAGTGAGGGGGGTGCTTTTTCCGGCAGGAGGGGGTCCCAGCTGGGTGGGAAGGCAATTTTGGAAGGGTCCCGAAGGAACTGGGAGGGAAGAGTCTGTTCTCTGGAATCTTCGGGGGGCACGGCATGGAAGAGGGAATGTTCCTCGAGGAGAGGAGCCCCGGTGGAGGCGGGCGGTGCAGGAGGAGGCGGGGGGATGTCCTCGGCGGTCGGTCCCGCCCCCGTCCCGCCCCGCCGGCGGAAGGGAAGCGTGTCCGTGTTTCCGGGAGGTCGGGGGGGAGCGGCGGGCGCCGCCAGCGTGTCCCCGGGGCGGCGGGGCCGGGCGGGCGCCATGGGCCCGGCCCGCCGCAGGGACGCGCTCCGGCTGCGCGGCGGAGGGTGAGCCCGGCGGGGCACGGGGGGACGGGGGTGGCACCGGGGGGTCCGGCGGGGCGGGGGGTGGGGGGATATGGGCATGGGGATCCCCCGCCCGCTGACCCCGCGCCGTGCCCCAGGTCCCCGCCGCTCCCGCGGCTCTTCCCCGGCCGTCTCTCCGCCTTCCCGCTGTTCCTCCTGGCGCTGCTCCTGGGCTTCGCTTCGCTGCTCTGGCTCCAGCTCAGCTGCTCGGGCGAGGGGCCGGTGCCCGACGGGCAGGACCGGGGGACTCCCCGCCAGCCCTGCCCGCCCCCCGCCCCGCTCCAGCCCGCCCGAGACGAGCCGTCGTGGGGCCCGCACCGGCTGGCGCTGCTGGTGCCCTTCCGAGAGCGCTTCGAGGAGCTCCTGGCCTTCGTGCCCTACATGCACCGCTTCCTCAGCAAGAAGAAGATCCGTCACCACATCTTCATCCTCAACCAAGTGGATCATTTCAGGTAGCGTCTCTCCCTGTGCCTAGGGACGAGGGGCCCTTCCTGAAGCTCTATCCCTGCCATGAGCTCTGGGAGGGTCTTGTGGAGAAGCAGAGTGCCAGGGCAGCGGGACATCGTGGGCAGAGTGTGATGCTCTGCTCAAATTTGCTCATTCTAGAGCTCAGAGAGAGACAAAGGTGTTTTGCTTCCCTTTTCCTTAGCAAGAATCACAGAACCCTCTACCCCCTGGGTATTTTAGCTTTCTCCCCCCATGTCACAGGTCTGCAGCAGCAAACATCTGGGGACTCTGAAATTCAAAGAAAGACCATGGGGTGTTTGGAAACACTATTGCTTGTCCCCAGCTCGCTCTGCATGGAGAAGCAGGGGTGCAGTTTCAGGACAAGGAGTGTTGTGTTTGTGTGTCCCTGTTTGGGGACTGGTTGACATTGAGCATTGAGGAGCATGACAGAGGGATGTGAAGGGACAGTGGCTGCTGTGTGTGGTACTGAGACCCCCCGATCCCGTGGCAGGTTTAACAGGGCATCCCTGATCAACGTGGGCTTCCTGGAGAGCGGCAACGACACTGACTACATTGCGATGCATGACGTCGATCTCCTGCCCCTCAACGAGCACCTGGACTACAGCTTCCCGGAGACAGGGCCCTTCCATGTGGCATCCCCAGAGCTGCACCCGCTCTACCACTACACGACCTACGTGGGTGGCATCCTGCTGCTCACCAAGCAGCACTACGAGTTGGTGAGCGCATGGGCGGGTTGTTCTGGATGCTTTGGGGCAGGGGCTACAACATTATCATGGTGAAGAGTTTTGTGCTACATGCTTGGGAAGCAGGGAAAGGAGTCAAAATGGTTTGGGACAGAGCCTGTGGTCTGACCTGGTGGTAGGGGCAGGAGAGGGGAGGCTGCGCTGGTGTTCAGGGCTTGTGCTGCTGGTGTCTGCTCCTCTGAGGCCGTGGAGCTGTGCTGGACCTTGGCCAGTGCTGTTCTTGTTCCAGTGCAATGGCATGTCCAACCGCTTCTGGGGCTGGGGACGGGAGGACGACGAGTTTTATCGACGTATCAAAAGAGCTGGTCTCCAGGTAAGGGGTCTCTGTGCCCTCCTGGGTTGGAATTGCCCTTTTTCTTGTCTCTTTGCCTGGTCCCTGCTGTGGCTACCCAGGTTGGGGCCTGAGGAAGGCAGCCCTGCACTCCCTCCTTCAGCAGCAGGTGCAGGAGTTTTCCAGTGGCTCTGCAGAAACTTTGCTCTTTTCCCAGGTTCGTCGTCCTTCTGGAATCACAACTGGATACGAGACTTTCCAGCACCTGCATGACCCAGCCTGGAGGAAGAGAGACCAGAAACGCATTGCTGCACAGAAGCAGGTGAGAGCTGTGGTCAAGGGGAACCACGGGAGGCTTGGATTGTGATCACCACATGCTCTGAGCCCTCATTGCTCATGTCCTCCCCTGCCAGCTCTCTGCTCCCTCCCCAGGCACTGGGTGTTTCCCACTTCCAATGTGGGCTGAACAGTCCTTCTCTTCCCCAGGAGCAGTTTAAGGTGGATCGGGAGGGAGGTTTGAACAACGTGAGGTACCGAATCGAATCACGGACCGATCTGAGCGTGGCAGGAGCCCCTTGCACCGTCCTTAATATCTTGCTGGACTGTGACACAAATGAGACCCCCTGGTGCACGTTTGGCTGAGCCCATCCCCGTGTGTCAGTCGTGTGCGCTGTGCTGGTGCCAAGACTCCGAGGCTACCATAGAGCTGCTTGGAGTAGGCAAGATTTTGGCAGCGGATGACTATGGCAGTGCTGGTGAGACATGGAGGAACAGACGAGGCTGAGAACTGGGTTTTGCTGGGACCAACAGAAGAGGCTGAGAATGGGACTCGGTGGTGTTGCTGCTGGTGCTGGTGCTGCCTCCCAGGGCAGGCACAGGAGGAGGTTTTCCTGTGCTGGACATGCCTGAGCTGCCACTCAGCTCAGAGGACAATAAAGACCTGTCAGGGCAGTTGTGAGTTGTGAATGCCCTGGGTTGTGCTGTACCACTCTGTTTTCCTGCTTTCTTTACCTCCCTGGCTTCACTGGTTTGGCCCTGGGGGTGCTCTGTGTGACAGGCTGGGCGCTGCTCTGGTTCGGAGGCCAAGCCAGTCTGAAATGGGCTCTGAGATGGTGCCTGTTCCAGCTGCCAGGTACCCCCAGGGCTGGGCTGTGGTCACTCCACTGCAGGAAGTGGTTTTGGTTAAGCTGTGCCCTGAGCCCCAGGATCCACAGCCCTGCTGGATGTCAGCAGTTGTAGGCCAGGACCTCTCTTTGGAGTAAGGAGAAGAGTTCTGGCTTGAGCTGCTCCTCTCCTTGTCTGCCCTCTGTGGAATATGCTGCCTCAGCTTGTCTGAGGGGGTTGGAGAACTGGATGTCTCCCCAGAAGTGCTGAGGGGAACTGGGATCTGCTCTAGTCCTGCATTCCCTGTCCTGGGAAGGACTGGCTGCCAGGCTCACTGCAGTGCTGGTGGAACTGGGGGAATGGTGTGGGTGAAGTGTGGGAATTGGGACAGTCACCCCTAACTCACCTGAGCTGAGAGTAACAAGAGCTGCTGTGGGCAAGGCAGAGGCTGGGGTGTACCTGTTGAAGGTGGGAACAGGGGGGTTTGATGAGGGAAGGGCAAGTCTGGGGGTGAAACAGGCTGCAGCTCCCACCTGCTCACTCCAGCCACCTGGCACTGTCTCACTGCCAGGACAGTTTCTCCTATGTCATGGCAGGACAAGGACCTGGGTGGGGAAGTTGGGAAGGTCCCAGTGGGTGAGAAGGGATGCTGGGGGCTGCTGGTTGTTAAGGTTTAGTAGAAATCAGCCACACCAGCAGCTTCTTCTGAGAACTGGGTTGTGTAGAGCTGGGCAGGAGGGACCCTCAGGACCCAGCTGTTGAGACCCAGGTGGGAGCAGTGGCTGTGGAACAGCACCTGGTCCATGCCGGCTCATGCTGGGAGTGAACCGGCACTGTGACCTCTGGGATGCTGCCGCTCACCCTCATCTGCTGAAGGTGGCAAATGCCTGATGACTCTCAAGGGAGACCTCTGCCAACACTGGGCTCCTCTCCTCCATCACCAGCCTGTCCTGGCCATGGCCTTGGGCTGCTGTGTGGATGGAGCTGTGCCACTTCAGAGTGGAGGGTGCTCAGGCTGCCTCACAGATGGTGCCATGTGTAGGCCTGCACCAAGCTGACTCTGGGGTTTTGGCACATGTTTTGGGTACTGTTGCCTCCTCAAGCTGGGTAAACCCCATTGAACAGCCAGTACCCCTCTGTTCAGCCCCGTCACCAGCATTGGCACCAGGCCCTCCACATTTCCTGGCCCGTTCTGTCCTCGTCCCCTGCCTGGCACTTCCCAGAGTGGTCTCTTTGCATCCCAGACAGAAGCTGTTGCCATCCTGGGAAGATGAGCAGCTCTGGGGAGGAGTGCTGGGATGAGGGAGACAGAAGCATCAGAGCCAAGTGAGGGGGTCGTGTACCATGTAGGAATGGGGTGTCTGGAGAGATCTGGTGCCATCTGCTCTCTGTGCTGCTCTGGAGCTGGAAGAGGAGTCTGGTGCCCTCAGATGGAGTGTGAGGGGGGCTGTCTCCAAGGCAGGGGTCGTGGTGGCTGTGCAGGGTGGTGAGGATGAGGCTGTGCTGCTTTGCATCATGGAAGGGGCAGGCCCAGCCTTGAGGTGTGAGGTTGTGCTGCCCAGGAGTTCCCATTGGCCTCTCCAGCCCAGTGGCCCCAAAGCAGCACTGATAGCTGGCATGAAGATTGCTGGTTGGCTTGGACACCCAGTGCACTCCTCTAGAGGACCACTCATGTCCCTCGCTGTGGGCAGCCAGAGGGAGATGTCAGCCTAGCAGCCCCACTCCTGTCTCTCCATGGTGCGGGTTTTGGGATTGGCCACCTGTATTCCAGCCACTTCCTGGTGCCTGAACTGCAGCCAGGGCTGGCAGAGGCAGATCAAAGTATTTCTCTACACCGTTCAAAATAGATGACACAATTTCGGGCAGGTTTCATGGAGACGTAGCTGTGCAGAAACAGAGCATATGTGCACCTCACACTTCGCTCAGCACTACAGGCTCCTCTCCCGCTGCCTGGCAGCTATTTCTCAGCTCTGCTCGCAGCCCCCTCACCCTCCAGTTGCTTTTGTGGAAGAGGCGCCATGCCGGAGACCCGACTTCCTTTTATAGCCCTGAATGTGACTCGGAGGTCGCTCAGCTCCGCTCCCCCCACGCACTTCGATATCAGCAATAGCCCAGTGGGAAGGGATGAATTTTTTCCCTGTTGCCTTCCTGCAGATGGATAACACTCTGCCTGCTGTCCCAGGAATCCTGCAGAGCTGAGCAAGAGGCCTCCCAGCGTTCTCAGGCTCTCAGCAACCCTGAGGAGAGCATCAAAATGCTCAGGGGCAGAGAGGGTCCCTGGAGTCCCAGCCCTGCCCCTCTGTGAACCCCCTTCTGAGGTCCCAATTGCTGCCAGTGAGGCTGTGTGGGGGCTGCTGCAGGCACAGCAATCAAAGGCTTTTATTGCTGGGTTGTTCTAAACCGGATGGTTCTGGAGCTGTTTGCTGGTAAAAAACGTGAAATTGCTTTAGTATCATGGTGGGGAGGATTGGGGGGTAAAGTGGGCAGAGAGTGGAGACTGGGGAAATACTGATGGGAGGCAGGAGCATTTCTGCCCAGAGAAGGGGGCATGGAGTGTCCCGGGCAGTGTGGGAACTGCTATCCCAGGGAGACGAGCTCGGGGCACGGTGGAGCAGGAAACGGGGCAGACGGAAGGAGGGGTGTGGCTGTGACCAGCACCCATTGCAGTCAGCCTGGCATCACTGGAACCTGCCCGGTCCAAGCCCCGTGGGATTATGCCTGTCCCTGTGGGCTGTCGGGGGGCCCCGTTCATGGCTGAACTCCAGACAGAAAGCTAGGGCATTGCAGACACATTCCTGGTGCCAGCAGGGTGGGAAATGGCAATGTTGGGAAGGGCCCCCCTATTCAGAGGACACATATGCTGCCGCTCCGGCGTGCGGTGGGGAACAGGGGGCCGGAGGGAGCGGAGCGTGCCTTGGCAGCGCACCGAGGACACTGCCAGCATGTGAGCCCGGGGAGCAGGGACCGGGGACGGTGTGTGTGTGTGTGGGAGAGCACTGGCAGCACAGCTTGAGGACTCGGGTGTGCGGGGGGAGTAGGGGGGGAGCTGGCAGCGAGCGGGGCCCCGGAGTGCGAGAGTGCTGGGTGCGTGCGTCCCCCAGGCTGGGGACGGTGCGGATGCGATCCCTCCCTGGGGACAGACGGGCACCGCGCCGTGGGGACGGAGCAGGGCTGCCGCAGGTGTCCTGCTCCACGAGGAGGCCGGGACGCCGGTGACCAGGTCCAGCCCGTGGCGGGATCCCCGCTCCCTGCGGCTGCCACACTGCAGTGAGCGGCAAGTGACAAAACCGGCTCCGGGCCAGGCCGTGGCAGCGCTGATTCACAGGGATGGAGCGTGTCGCGTCTCGCTGGCGCCAGGCCAGGCGCTGGGGCAGGTGGGGGTACACACCATGTCCCCTGGGGCTTTGTGGGGCTCCTGCCCACCCGTGGGTGCTGTGAGGGGGAGGCACGGGGTTGTCCTGCAAGAGGAGGGTGCAGGGATTGTCCCACGGTGCTGAGGCCCCTCTCCACTCCACAGGTACGAAGCAAAATATTTCTCTCCACCCTCGCCGGGCGATACTCGGGGACATCAGCCCCGCGCTACGGTGAGGGCCACCGGGGGCCGACTGGGCGCCGCTGCTGAGCCCGGAGCTGTAGCTCGGGGGGGGTTTGCGGGGATCTCCCCGCGCTTTCGTGGGAGGGGGGGGGTTTGCGCAAGGAGCTCTCGGCGCCGCACGCAGCCAGCCCGCCCTGCCCCGCCCCGCTGGTGGGCACGGCCGGGCCGCCCCCCTCCTTCCTCCTTCCTCCTCCTCTTTCCTCCTCCTCCTCCTCCTTCCCGCCCCTCCCGTCCCACCGCCCCCGCGCCGCGATTTGCCGGTGCCGGCCCCGCCCGCCGCCCCGCGCGGCCGCGGCCGAGGGGCGCGTTCAAACGCGGCGAGGGAAGGAGCGCGGAGCGGAGCCGTGCGGGACCGCAGCGCCGCCGGCATGGTGAGTGCGGGGCCGGGGGGCTCCCGGGGCGCCCCATCCCCCTTCCCCGGTGTGCTCCGGCGTGCGGGCTTTGTCCCGGGCTCGGCCCCGGGGACCGACCGCCCCCTCCGCCTTGCCCGTGCCGGAAATTCCGGCGGGGCTGCGGGAGGCGCAGGGGGGGCTGTGCGGGAACCCGCGCTCGCCTCCCCGTAGCACCCCCTGCGCCTCCGCGCAGCCCCGCCGTGCTCTCCCGCGTGGAGTGGGAAGGGGAGAGGATTTGTGGCCGTATCTTGCCCGGGCACGGCCAGGGTTGGGAACAGATCCCGAAGGAGCCAGGCTGGCCGGACCGGTGTTTTGCCGCCTGGAGGGTGATCCCCTCCCTGCCGCAGGCAGGACACCTTCGGGTTCCCCCGGCGTTTCCCAAAGCTCCCACAACCTGACCTACTTCCTCGGCCGCCTGTGCCGGGAGGAGCCGGTGCGGGGCTCGGCCAAGCTGCTCCCCAATGCCGGGGGCTGCATGAGCATCCACTCCTCTGCCGCACCACCATGGGAACATCCATGTCCCCCATCCCTGTGCACGCCCCGTGGCACCGCAGGCATGCCAGATCCTTCCAGAGGATCTGGTGCCCTTCGTGGGGTGCCGATGCCCGGAGCAGGTGCTGGGCTCGCAGAGGGAGGTGACAGCGCAGGCCGGGAGCTGTCAGACAGGTTTGTGCGTGGCAGCAATTAAAAGCCGGGTGTTTGTTTACGCGGCGCGTGGTGCTGAGAACCAGGGCAGCTTCCTGGGTGTAACCCGGCCCTGGAGCCCTCGGCAAGGCTGGAAGCCGTGCTGGGGGCTCTGCCTCGCCCCTGCCACGCTTGCTGTGTCCCCTGCACTGGTGTGAGGACATTGTCCCTCTCACTAGTGCTGGGGAGCCAGAGCTAAGGCCGAAGACATCCTCTCATCCTTCCTCCCCCGGCCACCTGCGCAGGAAGCTGCATTGTCCCGTCAGCATCCTGCCCCTTCCCACCGCCCTCACGCCATGTCCGGCCACGGGGTCCCCAGCACGCACACAGCTGCTGGGCTGTGGCTGCCTCATCCCTGCCTGGTGCTGGAGTGGAAATGCCTGTGGATGGAGCGGGTCCGTGTGCAGCTTGCCCTGTGAGGTGCAGGAGCCCATGCCGTGAGGGAAGCGTCCCCGTGGTGGTGGAGAGGTGCCTGTCACCTGCACACCGTGGGGAGGGCAAGCTGATGGGCATCCCCAGGGCCGTTCTGGGGAGTTCTCCAGAGGGTGTCCGGACCCAGAGGTCCTGGCAGGGTGGGTGGGTGCTGCGGGGCTGGGGCTGGCGCCAGGCCCAGGCAGGCGCTGCCGGCTCCCGAACTCGCCCGCCTGGCTGGGCGGCAGGTGCCTGTTCTGGTGGCAGCCCCGGCCGCGGGCGGGAGGTGGGGCTGGGTGTGGGAGGGAGGCGCTGCACCGTTGGGGGGGGCAGCAGCAGGGAGCCCCCGCCTTGGTGTGTGCTGTGCCCTGGCACCCCTTCGCTCGGCTCCCCCAGGGAGCTGCATGGGAGATGGTGGGTCTGTCCCAGTGCCAGGAGCCCAGGTGGGTCCTTGGGGCTGGCTAGGAAGGGGGGGTGCCGGGAGTTTCACGGTCCTGATTGCCCGGTGTCACTGACTCTGTCTCTCCCCCAGCAGTGCTGGTACTGGGCTTTTCTCTAATTCTCCATGGCAGCAGCACAGGGTCCTGTGACCTGTGAGCCCGACACCCGTGTCCTCGGCACCTACCTCTCCTCGGAGCCTGTCGGCGTCGTTGGCAGCATGGGCAGCGTGGGCAGCCTAGTGGAGAAGCAGGATCTGTCCCCTCTGGAGCTGCGGGCCCCGCTGGGGGGCTCACGGGGGCTTCGGCAGCCCGACGGCTTGTTGCGGAAGGGGCCGAGCCAGCGGGAGCTCTTCGGGTACCTGCACGGGGCCAAGAAGGAGATGCGGTCGGAGCGGAAGCACCAGACGTCAGGCGCCTGCTACAAGAGGGACTACGAGAGTGACCGCGAGAACCGATCCCCCGAGCGCTGCTCCCGGGAGCATCACCGTGGGGCTGACTTCTCCAAGAGCTCCCTGCCAGAGCGGGGCCGCTTTGACAAGGTGAGGCTGTGGGCACTGTGCAGGATTCTGGAATAAGTCCTGGTCTATGAGAGGATGGGGTGGAGCAGAACAGTCCATGCCCCCCTGAATGGGATGTGGGGATTTGAACCCCCTGGCTGTGGGGGCTGTTGGGCTTATGCTGACTCTGCTCTTGTTTTTCAGTGCCGTATCAGGCCCTCGGCCTTCAAGGCGGTGGCTGGGAAGGGGCTGGTCTCCATGCAGGGCCTGTCCTCGTCCAAGGGGCAGAAGTTGTCCAAGAGCAACGGGAGCCTGCACACGCTGCTGTCACAGAGCAGCACAGCAGCCCCACAGCACGGCCCGCTCCGCACCCACCTGCTCCACGCCATCAGCCTGGATGAGGCCTCCGACTCCAGTCACAACTCCATCCAGAGCTTCCCATCATACGGCTCCCGCCTCAAACCTGCCCAGAGCCAGTTCAGCGCCTCCATGGGCCACATCAACCACATTGGAGGCTCCTTGGACAGGGTCTCCCGGAGCCCCAGGGACCCGCTGGCCCCTGAGAAGGTGCCCCTGTCCTGCAAAAGCATGGCCACGCTGAGCCGGCTGCAGAGCCCCGGCGAGCCCCCGCCACCCTATGAGTTCTCCTACTCGCTGGAGGACGCGGTGAAGCAGCTGGAGGATCGGCTGCAGGAGACAGGAGGAGAGCTGCGGCAGCTCAAGAGGAGTCTCAGCGAGACTGAAGACCCCTTCACACAGGTGAGCTGTGGGGCTGGGGTGGGGCTGGGGTAGTGCTGGGTGCCCTGGGCAGGGCTGTGGGACAGTGATGTCTGGGTAAAAGGAGCTGCTGTGGTGGGTGATAGGCTGGGAATGCCCAAGCGCAGGAGGACCCAACATCACGGGACCTTCTGGGATCCCTCCCTGGGGCTTTGGACTCTGACCACTGTCCACCTGTGCTGGCAGGTGTTTGAGGACAAGCAGCGGCTGTGGCTGGACGAGCTGGAGGACCTGAAGCAGATGTACATGGCCCGGCTGCAGCAGGTGATGCAGCAGGCGCAGCGCGGGCAGCGGGCGCTGCAGCTGCAGCTCTACAAGGCACAGCAAGAGAAGAAGCGGCTGCAGGAGGAGCTGAGCCTGCAGCAGTGCCAGTGTGAGGAGCCCAAGCTCCGGCAGCCCCAGGGAGAGCGTGGCAGCCCCAAGCTGGAGGAGACCAAGTGGGAGGTGAGTCCCCTTCTTTCCTTCCCTGTTGCCACCCTCCTGGCTGTGGAGCCAGGATGAGCGCAATGGTTCCCTGCTCCAGTGTAACTCGTGGCCACAGGATGGGGGGGATTAGCCAGGTGTGATGTTCATGGTCTCCCAGGAGGACAGTCTGGGGTGCTGCCACCCCTGGGGTCCTGATTCCCCCAGTCCTTCCTCACCGCTTGCCTGTGCCCTACAGGTGTGCCAGAAGGCAGCAGAGATCTCCCTGCTGAAACAGCAGCTCCGGGACACCCAGGAGGAGATGGCTCAGAAGCTGGGTGAGATCTTCAGCCTGAAGACGCAGCTGCGGGAGGCCAAGGCGGAGGTCCAGGCCAAGGACTCCCAACTGGCACAGCTGGCAGACTCCTTCCAGAGTCCCCCAGAGCCCAGCACCTCGATGCCTCTTGGTGATGACCCCATGCCATCGTGCCAGGACTTCCCTGGCTGCGAAACTGATGACTCCAAGTGCCGTGGCCTCCACAGCGACACGGCGGAGCCCCTGGAGCGGCAGGTGGAGTGGCTGTGGGCAGAGCTGCTGCGGGAGCGGCGTCAGGGCCAGCTGCAGGCTGTGAACTTTGAGCTGGAGAGGAAAACCTGGCAGGAGGAGAAGGAGAAGGTGCTGCGGTACCAGCGGGAGCTCCAGGCCAGCTACATGGAGATGTACCACCGGAGCCAGGCGCTGGAGCGGGAGCTGCGACAGCTGCGGTCGGAGCCCAGGGATGTTGGGACTGACTCGCCTTGGATCGAGCGGGTGGAGTCCTCGAAGATCTGAGGGATGGGATGCCAGTGGGACTGTGAAGGGGGAACATCTCTTGCTGCTGCAGCGGGACGATCTCAGGGTGTGCACAAGGACTGGCCACTTGGCACTGCTCTGGGCCGAAGGACTGATTGCAACAGGGGAGCTTTTCCTTCTTGCAGCGCTTCAGGCCCTTCTGGTGGGGGTCTCTGGGGGCCATCTGTGCCAGGGTGGGGGTCTTGCATGTGCCCCGTGCTCTGACTCCAGGAGCATTTGCCCTGTGATTCCTTCTGCCATGGGGGGCAGAAACCAAGCGCCCTGTGAAACATTCCCTGTCCCTCCTGCTCTGCTGCCCCTGTTCCTGCAACCCAGTAACTTAATATCTTGTGAGGAGGGGCTTGAGCCCTGTCACCACCCCACTGCCTTGCTGTGGGGGTTCCACCTGCTGCTCGCAGTGGCCACCTTGTCAGCAAGGCCATGGAGCTGCTGGTGCCACTGGGAAGGCAGAGGAGGAAACCCTGATGAGTGCTGGTACTGCTGGGATGGGGCAGCTGCGCCAGCACCTCTGCTGGGGCTTCCCATGTCCCCAGTGTGGGGCTGCTCTGCAGTGGAGGTGGTTGATGCAGCTTCCCTCGGGCTGAGAGGGGCAAGTGCCTTGTGCAAGGAGGGATGGGAACGGGTGCCCTGCTGCACTGGGAGGAACTGGGGAGGGGAACAGGACATGTGGGCAGGGATGTGTGTGAGCTGGGGAAGAGGCTGGGGTCTCCCCTCCCAAGGTGGGTGAGGGAGAGCTGGGGGAGCCCCAAGGTTCTGGGAGGAAGAAGCCCTGCTCCATGTCTGTAACAGCAGAGCCCCAAACCCCATTCCTGCAATAAACCTGTATTTCTCTCTCCCAGCTTTTGCTTCCCTCAGAGTCTGGGGGATTCCGACTGCGTGGGTGGGGGGGGCTGCAGGCTGGCCTGGGCCTGCCCAGAGCAGGGCCCCGCCCCAGCACAACCGTGCAAGGGTGGGCGGTACAACCAGTCAAGGTATTGAGGTGGGTGAGTCACAGTGGGGCCAGGGGTGGTGCCCCTAGAGCGGTTTAATGCAGCCATGGACCCTCCAGCCTTCCTGCCCTGAGCACCAGGACCATGTTCTACAAACACACAGAGACCTTTATTCACCCCCACAGTGCTCCCCTTCCCCCCCCAGTCAGTGCTCTTGGTGGTGTCCCCACAAATGGCCATGTGGCCCCTGGGCAGGGGCACAGGGACCTGTCACAACCCTGCAGGGCACAGCCAGTCCCCGGTTCTTCACAGTGGCAGTGGAAGAGATGACACCTCCTCCAGACACTCGTCGTAGGCCTCCTGGTACTCCTCGTGGGGCTTGATCATGATGACGCAGGTCGGGCGCTTGGAGCCGGCTGCAGCTCCCAGGTCCTGTGGGAAGAGTGAGACTGTGGGGTGCCAGGTCTCTTCCTGAGGGGAGAGGCTCAGGACCAGCTCACTGCATTCCCTGGTCTAATGCAAGGAATCTCTCTGCCAGCCCATCAACCCAAAGCTCTCTGGACTTGTGCTGGGTTCAAGAGCCCTTTTCTCAGCCCAATTGTGTCCTACAAGCTGGAAGCAAAGGCCTGGGCTGGCACCTGGCACAAGGGGCTGGCACTTGGCTCATGTGCCATGCTTCTTCCCCAGAGCAGGATCTGCAGAGCTGCCTGCATGAGGCTGAAGCTCCAAAGACACCTCCCCTCGCTCCCAATTTCCAGCCCACGAAGAGGGTACTGGTCGCAGCTCACAACTGAGGAGGGAGAAATTCTCCTGGCTGTGTCCCAGAGGGCTCTTGTCCCTGATATCCCCCAGGGCTGCTGAGGGAGTCGATCGTGGCAAACAGTTCTGTGATCTCATAGTGAAACACTCCTACAACTCCCCCATGTCCGTTCTGTGCAAGCACCAGGTTCTTTACCTGGTCACTGCATCTGCACCTCCCCAGGATGGCTCCAGTCACAGCCTGGACTCCTCACAGGGGCTGGTTCGCCCCCAGCACTCACCGATTTGGAAGGGACATAAGCGTAGGGGAGGCTCCTGTCCTCGCACATGATGGGGATGTGGCAGTACACATCGATGGGCAGCGTGTCCCCAGCCAACACCGTGATCCTGCAGGGAGAGCCGTGTCAGTGGCAGGGCTGGACCAGAGGGGCCGCGGGCCGGAGCTGCACTTACCCCTTCTCGCCCTTGTTGATGAACTTCTGCACCTCCTTCACACCGCGGCGGATCTGCTTGTGCTTGGCCGCTGCAAGAGAACCACGAAGTGAGGGGCTGAAAGAGAACCACGGAGTGACGGAGGGGAGTGAGGGGCTGGAGAGAACCACGGAGTGAGGGAGGGGAGTGAGGGGATGGAGAGAACCACAGAGCGAGGAGCTGCACCACGCCATCGCCATGCCTCAGCCCGGCCCCGCCTCCGCCATATCCCGGCGCCGCCAGACCTTTCCTGATGCACTTGTAAAGCTTCCGCGTGAGCTTGCGGGACGCGAGGGGCTGCGCGATGGGGTTGAGGAAGTCGAGCTGCTCCCGGTACGAGCGCTCGGGAGCCGCCTCCGCCTCGGCCGCCGCCTCGGGCTTGTCCCGCGCCATGGCCCGCGCCGGCCGCTTCCGCTGCCGGGGCACGCGCCGCGCCGGGGCGGGACATGCGGCTCCCCGCTCCCCGCCAGCCAATTGGCAGCTGCGCTAGCGCTGACAGACAGCCGCGCTGGCCAATGGCAAAGCACCCACTTACCGGTTCCGCACCCCGGCCCCGCCCTCCGTCCCATAGCGCCGGCTCCGATCCCAATCGCAGTTCCAGCCCCGGCTCCAGTCCCAATCCCAGTCGCAGTTCCAGTCCCAGTGCTGGCCCCAGTCTCAATCTCCGTCCCAGGCCCGGCCCCAGTCCCTGTTCGAATTCGAGTTCCAGCCCCAGTCCTGTCTCAATCCCAATCCCAGTTCCAGTCCGAGTCAGACACACCAGGACAAGTTTCAACACGGGCCTTTACTGGGTGTGGTCGGTGCTGGTGACGCTCAGCCCACCCCGAGCCCAGCCCACCACGGGCACGCTCCGGGCCGCTGTGCCCCGGGGTGCGGCCAGCCACCCCCGCGGCTGTGCCCAGCTCATCCACCTGGCCACAAACTGCATTTTCTCCCTTGTTTTTCATCCCAGCGAACTTTTCGCCCTGCAGGGCTACGTTGCTACTTTTCCCAAAGAAAACAGGAGGCTTTTAACATGGTGCCCCTCCAAGAAACCACTTTGATCCTTATCGCAGTGACCCAGCAGCCACCACTGGGGATAACGAGCTCTGCCCAAGGCCACGGCAGCACATCCCCCGAGCCCAGCACATCCTGAGCCACAGAGACAGCACTGCTCAAAACGAAAGTGGCCTCAGGCATGGCTTGTTACCTTCTCCCTCACTCCAGCCTGTCCCTGGAGTACAGGAGGGCTTCAGCCAAAACCTGCAGCTGCTCCATGACCTCTCGCTGCATCTCCACAGCGATGTGGAACACGTGGTGGTCACAGCTGTTGTACATCACTGCGTTCTGGAACATGAGCATGAGGTCACACTGGAACTGGATCATGGACTGAATGTGTCCCTTTGCCAGCCTTCTCTTTATGCTGGTTAAATCCATGGGTCTAGAAAAGAGAGAGAAGGAGAACTGAATTGCAACCCAGGGGAAGGCATCCTTCGGGCTCTGCATGAATGTGATTATTCTCATTTCAGGGTGGCCCTGAAAGCAGAGCTATTTTCAATCAATTTTATTGCTCAGGACAAAGAGGGAGAGTGAGAAAGGCTTTTCTTCCAAGTCAGACAAAAGTTAAGTTCAGCCAATGCGACATTTGCTGTCCAACCAAGTTGGCAGGTCATTAGCAGTCACCTCTGAAAAAAATGTGATGCTGAGCTCCAGAGAAGGCAAGAGGTAATTAGTCTTCACGAAGTCAGTCCAGGTCTTAGTGGAAAAAGAAAAGTTACTAAAATAGGTTCTATTAAATCCCCTTAAAATCGAATGGTGCCACCAGCAAAAATAGCAGTGCTGGTAAGGGGAACACGATGGGGAATAAATATTACTTCCCTTATTTTGACAGAATGGGAAAATGAATGGCTGCAGAAAGGACAACTGTGACCAGAATAGAACATGATTCAGCTCTGAAAAATGCCCTTAATCTCTCTGGGAAATATTGTTATGACCCACTTCTGTGCTGAGAGTGAAACATCTGGGGCGCATGCAGTGGGTGAGGAGGGGGCATTGCCTGAGGCACATCCCAGCATGAGGAGAAGGGACTGCTGAGCTGCAAGGAGCTAGATCCCCTGCCCAGGGACTGTGCCTGGGCTAAGCCATGCAATGCCTGCAAAGGGCAGGCACAATTCCCACCAGGTCCAAAGTTAGTGCAAGCTTCCACGTTCTAATTACCCAGAAGGGAGTTTTAATAAAAGAAATCAGTGGGAAATGCTGGTGACAGCCAAACTCTGGAAAAGGAGGAAGGAAACCATCTCACTGGGCCTTTGGAAACCAAAAACAACAGAAAAGAACCAGAGAGAAATCAACTAGTGAGCATTTCCTCCACAAACTCACCTCTTTACCACATCCCTGTATCCAGGGGCTTGTTTCTCTGACACTGGCTTCAGGAATGGGCTGCTGTATCTACAGGGACAAGGACAAAGAATGTTCTGTGCCTGCCTCTGTGCCAAAGGCAGCACTGGGACATGAAGCAGTGCTTCTCTGTCCCTGCCTGCCATGAGGGCCACAGACAGTGCTGTGCCAGCTGTGTAGGAAGCAGCACTTGGGCTCTGCCACATTAAGCAGAGGAAATAAATATGCAGTGTTCTCTCCAGCTCTGCAGCACACAACTGTTCCTAAAGCAAAGCCCTGGAGAGACAGCCCAGCCTCTGGGGAGGGGAGGACAAGGCCTGATGACACAGGAGCTGGGACTCAGGGCAGTGTGTTCAGGACATGTTGATCCAGCCCTCTGCTCTCACATACCTGTGACTGGCTATCATCCTCCAGATGGTCAGGAGTGTTTTCTTGAGGAGCAAATGCTGGAGGGGGTTATTCCAGCTTGGCTGCACCCTGTGGAGTGAAGGCATTGCCAGATTATCACACTTGAGACAAAGTGGGAGGTGGCAATTCTGCTGGCATCCACCACATCCACAACCTTGGAGTGTGATGGTGGGAGCGTCCTCTATGGGAACACACAAGTAAACATCCAGAATGCAGGAAGATGCAGGGCAATCGGTAAAAACAAGAGCTGAGCTGAAGGGCAGGATCAAACTGGATAGAAAACCACATGCTACTCTGCAGTTTAGAACTTTACTGAGGTGGTTTTATGAAGTTTCTCATCCCAACCCCCCATGTCTTTCCTTTGAAAGGCAGCCCAGATGATCACGCGTGGCAGAGCCTGCATGTGACAGATATACCTGCACCTGCTTAAAGGGGGTTGGTAATACCTCCCTCAGGAGCTGGACTGTGCTTTACCTGACAGAACGTGATGCCCAGCCTATCTGCCTTGAGGAAATGCATATTTTCCATTTAATCTCTACTCTTCTCAATTCACCTTAGGATCAATGCCTCAAAATGCTGGCAGATCCACAGAGATAGCGCAATTTCCCTCCTGTTCTCCTTGGCTATCTCACCTTCCTGGATGTGACCTGTGCCATACGCTTGTTCTCATGTGTGACAAGGGAAACGACTCTGTTCTGCTGCACCTGCAAGACAGAACCAGCTACTTACAGGTGTGTGTTGGGAGGGCTTGTGGAGTCCAGCACCGGGGCTGCAGAGGTGCTGCCACTGTCGTCTTGGTCCTGGGCTTGAGCACTCATCTCCTGTGCATCCTGCTCACCTGCTGGTTCTCCAGGTGACTCTGGAGTCTTGTCCTGAGGAGCACAGAGGAGTAGACATCTAAAATGGCAGCCTGAGATAAAGGACCTGAGTCCTTTACCTAGAAGCCAGCCTGCTGCACATCCCTTTACTGCATCCAGGCTCAGCTGGGAGCTCACTTGCTCTCTGTTATTCTGAGGATGATGTTTGACCTTACTCAGACCTTCCCTGTGCTGCTCAGCGCTCAGTAACAGCTGGGTCTGATCTCTTGGATCCTATCCACCTCTGGTTAACACAAACTCTGTGGAGCTGCCCAGTGTTGTGTCTGTCTGCTCTCTGGGAAGAGTCATGGATGTAGAGAGGGCAATCAGCAGCTGAGGTAAGACTGCCTCAGGCTAGTTAAAGCTCGAGATACAGATAACAGGATCCCCTAGAGCACAACAAGGTTGTTTCCCCAGAAACTCCCACATGAATATGACAGGGAATAGACTCATCCAGGAAGAAGAGTGGTGCTGTTGTACTAATTTGCCAATAAAATGTAGAGTGGCAGGAGAGGGAAGCTTTTTGAAGTCCAGATGTGGGATTATGTGCAGGGGCACCTCAGAATCCTCAACAGATCTGAAGCATGGGCAGACTTCTCAGGAAGAAACTGGACACTGTGCTGTGTTTGGTTTTGACCACTGGCAGAACTACGAGGGAACTGCTGTTAATAACAGCAGTTAAGAACAGAGTAACTTCTGAGAATAACACTGTTCTGTCTGAACAGGTGAAAAACCTGAAAGTTAGTTACTTGACTCCAGTGTCCAAGTTTTCAAGGGAACAAGTGTGAGTGTGGAAAAATGACACCGTTCTTCCACTGCTACGTTACCTGTCCCAGGAATGCCTCGCAGGCTGGTGGAAGACCACAGCCCCCTAGACACAGGACTGATGCAAACCCAGGCTAAACAGTGCCTGCTTCCAAGACATGACGGTCCCCAGGGGCAGATGGTTATTGCTGGCACAGCCACATGGGCCTGAAACCAGCCAAGCTGTGCTGCAAAACACAGCAATTAGAACAAGGCAAGTATTCCAGTCTTGCCTTAAACCTGAGAGCAGCCTGCCAGCTCTCATGAGTCACCTTTACACTGCCAAGGAGCAATTCCTCCAACTCACATCTGAGGGTTTGATCTGTAAAAAGCTTCCTGTTTATAAAGATACACAGCCATACATAAAAAACACCCTTCCCTCCTATATTTCTCCTGTGTTCCCCTCCCTGCTGTCTCCTCCTGTGTGTCCCTGCCTCCCTGGGACTCCCCCATCTCTTCTAGAGCTAGTTTCCTTCACTGTCTCTTGTCTCTCATCCAGGACCAAAGGCTCTTTTAGGACCACCACTACCCTACCCCTCTTCCCAAGAAGTGTTCTTTCTCATCTTCTGCCAGAATGTGTAGTTGACTTCTCTCTGCTCCCAAGACTGCTGTTCCTCTGGTCTTTTCCTGGCACCTCACATCTTCCCCATCACTCTGCTTCCCTAAGCCACAATAATCCCACTGAGTCTGTGATGACTCTGTGCTGCCAGTGCAGAGAGATTCCAGCATCTGGGTTACCTGCAACACAGTGATTTATTACTTCAAATTGTGAAGGTAAAAGGGAGAAGAAATAAACAGCACAGATGCTATTTTTGCATTCACTCATGAACGCCTTTCCATTTTTAGGAATCCTTGCAAAGCTTCTGATGAAGCCCTATGTTATTATTACAGTGTCAGTTCACTGACATTTCTGTGCTTTAGGGTGAGCTGTGTTTTGGCAAAACAGCTCCCTTGTTGCAGTGCCAGCTCCAAATGGGAGGAAGGGCTGGGATTGGGCCAGGGAGCGAGTGAACCCAGGGCATCTGCTGTGCCCCTAGATTGTTTCTGTGTGTAGGGATGGTGGAGGCCCTGAAAAACTCCAATGTTTCAAGAGGGTCTGAACTATGCTGCCCACCTTCCTGTCATCCAAACAGCCCTACCTCGAAAAGGAACTGGAGAAGACTGTTGCTTTCATATGGCTTTTCTGCCTCTTGGTAATCTTCACTATCATTCTCCCAGAGAGGCTCACTCAACTTCAGCTCACAGTCTGCCTCTTGGGTGCTCTCCTCTACCTTCCCCACAGCCATGTCTTCAGTATTTCTCCAGCTCCTTGTGTCCAGATCCAAGCTTGAATCCCAGTTGGGAAGAGGCTGGAAGCCACTATTCTGTGACTCCCAGGATTGGCCCATCTGCAAACAATAAAAAGAGAAAGCAATTTATTTGTACCCAGATCCAGAACTGCCAAGCCCAGCTTGTTTCGTGACACACTCTGAGAGCCCCAGCACAGGAAGGACTCTGAGGTGAGCAGTCTATACCTGCTCAGTCTATACCTGAGCCCTACACACAGCATGTGGCAGGGCTGCAGCTCTGCAACACAAACTGCTGCTTCAGAGCAACTGCATTACAGGTTTTCTGGTGCTTTTGCTGTGCCCTTCCCCTGCCCAGGGGTTGGGGGGTCACTGTGCTCAGGGCTTGCTGAGCTGGCTAGAAGCACGTGGCTTTGCTGGATGCTCCATGTTTAAGGTGCTGAAGGCACCAGCAAAGTCAATCTGAGTCCTGATGGGGCTCTTCAGCTGCTGACTGTTGTGAACAACTCGTGACTCCAAGGACAACTCACTGAAATCCCTTTGCTGCCCCCTGAGAACCTTTTATACTGGAAATAACTTATTACAAAGCTTACAGACACTTTGTTTTTAAAGTGACAGGTGTGATTTAGCTGGATGGTGATATCTCATCTACCTGAGTCAGAAGAATTATAACCCTGCACAGATACGCACTGACAGAGGACAGTTCTACATATTTCAGAAAATAAAAATTAGCAATCTCTTAAGAAGGGAGAAACCATTAATTTCATCTCTGTTCATTAGTCCATGCCTAAGTATCTTCTACTGCAGTAGTCCACTAAGATTTCTTTAAGCCTGGGGAATTGCTTGCAGAGTCACAGTAACAGTAAGTGATGTTAGAAAATCTGTATCTTGCCCCTGAATGGAGCTGTGTGGATGCTGCACCTATGGAGGATTCTATGCATTAATTAACAGTGTCTTTACAGTTTTCAGTTAATTATGTACAACCTAATTTTTTCAGAGTTTTGAACAAGAACATTTCTCACTGACTGCCTTTTGCACTCTCAGGACTGCTAGCACAGCTCCAAGTACAGCTTATGGTGCCTAATTGAGAGAAATAAAGAATCCACTGGGTTTGGGGATGAGAAAACTGGTTTGCTTATTTCCTGAACTTGCCAGCACAGTTAGGATCTGAAAGCCTGTCCTTCCAAAAGGACTCTTTCAAAGTTAACTTCAGTGGAAGCAGAAGAAATTTGATGAGGTAAGAGATAACATTACCTTCTCTCAGCTTCCAGAGTTGGTGTTGGGCAAGGAGTTGGGCAAAGTGAGATTTCATCTGAAGAGGAACCCTGTGCCTAAAGCACTGTCCTGCACCCTCAGCAGAGCTGGGCACACACAGAACCAGCCACTGCAGCTCAGCTGAGGAACAGAAAACCCTTATCCAGGGTAATCTGATCCCTTGTGATCATCTTTCTGTACTCCAGTTGAGAGGGTTTAAAACCAGAAAGCCCAGGGAACTTGGGCATAAGCATTGATTAAAGAGATCTTCAGCCTTATGTTCAGTTTTCCCAAACCTAGGAAGACTCAAGATGCCAGAAAGCAGAACAGGGGCTTTAGTGCAAGACATGATGAGGGAAATAATCCCAGGCTGCTCCGCTCCACACCAATTCTGGACCAAATGATACAGACTTCAAATTTTAATTAAGAACTGCCTGACAGTTCTTAATAATGTTGGCCACATAAGTCACCAGCAAGGAACCTTTCTCAAATTGGAAAGTTTTAGTTCGCTTTGCAGAGATCAGACACTGTGCAACCCTTGGTGATTTGAGAAAAGGCTTTTAGAAATCAAGAAGGCAGTCTTTAAAAAGAACTTACATGTCAAAACAAGAAAAATGATAAAAGCCTGAACTCTAATAAATGAAATCTAGAATCCACATAAAGTAGGTAAAAAAAAAAAAAGGAAAATGAAAAACAGAACAATTTGCTAAAGACATAAAATAAAAACAACAAACCCCATCAAAAACATCAGAAGCAGAGAACTGACAGATGATCAGTGGCGATGACGCATGATCAGTGCCAAACATCTCAGTGGAAAATAGGGCCAGTTGGAAAAACCAAATTAATCATCATTATCAGCAGTGCCACAGAGGAGATCACATGAGACCTTCTCTTGGGATGGGTCTGAGAGACGGTTTCTAATTAAAATGTCAACAGGGGAGGTTTTAGAACAATTTAAGGGAGTGGGTAAACCTTAGAACCCATTGGGATTCACTTGTGAGTCGTAAAGAAGCTTAAATATAATGTGACCAATCCTACGCTGTGTAACCTGTCATTTAAATTTAAGAAGAAAACCAGAAAGGAGTGATTGTTTTATCTGTCTGTAAAAGGGGGGGTGTTGGGAGATAAAGCACAGTAAAACATCAGCTCTGTACCAGACAGATTAGAACAAAGTATTAGGAAGAACAGAATTAGTAGTCAGAGCATGAGATGATGAACTGGGAAAGAAGCAATGGGGCTCTGTAGAGAAAATCATATCTTAAGAGTTTTAAAGCTCTTAGACTATTAAAAGGTCATGGGACAAGGAAAAAGGCTGAGAGAAAAATACCTGTTTAAGAGAAGAAACCAAGGGTAGGAAGGACAATTAACCGGTAACCAAACCAAACGATTTTCAGCATTTCCACATAGTTCTTGGTGAAAATACACCTCAGTGATACATGGAACTCAAAACAGCAGGCACAGCCAACTTCAACAGTAAACTTGTGAAAATAAAGAGCTCTTACTAGGCCAGTAAGAGCTGGTCTTAATGCCTCTGGTCTTAATCCCAGTGACTCAGTTTCCTGAAACCTGTGTAACAGAAAGCTGCACCCTGTACATGCTGCAGAGTGTATAACACTCCCAGCTGCCGCAAAGCATCAAGGATGATACTATTTTGTTCGTGGTTCTTTTTCCCCATGGAAGGTTGTGGGGGCAGAAAACACTCAAGTTTCCTCTCACAGGTTGTATGAGCAGAAAAGAAGGTGGCAACTTGGAAATTCTCACAGAGAACTTCAACCTCCATGTTGCTTAGGAAAAGGACTGTAATTTCCAGTATAAACTGCATAAACTCAGATGTGAAACCAGGTACTGGCAATCCTGCCTGCAGCTGCTGGGATCACAGACTTTCACTCTCACTAGTGTAGCCTTCACAGATCTCCGGGGAAAGAATGTACAGTACTTTTCATTGCGTTTTCTCCTAAGGGAAGCTCCAACAAGACTGTGTTATTTAACTTCTCATGGTTAGATTTCCTGTATCATCACAGTGGTGCTGTATCCTCACTCACTCATGCGGAGAATCTTCCTCTCCATCCAAGCATTATGGAACATTCCCGTGATTAATGGATAGTCTGTAAGGCCAAAGCTCTGCCATGTGTGTGTTGGTCTATGGACAACTGGAAGAGAATTATAGCTGCAGATATTCAAGGCGGGTACACAGGCTTGTTCCACAGGGTTGCTCCCTGCAGAGCTGTGATGCTCAGTACACTGCACACCGGTTTGTTCCCAGATTTTAATATACATCACATTTACACATCACTAGTAAAAATCTGTACACTTCACAATACAGTACATACGAGCCACCAGTTGCTAGCTAACACCAGAACACTGATGAAGCCCAAGACAACTGCCTTAAAACAGGCAGGGGGGCTAGTCTTCCCCTCTGGGGAAGTTTCTTTGGGATACATATTCCAACGAGACACTGCTTTCCAGAGGGGCAAGTGAAGAAGGTGAACCGGGTCCCAGCAATGGACCTGCAGCTTTTCTTCCTCCTCCAACAGCTGTTAAGAGCAGCCTGCTTGCACTCCAGCTCCAGATGCCAGGTGCTGGGATTCAGCTGGGATTCTCTGTGTGCCTGTAGCATCATTTCTTCATCTTCAGGTCTGCCTCGATGGCGCAGCGCCGCCCTCTGGTGCCTCCGTCCTGCTCACAAGGCAAACAAACACAGTTACACAACCCGACACAAGCGCTCTGCTCTCTCCAGCACAGGGGGAGGGAGGGAATTCTGCATCTGGCAACAACTTTTCTTGCCTTCCAATCAGGAGAAAGGGAAGCTGTCCCTAAGGCGGCCTGGAGAGGCCTGCCTGCAGACCTACCTAAAGATTGCTCTGGACACAGCAGGGTGCTGGGCTTGGCAGCATGTGTGCACTGCTGGAGCCAGGGCAGAGAGAGGCAACATGACTCTTGCCCAGATAGATGCTTTTGGAGCCTGGACAGCACAGGCTTTCTCCTAAATGGCAGATTCTAGCTTAAGGTGGGAAGAGGAAACTGCTTACTAACCTACCTTATCAGCTGCTGATCCCTATGGCAAGTGCTCCTCCAGTTGAGTGTCCCTGGCACTAGCTCCCTAGTTTCTTGGCATAACTCCTTTCCATGAGCAGAAGGCGAGCTGAGAGCTTCCTTTGATGCGCTGCCCTCTCTCTCTGGCTGACATGCTGACTCTCCTGGAGTACTCCTCTGTCTTTAGATACACGTGAGACATAAGAACAACTCTCCAACTTCCTCTCCTCTCTCCTCCCCACAACTCAGAGACTTGGGGTTTCCCAGAGGGAATATTTTTCCAAACACTTCTGGATCACCACAGGCACAGAGCAAGGTATTTTTGCAGAGTGTCTTATTTACTTTCTGGACCAGGAATGATAAAGGAGTACACAGCTGACTCCTCACTCTCCCAAGACCTGTTGTACTGCCTCCGACGTGTGGAAGGGGCAGCTGTATAAACATGAGAGATGTAGGAAATACAGGTCTGCACCACTTGGTTTGTCTTCCCACTTACATGGAAAGAAAGCAGGAGAGAAGTTGTGGAAAAAAAGCAAAAGCAGATGACAAAACGAAAACTCTTGGAACCAAAAGAATAGACTGAAGCCCCTCCCGCTCACCCACGCTGAGAATAAGGGACTGAGATGTTTCTTCTCTAAGGATCACAGTGGTGCAGCCCCCAAGTCAAACACACCCCTTGCAGTGCTAAGGATGCTGTGACAGTGCAGTGATCACCCAGACAAGGAGCAGAGCACCTGCCAGCAGAACCTGCTGGAGCCTTTCAATACTTACAAAGAGAGAGAGAAGGAAGGCAGGAGAGCCCATTGGGACACTGTCCTGTTAAAAGGCCAAACAGAAGGACTTATCAGGCATCAGCTACGGAAATGCACACACCACATAGAAGCACTGAGCCCACACACGAGCATAGAGAAACATGTGCCCCACTCCCCTTCCTGCACGGCATCAGTCTTATGCAGCAGGAACATAAAAACAGACAAAAAGAGGGATACTGCAAGAGTCAGAATGCTAGGAAAGGGATGTTCCCTTCTCAGCCATGGCAAGGTCTGGTCTACCAAACAATTTCTGCAAGGTGCAGTTGCCGCTAGAACTAAGCAGGCAGTCCCTGCTGTCACAGTGTTGTGTGCACCAGCTGAGAGCACCTGAGACCACTTCATCATGTTTGGATGTCTTTACAGAAGAAAAAAACCAAACAAACCTTCACTGCTTAGATCAGTGTGGAATTCAGAGGTTCTCCGGTGTGTTTTACACAGCAAACCAGAGTCAACTGATTCTCTCTCTCCAAAAACCTGACTAGAAAGTGAAGGACATGGCAATTCCCTTCACCCTCCTGCCATATCACACCTCTACCAATACTCTCTTCATTTCCCTACAGTTTTTATCACCTGTTTTTAAAAAGTGATAGAACTACTGTGATTACAGAAGAAACTCATGAGACCTGCCTCTTGAATGCTGTACAGGTCCAGAACTGAAATCTAATCAATGGACACATTTGAAGAAAATTTGTCCACATGAAGATGCTGGAACTACTGCAATCTCAAAAAACATTCTGCCTCTTTCGTGTGAGAACTTCATGCACTATCTTGGGATTTTTCAGAAGATCCCAAGTGCCCTTCCAGAGGGTGCAGCATTCTCACCTTCTCTGAAGCATCTTGCTTGCGAGTGGAGTCTCGCCCCCGCAGGCTCTTTGCACTGATCCCTGACTCTGATGTTTGCATCATCAGTTGTGTGGCCAGAAATTGCTGCAAGAAAACCACACTCTGTTAAGATTGCCAGGCAAAACAAGCTCAGTAAGTGTGTGTCAGTTAACTATCACAGACCACAGGCCGGGAATGATTGGGTCAGAGGCAGTTTCAGTTCCTTTTCTGCTGCTCAAAATAAGTTCCCCTATTTACCTCAGAAGCCACAAATCCCGAGGAAGTAAAAAACCTCAGTTCAAACTCTGTTAGTCCTGCCAGTTGGGACGTTCTGCTTCACAGGACATTTTAAATGGCATAAATTCACGAGACAGTTTCATGTACACTTTATATCAACATAAACCAGCACAGCCACCCAAAGAAGCAGTCGCGTCCCCTGTCATTCACTGTTTTGTTGCTTGTTTCTGTTCCTGAACCACACCCCAGTTCTTGCTGGCCTAAGCATTTCCCTGAAGGAAATTACATTTGAAATTGGTCTGGGTTGAACCTATAAAAAATTTTGCTGCAGTACTTTTAACTCGCCCACAATCTAGTTCAACTCAAACACCTGAGCAAGCACGAGAGAGATGCAGGGAAAGACAGGACTCCTGCATTCAAATACATGGGGAGTGAAACTACAGTCTTACATCTGTGGACCAAGGCAGATGCTCTGTTCTCAGCTCAGTACTTTACCTGAATCTGCTCCAGGACATCTCGCTGCATCTCCACAGCCATGTGGTACACATCGTGGTCAGAGCTGTTGTACATAACTGCATTTTGAAACATCAGCATAATATCACGCTGGAACTCAGCTGTGGTTCGTATCAGGCCGTTCTCAATGTTCTTTTTGATGGTAGATAAATCCATTGGCCTATGAAAGAAATGCAAGCAAAATTGCAACAGGAACACTTAACTCTTTTCCCTCTTTTTTGGAAACAACCCTGAGTCTGTAACGTTGTCTAGTTAGAGCGTCTGTTTAATTTAGCTGAACAGGTTCTGCCCCAGACAGGCTGTTCCTGAGTATCAAAGCCTGGGTCAGAAGACGGGAGCTGTCCAGGAATGGTGAAAACAGCCTGAGTGATGCCTCAGGAGAGGCATCTGCCTTCTCCAGGCATCACAGAAGAAGAAACTAAGGAGCTAGAGAGCAGCCACTGAACTTGAAGTGTTTAGTGGAGAGGTTTCAGGGGCTAACAGGGGATTCTGCTAATTCTTCCAGAAAAGTCCACTATCTGGGACTGTAAAAAATGCTGATTAAAGAAGACAGTTTTTAGGAATTTCAGAGGTTAATCCTATCCTTCAATAGAAACTGGGGAAAAACAGATCAGTCATGTGTCACCTTACTGATAAAAATGTTCTGTGTAACTCAGTGTACTTCACTCAAGTCAAGGTTCTGTACAGACGTGTCTGTTACTGAAGACCCACTTCTTCGGGAAACCTGCTTCTGACTGAATCGTGTCAGAAAAAAAAAATGCATTTCAAGTGTTCCAACCTGCACTGCAGGCAAAACCTACATTGTTCCTGCCAGAAATCCCTACACAAATAAGAAACCATACAGAGCTCTAGTGATGGAGAGCTGCTAAGACTCACCTCTGCACGATGCTGTGGTAGCCTGGTGCTATATCATCAGTTACAGGCTGCAGGAAGACATTGGCATATCTGCAGAGAGAAAGAGTCCACTTAGTGTCCATCCTTGCTGGTAAATATTTGTTTCATGCTCTCCTATTTATTTGTCTGTAACAGTATGATTCATCATCTCCTGGTACCAATAGAGATAAGCCTCTGAGATGGAAGAGTGGAGACTTGTCTAGGATTAGTCACTTCTTTCAGTCAAGACATCAAACTCACTCACCTGTGATTAGCTGCTGCTCTCCAAACTAGCATGATGGCTTTCTTCCAGATCTTCTGGGCCTGTATGGCTTCCTGATCCTCACTGCACACTGAGCTGGGGAGAGAAAAACATACTTCCTTTAGGAGTCTGCGCAGTGCCTCAAAGCAGAAAACTCACGTTTTGTTTTGCCTTTGACATGCCCATGCTAATCCATGCCAAGTCAGAAGGAAAAAGTGGGAGCTGGTATTGGGGTGCTGTCTGCACACTTGCCCTTGTAAGCAAGGAGAACCAGAAATAATCATCACCAAATTCCCACTCAGCAAAACAAAAACGAGATTCCTACACTCCCTCCACAACTCCCCGACACTCACAACTGTGAGGAGGCTGGGCTGCTGGGGATGGAGTCGGCGAGCGCGTGGGACTGCAGAGGCGCGTTGTGGACGCTGAAGCCGTCGTCGCTCTCACTCACGGGGGGTTCGTTATCCATCTCTGACAGATATCCCTCACCCTGATCTTCCTCTTTGGGTTCCTCCAAACTGGCAGCCTCACTGGCACCGTCCTCATCGTCCTCCTCACCCTGCCCATCCTGAAACACAGAGTCTATGAGCCAGCACAGCCAGCTACAACAGCAACTCAGAGCCTCCAAACCAACTGTGGTTCAGCGACAAAGTGATTTTCTTGTTACCCTGCTGACAACTGTACGGGCACTTCCAGGGAATCCCAGTCTCTCTGGCCTGCCCTGCCTCCTCCCGCAGACCCACAAGGACATACACACACAGCTTTACAGCTTGAAGCTATCTCTCCTTTAGCTCCCACTGCAGACTGCTTACTTCTCAACGCAGAAAGCTGAACACAAGCTTTGCTTTTCAGCAGACAGCAGCAGCAGTGAGATGTTGCTAATAAACTCATGATCACTGTAACTGAGAATTACCTTCATCTGACTCCTAAACAGGGCTTGAGCCTCCTCCTTCATTGACTCTGTGAAAGAAAGAAACGCAGAAAGGTTGACTCTCCAAAGCAGTCTTCCCTACAAAAGCTCCTGCACCAATGCCTACTGTCCTGCAGTAATTACCACTGTTCCTACATGTATCTTTTGTCCCTCCTCCCCAAAAAACCTGAACCATATCACTGACAACTATCCAGCTAATAATGTTGCATGTAAAAGATTTCCTAGCTGAATTAAGTTACCTGACAGCTCAAATTTGTGCTGAACATCAGCCTGTGAGGAGTCTTCACTCACATTTGGGACTTGTGGAGGGGATGAATCATCATCAGGTGGGGTCTGGAGGGAAGAGAAATGCACAAATCTAGATGTTTGTGTCAGCTTACTTCAGTGAAGGTGTGGGCACATCTACTCACCCTAACCTAACTCAAGGCAATGAGGTTCACTGAGCACCTTCCCAGCAGCAATTCTGCACATGGGCAAGGGGAGATACACGAAGGTACTGCCTAAAGCAGAGCTGCTCTGCTCATCAAGCACATCAGCAGCATGACTTCCAGGAAAACAGTCAGTCACATCCACTGAAGGGTCACCTTCAGCCCAGCAGTCATCCTTCCTCTAAAATTCTCTCCTACCTGCCACAACTGCTCCTTTCTTTCCCCACACCAGTTCCAGACAGCCTCTCTGCTCACATACCTCTGTCTTCACTGAATTTAGCACTGCATCTTCTCCCTTGGATGACTCTATATTGATTTCAGGAGTCTCTCCTGATGTTAGACCTGCTCTTTGATCTTCTTCTATCTCTTGACTTCTAAGCTCTGGTGTTTCCGTCACTCTTGCCGTTGCTGGTATAGTTTCCTCAGGGCCCAGCTGACTCTGCTCCTGCTCTGCAAGTTCGGTCTTTATTTCTGATGCCAACTCGCCAATGCCCATTAGGTCTCGAATTCCCTTTGCCTCTGGCTCCTCACACTCCAGTCTCTCCTGCTTCACAGTCACAGACACTTGGGGTATCTGGGCCTGTTTCTCGTGCTCCTGACGAATTGAATGTTCCCATGGGCCAGGAAGGGTCTGAGGGTCATCAGTATCTTCACAGAAAGAAGACAGAGCAGCTTCAACAACTGCTGCATCCAGGACTTCAGGGTGGTCGTCTACCTTTATTGTCAAAACAAACACACAGCAGTGCAGACCAAGGTCAGAAAGAGGAATTAGAGAAAAGTTCACGTTATTTGGTGATGAAAAGGTTATGTTATTTCTGAGACAACTGTTGAAAACTCCATGTACTTGTACTGCCTTTTGCAGCCGGACTTGTGGAGCCTCCCGTGGAGCTTCAGTTTCAGAAATACGGCACCCCTGGAAAGGATGCTGTGAGCAGCACTCACCTGTCAGCCAGAGATGTGACCTAAACCCTACCCAACATGAGGAAGAAAGAGATTTCTTTGTGCACTCTGAAGAGGAGTACCAGGCTAAGAGGAGCACCAGTGTCAGACTGACAGCAGTGGTGTCATAGGGTCATTTCCTATTGATCTGGAAAACCATGGTGAGAATGTGCACTTTGGAATAGCTATTTCTTTCTTGTTTAAACTAACTAAATTGGTGAACAGCAATTATTCGAGATTGACCCAAATGAATGTGGAGCAAGAGGCACTGGCACTCTGCTTTGCCCACTTACCTTGTCCTCAATGATGGCTATAATATTTCCAACTGTATCAAAGTCCAGCTCTTCCCCCGTATAGGATACTGCAATATCCATTTTCTCAGCCAAATCCAAATCTTCTTTCCCATCCATGCAGTGATCTTTAGAAGACCCTGCAGTGCTGCCAGCCCCAGAACCCAGGCACTCTTTCTTGATGGAATCAATGATCATGGATATTTCACTGCTGTCCATGGACACTGTCACAGTGTGGGAATCAGACACTGCCTCCATGGAAACACAAGCTTCTGGCTGGCTCACTGCACAAGGATGAGAGGGACAGTCAGAGACCAAGCTGGAGAAGTTCAGCCCACATAAACACTGCAGTGGATAAGATCAAGCACCAACCGCAACTATCCCAGGCCCACCCACACCACCATGGCTTAGATAAATAAAAGACAAATATGGGTTTGCTTTCCCACGAGTGAGATTCCAACCCTTGAACCACAATCCAGCAAACCACCAGCACCCCCACCCAGCAAACCCTGTTTAAAACCACCTGCTTACTCCAGAACCCAGACATAACTATCCTTTTGGCCAGGACGGCAAGTCTGAGGTGCTAAAGCCCAGCTGAGAGCTCGCCGGGCGCTGATCCCATGGGAAGTTCTGCTTTCCAGCAGTGCATGACCTACGAGTGCGTAGTTCAGGAACGCACCTGTGGCTACGCTTTCTGGAGCTGCAGCTGGTGGCACAACGGATGGTGCTGACAGCGTGGGCATCATGACAATAGTTGCCTGGGACACAGGCTCTACGGGGGGTGGCAGGAGCTTAGCTGGAGGTTCGCTGGCAACAGCGGAGAAGGAAGCAAGAGGTGAGGTGAACTGTGCAGGACCAGCTTCTAAAAGCCGGGAAAGCGTAGGAGCACCTAACAGAGAGTAGAAGGGAAAAGCACATGAGCAAGAAGCAGCCACCACTGAAGTCCACAAAGCCACCACTGGGTTCTTCACTGTCTGGTGGCTTCTTCCGGGAAAAGACACTGAGAGATACCTATAAACAGTCCCAAAAGTTGTACAGAGAACCTGCACCAAAAACACCCGACCCCGTTGTGTGTGCAGTCTGAGGCAGAATCATGCAGCTACAGAACACTGTTCACTGTAAGGGCTGGACAGACTAAGCCACACATGCACAGTCGCCCTTCCAAAGGCTCATCCCAATACGATTATGGGAAATCTGAAAAACAGCGCTGAGAGAGCCACACAAGGTAAGCCAAGACAAACAGTCATCACAGGAGCTGGGAGAGAGCAGGGGGGATCTCTTTGCAGGTCTTTCCTGGAGAATTCCTTTTATATCAAAGGTTGCCACTCATTTTAGCTGTAACTTCCAGTCTGAATTTACTCAACTGTCTGGACCAAATTAACAGGTCTTAAAAGATGAGGATAAGGAAAGCTGCTTACTTGTATGGAATTCTGTATAAATGAGTGGCATAAAACCGCAGTTGCAGACAATGCGATTAAACCACTGGTCAGCAAGAGCTGACAAAAACCCCTCACCTTAGTAAGGTTGTTCTGAAAAAGCCCAATGCAAAGAGTTCTGCACTGTCTCTCTCACCCTCACTCTGGGGAACTCACTCTGGAGCTCACAGACCTCTGTGGTCTAACTCTCATAAGACCTCTGAGCTACAGCAGAGGGAAGGCACATGAGTTCTCCAGATCCACAGGGAGCTGAGTTTGACACATTAAGAATCAGATACTAGACCATTTTTTCCTCAGCTCCCTGTCAACAAACCCTTTCTTTCTACAGCGAGATGCCGGCTATTAACCAGTGTCAAACCCAGAAAACCAGATTGCATGGATCAGGATTGAATCAAGTCTAACTGTTTCAGTCACTCTTTTTTTCCATAAGGATTAGAGTCTACTTAAAAAAGCAGGGGTGAGAGGGACGTGGGTACAGAAAGAGGAATACAACTCATAAAGAAGCCCCCAAACCCAGCAGGCTAGATGTCCTTCATCTTTCTGCAAAGAGAATTCACAGAGCAGTCTGAAGGGACATCTTAAGGGAGAACTGTATAGGGAAAGGCTCGAGTTACCTGAAGCAGCAGGAGATGCAGGGACAGTACCAGGTGTTGACTGCATTTCCCCACTGTGCAGCACTGGAAGGACACTTCCTACCTCCAGCAGCACTCCTGAGCTGTTCATATGACCAGAAGCCACTGCCATTTCGTTTTCACCGACCTGTCAAAGAAAGATGAAACTGAAGTTTTGGGAGATACCATCACATTAGTGATTGTCTGCCAGATGTGCATTTCCATGAACAGGTCCAGCATTTGCTGTTTCAGCATTTCTTCTGCACTCTGCACCCTGCCTGAGGCCCCTCATACAAGTGCACAACATGAGAGTCCGCATCTAATTTCTGTTCTTCAGCTACAACACAGCTGCAGTGCCACCTTCGAGGTCGGGCCAAATAGATCATTGCTCTACCTCAGTTCCTCTGTTCAAGGACCTCACAATCCTTTACAGACACGAATCTCTTTAGACCCTGAGATGGCATGGAAATATCCCTCATTTTGAGTTGAGAGAAACAGAAGTATCAAGATGGAAAGTAACTCTATCAAGGTCAGACAATGAACCTATGATAGACCTTGAAAGAGATGTAAAGCAGTCCTGTTCCTACAAAGAAAACCCAGTCTTCCACAGCCATTACCTTCCCTGCTCCACTTTGCAAACACAGAACCCACGGAACATTTACCCAAACTAACAAATAGAAAAGGTTGACTAAATCTGACTACTACAAAAATAAAGTCAACAGCCAACACAGCTACTCCATCACACAAGCACTAACACAGGGAATCTGTGCCACGGGCAGGCTGATGGCTGCTGTTTTCAGACTGAGCTGTGAACAGTGTCTTCACCTCCCAAGACTACCAGAGTCACTAACACCACAAGTATGTTCTCATCACAGTGATTTTAGTAACTGCCTACAACTAGGAGAAAACTGAAATGCTTCAATATAGGTCATAAACCCCATTAAAGTATTCCCTACTCTTATGCTAAGACACATTACAGGTCTTGAAATGCAACTTCCTGCCAAGATGTAAAGAACTGTGGGCCCAAAGTAATCACCAAGAACAGCTCTGAGGAGGTTGATGGGAATGATGCTGACTAACAAGTTCCCTCCCCTAAGGAGAACAATTTCCTCTGGCAAAGCCTGCAACTCCAACTCCTTACGACTGAGGGGAGACAGCCAGTCCTATGTGCTGCACAATCCCTGCAGTCCTGCTGGGAAAGGGTCCCACCTCTGTGGCTCACAGGGGTAATTATACCTCTCAGCTATCACTTCCGCTGGGACTCTCACAAAACTGCACATTTTTAAAAAGTCTTTGCAGATCCCCCTTTTTCAGTGGGAGAGTCTGAAGCAAATTGTTTATGTGCTTGCATATATGAGCAGAGAGCTCCATACCAGCCTGGGGCTTGTGGGCAAGAGACTGCCCTTCTTCAGCAGCTCTGAGAGCAGAGGGGAAGGAGGCGGAGTTGCTTTTTGTCCTAGCATCTTTTTCTGGGGTGAATCATCAGTGACTGGGGTCATGGGGGCATCCAGGGGAGCAGAGCCTGGAGGGGTGTCAGGGATTCCAATGAAGGAGGCAACTGGGGTGCTGGGCAATGTCCCTGGCGTGACCTGAGAAAGAGAAAAACCACACTGTTCAAAGCCACACTCCACCACACGGACCAGCCCCACTTGCTGCTTCCCCCAAGAGCATTGATCCAGCACACCACAGACACCTACTCCATTCACTCGCTGCACCTACTCCAGGCACGTGCTTTCACCCTTTCCCTGCCCTGTAGTGCCATTTTCCAGGCACTCACAGACTGCCTGGCCAACCCACTGACGCCCCTATATGGCCTTCGATCCAGACACCGGACCACCACAGACATGGAAGAGGACATGGATCCCGAGCAGCACTGTACACCAACCACACTGCAGCACTACCGCAGCCAAAGTCCGCAAAGCAAGGCAAGGGCTTCTCCCCAGGCCCCTTCTCTGTGATGGATGCTGAGCCCCATGTTCCAAGCTGGTCTTTCCCTCCTACCTGGGATAAGGATCCTTACCCCTGGACTGGCCTCATCCCCAGCAGGCTGGGACAGATCTCCCAGTGCATATTCCCCTCCTGGGGAGGTCGAGCCGGCAGGGGAACGAACCATCACACCCGTCAGTCGTCGCGGAGGATTCTTAATGGCCTGACGAGCTGGAAGAGAATAGAAACTAAAGTGAGATTCCAGGACTCCATCTTGGACGGTCCCTGAGAGTTGCCTCTGACTTTATCCTGAAGAATCTTAAGAAAACAGTTTATGTTGTAGGAATTTCTTGCATCACACTAGGCTCAGTTCCCAAATAATACCAGCTTTGGGTAATGCACCTCTATTTCAGTTTTCTTTAGCAGCTAGGTATTCACTACCTCCCACCACTGACAGGTTAATTGAATTAACTGCCCCAAGAGTTATAAAGGAATTAAACATTCAGAATAAATGTCTCTCATCTTCAGACACCAGTGAAACTATAGGGAAGACTAAAGGGGTGCAAAGCTTGACATTCTAACACAGAGTTCCTTGCTAATCCTGCTTCCTCTTAGATACACCTTTCCTACAGATTTTGTTCCTTTCTCAGAAGCCTCTGCATTTTGCCCTGTTACAAATATAGTGCTGGAAAGAGAATACAATCTTTCTCTCCAACTTTAGGGTCAAGGAATTCCTACTGCAGGTCTTAATAAGATCTAAGTATTTCCCAGATGTTCTTATGAATATATACATCTCTCCAAGGAAAAGGAAGGCAGCTCATCTCCAGCTTACCTTGATAAGCAGCATCTGTAGCCTTCCTCTTGACTTCGGCCTCCTCCTCCTCCATTTTTTTCTTTCTGTATACAGAATCAAAACCTGTTAGAGAGTGTCTCAGTTCCTCCTTCACAATCAGTTTACTGACCCCCTGTCCCATTATCTTGGGACAACACTGAACTGCCCCTGCGGATTTGGGCTCAGTTTCCCCGAGGAGGGAAGCAGAGCCAGAGAATGACACACTAGGCAGGAAATTTCACTTCCAGCTGATTATCAAAATGGAGCAGCAAGCATGATGCTGCAAAACATCACCAAGCTCTTTACTGAGCAACTCCAAACGATGTTCCACACAAGCTGGTATCCCCTGAGCTAAGCTAAGTCCCCCCTCAGAGGCCAAAGCATCTGCCCGGCTGCTGCATTTCTCTTCACCCAAAGTACACAAAACAAGAGATGCCTGACAAGAGTGTCAGGGAACTACAATTTCAGAAGAAAGCACAACACGGAAATAACGAAATAACCCACATCATAATCTCATTGCACAGCTCCTCCAGTCTGTTATCCATGTGTCCGGCCTGGATCAGCTCTGCATCCTTCTTCAGTTGCCTGTAATCAGAAAACCCTCTTACTTACTGAACAGGAAACCCAAAGCAGCACTTTCACCCCAATCACCATCCCACTTAGACAATCTTTTCAGGACAAGGCTCTCAGATGTGCCACAGCTTAACATCTCTGCCATGTACCTGTATTTTTCCTGTGTTTCTTTAATAATTTTCTTCAATTCCTCAACCCTTTCTGCAGTCAGTTTCCGCACAATAACATCTTCCACAGTTTCCACAACTTCTCCCTTCTCACCACGTTTTCTCCTACAAACAGAAAAAAAAAAGTTACATACAAAACTCAGAAAACTCAGTTCTCATTTCATAAATGGCTGCTGTTACTCCTGACACATTCATGCGCAAAAAAAAAAAAAAATCAGCTTCCTCCAATTCCCTGAAATGGTCTGGGACAGTACAATCTCTTCTGAAATTTTTATCTAGTGCACCTAGTGCTAAAGATTTCAAGAACAGATCGAAGATGCAAGTCCACAAAAAAATTCTCAACCTGAAAAAAAACAATCATTCCACTTCAGAGAAGATTCTTCTCTACTCATGAAGAAACATCTATTTTTTTTCTGACTAACTCTACTGAAGTCATTTAATCTCCAGTGCTGAAGATCATTCAGCACTACTACAAACAAATACTACTTTGAGACATCCCACCTTTAAGTTAATTTGATGTGAAGTCCCCAAACAAAATGCCTGGAATTAAGAGCAATAAATATCTGAGACCACAAAGCTGTAGTGAAACCATTGAGAAAAAAGCTGTAAAAAACCACTGCAAAGTAGGGACAAATATGGAACATCTCCCCTTCTTGCTCCTACTGTCTTCTCTACCTCTACTCTAAATTATAAACTTATGTGTAAAGCTTCTGATCAGTAAGACTAACATGTAGTGTTTTATTCCAGACAAATAAATGTTACCTTCCCCATCTGCCACACCCTGATCCCACTGTCCACCCACAAAAGCTATCACAGCTGAATTTTCACATTCCTGAATGCTCCTTTAGGGAGGAGTTGGCTGGGGAAGAAAGGAAGTTAACAGTGACAAGGACTTTGCTGTAAGAACCGATGAGTCCCTCCAGATTGCTGCAGACTGTGCTTGGGTCAGACTTTGTACTCACTTGGGGGTCTCCGTGGTCTCCAAGAGCTCTGAATACTGAGATGCACAGTGCTGAGAAGAGACAAAGGAAGTCAGAGGACATTAAAGAGTCAGCTTGAGCTAACACCTATCAACAAAGCTCACAGGGCACTCACTCCCACTTCTTCAGAGGCCCAAGGTTTTATGAACAAATCTCACAGTTTTCTCCAGAGTTTCCCTCAAGGCTATAGTTTAGCGTAGCTCACAGTGAGGAAGCAAAAACAAAGCTAAAGAACAGATGCTCCCAACTAACAATACAGAAATCAAAGCAAGCAAAAGCTGCAGCTGTAACATTTCCATCTGTGAACACGAACCAAAATATTTAATCAAAGAAGACAAAATAACATTACATTAGGGCCAGTTCCAAAGCTCAACAGACACAGTAAGCAACATAACAACCCCAACTGTCCCTTACAGGACAAAAGTCCCAGGTGCTGGCTCAAACAGCAGGACACACCAAGATACATGGGCATCCACAAATTCCTAGGGCAAGGAATTCCACACCTTAAATCACATGCCTGGTGAAGAATCTCTTTAGTCAGACTTACTTATTAATTGTTTACTGGACAAAGCATGGAACAATTAATCCTTATTCATCCTCAACATGGCACTTCTGATTATGCAGAGATCTGGTATATTCCTGTTACTCATCTTTTCATGTTAAGGGTTCTACCTTACTTAGCCATCCCTCACAAGGAAAGCTGTTTCATTTCTTTGATCATCCATGTCTTTTTCTTAACTTTATCCAACTGGACTGCGAGCTCAAGTTTAATTTCAGAAACAGAAAAACAGTATTTGATTTAAATAACTTTTTTTTTTTCCAAATTAATTTTGCTACGTGTTTTTAAAACAAAAACCACATTCTCCTAGGCTTTATATATCCGTTTGTAGAACTCATTTTTTCCCAAGATTCAAATATGAGTATCTTACCTTTTGGGAAAACCAGTCAGGTGGACGCCCTGGCTCTGCAAAAGGCTTGATGGCTCTGCTGACTGAGACCCTGCAGGAGGGAAATGGCAAATCACCATCACTTTCTTCCCCAACTACCATTCAGAGAAAAATTGACAAGCTGTCTCGACATCATTGAATAACCCCCTAAACATGATAAACTCACCAAGGAGCTGCTATGTTTGGGAATTACTACAGTATAAAGTACAAAACTTGAAAATATTTGCCCGCTCCTAATAAAAAATACCTTTGCTCCTTTGCTTTGAAAAAGCAAGTTTCTAGATTCTGATTACGTGCCTATACTTCCACAAACATCTTACTTTTGTAAGTGGAAAAAGGCAGTAAAACAGAGCTACAGCTTCAGTGCACAGGAATCTGCTACCAATTATCCTTCTTGACCGCAACTCACCTCATCCAATTTATTAACAAAGAATCACCTAATGGTGTGGGACCATTAAGGGACCTAAAAGATCATTTCATTCCAACCCTCTGCTGTGGGCAGGGACACCTTCCACTAGACCAGGTTGCTCCAAGCCCTGTCCAACCTGGCCTTGGACACTTCCAGGGATGGGGCAGCCACAGTTTCTCTGGGCAACCTGTGCCAGGGCCTCACCACCCTCACAGGGTAGAATGCCTTCCTAATCTCCAATCGAACCTTTACTCTGTTGGTTTGAAGCCATTCCCCCTTATCCTGTCACTCCATGTCCTAGTCCAAAGTCTCTCTCCAGCTCTCATCACTCTTTATTTTAACACACCTCTGCTTTCACACAATAGTTATGAAGGCAGCAAAAAGCCTGTCCAGGTACATCTCTAACACCTTTGACACACCATCTTTGTTCTGAACAGAGGCGGGGGGGACAGCCCCGCGCTTTGCCCCGGGTACCCGGTGCCTCGCACACGCTCAGGTTCCCCGCTCTGTGCTCCCGTACCAATTCTGGTCGCCGCTGCGCATGACGGAGGAGGCCAGGCAGAGCTTCTCGCGGATGGACCAGGGCTCGGTGGGGCCGGCGCTCAGCAGCTTGTGCTCTGCGGGACGGGACAGGACAGGAGTGCGCGGGGGCAGCACCCGGAACACCGGGACGGGACCCCGGGACAACCACCACTGGCCCCGCCCCTCCCGGATGGCTGGCCCCGCCCCTCCTCCCGAAGCCCCGCCCCTCCCCGAACCACTGTGCCCGCCCCCCGTGCACCGTTTGCCCCTACCCGGAAGGGCCCTTGGCAACCGCTCCGTTCTTCTCGGGCCCTTCCCCTATTCCCCTCCCCGCCACAGCCCCGTCGCCGTTCACTCCCCGCCGCCGCTCCCGCCCGTCCCCGCACTCACTACCAGTCCCCGCCGCCATCTTCCCCGCCCGGCCCCGAGCAAGGCGGGGCGGAGCCGTGCGCAAAGCCCGCCGGGAAGTGCGCGGCGCCACTCCCCCTCCTGCTCCTCCGCCCCGTCCAGCGGCCAGTTGGTCGGGCTCCGCCCCCGCTGCCCCAGCAGCGGCCGCTGATTGGCCGTAGCGCGCGCGCGCCGTGTCCCCATTGGCGGAGCGGGCGGGCGGCGAGGTTTGAAATCCCGACAGTCGGCGCGGGGCGGCCGGTGGCGGCTGCGGGGTCGTGTGCGTGCCAAGGAGCCCCGCGCGGCAGGCTATACCTGTACGGACAGGCCCCGCGTGGTGCTCTCTGCTGTGTGCGTTGTGGGGGGCAGCCAGTGCGGAGCTGAGTGTGAGTTTGTGTTGGGGATCCAGTGTGGCGGTCGGTGTATGCATTAGCTCTGTTTGATGGCGTGTATTTGGAGGGTCTCACGTGGTGATCTGTGTGTGTTTGGGATCCTGGATGTCTGTGTGTGCAGGGGGTGTATTTGGGGTCCCGGGTGGTGTTTGTGTGTGCAGGGGGTGGATTTGGGGTCCCGGGTGGTGTTTGTGTGTGCAGGGGGTGGATTTGGGGTCCCGGGTGGTGTTTGTGTGTGCAGGGGGTGTGTTTGGGGTCCTGGGAGGTGGTGAGGGTTGTGCAGATTTGCGGCAGCATCCTGTGTGTCTGCGTGTAGGGAGGGTTCCATGGAGCAGTCTGTGTTTGTGGGGATTGATGCATGAGGTTGTGGGGTGTATCTGTGGGGAGCAAAGCTTGAGCTGCTGTAACATCACCCTGTCCTGTGCCCCTTTTTCCCCAGGAGCTGTGTGAGACGTCATGGCAGAAGCACTTACCTCCCCAGGGCTGTTCTCTGACGATGAGGTTGCAGCTTCCCCTGTGCTTGAGTCCACAGCAACTGGGTTTGGGGCTGATTTGCGCAAAGACCTGCTGTCAGAGTTCTCTGCCATCTCCCCAAACCTGGAGAGCTCCCAGGTGAGGTTGGAGCTCTTCTGTCACAAACAGGGCAGCGTTTTCACTCGTGGCTGCTGGTCTCTGTACAAAGCTGATGTGATGCAGGAGCAACAGAGACTCTTCAAAAGAGGCTGGAACAAATTGTTGCGTTGTGAGGAGCAGTTCCTCTTAGGAGCAGTGGACTGTGAAGGGCACAGTCAGCGAACGCCTCGTAACAGTTGGGACTCTCTTAGGGTGGTGCTTGGTCTGGGGGCTGGTTTTGGTGTCAGGTCTTAGGGTTGCTGGTCTGATTCATTAGATAAACAAAGAAAAATGCTGGTGTGCTTGGAAATGCCTAAGAAAGCTTCTGGCATTGCTGGTGTTTTTGGGACCAGAGAAGTTCCTGAGCACTGACAGGGGTAGCCAATATGTGTGTTCTGTGCTGTGGTCCCTGTTACCTGTTCTGATGGGTGGTTGTGTGCTGCCTCTCTGGCTGCCATGTTTAATCTGTGCTGATTTTTGCAGGCTGTAGCTGAAGACAATAATGGCAAATTAAAGGTCTATCTAAGAGTTCGACCTCTGAAATCTACAGAAGTGGAAAAAGGGGAAGACCAGGTGAGATACCAAATGAAGCAGGTTTTGAGCTGGCTGTGTGCCTGCTGGGAGAGGCTGTTGTCCTTTACTGTCTATGCTGTGATCATTGCAATAATGGGTTTTATGTGTTCTTTAGGGCTGTGTCTGCATTGAGAACTCAGAGACCCTTCTTCTAAAAGCTCCTAAGAACTCCTTCACCATGCGGTGCATGGAACGTGGAGTGGGACAAGCATTGCATAGGTTCTCTTTCACTCGGGTAGGTAACTGGGACAAACCATCCATCTGGAAGTTTTCTGAGCTTAAACCAGCCTTACCAGCTTGAAAAGGTGGCTTATTCATACTCACTGATCTCAAGGCGCACTGCCTGAGCTCTGCAGTCTCGTACAATCCTCTCTACGTCAGTTTTTCTGTTGCTGTTTTCTTAGTTTTTCTCTTTTTAAGCTGCTCCTGACAGCTTTTTTTGGCAGCAAATGCCAAACTCTTGTTTTGCTCATGAGCCTGTAAACAGACTAAAGGCTGCAGTGATATCAAATGTTACTGGATTAAGCAAAGGAACAGCCTGTTTTTGTAAGAGGCTCGGCTGGAATTGCTGGTGGGTTGGTTGCTCATGGCTAGTGGAGGGAAAAAGGACCGTGTAATATCCCTTGAGCAAACATCAGCAGTCAAAGGACAGGAGAGATCTACATGAGGCCGTTTTTTGTGTCTTGTTTGCAGATCTTTGGACCAGACGTGGGGCAGAAATTGTTCTTTGATGAGACAATGAAACAGGTGATAAAGGATGTACTGAATGGGCAGAACTGTCTGGTTTATACCTATGGCATCACCAATTCAGGGAAGACTCACACGATTCAGGGTAAGGAGAGCACTAGGTGTTAGGAGCCTGTTGAGGGATTGTCTGCTGCTACATGTGAATCCTCAGCTTGCTGCTGTTCTTGCCTCAGGCACCAACCAAGATGGGGGGATTCTGCCTCGCTCTTTGGCAACCATCTTCAACAGTGTGGGGGACCAGCTGTACCAAGCCATGGACCTGAAGCCTTCCCTCTCCAACGAGGTGATCTGGCTGGACAGCAGGCAGGTGAAGCAGGAAGAGACCAAGAAGCAGATGATGCTGCAGGGGGGTCTCTGGGAGGTAAGCATGGGGCTTCTGGGAGGCTTGATAGCAAAAGGAGAGGGATGGTGTCATGCCACCTACATGCTCGTGTTCTTGGTTTCCTTCAAGGAGGAGCTGTTAACGCCACTGAAGAGGAGTTGCAGTGCTGAATCTCAGCTCCAGGCCACCACCAGTGGCAGTTTTGACAGTGGAGTTGCTGGCCTCTCTTCATCCAGCCAACTCACCAGCCGTTCAGACATCAGCCAGACTGAAGGTATGTCTGGAAGCCTGTTGTGTTCTACCTGCTTTTTGTTGCTTGTGATGGAAGAAAGGGTGATGGCTGTTTGGATGCTGTGTTGTGGGTAAGGGAGTAAAGGTGCTGTAGTCTCACAAATATTCCCCTTGAAAAATATGGATGTCAAGGCAAGAAGAACTTTGTGCATATATTTTGCCAATATCAGAAGAATTCACTGCTGCTTAATAACCAAGCCACATGAAATGAAAAGTTACTTGCCACTCACTCACTCACTTCATTTAAGGAATGTGGTTATTGAGCAGCTCATTGCTGGGAAGCAGGGTGCTAAAGTGACATGCTGCATTGAGCACTTGTGCCCAGACTTTCAAACCCAGGAACTACCAGATGATTAGGTACTTAGAAGCATGGAGTGCTTGAGGTAACAAGGACTAAAACTTAACTTATGCTGGAAGGAGTTCATGTTTGAAATATCCTGTAATTCTGGAGTCAAAATCAGGTATATAAAAAGTCCTTACACAGAATAGAGGATACTGTTAAAGGAAACTTCAGGCTGTCTCAGTGGGGACAGGCATTAGAGTAGATACAAATGGGAGGAGGTATATAGAATAATTTGATTCTGGGGTGGTTTTTCCCACTAAAGAATGTATCTCACTCTACAGCTAAACCATTCCAGTTGCACATATGAAAAGCTGCAGTCAAGATTTGTTTTCCTTCTTTTTTTTCCCCAGAACTGGGCCCTCTCTGGGCTGATTTGGATCGGATTTCACTCACCAGCACAGGAAATGTGCAGTTCTCCATCTGGGTTTCCTTCTTTGAGATTTACAATGAGTTAATCTATGACTTGTTAGACCCAACTCTCTCTGGACAGAACCGCAAGCGGCAAACACTGCGGCTCTGTGAGGACCAAACTGGCAACCCCTATGTGAAAGGTAGATTTACCTGGAAGGGATCTTTAGTGGCTTTCTAGGAAGACTTTAGGACTGAGTGGGTGGGTGGCTTAGCAGTGATGCACTGGGGAGCCCCACAGAGACCTCTGATATCTGGATTATGGGAATGTCAAGTTTGTTAATGTCAGGGAAAAGCAGTGATGAAGTTGGGGCTGAGATAAGTTTTCTGCCAGTCTCCTAAACTGCTGTGCCCAATGCGTGCTTGCTTTTCCAGATCTGAACTGGTTCAATGTCCAGGATGCTAATGAAGCCTGGAAGCTCCTGAAACTGGGTAGGAAAAACCAGAGTTTTGCCAGCACCCACATGAACCAGAACTCCAGTCGCAGGTCTGAAGGGGAACGGGGGCTGTTTAGGCAGAAATGCAATTCTGAGGGGCTTTTGAAGGTTATTTCATTGTTTTTAAATATCTACTTGTTTCTATACAGTCACAGTGTTTTCTCCATTCGGATTCTGCACTTGCAAAGAGGTGGCAGTGAAGTTGTTCCAAAAATCAGCGAGTAAGTTTCATGTTCTCTGGGATTTGGGGGTGTTCTCAGTGGATTCAGCTTCCCTGTCTCTTCTGTTGAGGACCTGAAATATGGGAAATATCTTGATAAAGGTATTGTTGAAAGGAAAGAAGTAAAAATTCCCAACCTTAAGTCTTGGAACTGACAGGAGTTTGAGGAGTACTGCAAAGCACAACTTGAGGTAGTTCTCAGGCTTTTTGAATGAAGGTAAATGTGAGTAACCCTACCCTTACAGCAGGAACATGTCTGTTCCTGGGATGTAGCTACCTGGAAATGGGTTGTCTCAGTACCTGGGAAATGGCTGTTTCACGGACTGACAAAGGATCTTTGAACTTGACACCACAAAGCTTGCTATGATGTTACCTTATGTAACACCTACACTTAGGGTAGGCCCTTCCATCCAGCAACAGCCCAGGCACCCCAAAGGAGCGTTCCATGCCCTTATGAGGAAGCTGAGAAGGTGACTGCAGGGTGTCTGAATTGTAAACCTGGATAGAGCAGGACAAACCCAGCACATTGTGAGAATATCGCTGTGTTTCCTTCAGGTTAACCCTGTGTGACCTGGCAGGGTCTGAGCGCTGCAAGGACCAGAAGAGTGGGGACCGAATGAAAGAAGCCAACAACATCAACACCTCCCTGCACACACTGGGCCGCTGCATCGCCGCCCTCCGCCAGAACCAGCAGTCCAGGTGAGCATCCAGAGCTCCAGAGGGCGGGTGTGACTGGGCTGTTTTGCTTTCCCAGCTCACTCCTGTCTCTCCCCACAGGACAAAGCAGATGGTGGTTCCATTCCGGGACAGCAAGTTGACCCGTGTGTTCCAGGGGTTCTTCACTGGGCGCGGGCGCTCCTGCATGATTGTCAACATCAACCAGTGTGCGTCCACTTATGATGAGACTCTGTATGTAGCCAAGTTCTCAGCCATTGCCAGCCAGGTGAGTAGCAGACACCAGGATCACAGCATGGCCAGGGTATATCCTGCTTCTGTGGGAATGGGCCCTTTTCCACAAGGAGAGGGGGGCATGCTCACAAGTCTTTCCTACGCTTCTCTAGTGGCTTATTTTACCTCTAGAGTATTTACAGATTCTGCTAAACTAACAGGTTGCAGAGAAGGACTGTGTTTAAAGATTACACAACTCTCAGGCTTTGCATACAGCAATGATGATCTTTTCCTCTTCAGCTTGTGCAGGCGCCTCCCACAAAGCTGGGACTTCCATCCCTTCAATCCATCATCAAAGAGCACAGCAGGAGAACCAGCCAGGGGGCAGAGGCAAAGGAAGAAGTGGACTCAGAAGAAGACGAAGACACTGAGGATGAGGCAGATGTCTCCATGTATGAGAAGAAGGTGGGTTGTGATTTGTTTTACAGCCTTTATGGATAGAAGGGCAAGAACATGACTGTTAGTTTGGCCTCGGAGGTGGGACTGCAGCTTGGCACCATGCCAAGAGAGGTGACAGAGAACCTCAGTAGGATATAGAACCCAGGAGGTTGGGAATCTATGACACAAATATTTCATAGTTGGTCTAAACCTGACACACACACTTAATTTGGAAACACTGTCATCTGTGGAATAGTGACAGTAAGAGTGTGGGTGCAGACCTGAAATCTAGAGATCAGAAAACATGCAGAACAGGTGGCTAAATTGAGGAAAAACAATCAAACTTCCTAGATACTCAAAAGCAGGCAGCTGGGATAGCTGAAAGATCAAGATGGAAGTCACACACCTACAGAGACTCAAGCTGTCATGTGTCAAGGTAGCGAACCCCGGCAACTTCTCTTTCCAAGCGACTAAAATAATCTTAAATCTGCAGATCACTGCAGCCTGCAGACACAGGATCACTTAGTTAATTCCAGGCTTTAACTCTGTTGTGCAGTGTGGGCAGTGGAGCTGTGTCCTTCTTGCAGGACTTGTTGCGTGCAGCAGAAGCTGCACGAGAGCTGCTGGTGCAGGAGCGGCTGAAGAAGCTGCAGCTCGAGATGCGCCTGCGTGAGGAGATCTGCAATGAGATGATGGAGTACATGCAACAGAAGGAGCAGTGGTGGAGGTACAGCCTGTGCTGATCCCCCTCCCTCTGCTCAGGTTGAGCTGCAGCACCCAGAACCACCACACCCTGACATGGAGCTGTTTGTTCTCTTTGTAGCCAACACGTGGATGCTCAGAGGGAGCAGCTGGAGGAACTGTACGAGGAAAAACTGACTATCCTGAAGGAGTTATTGACCGACCATTACCAGGAGAAGATCCAGGTTTGTTCAAGCAATGAAATAACATCAGGAAAATGGCAGTGGGTTGGGAGGAGACTCAGGGTACTTGAGTCCAGGACAATGTTTATGCAAACTGAAAGATGTTGCTTTCTGAGGTATTTTTTTGTGATATTTGATTGCTTGATCCACAATTTTTGCTTCTTGTCTCTTCCTTTACGTAGCTCACTAGGCTTCCTAATTTTCAGCACTTAATCTGGAAGCTAATGCGCAACCATCCTGACTCCTCCACGTATTCAACACAATTTTCTCCCCACCCTACTCTTTTCACTAGTGGCTTGCTTTGCACTCTTCAGGTTCACATAAGTTGTGTGAATTTCTCTTCTTGCTCTTAGTTGTGATGTTGGGTATGGGCCCGTCTGTTTTACATGCCATGGCATTTGAGTGGCCTCTGGGGCTTGTTGCAGACCTCTCTGAAGATGCCAACTCTCCAAAATATCCCTTTTCTTTAGAGGCTGTAAGAAAGTTGTTTAGGCTCCCAGGAAGTGGGTTTACTGTGTTCACTTAATGGACTTTAAAGGCTGGATCCAATGTGTGAAGTGTGGGATTGACAAAGTCTCCAGGAAGAAATAGAAAGTTTCAGAAAAGTTGTGGTAAGAAAATCTTGTTGAATATTTGAACAAACTTCCTTTCTAAGGAGCGTGATGAGGAGATTTTGGAGCTCCAAGCTACTCTGCGGGAGACCAGAGAAAAATTGGATAGTCTGGATACTAAGGAAAAGGACTCGGAGCAAGGCTTACGTCGATCCAAGCGAGTGGCTACCTCCTCATCTACTGTGCAGAAGGAGCTGGCAGATACCAAAGCCAGACTGGAGCAGTGTCAGAGGGAGTTACATACCACGACTGCAGGTATGGCAGTGATGCTGCGCTGCTTCTGACCTGTGCCTGAGAGATCCTTGTACAGGGTTAGAGAGACTTTCTTCAGGGTACATTGGATTCAGACACCCTGAAACCATTATTCTGAGTTGTAGATAACAGGAATTATGTGCTGGATGGGCAGTGTTTCTCTTCATTTTCACATGATAATGGACTTTAGGGCAGGATAATCTCCCTGTTCAAATTCTTAAGTCCCTTTGTGTAACTGAAAGGGAGAAGCCTGGAATGTCTGTGCAGGTCTGTACAAACTCAAAGCTCTTCTTGGCTTGCCTGTGGCAGCTTGTCTCAAGGCAAGTCCTGAACTTCAGGAATACTGAAAGCTGGCGAATGTCCTGTTGCTCACTACTTTTTGTCTGTTCCTAGAGTTGCACAGGTACCAGAAATTAGTGGAGCCACCGCCCTCTGCCAGACCCATTACTATGGATGTAGACAGGAAGCTGGAGGATGGACAGAAGGTAACTCCAACTCTGTGTTACAGAAAGGAACACTTGCAGGTCAAGGTGGTTGCCAGTATAAAGAGTGTTTGGGGCTGCTGTTTCCAGGTTTTTAAACGGATGGTTGAAGTTAAAATGGGCTTGTTGAACTTACTGGAGATGTTGATGGTTGTGGTATCTGTGATCCCAGCGTATCTCACGCAGATGGGATCCTCCCTCAGTGCTGCATGTCTGAATTACCTTGGAGTGGCTTTGTTTGCAGAGCAGTGCCAAACCCATCTGTTTTGAATCTCTCTCCTTCAGAATGTCAGGTTGCTGCGTTCAGAGTTACAAAAAATTGGGGAGTCTCTCCAGTCTGCAGAGCGAGCGTGCTGCCACAGCACAGGAGCAGGGAAGCTCCGAGAAGCCCTCTGCACGTGTGATGACATTCTGGCCAGACAGGTAATGTGTCTGTTTTGTTGGGGGTTGCACAGGGGGGGGTTGTTTAGTCTTTGTGCTTTGCCCATAATTAGAGTAACCTCAGTTCTATGCTGCAAATAAAAATGACTTATTTGCTAGTGCATACTATTACATGAAGGGAACTAGATTGCTGATTTTTCAATTGCACATTTACCTCTCCAAAGGAGACCCAAATCGTTCCTGTTAACTGCCAGCCTGTACTTAAAGTAGGAAAATTCCGAGTTCTCATTTCTTTATCCACTCGATCACAGTTGCTATGGCAGCATATTTGCAGCAGAATGGAGTCAGTTTTGTCCCAGCCCTACTGTTCCTATTTGTTATTGAACTTTTTACTGTTGACAGTAGAAACTTTGAAGCATGGCCTTATTTAGTAGAACAGTGAGTGAATTTTGGCAAAAGGCAGTTTATCCTCCCCAGTTCACAGTAACCGGGGAGTTTGACAACTTGTCATAGTACCTGAAGGAAGCCTACAAGGAAGATGGAGAGGGACTTTTTACAAGTGCATGGAGTGGCAGGACAAGGGGGAATGGCTTCAAACTGACAGAGAGTAGGTTTAGATCAGATATTAGGAAACAATTCTTTACCTGTGAGGGTGTTGAGGCCCTGGCACAGGTTGCCCAGAGAAGTTGTGGATGCTCCACCCCTGGAAGTGTTTAAGGCCAGGTTGGATGGGGTTTGTAGCAACCTGATCCAGTAAAAGATATCTCTGTCCACAGTAGAAGAGTTGGAATGAGATGATCTTTAAGATCCCTACCAACCTAGATCTTTCTATGATTCTGTGATATCTATATTTTTTATATAAATATATATATATTGCCTTCCCTTCATCAGGACCAAACCCTGGCAGAACTGCAGAACAACATGATGCTGGTCAAGCTGGACCTGCGCAAGAAGGCGGCCTGCATTGCCGAGCAGTACCACACGGTGCAGAAGCTCCAGGCTCCTCCAACATCCACCCTCAAGAAACGCTTCTGTGCCAACAGGGAAAATGTACAACCTAATCAGCCCCCTGGTAAAAAGCCCTTCCTGCACAACCTCCTGACACGTTCAGCCACCCGTCCTGTTGCTGCCAGAGGGTGGCAACTTCGTTCAGTCGCTCTATGACTTTTCAGAAAGAGATTCCTGCCCTGCTGTTACTGGAACAGGTGGCAAATCCAATATAATGGCATCTGGTTTTCATTGTGCGCTTGTTTATTGTTATTGTAGCTGCTTGAGAGCTTATGTAAACATTTCTGGGTACGTATCGATAAACTTTTAATCAATACCAAAGTGGACAAAGTGACCTTTTGTAATTTAAACACTACAGTGAGGAAAGTCCTTAACTATATAATAACGCAGATGATCAAACTTGTTTAACAAACGGACAAGTTAAAGGTGAGTTGTCATCTTCAACTATGTTGGCACACAATTCAAAAATAAGTTCACAAGTTCCTCCTTGAAAGATATTTTGCCTTCCTTGAATTATAATCCTTTATTAAAGTATACACGTTCTAGGCCAGGGCTGTTCTCTCGGATCTGGGCTTGCAGTGCTGGCTCCAAGCGTGATACCGCCATAGAACTGAGCAAAAGAAACAGGAAAATGGTTACATAAAGCAAGCACTTGAGTGTAAAATAAGATGGATGATGCATCTAGTTAAACTTCCTGGACTGTGAAAGAGTTTTCACATCTTTTTAAATGTCTTATAAGGGAAGCAAACTAGATCAGAGACAAATGAATCCCTGCTCAAATGGCAGTAAGACAGTCTATGGAGTCAGGAAATGGTGTTGGGATCCACTAACTTGTAGCTGGCAAGAGAAACTTACCTTCCTAAAGGTGTTTTTATTAAATATAATGTATTTGCCTATTTAACTTACCACCTGATTTATTCAGTTCAATAAAAGGTTTACTTTTATGAGAACCAGTTCACAGTAAAGTGAATTAAGCTGCCAGGTCATTTGAATAGCTGCAATTTCCTGAACACAGTTCAAGGTCTTCCTCTGAACTGAAGAGCCCTGGCTAAAATCAAGACCTGTACCACGTGTGCTAGGCTGGTTTGTCATCTCCAGGTAGCCTAGTGACACTTGTTTACCACAGCTCTCTGTCCTAGGCCAAGCAGGGAAACAGATGGTGTCAGATGGATCTGTTGTACTCGAACAATTGCATCTGATGAAAATTGGGTATTGTTTTCTGGAAGTCAAAGCTACCTTAGTTGTTCAGTACTTTTTTTAATGGATTCAGCTCCAGCTTGGGTTGTTTAAGCTACATCTGGCAGTCTGTTTAGGCAACTGTTATTAATATGAGGGACAGCTCAGCTGAATTTAAGGCCCTGTCCATACTACATACCAAATTGAGCTAAGTTAATTTGTAAATAACTCATTCAGGCTTCATGATTATTTCAGCTAGAAACAATTTTCACTATAAGACAGTTTTCACTACTGAGCTATTTTTGTATTGATGAAAAAGTCTTTCTTAAGAAATATTAATCAAATTACAAATAAGCACAGATAGTCCAATGCTGTTCTGTATAACTAGAAGAGTTTCCAGCTGAAAATAAAATGGGCTCTTACTGTATTTAATGCATCCGTAACCTTCCTGGACATGAATATATTGTATAAATCTCATCTTGAGCTGCTAGGGGTTTGTAAACAACTATTATATATTACTGATGAGTAACATAGGTATTACTTTTCTGTATATTCTCTTGTTTATCACCTTTGTTATATGGGAAATAAAACTGTGTGCTTGACCAGGCAATGCTTGACCCTTTGTTTCTGTCTGTGCACGGATCTGGAGTGTAACATTAAAGTGAAAACAATAACAGCAATACCCACCTTTTCTGAGGAAACAATGCACAACACAGGGGAGTTGCAAACACGAGACTAGAGGAGACAAAAATGGGGTTACAATATTTAGGGTGCTAAAAGAGAATTCAAAAACCTTATGCATGATTAGGTAAAAAGTTTTCCGGTTTGGTTTTTTTTGTACACAGTGAGGTAACATTCCACAAAGTGCTATGTTTACTTCTCTCTGCATTGTACCTTATTAAATAATTCACCAATTACACAGTACTAAATCTATCAATACCATGCTTCCAAATGTGTCTAAAAGTATCATTTGATGTCCTTACAGTGTTTTACATTAGTGTGCAGGACACCAGATAGTGCTAGACACAGCAAATTAAACTCTCTATTAACCAAATCTTTCAAGAATTCATCAGCCTTCAGGATTAGATTCCACTGACTTTATGGAGGTAGCAGCCAAAGCACCTTTTCTAATCAAGCTGCCACATGCCTTTTTTTGCCACTCCTTTCCCCCCTCCCTCTGCTTTTCTTGGCAGCTTCTTCCTTTCTAATGGCTTTTTTGTTTTTAACATGGTATTATCAGTTACAGAGATGGAAGTGAAGTAACTGCTGCAGCCTCATTAACCCTCTCAACCTTTTTTTCTTTGAACAAAGTGCAAATATTGCTACTCTCTCAAAAAACCTACAAGTATCTCTTAAAATAGCAGACCCAACCCCAAAAAAAAAATCACTTACCAGACTCCAACTAATCCAACTTGAATGGGAGCACTCAACCAAGGATATCTCTGTTGAAAACAAACCATACACAGTGAGTATGGTATCTTATCTTCTCCCTTCCCCCTTTCTGGAATTCTTGTTTTCTAAAAGACAGATTTTGCACCTAAAAGACCCTTGGACATGAAGGCAAACCCACAGGCAGTGTACCTTAAAGCTGAGCTCCAGTCTGAGAGCCAAATCCCTTTTGAAAAGTAGTAAGGAAATTCCCAGAGGAAACAACATACATTGTGATCCTGATTGATTTAGGATGTGATGCTGAGCCCCTGGGCTTTCTCTCTGAGTCACACAAGCCCACAGTAGCAGGACAGCTGAAATTTGGTGTGCTGCTACCACATCTCTAAAGGGCTCAGTGAATTTTTCCCAGGCATTCCAAGGAAGAGCTTGGTCTGGTTACAGCTCCTTTGGTGACATCAAATGGTTTTAATGTGCAACTGGAACCACCACCCATAAACAAGGGAGATGTCAAGGAAAAAGGTAAGTCTGCTTCTCTCAGTCTTGTCCTGTCATATGATTTCCCTTGATGTGTAGGAAGTTGTCCCTGTAGCAACACTCCAGTCCTGCAAGAGTTCACCTTTCATTGAAAGAAAAAAGGGCTGAAGGATCGGGGAAACATAGCTGAGAAAGCAACTAATAACCTATGGATGCATTTTTTAGCATAATCTTCATTACTATAACTTTTTCAGAACTTGAGTATATGCCAAGAAATAGAGCTTTTTTGCAGGCTTTTAAAATATTTAAGAACCCGCTCCCCCCCATGTTAGAATTTTAGTTGAAATCCATTACTAGTGAAGTAAACCCAGATCTGTTCAAGGGACACTGCTGCTACACTAAAAGCAGTGTCTCAAAAGCAGGACTTACAGAGCTGCTATGAAAACACAAAGGGGATTTTAAAACAAAACAGCTCATGAGTTAAAAATCACATGATGCAGTGGATGATGTTTTCAATGAAGATGTTTGTTTCTGCAAGTAGCACTTCTCAAGATACAGAAGTTAGAGGGGAAGCTGGGGAACAAAAGCTGGGCACTAGTTGAGAACAGAAATGGACAAAGGAGATGTAGAAAGCTCAGGAGGACAAAGCTGAGGGCTGAGGAAGGTCACAGCAGTGGAGAAGGCAGAGAAAACAAGCCTGTGTGGAGTAAACTTTCTCCAGAACCTGAGGGAGAAGAAATGATGTAGGAGACTGCTTCTCTTTATTTTTTTTTCCTGGAGTCAATCTGTTATCCAGAAATGAGTGCAGGAAGAACTGTGCAATTCAGCAATCACCTGCAACAACAGATAACAAATGGGAACAGACAGGAACAGCAGGAAGGGTGAAGAGTGAAGGCAGCAGAGCTTTGCTGTTCTGGCATTCCCTAAACACCTTCATTTGACTCTCAGATGAGATAAATTCACCCAAAATTCTTTACATTTTATACATCGGGAGAGTCCGTGACGAGATGTGAACACAAACTCTCTACTGCAAATGACTTCTGTCTCTGAGAAGGAAGGGAGAGGGATGCTGCACATTGCAGTGGGAATGTGGGACCTAAAATATATAACAGAAAAGCCCCAAATATAATTGTATAACTGAAAAGGCTCCTGGAAGGTGCCATGAGAGGAATAGATGGCCTCATGCCTTCGCCAGAGTTGGTCATTGATCTGAAAGAGGTGTTGTCTCGTACAGAATCTATAAACAACATCTAGTTCACGTGCTAGAACAGTTTTTGCCAACTTGATCTGAGTTACAGCCTTGCTTTTTCCAGAATGTTACCAGACTGCGCTAATCAAGAAAGATGGTGAGGAAAAACTCTTAACACTGTGAGAGGTCAATATTAAGAACTGGAGTTGCCCAGGAAACAAAGCAATAAAACAAAACTCAAACGCAGGCTGCACACCCCTACAAAGAGATAAAATGGAGAAGCACACGACAGACAGCAGAAGAATTGACTGTGTTAGAGAACTATCCATTAACTCTGGAAGAAGGCAGTTCCCAATGAATCAGGATCTGATTTCCAGATGTCTTTATGACATTTTAGTGGTTAGTGCAAACAGAGAAAATGGAGAAATGATAATTAAGCAAACAAAAGCTTTAAAGAGAATCATCTTTTTTCTAACTGCTTCCTTTCATTGTTGGATCTAAAAATCTGCCAGCTTTCCCAGGCCAGCTCTGCCTGTTTTAAAAAAAAACAACTAAATGAAATGACAGTGAAATTAGGAATGTACGGAAGACTGCAGGGCATAAGACATTCAAGAACAATGCTTGAAAAAAAAGCTCTCTGTTCTGCTTTTTACCAGTTTTGAATACAGATTTCAGTTGCAGACTAAGAGACCCCAAAGAACTTGTTTTAAAGATATATGAGGAAATTTCTGCATGTTAATACAGTATGCAGAACAGGAGAGAAACTGAAGCTGGAGCTGCAAGAGTAATAATACAAACTAAAACTTTAGTGTTTGAGTTTTCGTAAATTTTTATGGAAAAACCCAATTTCTTTCCTTAGGAGAAAAGTGACTTGTAAATAAAGTCAGTAAATGCTGCGCCTCAGAGCAAGGGTGTTTATGGATCCTCCTGCTGCAGCAGGTAAAATACCTTGGTTTTACAAAGAGCTAGTCAGGTGTATGTCAGTAGGGACAATGAAACCAGACATTATGTAGCTTAATCAATTACTAGAATACTGCATAATCACCTAAAAGGGCCCCAAAGCTGCTGCTGAAACCTACAGCAAAATCAGATGTACATATAAAAATACTTTTTCAAGTCAGAAATAATTAGATGCTTTTTGAAGCTGTAAGTATGTGCTTGTGTTCTAAAACCATTCTTGATTCATTTTCTAGCAATAACTTTTGGGAATACCGTTAATTCACACCGATGTCTTAGTGCAAAACACTGGGGGATGTGGGGGGATGAATAGTGCTACATGACCTACATCTCATTTCAAATATCAGAGGATGACAGGCTGCTATAACAGACCAGCATTCAAGGAACATTTCCTTCTGTCTGACTGCAGACCATCGTTCTATTTTTTTTTTATCATTTCACAACCACTTGCCTATTTTCTGGCCTTGTGTGTTGCTTAAAAGGCATTATTTCCAAGGGTGGTAGTGTGCAAAGCAAAGGCCAAGGACAGTGAGTTAGAAAAGCGTTGCAGGGATGGTGTTGGAGTGCTGTGAATGGGATGGTGCTTCTGGAACCTCAAGAGGACATGCAGAAGCTGTTTGTTAAAAGTACAGCTCATTCCTTAGTGGTTTAATACTAATCTCTACCAAGTGTTACCACTGACTACCTGCAGAGCAGTGTTTCACCTGAACTCACAGTCTCTCAGGCTGAGGGAGAGGAACAGGTGAGCATAAACGGTCATGATGGTACCAAAGACCATTGAGTAGTCACTGAAGAAATCGCTCATTTTTGCTGATCTGAAAAATTCACAACACCCTTATAGTGATTATACCACACAAAAACAACAGATATTTGCCTCCAAACCCTGAGGATTGCTGCAACTTCTTCACAATGTTACGTGTTTGCCAGCTGAACTGATAGCATTAATTGATGGACACCTTCCACCACACCAGGTTGCTCCAAGCCCTGTCCAACCTGGCCTTGAACACTTCCAGGGATGGGGCAGCCACAGCTTCCCTGGGCAACCTGTTCCTCTTTTATATCTACAGAAGCACTTTAAAATGGTGTGCCTAACTATGTAATCTCACTGCACGGGTAAAAGGAAGCATAGAAATAGTAAGAGGTATAATTTACACATTTTAGACAAACAAAACAGGCAACTCCACCTGCTTGTCCTCCCAGTCCCCACACACTTTTCCAAGGGAGGGTCTGAAGATTCAGACCATGCTTTTTTTTCAAACTTTTTCTAACAGGAAGGAGATAGATTCTCTTAAGCCTGTTAGGTGGATTTCACAGGCAGAGACTTTGCCTGGAGCTATGCAATAATTAAATCAGTGATATCAGCTGGTGAATATGAAACTCCCTTTACAGGTAAAAAAATGAAAGACCTCCTCATCTGAATATTATTTCTCTTGTAGTAGACAACCCTAAGACTCATTTCATTATTGTTCTTTACCCTCTCATGCACACAGAGTGCATAATGTTGATGCAGGTTATGGATTTACTTACACCAGGGGTTTGGCTTCACGCTACATTAGCATAAATAGAACAGAGGAAATAAGTAATTTTGATGAAGAATGGCCATTCTATGCCTATACTGAACTTTAAATCCAGTAAATTTTAAGGGATGATTTTCAAAAGAAATTTTTTCAAAAGAGAGTTCTTGTTTCCCACCTCAGATTGCTACTACAGCAGCTAAGCAAAGCCTCCTTACTGCTCTCCTGAAAAAAACAGCATTATTAAAATGTTCACACTTTTCCCCCATAAACTCTATTCCAAGACTGAGTATAAGGAAGGTAGATTTCATAGGAAGAACTGTGCATTTTAAGAACAATCATGAAAATAACAACAAAAAAGTTCCTATTTTCTGAATGTCATTTTACATTGTGATAAAAAGAACCAAGCTATCTCTGAGAAAGGCAGAAAGCAAGTGACAGCTGTAAAACAAGTTCTACAGGGATGTGCTCCCACAGTGTTTGGGAGGCAAATAAGAAGCCTCAGGAAGTATTTTATATTCATTAAAATATTAGCTTAGGATCTGAAATGCATAGATTATGTAAGACTAACCTTTAAAAAGGCTCTTTTTTCCAATGTATTCATTATGAAGGGAGGAATTGCTGCAAGTAAGATAAAAAAATGCATTAACCTTGGAGAAAAAAGCACTTTGTTTTCATTTTCTGTTTAGCTGAACTAACACCTTAACACAGTTTTCACAGCCTTTTGTCATTCATTGGGTTTTTGTTGCACATTGCCAGTTCAAGATACAGAACTGGTATTTACAGAGTTAAATTCTCCCAATAAGCAAAACTTTTAATTGCATATGTAACTAAACCTGAGCTCAGTAACTCAGCACTGGACAAGAGCACTAAACCAATTCCAAGCAAGTAAAATTTGCTACCATTCCTTTGCTATCTGTATTATTTCTGCAAAAGCATCCCAGGAGCTTTTCTGCTGCACTTCAGTGTAACACACTTTGGATGATTTCACAGTGAAAAATGTACATTTCTCTGGGGAACTTCTTACCAGAAAGGCAAACACTGCCTGAGGAACTGTGAGGCAATCTGGCCTCTGAGAAAAATCACTTAGGACTGAAGCTCTCTCTCACATTAGGAACCGACAAACAGGAGCTGCACAGGACTGCAGTTATTCTTACCCATTCCAGGAGCAGCCATAAGGATCCTTGAGATAACCACCTGGGCGATTGCCTGCTGAGCTGCTTTGGATGATTCACCCACTCTGTTCCCATCCTCATCTGTGACGGGGATTCCAAACTTGATTTCTCTGTTGAATAAGGAGTAAAAATAAAGCAGTGCTTGAGGTGAACTTATTCACCCTTTTTTGTCACCTTTTATCCCTTCAAATTGTCAATTATAAGACTGATGTGTTTTATTTTATTTTCTAAGCCTGTTTGTAACACTCTTCAGCACAAAAAATTTCAAAAGAGAAAAATCTAGGGAAAAATATGCTGTAAAGTTATCAACTGAATATTTGTAACAACAATCTGCTGCTTGAACCTGGTCACACTTCCAAGAAAGGGAGAAAGGAGATGTGTTTTACTCTGTAGCACACAGAAAGGAAAAGCTCCTTCAAAGAGCACTTTGGAAAAATGGAATTTTCTGGATTGCCTTATCAGTTGTTTCCGACAGATAGCTCATGGAATACAGAAGATTAGTTTCACTGTCTATGTGAAAATTCCCCTCTGGCGTTCTAGAGTCTGAGTTTTCATTTCAACCACTAAGAATATATTTGCAAGTATAAAATGATGCACAAACTACATTTCTGTAGCTGCATTATTCTCTATTAGGTCTTTTGCTCAAGAGCAGGGTTAGGTGTTAAACTCATACTGGGAGAAGCAGAGAGCACTGCAGGTATCCTGACTGCCTTTATTCTTCTCTTCATATTTTATAAAAGATAAAATAGTACCAAAGATCAAATTCCATTGTAAATACAAAAGTTAAATATTCCCTTTTTTAACCTTAAGAGGATGCTTTTAATTTGTTTTTCCCTACTACTATTCTTACTCCATGTCAAATCAGAACACATGAAAGCTTGTTTCTGACAAACTGCATATTTTTGTAATCTCAGATGATCGAACAGAACTGCAGAGCCTGACTTCTATGATTAAGTTCTGCATGTGGGATTTGAAGCACCATTTTTCAAATTACTGTATTCTTTCAGAGTGGAGTCTGTACTCCAGGATCCATGTTGATCAAGTTTTGAAGGATCAGTAATTGGCTTCTGAGATCCAAGACTGAAGAACTCTATGGATATTTACCTGAAGAGAATGAGGATATTCTATTTTATACCTGCCACAAACAATCAGTCAAAACAAGATCCTGCATGAGGTTTTTGCAAGGTCTGAAACAAGCTAAAGATATAGAATGTCCCTTACTTAATAACTTGCTGATCTACAAACTCAGTAACATCCTTTCTTCCAGCATGAGTGATCTTTGTTCTTTTTCCTACCTTTGTCTCATTAGTGGAATATTAATGCAGTTTGCAGAAGCAACAGCAGCAAAAGGAACAAACCGTCCTATAAGAGGTGAGACGCGCTGTAAAACACACAGAGGGGGTAAAAAGGAAAAGAAAAGATTTACATAATCACTGGCTTTCCCAAAGGTCATATTCAAATGCTTCATCTGATAATCATAGACCAGACCTACTTCCTTTACATTAAAATTCAGTGAAAACTCACTGGTGGGGCAGAGGTAGAAAAATAGTAAACATGAAATAAGTCACAAATGCTTCTCTCAGGAGTGAGCAGTGGCAGGAGAGTGGCGAAATCATTCTGAATTTAGTAGCATCACGGGGAAGTGTAATTACATCTCCACTCCAATTAACTTGCAAGTACTATTAAATGCCTTTGACATGTGAAAAAGAAACTGCAAAAAAGGCACCTTATTAGATACAGTTTGCATTAACCAAACACAAGGCTGTCTGACATATCTGAGGGCAGGCTGTTTGAAAAACATATATAAAACCTTCTACATGGGGAAAAAATAAGGTTGTGATGTAGAGAAAGGAGCTGCCAAAGGCCATCAGAACTCCATAGTGGGAGCTGTTCACATGACACAGATACACCAGAGCAGAAATGAGCTGCAAACATCTCACAGAGCACCACAGTCTAGTGAGAATGGAAAAAAATACAGCAATACCTTCGCTAGTGCATTAAGTCCTAAAGCTGTTGCGACAGCACCGGTGGTGGCAGAAACATAGGCTGTTCCCAGCTGGCTAAAAGAGAAATTAAAATGTTTGCACATGCACAACTACATTTATGTCACTTTTAAAAATAATTACATTTCACACATGTAGTTATGCCCCCCCCGAAGTTAAGAAGTAGACCTCTTTGTGCTGCTGCAATAAGATGTGGAGGGAAGACCTAAAAGGACCCTAAATTAAACCATTTTATTTCACTAGCAGTAAAGTCATCTATCAAGCAGCATTGTAATATTGAATCGGGTTCTGCTGGTTGTGCCTGTTCAGCATTTTTTCATGTGTCTAAATGAACACCTTGAAGGATTAGTTCTCTATTTAATTTCCCAGTTGCTTAACCTAATAAAATCAGTTTGGATTTCTAAGGCTATGTCTAGAATAATAATTAAAATAAACCATACCAAACCCCACACATTCAGACAGCTAAGCTGCAAACACTGCTCTAAACCACACTGTACATACTTCCCAGCTAGGAGGTGTCTGTAAATGCTTGAATCCATGGCTTTCTCCTGGCCATCATTAAGCAAGTCAGCCCCCAAACCAGAAAGTCAAGCACTGCAATTCCAGTTTTCTATTCATAGAATTACGGAATGGTTTGGGTTGGAAGGACCTTAAAGTACATCTTGTTCTACTACCATGCCATGGCCAGGGACACCTTCCACTAAACCAGGTTGCTCCAAGCCCCATCCAACCTGACCTTGAACACTTCTAGAGATGGAGCATCCACAATTTCTCTGGGCAACCTGTTCCAGTGCCTCACCACCCTCACAGGGAAGAATTTCTTCTGTATATCTAACCTAAATTTCCCCTCTTTCAGTTTGATTTCCCCTTTTTCAGCTTGAGATTTCTAGCTTTCTGCATCTATTTAGTCTCTCTTTTTGCCATCACACAGAAAGAAGCACAGACCATTTCCTTGCAGGAACCTCTTTTTGTAAATAAGCCTCCAGTGTGGTGTGTGCTGTGCACTGAGAAGGTGGCACAGTGACACACCTAAAGGTCCAAAATATCAGCTTAGAAATATGCTGGTATGACACCAAACTGATGAGGCACTTGCAAATGGTTGACTGAGCCCTACAACACAGACTCCTGCTAAATCCTACACTGTTAAGAGCTCATGATCAAGGTGCTTGGGGGCTTGTCTTTAATGGTAGAAATGGAGTTCTTGCCTTTGTCATTCTCAGAATTCTCATTGGTGCATATCAAATTAATAATGAGTATAGATGGGAAAACTTAGCCTTCTCTCACCTCAAACTTTAATGCCCAACCATGTTCGAGTACATCAGAGAGCAATTTGTAAACTCATCAGAATTATGTTCAGAATTATGGTTCAGTGTCTGACCTGACAGTGATTGGGGCATCCCCGCTCCTGTTGGTGTAATTTACTACAGCATTGAAGGACTGGTTGATCCACTGCCAGAAAAGCACTGCTGGTGTCGTTCTTGAAAAGAGAAACAATTGTAATTATTATTATTAAAACCGCAGTTGAATCAATAGCACAGAAAAATGATGGCAAATCAAGAAAAGCCACTGCAAGCAGTAACCACGCAGAGGTTCTTGTTTATTTAAATGAATCAATACAGTAAATGAGATACTGTCTTATTATCAAGAATTCTTCTAGGAGAAGAATTTAAAACCATTGTAATTAACTAGCAAGGTTCACTTGGGACAAAGGTTTGTTGTAATAATAAAAGCATTACAGCAAACCTCTCTATAAAAAACACCCAGAGAAACAGGAAATGCTCTGATTTCCAGAATGCTTTTCCAGGGTTATTATTCCTCTACAGTCTGCTAGTTCTTTGGAAGCTCCATAAGTGACTGAGAGGTGGATTTTAGGAGCCAGGGTTTATCCCTTCAGTCTTCAAAAAGCTAACATAATGCCATTGTTTTAATAAACCTCTGCGACAAACATTCAGTCCCATGTACAACCAGATTAAAAGAGGTAAATCCAAAATGAAAAATTATTTTCATTAAAATATCTGCATGTTTAAGTAGAGATACATAACACAAATTAGTCTGGTTCAATACAGCATGACAAAAAGGTGCCAATTAGTGAGCACAGGTAGGAGGCAGTGAAAAAAATACGTGCTGTACCAGTTGCAGAGTATCCATTTAACAGGCTGATGTGGTCCCTGTTAAACTGCAGATATAATCATTTTACAAGGAGGGTATACCATGGGAAAATTATGTGTTTGTGCACTCAGACCACAATCTCTGTCCACAGCAGAGACATCACTGAAGATTCTGCTCCACCAAAATTTCATTTAGGGGAACCAGGCCACTAAAAGTAACAGCTGCTACTGAAAACTATTTCTTGATCATTAAAATCACGTTTCATAGGACTCTAAAGCTTATATTTAATGAAATTATTTAATAACACAGGCAGCAGCTGCAACAGGAATGTGATTTTCATCAGAGGGCTGATATGGAAACTGAGGGCTAAAGAAGCAGCAACAGTTGTACCAATTATTCTGTAACAGGACGAAGCAAGGAAGAGATGCTAGAGCAGAAGATGTGTGTCTGTCATGACATTCTGAATTGGGAAAGTATGTTATTTCTTTAAATTGCAAAAAAATTGAAAGATTCAGGAGATTTGGGAATGTATCATTATTCCCTCTGGTTTCCAGTATCTGAGATGCCAAAGTAACAGTGATAAACCAGCTGGATTTTTTCCATCACTGCTGCTGTTTGTCCTCCTTTCTTCCTGTGCATGTGCAACTCTTTTCCTGAGTCATCTTTTCCTTTTTCCTTGCTACTGGTGTATAGAGGATGTTAGGCCTGCTCTAAGGTTTAGGTGTGACTCACACTGTCTTACTGCACATAGAAGAGCCCTCACAGGTATAACAGGGATTTTGCTTCTTCCAGTGGCCAGCAGTAACCAGAGCATGTGATGTACAGTGACAGAGAGGATACACTGCATCATCCAAGGACTTCTAAACAGTCCTGTTTGCAGTGCTGAGGATTTGGCCCAAAGGAACCAATGCCTTCCAGGCTAATAAATCACCTAGTTGTGAATTTGAGCAATAATGCAAAGAAAAGATACAGAGCTGCTCTATGTGTTATAAGAATAACAGAACATGTGTAAGAGAATAAGCAGTTAACAGGAGGCAGTGCTTGGGAATAGGCAGCTGCACTGAGGGTTTGATTCATATTATTGACTGTTTTTTTACAACACACACGTGTTCAAAAGAGCTGGGACCCTGTTTGGGGTGTGTGTCGAGTTTGTACAATCTCAGCATTCAAAACACCACTGCTATTTTCTCTGAGCAGTTCCTGCTGACCAAGCATTGTGCCAAAAAATATTTAACACAGAGGCTGCTAAAAGATCACACTGGCTCCTGCTGTGGACTTCACTGGATTCCAGAACCTCTGAGGAAATGTAGGGATCAAAGGGGAGCTGGAGGAACTCGATGACCGATGGACCGAAGCATACTGAGTACTCACGTGGCAGACAGAACATCCTGCATGCCAGACCAACAAGGTTAGACATTCCCAGGTATCTCCTCCTCTTTGTCCTCCTCATAACTCTCCTACACAGATGGGATTTTGGAACATTTCCCAGTTTCAGGAAAAGTGGGATGGTGAAGGATGCTAAGGGCTTATTTCACAACTACTTCTAGAGGGAACCGTTAATCAGTGTGAGGGAATGTGAAGAGAGAAAAGGAAGCAAAAATTTACATTCAAAAACAGTTATTATAAAACTTTTAACAATAACATTGACTTTCACTTATCTAATTCGTAGGCAAATATTTCATGTGTTATACTGCCATCCCTTACCTATAAAAGGTCATCATACAACCTGTGATGGTCATGTTCATGGGGACCTGAGCAGACATTCGGCCAATCAAGACCATCTTTTCACCAGTGTCTGGGTGAAAGGCTGAATCATAGATGTATTTTGCTCTCCACAACTCATCTTCTGTCAAGCCAGGTGCTACAATACCTAGTCTTGGGACAAGTTAAAAAACAAAATAACACAACAGCAAAAAGCACAACTGTTATAAAATGCTGCAACCTCCTGTGAGAAGTGTGGCATCAGAGGATTTGGGGATGTTCACTCTAAGTTAATCAAGCCTCACGCTTAGCTCGTAGATCTTCTTTGGCTTTTAAATGGACTGGTGAAATGAAAAGAATCAAAGCTCCCAGCAGTGGTTATGTTGGCTTAGTCAATATATTCAGCACCAAATTTGTATTTACTCAAACCTGTACCAGATTTGAGAGCTAAAATCTCTGGAGCCATTAGCGTGAAACTTTAAAAATTCACTTGGTGAGTATTTAAGACACCACTTGCTCCAAACAATGCAACACACAAGAGGAAGTTTTAAGCTCTGCTGTCATATAAACTATTTTCAGAATTAGACACCTCTGCATTTCAGAACTCTTAACAGGAGTTCTCAGTTGACACAACTCTTCCCCATCCATTTGCAAATTTGTTTTTTAAAAAAAAGAGTTTCAAGCTCTGAAGTAGGAAAAAAGAGTGGTGCAATGAAAGCAGTGTTTTAAATATTTCCTTTTAAATACATCACCACGTACTTATCATTGACATGGACGTTTTTTGGGTCAGCAGTAGAAGAAGTCAATGCCATACCTGTAATCATGCACAATTTTCCTTGCATTTTCCAGTTTGGCATCAGACAACAAAATATTCCGGGGGTCTGTTACAGTAAAGAAGTGATTGGCTCGTCCAGAAAAAGTGCTCTGATCCCATCGGGGCTCCTTGATATTAATATTTAATGGTATATCTGCTGACATCTTCTAAAACTCTGTGAAGAAAACAGAAAAATGTACAACAGAATTCTACTTATTTCCTAATGCATCTGTAACCTGCAAGAAGTGGTTATGTTTAGAGTAAAAAAAACCTGAAAGTTTGTTGAAAATACTGTATTGAAGGGAAGAAGAAATCAAATATTTCAAGAGATGCCTGAAGTGCAGTAACAGAAGAAATATTTAGTAAAATCCAGTTAACTTCTCTGGCCTAGCAAAACAAAACAGAATTAGGAACACAAACCCACCAAGTTCTTTTAATACATGTTATTTCTCTAAATCCATGTTTTAACAACACAGAGATTATATAATACAACAATCTGCCCCATTATGAACACATGACCAGATCTCCTAATGATACTTCAAAGATGGTTAAAGAACTACAAGGAAGGACACTGATCTAACATAGTTTTGCATTTATGGGGCATAAAGCCCAGAAAATTAAAAAATACTTCAGGATGACTAAGTTTACTTCAACATCTAATGAAAGGAGGACAGTTCCTCCATAGCACAAGCTATACCAATTTTAACTGTCTTAAGAGAAATTTCTGCAACATATTCAGTAGCCAGTTAAAAAAAGAACATCCTCCAAATAATGCTTGTTCAATGGCTGAAGGAAATTGGATCTATATAAATACAGATGATATCACACAGCATTTTATCCATTTTAATAGGAAAAACATCATTATTATGAGGACAACTAATATCTATAGCATAAGCTGCCACTGAAGTGTATTTTCATCTTAACTCGAGAACACCATGAGGTTGTCTGAGATGATCTTTAAAGTCCCTTCCAAGCCAAACCATTCTCTGATTCTATAATTCCAGAAGGCCAGTAAATGTGGTACAGGAGGGGAAACTAATCTTTGTCCCCTTCTTCTACTCACATTTCCCTCACTGTTAAGTTCATTATTGCACAGGACCTTTTATCAATAGGATTATTTTCATGTGATACATTTCTCACCAGGCACATCACAGGTGAACACAGATCATGGAAATGAGAGATGACTCAGGGTAGATTTGGAGAACAAAATTCTCATGCAGAGTATCTGAACAGGAGATGCTCCTCAGGTTTCTTTTCCCTTTCTTACTACTTTATAATTAAAAATTCCCTCCCATGAACAGTTACATATTGTGAAACAACAGTCCCTCTTCTGGTCTAAAGGGGGAACTGCTGGTTTTACAAAGCCCTATGAAGGCAAGTGCACTCATTTATTCAAAAATTCTTTTCCACCAAAAAAAAAGAGATAAAAATCTAGACACTAGGGCTGGTAACTTGTTCTATGAATGCTTCCCTATTGGTATGTCATTTGTAGGAAAGTCCAAGTGTAAAAATATTTTTATGATTAAATTATCTGTTTCATTAAGAAAAGATTAAAATCTGCTTAGGATAGCTTATGATAATATGTTTAAAGCTGCCTAATGAATGCTGAATAAAGCAGTCCTTAAATAAAAGCTCTTTTCTTTCTTTTCACTCTGATTAGTTCTTTCTTTTCAGTCTGATTAGCATATACACTACTGGGTTGTGAATTGTTTTTATAACCTTCTGATACTTCTGTCCACAAAACCAAGTAATTTAGTAATAAGAAATCTAAACAGTAAAGATCTTCCTTCACTGCAGATGGTTCACGGCGGTACAGAACACAGAATACAACACTTTCACACCCTGTTTTTATCCCCTCCCCACTTGACCTACTCCATGTCTACTCTGATGCTGATAGAACTTAGTACCTTGGCAGGAAACTAATTCAACAAAAACAAAGCACCTGCACCTGTATAGGCTGGTGCAGAGCAGTTCTGTGGAGAACTTGGGGTCCTGGAGGCCAAGAAGGCAAATGGGATCCCGAGGTGCATTAGGAAGAGCATTGCCAGCAGGTCAGGGAGGGAATCCTTCTCCTCTGTTCAGCACTGGTGAGGCCACATCTGGAGTACTGTGTCTAGTTCTGGGCTCCTTAGGACAACAGAGACATGGAGCTCCAGTGGAAGGTACAAAGATGATTAAGGGACTGGATCCTCTTCTTACAAGGAAAGGCTGAGGGAGCTGGGGCTGCTCAGCCTCGAGGGGAGACACCGAGAGGGGACCCCATCAATGTCTGTCAGCGTCTGCAGGGAGGGGCCAGAGGATGGACCAGGCTCTGCTCGGGGGTGCCCAGCAATGGGACAGGAGGCAACGGGCAGGAACTGGTGCCCAGGAAGTTCCACCTGAATACGAGGGAGGAAGAGCTTCTTTATTGTGCAGTGACCAAGCACTGGAACAGATTGCCCAGAGAAGGTGTGGAGTCTCCCCCACTGGAGATACTCCAGAGCTGTCTGGATGCAATCCTGTGCCATGTGCTTTGGGATGATCCTGCTTGAGCAGGGATGTGGGACCAGATGACCCACTGTGGTCCCTTCCAACCTGACCCATCCTGGGATTCTGTGAAAGCAAAGTGAGGTCAGCTCAGTCTCCTGGGTTAGGATGTTGAAGAGGCACAGCAGAAGGTCAGGGAGCATGGAAGGTCTGCACTCCCACGATCCTCCAACAGACTAATCAGTGATCACCCTGGGTGACCACTGTGCTCAAGTTCAAGATCTGCAGATGCAGGAGTAAGGTTTACATTTCTTGAGGCCTAGCCTTAAATCTGCAGGGAAAACAACGAACAAGGATCACAGAGCATAGCTAATTTAAACATTTTGACGTGCCAGAATCAAGAGATTGAGGTGTAAGAGAGGTCTAACTTACTGTAAACTGGAAAAACTCTCAGCCCTTGTCTATCTGCAGGTATGATGGCAGAAGAGAGAGCAAGATCTAAGCAGTAGGGGTAAGAAAGTAACCAGGGTGGCTGTAACACACTCTAGCAAAGTAAAAGCAACTCGAAGACAATACACAACCACTCTAGTTGCCAGCACAAGGTAAAATTCCTATTTCCATGCCTTTCTGCTTGCTGTTACCCAGACTAGCCAGACTAAGCTAGCAGAAGCATGTCAGCACATGCTTTGGTCTTTCTTTCTCCTTGTAAATCTACCCAAGAAGTGTTAGTGCTGCAGCAGCAAAAAGGAACCTACCAGGAAAATGGACAAGATCCATTAATACATGTGCTATAACAAAAGTTCATGCTTGAACTCACTGCGTGTTTAGAAAAGTGGCAACAGAAAACGCTGACTTTACTATTACCAATTTTAATAAAGATAAAGGACAGTATATAGCCTCCAATCCTGCATAGGATGTGTGGGTAGGACAGCTGTCTACCCTGAAAAAGGTTAGATCTCATGTAAAAGGGGGTTAAAATTTTAGATGAAAGCTATTTAAGTGCCCAAACCCATTTTCTTTTCTCAGCGATGTGACTGATATAACTGATTTGCCCTTTTAGTAGGTAAGCAGGAACATTGCTGCCCTAAAGAACTTTAAAATGAACCAGACAGACCACCAATGCCCACAGAGAAGGAGCTGGTGTCACACGTACAAAGGAGTGTAAAAGAACTCAGATACTGGAATAATATCATTTGGAACCACATAAAACTTGCAGTGAAGTGAAAAGGGTGGCTGGGCTTGCCAGTCTTGGGACTCTGAGTCATAGACCTGTTACAATAGCACCGAAGAGGACAAGGGAATCTCTGTCTTGAAAACTTAGAAGTTTTCCAGCAAAATGTTTTTAGCATAAAAGCCCCACCTCTTGTTTAAAAGAGACTGTATGATGCTACTCATGACCTATCAGACCCAATTAGTAAATGCTAAAAAGGGAAATAAATCCCATAAAGCAAAAACGTAAGCTAATAAAATGCTGAGGTACTTCAAAGGGATCCTCTTATAAAACAAAATGTCCAACTATAAAGTAAAAATGGTGACTATGCACAAAAATGGTTTCATCAATATATTATCTACAAGCCACACAGTCATCATCATGAACTATATGGCTTTTTTAAAATTTTTTTTATTTAAACAGTGAGACTGTAAAACTCCAAGAAATAGGTACAACACCCTCAATATAAGTTGCCGCAACACTATTTTACCTACCTGTCACCTTAATTTTCAGATACAATTTCAGAGAGGTGCTGCTTTTTGCATAGGCCATTCAAATAATAACAAAGGTACTGTAATAAAACAGCTTAAGATTTAATTATTATTTTGACTACAATGCTTTGTCAAGGGTGTAACTCCACTACCTTCGGTGGCATAATTTTCCATCTGTATTAAGTATGCCCAAGATTTAAGTTCTCATTATCCATAATTTAATTGTGTAAAGAAAAAATAAAGGACTTTTTGGTTAAATCAAATTTAAATAAATCCATCAGAACCCTGAGATAAATAGAAAGTTTGAAAAGGAACTGGAAAGCAAAACCACAATTCCTCTACAACAGAGATAAAACTGTTTGCTTTGTTACAGTCAACTAAGGAAGGCAAACCTCAATAACTACTAATAACTAATTAAGGAGCTTATGTATAAACACTTGAATTTATTGTTCCCACCTGCTGCTATTCAGTAAGTACCAACAGAGGGGAGACCACCCTGAAAGAGGACAAACATTTGAATCAACAGCACCTGAAATGTTGAGGTGGAAAGGTACAGCAAAATTGCTCAAGCTGATACCAAAACAACTCTCCACCACAAACAATGCCATTAACAGAGGATTTGGGATGAATTTTACAAACACATCAGTTACTGTAGTAACCCATAGTGAAATATCACTTTGAGGTCGTGTTCCCAGAGGAGGATCAGCAGTAATGGAAAGGATAAAAGACAGCGTTGTAACACGGTCAAACAATTAACATCTATCATGGAAAACATGCAGTAAGGAAGGAAATTAGACATATTTTCACTGTTTTAAAGAACAGATCAACTAGAAAGGTATTTAACAGAAGCTCTGGTACCTGCAAACCTTGCAGCTGGTGACGGTCCCCACCACTAAATTCAATGAGCAACAAAGAAAGGACTATGCTCTCTGGCACAGTCACATCACTAAACCCTTTCAGACCAGGGCGGCTGTATCCAAACTGCCCATGGAGAACGGCAGCTAAATCCTCCCTCGTGCTGCTGGATTGTCTGGGTGAGCATCAGCTGTCCTGGGCAAAACCGCTCCCGCTGCACTCCAGCGAGTTAACAATGCGGGGCACGGCATTCCCATGACCAGGAATGGTTTTTGGCACTGTGTGTGTCCCCAGCACTGACACGGAGGTTTTATTACCCCTATTTCACACCGCGCCTTTTCCTGTGTACCAAGGCGTGTTTTCAGAATTGTAACTGATTGTGAGTTCATAAATTTTTCCATAAACACAGGACTGTGTTTTCCCCCTACGAGGAAAGGCTGGGAGAATTGGGATTGTTCAACCTGGAGAAGAGATGCTTAGGGATGTCCGAATTGTGGCCTTCCAGTACCTGAAAGGAGCCTAAAAGAAAGGTAGAGAGAGACTATTTACAAGGGCCTGGAGTGACAGGACAAGGAGGAATGGCTTCAAATCAACAGAGTAAAAGTTAGATTGGATATTGGGGAAAAAAGTCTATACTTTGAGGGTGGTGAGACCCTGGCACAGGTTGCCCAGAGAAGCTGTGGCTGCCCCACCCCTGGAAGTGTTCAAGACCAGGTTGGACAGGGCTTGGAGCAACCTGGTCTGGTGGAAGGTGTCCCTGCCCATGGCAGGAGGTGGGATGAGATGATCTTTAAGGCCCCTTCCAACCCAAACCATCCTGTGATTCTGTGACTGTCAAGTGAAAGAACTAGCCAAGCTTGGCACCTTCTCAGCACATGGTTCTGCAGACCAGAGGCAATGAGATGTGGGGATACAGGTGGCAGATCCCAGAGAGGACACCACCGTGCAAAACTGCACTTCCCAAGTGCTTTACAGCAAATTTCTTTACTGCTCTCTCTCCAGATCTCCCTGCTGCCTCCTCACCTTCGCCCAATGCTCTCCCAGCTCTAGTAATCAGAAAATAAAAACTTAATAAAAAGCACATTAGAACTCACTGATGACTAAGGTCTTAGTTTATCTGAACAGAAACTCTCAACTTCTTATACAGAAATCTTTATTTTAAATCATTAATGCTTTTACTATCTTTTTCATCTTGTACTTTCAATCAGAAAGTGACAATGAACTGAGCTGGAAGCCCCAGTACCAAGAATACCCAAATTTCTTGCCCTCTCTGATCAGACAGAATCATCTGCCAGTTTGTGGTCTAATGGTTAATAGTAATATTAACTGGACGGGGGAAAAGGGCTTAAGAATAAGGGCTTAAGAATAATTACATACAAAACCAGCACAAAGTCTGATGAACAGTTTTGGTACAAAGGCTAAGTTTAGATTTGCCACAAAACCAGCAACAGCAGAAAACTTTAAACCTTGTTTAAAGGTTAACAACAGCAGTTGCACCAATTATACAAAATGCAGATTCAGGAGTTGTCAGGAGTTCAACTCTCTGCAGTTCCTTTTCAAAGTTCATGTTTTAAACATCCCATTGAAGGTCACGCAACCACTTTTCAAATCAAAGCAACAGCTAAGAGAGTAGCAATTACTATTTAATATATTTCAGACAGTAACATACCACACAATTTTGAACAACTCAGACATTTGATCATTTTTTTTATACCATCTATAAACTGTACTGCGTGACTGAAAAATCCAGATGGGCACATGGTCTTGGAAATTCTGGGCAACTTGAACTCACGCAGCAGCACATAAATGATGAAAAGCAGCTTTGCTACCCTGCTTGGAAACATTTATATTTTTGTATGTCACTGACACCTTGTATTTTAACCCCAGCCCTGAAAAAAATGCACTCCATAAGTAAGAAATTTCGTCAGTTCTTTCCATAATCTAAGCTAAAACTGGGAGTAGGGTGATAGAAAAAGAAATCTCATGGTGATGTAACTGTGAACCCAGAGAGAAGTCTGAAGAGAATTCTATATCCAAAAGTAGTGCAGATATAATTGCAATAATGCATATTGTGACATCTCACAAACTCCCAAACTACAACCTGCAATTCTCAGTTACAAAACATGGAATGTTTTGGGTATTCCAGCTTAAAAGAGAATTCTAACCAACCTGCACACAGGAGGGCAAGTGAGCCAACACAAATAGTGAAAGAAAGGTATAACCTGTGTGGTGTCCTTTACCAGGACTCAAATCCCTAAGTTCAGGTGATGCAAAGGTGCTCAGATCAGATCATCATTCGCAAAATCTCCTAGAGGCAACTAAGAATTCCTTTTTAAAAAAATGAGAGTCAGGCTTTTCCCTGAAAATCCAGTAAAAATAGAAGGCAACAGCATTACCTCTTCCTTAACAGAACTCTTTAGGATTCTTTATTATAGGAATAGTTCAAAAGCTAGAGTCAGATGCTGCTGACATTTTATGTGCAGACTCATTGTGAGAGAGAAAAAATAGATTTGACACACTTAGGCCCCTAAATCTCTATTTTTCAAAGCAGTGCCTTAACAGCCTGATGTCCAGCTATCCGTGCTCTGCTCTGCAAAATGAGATGTAGGCTGGAAACCCCTGAGGTCGAGAAAAGTACTTGCTGCTATAAAATGGGGAGAAGAACAGCTCTTCTTCCTCCAACATGTTTAATAGCAAAGTGTCCCTTGCACCAAATTGTTGTTTGTTTTTGCACAGTTGAGCTCTTTTGAAACATTTCCTTTCTTTTGCATGCTGCTTTTATAGAGAAATACTCAGAGGTCTTGTTAGGCCTCTTTATTCCTCAAATAACACAATGTTCTTTTTTGGGGCTCCTTTGTCTGAACAAACTCAGATTTTTCTTTTCCAATGCCCAGTTTTCCTCAATGGCCACCCAAATGGCTGCTGTGTTGGCTTAGGAGAAAAGACAGAGGATTAACCACCCTCCCATTAGTAAAAGGTGATTTGTTCTACTTTAAAACTACAACACATTGGCAAAGCAACAGCGGAAAGGTAAACCCAGCTACTACCCACAGCTTAATTGCTCTGGCAAAGGAAAGAACACGAGGCCTTCTCCAGGGATGTCAGTCAGGGCAGTTAATTAGTTCAAATAAGAAGAACTTCTAGGGAAAAAAAGCATTTTTTTGTGGTGGCAAAAGAGCACATAGCAGACTTACCAGGGTTGGTAAGCAATGGTATTTGGTATTCCTCTATTTGCACTAGTTTGCTGCCACAGTTTGAAAAAAGCAGCACAGCTGATGACTGGGAGAAGTATGATGCAATGTTCTTACACCAAATGTTAACAAAGCCACTTGCCAAGTTTTCATTCCCCAAAGCAGCTTCTACCATCAAATACCTACTTAAATCACCAGAGGAAAAAAACCCATCTTTGTCTGCACTATGATTTTTCCTATTGCAATCCTAAATGAAACGCTGGAGAAGGCAAATCATGGCAACACTACAAGATGCTTGTTTTTTTTTTCTTCTTTTGCTTATAAATGTACATCCCACTTGTAGCCTAGCAACAAAAGCAGCAGCCTGGGTGAAACGGATCGAGCCTGCTGCTGGGGCTCTCTCCTCAAAACAGGAGCCATCTTTGGCGTGTAACTGGACCAGAGATTTCGTCATTCTGCACTAAAGCCACCTCCAGATGTTAGAGGCTCCTGCAGCCAACTCAGCAGTGTCGGCTTTCAATCTGCCACTTCTTTTCCCATCCCCATCAAACATGAGGTAGATCACAGAGAGATGACACGTGTCCACCTCATCTCCACATTCAGAAAAATAAACCTTCTTTGCTAAACAGGGTTAGTGCAAGCTCTTATTTCAGTCCTGATCGCTGCAAGCTTGTTTCTGCTCCTTAGTTTCTAACACCCCCACCGGTAAAGTGCAGGAGGTTTGGCTCTACCCAGGCATGTTCATGGCCCTTTTCTGTACTTTTTCACTATTTCATGTATCTTTTTCTAACAGGATCCATACAGGTGATTTTTTAATTGCGCAGTGATACAAAGCCAGTCTTCGCTCCCCCCTTCCCATTATAATAAAAATAAATTGTTTAGAATTAAAAAAAATAAAAGTATCAATACTCATAATTAAAATCCCTATCTCCGGCTATCAGGTATCTGACCTTGAAGTTATTTGGTGTATTCCTCCCCTGGAAAGGACGATCCTGCAGGCCTGGGATCTGTGCAGCTGCCACGCAATCCCTGTGACACAGAGCCCATGCTCAGGGGAGAGCGAGTGGTCAGGGGGAGATTTTGGGAGCAGGTGGGGAAGCAGGGAGCTGCGATGTGTGCAGGGAAGAGGCAGCCCCACAGTGCCAGCTGTGTGGCACTGCCAATGCCCAGCCCTGCTGCCACAAGGACAGGGTGACACATGGAGCTGGGACCCTGCGGAAGGGATAACACATGGGGCCGGACCCAGTGGAGGGGACAGGGTGACAAATAGATCGGGGTCTCTGCAGAGGTAGCAGAGGTGACAGATGGGGCTGGGCCCTTGCAGAGGGACCAGGGGGTGGCATGGGGGGCTGGTCCCCTATGGAGGGGACTGAGGTGGTAGATAGGGCTGGGTACCTGTGGAGGGGACGGGGTGACGTACAGAGCAGAGACCCCTACAGAGTGAACAAAATGAGACATGGGGCTGGACCCCTGTGGAGGGGACAGGGGTGACAAACAGATCAGGGCCTCTGCCGGGGTGACAGAGGAGACCGATGGGGCTGGTCCCCTGTGGAGGGGATGGGGCGACACGCGGGACTGGTGTCCCGTGGAGAGGGCTGCGGCGACACGGGGGGCTGTGTCCCCGCCCAGCCGGCGGTACAGCAGTGGGGGTGACATCGGCAGTGGCTCCTCCGCCCGCGGCCCATCCCCGGCCCCGGTACTCACCGCGGCCGCCGGCCCCGCGCCGCCCTGGCCCCGCTGCCCGGAAGAGCCTCGCTCGGCGGCGCGGGCGAGGGCCCGGGGGAGGCGGTGGGGCCGCCCGGCTCCGCCTCGCTCCGCCCCGGCGGGGCAGGGCCCGGCAGGGCCGCGGCGTGCGGGCAGCGCCCAGGGCAGCCTCGCTCTCCGCCCGCCCGCCGGCTCCCCTGGGGCACCGGAGCTGCCCGGAGTGCCTCACAGTTCTCTCACAGTTAATTACATTAATTATTCCATAGAATCGCCTGAGCTGGAAGGGACCGACAGGGATCATCAGAGTCCCACTCCTGGCTCTGCACAGGACACCCCCAACAATCCCACCATGTGCCCGAGAGCGTTGTCCAAACGCTCCTTGAGCTGTATCAGGCTTCCCTGGGGAGCCCAACCACCCTCTGGGAGAAGAACCTTTTCCTAACATCCAGCCTAAACTTCCCCTGGCACAGCTCCGGCTGTTCCCTCAGGTCCTGTCCCTGGTCACAGCTGCCCCTCTGCTGCCCCTCGTGAGGAAGCTGCAGACCCCGATGAGGTCTGACCTCGGTCTCTTCCGGGCTGCACTGGATTGGGATTGTTGTTACAGGTTTATTATTAGAAACCCAAGCCACACTAAAGACCCCAAACCTGGTGATGAGATGACAATAAACTGCTTTGTATGAGGACAGCACCGACAGCTCAGGAGGCTGCTTTGAAGGTTGCTCAAGTACAAGAGGCCTTGTCACGTCACTCTCCCCTAAAGGAGGAGATAAAAAATGCATTACCAGCCACATAAGGATTATCCACGTGTCACTGTCACCCCCTTGCTGGGCTTGCTCACACTCAAGCAGTACATCCCTTCCTCAGCTGGGTTCCCAACCCATAACCCTGGTGTCTGATATGGGCACTGGGAAGGCAGCAGTGCTCCTATAAAAGCATCACTGTTGCTTTTCTCTTGGACTCAGCCTGTTCCCAGGCTCAAAGCAGCAACACTCTAATCTGCACATCATGGTTCTGTTATTTTGTCCATGTTTTTCAGGGCAGGATGTGTCTTCGTCTCTATTTAAGCAATTCAAAGCTGCTGGTACCCAGAACTGATGTTCTGGATGCAGCTGTGGAAGAGGAAATCAGCACTAGGACAAATGGTGGCCTCGCCACTGTAACTTTCCTTCTTTCTGTTACTCCCAGGGGTGGCTGGGCTGCTGTGACAGTAGAAACACTCAGGAATTTCAACCCTTCTGTTTTCCTCTTTCACTTCCCGAAGTCCACATCTGTACTGTGCAACCTTCTGCCTCACGCCCACGGTCTGTAACTCAACATGTCACGACAGGTGACACTGTCCCTGGGGCTGGCAGGGGCACAGTGTGAGCACAGGGATGCGAACAGGCACCTCTGGGATTGGCGGGGGCAGGCCACAGCCACGGGGAGGGCAGGGGGTCAGCCCGGGCAGGATCATGGCGGTGGGCACCTTGTCCTGCAGCTGCCACGGGTGTGGGGAGCCCCCTTTGTGGGATGACACTGCTCCCTTGGGTGCCAACCAGACCTGATCAATGCCGACCCGACCCAACCAGTGCCCACCTGACCAGGACCTACCAGTACCGACCCAATCAGTACTGACTCGAAAGGACCCGACCCGACCAGTACTGACCAGTACCGACCAGTACCGACCGGTACCAACCTGACAGGTGCCCCCCAGCTCAGCATGGCTCAGACCGTGCCAATCCGACCCATGAGAGTCCATCATGAAAGAGTAAAAACTAGCACTGATACCCTTGCACTGCATTTTTCTTGCACAACAAAATTTGTGCACGATTTGTGTACTTCCCTGCTAGTGTCTTTAATTCTTTTTAATCTTGTCAGGCACATCCCAGTCTCCACGACCACTGACAGATCCAACACTGAATATATCTTTGATGGTATCTGGCCATAACACTTGTTGCTAAAAACGTTGCAATGACTGAGCAGGAAAGATACCTTCTTCAGAAAATGGAAACAGCTGGATGTCGTGCACAGAAATAAATTAGTTGTCTGTGGGTATAACTGGTGTTGTGGTATATGGTTTACATTCTGAGGACTGATGTGTTCTGCCTCTAATAATTTTCTTATATGCCAAAGATACTAACTTGTTAATCTGCTTTAAAAGCACACCTGGGTTGTTTCTGCATTTTACAATTGAAATTCTGCTTGCAGACTTTCTAATGTAGATGTATGAATACCTAAATTCTTTCTCTGAGTTTGTACATGCAAAGCTGCATTCATTCCTCTAGTTAATAATTTGCTCTATACTCAGTGCAGATGGTTTTGAACAGCTACGTAACTTCTCTTTCAGTAGACGAGTATTTTCTCCCATTGCTGAGAAACAAATCTGATATTTTGCCAGGAATCCTGAAAAGTTTTGAGATGGCTCTGAGCAACCACCACCAATTGCTCATGAGCTACAAGCTGCCAGGCAAATGGGTGAATTTGAGGAGTCACAAAAAATATCTGACTTCTGACTACATGTGTTTTTTCATCTGCAATAATTTTCACAGTATAATATTTTTGGCTGTATTAAAAAATGCAGAATCTAAGAGGATGTGCCAGCTCCCAGATTCACATGGGGGTTTTGGCCTGATCCTGTTTCTGTTCTACACTGAGGCCTGGTGTACTGATCTTACTGGTGCCTTCCATGAGCAGAAGGTTGGGTGGGTGGGCTGAAGGGGCTCCCATGGTCTCCAGCCAGCTCTCTACCTTGGAGAATCAGGAGGGACAGACACCAGAATGTGGTTTTGAGCACATGGATCTAAACCTCAATATTGTGGACTTGTTCTTCAAAAGTCCTGCCCCCCCCGAAAGACTCCTACACAGCCAGTCTCATGTGATCAGTCAGTGCCTCATGGGTGAACACAAGTGTGTGTTTTCTTACAGGTTCATGCAGAGTGTAGTGTCTTCCTTGTTAAATTACAGCCAAGTACTAATGGTACATACAGAAAACACGTGCCTAGAGAGTATGACTGGATTAATCAAATAAGCCCTACCTCAGCTCCTTTTGAAGCATTCCTTTCAGTTGCCTTATTTCCCAAGGAATATATTAATAAGATTCCTGCAAATCCCCAGATGTATTTATTGAACTAGGGATGAATTTAATCATCCGCATGTTTCCACCTGGAAGAATTCCCAGACTATTACAGGGCAAATTCTTCTCTACAGTGACCAGAAAAGGAGGATTTCTGTTCCTCTATAATTATTGCCTCATCTAAGAAATGAGTTTTACTGTATTTGCTTTTCTCAAGCTCTCCTGTATTCCTAAATGGTCATTAGTGTTTTTTGGTTTTCTCCATTTCAAATTGGCTCTGGGAATCAACAGAGAAAATGAAGAGCTGCTGCACATTGATTTTATGAACATAAATGTCCAGTAAGTGGCACTGCAGGACCAGGAATTCCAAACCCTGGATGATAAACAGTGCAGTCAGAGAGTAAAGGCAAGCGTGGGAGATGTCAAGACTTATCTGTTCCATGAAAAAAGTGGTTGTAGAGCAGGTGGGGAATGATGTGGTGTCATTCCTGAAGGTACAGTGCAAGGAACTGTGGTGTATTCAGCTGCTGGCTCTGGAATATGGTATCAGAAACTGGCCTTGGCACCAAGCTGGGCGTTATCAGGGGTTTGCCAGAAGAAACCAGAAACATTTCTGGGAACTGTGCATTAGCACTTGATGGGAAGTGCCTGTGAAGGCTTTGTGCTGGATTTTGCCATCAGGAGCAGAATGCTGGGCAAGGTGAACCATGTATATACAGCATTTCCTGTGGTCTCCTGACGTAATGTACATTAATTTTATGTAGAAAATCCAAAGCCCAGATTGGAAAGGACGTCAGTACAGTCTGGGAGAGTTCAAGGATTATTTCTGTAAATGAACCAGAGATGCCTGTGAGGCTGTGCCAGTATATCAAAACCATCACCCGGTTTTTTCATTCTCAGCGGATAAGGAGTAAACTATTATCCTGGGAAATTTGATCAAACGGACAAGTAACACTACACTTTTTGGCAGTATAAATTGTAATAAAACTCTTATATAAGCTGAGAGAGTGTTACTTACAAAATCACTTAAATGTTTTGGCTCCATCTGCAATATTTGAACTCAGCTCTAGGTTACTCATGCTATACTGTGCCAAGCTAAATTGATGCACACTCAATTTTCCTATTTCTCTAGATGCATAGTTATATTGGATAAGAATGGAAGAAAATGAAGATGAAAAGCCAATCTGCATTTAGAAGGGACATAAAACTATGTTTAAAGGGATAAACCAGCCTTTCAAGGGGATTAGGAAGCCATTTCCTCTATGATGTGGCTATTTTATAAATGCCTCTTGTGGGATCGTCTGTGCCCTGAAGCATCTGTGCATCTGTGCCAGCTGCTGTTGGCAGCAAGACCCTTGACTAGGCTGAGGGATCTGGGATGTCAATATGCACCTGTGGGGGCAAGAGGAGGTGCAGGAATATCCCATAGGGCACATGGAACAGCCACAGGATCTTAAAACTGCTCCAACCAGACTTGACAATTTTTTTCGTCGTCATCTAGAGGCCAGATATTGCTGAATCCTTATACTTTCTGCTCCTGAGTTTTTCTAATGGCTTTATAAAATAGCAGCTAAAAATAGGAACTCTCAAATGTTTATTCCTGCAGGCACATAGAGTGGAACTTAGGATGCAGAAGCAGAAGACACACAAAACGTTGCTTGCAGCAACACGAGCAAACAGATGAGAACAAGGCATGGCAGCACAACATATGACAAAACAAGACACCACAGGACAACTTGGAATAGCACACAGCATGTCACCACACGCAGCAGCACAAACAGCATGGAACAGCACTTGACACTGTGTCACGGCATGATAGGTATACCTGAAAGGTGATAGGAGTGCCTAGAGAGTGGTGAGAGATTCATGGCAGCATGAAATTCCTATAAAGGTATGGAAAATGTTTAGAAAACCACATGAAAGTCCTACAAAACTACAGGCAACTCCTGGAAAAACCATGGGAAATTCTTAGAAAGCAAAACTGAATTCCTAGAAAGCTGTGGGAGGACTCCAGGAAAACAAGATGTGAATTCTGAGAAAATTGGCTACAAATTCCCAGAAAGCTAGAGGGAATTTCTTATGAAGTAAGGAGGAATTGCTATAAAGCAATGGAGGAATCCTAGAAAGAAATGCACAGTTCTTAGAAAGCTGCTGCAAATTTCTAAAGAGCAGAAGGGAAATTCTGGAAGTAGAAAGGAATTGTTATAAATAGAACATGATTACTAAAAAGCATCAGGGAAATTTCTAGGTCATTAGGGATTTCTTGAAAGCATGTGGAAATTCCTAGAAAGAGAATCTAAGTTCCTGGTAAGGGGAAAGAAACACTTGGAAAGCAGTGGGGAGGTCTCCTAGAAGGCAACATGAAATTTCCTGAAAGCTGAGCGGAAACTCCTTGAAAACCGGAGGGTATATTCCCAGAGATCACTAGGAAAATCCTACAAAGGCATGTGAAATTCCTAAGAAGATAGAATCATAGAATCGTTTAGGTTGGAAAAGACCTCTGTGATCAAGTCCAACTGTTCCCCCAGCACTCCCAAGGCCACCACTCATCCACATCCCCAAGATCCACATCTGTGTGTCTTTTAAATCCCTCCAGGGATGGTGACTCCACCACTGCCCTGGGCAGCCTGTTCCAGGACTTGACAACCCTTTGGGTGAAGAAATTTTTTCTAATATCTAATCTAAACCTCCCCTGGAGCAATTTGAGGCCATTGCTCCTTGTCCCATTTGGGTCCCATCAGTCGCAGTCTCTGGTGGCTCTCTTGGCTCCCCTGAGGTTCCGCTGGTTGGTGAAACTCCCTGTGCACTGTGCTGGATTTTTCTGCTGATGACTGTGCTGGCACCGAGTGTGGAAAAATGCAAGAAAACAATGGAAAAATCCTGGATGAGCTGTCCATAGTCCCTAAAGACACAGGGGAAATTCTTAGAACAAAATGCTGAGAAAATCACAGGAGAAAATCACTGTAAAGAGCAGGGGGAAAAGTAAAACTAGAAAGTAGATAGGAACAGATCCTATAGCCTTTCCTGAAATGGAACTTGTATCTAGAAGACATCCCTGATTTTAGTGTCTCCTAAATGGAGGGGACTGGTTTGGTGGACTGAGGAAGAGACACTGGATGCCTGTGTTGGTGAAGCTGAGCCCTGACTTGCAAAGCCCAGCCCCTGTGGCTTTGCAGGAAGGGAGCAGGGAGAACTGGCTGGCTTGGAGGGCCCCTGACCTTGGGACAGATGTTGACAAATGGATGGTGAAACTCAGGGAACATTTCCAGCCTGGGAAAGTACTTTTTGTTAGAGACTGTGTCAGCAACGGCTCTTTGCAACACAGGGCAGGGAAAAGCCAAGGGCATCGAGGCGGGATGCAGAGGGAGATGTTACCCATGTTGTGGGATGAAACAGTCCTGCCTAATGTGGTGGGACAGGCACGGAGGCTGGAACAGGATAACATATCCAGATGAGCTAGGGTGAAAGTGGATTTAGGATTATACTGTAGTTTGGGGTAATCCAGTTGGATCAGTGGGTTTTTCAAAAGTTTGAATGAAAGTTTGTCATGAGGAGTGAAGCAGCCCAGAGTTTAGACCTCAGGATGGATTCTTGTTTGGATTCTTGTCCCAGTGTTTCACTGAACTTGGTGGAATGTTTCTGACTGCCATCAAGCCCAGACTGTGTGACTTGACTTTGACAACCAGCATCTTGCCTTGGAGAACAGTTTAATTCCAGAACCTGAAGGTGGAACTGCGACATTGCAACCACAGCAGGGTTGTCTGGGGAGCTGCAGATGGGAAAATGCTGCCTGAGACAGAGCTTCAGCAGTGGGACATTTGGAGTGGTCTGGTCATTGCTGGACTGCTGGTTGACCCTCTCTACCACAGCTGGACCTGCTGTGCTCCTTGGGCACCCTGGGGCTGCTCCTCATGCAGAGAGCCCTGGCTGGGCTCCTGTGGCTCCTTGCAGTGAAGGTCTGAAATGCTGCTGTCAGTCTTCACTGTGAGCAAGAAGTGATGCTTCTCTTTTTTTGGTAAGTATTAGTTTAATTATCTTTAATTCAAGGATCTGTAGTCTGCCAGTGGCAAAGCTGTGAAGTCTGACCATGCTGGATGTGTAATAATGTGAATTTAATAATCAGCTCTAGGGCAAACTGTTGCTCACTTGTTGTAGATACCAAGGACACTCTTCATCATCACATGTCCTGCATTAGAAAACCACACAAATCTTCTATTAAACAGTTCTCCATCCAACAGTCAGGGGTTGGGCTGGAATATGGGTTAGGATCTATTTGATTCTTGCAGGCAGCTCAGGAGTAAATCTGTAACACCAGCTTAGGAGAGAGTGCCACCTACCAAACCATCTGCTGAGAAAATTGTATTATCCACAGTCTCATCCACTGCTGCTAGAAATCACTGTCACAGTCATTGCTGAAGAGTTTTGCAGCTAATATATCTATTTGTATGCTTTTTATCCATCCCCTCAGAATTAATTATTCCTCAGATTAATATCATTCTAATGAATCATTCTGTATCACTGGCTTTATTTCATTTCTGAGATACTAATTAATATGTCAAAGCCATCTTGAACATGAAAATTGCTGTCATTTTTTTCCGTGACTTTCTTTTATTCATATATTCAATTTTTTTCTGAGGGCCTAAAATGTCTGTCCAGTGTGGAGTGAAAGAAAAAATGAAAGCTATACACTATTTAAAAAAAAAAAAGCATATGCAAATAAAGCCTAAATTGGGAAGGAATGGCTCAGTCTGTATTTTTGTGTTGATTTACTAGATTATGAGCCATTTCATATAGTAGGTCCTCAGCAATCAGCCCTGTAGGGTTTTTATATACATGGCTTAGAATACAAAATTCAGCAGTACATCCAGTGTCTACATTTGTCAGTGAAATGATCAGAAATTTTGAGATATTTTGTATTTGTTGATGTAGATTAGGTTTTGAAGAAAGGGTCTTGTTAGTTTGCTGTGGATTTCCTGGCACTGTTCTGCTGCGCTGCAGGGATGAGGCAGTCAGAGGAAGCATTTTTCTTTCCGTAGAGCTCTCCTCTCCTCTGAGCTATAATTTATTCTCATCATCCTCTGCAGTTTGGCTCTCTACCCACTCTGGAGGGAAGTGTTGGCAGGGCAGTAATCCCTCTCCTACCCCGTATCTCTGACAAATGGAAATCCCAGAAAGAGAAGGGGGGAAATTTTAGGTTTCCTTGCTCGAGCAATTTCCAGGGTGATTTAAGATCCAATAATGGCCTTTGCATTGATGGAGCAGGTCGAGCTGGAAGAGGAAGGTCACTCCAAGTGTTTCTTGTGGGAAACTTTTCTTTCTCTGGTCCTGTGGGAGTGAGTGGGTGGAACTGGAAAAACCCCATAAAAAGTCACTGCATAAGCTCTGCCGATTAAATAACACAGTTATTGGCAGCATTGCACCGAGCTGAAATTACCCACAGCTCCTGGGGCTGGGGACTGTTCAGGTGACAGCTTCTGCTCGGATCCCTGGCTGCAGGTTTGGTACTTCTCTTTCTTTCCTGTCTTCCTCATCTCTCCAAAAAGAGCCATTTTGTTGTACAATCTGGGGGGTTACAGTTGAAACCCCCCAGCTCTGCTCTGGATTTGCAGGTGTAGAGAGAGATCAGTGGTGAGGGCGGGAAAGGGGACCAGAGCCTGAAGGGGCTCTGAGCAGGAAGGGGATGGCAGGTGAATACAGCTCCTTCCCCTTTAGAAACAAGGAGTTTAGGAGTGGTTTTCCACCACTCCTAAAGCTTGTGTGTGACACGAGGCTGCTTTTTGAAAGGCTGCTGCTTGATTCCCACAGAGCAGAAATCCTTTCTGCAGGCTCCAAACTCTGTGGCCCAGGGATGGAGTTGGGCTCTCCTGGCTGGGATCAGGGCTGAGCTCCAAGAGTGTCCTGGGAGGGGAGATGCCAGGGGAGCAGCAATGCCTGGTCCTGCCTCCTGAGCATCCTGCAGCCAATGCATGAGCTCCAGATCCCAGGAAGCAGTAGCACTGCACAGCAAATCCTTCCCATTCATACCCTCCTGCATTACCCTCTGTGTCCAGCTTTGCCACTGCTTGAATTGGCTGCCTCAAATGAGTCATTCAAATTCAGACTTTCATACATGGTGTTTCTGTCTGGGCTTTTTTCATTTTCCTTTTCCTTGTTAGTGTTCAGATTTCCTCACACACTTCACCAGTGACCTGATTGATACCTGGGGATGCTTCATGCACTGGTTGCCATTGGAAATAGCTCACAAGTCAACATCAAAAGGGCACTAATGTGCTTTTTCAGATCAGCCCTACTGAATCCCCCAGACATGGAGGGACATGCCTATAATCTACAGTCAAAAAAAAGGGCCCACACTCAATACTGAATATTTAGGCCTCTCTTTGTCAGTGTCTGGGGACTAGTAATCATTTCTCTCAATGATCCTTTCTCCCTGCTGATGGACCTTTATCATTCAAGACTTGTCTTGAGATCCTTGGAGATGTTAATAATAGTTTTTACTTCTGCTGTTCTTTGCTCTGTGCTTTTTTATTCACTACTCTAGTTTTCCCTGTAGAATGGCCAACATGATAATATCAATTTAAACAATGTGCTTCAGTGATCTTTAAAAGAGTTCATATATTTCTTTTCATTTCCAGGAACCCCTGATTTTCCTGAGAATGTTACATTGAGGCTGAAGTTATCTTGGCTTATTAGTATAACCAGCTATTTACAAACCTGACAGCTCTTTTAGACATTATTTCTGATAACATGCCTCAACTGATTTTACTTTTAATAAATCCCATGCATGCAGACAAAAAAAAGCACCCCGAGAATGATGTAAGTACAATTTGTATCCATGTACTGATATATTTTGTAAATTCAGTTGCCTTTCTCCAGCTCTAGTGTGTGCACTATTTTTTAGGTTAAAGCATGTTTTATCTCTGAATCGCTGCTATGGGCTTTGTTGAACTCTGACTTGGTCTTCCAGTAGCTAATTACTGTTTGGATGAAGGTCATTTGGATCAAGGTGCTACTCAGTATTTATAAATATATTTTTAAATCTTCATACGGACCAAGTAGGACCTTCTCCAAACAAAGTCCCCTGGCAGGAGCAGGTGCCTCACAGGGTGGGAATAGAGACACAAAAGCTTTCCTTTGGTGGGCATGCTTTGATTCCAGCATCAGTCAGAAGTGATTGAAAAGTATGACATAAAATTAAGCAGCTGTTTTATGTTGGTACCCAGGGAGAATTAAACAAGCTCTGTGCTTGTTTCTGAATCTCCAGGAAACACCTGCACCAACAGCTTGTTGCTGGCAGTTTTAGGCAAGTCCAGACCTGGATGAGAGCTGATCCTTCTTGCACTGGCTGAGGGCAGGTTGGTCAGAGAACAGCAAAAGGAAAATTCACCTACCACTCGTGTAACTGGTTCCCAGAGTCATGTCAATCAGCTTCCTAATGCCACCACTAAATTTACTTAAATAATAATAGGGGTTTAATGGATTTCACTTTTGTTCCTCACCTGGGTATGACTATTAAGTCTTGAAAGTTTTAAAAGCTTATAAATTAGCTGAAATGACAAATGAGTACAGCAGGGTGCCCTGCATGAACTGCTGGTGTTTGAAACCACTGTAGCTGCTGAAGGGGCTTTCCTCCACTAGTGCAGTCAGGGCTGATCTAGACTTCTTGTTCATCCCTGAACTGGTCACACAAACTTAAAGAAGATGCAGGAAACAGGCTCTGGCTTCTGAAACTGATACTTGAATTGCCAAAAAAATAGGGCCTGTGAGAGTCTTACAGGCTTTAGTGGGTAGGAAGTTAAATTAATGTCGAATGAAACTTTGAAACCCTCACTCATCTGAGCAGCATTACATTCCTCCAGTGCTGAATTCAGCCTCTTCCCGAGGAAAGACCACTCCCTGGTAAAAAAGAACTAAAGAGTTCACTGAATGGAGCTGATAAGCAGATGCTTGAGAGCAAACTGGTCTCTCCTCTGCAATGTGTTCCTCAGTGTTTCTCTGCAATATGCTTAGAAAATTCAGCTTTTTGTGTGCTTGGGAGTTGTGATTTCTCCTGGAATAATCCAGAGAGTCATTTTAGGAGAGCCTCTGGAATTTGTTGCAAATAAAATCAAATGTGCTTAGTGACTTCTGGGTTCCCCCCAGCAATGTTCCCCTCAGCCCAGGGTTTCTGTGGAAAAAAAAGAGTGTGCTACCTTTTCGGAATATACATATCATGCAGTAAGCCTCACCTGTGGTGCCTCAAGAAGGAGACAAAAGCAAAAAAATCTTGAAAATAGAAAGAGAAAACTCACAGTGACTTTCATTAGAGATCTCTATTACCAAACAGCACAGGATTCATTTTCTTGTCTATTTTCACCCTCCTCTGAGGATGAATGATGATTAAAGGACAGGATAATAAGCAGGAGGAGGGCGGGGGGGAATGAGAACTTGCTGAGAAGCAGTTAAAATTTATAAAAAAAGAAAGAGAAGGAGAAAGGAAAATAAGTGTTTCAGTTAACTAGTCAAGGTTAGCTTAGCACTGTGTCTGCTTTAACTGGCATTATGAAAAATGCCAGTTGGCACAAAAGCAACTTCACTAGTGCTGAGCCTCATGAAATTTATGTTGACAGCTTAGAGTATTAGTTCTTCTAGGAGGTTTCTTAACCTCTCTGTGATGTCTTTTATATTTATTTTCTGATTATTGGGGGTAAGATTCCTATGCAAAGGCTGCAAATCAGCATGTTCATCTTTCACTGCCTGTTGCAGCCAAGGTAAGCAAGAAAAAACCCTTGTGGAAAACGAAGGGGTTCGAAGAATAACTGCTCTGGTTTTGGTGCTTACTGCTGAACGGGGAGGATTTTTGCAAAGGAGAAAAATGGTTTTGAAGAGAGCGGCAGGTCCCATTGCCGCTGGGTTCACCTCGGGGGTGCCCGTTTGGGGCTCCGGCGACTCCGCAGTGTTTGTCCCTTCTTTTTGCCCTCGCCTGAACCCGCACGAGTCAGTGGGGATGCGGCTCCTCAGAAGCCACGCGCCCCGGGAGCCTGGGCTGTGGCTTTTCCGCGCTCCCTCCCTGCCTGCCCGCGGGACAGCGATGCCCGCAGGATAAGGACGGGGGAAGGCAGGGAGGACGCGGAGGGGGGCGCGGGGCGGACGCGTCTCGTCCCGTCCCCTCGGTGCCGCCGCTGCCCCGGCGGGGCTGGCTGCCGGCCCCCGTCCGTGCCCACCCCTCGGCCGCCCAGGAGAGGGAGCCCGGCGGCCGCGGCTGCGCCGGGAGCCGCGGGGCTGCGCCAGGCGGGGGGCGGCGCGCAGGGAGCGCGGCCCCGGCGGAGCCCCCAGCCCCGGCCTCCCGCCGCCCCTGCCCCGCCGCGCCGGGAGCGGCTCCCGGCCACCCCTCCCGAGCCCGCCCCGAGGGGAACGCTGTTCCCCCGGGTCGGGGCAGCCGCGGTGCCTCGTCCCGCGGCCCCCCCCGAGCATCGCCCATCGCGGGGGCGCGGTGCCGGTACTCACTGTCCGCATCAGTTCACTGAACCGGCTCGCAGCGCCGGGGCATCGCGCAGAGCCCCGGGCGTCCCGCAGCTCGGCGGGGCTCGGGACCGGGCAAAGTAATCCCGTCTGCGCTAAACTCCAGGAGAGCCGCTCCCGGAGCCCGGCTTTGCCTCTCGTCCCGGCTGCCCGGGACGTTTTTCCCCAGGAAGGCAGGAAAAGCTGCCCAGAAGAAGCTGCGCCCAACCGAAGATGTTAGAGGAGGCGAAGGGGGGTGGCTTTTTGCCCGCTGCGTGCCTCCATGCCTGTCATTCCCTTGTCTTAATCCTTTAGGAAGGAGTCGCCAGGCAGACGGAGCGTTCCTGGAGGGGCGATGCTGCCGAGCCCTGCCCCGGGCAGAAGGAAGCCGGGAGATGCGTGGCCCGGGGCGGGCTGCGGGAGAGAATGAGGAGCTGCCTCCGCCTGCGCCTTTCCGAGAGGGAAAAAGCATGGTAAGAGCTGGACCCGATCCCTGGAGCGCAACCCCGCTGAGCAGGAGGTGGGATTATTCCGGAGTAGTTATGGAGAGCTATAACCTGGCAGTGGAGTGTTAAAGCGACTTGTCCCTGCTGGAAGAGGAACCCACTGAGGGCACCGCCGGCGTTGTGGCCGAGGGAAGGCCACTCACGTCCTTCTCCTCCTCTCGCCCTTCTTTTTGCATCCAGCGAACGGCAGTAGAAAGAACTGGTAGTCGGCTCTTGCCAGTGTTGGGAAAATACCGTGCCTTTTGCCTGGGATGATTTGCCCTGATGTGCCACTTCCACGGGATGTACAAAGTGCGACTGGAACTGATCTGGCCAACAAAGTTTGCAGAGTGATCAGCAGGGGCCGTGGGATGGAGGGAGCTGGGCACGCACCAGCATGGTCCGTCACACACGGTCTGACAGCACAGACCTGCTGCTCCCTTGAAAACTAACTCCTTGATGGTCCAACTCTTACTTTTCCCCTGCCAATTTGCACTTTCAGGGACCCCCCCCCATGCAATGCGGTGTTCCTGTGCTGGTTTTGTATATAAAATTTGCTATGCAATTACAAAACTAAAAGAGGAGGAGAGACGGCCCTGCATCCCAGAGCAAACAGAGAATCAGAGGTAAAAGGTAGGAGCCAGCATTTCTTGTTTAAATGAAACTAAATAACCTGAGCTACTTCTTACTGAAAATCTTTAAAACACACCTACTGTATGTTTATGTGTTTTGTCTTGGAAAGGTAAAAGAGTTTGAAACAATGTGAAGATTTCCTTTCTGACACTGCCAAGAAACAGAGAACTGATGCATTTTGTAACAGGAACCTACTGAGGAGAAAGGATGGAGTGTTTCATCAGCGAGACATTTAGGGAACTAGTGAAAAGGCACTTTGTATAATACGCTTCAGTAAATATGAAGGGCTAGTGCAATGGACACTGGAAACACTCGATCAATAGTCTATTTAAGTGGGAATATATGCAAGCATGGAAAAGTGATTGCTTTCCTGTCTATGGGGTGTGTTTGGAGAGGACAGCAGCAGAACATTTGCAGGTGAGCTGTCTGAGTTAAGCTACTTCATGCTGGGGTGGTGCAGTGTGTTTCTGAAGGGATTGCTAAAAAACCCAGTCTGTAGGGTGGACTGTGTTTATGCATTTTCAGTTCCTGCTCGCAGAGCTTTCAGGATGTTTTTCAGGATAATTCAGATTGGGTGAGATCCATCTGGGGGTGAAGGGACTATAAGAAAGGACCTTTGGTCTGTTTGGTGATGAGTAATTAATGGACGTCTGATGTCTTTGATCTCTGCAAGGCGAGGAGCTGATGTCGTCATGAAAATCATGATATGATTTTCCCTCAGGAGAAACTATGACTTGGAACGACACCACTATGGACGGGGAAGGGTTGCTGGCGGAAAGGGACTCCTCTTCCTTTCGGATCCTCACAGGCTGCTTCCTCTCGCTACTGATCCTCTCCACGCTGCTGGGAAACACGCTGGTCTGTGCAGCTGTCATTAGGTTTCGCCACCTCAGGTCCAAGGTGACCAACTTCTTTGTCATCTCCTTGGCTGTGTCAGATCTCTTAGTGGCAGTTTTGGTCATGCCTTGGAAAGCTGTGGCTGAGATTGCCGGTTTCTGGCCTTTTGGTTCATTTTGTAACATCTGGGTGGCCTTTGATATTATGTGCTCAACAGCCTCCATCTTAAATCTCTGTGTCATTAGTGTGGACAGATACTGGGCCATCTCCAGCCCATTTAGGTATGAGAGGAAAATGACCCCCAAGGCAGCCTTCATCATGATCAGCGTGGCGTGGACTTTGTCCGTGTTGATTTCCTTCATCCCCGTGCAGCTGAACTGGCACAAGGCTACAACCACAAGCTTTTTGGACTTAAATGCCAGCTTACAAGGTGTAAGCACGGACAACTGTGATTCTAGCCTAAACAGGATGTATGCCATCTCCTCTTCTCTAATTAGTTTCTATATACCTGTGGCCATCATGATAGTGACTTACACGAGGATATACCGGATTGCTCAGAAGCAAATTCGACGCATCTCAGCTCTGGAGAGAGCAGCAGTGCACGCAAAGAACTGCCAGAACACGAGCGGCAACAGGAGCAGTATGGACTGCCAGCAGCCAGAGAGCAACTTCAAAATGTCCTTCAAGAGGGAAACAAAGGTTTTAAAGACTCTGTCAGTGATCATGGGGGTGTTTGTGTGCTGCTGGTTGCCATTTTTTGTATTGAACTGCATGATTCCCTTCTGCGAGCCTACCCAGCCATCCAAGGGAGCAGAGGCTTTCTGCATTAATTCCACCACCTTTGATGTTTTTATATGGTTTGGATGGGCAAATTCTTCCCTCAACCCCATCATTTATGCCTTCAATGCTGACTTCCGCAAGGCATTTTCGACCCTGCTGGGCTGCTACAGGCTCTGCCCGATGTCTGGCAATGCCATAGAGACTGTGAGCATTAACAACAATGGGGCAGTAGTTTTTTCAAGCCAACACGAGCCCAAAGGGTCCAGCCCCAAGGAGTCTAATCTGGTTTATCTGATTCCACATTCAATTATCTGTCCCGAAGAAGAACCTCTCAAAAAGGAAGAAGAGGGTGAACTATCTAAGACCTTGGAGAAAATGTCTCCAGCACTGTCGGGTATCTTGGATTACGAAGCTGATGTTTCTTTGGAAAAGATCAATCCCATTACACAAAATGGGCAGCATAAAGCCTGAACAGTAAGGTTTACTAAGCAAGACCCAACAGTGTATACTGTAATAATCTTTTGGGGAAAAATACAAGATTTTTTTGGTAAGAAACTAAGCTCTAGGGAGAAAAATACACATTTACACCAAGCCCAGAATTAATTTTCCTGGCATTCAAAGCAAATTTAACATTTTAAACAATAAACACAAAAAGATACTGGAAACTGGTTTTAAAAAAAAATGTTAAACTGTACTGTTCATACTGAGGAAATTTAGATACAGTGCAGTGACAAAGAAAATATTGCTTCTCTACACAGAGAAACCAATTTTCAGCTTAAAATGAGGCAAAAGATAAATGTTGAGTATTTAAAGATTAATGTTTACTAGAAGTAAAAAGATTGCTGTGTCTTGTGATAGTGGGTGTTAACAGGTCCTAATTAAAGACTGAGAGATTGTAAAGGTAGGTAGATGCCTTCTTAAAATTATTTCTGAAAAATAATTGAGCCTTATAATGAGAATGGTTATTTTTAAAGCTTTGGGAGGTAATATGTTGATACTGGTTTTATTTATTTATTGTTTTAAATTGATATTTTTCATATGTTATAACAGATCTAGCTTTATTTATGTTATTTAAGATGTCTAAATAATGGGATATTTTTGGAGTGTCATAACTGCATTTTGACCAGTCAACCAGTCAGCACTTTATTACAAGCTCGGATAGTCTGGAGAGCTGGTGAGGGGAATAGAGGAATGTTAAGAAGCTCAGCAAGAAATGAAGGAATCAACTAAACCGATGCTGTGTGGAGTTCGTTTGCTTGTGGGCTTTTTTTATTTTTAAGTGGGATTTCTTTCAAAAGATAGGACCAGCGTTGACTGAGTTGTGAATTCTCTTCCCTTATAGAAATAAAAGAAATTGCTGCTATTTATTTTTAAAAAGTTTCATGTTACAAAGACTTTGCTAGAATGTCAAGTTTGTGGATCTGTAAATACCTAAAATATGACTACAACCTTAAGAAGAATCCAATTTGGGAAGGAGAGCGTCTTAGATAACAATTCTTAGTATATAATGTTTTGTATTTATGTAAGATAAACAGCTTTCTCAGACTTTTCTTATTTCAAGTCTTGGATATCTTTTCTGAACAAACACAATGGGTTATAATGGTAGTAAAGATGCCAAACGTCGTTGTCACTGGTGTTACTGCAGGACCACCCGGGTCATTCTGTCTGTCTGCTACTCTATCACGGTCAGAACTGAAACGTGAGGTACCTGGTGCTTTACTTTGGGAACCGGGAGGACATTACATTTTAGTAATTGCCGTGTCAATAGTCCGTTCAATAAGGAATAGTGCCTCATTACCATTTTGGATTAAGACATTTCGAAATATGGATGGAACTGCAGCCCCCACCTCAAAATCCTCCTGTGAACTCCAAAAAAGTTGCCAATGTTTGATTAAAAAAACCTGCTACTTCTCCATTGTCCTTCCCTGCTGCTTCCCTTTGTAATGCCAAAAGCAATCGGTGAGCATTAGCAACAGGAACATTGGGTGTTAATAGTCAGCAGCGTTCAAAGAAATCGATTTCTTTTCTGAATGACAGAAAATACCCCTTGGAGCAACTTTTTCATAACATATATCAAAAAAATGTGTTTTCAGGAAAAGAGAACTGAGAGAAAAAAAAATTTAACAAACTATATACATCCTGCATCAGGTCTGTGTATTTATGTATTGTGAATGTTTTCATAATTTTATTGCCTGTATGCTGCTTTCATACATATAATAAAATTATTTTGTGAACAGAAGGTCAAATAAAACAATCTACATTGCATTTATTAAATTCATGCTGTTTTTTGGCAGTTGTATTGATCGTGTTAAAGGGAAAGACAGTTCATTTTTTTCCCCATTTGCCTTTAATTGGCATCACATCCATAAGGCCAATGGGAATTTCTATTAGAAGCAGGGGAAACCTCCCTACCGGAGACCTCTGAGCCCTTGCTCTAAACTAGGATTTGAAAGCAGTAAAAGCAGCTTGGAAACAACCAATCACTTTAGATGTGTAAAGCTTGACCTGCTGGTGACTCTTATTTCAAAGGTATTTTTTGCCTTGGTGTAACAGCATAATGAACTTGGTTTATAGAATGCTTTTATTATTGGCTTTTTTCTTTCTCCCCCCCCCCCCCTTTTTTTTCCCCCAAGCTGTGGAGTCTTTCTCAAAGCCTGATACAACCCCACTGCTAGTTTCTGTTTTTTGAAGCAAAATGAATAATTTCAGAAGTGATGTGATTGTGGGTGCAGGAGGTGTCCTCCTGTTCCTGGCAGCCCTGTACTTTGTTTTTGCCTCTGTCAGCAGATTCATTTTGAATTGAAGAAACAAACCTACGTTGTCACTTCTGCCTTGAGCATTTACAGCAGGACCCGTCCAGCATCTGGGACTGGAGTTGGTGCAGGAGCTGCTGGGATGTCCAGCTCCCCCTCCCTGGGTGCTCCTGGGGGTCAATGAAGCAGCAGGTCTGAGGCAGACAGGGAATCGTGGCTGCCTGCAACCTGTCTTAGCTCCTTCAGTAAAATTCCCCTGCATGTCGTAATGCCAGATTTTTTTTTTCTGGGTACCTTTGAGGAATTACTTTACTTCTTAAAAAGTACATAGGCCAAAAATAAAGTTCTGTGTTTCTTACTTATTCTCAAATCTCCCAGCAGTCTGATACAATAGCAAAATACAGAGTATGATTTAAGGGTGTCATGTAAAGCAAGAGGCTGTTTTTGCATTAGTTTGTAGGGAGTGATTTGTATTCTGAAACAAATAGTTGCTCTGCTGCAGCCAGGAGCCATCCCAGGACCTCCCTCCTTGCAGATGGAGCTGAGTTTCAGGGGGCTCCATGAAGGTTGGTGAAGTGCTGCTGCTGTTGCTGCTGGAGTGATGGGCACCCTGTGAGAAGCAGGGCAGGGCAGGCACTTGGATGAGTTTAGTTTATTGTTTTCCCTCTCGTTCTATTTAAACTAATTTTGGCTTCTGACTCCTTTTTCTTATATACCTTTTAAAACGCCACGAATTGGCCTTGATCTTCATTTACCAATGTACCTCATTTACCCTTTTTCCAGCCTTCCCAGTGGGTTTCTCTACCTCTCCTCTCTGCTTTTCCTTCCACCACCGCCAGAGCCTTTCTGTTTGTTTGGCTTTTCTTTGCCACAGTAATGCTTTGCTTGGAAGAAAGTCCAAATTAAAATCCTTCCCCCCAGCACAGCCGAGAGTCCCCTTCCCACAGCCTGCACTCAGAAATGCCTCTTACCTGTTGCAGAGCCTGGAGAGCAGTGTCAGGAGTGACTAGAAGGAACAACAGCATGTACCTGCCAACTGCTGCTCTATTTATGTGCTGAGTTAATTGCTCAGAAGCTGTATTACCTGCTTTGTGCCTGCTCCCCAGCTGCTCAAAACCAGTGGTCTGCCCTTTGCTCCCTGCCTTGTTGCCCCCAGCAGTATTTTCCTCTTCAGAGTGAACCTTGCCATGTCCCTTTCTGCAGATAACCCAGGTAACCTTTTTTCCTGCATTGTTTCCTCGTGACTGAAGGTATTTTTCTGTTTGTGGATGGAAGAGGTTAATAATTCACCTGATGGCCTTGATGAAGGAGCTGTTTGCAACGAATGAACTGTAATCACTAGATTAAATCTGAATACATTTCTCCCTTCCCTGTCAAGCATTTTATGCTGATTTGATTTTCTAACGTGACAAAGCATGCAAAAGATAGATGAAGGATGCCTTTGCTGAGGTATAGTTTTAATGACAGTTATTGAGAACCAGTCAATAGTTTTCAGAAGCACCCAAATCTGATTGAAATCTCCAAAGCCTGCTATGCTAAGTATCTTGAAAGGCAGATTATTCCATTAATTATTTTGGTTTTTAATATAATGATGGCAGAATATGTTCCTAGTGATACCATCTACGTGGCCACACAATGAATGTGACAACAAATAAGGAACAATGGTATCTATTTCATAGTTTTTAAAAGATGAAAACAGATATCCAAAGTGTTCTTGTACTGGTCTGTTGCAGTAGAGGTGGGCTGTGGGCTGAACCAAGTGTTGAGCTCCAGTTTTGGATAAGGTTGGTGCTGATCCCCTCTTTTGAGAGAGGGTCTGGGCTCTCTGGGTGCCTCATGAACCTCACAGGTGGCTGCTGGGTGTGCATGATGATACTCTTTCCACACCCCGTATCTCAAATTTGGAGTTGCACTTGCCTTCACAGAGGGATCTGCTGAGCCCTGTGCTGCTGGCCCTGCTGCCCTCCCCTGCCAGGCACAGCTCCTTCCAAACCACTGCTGCCAGTGTGTTTTTACAGATTTCTATAGTATTTTTTGAGGCTGAACATGTAAATCAAGAATATGGTGGTTGTTTTCATGTTGGTTGTTTTTACAGTCACAGTCAGAATGAAGTGGGAAGTTTCTGGTCTGCCTGTTCTTACTCTGTTTCTAGGAAAAGCTCTGGGCAATGGTACTGCTGCCCCGCTGTGCTTCTGGCCATCACTTTTCTATTTTGACTGTGTTTCCCTTTCAGTCGTGCCAGGCTGTTCCTCCCTGTTTCGAGGAGGGATGTTCCTGCTGGTTCTTTGGTGAAGGAGTTTCCTTGGTGCCCGTGGGTGCAGCGGTGATGGATGGCACTGACGGAGGGGGGCAAATCCTTCTACCTGCCACCTGAAGCTACAACCACACACCCAGACCCTGGTTGTGCACTGAAATAACGTGATTGACATCAGTGGCATGGCTTTACTTCCTATCCCTCTGGATGGGGTTGGCTTCACCCAGAGAGGTGGTGTGGGGATCAGATGGATACCTTGGGTCTATTCATCATCACCCTGGGAGGTGCTGAGGTGGATGTTTTGGTATAAAAGAGGCATAAAAGAGAAAGGAACTCCAGGGTTGGCTGCAGGGGAGCAGCACTGGGATGGTGACACAGGGGAAATCCTTTGCCCAGGTGCCCTGCTGGAATCCTGGGCCTCCAGAGAGGGATGAAGGAAGAGCCCAGGTCCAGGCCAGACCCAAGGACCAAAGCAGCTCCCAGTCCCTGCATCATCACAGGGCTGGTTTGGTGGGGAATGTGATTCTCTCTTGGGGCCAGGCTTGGACCAGCCTGAGGAGGCTCAGCACTGCCCAGGAATGCTCAGTGGGTGAGCTGGTCTGGCTTTGGGCTATGATTTGGCTCAAAAAAATAAAAAAGAAATTTGTAATCGTGTCTGTGGCAGGGGGTTTGTACAGCTAAATTACACTTTGTTTTACTGCAAATAACTCATGCGTTTGTGTTTCTCGTATCTCCTATATTTGCTGTCAGTAGCTCCACTCCAAACCAGTTGCATTTTTTCCTGTTTAAATAGTTCCCACACAACTGAACTAGAACTGTTTGTGGGATGTTCCAAATAACAACAGCAAAAAACCCAAATCAAACAAAAAAAAAATTAGAAGAAATGTTGTTTGTATATATAATTTTCGGATTAGCTGACATTTTCAAAATTAATTTCTCTATTTTTAATGTACTTTTCAGTTTGCAGTGTGAGATTTTTAAACTCAGATCTCTGGTTTGAATATTCTGACAAAGTTAAATGTTAAAAATAAAAGGAAACAGGTAATATGACTTGCTTTAAAAAATTTGATTGTTAAAAATCTTTTCCTACTCCCATCCCTTGATTTTCAAATAATAAAATTCCTATTAATTTCACATTTTCCTAAGAGGAGGAAATTTTTTGAGGTCTTGAAAGACGACACAGAATGAGAAATATTTGCTTCCCAGATTCTCCTTTCACTGAGAAAGAGGAATCAAACATTTTGCTGACCTACACCACCACTGCAAAGTTTCTCTTAATTTCAGAGGGAATTATGGATTCAGACACTCAGAAATTTCCCTCTGTATTCATTTTGTTTCTCTCTTAATAAAGGAGTTCCCAATGGCTCCATATTCTTAATGAATTGGGTGCCACTCTGTGTCAGTAGCAATAATTTATTTTCTTGCACATGTACACACACACAAAATCCATCCTTCTCAGTTAGTAGATTCGTGGAGCATGGGGAAAAGGGACGAGTGGTGAACTTAAATGAGTATTTCTTTGCTACAGAAGCAGGAGATGAACCAGGCCTGTATCACCTGCATTAAAAGGACAAACCTGATCTTTCATGCCAGCAGTCCATGCCTGAGAGGCCAAAAGTTAAAAAAATTGCTCCATAAAAGATGTTTTAAATAATAATTAAAATGATTTAATGATGCTGTTACGTACTTTTTGACTTCCTTGTTTTCTAAGGTTTCTGTAACTACATCTGTAATGATTTCAGAGTAGTAAATGGGACCACCCAATTTCATTCTCTTTGCTTTTCTGTGCTGTATCTGACATCCATTTGTGTTCCCAGTTGAAGAGGCTCTGCTGCAGCAGCTCCTCCAGCTTGATGACACCTGCTGAAACCCTGGATCCTACTGGCTCTGTTGGGATGTGGGACAACAGTGAAAGCAGCCTCCTGGAAAGAGCTGCTTTTGAACAGTGGGAGATAATTTTTGAGCAAAACCATTGACTTTTCTATTGGTATGTGTTTTGTAGGTCCAAAACCTAATCCATTTTCATATTTTTACTGGTTTATTTGCAAACAGTTTGAGTTAATTTACTGAAAACCAAGGCTTATGGCTTCAAGAACACCAGTATTTTCTAAGTGAGAAAGACTTTAACATTATAATAGTTATAATTTCAGGAATAATTAAATATGATTACAATCCTTACAGAGTAGAACATTTTTGATGCATTTTGCTCACGTATGACATTTTTCAAAATAAGAGAACAATTTCTGATGAGAACAGTTTAATGCAGAAACTTCCAGTCATATTTCTTTCTTGCTTGAGGGATTAAAATATAGTGACAGGAAGCTTGGGGATAACATGTAGCACCAGTAAAAGCATTTCCTAGCAAGTAGTGTAGGCAGTCACATTTAGACATCTAGTAATTTTGTGCTATTTAGTCCCCCTCATTGTACAATATTGATTATATTTTAAAAAAATAGATTAAATGAGTATGTGAAGGTAATTTTCATTATAATAGGTTCAATTAATTGGCCTTTTGCTTGGAGTCTTTTGGACTTTTACCTCTCCAAATGGCATTTTTATACCCAGGCTACAGCACAGGAATTCCTGCCCACTGTGACTGTCTTGCTGCTTTTCAGTAGGAGAAAATTCCTTCTCCCCCCTTCCCTGTCTTTTCTGCATGTTCTCTCCCTTCTGCCTCTTTATCCTTTACTTATTAGGATAAAGTAAATTGTAGGAATGTGATTTGAACTGGTACAGTGAACAGGTTTTTACTGTTAACTGGGTTACCTCTCTGTAACCCAGCCAGCCCTGCTGTGAACACATCCATTGTCTGAGCTTTACTCTGACCCTTGGGACATTCCTGGCACACATGCACAAGTGCATGGATGCAGCATCCCGGGGAGCCTGTTTGTTGGGACCTCTTCACTCACATCCTGAAGTGAACACTGCACATTTTGGGGTGGGGTGGGATGGGGAGAGCCCTGTCAGTGAATTGACTGGGGCATTCTCAAGAAAAGGCTAAAAAGTCTGTTAAAAAGTTAAAGGCCTTGATCAGTGGCAGTATACTTAACCCCTGGAATAGTGTTCTCCAGCTCTCTCCAAGCATCAGCCCTTCCTAGCTCAAAAACCATTTGCAGCAATTGATTTTATTTTGCAGTATTTCCCCAGCCGCGAAGCGCAAACACATTGAACTCCTGCACACGAGTGAAGCAAAGACATGGCTATGGGATAAAAGCAAATAGAATATAAAGTTATCAGTCCTGGCACCCAGGAAAAAACCCATCAGCGAAGGGCTGGATTCCCACCCCCTTGACAGGGATGTAAGGCAGGGAAACCACACCAAAACTCTGCCCAGGATGAGCAAGGAGCCAGAGCAGGGTCTCAGTGCCGGGGTCTGCTCTGCAGTGCCCATCCATTCCCATTCCTAAACCAACACAATAAAAAACTCACTTTACACACCATGGACTGCAATCAATGGAACATTCAATATTTCCATCACTTCCTTTTTCAAAATGACTGGTGATTCCTCTCCACCTCTATTTGCTGGCTGTGCTCAAAATTAAATGTAGGAAAGAGTAACCAGTAAAAGCCTCCGAGGTTTATAGTGTAGCCAGAGGAATGCATAGGATGGCTGGGGAGAAAATGTACTTTTGTTCAAAATGGAAGAGCTTCGGTGCTATTTTATTTTATATTGTGATTTTATTTTACCACTTTTCTTTGCTCAGAAAAGACAGAAAATCATTCCTGAATGCAACTTTCCATTGTGCCTTATGTAATATTTTAAAACTATGAGCACCTGTAGATAACGAAGGCCAGCTCACTTGTTAAGGTCTGCCTAAGGTGCTCCAGCAATGATGCCCAGGGAATATCGTGGAGAAACCTGGAGCCAGTGAACTGAGGGGGAGGGTAACATTAGGAAGGAGGACCTTCTTCTCTGAGAAGCTGTTTCTGACCTCTGAAGTGAGGATTTCCCTTCCTTGGGCTGAATGTCTCAGTTTATTATGAGGGAAGTCCCTTATATTGCGACCTCATGTAATGTTGCTTCTTTTTTTACCAGCAAGTCGATGTTTAGTTGTATCCATAACTCAAGTGCACTAAACAGCCTGTAATTGTTTCCATAGTTAAATTAATTAAAATGCCTGTTATGTTTTCACTCCTTAAGGAAAATAAAAGAACAAGATGTAATGCTGCAGAGTAGTTTCTCAGTCTCAAAGTTCCCTCTCAGGTACCTGTGAGCTACAGTCTGCACTGAGGTGTGGGCACAGCTTGGTTTGTCACTGTATATACAGTGCATGGAAAAACTGTACAGGAAAAAGATACAAATTAATAGGCCTCATGGTCACCACAGACAGATCTGGGAATATTCACAGCGCTCAGACTGACTTACTGTGGTTTCTGTGACTATTATTCAAGTCAGCATCCAGTGATGAATGCATGATCTTTTACTTGGCATGGCAGGGAGGCCACAGTTACTGTTTGTTCCTGCAGGCACAGGGTGTAATGCCGTTTCATAGTTTAATTCCAGCTTGTTTCAATCTATCACATCTGTCTCAGTGGGAGGCTGAGATGGGAGGAACATCCATGAGGAGGTTTAAATGTTGCTCTCATGGAGTCGTTATCATTTGTCAATCCTGGAGGAGCCATCGCTCCTGTTATCACAGAGATCCTGGGCATGTGAGATCTGGAGATCCTGTGTTTGGTTTGCTGTGTAATACCCCCTCACTCATCTCCATCACAGCCATCAGGTTGGGCCCCTTGCTTTTTACATGGGCAAATACTGATAGGACAAGGGGAACAGTTTTAAACTAAAAGAGAAGAGATTTAGATTAGATGTTAGGAAGAAGTTCTTTCCTCAAAGGGTGGTGAGGCCCTGGAACAGGTTGCCCAGAGAAGTTGTGGCTGCCCCATTCCTGAAAGTGTTCAAGGCCAGCTTGGATGGAGCTCTGAGCAACCTGCTCGGGTGGAAGGTGTCCCTGCCCACAGCAGGGGGATGGAATGAGATGATCTTTAAGGTACTTTCCCACTCAATCCATTCTGTGATGTGCTGGCTTCTGCTTCCTCTGTTCCTTACTAAAATCATCCTCTCCTATAAAAAGGGAAAAAAGAGTTGCCTATGGCAGTCCCTCAACACCGAATTTCTGGGGACAAGGTCAGCTAATCCTGAATGCTCCATTTTGAGTAGACATTCCACCCACATAGCTGGTACATGATGACTGACAGTGTGGGTGCTACCAAAGCAACTGCTCTGTGGTACCTCCTGTCAGTGGAGCTCCAGGGACGACAACCCTGAAATCATTTCTGTGAGCTTCTGCTGAATTAACAAGGCTGCCTTGGTGCTGCTTGTGTGGGCAAAGATATTTGGAAAAACATGGTGATTTCAGGAGATTAATGTTACTGATCCAATCCCATGGACTCTACAGCTGGACGTGGAGCCCTTGGGATGTCCAACAAGTGCTGCCTCACTCAGCACAGTACCCTGATGGAGGGGTCACCCACAGCCCCAGTGCCCCAAAGGCTGCCCAAACTCCCATCCTGTTATTTCCCTGTCTGCAGCTCAGGAGCTACATGCTGGAATTTCCATGGAAGCCTTGATTTTATTCATTCTGCAGCCAAAATTAGGCCAGCGGTGCTGCCAAGAGGCACACTTTTTTGGTTTGATACATGGAGAATGCATTTTTAATGCTCTAAGTGCTGTTCTCTGCCATTGGACTCCCATGTGATGCAGAGCTGCAGTCAGAGCCCTGCAGTAAAACAACATTTGCTTCCAAGTAGGATGGAGAAAAATACAAGAAATAATATTTTTTCATTAAAACTGGAAAATATTACTTTTAACTGGCTGGCTCCTGACCCATCTCAAATCTCAGCTGCCAAGTAGTAATTCTGTCTTGTGAGGCTAGAGTCAGAGCAAGAACAATTTTCTAATCAAAACCAATGCTTACCACTGCAGGAAAATTTGTGTGTCTAGACATGGGCACCAACCTTCAGTTAACATTGAGAAACATTATTTTTTTTTCTTTCATTCTGGTCATGCTGTGAACTACTCCCTAATTGTAGAAAAGACTTGTGATTAAATGTGCAGGCTTCAGACATCTGAATTCTGAAATGGGCAGAACAATTTTAATAAGGAAAACCACCGTCTAAAAAATCCCAAACTTCATCCCCACCAATACAGATCTCACTGTGAGGTGGAATCAAACATATTTGATTCTTGGACATCCGTGATTCCTTTCAGTAATACATATGAAGATAAGATAATAATTGAAAAAAAATGGGGGAGGAGGATTAAAGATTTTCCTGGATGAATATCCACTGTGCTCTACATGGAGAGAGATTCTTGCCCCACAAAATAAACCTTTCTGGGTCATGGACTGTTGCCAAACCTTATCCAGAGTCGTTAGGAAGCAGGTGGAACATTTAACTTTACTTTCTCCATGTGAACTGGGAACTGGGATTGAAGGTATTGGGGTGCTTGAATGAGAAGAAAGAGCAAAATCTTGGTGGTGATTTTGTGTCTTAGCTGCCAGCCCTGCTGCTTCTCACTCAGTCTGGGCTGTGGTTTGTGACCTGATCACTCTGGTGAGGTTTCCATCGCAGAGATTTTCTGATTGCAAAAGCTACCTGGTCACACCTAGAAAGGTGAATCATTGCGAAGAATTAATGAATCGCCTGAAATAGAGTCACATAAAATTAGGATGTTGGCTGGAAAACAATGAGTTAAGCAAAATCTGAGCATTGAAGTGTTCACTTTATTGTGCTTGTTCTCCTCAGCCACGAGCAGAAAGAGGGAGCCAGATCTGGCTGTGCTACTGTCATGACACAGCACTGAAGTGTTCCCTGACTCCTGTCTCATGGTGAGGACTGGGAGCAGCTCTGCCATGGAATTAGTGTGGAGTGCATCTGGTTAACTTGACTGTGTCATTTGGAACTAGATTAGAAACAAGCTCAGGCAATCCCTGCTCTGTCTGGGAACACTTTCTAATCAGCAAGTTTAGGGAAAGAGACGGTACCAGATGAGCAGCTATTTAATTCCTGATGCATCCTAGAGCATGCAGAAAGCAGGGTACATTCTTACAAGGATCTGGGCAACTGGTCTCTTTCTGGATTAAAGCAAAAGATGTTTCAGGAGAGAAATGCAGGTGTATGAAGCCTCCTGAGCTCTGAGGAATTTCTGTTTCAGATTTTCACAAACTGAGTTTCTTGTGATTTCCGTGTGAGGGCATGGTTACAAATCTGTGTTCGTTTCAGACAGGAGTCTCTGTCTTCTAGAAATTGTACATTTGAAATTCTCCCATCAAGCAAAAGCAATTGGTTTCTTCCCCTGTTTCCTGCTTAGCAGAAGAAACGTTCCCTCCCATGGGGACGCATTAGCAGGGAAGAGATTGTACACACAGGGAAGAAATGCTGGAGTCACTTGGGGACAAATGTTGGTCTATTACACCTGAATAAATCCACAGTAATATAATTTACTCCTTGGGATTTGCATTAGATTTAACCTGACATATATGAGATTGCAGAGCTCTGTGTGCACAGTTCCCCCCCCACCGATTAGCACAATGCGATTCGGGTGAGGTCCAGACCACCTTAAGACTGATGTTTCCCTCAGAAGACCCTTTTTTCAGTGCTTATCTCTTTGGTGAGCCTCAGCCGTTTGAAGAGAGATTTTTCTATGCTGGATCTGTGCCTCAGGCAAACCTACAAACTTTCAAAGTGTCAGTCACAGCAGTGAAGTCAATGCAGCGTAAGAGAACAGGAGAAAAGGAGAGTTGTGTTTCCCACATGCAAATTTGTGGCTGTTGTGAGGACAATCTCAAAGGTTGCCATGTTTTGGAGTGAGAGCAGGCAGTTCTGCAGGTGGCTGGGTCTAGCAGTGCCTTCTGTTGGCTTTTGCTGTTCCATCAATGAAAAAGACACCTGAACTTCAGCAATTTATGTGTTTCTGACAATACCTCACACTGCGTGTGCCCAGGGAGGTCTGCACCTTCCTACCTGAGACATTTCAGTTTAAACATGAGATGAAAACTGCTGGTTTTGCAGTGCCATCACCTTATGGGATGAGTAGTGTAACAGAAACGAGTAAAAGTATTTTCCACTTGTCATTAGAAAAGGTGGAAGAACAGGGCTGAGAAAGTTTCCTGCCCAGAGGAGGTTGTCCAGTTGGAGAAGGGACCTCTAAGTGAAGGGTACAGAAAAGGTACAGGCATGTGGAAAACAGCAGGGGGGATGGGGGCTGTGAAACCAGGTCCCTCCACTCCCAGCCCCACTACATTGGCTGCAGAGCTGGGTTTTCCAATATTAAGGATTTAATTTTAAACAATAACAAAGAGGGAGAGAGGTGTCATTTGCATTTTAAAAATCTTTAATGAAAGTATACACCAGAGTGTGAGAGAGGGAAGATATTGCCAATCGCTTGCTTCTATGTGTGTGTTTAATGAACACCTCACTGTGTGCCCAGGGTGATTCCAGCACTGCCATCCAGGAAAGGAAATAAGCAGAAATTTTTCCTGTTAAAGCTGACTCAGCTTGAGAGGACTTAAGCAACAGAAATAAAAAGGAAAACGAACAGCTGGAAGCTCCATTCACGTTGAGGAAAAAGATGGGGGGGAGGCACGAGGGATTTGGTGAACTTGAGAGAAAAGAATTGTGTCCCACTCATGCTGCCAGCAGCACAGACCAATGCTGGGCAGTTGCTGCTCCCACCTGTGATGCCCGAGCCTGAATCCAGAAGGCTTCCTTGGGCAGAATCGTGGGGGAAAACAACCCCCACAGGGCTGTCAGCCTGCATGGTTGGAATTCACACCAATTTTGCCTCATACCAGCAACATACCCAACTTGTGTTCACAGCCCACCATGAGGAGAGTTTCTGTTGTCTGGCTCCAGGCCCCACATATACCTTTTGAAGAAAGAATTGCTGGCAGCAGCTTTGCAGGATTATATTTTCATGCAAAATGTTGTACATTTAAAATAATCTTTGATATTAAGATACAAAAATCTCCTCTGTATGTTACTAGTCTCTCTAAACAGGAGTTTTGATGATAAAGACTATATGAAGCAGTCTGAAATAGAAGCAAGCTGCATTCTGGATGTGTTCCAATTAGATGTGGCCTTTCTGTGATATGAAAATGAGTGTTGAGAGAGGAGAGAATTGTTTAAATTATTTTTTATGCCTATAGGCATCATAGTTACTTTCTTTTTTTTCTTAGCTGACTGAAAAAAATGCTTAAGTGACCCTGTTTTACTAATGGTCCCATCAACTTTCTAAACCCAAGCTTAAGCAAAGCAACTAAACTGCTGATATTCATCTGAGCCTAAAAAACCAGAATCCTTTACAATTCTTGTATCATAGGAATTGAAAGACAGCAAAAATCTGGCAGCTCCTTAATTTGGTTTTGCTGACATTCTCAGGCAACAAGTGTGACATATTTCAAGATGTGTACAGGATCAAAGAAAGATTTTTATTACCAAAACTGAAAGACAAATCTGGAGTTCCTTTACACGATTCATTTCCATTTCAAGTACTCAGGTCTTTTGATGGAGCTGATAGGAAAGGGAGAAGAACAAGAATTGCTTAGGTTGAGGATCTGAATTGGTCTGAAAAAATCCAGAAATGGATCAAGCTACAATTTTCATTTTCTGGAAAATTTCAGAAGGAATTGACACATTGTTGCTTTTCTCTCTGAAAGTATTTCTTTTATTTTACTGCTGTATTTTACTTCCTGATCAACTTCTCCAGTGTTTGAAGCTTTCTAGAGAGAAGAGAGAAGAGAGGAAGCCTGGAAGATCTACTCCACTGTCACATGTGCAAGATGACCTCACATAATAGTCCAACCACCTCATGCATGGTTTTCTTCTTAAGGCTGGCTTGACTGGTTTCCTTATTTCATCCTAAAGCTCATGGAAAGCTTGGGCAAAGAGAAAGGAACCATCTAAGCTGAAGGAAAAGCTGCAGCCTCAAAGGGAGAGAAGGAGAAGGAGTGAGAGGACCAAGCCAACCTTTGTATTCCTGCAGGTCTCCCCTCCTCACTCATTTTCAGCACTGTTTTTTCCTGTTATGAGCCATCCACTCACCCACCTCCCTGTCATGAAATATTCCAGATCAGCCAGAGCAAGCAGAGCCCTGACCAATTCCTGCAGGGAGCAGTGGGATGTGTACATTTATGTGTGGGTGTCCTCATGCTTCATCAAGACAAGTATTTCCCATCAACTGGAGTTAATGGCTGAGTCCCACACTGACCTGTGGGCAAGGCTGTGACAGCTGTGGAATAACCTGCGTCTGGGTGACTTGGGTGAAGCACAAAACCTTTGACCTCTCCCTGATCACTGCACCAGCAGGCACAGCCCTGGGGTTGTTTGCCCCTTGTTGTCCTGCCCGTGCTGGTGCAAGGAGCTTTATATACCTTGGATGGAGCTGATAGGCTCCAGATGGTTGAGATGGGACCTCACAGAAGAGTCAAAGCATAATTAAAAAAAGCCACATGAGTGATTTTGAAAGTAATGAGATAATGTTGCCATAGCATGAGAGACCTGGGATCAGAAAAGCAATCACTTTTGGATAAGTCGTTCAACCATTTAACCTTCTTAGCATCTGAGAAATCCCCTGTAATGGACTTGTGGTTATGTAGTACCCCGCTGTATGTGAGGCAGACACTAATATTGTAATTGTTTTATCCCTCTTCATTCTGCTGTCCATTAACCACTGTTTCCTCTGTTAGATAATAATAAAGCTGATGTGCGTTTTACTGTGTTCTGATATATTGCTTTCTAAATGAGAGGAGATAATTTCAGCTGAATGTCAGGCTCCAGTGAAGGAAGAAATGAACATGAAAAGCAAGTACCTATTGAAAGAATAGTTCCAAAATCAGAATTTATAAGTGCATAGTGCATGCCCATTTTTCACCAGTGTTTTGTACAGTCACGGAGAATTATGTATAAATTTTCACAGCTCCATTGGCTTTAATAGCACTGCATTTACAACTGGCACCTTGTGTTGAAACCCTTTGGAATGAATGTTATTTAAAAATGGCTGTGAACATTAAGAAATTGCATTATTCAGAGAGCTATAGATAACTCTAGAGGGGCTTTAAAAATGAAGAAAACCAAATTCTCTGATTGGAATCAATTGCTTATTGTTTGTTTATCTCTTCAAGAAATGGCTGTTTTCAGATTTGAAATATAAATCTTAATGTAGCATATGTAGACTAAGGTAAACATCTAAAGGGAAAAGAAAGCAGCTTGTGGTTGAGCACAAGCAATAAAACAAATTTCAAATTTAGCATCTTATTTTCTGTAATGTGCTTCTGCCCTTCATGCACGTTGTAATCCGTCCTGGGGGTTGAGTGCACTGGCTAAGTGCTCAAATAACCACAGAAGGGAGTATTTCACCACAGTATAGTCCAGGATCTGTATTCTGAGATGTATTTAAGGAGCTCAGGCACTGCCATAGGTTTGATTCATCTCCAAAATACTCTCCTCTGAAGCCATTTCCTCAGCCAGTGTGGCAGTCACACCTGATGGATGGCTGTCTTCAGACAGGATCAAGAGCTTTAAAAGCTAAATGGGATGTCTACTGGAAAATATACTCAACAAGAGCAGCAATTGGTCTCTGGAACAATTTGGTGTTTGCTGTGGAGTCCACTTTGTCCTGGAAATCAGAGTAAAAGAGAGCAAAGGAAGCCAGAGAGCTACTCATCATCAGAGGCTGCAGTAATAGGAGAGGGATTAATGGGTTGAAAGTGAAAGAGGGGAAATTTAGGTTAGATATACAGAAAAAAATCTTTACTGTGAGGGTGGTGAGGCCCTGGCACAGGTTGCCCAGAGAAACTTTGACTGCCCCATCCCTGGAAGTGTTCAAGGCCAGGTTGGATGTTGCTTGGAGCAACCCAGTCTAGTGGAAGGTGTCCCTGCCCATGGCAGAGGGCTGGAATTGGATGATCCTTAAGGTCCCTTCCAACCCAAACCATTCTGTGATGCTAATAATAGAGGAGAGGTTTCTTTTGTATGTGTAAACATATGATAGAGCTCAAACTGTTTGCTTGAAATGCAGGAAATAGCAATATCCAGTGAAGGAGTTCAGCAGAAAGTTACAAAAATATAACTAAATTTTCAAAAATGGGTCATGGACAGTGTATCTTTACAGTCTTATGGAGAGAAATTAGAAAATAGCCTGAACCCAAAGAAGTCTGAGACGATGATGGGTGAGTCACAGGAACCCAACCACAAGCCCGAGAGATAGAAAATGAGCTCAGATTTTCAGCCATCCTCTCCAGGCAGGAATGACTCAGGCAAAGAGACATTTGATGATGCTTGTTCAAGAGAGGAACTGGAAAATTTGCAGCAGGAGAAGAGCAGCCAGCGTGTGAGCCGGGCGGCCGTGTGGAGCACTGGAGCAGCTCAGCCCAGGGCTGCTCAACAAGGGAAGCCACAGAGAGGTGTCTGAGGGCAGAGTTCTGGTTGCTCCAACCTCTGCCGTGCTGTTTTTAGGAGGGCTGGGATAAAATCCTCATCCAGATGTAATTTGTGTTGCTCTGGCCCTCCAACAGTGCCACTTACCCTATTGTGTAAATAAAACAAAGAGCATTCTTGTGTTGTCTTATTACTTGATCCATGTTTGCTGTGCTCTGGATATTTTGCTGTTGACTTTAGAGCTGATTTACTTTGTGGGTCTCTCAGCTTTGGCACTGGAAATGCACCATGGGAGACCAGTGAGGGGCACGGGAGTGCCTGGCTCTGGAGTTGCACCTGTGGCAGCACCTTAGCAATGGGAAACTGCTGCTGCTTTGACCCCAGGCCTGACACCCTGCCTGGTGCTACACAGAGGAGGCTGGGGGTGGATGGGTGGTATGAGTGCAGGAACTGTTAGATCCATGAAAGACTGTAATAGAGGAGGGTACTTTGGGAAAATAAATGTTTGGAGACCCACACCAGCACTGAGAGCTCTTGCTGCCCTTACTTTCCCACAGGGTGAATGCCTCTCTGACAGTGTGGGGATGGGGTTAAAAGGAGAGCTCCAGGCTAAAGGAGTCACATGTGGCTCCCCAAGGAGGTTTGGAAGCATCCTCTGCTATTTGAAAAGGCAAAGTCACAAGCACCCAGTGAACCAGGGTGCAGCAGGGAATGTGTCTCTGGCTCTGTTAGAACTTCATATTATGAGGCTGGGTGGTGAGAGCTCTGCAAGGGCTTCAAATGAAAGAAACCCCTCTTTCTCAGTCCACTGTTTGCTCTTAGTGCTCTGTGGTTGCTGGTCCACAGCATGGGGAGTTCCAGTCTCACCTCTGAAGGCAGTAACTTGCCCTTCCCCTTCTCCAGAAGCACTGGGTCCAAACAGAACCATAGCCATGCCAATGTGTAACCACTGACATAACACATGAAACAAATGCTTCAAGCCTAACCCTTTCAGAATTCTACCCTTCCCACATTGAAGGCCTTTTAAAGTTTTCTTTTTCCTTTTTTTGTTTTTTTTTCCCCCCTGTTCTCTCTTTGTAAGTGCTTCAGATATGCTATGTTGCATAACTCCTGCTATTCCTTTCAAATGTTAAAAGCCACCAGGCAAAGTGATGCCGATGCCGGTGAGTTGGGGCTGGGTGGAGAATTAGGTTCTGAATTAGGTGATCCCTGGGCTGGGAGGTTGATGTCCCATCCCAGGCTGCCCACAGCAAGAGATGCTCTCTCTCTTGGCCTGTGAACTCCAAGCCTCTGGTGCTGCAGCAGCTGAGGCATTTTCTGCTCCACATCTACTCCTTCCTCCCCTTTGATAAGGACACAATAAACACAGCTGGATGGGCTACGGATGGTCTCAGAAATCGATGTTTTTCCTCAAATACAAGCAAAACAACCATAAAAAGCATAATTTCTTATGTATGCTGCCCTTACCTCTTTGGAATTTTTTTATGAGATTTCAGGCTCTGAGTCTGGATGAAGATCTCCTCCCACAGAAAATTTAAAGATAAATGATTTGATTATAGAAGCACGAATTCTTATTTAGTGTGAATATTCTCCTGAAATAGAAAAGAGAATTATAAAACCTTTTGTTTTAAAAAATGAAGCTCTTTCCCCAAAGAAACATGAGCATTTTTGAATATCCTGAAAATACAAAGCAAGGCTGGTTTTGTGAGATTTTCAGTTGGAAGGTAATATTTTCCAAGCAGTGCTTTTACAGGACATTTTCTAACCTGTTTATTTGTCAGCATGGCTATTTGCCCAGAGCACAAATTCAAAGCAATATCAAGCAAAAGTAAAACTTCCATAAGTTTAATATGTATTTAGAAATAAAGGGAAAGAGCCAGAACTGAAAAGTAAAAGAAAGAAAATTTTGCAGTTTCAGAGTAGCATTAAGATTAAAATAGGGTTTAGCACTTTAGAAAATATCTAGGTTATTAATACACCAAATATAAAATGTGGGCTATTTTAAAGGCAACCTGAAGGCTTGTTGGTGACAGTTTCTTTCAGTCTGTTCCTGAATAATAGCATCTCCCCAGTTCAGCTCCTTTGCTTATATTGCCTAAATATATTAGGCTTTATCGGCCAGACCTTTGCTTTTCTGCCCCCAAAGCTCTGCTCTTCCTCCACTGTGCACTCATAGCTGCTCCCCCACTCCCTTCCCTGCAAGGGAGACTTAAACCATCTGTTTTTCCCTTTTCCACGAGGGAGCTCCACTGCTGTGCTCAGCGTGCTAAAGGGGGCAGTTTGTCGTGACATTTTCCCTGGAAATTCCCCTTGTCAGATGGAGGTTATCACAGAGAATCACTCACTGTCCGGGGCTCAAATAGCTGCTGCTGAACTCTGAGACCTCTGCAGCATCTCTGACCTCTGCCATGCACAGGCATCTCCCATTAAATTAATGCCCAGGATTTGCTTTAATCGTGTTAACAAACCCACAGAGTCTGACTGCTCGGTTCAGTGAGGACACGGAGCTGCATCCAGCTGCATCCCCATCACTCCTCAGGTTATATTCCAAGACTGATTAAAGTATTTGTTTAAGAGGACTCAGCTCAGACAATGAACAGGGTTTTTAGTGGCATAGATCATTGAAATCTGGACAAGATACAGCCCTGATTCATTTTTTAAAAATCCGATTGCAGTGATTCCTGAATATATCAAGTGCAATTTTGTCCTCTTTAACTGAACAACCACTATGCAAAATATGTGGGTTTTTCTCAGACCATCTTGAGGACACATTGCATCGTAATATATTTTTATTGTCCTTTTCAACACAGTTTTCTAAGAAACTGTCTAAAAAAATCATCCTTTTATCCACCAGCTCCCCACAACCCCTGCTGGGCTAAAATAACAGTCTTTTTACAATGTACATCACTCACTGAAAGCCAGCTTGGGGCAAGAAGGGAGAAAATATGCTGTATCTATTATCTTTGAAGGAGAATTTTAGGTAGAAGGCAATTAACTGCTCACACAATTACTCAACAGAAGGGGAGAAATTCTTCATACTAATAGTTGGATCTTTTTTATTTGTTTGAATTTAATTGCTGGATTTTTTACTAAGCAGCGAGAGCCAGATCTTTGCTTTTCTGTATTGCTCATATAAAGAAGCCTAACACAGCCTGCCACTAAGATGAAGTACGTGACTGTCATTGCTTTAAGCAGTGAGCAACAGTACAGAGTTTACCACTCTTAAACTGAAGCTCCGTGATTTCTCTTTAAAGGTGTAGGATCCATGACAGATCCAACAAGATCTTGCCTAAGTTGTGGTGATACAGAGAAATCAGAGCCTGTTGGTAGGCAGAATGTATGTGTGAGGTTGTAATTAAATATTCAGAGCTGCCAATAATGAGTGATGCCAATGATGGCAATGATGTAACTGAAGTGACAGTGTAGAAACGAGTCCCATGATCTTACACATACAAATTAAAGCTAGGCTGCATCCTAACAACTTTCATGAAGTTGCTTTGATGCATATTTTATTTTTTTCCACTAAATAAATGACATGTACTCTTTTGCCTGCAGTTCTGTAGCTCTTCCTGTGAAGTCTTTCAGGATGTCATATCCCAGAGTCCTCCTGAGCAAGTCAACAAACAAATGAAGCATGAATTAGTATGTCAAAAGTCTTGCTGGGATGGGTCATTTGCAGGAGAAGAACAGTTCAGTAACAGTGGAGTCATCAAGTAGAAAGATGCCATCCTGTGAGCCATTCCTGTCTGAGGAGTGTTTGGATGTGTCCCCAGCAGCATACCTGGGATTGAGCCGTGAGATTGACAGTGCTGTCAATGACTCTGGTGTGCCTAATCCACTGCTCCACACTCTCAAGGCATCTTGGCTACACAGAACTGCCCAGATATTTATGAATCGCCACTTTCTTGTTACTAGCCTGCCACGCCTGGTCATTCCCTGAATTTATGTTGCAAGGTTGATTCACCTCTGATTTACACCACTGTGTCACTGAAGTCTGCTAATGAGTTCCTTGCCCAGAAATAGCACTCCCCTGCTCTACATCTGCTGACTGACATGAGCTGACAGAGGGGATCTCATAATCCCCTGCAACTCCCCAGAAGATGTGTTTGCAAAGACATTGAATGCACCAATTTCTTTGCAGAAACTTGCTTACTGGGTGACCCACATGAATTAAGGGGCAAACTTGCTCATGCTCTTTTATCTCACCTTGTATCAATGCTTCTAGAGAAAGGTAGGAAAATTGCTGTAAGTGGTTGTGTTAATAACCAGGCTGCCCTGTGCAGAGTGATGCTGTCAGATTTCAATATTGCAGCACAGATTGATTTTGCACATTTTATTTTTAAGGCAAAGTGCAGCCAAAAATGTTTCAAGAATGAAATGTTTCTGCTGCAGAACAACCAGCTGGCTGGGGCAAGGAAGCTCCAGGGAGCCACTCTGGTGTGAGGACTTGTGGTGAGGCTCAACATCATGGGCTGCAGGACAAGGGAATCACCACGATGCTTTGCAGCCCCTCCCAGCCATGGTCAACACGCTCTGACCTTATGGCTTGGTTGGCAGGAGTTCCATCACTTTTCTGGGGCTCTGGACTGTGGCAGACCCTGTCTGTGGCCACTGGACTCGCTCAGTTCTTGCCAAATTACTGGGGGGCTGTATCTCCTGTAGCTGGGGGTGCTGCCTGTTGTCACCCTTGGTCCTGCTTGCCTATCCCTGGCAGGGCTGGCTGCTTTGTCCCCTTCTTGACTCTGGCATCCCCACTCTGCAGCCAGTGTAGCAATGAACCCTCAAATTCTGGGGCAATGATGGGAGAATAATAATAACAACAACAATAATAATCCTTGTTTTCCAAATTCATAGTTCCTCTAAGTGCAACTTTTCCCTTGGCACATGTGACTGGAAGAGATGGACACAGAAATCTATGAGAAAGCACAGGTTAGAAATGTGTTGTTCCTGAAGCATGCTAGTCAGTTTATAGCCAGGAAGAAGGAAATCTCCAGCTCTTGTCTGGGTGACAATGTTCTTGGCAAGAAAAAATGTGCATCAAAAATGCTGTTTTTAAAATCTGGCCCTGTGAAAAAGAAATGCAGAGAAAGCACACAGCTACAAAACTGAGAAAATGTGATTTTTTTTGGGCTTTGGGAAACTTAACACCTTGTCCAAAGCATTTGGATGTCCCTGTCTCATCCAGAGCATGTTACATGGCTGGGTGATCTGGCAGCACAAAAATGTGTTGTCAGGGCTATGGAAGCACTGCCTGAGGTGGCAGAAGGTGCTTACAGAGGGTCTGTGAGCAATAATTCAGGAGGATAGACTCAGGTAACAACTCTGGCCAGACTGTGGGGTCTGGAGGCTGTTCCCCTAGAGCTGCTTAAACTGTGGTTAGAGAAGTTAACAAGGCAGGAGAAATGAGGCCTTGGACTGTGATTTTCTATGCTTTGTACCTTTGGGAGATATAAAAATAACCTGTGCTTTGCCAGCGGGCAAGAGAGAAGATGTTTCAATATGAGATTAGAATATAAAGGGCAAGTGAGGAAACAGAGTTGTGAAAAGTGAGGGGAGCAAAGAGAGCTTTGGTGTGATGAGTTTTGGTTGGAGATGGGGGGAAAAAAGTCTTATGGAAATTTGCTCCAGGTAAAAATGCTGTCGTCTTCTGCACCAGCTGCACTGAGAGAATCTTTGGCTGTTTTGAAGAAACCAAAATAGGTTTCTTATTGTTTCTTTTTCTTTGACATGCTGGCTGAGGGATTAGAAGATTTTCGTGGAGGTCCTCGCTCCTGGTAAGGCTGGAAGGTGCTTGTCTGGGGGGACAATGGCAGACCCTCCTCCTCTTCCCTTGTACCCCAGCCTTCCTTCACCTGCCCTACTCCCAGTGCCAACTTCTCTCCCTCCCCAAGGCTTGTCAGCTCTTTCCTTCCCCACGGGCAGAGTGTGAGCTTGAGAAGAGCCTTCCAGGCAAGCAGCCCAGGAAATGTCACAGAAGAACACCAACATTTTTTCCAGCAGAACTGAAGGTTTCAGGCAATGTTGAAAAAAAAAAGCAGCACCTTGCACTCAAGAAACCAGGGAGCTCACGAGAACAGTTTGCTCAAAATAGAGAATTCTTGACCCAGTGACGTGTGCCAGGTGAAATGGTGTGAAGGGATGGGAAGCCAGATGGGATGTTGCAGATGATGGGATGAACAGAGGCCATCTGGGATGAACAGAGATGTTCCACCAGGGTGGTCAGGAGAGAAGAGAAGAGAAAGCCAGGTGTGTTTCCACTCCCAGCACAGGGGCTAAGGGGAGGTGGGATGTATGACTGTGGATGCATTAGGGAATAAATACCCTGGAAAGCGAGCATTTATTTAAAAGGGCAGCTCATGAACAAGCTGGTACACAGAGATCATGGATGAACTTCAGGAAATGACCTGGTGTCACACTTGGGATGCTGTGGCTCAGGGGCAGCTCATCTCCTCCTGAGGTGTAATGTGGGTGGGAGAGGTTCACATGAGGGCTATGAGCACATCTCAGCAGCTCCATTGAGTCGTGGGAGTGGCTGCATGATGCTTGTGCCTGGAGCAGCAGCTGGGCTTGACAACTCCGGGGGTCCCTTTTAATGCCACGTGCCTGGACCTGCTCATTTTACCCATTTTTTCACTAGTGCCTATCTGCCTGTTTCCTCAAGCAATGGAAATTTTTACCTTGAGTGAAACTTGATAATGGCAAGAAAAGAAAAAGAGAAAACAAAATAAGAAAAATGCTACACCATCACTGCCAAAAATGTTTCACTTTTTTCCCCAAGGCCACCACAGATCCACTCTGAGTTATTTTACATTCTCTTTTAAAGTATCTGCATTCAGAAACTGCTTCAGCTCAGCTCTGTCATTTCAGTTATTAGGTACAAATCATTGCTTAAAATGTTAACATAAACTAACTTTTTTTTTGGTCATAGTTAGAACTCTTTTCCTGGAATTTATATATGGAATTTTTATATGGATTCTTTATTTTGGGAAGGAGTTGATGGAAAGGCACAAAGTCTGATCAGTGAACGGTGGGTCAGAAGCTTCTCTGTGTGTCATGCTACCTTGATCAAAGGGATGGTGGAAGGTGTGAAGCTGCTGGTGGTGGGGAATAATTTCACAAAATATTCACTTAAACCACAGTCATTGAGAATGAGAATTTTGACAAGAATTTCAAAAGAATTTGGGGCTTGTTGGTATGAAGAATATTCAGTTTTCATTTTTGATTATAACTAGAAGTTTGGAAAAATTGTTCAACTTTATGCTTTTCATTGCTCATGACCCAGCTACTGGTTTTCAAACTCTAAGCCACTGCCTGAATCCTAAACTGATGTTAAACCCAGGTGGATGTTGTCTGAAAGCCCTTTCTGTTTAAATCCCTGCTCAATGGCTGTTTCAGTAGATCAGTGTTTTCAGAGGCAATGGCTTTAAGCTGCCAGAGGGCAGATGCACTTCTTGTGTTCTAACTGACCCTGGTGAATTTCTGAGCTTGGAAAATTTTAAGCTTCTGGACAACCATGAAATTTTAGTCTGGGAAAAATTCTGAGCAATGCAGTCTACTTTTACTGTCATCAGAGCTAAAGTAGAAGGATTTGGAGGACCAACGGGGTGGATCCTTCTGTGTCCCTACCAGCATGAGTCTTTGAGTATTTGAAACCTTATCTCTTATTACAGTAGCAGCCAACATGTATTGAAAATTTGGTTGGCATAAATATACTTTTTTTCTTTTTAATAGCTCAAACTTGTTTATCACTTGTTACAAACAAGCTCACAACTTTATATACCTAATATAAGTGTAAATGAAACCATCTGTTGAATGGCTTCCCGCTATGGAATAACATGCATAAAACATACCATGAATGGTGCTGGTGGCTTTGAACCTACTGTGGGAGGCCAGATTGTTTTCAATCTTCTCCCACAGTGATTGATTACCCTGTGGGTATTGCTCAAGTGGCATGTTCCTGTTCCACTTTCTGTCAAGCACAAGGCAAAATTGTAAGCCTTTGTGAAAACTTGAAATTTTGGACCGGGAAAAATTCTGAGCATCCCAGTCTGCTTTTACTGTCATCAGAACAAATGCAGAAGGATTTGGAGGACCAACATTGCCCTGACCTTGGCCTGGAGGGTGGATCCTTGAAGGGAGGTGATTGTCCTTCTCTACTCTGCTGTTGTGAGACCCCACCTGGAACAGTGTATACAGTTCTGGTGCTCCCAACATAAGAAGGACTTGTTGGAGCAAGTCCAGAGGAAGCCTTGAAGTTGATAAGAGGACTAGAGCACCTCCCCTATGGAGCCAAAGAAGTGATTTTTCAGCCCAAAGATTTTAAGGACTCCTGACAGCTTTGCAGTAGAGCTGTGTTTCAAATTTGAAATGTGCACAGCATATACCGATGAAGTTACTTTTTGTTCGGATTTCACAACAGTTGTGCAAACAATAGGATGAAAACCCAAAGGAAAATAATACCTTTGAGCTTGAAATATGTGCTAGGATTGCTGTGCTTCAGGAGAGAAATGCGTGTCATTGCTCAAACCAGCCTACAGGATAAAGGATATAAAATAGATACCAGAATATATTGGAGCTGTTGCTCAAGGGATCTCTAAAGGCTGCTACTGCTGGCAACCCTGTAATGGGGAGTGCCTTTGTGTTGGGAATTCATGTTGGCTTTTGCTTGTGATAGGCAGAGTGTGCATCAGGATAACCCAGATTTTGTTTAGCAGCAGTTCTGAGAAGAACACAGAAAGATACAGACAGGATAATCTTATAATTTTTTAATTATTCATTTATAGCTACACTTGGATTTCGTCTCCTAACTTTGTCCTGGAATTGATCCATTTGACACCTGCTGTTTTATTGGAAAAGTTTTTTTTCTACTGCCTTCAGCAGGCTGTAAATGCTTTAGCTGAAATGTCCATCAGATAAATCACCTTTGGAGGTGTGAGTGCAAACCACAACATTTCAGGGTTATTTTAGCAGCTCTTCTTACCCCTTCCCTTCATTGTCAATATAAAATAGATAGGATAGAGAACAAACAGCCTCTGGTTTATCTCGGTGGAATTTTAGTTCTTATTATCTTGCACAACAAAATCTTGAAGAAATTTAGTTTAATGACATTTTGTGTTGGGATAGAAAAATATTTCTCAAGAGCTCCGTAACAGGAATTCCTTGAACATATATCACTTCTCCCATCTCCTCATCCTTTCTTCTGCTCCTTTGTTCCTCAGTGAAAGTACTATTTACCGTAAAACATTTCTTTTCACTAGCTATAGACTTGCAGAAATTCAGATAATATTTCTTTTAAAGAAACTCTTAGAGTTTTCTAAATATGTGAATACATGTAAGTGAGTTCTTTGAAGACCATTTTAGGTCCTCTGAGGCTCATAAAAACCACTGAATATTTATAACAACCACCACAACAAAAGGAAAGAAGGAAAATATCAAGTGTAGACTAGAGAAACTGCTTTAAAAAGATCTTAGTCTCTTTGGTAAATAATTTTGAATGCTATTTTCAAAGAAGCCTTGGGGAATTAGGTGCTCAAATTCCATTAAACTTCATAAGAACATTGTAATTTTATCCCTCTGGTCTCCTAAATAGATCCAAGCTCCCTTCTGAATACTGTTACAGAGAGAACTGTTTAGAAATTAATGATTTGCATCTCGTTTAAAAATACAGGATGATTTGTTTTCCTCCCCATTGGGATGATCAGTTGTAGTTTTGCTTTGCAATGAAGAACTTCACGAAATGTGACAGAGCAATGCTGCCTCCACTCCCACCTGCAAATTCTGTTTGGGAGGAATTCAAGGATTTTTATATTGGTCCAGAGTTTCTAAATGGACCTTAAGCCCAGCTGAAAGGCCAAGAAGAAATGAAGAGGAGCTGCAGTGTGTCCAGTGTCCAGCACAGGGCTCAGCTGCTTGTCTTGGGAAATAGATGAGGGAAGGAACTGTGGGCAACCAGCTGGGAAAAAAAGCAAATTCTGCAAGAAGGTGGATACCAAGGAATGGATCTGGTGAAAGCTAACCAATGGGTCTCACTGCTGTGATTTTGCGATAAATCACAGACCAAGTCATCACACCAATACGGAAATCTGTCCTTGGACAGGTATAACATTGGCAGGACCAGGCCTGCATTTTGCTCCTGATCCTGAACTCACCAAAAGAAATGGACTGGCTTCTGAATGGAGCTTGTCACAGTGCCAGCTCATCAGCCTGGCTAAATTAATTCATTAATTATGATTTGGATGGAAGAAAAAACAGATGAATTAGGTTTGGATTGAAAAATTGCATCCCATTTGACCCTTTAATAGTGCATTCATGAGTTTGTTTCATTTAGGGATGGTTCCATCCTTTAAAAAGATATTTAAGTTAATTTCTAAATGCAATGTTTTTCATATAAAGAAGCCCTTGGGCTTTTCATTAAAAAAATGTCAGAGCCATTTTTTTTTAAGTTTTGAAATTTCTGAGTCTGGCTTTCTTAGCTAAACCACTGAATTTTTCTGTCATACTTTGAATGCTTTCAGATGATGTAAATGAAGAGCTTTTTTCTTTGACTTTCTGTAGTGCTGAGTGGCAAATCTTGCACAACATCTTCATCTAACAGGTTAGGCAATTAATCAGTTCATTAGTTTCACCTTTCATGTTCCCACATGAAATTTGGCAAGGGTAGGAAAAAACATAAATCAAGGAAATGGTTGATGGCAAACAAGAGGCATTACCAAGCATCAGTCCCCTCATCATCCAAGAGATGATGCTCTAGAGATGCTCTTTGTCTGGGCTGACTATCTGAGGCAAAATGTTATGTGTCAGAGTTGTCTAAGATGAAACAAAATAAATCCTTCTCTCCTGTTTAGTTGACTTCTGTTTTGCTTGTTCCCATCATTTTGTGACAAATCATGTGATGTCAGGCACTTCTTTCAAAGCTTGGTACTTTTAGTCATGCACATATATCAGTTTTGGCTTCCTAATAATTCTCTGACCTTTGTGGCTGCAAAGAATAAACAAACAAGATCTCCAAAAGTTCAGGATTAAATATATATAAAAATATGTATATGAATAGATGATAACAGAACATTTGTATTAATGTTCTATCTTGGACTTGCAGAAGGCAAGTCATTATAGCTCTGTCCATTCATACCTTCAAACCAGGATTTAAATTCTTTCTGTGATCAACTTTGTACCGTATATTAAAAGAATCTGAATTCTTTCCCATTAAAGCTAAGGGAATGTTTAAAAGCTAATTTAGTGGAAGTTTTAAAATTTGGATTAAAATATTTCATATTCCAAAAATGCATTCTGTAAAAAATTGTTCCTTGAATTGGAAAGGGAGCAGGAGCAGTCTTCTGCTTAAATTTCTGTCGGACTGTCCCCATGTAACAGACATTATCATTTTCACAAGTACAAATTACTTCTTTTTCATTCTTTCCTTTTCATCCCTGTCATTGAATTCATTATTCATTTTACTGACACATCCACTAAATGAGCTAAGCCCTATTATGATTAACTTCAAAATATGCTAATCGAAAAGCCTACAGTATAAATATTTAAATTCAGATTTTAGTAAATCTACCTTATCAAAAGTAAAAGGAAAGAAAATGAAGCAACAAAGCACATGTATTATGTATACTATTATTATAGGAAAGTATGAGAAAACCTCCACAGAAAAGCCTCAATTTTTTAATATATTTTTTTTAAGTAAGGGTCCTGTTGAGAAATGTTCTTGCTGTGAGTAAGTAGGCAGCCTGTACCTACGCAGTGATGGTAATTAGAGAGGTGCCTCGTCATTCTGACAGGCACCACTGCTGTTGATCGATCCATCTGATCAGATGGATTCAGCCCAGAAATACTTCCACGCTGAACTGTCAATTTCTTTAAAAGTATATTTCATTTCTTCTGCCTTTAGGTGACTCTTACCATAATTTCACAGAATCACAGAATCATTTAGGCTGGAAAAGACCTCCAAGATCAAGTCCAAGCTATGACCAATCTCCACTTTGTCAACCAGACCAGAGCACTGAGTGCCACGTCCAGTGGTTTTCTTGAACACCTCCAGGGATGGTGACTCCACCACCTCCCTGGGCAGCCCCTTCCAATGTTTGATCACCCTTTCTGTGAAGAAATTCCTCCTGATGTCCAACCTGAATCTCCCCTGCCACAACTTGAGGCCGTTTCCTCTTGTTCCCTGGGAGCAGAGCCCAACTCCCACCTGGCTCCACCATCCTGTTGGGGAGTTGGAGAGAGCAAGAAGGTCCCCCCTGATTTTTCTCTAGGTGCCCCCCACTCCTCCTCTCCAGGCTGAGTCCCCTCAGTTCCTTCAGCTGCTCCTCATGACTTAGGACTGAACTGGCTCTGGTCAAGGACCAGTTCTAACACCCATGAATCACATCAGAGTGTCAGTGGTTCAGAGGGTTGAAGGACTAAAACCTGGCTGTGAGTTAGAGAAGCATTCACAGAAAGGAAAGAGAAACAACAGCTTCCAGAAACATCCTCCTAAAGATGCTTATCTTGGCTTTCACATGCTGATGTGCCCAGCTTGGTGCTGGAAGGAAATGCTGCTCTCCCAGCCTTGTGTCATTCTTTAAGTACTCGAAAGGGGAGAAAAATCTGTACTGAAAAGATGCAGTCCTCAGTGGTTTTGTTTGTTTGTTTGCTTTTGCCTCCAGAGCTTCCCATAGATCAATATTCAAATGTCAATTGACTTAACAGTCCATGACCTACAGCTTTTGTTTATAGTGTGTTTTGTCAGTTGTTCAATTCCTTATGTTTTCCACATCATCAATAAACATGAATCCCTTTGATCTGTGGGTGAGAAGAGACCAACTTCTGAATGTGTGTTTAATCTCGTCTTTTGCAGTTCCAAAGAGCTTGGGGGCTTCATGCATTGCCAGTGAATGAACAGCAAGGAGGAAGAAGATGATGCCAAAATGATTGAGCATTTGTCCTAACCCTAACAGAGAAATTTTCTATAGGAAGAGGAGTTCTGCTGTTCCCTTGCTGTTGGTGAACAGGTGGAAAATGTATCTAGTAGAGAAGTTTCTCTTGCATCAGATTGTTTCCTTGAAACACATTAATGATGTTTGATTAATGAGACAGTGTCTAAGATTGTTTGGTCTCATATATCCACAAAAGCTTGAGCTATGTGAATGCATGCAAGGCCAAATTCTCAGCCACTTTCCAAGATGGTTTCACTTAAAAATAGAAAGCTCAGCTTCCTGCAGTTGTCCCTGGGTATCTGTAAATGTAGGTTTATCCCATTTTAAAACCCCAAAGGTTGCTATGAAGCTTTTCCAGGCCATATTCTATACCTGATACTGTACTAATATCTTACACTGAACAATTACTGTATAATATTGCAAGACTGGGCAGGAATAAAGAATTGTGTATCTCATGCTGTGTGTTTTTTATATGTGACATAAAATTTGAAATTGTTCGAAGCATTAAAAGGAAACAAAAATCCACTCTGATTTCATTTTTTCCAGAATTATTTCTACAGTCAAGAGCTGTGTTTTAAAAGTCACTAAGTAGCTAGTTCAACCCAGAAACATAATATGGGGTGTGTTAATTCTGCTTTACTTTTTCCAATAATTTCTTGTTGATATATATCTTTTCAGAGCACACGAGAGAGCACAGAACCCCACATCCCTACCAGCCTGAAATAAAAATCTGCACAGTATGAAAATATCAGCAATCAATAATTCCCAAACTGGATTTCATCAGTGGCTACCCAAACTTATCAGACTACCTGAGGAAAATTTCCTGCAGAAAACCCTGTCTGAACCAAGTGATTAAGCCAACAAGTGATGATAACATGCTTTGAAAGTTAAGCCAGGGGTGATTAAATGTCTGTGGATAATAAACAGAATTATTTAGGAAGTATTTAGGAAACAAAGCACAACTCCGAACACAACCAGAGCGTAGGGTATCATTAACTGTTGTAAGCAAAAAAACATTCATTTGTGGGACAAGATAATGGTTGGACGTGAGAATCTGTCTGTTCCATTAAGTCCTGTTTTCTTCACCCTTAAAAATGCCTCCCTGTAAGCTGAGTGCTGTATTAAAAGGATTTAACATGCTCCATGATACACTTATACATTTCGTAAATCAAAGTTGCTTCTATGACCTCAAAAGACTCTTTGGCAAATGCTGTTTGGAAAGGGATAGCTCAACATGAAGAAAATTTGGCTCTTTTCAAAATGAGCCTCCTCCTGTGCCACAGGGATCATGGTGAAGTTTGACTGGGAGAAGCCCTTGGGAGCTGGAACTAAAACATACCAGCTCACATTTTGATCCATTCTCTTGCATCCTATTTCCAGACAATAAAGGATAATAATTCAAGATTTAAACTTTGATGGCTTCAATTGCTTAGCAACAGATTCAGCAAACTCAGAATGTTTCAACTCTGAAATGGAAAGAACATTTGGGATCTGGAAAACAAATGATACATGGATAATTTCATTATTTCTTTTGCCTTAATTGCAGGATAATAAATAGGTAAGATCCAGTACAAGCAATCATTGTAGACTATAAAAAGGCAAGTGATTTGACCTTTAAGAAGCTATTAGAAAACATTTCTGTTCTAAAATATACCATCAGTAGCACAGAAGTATCAGAAAATAATCTTCAGAGCTTGATGTAGCTGTGCAGAGCGCAAGGTTTGAATCAACAGGTCCTTATTGTTGTCAAACAGATTTCCTGATTAGCGATAAAAAAAAATTTAAAAGAATCTATTTTGTGCCGCTTGATAGAGTCAGTTGGAGCTTGGGGATTTTTGCTATAAATATTGATACGCCCCCACAATCACTACTCTGACTCATAAGCTTTCTCCTTCCTGTTCCCCTCTTTGGCTTCAGTTTTCACGCTGATGTTACACTTCTTACTCACTAAGTGTTAGAGTCACTGCTGCCTTCAGCACAACTTTAAAAGCCTTCCTTTCAAATCCTAGGAGGGAAAGCACAGTCTGACAAATCACTTTTTGTTTATCCTGCTTGCTTAGGAAGCCACCTGCCTTGGGAGAAAGGCTTGTTCTGAGGCAGCACCTGTGCTGCAGGCCTGGGGAGAAGTTCCCCCCACTCCAACATGGGGTCTGGTTGGCACTGGGCTTGTTGGGTGTGTTCCCCTTCCCTCTCCTGTCCCTCCACAGCATTGTACAATAGAATGTACTGGAATGGCTGAATGGAAAGGTTTCCACATGGCACTGTTTGCCTTTTCTTCCTCTCTTAAACAGGTTGCTCTGAAAAGACCCAAAAGTAAATCCCAAAGAAGCCACAAGAGCTTTCCCACTGATGTTGAATCAGGATAAAGCACCGTGGAAAACACATTTTTAAAGGTGGGTACGATGACCCTGCTTGTGACTAAAGGCAGAGTCGGCTGAAGCATGGGAGGGTCTGATCAACTCTTTGGAAAAAGGCATGCATGGATTTCACAGGGTGCTGTGGTTGATCTCTAGTGACATTTGGAGGTTTGCAAAACTGATGTCAACTGACTTTTCCAACTTTAAATTTACCCTGCAGGTTTTCAAGGTTCTTCAGCTAAAATTATGGTTTCGCAGGAGATGTGAATTACCAGCCTTGGTTTTCCACCTTCCTTCGGGTCTGATTCCAGGTTTGCTGAGGTAATTTCTATTCAGTTCTGTGGTGAAGAACTGGATTCTTCACCAGTTTTCAACCAGGACAATGCTGTCACCTTGCATCTAGAAATACTTTGTTTTATTGTTAACACTTTTTGATGGACCTTCTTCAGTGAAACCTCAGATTCACTGTATCACTAATTTTTTCCTTTTGTTCATTAACTAGGTAACTTCACTGGATTGAATAAACAGCATTTCCCAGTAAATAGCTGCTCTGTTTTGTTTATAACTCATTGTGTTCTTTTAGTAGCTTTATTATTTTATCTCTTTTTATATTTTCAACCCCTTTCCTTGTAAACTAAGTCAAACTCTTTGGTTAAAAACTCTTGTAATTAAAATTGCAGTGCTTGTGAACAGTTTCCAGTTTTAGCATTTATATTAACATTGTCATTAACTCGTTTTCCAGATCCTTCAGATCTCTTGCATGACCAATTTCTGATCTAATGACCATTGTCTGGTCTTTAACCAATTTATGTCAGTCACTGCTCCAGGCCTTTTTGGTTTATTACCTTCCTTCAATTGCCTTAGTAACCATTTATCTATGCTAGTGACTGTCTTAATTCTATACTAGGAGTTGTCTTAATTCTATACCACTCTATATTAGGAAGAAATTCTTCACTATGAGACACTGGCACATGTTGCCCAGAGAAGCTGTGACTGCTCCATCCCTGGAAGTGTTCAAGGCCAGGCTGGACAGGGTTTGGAGCAACCTGGTCTGGTGGAAGGTGTCCCTGCCCATGGCAGAGGGTTGGAACTGGATGATCTTTAAGGTCTCTTCCAACCCAAACCATTCTGGGATTCTATGATTCAATTTGTAAATAAAAAGAAAGGACAGTTTGGTTTTAAATTGACACGTTATTGTCTGCTCTTGGAATTTAAAAAGAGTTTAAAAATAAAGCAAGAGCCTCTCCAAAATGAGATGTTAAGATATTCAAACACAGCTGACAATCGAATCAACTGCTCACAGTCTTGAAAGCATGCGAAGTTTTATCCCCAGAAATGTGGTTGTAGAGATGAAATCACTGGTTTATGGAGGCTGTGCTGGGTCAGGCTTGAGAAATTTTACTACTTTTACCTGAACATTTCCCCTTGATCTCTGGTTTCAGGTGAATTTGTGACAAACCTTTTGTTCTATGACAAGCATCACTCCCACCCCACACTAATTGCTTTATTATTACTTGTCCTGCCATGATACCCTTGCTCTCCAGTCCTGGGCAGTAAATTGAAGTGGCCTTATTTCTACACCTTTCTGCCTCTAGCCTGGAAACAGCACAACCCAGACTATTTTGATAGGAATTATCCTGGAAAAATAATCTTGAGCTTCTCTGTTACATTTCTTGGCCTCTTCATATCATAGAATCATAGAATGGTTTGGGTTGGAAGGGACCTTAAAGATCACCTTGTTCCCACACTCTGTTATGGTCAGGGACACCTTCCACTAGACCAGGTTGCTCCAAGCCTCATCCAACCCAGCCTTGAACACTTCCAGGGATGGGGCAGCCACAGCTTCTCTGGGTAACCTGTGCCAGGGCCTCCCTACCCTCAGAGGGAAGAATTTCTTCCTAGTATCTAATCTAACCCTCTTTCAGTCTGAAGTCATTCCTCCTTGTCCTGTCACTCCAGGCCCTTGTAAATAGTTTCTCTTCATCTTTCTTGTTGATTCCCTTCAGGTACTGGAAGGTCGCAATTATGTCACCCCAAATCCTTCTCTTCTCCAGGATGAACAATCCCAATTGTCCCAGCCTTTCCTCATAGGAGAGGTGCTCCATGATCACCCTTGGGCTGTGAGCACCCAAACACACAGGGTGACAGAGTCTGCCCCAGTTTGACCAGCAGCTGGCAATGGTCATCACCTCTTCCATGGGCATCTCTGCAGGGAGAGCAGGAGGTCCAACCTCTGCTGCTCCCTGAGAGCCTCCAGACAAGGCAGAGATGAGGAGGAGGAGATGAGGCAGCAAAGGGAGGAAATATGAGGGCATCTGGGCAGGTGCCTGCCCTGCTCCTGCCCTTGGTTTCCCTGCTCCTTGGCTATAAATAGAGATACCAGTATCCAGAGCTGTCAATCTAACATCCTCCACCCTCATGAAGGTAACGTTTAGAAGGTGACACAGATTGAACATGTAAAATGCTTTTTAATTTTCATGTAAATTCCATCTCTGCTCTCCTGAGTCTGGAGGTGTCCAAAATTTGAGAAGCAGAAAATAGAAGACTTTAAAAGAAACATTGAGCTATTTGCCAGCTTCTCTGTATAAAAAGTATTTAAATGTGCAGTGTTCTGAGTCTTTAAATACCATGAATTGGGTTTTATATTCTCTTTTTTTTCATGCTCTGCCCATGATTCGTGTGTCAGTTCGTGAGCTGTGTTTGTTATTTTCCTTGTAACAAGCAGCTCTATCATTTCCCTGTGTTTGCCAACTAATCAGTTAATTACTGGTCCTGGCCCTCAACACACTGGGTTATACCACACTGGTTACTGTGAAGGTAGTGAGGCACTGGCACAGGTTGCCCAGAGAAGCTGTGGCTGCCCCATCCCTGGAAGTGTCCAAGGCCTGGTTGGATGTGGCTCAGAGCAACCTGGAACAGTGGAAGGTGTCTCTGCCCATGGCAGAGGGTTGGAACAAGATGATCCTTAAGGTCACTTCCAACTCAAACCATTCTGTGGTTCTCTGCTACCCAGCTGAGTTTTGACTGGAAAAATTGTGGAAATATTGTCTTAAAGGTGTTTATTTCATGGTGTTTTAAGGGAACAGGAACTGGGCACTGTAGGACATGAAAACGAACTGATGTCCCTTTTTCATCTGTCCATGTCACAGCTCAGATCTTGTAAAGTTCTCTCCGTGTCTGACCTCAGCTGACATTGCTGCGGAAAAACTGCTGCTCCTGCGGGGATGACTTAGAGGAGATGCAAGAGACCTCAGCAGTGTTTAGCACTTGATTCACGTATTTCTGGTTAAAAAAAATAAATTGAAAATTGCACTGGAGAGCTAAAAACCTCTGTAGATCAAGGCAGATCCAGGCAGTGAGTGCCTGCAGGCACAGCAGCAGAGACTTGCCAGACTTGTCAGAGGTCCCTCTCCGGTTTCCAAAAAAGGAAGACGAAAATCCATTCTTTTATCACCTCTGAAATATTTTTTTTATCCTTTAAGATACCCCCTGGTGTGCACACAGGCTCTGCCTGGTCCACTGGGAAACTGAGTTATGAATACAGTGCCTCAAATTATACTTAATTTTTGGTCCTTGTTTAGAGAGATATTGCAATGTGATTAATGTTGCTTCCAGACGACTGAGGATCTGCTTCATTGTTGAATAATGTCAAGAAGATGAAGGTGAAACTATTTACATGTGCTCAGAAGACTGAAACAAAGATGCAGAGTGGGCTTACCCTTGTGTTTGATTATGGGATGCTCTAAGGAACAGTGAGCTAAGCAGGACTGTGCAGGTTGACATGTGGATTTCCTTGTCAGGGGAAAGTCCCGCGGATGTTTCGGTTGATGTGTCAAGTGATATACTGTTATGTTTTGGGATTTTTCCTCCTGTTCTCCAAGCATTGAATACAGAAGGGATTTTCTCTTAGAAATTTATTCCTGATTTTTCAGTGAGCCTGGCTTCACAGAGACAATGTGGGAATTTTGACATGACAGGTCAGCTTTGGGTCTTTTACAGCGGGAAAGTGGAGCTGGTGAATCCATTCAGAGAGATTTCTTCACCTTTCTCCAACATGACAGATGATGTGCAGCTTGTTTTGGACCTCATGCTCAATACTGGGGGGCTCCCCTGGGGTTTTCAAATTATGCAAGGGGGTTTTGAAATGAAAAGGTGTTTCAGTGAATTTTTTCTCTTTCTGGGAAACTGTGAGCCAGAAGATCACTCCAAATCTCTGGGTTTTTGGTGTTTGCCTACATTAATTCAATGATTTCTGGAATCAGTGTTTGGTGTGTGACACACTGTAACGATCCTTAACCGATATATTATATCAGGTGGTAAAACAGTACTATTTTTATTGCACATTACAGTCACTTAGTGTATTTTTCTTATTTGAATGAATTTAGAAACATGCAGAAAAGCTTTCCTGGGGAACATCATACCATCCTAATTTTACTTTTGTTGAATGATGTCCAATCTCTGCTTAAAATTCCCTGTTCTGATGAGTATTCCAGCTGGCAAACTAGAACAGTCAGAGTAAATTCATTTCAAAGTGCAAATTAATATTTGCCAAGATGCACTCACTCTCTTTGCAGCATTCAATCAGCTTTCCCTGAAGCATAATGGGTGGAGAGACTGAAATGGATGAGATACCTATTGCAATTCACATTAATGTTACTAACGGGAGTCTTAAATGAGAATTGGATCAGGCACTAGATGAATTCATATGTCTCTCTACTACTTAATTAATCAGTCAGTTTATCAGTAATTATGGATACAGCACTTCTGATCTTCAGGAAAAACTCATCCCTCTCCTAGAAACCATGCACATCTCCAATTTTCATAGCTGAGAAGTGAACATTTATGAGTTGCTCACTACAGTTATGGTTTATTTGTGGGTTTGGTATTGTTTGGATTTTTTGTTTGTTTTGTGATTTTTTTTTTTTTTTGTTTTTGTTTTTCCCAACTGAAAAATTTCTTGCTTTTTTCCTATTCTTACTAAATGAACATTTTCGTAGAAAGCACATATTCCCATTGAAGAATTTGTGTGAAAACAGCCTTTTAATCATGTTTTATCAGAACTGTTTAAAATATAATCCAATCAGTTGCTGAGTTTGTACATTCTGAGCATCCAAGAAACCTGGGTTGTTTATTCATAGATTAGGTAGAACCATTTTTATTTAGGATAGATATTTTTTATTCTTTCTTAAAGAATCACTAGAAATGTTTGTGCCCAGATGTTTTGAGATTATATCAATTTATGATATTTATGACTGATTTTTATACTGGTATTTCATAAGACAGGTATAGTTTAATGGGAGATTTCAAAATTAGCGACAGATTCACTACAAAGAAATTATTTGTTTTGTGATTTGAGGGTATCAACCAACTTCACCTGATTTACTGGATGAAGAGAAATTATTTCAGAATACAGTGTGTTCAAATCCTGACACCTCTTCTATTTCAGATGTTTAGTTAAGTTGGGGCTCATCTGGAGATAGAACGGTCCAAAACACTGATATTTTGAATTAGCCTTGAAGTTAAGAGGCAAAGACACCGCAGGAAGATGGTGCTATGGGAGTGGGACTTGTGAAAAAGTAATGTTGGTAACAAGGACATGAGGAAAACATTTGGGTTTAAGCTTAGTGATGCTGCTGGGGTACTTCAGTCCCACTGGTGGCTGCTCTGGGGCACTGAGTAAACTTCACGTTTGGAGGACTTTTAGCAAGGTTTGCCTTGGAGGGATCTTGGACTTGAACCAAAGTTTGTGTCCCGGTGCTCTGGCTTTCTGGACTGTGGTGATTGTATTAAAAATCCTGAAGGAAGTAGGAATGAAGAAGATGGGCAGCTTGGGATTGCTTCTTTTTCTTGGGTGGAGGTTGGAAATGGAGCAAATGAGTTTGAATACAAGACAAAAAGAAATAATCTGTGGAACTGCTGGTCTTGTCAGCTTCTTTGTCTGTCTTCTCATGTGTATCTTCACCAAGATATTAAATCATGACAACTCTATATGTAGCAAAGCAGTTATGAATCCAAGATAATTAATTTTAAAGCTTCTACTTCTGTGGTGTGAGGTTGTGGTGTGGTTTTTAACAATGGCTTGATCTTGGTTGATTTATTCTGCAGTTTTTCTGCACTGCTCTTTGTTGTGGTGGGTTATAAATCAAGAACAAGAAACCTAGGAAGGAGTGGATTAAACTCAGAGCTTGTCATCATTAACCCTCTCTCTTGAGGATGATTAGTGGGAGAATGAAATTATCCATGTCGATAATTTGAATAAATATTTTAGGAGCCAGCAAACTGAATTTTTTGGTTTGGCATTATTTCTACCTTTCATTTTGTTCTCTCTTTCCTAAGTTTAGTATGCATTTTTCACTTACAAAGACCGTTGTATTTTCAGTATAAAACATATATTTTCTAAAAAAGGGAAGCTAATTTAAATATTTGTTTCATTTGAAAGCTGATGTATTAGCTAGTTTTTTACTAAACCTTCTGTAAAGTCAGCTCAGTTTCAAACTTTTCACATGTATTAAAAAGATTGAATTTAAGGAAGCTAGCAGAATATATATATATTGTTTTTAGTCAATCCCTCCTTTAATTTCCATCCATATTGAGTTTAAAGTAGACTTGCATTAGGTAGCAGATTTTCACACACCAGTAACCTGCCTTACAGGCCATTCTCTTTCTATAAATATTGAAGTTCATACTGAGTTTATACTGGAGAGCACAAAGCTTTCCCAAGGTGACAACACGATGCCCTTAAACTGCTCTATGCACTGATTGTGTGGGGATGTGGGGGCACTAAAGAATTCTGCCGAAACAATCCTAGTTAAGCTGGGAACACGACAGTCATAGTTTTCCTTCCTCTTTCTTTGTGTCCTTGGTGGCCTTTTGTGATTGTAGTGAAACAAAATAAATCAACCCTCTCAGCCTGATGAGTAGCAGTTAATTCCTGTGGTTGTTACATTGCTATCAGGACTGAAACTGTGGATGAGGGCTGGATTTCAGGATATTAATCATCTTCCTGTATCTTTCTGTTCTTCTTCATGTTGCTGTGACAGAGAGGGTGCATCACCACAAAGTAAGGACACAAGCAGCTGGGACTGAAGGCACAGTCTGGACTGGATTGAAGGCTCCCGTGGCTCCGAGGGAGCACCCAGAGTCCTGATGGTGGAGGGTCTGGTCACCAGGTGGGGGAAAAGGGGCTCAGATTCCCACCGGTTGGTCCAGGGCACTTCAGCACTGGCTGGTGTCCAACAGTCCCTCACTGCTGTGCATGAACAGTCTCAGCTAATACTGGGAACGTCTAATCGATATTTTTCCGTTGACAGCTTGAATTTCAGTGGGTTGGTGAGGCAAACTGTGGGGGATGTAGCAGCGTTCCTGACCTCAGAGGACCTTTCGCTTGTAAGTAGTTAACAACTATTTAATGACTGAGTAGCTTTGATGTTCTGCTAATGTTCCTTCCTTTGCTCCCTTGTAGTAGGTATTTTCCAGTTCCTTAAGCTTGCTTACTGCCTGCCTGAGCCAATAGCTTTGCCATTTTAATGAGAAAGGAATGGCTCGCTAGACTCGGGCATAAAAATATTTATTTGCATTGTACATGCAGGCTGGAAGGAAATCCTTTAATTAAAGACCTGAGAGGTCAGAGAAGATATATGGGGTAAATGAACTGAACTCATTTATCAGTATATGTATAAATATGCATGGATTCAATGAACTGGTGAAAGCACAGTAAGTGTAATTCATGCAGCGAAAATTTAAAACATGGAAAGGAAAATCCAGGAACGCTTTTCTTCCTAAATAATCAAAGAACAGAGCAGAGATCAATTAAAAAAGCACGCATATGGCCAGACTCCTCTCTGTTAAAAACACCTCCAGAATCACTGTTCACTCATCTAAGAGAATTGTCTGTCTGTGAATGAGTGCTTAAACAGTTTCAGAATTTTTTAAACACATATATTAAATAAAATAAATAAAAGGAACAGGATGAAGACTTATAGTTACAGAAATATATGCTAGTTCTGCCCTTATAACACAAGGTCCTATTTATAAACTAATGACTTTGGATTTGGCTATTTTGGAACCAGCAAACCTGTATGGGATTTTAATAGTGAGGGATTCAGCATGTCACAGGGTCTGGAGGTCTCTTTAACACTATAAATTGAACAACTTGCATTTGAAAAAAAAACATTCCAATATAAGAAAGAACAGGCAATTTTAATCAAGTTAAATAAAAGCCTGTCTAAATTATAATTTAATAATTTTGGGGAATTTTAATGGATTTTGTTTCTGTAATGGAAACACCAGGTTTCTCTATCTCAGCAGTCACTGACACCAAGTGCCATGTGGTGCATCAAGGTAATAGCCATCTGATTGTTAATGGAGAAGCTACAATGTGGATGGAGAAACTCCAGTCAAGAAGTAGAAGAGCAGAGGTGCCCTGAAGCTTCCCTGCAGCGAGGATTTGAACCTCGGGACAACTGAACATCTGTTTCGAAACATCCCTGTGTTTCACTCAGAGATAAAGCAAAGGGAAATTCTGCCTGCAGGGAATCACCAATCTCCCATTAAGCAAATAACATTTTGATAAGGAGCATACTGAGACTGGAATACTCCCTTCTGGAATGTGATCTGGGTATTGCCATATTTTTAATAGTTCTCCTCTTGGTTGTCTCTGCTAAAGGAAGGCTGTGCTGGGTATTTGCACTTCCAGAATTTCCCTCATTGTATATGTTACTCCCTTAGTTCTGTGACTCCTGATTCCCATGCATTTATTTCCCTGCCATTTTGGCCCCAGACATATTCTTGTGTTGATTATGTTGTTCAATACAACCATTGTACTGATTTCTGGATCAACAGATATTTGACCCATCCTTTAGCGCTGCCTGTAAACTTTTCAGCTTCTTTATATCCCTCCAAAAATACCAAGTGGATTCTTTGTTTCCAGCCACATTTCTTGCCTTCAGTGCATGTGCTCTGTTGACTCAGGCAGCCTATGCCTGGGGGCTTTGGAAGGCCCCTTTTCCATGTGCTTGGAGCATCCCTCTCTGCAGAGGCTGAGCCTGCTAGTCTTGTGCTTGGTGCTGAACTGGGAACGCGTTTTGCTTTGTTCATTTATTCACATGGAATTAAAAGTACTTTGCATCAAAAATAATGGATAAGTAGGGCAGGGTGGTGAGTTAAAAATAAGCTGTGACATGCTTCAAGCGTTCCTTCATGTCTGCTTACATCTGATTGCTGAACTGCTGCAGTGACCACTGTCACAACCATTTCCCTGGCACGGGCAGAACAGTGAATGCAGCATCTCTCTGACTGCTGGGCTTCAGGACTGGGGCTGCAGAGGAAAATGCAAAGCTGCACTATTCTAACCGTGGCATGTGATAGGAAACAATCTCTATTGGCAAATTCAGCTTTAAAACCCTGCACTGAAAGCACTGCTCCATTATTTAGAAGGAGTGGGTGGAGCAGGCTGATCACCAGCCAGCTATTACTCTATTACTGATGCTCTAAAAGTTTTGGAAGAAGACAAGCTGAAGTTGTTCAGTTATTAATAGAGATGTTATATTTTATTCATTTTGGATGAAAAAAACATAGGATATGATAGAAATTTTTCTGAAATTGAAGGGTGACATGTTTTCAGCACATCGAATCATTGAAAAGAAGTTGGGTGAGTGGCATTAAGAACCTCGATTCTCAGGGATTGTTTTCTACACATCTCTTTCAGTGGTCTCCTCACATCATCCAGCCAACCACAACAGCTACTCCCTAGGTCCCCTCTTCATGCAAGACACTTGTAAGTCCTGTATCCCATTTACTTTATAAGGGGCTTGAGCACAGCTCTGTGCCTCTAGGGGCTACAGAAACAGTACTGTGGGACTGCATTTACTTTCCTGCCTCTTGCCAAATTGTACCAGAGGCTCTCAAAAATAAAGGACTGAGTTTTTGGCCATGCCTTTTGTCTTTGGTTTAGGGTGAGGCTCTGAACACCATGCCAGTGTCGGGCAAAGGAGGAAAAGAGTAGCACAGATATTTCCTGTATGATATATAGTGTAGGATACACTGGGTTTTGTGGATGTGGGGACAGAGTCCTTCTGGTGTGTTCATAAAGTCAGCGTTGCCCACAGGTGTGGATAACTCAGCTGCTGAGTAACAGCACTGGTTTTACTGGGTAAAGTCTGCTCATGACTGACAGCTTTGATGGACCAGATTCTTGCAGCACTGGAACAAAAGCTCAGTTCCTATTAGTGTTCAGAGGCTGTGACAACTGTGGAGCACTTTGGGGTTGACACCTGTTCAGTGCTGGTTAATCCTGAATTTGTCCCATTAAAATAAAATCATGCTGTCATTTCAAATGTGGCTGTTTTCTGTACAGACATTCACAGAACTGAAAAACCTGCCTTTTTTATTCCACTCCAGCTGCCTGGAGGAGATAAGTTCTATCAATATCTCAATTCCATGCTTTATATTTACCAGAGGCAGAAATCCAATACACAGATATCACTGAGCCATCCCTCTGTTAATGAGTGGGTGGATATAAATATGGTACTATGGACATATGCATATTTTGTAATTCCTCTTTACATATTTTATTAAGGTGAATTTGCAGGATTCCTCCCCTGCCATTTTTGTAACAATCAGTGTTTTTGCTGCTCATCTGCATTTTTAGCCAAGTCATAATTTTCCCGGTTTCTAATTTATTGGTTCCTGAGGGTTAACCCAGTACACACATTTTTCCTAAATGCTAAAGGCAAACTGTATCTTGCAGGAAAAATAAAGGGTATCATCAGGTAAGATAATGATACCAAAAATAACTATAAAAATAGATTCAAAGCAAAGAAATAATGTCTGTTAATCTGTTGCAAAGTTCTACTGGTAACATCAAAACCCTCATAGAAAAAATCCAGCATGATATGAATGTTAGCAGTTGCAACTGTACTGAATGCATTAGTAAAAATACCTCCCATCTTATTCAAGAGGGATAAACTTTTGAGAAAAAGATAAAAAATGTTCCTTACTTTGTCATTCTTTTCAATTTCACTGTTTTTTTTGTCAGCCTTTTGATTGTAAAATACTTACTATATTATCAAATGACATAAACTGTAGGACAGAGTTAGTCAGGAGTTACTTCTGACCTAGAATGTTTCTATTTGCTGAAGCTATTACTTGGGATCTCATATTTTGGTCCCATTTCATATACTGTGGTTCTTTTGGGCCACAGTCAGGAATAGAAATGCTGAAGTAGGAACATTTGTGCTAACATGGCTTAGTTCACTCAAAAATGACAGGGTACTTTGGAGACCACGTAAACTGAGCCTCTCTGTCATGCCTGTGGAAGGTATGATCTTCCCATTTTATTCTTGGTGAGTGCAGAAAGAATCAGTGCTTCTGCTTGCTGAGGTGTGCCATGGTCACACTCCAAAACAGACTTGCTAGCTTAATACTTGTATGTCAACTCAAATCCATATGTACCAGAAAAGTGAGATGCCAGGATGGAGGTGAACAGTAGAAACTCCCACTGAGACAAGCCTTGAGAAGAGGACTACATTAAATAATATTTTTCCATTTGTGGCAGCAAAAATAAAGGTCACAGAGATACTTTTCAATGCGTAAGCAGAAGATAAAGACCTACCCACAAGTGAACATCCATGGGAGTCACCCGTGACCTGTATGTACACAATAGGTCAAAATCAAAGTGGAATAGCCTGGCTAAACTGAACTTCAAATCTGTGTCTTAATACAGAAGTTTTGCTATTGGATTACTCAGAAATGATAAACATTGGAAAGGAAATACCAAACCAAAAAAGTTACAGGACATACATACATTTAAATTCATGGGGTCTCCAGAAATTTACAATAACCCCCAAATTTTTCAAAAGTCCTGCTTTAGGTCCTTGATAATTGTTAATGAAAGTTTGCTGGTGGTGTTTGGCTCCTGTTCTCCCAGGCATATGCAGACTCGTGCAAGGAGACATTAAAACTGGTACCATCTGTGGCTGATAGTTTATAATCCTTAATTAGTCAAAGTTTATCCTTACGCTGAACACAACCAGTGTGTTTAGCAGACAGTAGGCCCACACATGTCAGCAAGAAGATTTTGTCTATCTGTGCCATCATCCATGTCAAAAGAGTGGGAGAGGAGCTTTAAGAAGATGGCTACAAATGACTGCAAAGAGAGATTTCTGCTTGTGGCATTCCAAGGACAAGGTTGACACAGTCATTTTCATGTGTCCCATGGAGGATTATCTTCTCTGTAACTTGTTAAGAGATAGTGCAACACTTGCATTTAAAACTGTTGTAATACTTCAGCTGAAATGGATAGCTGGTGTGAATTCATCCTGATGGACATCTGTCATTCCCCCACTGTTACAGAAGGGCCCTAAGGTCTAGAAAATCAGTTTTTAACTTCAGCCTTCTTTGAATTGTAATCAAGACTCATCTTGTGCTGGGATTCATATAATCTGATTTTAGCCAGGCTTGACAGCCAGTTTAGCAGGATTGTCAGCAATTTACCCCATCCTAAGATAAGAGCCAGGTGAGTTGTCTATCTCTTTCCTCTGGTTAGATGACTAGTTTGGATTCAACTTTCTCCTTTCAAGCTTAGCTGAGAGGAATCCTTTGGTGTAGAGGTGCTTTGCAATATTCTTTCTTGCTTCCACCCTAACTCTGTTAGGATTTAGCTTCAGGTGTCTGGAGTTAAACACCAGGAGTGCAATCCTTAATGTCACAGATTCAGTTCATATATTTTTCTTGCATTGGTTCCATCTAGCTCTGTTCCAGGAGTGTCAGCAGAGCTGGGTCAGTGGTTTGCTCCAAGTAGCTCTGTTGAGGAAAGGAGATAACAGAGCATTTAGCTCTAAGGCTAATCCTTTTGAAAGCTGGGGGATCATAGCAATGATCCTCACCGAACAGAGCATGAGCTACCTCATTTTTTCATGTTACTGACTGATAACTGGAACAGAGCTGGCTCTAGTTTTGGAGACAGATGCAAAGCAATTCTTCCAGATGGAAGCCAGAGTGAAGCAGGCAAGATGCCATCTGGAAAGAGAGGGCCCTTGCTGTGCAGATGCACATTACAAAAATGATAGGAATATAAAATTGGGGAAAAAATGGAGAAAGGGTTAGTTCACTGAGTATTTTGCTGCTGGCTCCTGCCTTTCCAAAGAGTGCATTATGCACAGCAGCATGTAGCCTGGTAATACAGCCTGGAGTAAGAATCTGTTTCCATCTTTCTGGATTTAGCTGTCTATTTGGTTTTGGCTTGGTTTTTTTCTTTTCTTTTTTTTTTTTTAGTCACTATTTATTTTGCAGTGTGGGGCTTGGTCAGATTTTGTACCCATCTGAAAGGGTGCAAAATGTTTCCAAGACTTATTGCAAACAGGGAGAGGTTTGGACTCCTGCATTATCCAGCTACACACTCTCCCCTGTACTTTGTCCAGGAACTGAAAGGACAGACAGGAGGCTTTGCACAGTGGATAGAGGAAATTGCACTATGGAGCTAAAGAATGTATTCTTAAAAAGTGCTTTTCAGTTTGATTATGAACATGTTTGTTCCCAAGAATCTTATGGTATCAGAAACAAAGAATGAACAAGGAGGAGAAAGTGAGAAAGTGAGAAAGTCTGGCTGGTGAATCCCAAAATGTAGCTCTCTCTCTTTTTATGTCCAAGTCATCTTCCAGGCTATTTCTATACTGGTATTCACACTTGATTTAAAGGTCAGCAAAGCTCATGCCAGTGGATCTTTGTAGTAGAACCTTCAACTCAGCCTCTGGCAGTGATCTGTCCCAAACTTGGAGGTTGCTCAATTACCGCTTTTTACCTGGTCATTCCTCTCCAGTGTGATGGGAACTCATCTGCACATTATAGACCTCTAATTTGCCTTGCCAGGCAGATGGCCTGTGATTTATCTTGAAACAGCATCATTTATAGAGTATTAATTCATAAGAGTCTGAGGATTCTGGATGTGAATTCATTATGGACTGAGAAGGACAGTTTTCTGAGGCAGCTTTTCAGTGCGATCCTGTCTGCAGATTCATGAATATATTTCTGTTCAAGAGCCATCAAATCTCAGACAGGCTACATCTGCCACAGCATCTTTTAAAACCTTCTTGTCGTGGGAACAAATGTGACAGAAGTGTGTGGAAAGCAGAAATAACAATGAACTATTTCAGCTACTCTTCAAATACCCTAATGAATTTGAGACCACACGTGGATGGAGTCAGAACTGCTTGGTTGTGTGTCGGAGTTCATACTGTCCTCACCAGTAACCAGGACTTCAGGAAGTTTTTTCTTTCAGGTGGCAGATCTCTGCTGTCTAAAAGCCAGCATATCTAAAGGAGTTGCTGATCACTGTCTGTGGCAGTACAGCAACAAATGTATCACAAATGTAGTGCCTTGTAACACAAATCTAGTGACTTACTATTAAGTAGTCCACAAAGAAAAAAATCAAACCTCTGTCACGTTGTTCTGCTGCCACTAGGACAGCTCAAGGCAGGGAAGGCTGGGATAATGGCTAAAGTGGTTGGAAAAAGCTCTCAAATTGGATTTTGTGTTAGAGGAGAACGTGATTTATGGCTACACAATGAATACATGTATTTCTGGTAGGTGTACTGGGGCTTTGGTCTCGCTTTTGCCTTTTTTTTAGAGGGAACTGTGACAACGCAGAACCGACAGCACTTCTCTAAGGCACTAAGTCTCAGGAGCTTCAGGTTTTTGGCTCCTCTGGGATTGAAAAAACAATGGTTCTCCTATTCTTATCTCAGAAAATGAGACTTCAAACTCTGTGCTTCAGGCAAATTTTCTGCAGCAGAGCTTACTGGACTTAAGAGATAAAACTCCATTGTACCAGCTCATAACCAGTAGTAAATATCCAGCTGTAGGAATCTCGGTATAAATTAATTGACATGCACACACATGGAGGGAGAACTTTTGACTGTTTAGAAAATCTGTTAAAATCCAGACAAATCCCTGGAAAAACAGACAGGTTTTTTGTGTTTAGAGAAAGCCACGTTGAAGGTCAATGGACTGAGAGCAACTCTGATGAAGTTGTGAGAAGAAGGACTATGCTGGGCCACCAAGCTGATGAGATGGAAGGAGCACTTCTTCTACGAGGAAAGGCTGAGAGAATTGTGTTTGTTCAGTCTGGAAAAGAGAAGGCTCTGGGGTGATCTAATTGTGGCCTCCCAGCACCTGAAGGGAGCCTGGAAGAAAGGTGGAGAGAGACTATTTAAAAGGGAGTGACAGGACAAGGGGGAATGGTTTCAAACTGACAGAGAATAGGCTGCCCCATCCCTGGAAGTGTTCAAGGCCAGGTTGGACGGGTCTTTGAGCAACTTGGTCTAGCAGAAGGTGTCCCTGGCCGTGGCAGAGGGGTTGGAATGAGATGATCATTGAAGTCCCTGACAATCCAGGCCATTCTATGATTCTATGATTCTGTTCTATCATGCATCAAAAATCAGGATAAGAGTGCTGAGGGAAGAGATCTTTGACTCAAGCCTTGATGAATCTCAATACGAAGATACAATCTAAAATGCTTTTGTTTATTCATGCCCACCAAAATAGCTGCTCATGGTTTTCACATACAGCCCAAGAACCCTGCTGCTGTTTCAGACTGAGTGTCTGCACTGCTGCTAGATAGGGCACTGCAGAGAATGCACACAGTAATAAAAAGAAATTAGAAATGAGGAAATATCACAGTCAGATAGTACTTTAAATGGGTATATAATTGGTAGTGGGGCTCTGATCTGGGAGCTTTGGAGTCCCACTGACCAAATGTGGGATAGTTTCCTATTTCCACAGCAGTCCATGTCAGTGCAGAGACAGTGGGAAACATGACTTGGCAGCAGCTCACCAGCACTGTTGCACCCTGTGGAAGGATCTGTTTCCTGTTGTGGTTTGGTGGATGATAAGAAGGCAGCTGTTTACCTAAAAGCTGTTTGTAGACCCTGACTTTGCACTCTGAGCACTGGACCCCATATATAGTCAGACGCACCATTTGCTGGTAAGACTGTGAGTTTTTTTTCCAACAAAAAAAATCATCCTGGAGAAGATTAGGAGTTTAAAAGCAAAGTGTCTCTCTTGTGTCTTGTTTCTAGGCTGGAACAGAGAAGCTGAGAGCAGCAAATCCAATTTTCAGCTTCTCTACTAAGCAGTATTAATGAGGGTCAAATGTCAATGACTGCACTGTGCTTTGAATCAGACTGTTAGTGCTGGACTGACACCTGACAAACTGGAAAAAATGAGCAGCTTTGCAAATCTATTCTTTATATACTGGCAAAGATGAATAAATCAATCAGGAATAAGATGGAAACAGCAATATAGAACTGAAAGCTGTCACAATACTGGCCAGATGTACATGACTGATGAAAGAATAAACAAATCATTAAGTGAAACAGTTTCCTTCTGGTACCATTACTTATTTGAAGGACTGAAAAACGTAGACAGTCATTTGATGATTTTAAATGTTTGGTGTCTAAATCGTTCTGAATGTCCCATTTCAAAATATGAGCGATAGTGTAAGAAAGTGTAGGAAATGTCCTACTGGATGCACAAACAGCCCAGTGCTCTCCATCTGTCAGGGACAGTAGGAGCTGCTGTTTAGGAAGAACACAGAAAATGGTCACATCCTTCAGTCCTTTCCCCCTGTACCCCTGACACTCCCAGTTGCTACATTTAGGGTGTCAAAGGGCAGGTCTCTACCTGGTCCTCCAAGCATCCAAAGAAACACCTGCTCTGCAGGAATTTGTTGTATCCCTTTGTCATCCTGCTAATGTTTAGTGCCCATGAGTGCCTGGGACAGCCGGTTCCAGTTGCCCATTGCTGTGTAGTTACTTTGATTTAGCTCTGCAGCTCTGTATTTACTTTATTCTCCCTCTCCATTAATTTTGCCTGTCTCAGTCACCTTCTCTCCAAACTGGAGACATTCTTTTCAGTCTCGTATAAACAACTTCTTCCCCTTGGTCGTTTTAGCTGCCCTTTTTCTCTTCTCTGCCTCCACTACTTCTTTCTTGAGTTGCAGAGACTGTGACATCCACAGTACTCAAAGCATGAGCATGATCAGCTTTTATATACCTGCAAAATGGTGCTGCCTTGGCTGCTGCTGCACAACATCCTGATGATTTCAGAGAACTGTCACCAACAACTCCAAAATCTCTTTCCATGTCAGTGCCTGTTCTGAGTTCAGCCTCATATAGACATGGTTCATTTCCTTTTCTCCTGGACATGAGGTCTCCTGAATCTGCACCATTTTGGTGCATTTCCCAGCTCTCAGAAATCACGGCTCCGCTGGAACAAGGTTTCTGCATAGGTTTCCATGGACTTGGCCATAATATAGCAGGGAACCAATGGCAAATTCTGTAGTGGAAACACCCAACTTTCCCTGCCTTCTGGAAAAGCAGTCAGAAATGTTCTACCTCCAAGTTCTAAGGGGATGTAACACTGTGCCTGATTTTACACCTATCAGAAATCTCAAGGAAATGTTGCATATACCTAAAGTTAATAACCAACACCTTCCTAACAAAAAGCATCATCTAACAACCTGCTTAAGTTACTTAAGCCTTTGATTTTCTCTTCAACACAAACATTTTACCGAGTTGAGGGAAGATTTCTCCAAGAGCTGCAAGGGATCTTCATCTCAGCAGCATGCTGCATAAACTGTCGTCTTCAAAAGTGGTGACAAGCTGACAAATTCCTGATCAGAGCCTAACTAAGAGCCCGACACATTAGCACTGCTGCCCCAAGGCAGGCAGAAGAGCTCGTTTGCAAGTGCTGCAAATTAAAACCAGCATGTCTTTGTAATATGAGCTAGTGATGTGCTGGGAAGGAGGTACCTGGCACTGGTAACAGGCACTGAAGATGTTCAGATCAGTGGGAAAAGTGGATGCTGGTTAGAACTGTACAGTGAGCTCCGTGTGTGTGTGCTGCGAAGCATCTCTATCGAGTTTCCACCTTGTTTTTGTCTGTGACACAAATGAAACCTTGGTCAGTGGGAAGCTGATTTTTAGTGATAAAATTAGATTATTTTATTTAGTTCATAAGGCAGTAGGTGCTGTATAACCCTGCCTGTGTTTTGAGAGGCATCAGGAATGATTTGATTGGAAGTTTGTACACAGCTTCATCTGCCATGTTTGTGAATGTTTACTTAAACCAGCATTTTGAGATTCCCATCTGTGAATTTCAAAGATGAATTTAAGAATTGAAAAATCTAACAGATTTTAAATGTGAGAATTGAGATGTTATTGCCTAATTTCAAAAGAATTTAAGATATTTAAAAAGGATTAAAAGAAAAAATAAATATAATTTATCATATAACACTTTCTATGTATTACATAATCTAATCTATAAAGTATATCATACTATATAAAGATAAATAATAAATAAAATTTAAGAATTTAAAAGGTGTTATTGCCTAATTTTTCATTAACAGACTGACATTACCTTTTATTGTCTACTGTCTAAACACACATGTTATTTCCATCACAGCCTGCTTGTGAGAACAGGAGAACAACCGGTTCAGTGTAGAAAAACCCACATTCCATCAATAGCCCTTACACTTTTACCAGCTCTGCTTCACAAATCCCTCTGGTCACCTTGTGAAAATTACTTTCTAAAAATTGTTTATTGGGCTATTTGGTTTGTTTGCTCTTTCCTAGCAAAGAATATGCATAACCTTCTATTGAGAGATCTTAAAAATGTTTGTCATATCATGTCAAGTGCTTCAAGACATGAGCTGGTGCAGAGCCTAAAAATAGCTACTTGGAGATGACTGGGCTGGCCTAAAGCCAGGTTGGAATCAAGGAGGAATAAATGTGACTTAACTTCACTTTTGCTCACTCGTGTCCTAAACTCTGACTGAAGACTGGGTGAAATTAATTCAAATGATGCAGTTGTGTATAAAAAGGAGCGAGAAGGGGAAGAGAGTGAAATTTTTACTCCAGTTCCCCTGTTGTTTTCATCCCTGACTATGGCAGCACACTGGCCACATTTTAGGTGCTACAGAGTCTGTGAAACAAGGAAGTTGGCAGTCGTTGAAGAAATGGGTGGAATGCTGTTTCCACAAATGGAGTGTAAGAGAAGGAGGTGGAGGGGGAGCTGCCTACCTCCTTCCCAAACTGCAGCTCCATGCAGGATCTGCTCTGCAGTTGAACCCTTGTCTAAAGATAACACGGTGTGTTCCTGAGCTAATTGGACATCTGAGTCACGCGAATCATTGGAGTCACCATGGCAATAACAAACACCTCAGCTGGGAAAAAAATCAGCTGTTCAAGATAGACCACCAGTGCCCCTTAAATAGATGCTTATTTAACATTTGGGACTTGGAAATCTCCATGAATAGCAATTCCAGTGAATGAAATGCCAAGTAATACCGTCTCCTTGTGTGGCTGGCTTTGACATTTCCAAGTGTAGCCTCTCTCCTGGGCCATCATTTTGCACCCACACTTGTCTGACAACTTGCTGAAGAAATGCATCCAAACAGACAATGAAATGCCTGGATGATTTATGCAGGAGGGAAGTAAACAAAATATCACAGAGAATAAAACCTTTTCGAATGCAACTAAAAAAAGCAATATCAGAGAGTTCCAAACGCTGGAAAATTACTTTTCTCACTGCTGCTTGGCTCATTTCAATTCACTCTTTTGGGATTAGATTTTTCTTAATGAGGTTTGATCGGACTTTGGTTTAAACATCTGAAAGTTCTCCAATAATTGTTGCAAAGTGTTTAGTGCTCTTCATGTTTGGAGAGTCAGCTCATCACCAGGGCACAGAGTGACTGATTTACTCAGAAATCTGCTGAGAATAAAGATGTTCAGTAAATTGGTAGGACAGAGGCTGTAAAAGTGTAAAGTTCTCTGTCCTGTTCCATCACTTGGTTTTCATAAATGATGATCACCTTTGTGCCTACTGCAGCTAGAAATTGTTTTGCCCAGAAAATTCTCCATATTTTTCTACTTCAACTCATAGTCTGGTCTCCCCTCAAAGAAATCATCTGTTCTCAGTGTTAAGCTTTGTAAGTTCTCTCCTTTTGCCTTTTTCCTTCATCCCCGTGTTGCCTCTTCTTAGTAACAAAATACAAGAATGAAATGCAAAGAGTGCTTTGCCCTGTTTTACCCAGACAGGATGTCGAGAAGCTCTGCACAAAATCTGTGCTGTGCTCTTCAAACAAGTGACACGTTCATTAGACTCAGCTGAGCATGGGAGGAATATTGAAGATGATGTGCAAACTGTAAACAGGTCACCTTCTTCAAGATAAAGTGGATTACTTCAATGCAAGACATAATTAAATGCAATTTCTTTTCAGTCTCCCTATTGTGGTCCAATTTATGTCTGTTTAGGAAAACAAGATTATTTTTAGCAATTCTGACTTTCCTACTTGTGGTTGTATTTATTCTAAATTACTTTTTTTTTTGTCTTCCAAGGAGCTTATAATTTACAGATTGGGATTTTTCTATGTGACACGGAATGATATCCCAGTTTGAACAGATCTCCTGTTTCAAATGAAAAGATTAAAATAAGGAGAGCTGTCTCCCACTTGTGAAATGTAGTTCCTGATGAATGTACTGATTTCTCCATTGTGTGAGAAACTGGCAATACATTATGTGAAACTGTTTGAAATATGTTTCAAAGCCCCTTTTTTTTTTCCCAGAAAATTCCACCTCTATAGAACAGTTTCATCCAGCCTAACACTGGGCCAAGGCAAGTGAAGTAATTTAAAAGGTGAGCATCTCCAAAACACTATTCTGGTGAAAATGTAATTACTTTGTTTTGAAAGTGCCTAATGATCCAAAAAATGGGTTGATAGCTTTCAAAGCTTTCAGATCTGTAGATGCTGACAGAGCAAATTTATTTAAGAGTGGAAGAAACTTTGTTTTTAGCGTCTCCTTTTCCAGGCCTTTCCCTGAAAACTATTATTCATTAAACAAGCCCAGGGTAACGAGTAGTGCTCTAGAGAGCTTTTCATCTAGATAGGCAAGACACATGGCACAGAAAAGCAGAGGACACAGACATTTGGACAAGATGCATTTTGCAGTTAACAAACAGCTGAAAGCTTGTGGGAGTGCTGTGAACTGAGGAAAGCTCCTGTTTGTCCTTGCTCCCCTCCACCCTCCCCCCCTGCTTTTTCTGTGCAGGGGGAAACAGGGCAGGAGCAGTGTTGGTCCTCTCAGTCTTCTCCATGGAGAAGTCAGCAGATTTTCAGCCACAGGAGCAATACAGCCTCATGATGTCTCCTGACCCCGGGCTGGAAAGGAACCATCTGTTTGTTATACCACACACTGAGCCTGTGCTGTTGGCAGTCTTCTGGGCTCCGATGAAGCCACCTAAGCTTTGCTCTGGGGATTGCACACAGTGGGGCACAAGGCTAATTCCCATATTGGAAGCTGGTGAAAACAGGTCCAGAGAAGATATGCAAAACAAATATGTATTAAAAATAGGCCTAGTACTGCATAGAAACTAAAGAGAGAAGCTTGAGGGGCAGCACAGGGGAACCCCCCCAATATTATATGATATTCCAAGTGCATGGAGGCTCTGAGGAGAAGCACGTTGAGAGGATGCTTTGTGAGAGCACGTACTGTGTGCTGAAGAGTTGGGGGGAGGAAGGGAGAGGCAGCTCTAGAACATGGTGGGCGTAAAAGCTGATCCCAGCAGAGCAAGGACAGGCAGATTCATCTCAAGAGGTGGTCACAGCAGCACTGACAAACCTTAATTTCACAAGATGTGGCTTATTTCTGTGTGCATATGTAAATAACAACATTGCAATTGCAATCAAGAAAACCACATTCTCTCTTAAGATGAAAGAAATTGCAGATATGGGGGTGGAAGTGTCATCTGCACGGAGTGTTGAGGCTTCAGATTCAGTGACAGGTGATTCCTTACTCCCTACAAGCAATACAAGCACTTAGCCTGTTTGCATTAGGCTCTGGGATTTTTTTCCTTGACAGATTACTCCAGTCAATCATGGCATATCCTGGCATACTAACAGCTGACCACTGAGGTGCTCTGCAGGAGAGAAACATGGACCAGGGGTATTTCAGTTAACTAAAACTGGTGTTAAATTAATGCCAAAAAGAAAATGCTGAAAAGAAACCCTCTGTGCTGACAAATTCTCATTTAACAGAATCACTCTTCAAAAGGGTGCTAATGCTAAAAGCTTTCGGAGTAAAATTATAGGAAGAAGAGATCTCAAAACAAAAGACTGACTTGAACATATAGCACACCTCTCAAGTAGGTACAGGGAGACTTGGGGTCTTTTGTTCATGCTCCTAGTTGGTAGCTGCAAAAGACTTGTGGTTGAGATGTCACACACACTCATTAACCCAGTGCTATGCACAGGCAATTACATTCTGACTCAGAAAAGCTTAAAAAGCCTTCCCAGCAGGGTGTATTAGGAGAGCAGCACTGGTTGTGCCCAAGTTAAGTTAGGAAAACAAGCCTCTATACATCCTTACATGCACACACACGTATGTATGTATTTGAAATGAAACTCAAATACAGATATTACATAGAGACATCAAATGCAGTTTATTATTTCCACATGTATTTTAAAAAACAGAAAAGCAAATATTTGAATATGTTTTCTGAAATTTCATTGCCATGAAGTAGTGGCAGTGGATCAAGCTCTGGAAGGCAGTAGGAGTCTCGTGATCCAGGAAGTCGCGTTGCCCCCATGTCACCCTCCCTACCAGCATGTCTGGGGACACAACTTCACTAGCAGTGGGGTACAGCTGCAGCACTAGAGATGGTTTGCACCTGGACAAATCCAAATGCTGATGGAGGAGCTGGGTGTGACTGCATCTGCCCATAGAAACATGCCAATAGATGGCAGGCACAAGCTATCAGCAGGGACTGATGCCAGCTCTCACATATGGCACGTAAGTGCCCCAAAACATGCACTGGAGGGAAGATCAGTGTAAATCTTTGCAATAAGAATGTTTTGATTTGCGCTTCACTGCAAGACAAAGTGTACAGAGTGAAGTTTGAAGGTGGCAGAGCCCTTGAGAGAGTTTAGGATTGAAAAAAACAGAAGCAGAGCATCAGGTGCAGGAGTGGAGAGGAGTGAGAGGGCTTTCATGACAGGGCTAGAGGGGAAACAGTAGCTAGCATGGTCATGTCTGATGTGAAGAATGACAGAGAAGTCCAGGTTGCAAAGGGGCTTCAAGCAGATTAGTGACCAGTGTTTGTAAATCTGACTAGACAAGACTTGAAATAAGATGGCAAATTGATTTATCAGTTGTAGTGTGTTTAAGGAAGTTGATCTAAAAATCAAAGGTCTGCCAAGAAACCCTCAGACGCTGCTATGTGCAATGCATGCAGGTATCTGTACTTCTCAGGTCTAGTAAGAACTTCATACCTTGACATCTTTATGGTCCTCTCTAGTAAAAAAGGTTTCATTTTAATGCTGCCAGTCTTCAAGTAACTGCACTGAAGTTGATTTGCCTAATTAGGGTGATCATACAGTTGTAATGGTTTAATTTCAAATTTGGAAGGGTATTACAACTGAGCAAGGCAGGTCTGGAGAGCAGGTTCCTCTGCAGTCTGCTATTAAATACCTGCATGTGTACTGGATTCAAGGAACATTCCTGGCATTAATACAGACATATAAAAAGAAGACTGTGTTTCTAAAGATATTAAGAAACCTTGAAGGTCAGATGAAAAGTTGAGTAAATAGACACTCTTTTAAAATCATCTTCTGATCTTCTTCAAATATTGTGCTTTTTTCTTCAAAATCTTTACTTACTCTTTTAAATTAACCTCCTAATAAGAAAGATGATATAGTGCAGAAACACTAAAATATAAGGTGAAATTTTAATTAACCACCTGTATGTTTACTTTGCTAAAGGTTACAGTCTGTCTTGTGAACAAAAGTGCATGAAGAAAACAAAAGATTGAGTATTTGTGCAGTTCATTAACAGAAGACGTGAGCTCTGCTATTGATCTGACATTTGACCTTGGATAAGTCATTTCATCTTTCTCTGCCTCTCTTGGGTGTTGTTTTTTTTTCCTATCCTTCTGCTTCATCTGGCTATGCTGAGTATTCCCCTGAGTGGTTTTTCCTGGTGTGAATGGCTGGTGCTGAGCAGTGTGAAGCCCTGGTCATGGCCTCCGTGCTAAAAAAGGTGCCTAACTCTTTAAAGCTTGGGTTACTCTGAGGGCAGCTTGAGGCCAGTATTGGACTCAGAGCAGAGGGATCCTCACTGAGAAAGTTGCTGCCTGGGGGGATCAGCATTCCTGGCTCAAGTCTCCATTGCAGGGACAGGGGCGACGTGCGCAAGTGTGTGATTGTGAAAGGGGGGATTTCATTCTTGCCAGTGGCAAGGGAACGCAAAGAAACATGAAATGCTCAAACAATTGTTTTCATTGCAAAAGTCTTGATAAAAATACTTCCGCAAAATAGAGGGCTTGTGGTCTCTGATGGGTACAGATTTCGTCACACAAATGGACCTCACCGTGAGACCAACCTCCTGCACTGCTGAAGGGGGTCAGTGCACCACGAGCAGCCTGTTCAGGGAGATCACCCTGGGATCACAGAATTACACACTAGTTCATGTTGGAAGGTCCCTCCTCCCTGCTCAAGCAGAATCATTCCAAAGCACATGGCACAGGGTTGCATCCAGACAGCTCTGGAATATCTCCAGTGAGGGACACTTCCACACCCTCTCTGGTCACTGTGTTCCAGTTTTATCTCCTCAACCAGATGATTAAGTGAAGCTGCAGTGGGAGCAGCTAAGTATTCAGTGTTGTTCAAATAGGGACAATATTCTTTATAAATTCACTGGATTGAACAGTGTCTGTATAATCTCATATTTTACTAAAACTGAGGTGCACAGAGATAGCATGAGTTGTAACGTAGCCCTCCTTTTCAAATAAATCACTCTGACACAAATACATGCCGAAGGAAATTGAATCTTGGAAGTCAAGCTTGTGGGGCTTAGAAGTTGGAGAAGAGCACTGAAAATCCTTTTTATAAGAAAAATTGCTTTTCAGTCTGTTTTTTTTTGTCTTCCACTGCACTTCAGAAATTCATAACATAGTTCATGCAGGTCAATCTCTACTGAGCATTAAAGTTATTTTTAAGTGAAAAAAACCCCACTATGAATGAGTCAGCAGGACTACACTCTCTGCACTTGTATTAGAAGGAATTTTTATTTTGGGGAAATGCTTAAATTTTTTCCTTCTCCTTTGCTGACCCAAAACTGCAGGGCTGGGCTACGATTTTTTGGATTGCTATTGGTAATAAAGGTTAGATTATTCTTCTGGCTTCTGAGGGAAACCTTATTGCAGGGCAGCTGTCACTGAGAGACAGTTTGCATTCAATTTGTTAGATTATGCAATTGTCCTGGTTCTGACATAACTGCAGCATCATCTCTGCAATTGTAAACACGGAACTACAGGAAACTCTGGGGAGACAAAAGAACAGAAATCCCTTCTTCAGGGGGAAAAATGAAATCTGGTTTATACCTCATGACATCAGATTGTATTGGGTTTAAGGCATTCTTAGAGTTTCTCTTTCTGTTTCTTCATTGCTGGCATTTATTGATGATCATCAAAGCCAGAATCTCTCATTGAGGTGCTGAACAGATGCAGAGAGGGAAAGCTCTATAGGTGAAATGGAGGTCTGTGTGCGTTAGTAACCCCACAGCAAAACCCAGGAGTCTCAGCCATAAATGGATGCACTAATCAGTTACATGTTTTCACCCTCCTATTAATGTGTTTTCTTTATTTAGGTCCTTAGCATTATTACCATAAAAAGGTTCATCAGGTCTGGTCAAAGAGCAAGTGGCTGGGAGGGAGTTCTGCTATTCCAACACCTCTCCAATTTTCCTCCCTGCTGTGTAAGAAAGCTGCTGGCTGTGACTAGCTACTGAGGACACTAGGAAGCCTGGGGATCATCCCAAAAAGTCACCATAACTGGTATCCTAACTGATATCCCTAGCTGGACGTATTCTCCCTAGACCAGCAAGAACTCAGAGGAGAGGTAATGGTTCCTTTTTAAAAAGCTGACTGCACAAGAGAAATTGGTTGCAGATACAAACCCCAAGTTTGCTTGTGCTCATAATTTTCTGTACGACACATTTCAACCTTCATGCACAGTTATGTGATAGCAGGGCAGCCCTATCCTTATTTGTCACACACTATATATCTTGTTCCACAGAGATCTGCCCATTCTGTCTGATTTGTAGGAAGTCCAGATTGCTCCATTTCCTGAACTCAAGTATTTACAGGTACACCATAAAGCTGTAAGGCTTCTGAGATGTGCCTACTACAAAGGTGAAGACCCAGATGAAAACCAAAGAGAAATATGAGAGATACTCCATGAGCAAATTTTGGATAAATAGCCATTAATGTACATGATGGGTCCCCTGGCTGCCCAGACTCTGTATATCAGGAGCAGCTCCACTGACAACACTGCAACAACTGCTGCAAGAAGAGCTGAACTGGGAGAAAAACGAGGTGTTTATGAATTTCTATTGCTGGTAATTTTTACTGTGAAACATGATTGAAACAAGGAAGAATCACTTCTACTCTCTCTTCTTCCTGAAAACAGTGTTTCTTCCTGAAAACATGTATCAGGGGTATGATAAAATCACTCAGTCAAAACAGCTGATGTCCATTTCAAAAGGGAATAGTATTTGCTGTGTTTTATAACATCCCAGCTGAGACGACGAAGAAGATAGCAAGCTTCAGAAATATATCCTGTATTACATAAAAGAACCAAGAGATTAAAGGCTGACTGTGATCTTGTTTGCTCAAGATTTAAACTGATGTCTCTCATAGATATCAGTGGCCTTAACCCGCATTTACAATGGCAGAGAGGAATATTCAGTCATAAAATCTGAAGCCTGATGTGTTAAAGAGAAAAACTAAAAGCCCTTCCATATTCTACAACATGACAGTGTTTCCATTTGATCTTGACAAGTTATTTATTCAGTTGGAGCTTCAATTTCCCAGTAGTAAGCTGGAAATAAACTTTTGTGAGTGTTACAGTGCTACTGAGAAACTCAGTACTTGTGAAAGGATTTGAGGGTTCAAATTATAGGCATTAGAGATAGATTTTTTAATTGACATTCTCTACATGCAGCATCAAGATATCAAAGTTTTCCTTCCTGTGTGCTAGTTAGAGAGAAATATTTGAACATCTTTTCCCACTTAAGCACATTTATAGCTCCCTGAAGGGCCCCACTATCTCCAGTGACCAACTGAAATTATATGGAGTTGCTCATTGGCATTTCCAGTTTTAACTAGTGCAAATCAATTGTTGAATTTAGCCACAACATTGTTCACTAAATAGACCTTCTGATCCAATTTCAAGGTCAATGCACATCAAGCTTAATTAAAATGGTGTGGTGTGTTACCCATTGTTATTGAACCATCTGAAATATTCAAGAGGGCTCTGAGGACTCTGGCATGCACTGGAGGGATAGAAAAAAATGGAAAGAAGACTAAGATAACCTAGAGAGCTCTTATTACTTGTTCCATTTCTGTTATTCATGAGTTGTTAAGAATAATTTACCAAGAGACTTTCTTGATTAGGTTAAACTGGATAAAATCAGCACAGATATTGAAGGAAGGCTCCACTTTTCTCTGGCTTCTCTTGTGACTTCCAGCAGCTTCCTGCAAGTGTGAGACTGTGCTGGACCTTACGGGCCTAAACTAAAGCAAAACGAGAAACAACATAAATCCTACACTTCGGCTTCATGTTAAGTACATAATTGCTTTTTTCTTCAAAATATCAAGATTAATTTTCATCTCTGCCTATTTTTAAGCCATGAAAATTCCTTGAATTTAATAAAAGCTACTTATTTTCATTGGTAGAGGAGAGATCAGCATCTGCAGCCACTGCGTGATTTAATTACAGAACTGCGATTTTTTTTAGTTATTCTATAAAATGACCTACTGAAGTACATAAAAATGAAAGTACCAGGAAGGTGAAAGACACAGGGAGAGTCAATTCTCTTCTCCCACCTCCCTAGTTACACCCACTGAATGCAATACTAATATGGGTCTCAATCCTTTCCCCTTGCTCCCACTGACTCCAGTGAGATCTGGGTTTGGCCTATTATCTGACTCACTTGTATTGAATGGAATATGACATCATTTAAGTAATTGTTTGGCCCAGTGAACCTCACTTTTCCCATCCACTGGCTTTGAACACAAGGGCAGAATTGAACCCACTGTGTTAATTTTCCCTATATCAGTACATCAAAAAACATTCAGAGGGCAACTTTATTCCTTTTCTTAATTAATGAGAATATGAGCAACTCTTCTGTTGTGAAATATTCATAGGAAATTTCCTTATAAATATTCATAAGTGTTATCAAATAAATTTTATCCTTACGTACAACAGTGACACATAAGAAAATGAGAATACACACACACACACACACACACAGAGCAGCACTATATTACAAACCACTGCTACTATGACATGCTGCAAATCTAATTTATTTCAGAAGTCTTGAACAGTAAGATGTCTCCTTTATACACATCAATGTCTGTTTGTGGCAAAACAGCATTTCCATGTTTTAATAACGTAACTACTCCCAGCATAAGCCCTTGAACTGTATTTGTTTCCTCAGTGTTTATGGAGATATATTCATTCTTAGCAGCAGACAAAATGCTTGCAATGACATTCTTAGTGCTGGAAATCAGAGCATTTATATCTGTTGTAGATTCAAAATTATCTCCATTTTCTGTGGCATCTTAGCACTAGAACAGACTTTCACTGGAAAAAAAAGAAGTTTTATTTTAAATGATAACTGCATGAGATGCTCACTGAAACTATGAAGACTTGAGGTTATTTTTCTTGCTCTCTTACCTGAAATAGAGCTAACTAGATGATGGCAGTTCATTCTGAGGCTCTCACACAGCTGATTTCTAGGATGGCTGTTCAACAACCCCAGCTCCAGTTCACTGCCCTGAATTCAGGGGGTTCGTTCAGGTCTTCAGTTTGGCCAGCAGCTTCCCTGCCTCTCCTGGGTCAGACTCAGGCATTCCCCTCTTTCTACCTCTGCATGTCTTCAAACAGTTCCTAGTATTTCCTCTCCTATGAGGAAGGGTTGAGAGAATTGGGATTGTTCAGCCTGGAGAAGAGAAGCTTCAGGGTGACCTAACTGTGACCTTGAAGCACCTAAAGGGAGCCCACAAGGAAGATGGAGAAAGACTATTTACAAAGGCTTAGAGTGACAGGACAAGGGGGAAGGGCTTCAAACTGACAGAGAGTAGGGTTAGATCAGATATTAGGAAAAAAATTCTTCCCTGTGAGGGTGGTGAGACCCTGGTACAGGTTGCCCAGAGAAGCTGTGGGTGCCCCATCCCTGGAAGTGTGCAAGGCCAAACTGGATAGGGAGCAACCTGGTCTAGTGGAGGTGTCCCTGCCCATGGTAGGGGGTTGGAAATGAATGATCTTTAAGGTCCCTTCCAACCCAAACCATTCCATGATTCTGTGACTGACAAGCTCTTTGTGCCCCAGCTTCTCTGTCTTGGAAATGGATCTATAACCTTTTGTATCTCATCAGATGAGTCATCTGAGATTTCAAAGGATATACAAGACTGCCATGAAGATGTATATTATAAACCCTACACTGTAATTCCTGTTCTGAAGGCCAGCAGCCCTATGTAAGTCTTTGTGAGCTAAACGAAACAAGGCAGATATCAAACAGAGAAACCTCACTTTACAGAGAGCTGTTGAGTCAATAAACCCCTTCCCCTCACCCCCCTGCTTTCCATGTACTTAGCCAACACCAGCTGTGGCCCAATTAAACTCAACTGCTTACAGAAATGGATCTGTTGCAGACAAGTACACAATGGATTATGATTGTAATCACTTAAGAGGTCACAGCAGCTCAGTGCTTGTGTTTTCTGATTTCTGTATGAGACACAGGACAGAACTTCTGACCCACTTTGTGTAGCTACAGACCCTCCAGTCCCTTGTTGTTTGTCAGGATGGTAAAATACAACTTAGTTGGGGTGTCAGCGAGCACATACTGACTCTTAAATCTGTTCTAAGGCACATACAGTCATCAGGTGAAGGAAGCGTGGGAGTGACTGACAACCAGATTCTACTTGCAGTATCAATATGGTCATAACTCCAGGCACTAACTCGAGTGAGCTAAGCCATGAAATGATGGAAATACCTTGGCCCTGATGTTGATGGGAAAAGAACCTGCAAACCCAAGGGTCTTGCAAGGCAAAACTCTCATGCTGGTTTTCCTTGTGCGGTTTAAATCAGTGTCTCCCATGGCAAGGTCAGACATGTGTCTCTGTTGTTCTGCTTGACCAGCACCCTGCAGTGAGCATCTTCCTCCATGGGGGCACTGCTTGCTCTCCAAAATGGCCTCAAGGAATAAATTCTCCTGGAGTGCAAGGTGTTTTACAATGGCATTTAATATTTTGCTCTTTGAGACACGCAATTGTTTTCTGTCATGACTGGATCAATCCTGTCAGCTAAGAAAGATCTTACAGACATTCTGTGCAGCCCTTTTTCTTCTTTTGGGTTCTTTTCTGAAGATCTTTCTTTATTGGGCCTCCCTCGAGGCATTAGCCTATAATCTATAGTGCCATCTGCTTTGCTGGGCTATAAGCCAGGTCACTTTATTAACTCAGCATGGAGTAACTCATGGCATTGTTTTCACTGAGTGACAGAACTGTATCGGGGAAGCAGAGACAAAGATGCTTTTGTGATGGAGCAAAATAAAACATGCATTTCAGTTCTCATGAGTCTCAGCAACAAAAGGGGAAAAAATGGGGTTCCCCTTCTCCTGGAGTTATTTTTGGATTCAAATAATACTATGATCTTCAAAATTACTGCTGTATGAGCAGCACAGTGGCAGGGGCAGCCTTTGAAAGTGAAAAGACCAGCGACACTTTTAGGACGTGGGGCTGAGGTGAGGATGAGAATGTGAAAAGCACCAGCACAAAAGAGCAGGAGCTATTTATTAAGTGCAAAAACCAGATAAAATCTCCCTTTTATTAGAAACTTATTTCAATCTTTATCTGTACCTGGCCCTTTTAGCTAAAACTTACTTGTGGCTGCTGCTACTTCGTCTGGAAAAGAAAATATGAAACAACTGATAGAGAGGGACAGTTTATATTAGGCAGATATGCTTGCAGTTGGCTTGCTCAGCTGTCTGAAAAGCTGAAAGAAAATAGCTTCACGATGTAACAATCCCAGTTCTTGCTTAACATACACATAAAAAGAAAAAAGAAAAATATTGTCCTCTAGTTGGATCAGAAGCTAACACCTTCACTATAAAAAAACACTTGAAAGAGTTGAAAATTGCTTGAGAAGTCTTGTCAAGGTTTAATTAAATTTTCAGTTTTTTTCCACCCTCTGGTCTATATTTTCCTCATTTTCACATTGGACAAAGGGTTATTTTTTTATTCTTTGTATTAAATTAATCTCAATCAATATTTACTAGGGCTCTGAGCATAGAGAGGTTGGAATATATAATTGTACTTGTTAGTGGTGTGAAGATTGAATATTACACAGAAAGAGAGAACTGTTAGAAGAAATAATGCATCATAAAAGATACTCCATCAAATGAAAACAACGACAACAATAATAATAGCAAACAGAATGCCTGCAGGCTGTCACATTTATTATATCTCAGAACAAAGCTAGAAAAGCACATAAGTTAATTTTGCCAAATATTATTTATTTTAATCTGTATCACTGTTATAATAAACACTAAACTACCTGAAATTGGTTTAAGAAAAGTGCAGGTAACATCTCTCTGAATGTGCAGAATTGTAATGAGCATCTTCTGAGTAACTGATACCCAAAGACTGAAGTCACTAAAGACTAAATGAACAGAAGAAAACAGATGAGATCTCCTCGAGAATCTTGGATGCATCACCTAATAAGTTGCCCAGAGAAGCTGTAGATGCCCCATCCCTGGAAGTGTCCAAGGCCAGGTTGGATGGGGCTTGGAGCAACCGTGTCTTGTGAAAGGTGTCCCTGCCCATGGCAGGGGGTTGGAATGAAATAATCCTTAAGGTGCTTTCCAACCCAAACCATTCTGTCATTCTATGATTCTATGAAAAGGAGAAGGAACAAAAAGAACTTTTCTTCTGATGTAATGGAATGCACTATAATGTAATAATTATTAATAATTATTTTTCTAAATATATATTTTCTATTTATATAGAAAACATTTAATATATATTTTTCTATTTATATTATTTTTCTATTATTAATAATTATTTTTCCAAGTATATGTTTATTATGGAATCTGAAGTTTCTGAGCTACAATAAGAGATGCATTTTGCCCAGAGCAGAGTTCAGTCTCTTTTAAAGCTTATTAAAGTCATATAGATGCATCCATCAGCTATTATACTGAGAGAATGTAATGACAGAGTACATCTTAAGGAAAGGAAGAGCCAAAGGATGGCAAATAGAGGTAGGGTTAGTATAGATTATGACACTCATTTGTCTGCATGAGGAACATTCGCTGAGTTGTGAGATTTTTGAATTGAATTGAACTCTGGATGATCTCCGTGTCTCAGGTCTCTAAATAATCCTTATCTTCAGGTGCTTTTTGCAGGAGGTGGAGGAGCAGTTCCCCAGGGTCACTTATCTTGTGAAAGCTGCCCTGCACAGTAAGCAAATCCTCTATCACTGATGGCATTTGGCAGCATTTTCCCAAGGCTATCTGATGGCCAGTTCTTGAGTACCAAATTATTTTCCCAAATATTTTCCTCTATAAATTCTAAACCTCATCATTTAGGATTAAAACAGTGATAGATCAGAGTCTTTTCAGACAATGAGATTTCTACCTGGCTTCCTGAACTGGAAATTCACATTTCTAAAGCTATAATTGAGTCAGTGAAGGTTTTGGATTGAAAGAGTCAAGAGCATCAAACCTGAAAATGAAAAGTGTTATCAATGCCTGAAAGGCAGATGAAAACTAGTCTGATAGGGTGGAGTAATTATCTGCGTAAAATGCAGGGTAAAATCATCACCCTCCAAAGGACTCTTTGCTGAAGATTAAGACCACTGACACTGAGAGGCTTCTTGTGGCCTTCTCCTGAAAGGCTGCAGCCTTGCAAAAGGGTATCAGTCTTTAATGGGAATGTGTGAAGAAATCAAAAGGGCAAGTCCTGTCCAAGAATAGGGAGGGTGTTTAGCCAAGCATGGTCAGGGATGCTTTTAACTCTTGATTGGACAGAAGATTACAACTCATAAAAGGTATTTTTCTATATGTTTCACTAGCAACATTTTAAACAAAACAAAGAAGAAAAAATTGTAGTTCTCTTGTGATTTTACCATAAGCTTGAATTTCAGTAAGAATGTCTTTTGCTCAGAACCTATTTTTTAATTTGTGCAGCACTAAGAACACCAGCAAAATGTGTGGTAGTGCAGAGGATGAGACAGCACAGGTTTACAGAGCTGTATGGAGTGCTTTGTCATCTGCGTTTGTGGCTGAAAACATGAAAATGTACAGAAGAGGGTTTAGAGGGAATATGCAGAGCTCTGGGAAATGCACTGTGTAGCAGAGTCTAAGGACATAATCTGCTCGATTATCCAGAGGGAGACGAAAAAGGGAGTAGATGAGTGCACAGCCTGTTTGGAAAAAGTAATTATCACAACAAAACCCACTTTAATCTAGCACAAGAAGAATCAATAGTTGGATGTTTTCAATAATGTTTTAAAGTAGTAAAGCATTGGAATAATATAGCCAGGGATACAGAGGTTTCTTCTTCATATGAGACTCTTGTAAAACTATGTCTTAGATGAATCAGAAGCCATTGTGCAAAGCTGAAATTACCAGGAAAGATGTTTTATGTGTGCTATGAAAAAAACTCATAATATATGGTCGTAATCATGACTTCTATGCTTAAAATTTGCATTCCTTTTCTTTTTTTTTTTTTTAGTGAAAAAGAGTATGTGGCAAGGAGAACCTGGGAATTACAGATCTAAAAATGGTTGCAAGATCAGGATCTTATTTACTCAGTCTGAGCCCATCTGAGTTCAGACATCAAACACTGAAGGCATGAGTGGTATTTGAGACAAAAGGGAAAGAAAATCCACCTTTCACAAAACACGTCAGAAGGAAAAAGAACAACAAATGACTAACAGTGCTGCTGTGATTCCACACAGTTTTGTGATGAACTGTGCGTGAACAGTGACATTTCAAGGAGTGGAACTCGAGGATATTTACATGATCTCCTGCATTATAACCCCAATGGTGCAGTGATTCTCTGCAGCCAAGAGGGAGAATTCAGTAATGGCAGAAAATGCAAGCAAGGTAGTTCATAGATACCTGGCCACTTGTTGGAAGCATCTTGAAGGATTTCCGTGAAAGCTGTGAAGTTCGATAGCTTCACACTGCCTGGGCTGCACCAGTGCAGGCAGTTCTTTGCCCTCATCCTGAACATCTCCTGGGCTCGAGGTTTTCAATTTTTGTAATCTGTGAAACGTCCTGTTACCATTCATGTGGAAGGGCTATGTCAAACCAAGCAGTCTGGAGTGGTAAACATGCCCAGTGCCCTCTTCCAGACAGAAATAGAGGGGAAGGGAAGAGGCAGATACTTGCAGTTCTTTGACAGCCAGTGCCCTGGAAGATGCCTGCTTCTATATATAGTTAGTACTTCTACACAGTTTTCAGCTGCTCACACCTTGCAGCAGCAAAGCGGAGGAGAAGTTTTGGATTCAGTTCGGCTGCAGCTCTTTGAGAACAAAAAGTAAGACAGGGGTTTTATTTCTGGAGAACAAACATCTTCAAGCACCACTGACTGGGGTCATTGTCTGGAGCAGGGGTGCTCACAGGGTACCACAAGACATTGGTGATTTCTTTACACAGTAGGAATTTCAGTGGAACTGAACCAACCAACAGAAGCTCATTCAAACTATTATCTTTAGAAGAACACTGAAAAGATGCCAAAACATCACTCCTGCTCTGGGTCAGGAACTGTGCAGGTCACAAAAGAAAAAGACATAACTTGTCTTATGCTTTCCCATAACATACAATCTTAGAATCATAGAACGGTTTATGTTGGAAGGGACCTTAAAGATCACCCAGTTCCAACCTCCCTGCCATAGGCAGGGACATCTTCCACTAGACCAGGTTGTTTTGGGCTCCATCCAGCCTGGCCTTGAACACTTCCAGGTATGGGACACCCACAGCTTCTCTGAGCAACCTGTGCCAGTGTCTCACCACCCTTACAGGGAAGAATTTTTTCCTAACATCTGACCTAAACTTGCTCTCTGTCAGTTTGAAGCCCTTCCCCCTTGTTCTGTCACTCCAAGCCTTTGTAAATAGTCTCTCTCCATCTTCTTTTTGGGCTCCCTTCAGGTACTGGAAGACCACAATTAGGTCCCCCTGAAGCTTCTCTTCTCCAGGCTGAAATATCCCAATTCTCTCAGCCTTTCCTCATAGGAGAGGTGTTCCACTCCTCTAATAAACTTGGTATCCTCCTCCACTCCAACTCTTAAAACATACTGTGCTGGAGGCTCTTTCTGAAGAGCCATGTCCTAATCCATTTTCTTCCCCATCCATGGATATGTCTGTACAGCCCCAGCTTTGTGCAGTGCAGGCAGCTGACCCAGAGATTTGTTTGTCCAGCCTCATCATAAAGCAAGCTTCAATTATCTCCAAACTCTCCTTTCAGGAAAGTCCTTTTTAAAGAGCAGGGTCTGCTTCTGTGTTAGAGACCCTCAGAGACACACAAGGAACTTTGGACCTTTTACCTCCTGAACTTTAAAAGTACGAAAACCTTCAGAGGTTGATCCATAAATAGCCCCTTGTCAGTTAGTCAGCTGTGAATATTTCTGCTGTTATTACACAGATCTTGCAAGCTCAAGTCAGTGGCTAAAAAAATACTAAGCACAATGACTTTTATTCCATTGTCATTCAATACACATCTCAGGAGAGGTGACTAAGAGGTGAATGAGAGATTTCAAAGTCTCTTAACTCTAATTTTGCACACAAAAAATAACTTTGGTGCAGAACATCATTTAAGATCTGACTGAAACTCTTACAGGGAGTAATTCTCTATTAAATCTGACCTTTTTTCCTTCTAGAGTGAATTTACAAGAAAATAACAATGAACCAATGAATATGTCTGCTAACTGCAACTACTTGAAACCTATGCAAACAGTTCAGCTTATGGTGCATTCTTGAGATATTTATTATGAAGAATAACACTGCTCAGGCAATATGAACTGTAGAGCTGTGGGAAGTTGATGAATTTTTTGTTACTCCTCACTGAGTGACTAGTTCTGATTGTTAAAACAAATTTAAAAATTAATTTACAAGTAAACACATCAGTACAGCTAAGTGTTTGTTCTGAATGTTTGCAAATTAAGCCTAATTCATGAAAATTATTTGTAGGATATATTGACACAATATATTTCTGCTCTAGGTAAAAATATGTAAAGTACTTAAATCTAAAGTATTTAAAAGGTTATTGTGCTATATATTTTGGTTGATTTTCATAATAGCCCATCTTTCTCTGTATCAAAACCAGTGCACTTAGCTGAAGTGCTGCTATAAGCTACACAATGCAGTCATGACACTGATTTTCCATTTATTTATGTACTACAGTAAGTGTAGTAAGTAGACAACAATTTAGTTCAGTCTGCAGTGCTGTCAGAGATTTCATCCCTCTGTGATGAAAGAAAGGCATAAATCACTGTACCAGTATCCAGAGGAGAATAATACCCCACCAAATGCACAAATATTAATCTCTTTAACACCTCCCGCAGGCCACCTTCTTCTTGCAGATTGTTTTCTGTGGGTAAGAACATACTTCGTTTTGCAAGCTTTCAGCTCAAATCAGCACAGCATTTTTTCGTGAATATTTACTCCTGGATATCTTGTTGAACAGACACCTTTGATGGGTAGGCTCAATTTTGACACATTAGGTTTAAAGAACACAAAAATGGTGCACTCACTAAGTGAATAAATTTAATGAATTAATTTAGTTTTCTCAGATATCTGTTTTTGAGACATCAGCACCTTATATTCATAGTGGAACTTGCAAATGCCTCCTCTCCTCTAGTAATATTGGAATGTGTACGTCTGTCATTAATGTCTTTATTGAGTGAACGTGTTTCTGGGTCAGTGGCACCTGAACAGCGCAAAATTAGGAGGCCAACCTGAGAAGGGGCTCTAGGGTTTTCACAGTCACTCCCACATGTCCGTGTGAGCTAAAAAATGTTAATTTTGTAACAAAAAGCATGGAAGAAGCTCTAATATACCAGCATGGGATGCAGCAGAATATTATAATTTTAACAGGTACTAAAATATAGTTGTCAATGTGAGTTGTGGCAGCTCCTCTGGTGTGTGTTGGCCTGGCCTTGTCAGTGTCACTGAAAATTTTTCATGGTTACTGGTTGGGTACAAAAAGGTAAATTGTCAGCAATCCCACTACAGAATATTGTACAGCTGCAGCATTTCATTTCCCAGCAACACATATGGACACACAGTTTATAGTTCCTTTCCTTTTATATTCCCCCCCCCCCCCTTTTTTGTTCCCTAAAGTTTTTAATGAATAATTTCTTTTTTAGAATTCATTTTCCCTGTAGTCTTAGTATTGTGCTGCTCTCAGGATCAGGTCCTAATTTGGGACTCCCATTTATTTCCTACAATGCTACTGTATTTATTAGTGCTGGGGAACAGAGTGAAGCAGGTTGAACATGATAAATAGCACCTTAAAGGACTGTTTTGTTCAAGTTGGTGTATGATAAAACTTTAATGGCAATGAATTGTTTCCTCCCTAGCTTCAAGTTTTTCACATATTTAGGAAATGAGTTTTTCTTCTGGACCTTATTTTTCTCCTGACACAGACTGCATTTCTCAGGAAGATGTAAGAAAGAGTATTATGGATAACGGATGTCCTCAGGGGCCCATCACAGGAAAATGCTTCAGGAACTGAAAAGCCAGCTAAGATGATGGCCTTCATTTCCATAGTCTTTGATGGTAACACTTGGGCTTTTGTTACAATTCTTATATATTTTTCATTTCAATATAGACATCACTTTGCTTGCACCATTGTTGTCTTTTACTTTGATCAAGGGAGCTCATCCTTACAACATGATGTTGTCAAGCTGAGCTCCTGAGATTTCAAATCTTTTTTAGGATGGCAGAAAGTAGCCAGGCTGGGAGAAGTGTCTTCCAGATATGTAGTTATAAGAGAGAGAATGAAGCTTCCTTTAACAAGCAAGAGATTATTTCCTTTACAAAATCTCCCCCCCCCCAAAAAAAAACCGGTTTAATATATATATTTTTATTTTCCATTGATTTAGTCGCTTTTGCAAAGTGAAGCTAAGGAACAAAAGCACTGCTGGAAACAAAAGGCAGTGATTTGTAACTGACAGTTCATTGTTAATTAGAATCCTTTTTGGTCTGAAAGACTGAGAGGAGAGTAATCAAAGAGGATTGATATGAAAAACCAAAAGTGAATGTAGAAAAATATATCACAAAGCCCACGCACAGCCAAGGCAGCAGGAGGCAAGAAGCATCCTCCGGTTCTGCAGGCGAGGAGCAGCCAGTGACCACGCAGACAGATGCAGACAGACAAGTCTATTTTAGGCCTGAGCTCTGGAAATTCGGGGTAACAGGTCTGCCTTTGCCTGCTTCCTCCTGCACTACATCACTTTTGTGGATGAGGAATCCACCTCCACACGTGGAAGCCCCGGGGATCAACTATGCCAGAATACACAAGCCAGAATAAAGCCCCTTGAACATTTCCTTGAGGAGAAGGGGAAAAGAAAAAACTAAGGCAATCTCTACATCCTAACCCAAGTATTTGACTTGTCAGCTGAAAGTGGCTCATTTTGTAAGAAAGGGTTCATTTTGTCAGAAGGGTTTGGCCAAGGTCATGAGTGTAGTCTTTTTCACAACAAGAATAATGTAGGGCTTTCAATGGAGTGGATGAGGGTCTAAATGGAGGAGACAGAGAACGGGGTTTGCAAAATGGAGATAAAGGTGTGCGTTGTACCAGCTGCTGCTCCTGGGAGGGGACAGCAGGGTAACCTCAGAAAATCTGATTGTGCCCAAGAGACCAGGGAGCAAAGTATTATCTACATCCATGGTAGGACAGTTCCACTACTCATCAACTTACAGCAACAGGCACTTCAGGGAAAAGGCAAGAGAACTGTCCCTATTTCACAAATGTAAAACTGTGAGAAAAATTAAGAATCTTGCCCTGATGCAACACTTGATCAGGGCCTGTAAGTTCCCCAGGAATCACGTTTGTCCTTGCCTTCATATGTTTGTAATCCTAGGCAGGTGTTTTTAGGCGCTGTCTTTTTAGCTGGAGCTGATGCAGAGCTGAGGAGCAAACATCCTGTTTTGCATCCCAGGGAGATTCATTGTTCTTATATTGCATTTTCTCTTAAGATGAAAGAAAAGTCCCTTAGTAAAACCTTAGTTGTTTGGATGCAGAAGAACACAATAAAAGAGTCCAAAGTAAATGCTATGAACCAAAGTGGAAACCTACAAGTAATCTAACTATTCGAAGTTTGGCTGAATACTAAATTAGTGAAGATGGAATTTAGCAGGTTCTGAATTATCACTTGAACAGCAGCTAGAAAAATATTACACCACCATCTCTTGTTGTCTTTGATTAGTTCTCACACTGAAGTATCAGAAAAAGGCAGAGAGAGAAGGGGAAGGTCATGGCAAAAGATGAAGACGTCATGGGGGAGAGGGGGTCCTTCATGTAACCTTGTTTAATATTGTTGGGGTGTTTTTCTTTCCTCAAGGATTAAAATTGCATAAAACTCCCCAGAATAAGACAGTTTCTGGGTAGGGGCACCAGAACCAATAATCCTCTCAATCCAAAAGTTGTTACACCAGAGTCTGTTACAAGAACTCCATAATCAGTCGGTATCCAGCTTCCTCCTGGCCACAACAAGCTAAAACTCTAGATTTTCTGAATATCCTGCAAAGTGTGCTCAAATCGGTCTCTAGCTCAAAGTCCCACCCACTGACTGCACCAAAACTGGGAGCCAGCTCTCCAAAGCACGAATCAAGCATCTTAACCACATAAACATTCTTTTTTTCTGGTGTGAGAATAAGCATTTCCCCTTATACAGAGATATATTTAAGAATCACCAGGGTGACTCTATAGCATTAACAAAGTTGCTATGGTAATTTCATAATTAAACATGACTGTAAATTCCCTGCCATGATCCTCATGCAAATGAATATTTTGGAAGTGCGTTTTCAGTTAGGCTTTAATTTACACTTTCACCTTACCACTCTGGCTGTGAGAAGGATTTATGTGCCACACGGAGTGAGAACTATTGCTGCAGGTACCTCCCTCCCTCACGGTGAATGAACAACACCAGGATCCCTGGGTCTGCCCCAGCAGGAGGGTGTGTGGTACAGTGGGTGTGGGATCGTGATGTGACTAGGGAAGGAATGACTCCATTCTCGTTCAAAAGCAGAGCTGACCCCCTTTCAGTGCTGCTGCTGAACACCCTGACCAGATAACTGGGACATCACATGTGTCTACAGACTGGGAAGTTCAAGAGTATTGCAGCTGCACCTCATGGACCTGAATGACTCAGCTTCAACCACCAGAATTATCCATATGCAACCACCCTAAGTGCTGAGAGACACAGCTCTGGCTACTGCACTCAACAGGCAAAACAATGAAACTCCCTTGAACTCACAGAATCACAGGATGGGTCAGGTTGGAGAGGACCACGATGGGTCACTGGTCCAACTTCCCTGCTCAAGCAGGGTCATCCCTGCACATGGCACAGGATCATGTCCAGACATCTGTAGTGAGGGACACTCCACACCCTCTCTGGGCAACCTGTTCCAGTGCTTGGTCACTGCACAGTACAGAAGCTCTTCCTTATATTCAGGTGGAACTTCCTGTGCATCAGTTTCTGCCTGTTGCCTCCAACTCCTTTCAATGTTTTTGATGATTGCTGCTTTGCTTCTCTTACATCCCACCACCCTTAACTGGTATCAGTCCTGAGTAAATTGCCTTCATTTTCACATCTCTTATCCCTTCTTTGCCTTTTATTTGTCATTTCAACTAGAAATGAGCTCTCCCTCAGGCTGCAGCGTCTGTCTCGCTAGATCACATTAGATTTTCCATCAAGTATTTGCCTGCTCCCTCCCAGGAGACTCCTTGTGCTTTAGAAGAGTTCACCAGTGTCCACACAACTATATCACTGTTTTAAAGACTTCCAGTTGCTGGAATACTCTAAAAAAAATTTACCAAATTAGGTACCAAGATTACTGTGTAATCTCAACATTGCTCAACAGGCTCAACATTAACTGTGCCCGCTATCTAAAAAGACAAAGGGCTGTAGTTTTTTCCTCTTTGCACTAAATAAGGGCAGATTTTCTGAGCAAGAAGCTCAAGGGTGTGCACAAAGGAAAGAAAGGCAGGTTTTTCCTACAGAGAAGTTACAAAAGACATGAGAAGAAAGAAATTTGCATGAACTGACTTCTACACAAATGTATCAATTAAATTATGAATAAAGGAGTTTCTGAATGGATGAGTTTATGGAAATCTGAAACTACCATCCTTCTGCCTTTGCAATATGAGCAAAAAGAAACTATTTAAGATGCAAACAATTTCTAAAAGGGCAAAAAGGAAGGAAAGTATTCTTATGTTTTAATTAAATATTTTATTCTATCACTGTTTATTGCCACTCTTTTTTTTATTTTCTTACAAGTGCTGCAGCCCTTAAAACACTACTGATAATCTCATGCACTTTTTATAAAAGATTAGCTGGAGACATGAGACCTTCAATAACCTCCCTGCTCAGTGGTAAGGTTTCAGCATAGGCTTTTTATTCATTCCACAAGGGAAGTGTAGTCAGAAATGCTGATCTTAAATTACGTTTCAAATTGAAATTGGCCTTTCTTATTTCATCAGACTCACACCCAGGAGTATTTAAAACCAGTATGAGTGCGAGCAGCAGTGCCTCCAAATTCAAGCAGGCTGAGTAGGGAGTGGGTTTGAGCAGCCACCAATATTCAGTATTATCCAATGTAGCCTATTACATATAATTCTGCCTATAAGGGCAACGTTAAAGCGTGAAATCAGAGTAGTGAAACTGTGTATTGATCAATCCTACAGTGAGATTCCAAGAACTGTGAGATTCAGCTGCTTTACTTTTGAATCCCTAACACTGAACCAAGAAAACTTTCTCAGTGTAAGAAGAAAGCATCATGAAAGTTTAAAAACTGACAAACATGGCTTTTCATTAGACTGTGTAGCTACATGAGGTAAATGTGCACTATATGCAAAGACTTTGCAATATCTGAGCGTTCGAGTCCCACATTCTCTTCATTAGTGATAAGAGATAAGTAAATCAGAAGGACTTCAGGGAGACTTTGGAGAATTGTGGAAATCAACTCAAATTTCCTGGAGAAGGGTGTATAAAATAGCTCTGTCTCATATAAAATGGGTCTGTCTGTGTAATATTACATGCAAAACATAGATATGTATGTCTAGAATCACACTCCTTTAATACTTACAGTGTAATATACACATGCATGATACTTCTGCCATGGCTTGTACCTGTCAGCTCCAGGGTACCCATTGAGAGGACACGTGCAGGATCACATTTTCATGGAACTGAATGTGATATACTTGTAAAAATATTATGACAAACCCCTGCTCTGGTGCAGGTCAGCCTTATTCTCTTCAGGACTATCAAACCTACTTCTTCCTGGTCTGAGGAGAGGAGGAAAAAGATCTTTTTTCTCCCTCCAGCTCCATGACAGAATTGTGCTGGTGGGTGCAGACTTAGGAAAAAAGTCTTTGAGTTTTTCTCCCAAAGTACCACTTAGTAACTTGGAATCATTCCACTGTCCACTTGTATAAAAGGCTGGGACAGAGGGATGAAGTTGAACAAGGTCTTCAGGTAGAAGAGCCTAAATATCCCCAAATAGGGATATAAATAGGGGATATAAATATCCCTAATATATAAATATACGGATGTAAATATCCATAAACATGGATATTTGGCAGTGGATCTGCTGACTGCACATGATTCAGCTTGTACAACTGTGCTGGGGCTCCTCTTTACTGTCATCTGGGTTTCTCTCCTTCAGGCTCCCTGGGGAACTCGAGGAATGCATTTTGCATCCAACTGCACATTGTCCTCAGGACAGGACTTCAGACACTGTGAATAAAGCCTGGAGAACACCTTGGGTGGTGCTTTCGAGTAGCAGCACTGCTGTTGACAGCTGCAGGCAGTTTAAAATATGCAACTCGCAAACAGACACATAAATAACATTTATAACATTTCTAATTAAGTCAGTGCTGGAATTAAATTTTGCCTCAAAGTTTGCTTCATAGTAAATCTCCAACTGGCACTGCCGCACCCCCCTAAATTTTTTACCATCTGCAAAAAGAAATAGTTGGTAGAGGAATAGCATGACCTTCAAATATCTTCAGAGGCTTGCAATCATGTAACAGAAGTGTGCAAAGGTTCAGCAAATCTGCTCCTGCCTGTCTCCTGCTGTGATGCAGTTTCTCTAATCAAGTATAATTAACATGAAAAAAAGAAACAGCAGTACAATATTGTACACATAGAAATAGTAATCAGGGTGGCAGCAAAGTGACTTTTATGCAGAGGTTTATATCACGTGCAGTGCTAAATACTCACAAGCTGTTGCTCACATGAGGAACATTGCTCATGGAAATAATCCACTGTTTTTTCTGGGATTACCCACCCGAGGAAGGATCTGCAGAATCAAGTCTGTGAACATGGACAGACACCTGGTTATGCCACAAATGTAATTTTCACATTGTGATTATTGTGTTAGACCAAGTGACATTAAGATTTTAATTTATTTGCTTCTTTTTAATTAGGTGACATTTGCCAGATGAGCTGCAGGAAAACTTGTGATCGTTGGTGATAGTTGGTTCTGGTTCCAGATGAATTCCCTTACAAGAAAAAAAAAGAAGAGCTTAGATGAACACAGATGCAACTGAGTATTTTTAGCATAATTTATTTTTTTTTCAGATTTGCTAATAATATCAAATTACAATAATAAATATTTTAATTTAGTCATGGCATTAATCATCACCTTCATTCTCATCTCACGTCAGCTGTGACATTCAAATAATGCTCATAATTTAATGAAATAATTCTGCATCTACACTGACACTCCCAAGTAAAACAGCTCTACTTCTCTATGACTGTAAAACATACTTCTCTTTCCCAGTTAAACCCCACTGGATGCGACCCTCAAGAAGGGAAAATTTAATTGGCTTCAGAACATGCCATTCTTTAACTTACTTTTGTTTCCCAGTTATTTGTGCAACCCAAAAAATCTCAGTGCTCAGTAAAGTTGCTTTACTAGTAATGATTTCTTTGTTTCACAAGTTGGATTACTTTTTCTTTTTCTTATGGGTGACCAGAGAAACTGTTACATGGAAAGCAAGAGGTTAAAAATGAAGGCTAATAAAATAAAATAAAAAATGAAGGTTTCTAGAACTATATTTAAAATGAAAATTTCTAGAACTATATTTTTTGCCTAATAGAATAAGAAAACAGCCTGATAGATATTTAAATTTTTCAATCAGAGTAGCTGTTTTGCTCTTTAAAAGAAATGAGATAAATTAAGCAGTTTTAATTAAGCGCATCTCATTTTCATATTCCTGCTTCTCACCCACACTATGATGGGAGGTCAGAAAAGTAATTGCGGAGGAAAACTGCACTACAAGAACAAATTCTAATTATTGCAAAGGAAAGTTAAAATATTTTATGTTCAAATACATGTAAATTTTTTCCCTTTCTCCTTAATTTTGAGAGTAATTTCTTACTGCTGTTTCTCTCTGCTTTTCCCCTGAGGCAGTTTATGTTGATAGATGGCACATAGTTAGGGAATAACAGCAAAATGAAAACAAACTGCGGGGTGCTGACGAATACAGCATTATCAATATTGATAAATTGCTCCCAGGACTAACAGTCCCATTCCTCACAGACTGGAGGGCACGGGCAGCAGTTATCCCAGCTATCCCCCAGGGTGGGGATAACTGAGCTGAACTGGGTCTGCCCAGGGATGTGCAGCCTCAAAATCCTGCTTTTTACATCAAATCCACAACCCTACAGACTGGTGTATGGACACAGATCTCTGCAGGCAAAGAGTCTACTTGCATTTCACAGGCGTTTAGCTCCAGGGATAAATGCATATAAATTAACCTGACTTTTATTTTTTTTTACTGTATTTATGAGATGGTTTATGCTATGGTTGTACTATTACAAAATGTTATTACAGAAAATATTTATTATTATTACAGCCTGCAAATAAGATTGTCATAACTCCCATTACAGTGTGAAATAGTGGCTGAAATCGTGATGTGTGATCGCCAGTGACTGACAGCTTTGCTTTGTAATGGAGCTATCAAAGAAGAAGGGCACTATCTATCAGTCTGCCCCTTAAGGAAACTAACAGAGGAACTCAAATCCCTTCCTTTTCCATGGGTCCAACATGCTGGGAAAGCTGACAGAATTAAGACATGGATTCTTGTAGGTCATGGTGCTGAAGAAATCTTTGTTTTGCCTCATTTACCTCTTGGGTAATATATTTTTTATTTTCACATAAAAACTGTGCTTTTAAGGAGAACTCCTCTCAAATAAATATCCAGGTGTTTAATTGAGTAGGTTTTTGCCGAAGGGTCAGAAAAAACTGCCAACAAATAACAGCAAAGAGCTTGAGGTGATGCACCTTTTCACAATGATGAGTAAACCTTGCTTAGAAACGTCAGTGAACCTACGCAGAAAACAGCAGAGCAGTTGCCAAGAGTTCAGGGGGAGCAGCTTAAATAACAAGTGAGACCAGTCACCAGCTCTGCAAGAGCATTCAGCACCCGTACGAGGCCCGCAGGTCTCTCCCTCCAAGGCTTGTGTTGTTCCCTGTTGCACTCACTTTGACTCAGCTTTTCCCCCTTTGTTAGCATTATTTCCTGCTCACATGTGTCAGGTAATGTCACTGCCACGCACATTTGCAAAGCATGGAAAAGGATGTCCTCCACACCACTGAAAAAACAGCCCATGAGCATGGCAGAGAGGTTTTGTCTTCTCTGTTAGAAGAGTTCACTGCACTTGTCTGCCCTTCTTCTTTTATGTTAAAAAGCGAGGAATATTTATTTTTTTATCTCTACACGCAGAAGACTTTTCAAAATCTAGTACAGAATATGAACTAGTTTAAACCCACACAGAATAGGAAAAAGCCCCCTGCCTTGCTGACATTTACTCTGTGAGGCAGAGTATTTGAGGTAAAATAACTGTTTTGCATGCAAGGAGTATCTTCCTTTGCACCTACAGCACACAGAATGACAGGAGTCCTTAGTATGTCGCAAGGCTACATTGTCCATTGGACCTGGTCCTTCCTGGCCAGCTCAATAGTCCAAGGAATACTTGAAACAGGAAAGAGCAGTGGTCCCGTGCAGCCTCACACAGACCTGCTCTCTCTGTAATGTAAAAAGTATAATTGTAGACTTCAAAACCATTGAGAGGTTTGGAATATTAAGATAGACATTCCAGCCATCCCTCGCACAGTCAGGTCTTTTCAAATCTCTTTTTCTTGAGCTCAGGAAAGAGCACAAACCTTAATGAGTTTGTCAGTTTGTGTCACAACAGTCTAATTTTCTTGATGAGGTATCCAGGGCTTTAATATGTACTTGACTGGCAGTTTCAATCCCAACGTTTTCTGCTGGCCAGCAAGCAGAAATCGCATGGCGTAAGAAGCCCAGAGTGTTGGCAAGTTTTGCAGCAAGCTGTGTTTGCATTAGTGAGTGTAAATAGGTCTCTGGGAAGAGGCATCAAACATCATGCTTGTGGTTTTTCCCTCTGTGCTTGCAATTAGCTGGGAGGGGAGCACAGATGTTTTGCAGAGAATTCCTATCAAATTTAAAGATGTAAAATTGTTAGGGTGGCTCTAATTAATTTTCTGCATCAGTTTAAATGACATCTTTATATTGTAGCACTGTGCAGGATGCTCTGAAGTGACTGGATCAAAATTGCTCACTGAATTTTGCTGCATGAAATGAATGTGGCCTGTTCTGATGAGTTTGTATACTGAGGATATCATTTAATAGAGTTCCCAGCTAAGAAAATATTTTCCAGAAGACATTAGTGTGAAGTCTGGTGGGTTTCTGATGTTCATTGCTTTAATTTTTCCTAATTTATTCTCATTGTGCTGGTGGAAGACAGAGTGTTTTCATAGGTCCCATCACATCTGTAGTGTTTATAGGAGTGTATTGCCCAAATCTAATGTGTTTGGCCACAACAAAACAGAATGGAAGTGTTTTAATCTCACTTTAGCCTAGTACTTGTTTTTAACTGGCAAGTAGCTCTGGAGGCAAAATATCTTGGAGTGCAGGGCTTGCTATTGCATGTTTGAAGACTGGACTTGATGACCTTGGAGGTCTTTTCCAACCTAAATGATTCTGTGATTCTGTAGAGGAAATAATTACTTCGCATGATTAACAAAAAAATGATTATGTTGATCCAGAAGTGGTTTATTTTCCCCTTAACAGCCCGTCTGGTTACTGAAGAAGAAATGATCCTTTATATGTTGGAGTATTTGGGTTGTATTGAAGCAGCATCTTGACAGGCAGATTTGATGCTGAGATTGTAATAATTTATATTGGCCTGGTACTTGTTGGAAGAAAACTTAATGTGAATTGTATTACAAGGCTTTTAAGTAGCAGCTTGCAGTCCCATGGGAATCCATGGACTACCTTTAGAACATAGCAGAGATGAGATCCATAAAGCTGGTAACACAATTACAGACCGTTTACATATTTTTAGTTGCTCTTCAGGCATTTATAAATTGAAATGTGTAATTCTTCTAACTCACTATTCAATATTCAAAGGGTGCTGTATCCAGCCTGAAAAAGTGTGATAACCCTTTTTTTTGTAGTAATTCGAACATGACTCAGCAACATCTTCTTACTACAAAGCTGAGGGAGGATGTGGGAGCAAGATGAGGGTACCATGGCACTCTTGGCAATCTAATTTTTAATCTAAACAGAAATCCAGAGGTTAATGGAGGAGGTTTATATAAATAACACAGATAAATGCTCTTGTTCTTAAAATGCCACAAAGTTTCACTTGAGGTGATCCTTGAAAATCAAGAGAAAAATAGCAGCGGCTGTTTTGCCTGGAGCAGGAAAGTCAGTGTTCCGAAAAAAGTGTCAGGGAAAAGAAGGGGAAGAAAGAGGGAGGTGGAGAGAGGGAAAACTGCAGTCCAACTGCTTTGGAGCCTGCAGTGCAAGCTCTCCCAAAACCAGCACTATGTGTGGCTACTCAAAAAAAGCTTTGCAGGGGTTTGTTAGCAAGAATAGCAGAATATATTTCTGTCTGTGTGGATGCAAGTAGGAAGTCATTTGGTGCTGCTGTGCAGGCAGCCTTGCTGGGCAAGCCTGTGAGGGCTCCCGAGCAGCTTGAAGCAGCCACGCTTGACTGCTTTGCAAGTTCATTAGGTAAAGGATGCTGCAAGAATAGCCAATGCAAAGACCCTTGCAGCTGAGGTCTGCTTTGAGCCAAATGCATTGCTAAGGATGCTAAATTTAGGTTCTCCAATGCAGGAGAAAAGCAGACGTGAGAACTGCTGTGTACGGGTCACTGCCCCAGGGATGCTGTGTGGTCTGGGCTGTGAGCAGCAGAACAACCTGCTGTACTTTCTGTTTGAACCATTGGGTCAAAGCAGAAGAGTTATCAGGGATGGACAGTGCTGGGGTTAAACTGTGCTGCAGCCCTGCATTAGCTTGTCCCACCTGTCATGTGGAGACAGATGGCAAAGCCACTGAGATGCTGAAGAAAAAGGTCTTTGACATTTCTCTGTGCAAGGGTACAGTGGAGGAGGGTACAGTGCTTTCTTTTACTGCAAGCAAAACCTTTGATTGTTATTGGGAGAGGACAAAATTTATCGCCCTGCCTTTATTTCTCTTTGTTCCATCAAAATAAGGTGTGGGTTTTTTTTTTTTTTGATCAAAGGTTAGGATGACCACTCATTCTGAGGATGAAAAATGCCCTGCTCAGCAGTTGCAATTACAGAGACAAAAGGGATGCAAGGCTGAAAGGTTTTGCAGCAGAAATCTTTGCAGCAGCCTTTTATTTTCAAGTTAATTTATGCTAAAGACCTTGAAGAAAAGAATTCTTCTCTGCAGTGCTCACTTTCCTGTGCATTGGAGTTGAATCAGGAAGTTGATTTTTTGGGCAGTCCTTGCTTTACCTTTCAGCACTCCCCAAGGCCAGGGATCTGCTGAACAGCACTGCCAGGTATGTATTTAAAAAGAGTAAGGTTTCTTTAAAAGAAGAAATAATGGTGTAGCAAGTTACGAATACTTGTTCAGCAATACAGGAATATGGAGAATCACAGCTTACAAATTAGGGCCCATTAAAACACAACAAGGCTTTTGTCCTCAGCCTCAGTACTCATTGAAATGCCAAAAGATGGGCTTTTGGCTGACACGTTCCCAAAAACTTCTAGGAATTAATGCTGGACCTGAACTTTTCTGGGTTGAGGGAACAATCATGGACTTCAGTGAAAAAAAGAACAGACACAAACCACCAGGAACATTGCCCAATTTCAGCCTTTTGCCCTTTGGTTGGTCAAGCAGAACAGCCACTGAGAAATGTGGAGAAAACACAGTCTGTAACACTGAGGTAATAAATCTGTTCTCAGAGACTTTCTGGAAAGTCCCAGAAAAATTCCAATGTTGTCATGGCTTTGAAAAGCCTTCTCTGGTAATTTGTGAGGTCCCAGCCAAAAACCTGGCTCGAAACTGCAGGACAACATTTCAGGCAATCACTGCTACTTACACAACTGTAACTGCATATTCCAGCAGACATCACAGCTGGATTCTCTCCTAACCCCAAAGCTTCTCTTCAAACTTGTCCTAATCTGCAGAATCCTTAAAATGCACTAACATTACTTTGGACTTTGGAATTGTGCACTGGCAGGCACCCATGACCTGTATTGTCAGTAACACACTTTTCATGACAATGTTCATAGGTCTCTGGACAAACTCTTTGAACTCTTGGACTCTCAAACTGACATAGACTTTGTGTTTTGCATCAGATTTAGAACTGTAAATATATTTCTTTGGCCATCCAGGCCCTGTTGGGTCTATGTTCCATGATTCTGACATTTGACTTCATGCTCTCAGTAGCACAAACAGCGTCATAACCCAGCCTGGGACAAAGGTTCAAAAGAAATAGCGTGGCTGACAAGCACAATGTGGGAAGAGTCCAGAATGACTAAAGAGCCATTTGCCAATGAATTGCTGGTTTTCATGAATGCCCCAAACCAGAAGAATCCCAAATGACGTCTGTGAGTACAATCATTTGACCCAGCCCACAGACACAGATGGGTTCTCAGAAACACATGCCAAACTGTTCAGGAGGCAGATGGAGATGAAATTAAATGGTATCAGCTAACTCACTCTGAACACAGTTGCTGCAAGTTAGCTTTGCATATCCTGAGGTTCAAACCAATGAACTCTCTGCCTTTATAGACAGCTGTAAAAGAAAATGCTCAGAGATTAAGACAATCCTTCATTTTTACGGGTAACTGTAGCAAGAGAACTTGTACATTAATGGCTTTGGGTGGTTTTCCAGAGTTCCTTGCCTTAGCTGAGAGCTGCTCAGTGAAATATCACCACAGTGGCTATTCTGATGCTTAGTGTTATAGTGGCAACAATAAATATCACCACTAAAAGCAAGTGGCTTATTTAAGGAAAAATGGAGGGGAAATAGACAGTCTAAAAAGTAAAGCATATCTCTTTTGCACCTGAGAGACAATTTAGGCCAATTACAGGATCATATGTTGTACCCTCTGAGCATCTCTCAGATGAAGCCTCGTGATAAAAGTCTAAGCCCCTCTTTTTGTTTTGTTCAAGACATTCTTAGTGGAAAGGAATGTTCCATTTTTGTGCCTATCTCAAATTATTTTTATAGAGAATTTTGCACAATATTTCTGAGCTACCTGAAAAGGTGAGAACGGGAGTTCAGCTATCAGCTAATTAATTACCCTAATAGTACTACCACCCCTCTCTCTGTGGGATATGGCAGGTTGTGGAGAGGGCTGTTTTCTCCAACAAGCACCCACTGCCCAGGCAGAGAAAGGGTCACTGATGACTGATCACACTTGTACCATCCTCACAGCACTACTCAGAGGTCCTAGAAAAAAGGAAACAGATTGAGAACAGCATTTAAATAAGTATCAGGGAGAAGATGTTGAGTGAAGGAAGTCACTCTGAGACATCCAGAAGAGGACAGAATTAGCAATTATTTTTCTCTAGAAATATCCCCTCATGAAGCACACTCCTTGCTGCCAAAGATTTGAACTTCTGAGGCCACCATGGTCCTCTGCATGATGGAGACATCAAACGTCAAGTGCTCTTCTGGAGTTTCTTGAAAGAGTTATTTTTTCCCACTTACAAAGGTTTCTGCTTCTCCCCCTCATTTACTTCCATAGCCCTTTCCTAAAATTGCTTATGACTCAGAGAAAAGCTTGCATCCACTTGGAATTGTTGGTGCAAATCGATGGAATTAAGAAAGCACATTGTTGCTTCTAGTGAATCCACAATGTAGGAACAAGAAGTCATTCTCTTTTAATCTGTGGGTGCAGCTTCACTTGTTCTCACACCCCGGGATCATGAAGCCCAATTTTCCCAATGCAAACCGATGGGGCTTGGTATCAAGGTGACATTCTCTGATTTGCACAGGTACAAATGTTTCTTTCTGAAACTGATGAGTGTCCATAACAAACAAAAGATGACAGAAAGGACAGGAAACTGGAAGAGATTTTTTTCCTCTTCAGTGATCCATGTCATCATTGTTTTTATTTCATTTTATTTCATCTTTTCCTGAACCAGTAAGACCTTAAAGTGTGTCTTCTTTATGCTGCTTTTGTTTTTAAGGTACAATGAGCCAAATGTATCTCTGTCAATTGCTGGATGTACAGAAAGGACACATCTGGCCCATTACATGTACTCAAAGTGAGCAAAACAGCTCATAAACTACCCTGCAGATTCATGGAGCATAGACAGAAAGGGAAAAGGAGCACAATATATTTCTATCATGTACCTTTCCATGCTGGGACATGTGAATGTTCCCCACCTGTGTATGATAGATGGGCACATAACTCATTGTAGGGTGGGAAATCCTAACTAGTGGCTCCTTTATCTTTCCTCCTCACCTGTGACACTGCTCCTCTGAGGCTCTTGGAAGCACCAAAGCTGTCGGATGCCTTCTGCAGAGCAGGGGTACCCCTTGGATTCGAGTGAGAGCAAGGTCTGGCTCAGTGGCTTATCAGTGCATACCCTGAATCTGCTGGGCAGAGAGATCCTGCGTGGGCTCCGAGCCCAGCGCTCCTCAGCCAGGGATTTGTTCAGCCTGGGTGAAAGCTCATTCCAGCTGTTCTCCTGTGCCAGTGGGGTACGAGTTTATTTACTCAGTTTGCTTTATGCCTTTTCTGTTTCAGCACCACGGCTCTGAACCAGGTTATACAACTTCCATTAACAATATGAAGGAACTCGCACTCTCGGCTGTGCCACAAATCAGAGATTTAATCTCAAATGATTACAAACCCCAAAAAAGTAAATCAGTCAGAGTTAGCAGATTTACCTGGTTTTGTGTAATATTTATCTCAAAATAAATACTTCCACTCTGACACCAGGACATTGCTGTGAATTTATATGGGTTTAAAAGCTCTGTAGTAATTAATGGGTCTAATGGGATATGTACCTTGATATTTTTTTCCTGGAGATTTATTCATACCCTTCTTTTATTCCTGTTCCTCAAGATCTGGACAGGTTTCTTAATAACTTGTATTTGTTATGATATAATGATATAGGATCAGTGGGGAACATCAAGAAGAAACACTGACATGAATTTTCCTTAGTTTTAATAAATATTGAATATATTTTTCTTATTTTTTTTTAATAGAACTGTATATCAGGGCTTGCATGTTTGTAAAGTTGGGTGAGGGGAAAATCAAAAAGAGATTTTCTCCTCTGTATATTTCTGTCTAGCAGAATATTCGAGTATAACAGTTAATTTTTTTCATTTCTGCTTTGGACCCAAGCTATGCACTTGGCACTTTTTAATGGAACCTTGCTCCTAATCTTTAGACAGAGAGGTATAATGATTAATTCAAATAAAGTCCCTGAGAAAGAATTACAGAATTTGAAATATTAAAAAATCTATATCTAATTACACACCATTTGTGGTTTCCTTTTTTAAATGCACCAAGGGTTAAGAACTATACTGCCATAAAATATGTGTAATTCTTATTCTGTTTTGTTTGCAAGGGGCTTCCTTATCAGAACAGGATTAACAGTGATAAATTCTTTTAACTGAGCAGCATAATAAAATGGCAGGACAGGAGGAAATGGTTTTAAATTGAGAGAGCAGTTTTAGATTAAATATTATGAATAAATTCTTTAATTGATTTACTAGATGTTTTCCTAAAGCAGCTATAAGTACATGGTACTAGACTGACCTGATAGTTTAATCATGCCCTCAGATCACCACATGCAGATGCCTTAAAATACAAGGGACATCATGAAGGAAATGTAAGGTTTCAGTCTCCTCCATTTCCTTCCATGGAGCAACTGAACATTGATGTGTGTGGCTTTGCCAATTCTACTCTGCTTTTAGCTGCTAAATGCAGCACCCCTGGTTGTGTTAGTCACGGGACATGTACATTAACAAAGTAAAAGAGTGAAACATGTACTGGCCTTAATATTTGCCTGTCTGGCCAGTAAAGCCATGTCAAAAAAAAAAAATGCAAAGACAGAATGGTAAAGACCATCACTGTATTTTATACAAGACACCCCTTGTTCACTCTCCCTCAGCCATTATCTAGGGCAACAACTCTAGGGCTGGAAGACCTCACTGACTCATCTAAAAATAGGGTATCCACTATGTCAATGCAATTATCAGTTGTTTCAACGCGCAGAACTCTGCCCTAACCTTACAGCCAGAGAGCTTTGTTTCAATACATCGGGCTCTGAGCTCACACAATACCATTATCAGCTTTCATTCAGCCAGAGTGGGCATCCATTGATGTGTGGAACTTGCTAATGGGGATTTTACCCGTGGTCCGGTTGTCGATAATTGCGCCCTTTTGATCAACACGTATTAAGTAGATTATGCTGTTAAATACTTGTTCCCAAGTGTCCTGTATGAAAATCATATTGCCTTGTGCAGCTGAACAGTACAAAAAACTCCAAAAAAGAAAGAAAAAATTACCATCACTGACAGCTACAGCCAAAGAGATTCACATGATTTTGTTCGTATTATGATTCAGACTGAAGCAGGAGCTGGGGAGGATGGCAGGTAGGAGAGCAAGGAGTGTCCAAGGACTGGCCAGGTGGCCTTTAAGGTCCCTTCCAACCCAAACAATTCTGTGATTCTATGATTTTTATTCCTCAACTTCTGCAGTCAGTAAAAGAAGTAATGGGCTCATAATACAGGAAAGGAGGTGATTGTTAGACATTATGGAAGCTTTCTAAAGGGAAAGATGGTGGAGATTGCCTGGGAGACAGGTGTTTAGGAAATATATGGAGATATCTATATTTCAGGATATAAGTATTGATACTGATATATTTATATTCTACCTTGAAAATACAGATGTTACATATTTACATAACAAATCAAGTCAAAGTTGGTACATTTATATTTATTTTTAAAAATATAAAATATAAATATATCAACTGTAAATGATACTTGCCACTCTGGTACAGCAAGATGAATTCTTTGAATCCCTTCAGACCTGTTTTTCAATACATTTTTCTATTGTTTCATGGTCTCTCCTGTAGGTACCTTAAAATGACATGTGTTAGGCCTCACTGATATCTTCCTCAGTTTTGCTGATTTGCATCTAACTTGCAATTGCTTAGATATGATAGAAATCTTTGTTTGCTTAGAGGAATTCAGGCAAGTTGCTTAAGGATATATGTCCTTAAGAAGTTGTCAGAGTTTATGCAGAGTCTATAAATTAGTCTTATATGATCCCACACTGGCTGTAGAATTATCTTTGCTTTGTCCTTATGCCTTAGCCCAGGTCTTTCACAGCATGTTAAATCCAGCAAGTCTTGACACCAGTCATGAATATTTCTAAAACTCACAATGTAAAATCTTGTTATCATAGAAAATGCAAGTCAGTGAGATAATATTTTTTTCTTAAGGTTGTTGTCTACATCTGAATATTTCACTGCACTTAGGTAGACTGAATGATATAAAAATCTATTTTAATGCAACAAATATGAGAGGAGTTGACTGAATGTAGTTTTCTACATTGGTTTTGCCTGCTTACAGGTCTCAAGGTCAGCTGCTTCCCAGGTGCTATTATAAATCAGGAGTAGCACTGCTGACTTACATGCAGTCAGACACATGTAAAAGATCCAAGAACTAGGTCAACAAAATTTAGAATTTTTTCACAAGTGCTCCCTTTCAAAACGTTGCAGGTGTAATGGAGTGGGGAGTGCCTCAATAGCTGCTCTATTCTACCTCCTGCCTGATAATATTCATGTGCATTGGCAATCTTTTTTTCATGAAAAGAAATAGGGTGACAATAATAAAGGTGAAGCCAAATAGTGCTACTGCTGGCTTTTGTTAGTGGATTAGCTGTCTCACTGCCTTGCAGGATATTGAAAAATCAGATGTAGCCTGAAACCTACGTATTATACATTCTGTAAAGCACATTCCCAATGCAAATTCTATGTTGCTGACACTGTAGAATTAACATATGCAGCACGTAGTAATGCTTAGTTATAAATACTCTACCTAAATGCAGCTAAGAGTACATGTGTATTTATTTTGTACATAGAAAACATAATTTTATTTAGTACAGGGAACTGGTTTACAGGATCTAGCTGAGGTATCATTTCTCAGTAATTCAGTAGGGGTGTACATAAATTGGCTCTTGTGAATTTGAAGTTATACGGTGCTTTAAGATCTCTGGGTAAAGCTGACAGGAAAATGCAAAGTATTGCTTTTTGCATAATTTCCCATTACATGCTTGTTCTCCCAGTCATCACACTTCAGATAGCCTTGTACCTTATTCCAAACATGCAAATTGGAATTCCTGCCAAGCTCAATTCATTTGTCATCTGAGACTAAATGTAAAATAACACCAACAGAACCGAAACCATTTTTGATGGCTGGGTACAGAAAGTGCATTCATTACTGGTCCCACAGAGAGCTGTGTGAATACAAAACAGACTCAAATCTCACTCATCTTCTGCATCCCAGGGATAATGAAAACAGATATTTTGTTCTTCAAAGTACATCCAAGGTCTACATATCTTCGTACACTTCTGTTGCCACCTAAAATCTTGAACCTCTAGTGTGGCTATTTTATTAAAACTCTCTTATGCTGATGCACATTTTTTGTCTGGACAGAATTCCAGGACGTTGGGGATGGACCATAGGCAGCTAGGGGATCATTTTGGGGATAAGTTGAGGAGTGGGAGGGGGGTTGGGAAAGCTAGGGGTGTTTGGGATATTCCAAAGGGTATAAGCGGTATCCAGGATTTGTCTTTCTCCTGCAAAGTAACTTTACCTCATTTCATTTGATCTTGAAGCATTGGTTCCCTCTAATTCTTCTCAGGATGAGGTTTTCGCCAACATTTTACACAGGAACTGGACATGGTCATTGTGCAATGTTGCAAAGGCAAACAGGTGTCACACACATTACTTCAATAATCACTTTTTATGCAGCTGGCCCTGTATTTGGACATGACTTAAAAGCAGTCCTTGAGTTTCATTAGATGAAAATTTATAGTAAATTTTGTCTTTAGTTTTCTTTGATGTTAGAACCAACATTGTAGAAAATAAGAATCAGATTCTTGTTGCCCCAAACAATGTCAAGGCAGAACAGAAATCATGGGTGATTCACTGCAGGGGGATGTAGGCTAAAATCACCTGAAGAAAGCACATTTGAAAACACAGGCTCACTTCTATGTCCTTATGCTGAATATCTGATACATGAAGTAACTGAGAGGTAACAACTGGGACACTAATTTTTTTGAGAGTTTAATTTAGTGGTTTTTAATCTGTGCTACTGTCAGCACTGAAAAAGTGGAGATTTCTGACTGTAAAAACTCCTCCGTGCTTCAGAGTTCTGACCCGAAGGAATTTAATTGAGAATTAACCAGCTGGAACACTGAAAGAAAGAGCTACTCCTGTAGCAGTCTGTCCATTACAAGTTCACATTAAAATATCTGGTTATTAAAACCACTCGAGACAAACTCTTCCCATGTTTGTCACCTTTGTCAGCTATGTAAAGCTGATCTCGCCTTCTTAACAGCTTAAACCTTGGCAAAAATCCTTCATAATGTAAACATGTGCAATGGTAAAAAGAAAAAAATGGCCCCCTTCAGCCACAGAGTGATGAGAGACAGGAGGAAAGAGGAGAAAAAGGCAGTTTTGGTGTTGTACTGGAAAAGTTGATCAGTTGTCCTGGCAGTGGTCTATTGGGGGCTGCTCAGCTGTGTTATACCCAGTTTATTGACTTGGCTGGAGATGTGAGACCTAAAAACACAGGCTCTCACACCTCCTGCTTTGTTGATCACACATCCTGCAAACAAGATTAAGTGCATAAAAGAGCAAAAGGCCTTGCCTGGTAGAAGGCAGCATTTCTCATGTTCCCTCTATCAGCTCTGGAAGCTGATGCTGAAATGAGAAGATGAAAACCCATCCCTGCAGGAATCCGCTCCCAAATCATTACCATTCCTCTGCCTAAGGGAGAGGGCTGGGGTGGGTATAGACTTAACATAAAAGAGCATTTAACTTTCAGTTTAAATGGAAAGAAATTTGATCAGTGAGTCACACAAGCAGGATGTTGCTATTGTTAGAGGTAGGTTTGCTGTGTTGCTTGCTCATTGCCTTGTTCTCTTTGGAGAGAGATGGAGCCTCCAGCAGTTTGCTCTTTTAATCCTCCCAATTTGTCTGGTGACTGGATTTAGTTGTGGCTCTGGTACGGAAATGAAGATCATTGGTGGAACAAGTGGAACAAAACTCTTGGAGATTTGTTTGTGGAATACTGAGAAGATAAGTTTTTCACAACTGATTTTGGCAATGAAATTTCCAGGCTTTATGAAGCCTACTCTGTTTATAACCTATACAGCATATATGCTGGTATGTGTATCTTCTATATACATGCTGCTTAAGCTACTTGTGAGTTGGGCACAGGTTCTCCTCAGTAAATGAATGAAATTTATCTCTGGACAGCTGGTGGTTTGGGCTAAAATGGTTTTTCTACTTGTGTAATTCATAATTCCAGTGAAATACAGACCATTCTTCAATCAGGATTTTGTGCTTTACAAACACCCATTTGGTGGTGCTTCATATACTAGAGAGTTTACAGCCCTGTTCTGGCAAAAACTCACACCCTGCTTTTCTTCACATATTCTGAATAGTCTCATTAAGCCTAACACGAAAATCAAGGTACTGAAAATGAGAGACTAGCAATATATACACTTTGTGTACATGTGCATAGACAGAGTGGACACCAATTTAGATTAGCAAGTGAATTAGAATGAATGTGGGGATTTGTTTTCCGAAAACATAGCGGTTGAATTTCTGAGGTTTGTGCCCTGCCTCAGCTTTTCTTTCTCCTCAGCACTGGAAGGGGCTGCCCAGGGAGGTGGTGGAATCACCATGTCTGGAGGTGTTCAAGAAGAGGTAAGATAGGAGCGTATTTGGAGACCCTATGGATGAGTCCAACAAGAACAGATCCATTAAGGAGAGATATGTAAGACATGCTAAGCCAATTTTTATGATACAAGCCCAGAGGCAGCCTCTGGTTGTAATAGTCTGTGGCTTCAAAGGTGCCAATTGCAAGTGTATTTTAAAAAATGAGTTTGTAATTTTGTTTTTATAAAATCCTATCTAGACAATACTGTCTGGACTCTTTCCAGTAGCATGAAAACAACTTTGAGTATTCCTGCAAACATCCCCAAAAATGTCTTTTACCAGCCATCTACAGCTTTCCAAAACTGCTTGGAAATAAACAGTTTCAGAGAGAGAGAGGTGACACAGGCAGGCATTCCTTTGTTTTTTATGACATATTCTCCTCACAGAGGAGATTTAAAAGATTTAATTTGTTGATCGTTGGGGAAACATTTTTATAATGTTCCAAATGTGGAGTGTATTTCTGAGCAAGAATAATTATGTCTGTACTTTTAAATTATTTTAGGTTTGCTTGACCTTGGAGGAAGGTGAAAAGGGAAGGCAATGTTATTCCTTCTTAGCTACACTGACAGTCAGGTAAATAAAATTTATTTGCCTTCTCCTTATTTAAGATTTCCCCAGCTGCCTCCATCAACTCTCCCTCATTCTTTTTTTCATATTCTATCTGTAGTTTTAAATCTTACTCTGAATGACAACATTAGCTTTCTAAACTACTCAGCAATACCAGTTTTCCCCCAAAGACTTCCCTGAGGCTGATTTGTATAGGCTGCAGTTGTCTCTCTCTTTTTTTTTTCCTATGACTTACATTGAACAATACCCTCACTAATGACATTTCCCCAGCAATGATGCACCAGGGAAAAGCATGGAACGAGAAGCAGGAATGATGAATGCAGCCTAAATGGATGGAGGAGGAAGTGCTACAATTTGCTTCTCTATCACTCCATAAAAACTACAACTCTCGTCTTTTTCCATCTACCATAAAGATGGAGCTGTGATATTCTTAGACAGATATATCAGGCACTATTGCATAATGCATTTTTGCACCCTTACAAAGAGGATCCAAGCAGAAGCTTGCAATATGTGTTCTTTGTCTGTCTAGATAGCCTGATTTAAAAGCCTCAGCTAAAAGAAAAGACTGAAATAATCTCGAGATGGAAATGCAATAAAAAACCTCCTGCAATGGCAACAGGTGAAGTGCAGAGGGAGGGTCAATCCAGTTTGGTAAAACTGGTTGTTAAAGCCAAACCATAACCCCAACTGCTTCTCCTCTCCTCCCAGAGCTGCACCTGGCTGTATCCTTGCGGATGATTTCCTTCTCTCCTCTGCCTGTTTGCATAGGGACAGACTCTGAAGTCTCAGACCTTTTTAAAGGCAACAAGAAGGGCACATTTCTTACCAGTCTAGATGTGCATGTGCTCTGTGACTGCTGCTGATAATTGTTTCATAGCCCACCCTCTGAAAAATAGACTCTCAGTCCCTGTGCCCCTTGCCAGTATCTGATAAGTGCCACTTGCACCTGCCCACAATCAGTAGATGAAGCTGCAGTTGATACATCAACAGAATGAACTTTAACTCAAGAATGAGCTCTTTGGATTGCTCGTGCCCAGCTTGTCTGGAATGACCTGTGATTTTAAACTTTTCCCTAAGAAGGAAGCTGTGAGGAAACTGTCCCTGTCAAGTTGTCTGAAGCTCCTACATAAAGTTGCCTCCTCCCTTGTTTGCAGTCAGGCTGCAGAGCTCCTTGGTGTAGAAGACATCGCAGATGTTGACAGGAGGTGTAAACTATTTATTTTCCCTTTACTTGTAATACTTGCTTGTTCTAGCTAGAATACAATGTATTTGAATTCTTTGACAGCAGGAATTATGCTGAACTATCACATGCTTGCACTGGAGAATTTCTGGGTTACTTAGAAATGTCAAATAAGATAATAGAAAATGTCATTTTTACTCAGCCATCACAAGGTGCCTTATAGAGTGTGTTATTATTTCATCTTTATCTTTACTTCTCAAATAACAAGTATATCTCAAAGCTTTGAAATCCTATTTAGGATCCATCTAAGCCAGAAAAGAATCAGAGGCAAACTGTTAGAGGAATGTCTGTTGTGAAGAGGGTGATTTTGTATACATGAGCAAAGACAGACCAGAGGTTCAGTCTAAATTTTAGCTTGAACTTTGACTATCAGTGTCTGAATTAGATGAAGAAGTGGCTTTGCATTTGCATTTCACAGACTTCCCCTCCTAAATGAGGTGTTGAGACCATGAATTTCACAAGAAGATTCAGGTAGTGAAATACTGACACACTCCAGGGTGAAAGTTACTTCCCTGGAGGGTTTTAAGATTTTGGAAACAATCCCAAGATTTCTCTGAAATTATTTTTTTCCAGGATTTCCCTGGAAAACAACAATATAGAGGTATGATTTTCAAATTTAGAGCATCTAGCAACCTCTACCTTATTCCTTTAATTTGGTTCTGACAGATTTAAAGAAATTAATTTGCTTTCAATTTGAAAAGGGTGTGAGTATGGGGTACTACGTTTGCAGTCAGTGAAACTCTAAAGAGAAATCAGAAAAATAAAACTTTTCTTTATACAACCAGCTGCTCTATAGGGTCATAAACAATAATTAGCTTCTTCTTAGCACTTCTTATTTGCTTAATCTCAAAGTGTGTTATGAAGAGGAATATGTGATTATCACTCCTAAACAGAGAGTGCTGAAAAATTTTCCTAAGTCCTAATGATGATCAGGCTCACTTCAGTTCCACTGCCTCTTGCCATCTGTGGGTAGGAAGACCAGCTCTCCCTTCTCATTTTGCAAATGACAAATGTAAAATGTCTTTTACATTTGCAGTCACCCTTTACAAAACTCAGAACTGATGATGCCAATATTGTGTTAGTGAACACAGAGCTGAAAACCCTGTGCTGCTGACAGGTCAATATTGTTTCATTCCACTTGGGAGTCTATTTCAGGAGCTCATTGAACTGTTTTGGGACCAGGACACGTGCACAGCTAAAATTTACAGCAGCACACAGCAACCAGAAAGCATTTCTAAATATTTACGTGCATACAGTGGGACAAGCAAACATACACATCATCAAGCCGGCAATTTCCTACTGGGTAGCTGATTTTCTTGGAAAGGATTGCTGAAATCAGAGTAGAGATGACCAAATGACCTGCTTTGGTTATGTGTTTGTTGGTTATGACCTTGATAGAGCTGCTGTCAAATTTTGCCCCCACAAAGCAGGACACTATTTCAGAGCATTGAAAGAACCCCCAACACCTCATCTCCTGCACGTAGCCCACATTTACAACTACTAAAGGCATTTTTGGAACAGGTAATTCATTGGGAACAGTTTTTACTCTTTTTTTTTTTTCCTCTTTGGCAGAGAACTCTTTGAAGTTAATAAGCATAAATTTCAGTCCTAACAGTCAGTCAAAACATCAAAGCTTTGTGCCCCCAGTGCATTGCAGAGTTGGCCTAACAACAACTGGAGAGATTCTTAAATACAGCTGCACTATTTGCTTTGCCTGTCTTCACTTATCTAACATTTAAAACACCTGGCTGTTAAGTGAAAGTAAAATTCTATCTGTAAGGAGGAGGATTTAGAGACCTCTCATCTGATAAATTCAGTGTTTGAACTGTCTAGAAGTGGTTTCTGTGTTAACTCTCAATAGATTTTCTGGCTTCACAAACTTGATTGTCTAATGTGCAGTAACAGCAACTGAATGAGATGGGCATATAGGGCAAATCATCATTTGTCAGGTCTGTTCCTGTTACTGGATGTTATGAACACAAATCATTCCTCTATCTAAGCTCTTTCTAAATATTTCAGTTTCCCTAGATGTAAATAGGACCATGCATACACACACACATATATATACACGTATCTCCTATGCATGCTTTATTTCTTGAATGGTGAAAAAAATGTCAATTCTCAGAAGCTATCTTGGAGTTTTTTGGTTTGATTGAAACCTTAACGCATTTGGTTAACTCATTGGAGCCAAGAGAAAAGGAAGGTATTTACTCATCTCGTTGTGATCATGTAAAGCCTTTGTTTCTGCTCTCTTAGGTATGAACTGCTGTTAGGCAGGAAAAAAGCTGCTCTTTCCTACCTAAGCAGAAGCATTTACAGCATTGTATGAACTGACCTTTTGCAGAGAGATTCTGGTTCACCAAAATTCTCTGTTCCAATAACAAATTCCCAGTTATTTCAGAGTGGGGATTTTCATTTTCTTTATCAGTCATTCTTAACTCATTATCTCTGTATATAGCAATTAGTCCACCTGTCCATACAAAGCCAAACAGAAGACATAAAGCAAAGTGAGATTGAAAGAATAGGCATGACACTATATCATCACATTTTCTTGCTGCCTGTTTCTTTTCTTGATGCCTAAAATAATTTCTCTCTTCAGCCCGGGATTTTAGCAAGAAAATGACTCTAATTTACACTAAACAGCTTTACTGCTGTCTTCTGAAGACCTTTTAAAGAAGCTTCGGCTTGCTGGAGGCAGCACTGATGAGGGGCACAAGTTAAAGCCTTCATTTAAAAGCTTCCCAGAATTTGTCTAGAAATAACGTGGATAGCAAGAAATGTGGGGAAGAAACCAAAACACAAAATAGCTCATTTAAACAGGCATATTGAAAACCTGAGGGATTTTTTTCTGGTGTTGGTGTTCAATGGAGAAAAGGGAGGTAAGTTAAAATAAAAAAGGCATGTGGAGATGTATTTTTTCCCAGTATTTTAATTTTGGTTATTTATCTACTGACTTTTCATTTATTATCACTATTTGTTTCTTTGAACCTTGACAGTAAAGTGCCATAGTTGAGATAATATGGACTAAAAGTGACCTCTGGGTGGATGGGGGGGGGAGCATGGCAGGGAGGGAGCATTTGTGAACCCCAAGAGCATCCTAAGGGACAAGTCACTAAGAGTACCAACCTGCAGAGCAGCCTAAGCCAGTGGGAGAGCAGTCAGGGCCCTTTTCCAACCAGAAATCACCATGATGCAACCACAGTTAGATAATCTGTAAATGCAAAAATCTGCAATCAACAAAATTAACATAAGCTCCATGCCAAGCCATAATTAATGATAATAACAAAAAATAGGCATCAACTTGGGAATGCAAATGCTTAATACTTCCAGAAAAAGTTAATGGAAGAGAAATATTCAGTTTTAGGGATTTGTGGTCACAGCTATCTGATTCTGAATATGTGAATGTGAAAGTTGTGTAATGCAGATCCTGTATATCAGCTCACACAGCTCTGGAAAGTCTGTTTTTATTTCTTCTGTGTCCTTTACCAGTGGTTGAAATGGTGCCATTACAAAACTGGTAGAGTCACTCCTGACTTTTGGTTTAACTGGGGCCAGAAAGGACTAAATTGCTAATTACTTACTGGATATTAAATATGTCTGAACTTACTTCTTCCCACAAGCTTGTGTGGTTCCAGCTTCCTTTTTGCTTTATTCCCCCTTCCACATTCCCAAACTGAGTCTCTGAGGGCTTCTCTCTGGTGTACTGTGGTGGGAGGTTGTTTTGAAGCCAGGCTGTAGAGCAGCTTCATTTCTGAAATCCTTCTTTTTCATTACAAAATATCTTAATGTTTTTCACAGAGTAGCTGAAAATCAAGTAAAAAAATGAGCTGGCAATGAGAATTGGCATAAAGATATACTTTGAGCTATTATTGCATAAACACTGAGAGTAGTTATATCTAATGGAAGACAGAAACTACAGTGTGGTGCAGTAGCCAAAATTTGGAGTGTGCAATAATGGTAAAAACACCCAAACAGCCAAACAAAAAACCCCAAACAGTCCTTTATGCGTTCAGGGAGTAGCCAATGACCTGGACTGGGAGGACCAAGAGTCTTTGTATCTTAATCCTTGCTGTTTCATTACACTATTCTCAGTCATAGAAATGTGTCTTCCTATTTTGAGCTCAAGTAAGCTCTGTGCCTCCATAGCAGCTTGCAATTGTGAGCTTCAAGGAGCTGAAACATCCTCAAGGAGTCAACTGTTATTATTTCATTGTATTGAAATAGCAGATGCTGCTAACAGAACAGAAACATTGTTAAGCATTTTGGCACCTTTCTGTTCATCTTTAATGAATTCAATAAATATCAAGTGTATGCTAAGGATGCCACTCCTCATCTATTCAATCAATGTAAAACAGAATCAAATATTTTTAAAAAGTATTTAAAGAAAACCTTGAAGCAGGGAGGGTTAGTTCTGCAAGACAGAAGTGGTTGCAACCCTCTTGCAGAAATTCAGTCTTGCCAACTGATGTGCACATGGGACACTTACTTTATTCCCCAAAAAAACTAAGAGTGCAAATGGTTTTCACTCCCTTTGTCATAGACCTTCACAAGTTTTGCACACCTAATTTGGTGAGTACTCTTAGAAATGTCACTCCCTGGTCTTGCAACCCTGGACTCATTACTGTCAACAGGAAGTATGCTGAGCAAATCTAAGAGGTTTTACCCCTCGTCCCAGGGTTCATGTACTCTCTTTGGGAAGGAAGGAACACTGCTGGCTTAAGCTCAGGGGCTTAAGCTTTGGGGCTTCCATGCTGATTTCAGTGACCTCCCCACGGTCTCTCCACGGTACTTTCACTGCAAGCAAGTGAAGTCATTGACTCCCTGTATTTTTCCAATATTAGACAACCTTCACTGTCTTCAGAAGGGGAATGGCACTGCTGTGCAGACTCTGGGAACTATTCATGACCTGATCATTTGACAGGGCATGAATACAAAAAGTCTCACATAGGCTGAAGCGGGAACAGGATACAAAGGTCGGGCGTTCCGCTGTATAAGCAGCTCTTGGTCATCCCTCTGCAATAAATCATGGCATACTCTACTAGCCAGGCACCAGGGCAGATACTTATAGACCAATAGGGGTCTTTGATGTTTTTGATGTGTCTGACATGTTCATAGCTCTTGGGGCTGTGCTTGCAGGAGTCACTGCCCAGCCTGTGTATGAAAACATGTATTCCACTTTGGAAAATCAAAGATGCTCCCTGCCAGTTTTCAAGCCCTATCATGCAGCTGGAATTATCAGCTCCAGGGTTGTTTGACAAATGCTCCAGCATTAATATTCCATTTGTCATGCTGTTCCTGCCTCTTTTAGAACCAGACTGCTGCAGGAAGTGAGGGATCTCTCCCCTGTATGCTGAGAAAAGCAGCAAATTCTTTGGGTGAGAATTAATTTCAACATAGAAGTCTTTTGTGTCTTAAAAAGCAGTCTCAAGTAGTTTGCCTAAATTTATAAAAGCAATGAGGTAGCCAACACTGCTGATAAATGCCTGGTTATTGAAATCAGTGGGAACAATCTGGAAACCTCTGTCTGCATCTTTAGGCACTTCGTGGTTTTAAGTGCATAAATTCATCACTAATGGGTATAATATAAAGACAATTCTCTTGAAGACTCCAATATACATTTCTCATAGAAAGTCAAGCTCTTCAGCTTCTAGTGAGAGATCTATAAACATGACAAATGTCTCATAACAAACCGAGTATCTTTTATAAATAGAAAAATAACTGAAATGGAAGGAAACAACCACGCTGTTTCCAACAACCTTTACTATTACTAACTTATTGCTTCACTTTTGTACTTCTACCTTCTGCTGCTCTGGGAGCACATAATTGTCATTGCTTTTCAAATGTTCCTACTGCAGCTGTATTATTTTTCATGAGTTTCCTTTCTCTATTAAATTGGTGGCTCAGAACATTCCAGATCTCAGTTTAGCATCTGCTTTCTTTGACTATCTGCTTTTCTTCACCCTTCTGCTAGGTAATATTTAAATGTCCCTTGGGAAGTGTGATAGATTACACTTCACTGTCCAAAACGAGACAAAGGTGTACATAACCGTGGGCCTTCTCAAATACATAGTTTTAAAAGTGTTTCCCCTCCATCTGTCAATTGATTGTCTTTTGTGGTGAATTTTTTTACCACCTGATTCCTTTTTGTTTATCCTAATAGGATAAAAGCCTCTAAAGGTAACTTCCAATTCAATGACGGATAATGGCTACACTGGTTATTACAAAAATTACTTAACAGATATTGCCCATTTCTTTATCTTTTATATTTATCTACACAGGAAAGCTATTGCACAGCAAGGGATAATATGAATTTAAAGCAAAGTAACGACTTCGCATTAGCTTCCCACAAGGATACTGTCATCCTGCACACAGGTTTCACTTAATCCACTTCCAAAATTGGCTAAGAAAACTTGTATAGATGTATTCTTGCTGTGAAATGTTGTCCACATTAAGAAATCAATACAAAAGACCTTTCCAATAACTTCTGTACTTTCCTGGTCCTCTCTGCAGCAGTAGTAGAGTGCCTCTGAGTTTATGATGTATTTATTCTCATAACTGTCCTAAGATGAAGGGGAACCCTTGGTGTTTTTCCCAAGATTGTGCAAGAGGGCTGGAGAAGAGCAGAGAGATGAATTCAGTTTTCACAAGTCCAAAGATGGCTTCGTTGGTGCTGGGTCATCCTTTCGCTCCATAAAAAGCCTGTAGCTCCTAATTCTGTCTGCTTAATCATAATTCCATTTATCCTCCAGACAGGTGTGACTCAGCTGCACAACAACACTGATGGCTCTTGCAAACTATAGTTGTTATTTCCTGACAGTGACTGGCCGTGTGGCTTTATCATGTTTGTGTTGATTCATGTTCTCATTTTCATTCAGTGAAGGCAGAGGAAAAGCTCAGTGATGTGTTTTGATTCAGATTCTCAGAGGTTTGAGGTACTTGGGTATGTAAGTCCCATGGCCTTTAAACAACTTGAGAATCTTATTTTTTTTTTGGAAAATGCAAACTCCTGCCCACACAGAGGGTTCCTGGGCTTCCCCCCATCCTGCATTCCGTGTGGGAGCTGCTGCTCCAGGGAGACCTCACCATGGTATCACTCGCTGCCGTGCACGTTCCTGGTCTCACGTGCTCCCTGAGGTGCTGCACATCCATAACCAGCACATGGATGCAGTTCTTGGGGATTTTATGTCATAACTGGCTCCCAAACAGTCACAACTAACCGCAGCTCTCGCGGCCTACTTCTGTATTGTTTGGGGTTTTGTTTGTTTGTTTTTTTAAATACCTGAGGTCTCTAACTTTGGGTAATTAAAAATCCTGGACTATTTTTATTTTAACACTGAAAGAAAGGGTTCAATCTGTTTGTGATAATATGAGTGACATTGTTTCAAAGCAGATTTAGAGATAAGTTTGGGCCTGACATTTAGTCAGCAGGTGGGTGTTGTTTATTGCCTAGCAATTAGAACTTATATTAACATAATATCTCCTCAACTTCAAAAATTTCTGAGAGCTCTCCATGAACAGATTCCCAAGAGCTCTCCCCTGCTCTCTTCCCTTTGTCTTTTCACTTTCCCACCTCCACAGCCTTCCACCCACCTCCCTTTAAATGTGCTGTTTCAAATTTAGAGTTCGAGAAACTTTGTTTAAGTCTAAATCATGAAAGATATTTTCTTCTAGGGCAGAAGCAGCCCACAACCCCTTTATTTTAAACCAAGCTAGAACAGTGCTTTTCAGTTTTCAGAAACTTTTCTTTCACTTTTAATATTTCTCTGTGAGCACTCCACTACAGAAAATGAGTGGTGAGGAGGACAAGGCCTGTTCCCCATCTTGAAATGGGAGGTGCAACAAATATTTTCCTTGCCACCTGCATCCTCAGGGCCCCTTTTTCTCTCAGTATTTTCTCTGGTGTTGTTACCTACTTATTATAGAGATGCATTCATTGGTTTTACATTCTATCTGCTTTTTATGACATTCATTTTTACTTCTGTGCTAATGGCTTGTCTGCAGGAGAATGTGAAAATGAAATGGCTGGAGCTAAAGATGCAATGGAAGCAAATAAATGGGAAAAATGAACTCACTAGAAAACCTAATCCATATGTATTACTTTGAAAATAATGTGTAACTGATTTCAAACTGGAGTCTAAAGACCCTGCAGTCCACACCAAACATTCAATGCTGCTCTGTTGCAGGCTTTGCTCACAAAGTTGGATTAGCAAAATCGTGAGGATTTCTAGTGAAATCGAACAAAAATGAACATTGTTCCTCTGCATTTTCCCCTGTGCAAATCCACCTGTGCACACACATTCTTAGAGCAAATTTTCATCCTTCCTTTCAATCTTTTCTTTTTTAAGCTTAAACTCCATCATTTCAGTATTGAGGAATAGCACTTGGTGACTCTGTCCTGTTTTTTCCCCAACCCTTTAAAGTGTACATTTTCATCAATACAGACACCTTTCTGTCTTGTCTGGGAGGATATAATTGTGGCAGACAAGGGCTGATCTTTCTTTTCATACAACCATAATTAACACTGAACAAATCAGCTTTGGGGAGCCACCAGTGCCTTGCTTTGATCCTGAGGCAAACCCTGAAAGAGCAAAAGCTGATTCCCTCCCTGCAGCCAACACCATAACACAGTGAGTGGTTTAATAAACCCTGTCATCCTAACACTACATGGCAGTCACTTTGCTGACGAGCATGAACAAGCTTGTTTACTATTAGATGCAAAATCACTGCTCAAATCCCAGTCGTTATTAAGAGGCTAATTGGATGGGAGAGTGATGAGAAAAAGATCAAATTCTTAAATCAAGTTAAATCCAGTGAGACTGTTCTATCCTATTAGAACCTCCCTGACCTGCCAACAAAATTAAAGTAGCTTATCCTGAAAGAGAGCAGCTCATTTGATGTGAAGGGTGCCCATGTAAGCAGCTGTGGTGCTGTTTTGTATTAGGAGAGTGACAGTGAAGGGAGAGCCAGTGCAGTGGCTGGTCCCTGGGAATGGGGATGGAGCATCCCAGCTGGATCTGCCGCTGCTTTACAGGGGAGAGAGGGATTGCTTGCACGGCTGTGTGTGGTAACGGCCAGGAGGGATGGACTTTTTTGGAAAATAGGAAAATGATCAGTGGAAATATGTACAGCCTCAGCTGGAAATGAGGAAAGCAGCTTCTCCACAAGGTTCCCCCCGAGATCAGAGCAGTGCCAACTTACTGTAACTGGAGCTCTCCTACAAAGAGCTGACAGCAGCCTTTATCCCCCAGATAACAAGCTTGACAAGTCTCTTTGCCATTTGGGCACACTGAATTCTCAGGAGAGCTTCCCATGAATAAATCATTGCCTCTTTAGTAACTATCCAGAATTAATGATCCCCCACCTTTTTTGACAAGCACTTCTTTTGCTGTAGGTTGTGACTTTTGGCTCCTCAGAGGATGGTGACAACTGAGGAGGCCTGGAGGATTTCACTTTCTCCTTTTTGGATATTCCAGTAACATTTCCTGTGACTGTATAGCTGAAAAGTGTCTGTAATTATAAAAAAGGTTAACATTTTCAGAAAAGCAGCATAGACCTGGAGAAGAAATCCTAAATCAAAGGAAAACCGTGTTAGATCAAAGTCAGAATACAAGAAGATAAAATTTTCCCGAGATGGAAAAGCAAAATGTAATTACTGTTCATAATGGGGCACCTCCTGCTTCAGGTTTTCACTAGTGACATATTAAGATGTGAAGAAACACCTTTGTTTAGATACTTCCATCATTAACTCAAAGTTATGAATGTGTTCCTTACATGTAGTTTTCTACAATTTCCCTGGCAATTTGTCTGTCCTGAGAGGAGCAAAGAGTTTGGGGAAAAGCCTTGTATATCATGACATGGTTGGAATATCAACTGAATGTGACTTTTTAGTCCCTGATTTTTACTTCCATCCATGTGATCTGATGAGTGATTTGAATGTCAGACTGAACTGCACAACATTTTTCTCAAATTTGTATCTCATCTGAGAAGATTTTTTTATACCTTACGATTGGAAAAGTACAGAACAGGCTCTGGGGAAAAACTCTTAAGTTCAAATATGAACCTCTCCAAAATTCAGAGTATTTGGATCTTTGGTACTGTGAGAGTTATTTCTGTCGCAAAGCCTGACTGTGTCTTTTCTAAACTGACTTGATAGGTCATTAACATATCTTTAGTCTTGCCTTACTAGTACAACTCTTAAAACTTCAGTGCAAGTCTCAATGAGTAGCCACCTCTCTGCTCTTTGGTGGATAAGCAAATAACCATTCCAGTAAAGAGAAAAAGTGGAAAAAATTACCTGACACCTCACCACACTGAAAACAAAGCGAGAAATAGAAAGAATTCCAAAGTCCTTAACTTTTAAGTAATTTACTTTGGAGTGGAGTAAGAGAAGGGAGATGTTTTGTCAGCATTTTAGCATTCCCAGTGCTGAAAAGGGAATAAACTTAAAATTTAGCCTGAGATTCAGTGGGTCCAGAGGAGGTATCAACTCCTCCAACTGGGATAATTCTTAGATGTACAAGGGCAAATGTTCAGTGCAGCAAAACCTTAAAAGTTTTGGTTTCACAACTGTGAGTTCCTGGCACCTCTAGAAATGCTCTGCTTGAGCAGCAGGATGAACCTTCATCTGAGTATATTCTTGCCCCGGAGTTTGAAGCTGTTGCTCCCAGGCAGCCTGTGTAGCATGAGATCAAAATTGATGTTTTACAGCCAGGTCTTACCAAGGAGGAGAGTGGAGAAAAGGGGCAGTTAAGAACTTATTAAACTTTGTTATATAAACCTTGTTTTGAAGTAACATTTTCAAAATTATCCAGCAAAGAGACAAGAGAGTATATGCAAAATATTCAGAATAACCACATTTATGATTGATACTGAACAGCTTAGTGTCAAATGTATTCTCTCATAGCTAAGTAGGTTTGTTTTCCAAATCTGAACTTAGATCAGATTTTCATTAATATAGTCTTTAAGTTGTAAAATTGAGTCTTACATGTAACTATGAAGTTTTTAAACTATTGTTTTTAACATTAGACTTGTTTAAGGTGTTCTAATGATCTATGTCAGGAACCAAATTAACATATCTCAAAATTAATTTACATAACCTGAAAAAAAGGTTTGCACAGCCTAATATAGATTTACATTCCTAATAAAATATTAACATATCCAAAAATGGATTTTAAATGGTACCATTATATTTTAAATCCTTCCTGTAGATTCCTAACAAACAGCTTTGATTTGCATGTCCTGACTTTGCCATGTAACACAGAACTAGTAATTGACTGGTTTGTAAATCAACCTTTTAATGCTCTGCTGCTGCCACCTTTGTTCATAAAGATGAGAGTTAACAACCATAAGCTTTGCCTTTTGCACATAGTAGCATGGAAGACAAAACCAGAATTTGCAATGGGAAGGATGTTTCAGGAGATGGTTTACTAGACTCAGCTGCAATCTTAAGTGCAAAGCTTGGACCAACCTTAAAAAATTCCAAGTCTGACCCTCAAACACTTCTCTCTCTCATTTACTGGACAAAATCAGAGTCACAGAATCATAGAATGGTTTGGGTAGGAGGGGATCTTAAAAATTGTCTTGTTCCAACCCTCTGCCACGGGCAGGGACACCTTTCACTGGACCAGGTTGCTCAGAGCCCTGTCCAACCTGGCCTTGAACACTTCCAGGGATGGGAGTGAGGGCTTTGGATTGTCTCTTAAATGACTATTCTAGATATCATTCCCCACAAATACAAGATGTATGTCATTCTGCAGGATAAGTTTTTCGTAGAATAAGTTTTTTGCTAAAACCTGGAGAAATTTTGAGAGAGAGTTTAGCAGCAACACAGTAGGACTGAGAACTCAGTAAAGGGTGTGATGCATTTGGACGGGGCTCTGAGCAACCCGGTCTAGTGGAAGGTGTCCCTGCCCACGGCAGTGGGGTTTGAACAAGATGATCTTTAAGGTCCCTTCCAACTTAAACAATTCTCTGATTGTCTGATTCTACCAGCGGGGGAGGCCCTAACATCTGAAAGTCAGCAGCTTGCCCCAGATGATATTTAAGTATCAGTACTTGAGTCTGTAGCCACTGATTCATAAAGGCTCTGATTCAAGAAGGTACTTAAGCTTCAGGAGTCCTACTGAAATCAACTGAATGATGCATGTGTTTAAAGTTATGCACATAAAATCTTGCTGTAGTGCAGCAAAGAGCAATTCCCATTGAAATCTGCTATTGAGTTTACTCTATTGCTGCAACTGAAACACTGTCTTTTTAATATAAAAACAGAACGAGACCAGGCAACCTTCAGCTCTTACAGTTTTCAGAGGAAATGGTACAAGCTGGCAGTGAAATAAGAAGGTGAGGCAAGGGGAAACACAGCTCTCATTCTCACTGTGGTTTTCCCCAGATCCTTGAAAGGTTTTTTATTTGTCTCTTTTTGTTTAGCTCTTTTGCTTATGGCAGCTGAAATATTGCCAAGGGACCCAGAGCACTAAGCCACCCCATGGCTGGGTAGGTAAAGCTGTTTCTGTGGCTGCAGATGTGTTGGGAGGCTCTTAAAGTGATGACTCTAGGAGTAGAAAAGCAGAAACCAGTATATGGTTTCATTTGTTTGTCAAATTCCATCCATCACCCTCACAAGATGTGCTAAAGTGAGGGAATAGTTTTAACCTCGAAACTGCAACTGGATGTCGGGCAGCTCAGGGCAGGAGTTTGTAGCATCTGGAGAGCCAAGGGGGTTCCTCGTGTCCCATCTGACTGTGCCAACCTGATTTTAGTTGTGACAAAAGGATCCTTTTTAGCACGGTGCATGAGTGATTTACATGCATTAAAAAAAATAAAAATTCTGAGCCAGGTCTTCAGTGGCCTGAAGCTGATGCAGCACTGAAACCCAGGGACCAATACTGAGTGCACCAAGTGAGAGCTTGGCTCGTTGTTTTCTTTGCTGACTTGTGATTTTCCTTGGCAAAGTGGCCCCATGGTAGGAGATTACTCAGCCTGCTTAACCTTTCTGTCTTCTCTCTCTCTTTTGCTTTACTCATGAATCCAGTCCATCACCTGATAAAGCTCTGACTGCTGTACTGCTACTTTTGCTGCTGATAATCAAAGCAGAAAATTACATACATATATATATAAATAATATAGGATTTTTCAGGGTTTTTGTTTGTTTGTTTGCCTGTTTGCTTGCTTTTTTGGTTGTTTTTGTATTTTTTTGTGTTGGTTTTTTTTTTTTTTCTCACTGGGTGGGAATACTGTGTGTAAACTTTATGTGGACACTGCTGAAACAGTAAATGCAGAATCTACATGATGTTATTTATAGCAGTTAGGGTTTTGGAGCATAATATCAGCTCTTCCTAAAAACCTTTGTTTGTCTTTATTACATAATGCTGCTGCCCTCTCCATATGGTAGGTTTTGTCTGTGGTTAAGAGCTAATAAACTATCCTTTGGAGATGAGTCCACAGGAAAAAGGACAGTAGGTACTGAGATGATAAATATTTAGTAGGTGATTTCCTGTTGTTATTCCTGGCATGTCCTCCCTTTTAAAACTCTTGGACTAAACCCCACAGGACTCACGTGAAAGGGCTTTATCCCTCAGCTCTAAAAACAAGAGGCAGCCCCTCTGAAGTGCTGACCAGGCAGATGGGTTGCACAGGTACGTCAGCCCTGGAGGCCAGACAGGATTTCTTGCACTTAAAGAAAACACACCAAGTTAAAGATGTCTCTGCTCATTGCAGGGAGGTTGGACTAAAAGCCTTTAAAGGTCCCTTCTAACCCAAACCATTCTATGAAAACCAGATTTTCCTCCCATGGATGGTTTCTTACATTCACATTGTCACAAACACACAAAAAATTGGATTGAAGGGATGTTCTTCTTCCTATACTCATAAAGTAATGCACATTTGACCTAGATGTGAATATATTTCAAGCCCATTCCAGAATACATCCAGCTCTGTAATAACTATTATAGCTATTGAAAGATGCAATGCTAGTGAAAAACATGACTTAAAAGGCATGAACAAAGATACCAACTTCTCTAAAACCTTAGGTGAAATAAGTTTTGAATTTTGGACATTAAAATAATTTTCTTTCACTAAAATATATCATCACAATACAAACCGTATTGAATCATTAATCAAAGTTGTTACATTAGGTTTTTTTGTTGGACTGGATCATTTTATGGGTGTTATACTTAAATATGTATCCCTGATGAATGCCAATATTATTTCTGCAACTGGGAGAGCCAAATAAATTAATCAAAATTCCCTCTGCTTAGTTTACTGTGGGAATCAAACTGAATTCTTTGTTCCATAAACAGAAGAAGGAAAACAAACAAATGAATGAGAATGATAAATGCTTAGATAAGCACATTTTAGTCAAAGCCTAATCCACATCATAAGATGAAAAAAATGGAGAATATTGTTCAAGAAACTCTACAAGACATTTATTGGTTTTTCACCTCCAATTTGGAAACACTTTGTAGAACCACTACACCATAGGACCCAAACAGCCACAATCTGTATAGTTTGTGATCTGCTAAATGAGTGGCAGAATTTGGGTTATAATAACCACAGCCCTCTAGTCCAGACAGATTGGTGGCTTCCTTATAATGAGCTGTCAGAGAAAAGTCTGAGCCCTAACATCACATAACCTGCTCTGGGAGGCACCTTCCCATTGAGAAACATCAATGATTATCAAGGTTCATCTCATCTTCCAATTCATCCTCTTTATTTTCCTGAATACTGAGCTCTTTGGTCTTGGCTCTGCTCCACCATCTTTACCTGTCCCATAGACTGTGTTATGTACCCAGACTGTCATTTTGGCATGGGATGATAAAAACTGTCAATAGGTGTGTATATATATATATATATATATATATATATATATTCAGCAGGTATACATATTCAGAACACAGCACAGAAATTATCTGAGAAAGTCTCCTAGCTTTAAATTCAAAACTGTCACTTTATTTCTATAGCAGACCACGTAATAATTCTAGAAGCACTGGGAAGCATAGGAATCCTTTACACAATGGGTGCCTATGTTAAAAAATAATAAGAATTTGCAGAATGTATAAAACATGAGAAAGGTTTACATACAGAAATTGCAATTGAATACATCAAAATCAAAGACAGGCAGAGAGTGAATTAATTTGTTTCAAATGATGGTATGTAGTTTAGTCAGGTTCTATAATTTAATTTTACTGAGCACAGCACTTCCTAATTATCTGTATACTTGCAGAGGCATAAATAAATCATGGATTTTCTTTCTGTATAGCAAGTGTACATACACAAAAAAATACTCCAAACCCAACATTTTGGTAACTACAGGGTAAATAAACCAAGTATAAAGCAGAGGCAGCAGGCAATGATGACTTCATATGAACAAAAACATTTTCATGACGTTTTAAAGCATCTGAAGAGCAATAAAGTCTAACAGTTTCTCTGTGAAGATCACTCGGTTTATGTATGAAAAATAGAGGTGTACGGAGAGGTGCCTTCTTGCAAGGTAGGGATTGTATTTAAATTTTTTGGAAATTTTTTTAAGCAAGAAAAGGTTAGTTGAATTATGAATACCCATCTGGGTGGGCATGAGACAATGGAGAGAGGTCAGTCCAACATAAACTTGTCTGTTCACCTCCTCTCCTGATTCTTTCACAGTAAGGATTGGAACGTGTTTTGATTTCTAGTTGTTTCCTGTAGAAGCACCATGCTGGGAGCATCATGAAGTCAACTTAGGGAAAAGTAAGATATTCTTGGCTTTCTGGAGTTCAACAGGCAGTTTTTTGGAAGGGTCTGGAGACACAAAGATGGTTAGAATGCATGACCAGGGATATAAGTACCTGATTTGCTGGAAACAGCATTGTGTAGCAGGCTAAAAAATTTTCAGGAGTTTTTTTTGGCAAGCTTAAGAACACTCAGGAAATAACTAAATTCAGAGAAGTCAGGGAAATGATGAAAAACAAGTCCAGAAATAGAAAGGAGTATTGACGGAACAGAATTAGTATAAATCACATTAACTTGACTGAAAATATGTATTAAGTAAACTCCCTTTCTAGGGGTCACAAGCTTCAGGGTTTCCACACAGTCAGAGCTGTAATGGGAAGTGAAGTCTTTATCCACCACATTATTTTAATAAGTTCTCCTTACTTCTCAACCCTTCCTTCGTGACAGTTCCTATCTAGATCAGGGGAAGAGCCATGAGCATTATTTCTTTCCAGTACTGTACTGGACAGATTGGGACAGTGATTTCCTTTTTTTCCCTGTCTGTACAGCACCTGGCACAGCAAGGTCCCAGTCTCTGCACACAACACCTCTGTCTTGTGAAAACTGTGCTCTATTGGTATGAATAGATCTTAGATTTTGGCACTTTAGCCCATCCAGATTCACAGAAGTGAAAAACCCTCAAAGATTAAACAAATAATAGAATCATAGAATGGTTTGGGTTGGAAGGGAACTTAAAGATCATCTCATTCCACCCCCTGCCATGGGTAGGGGCACCTTCCACTAGACCAGGTTGCTCCAAGCCCCGTCCAATCTGGAAGTGTCCAAGACCAGGGATGGGACACTCACAGCTTCTCTGGGCAACCTGCACCAGGGCCTCACCACTGTCAGAGTAAAGAATTTCTTCTGTGTTTAACCTAAATTTCCCCTCTTCCACTTTGAAGCCAATCCCCCTCGTCCTGTCACTATAGTTCCTGCTGCGGGGTCCCTCTCCAAAGCCCCCCAGTTTGCTGCAAACACAGCAAATGCCATGGTCTTTCTCAATATCAGAGACTTTTTTCCCAAACTACGTAACCATCTACAAGAGGTTAGTGGATTAGACCTTGACAGGACACATCCTTTACAGTGACTACTCATCATAGTCATGCAGTAAACCAAGGAACCTGAGTGACTATGGGCTTGTGTCCTCCTCTACAGGAATGAAACAAAACAGAGGGGTGTGAAGGCAATGTTTTCTCTGTGTTTGCAGTCTGTTTTGTAGTATTCCACTCCAGTTGGAATACAGATCATTGTGATCCAATCAGTCAGCAGTAGCTCAAAGCCACCACTGGTTATCTTTCTGCTCTGATAAGCAAAGAACTCCAAGTATACAGGCTTTGGAAAAAAATTTGCCTTGGGTCACTTGCCTTGCCAGCAAGGACATTGCAGTATTTTTAACAATATGTTTTACTTTGAGAGGTCAGTGACTTTTGCCTGGGTATTTTTTGTTCTAAATATTACATTTATCTAAATGTTTGGAAAAATTGAAAACGTCAGACTCTTCTTTACACAGCATTATAAGTAGCAATTTTCTTAGTGTGTCCTAAATGCCCTGTAATTTGCATGGAAGAAACTGAATCAAAGGCAAAGAATTTTTTTTACTGTTCAGAGAAATAAGAAAAGAATTACAAAAGATTATATTAAAGTACCCTTAGAGACATCTAGTTTTAGGTGGATTCTCATAAAAGGCTGTCCATCTAGATCACTGATCAATGGCTCTCAGGAGACAAAGTGCACAATGCTGAGCTCTTTGTGGTTTGTCATGTGAACTGTGTGGCCCCGATGATGTGTCCAGAGCCATTATGTACAACTCAGTTCCCCTGTACCAAAAAAGACAAAGTTTGGGGGGAATTCTGCTCCTGCAATTAAAGTAGGTCTCAGTCAGACTCATGACCAAACATTCAAAATCACCTGAAGGAAGTATCCCTTGATCATCTTCTCTAAAATGTTACTTGAATTGAGTGCAGTATCTCTCCCTGCTCGATTTGAACCAGTATAAGAGCTCTGTAATATGAACCTGTGCAGAGCTGTTTTCTCCAGAAACCTCATACTAACATATCCCTACAACAGTCCAGCTCACTGAATAATTAATAGCAGATAATTTTCTTCAATTACTTTTATTTGCTTTGTTTCATGGAAAAAAATATATTTCTTCCCAAATGTGTTTTCTACTTGAAGTTAATGGATAATTTTAGCAAGAAACTCTGCATTTTCTCTTTGTGAATGAACAGGTCACTGTGCACATTTAGAAGTCAAAGTTGAAGCAATTTTGCCTGAAGATGTAGAATTTGGTTGCAGACAGGACATTTCACATGTATATAGCTTTGCTTTCAGACTCTGCAGTGCCAGACATCCCCTCTCCCTTCGCTCCCTGCCTTCAGCACAAATGTCAGACAGATGTGGGGTTTATGTTACACTGAAACTTCAGGAGTAATCTCCAAAATTACTGCTCTGTTTTTGCACACAGAGAGAAGATTATTTTCACATAATATGTCATAATCTTCAAATTAGTGTTTAGATGGATACATAGCATTACAAATATAACTGCCATACTTTCACCCAACAGCTTTCACTCATAAACAGGGGATGAAATGCAGCACCAACACAGAGATCTGTGCCCTTCAGCAGCCTTAAAAGTGTCAGTTTTCTTACAACATAGAAGAAACAACACAGGTCCTTTCTGAATCGTGTTTCTGTACATGTTGTTATTCACATTTTTTTCTGAAGCATGTGCACATCCCACACAGCTTTTTATAACATATCATGTGTGGGATCCCACTACAGAACCAGGGTGAGGTTTGCAAGTGCAGCCGGTGAACCAGTGCTGACTTGTTGGTTGGATCACAATGAAGAGACACCCCGAGAAGGATTTGTGGAAACTCCAGCCTTCACTCTCGAGGAAAATCAGGGACATTATTTTTAAGAGCCGCTGCTGATGGGTTTAGATCTTTTAAGATGGTGTTTCTGCAGGTGTGTGAAGGTGGTGCCACATGAAGGGCACCAGTGGTGCTGCTGGTTTTTATGACTATCAGCACATTGCACTGGGAAGCCTAATATTACAGTTCCCATCTGACTCACTGGTCTCACTGTACGAGCTCATAGTAATGTTCCTTGAACTTCTGAAACATGTGGACCCCAATATCTGGGGGTTTTTTCAGTGGAGATATGTCTCCTTTTTGCACTTTCATATACACGGATAAACAGGCTGCTTTTCTTTGTCACTTTAGAAGTCATTTGTGGAGCATTAGAAATGATTGATAAGAAATAATTCTAATTCTAATAATAATTCTCATAGTAATTGGGAAGTCCTGTATGGGAAGGTTTTTATACTGTATTAGTGCACGGTATGCAACATTTTTTAGTATCTGGCTTTTTTAGGCTGTCAAGTTTCGGTAATAAAATTTCAGCAAATGATAAAGGCAATGTGGGGTCCATTTTAGTTCCCCCAAATTTTGTATCTTCTTGACAAAATAATAGTTAGCCACAACATTTTGATAAGATTGGTTAAGTGCTCTTCTATCTAGGGATATTTGCAGTAACACTTTACAGCAAGAAGTCAAATAGCTGCCAGTCATTTAGCTCTGTTTTCTGATTCCTGTAAGGGTTTTTGATAGCCTTCACTTTTTGTTTCACTGCAAGGATTTCTTTTGCTGAAAGACACTAATTCCATGGTAATAAGGATAATGTTCTTAACACTTCCAAGTGCCAGCTTTGCTAGTCTTCCTTCAGGATAATCAGTTCTTAGACTACAGTTTTTTCCCATTTCTCTCCTGAATCACAGACTTGAAGAAATAAAAATGAACAGAATGAATGCATCTGATTGCGATAATCAATATGAGTATTATGTATTCACGATCCACTACGAACAATCCCAGACTATTTTCTGGAATAATCTGAGTTGTAAGTACCAAGATTCTCCAAAATTTCAAGATAAAGGTCAAAAACCAGATAACCACAAACTGATTAAAAGCTTTTAAAATATGGCCTTCAAATGTAAATGCTTTTAACCTCAGATGTTTGTCTTTACGAGCTTACCAGTTATTCTTGGACTCAAGGGTAGCTCTGCAGTGCTGAATTTATTATGGCAGTCCTTGGGTCAGGCATTTTATTGCAATTTTACTGTAGTTAGCTTACATCTTAAAAAGGTCTGATACGTGCTCAATTACATTAAAATGTGTATTTAAAAGAAAACTGGATGGGACCTTTGCTGGAACTGGCTTTTTCTCATTGTTGAGGTCAGTTTCAAGGACATAATTTATCGCTAATTATTTATTTTTTTTTCAAACCGGAAAATTCCTCCAGGAAAAAATGCTTTAAAATACTTGAAAAAACAGTGTCTTAATTGAAAAATAAAATGTGAGCAGAGAGAAGGGTGGGATTTTTTTTGCTGCTTTCTAGGACCTATGTTTTTGTTTTGCTGCTTTCTAGGACCTATGTTTTCTAGGACCTATGTTAGGCATAAAGGCAGTCTTATTCCCATCTTTGCCTTTCTTAGGAGAAGGAGCTAGTCATGGTTCCAAGGTTGTGCCCAGACTGGTGGGCAGCTGGAAGCACTGCAAAGAGGGTGAGGCCCTAAGTGTCTTCCCTGCCCTGTTCAAGGTGAGCAGCAGGTTCAGCTAATTTGGAGAGTTTCTTGCACAGCCTAGGCTGCCTCAGACTATGGGAACTCCCTGGAAAAGACCTTTGTTTTTATCCAGATGAGATCCAGGTGATGCAAAATGCTCCTGATCAAGTGTAACACTCATTCTTGGGGAGCAGACCCAGGGACAAAGTGCCTCACCGTATCTAGAGATGCCAGAGGGGAAAGGTCTGGCTGTCCTTTCTGATTAGTGGCTGCTGAATTGGAATGGATTTGGTTTTCCACTTGGATATTTCAGCTTTTTGAGGGTTTCAGGTAGGACAATTTGTGGGTGAGCTGAATGCTGGACATAGCAGTACATGTTGGTGCTTGAATGAGCGAGTTACATCAGGAATATAAATAATATTTTAAAAATACAGTTTAAAATTTATCTCTTTTCAATTTTCTTGGACAAATAAGAGAGCTGCAGAGAAGTACAATCATTTAATTAAATATAGTTAAGAATTAGAAACCAATTAATTTCTGGAGAAATGGAACTGTAAGGTGTTTTTCATTAACTGCGATGTCATTAACTTACCATGCTGCTGCACCAATTGAATGGAATATTTAAGTAAATTCAAATGCATTGTGTCAGATTCAAGGTTCTTTCAAATGGATTGGAAAGAATGAAGTGTTATATGGAGCTGACAAGTATAAGGCTTAAAACCCTTTTTTTTTTAAGTGCACAATTTGCACGTCAAATAGACGGATGTTCACAGAATCAATTTAATTCTGAGACCTTTGATCAAAGATTTGGGAGGAGCCATAAAGAGAAATTCTCTTGAAAATGTTTGCTGCTTTCTAACGAGGACTGGCACCATTTGGGTACGTAGATGAAAGCACATCTACTTTTCTACTCCTCCTTCTTAATAATACCCTTGGATTCAGAAATTAGACACAGCAGGAAGAAAGATCCTGTACAGCACATCTCTGCTCTTATAAAGCAACACAAGCCGTCTAATTCCTGAAATAAGCAGACATACCTCACACAGGAAGACATTTGTCTTTGGGGCAATGGGACAAGAAGGCAGTTTGGTTAATTTTCACACAAAGTTGAAGAATAAAGATTTGGAGCTGTGCCCATGATGGCTGGAATAGCCCGGGATAAAAACACCTCTAAGCAATTTGCCTCTGCTGCTTAAGGAAAGATCACGATACAGGATCCTTCATTGGGATTAACTGAAAGAACCACAAAACAGAGCCAAGATTTAATTTGCTCCTTCCCCCTTCCCAAGGGATGCAAGACAGGAAAATCCTAAAGAGATTAGCAAATCAGAGGAAATTATGGAGCTGGGAGCCAACACTCCTGTGTGCCTCACGCCCTAAGATCTGCTCACAGCAGAACACATCAGCATTTCCACTCTGAGTTGAATACAATCATGGCCTGCATAGCACAAAGCACTCTTAGGTGGACAGGAGTGGTGATTTATTGCTTCAAAATATTTTCTTCTCATTCTCACAGTAGCATGCAATTCACTTTCCAGAAAACTGTTACATGAGCAAAATGGGGAGAGAGGGATTTTTGAGCTAATAAAATGGAGACACTGAAATTAAATCGATCTTTTGTATTTGGTAGTATTTCATGTTAATATAACTGACATTTTGCTCCCTCTTTTCTAGAAAACTAATAGATTTAATTGTTCTTTTAACTGCTTTAGATTATCCACTAATCCCCACTGCTGTGAACTACATGGCCTCAGAAGTTTTACAAGTTGTACTGAAATAAGAAAGTTAACATAAATTAATGCAGGGCGAATCTTGAAATGAAACCACTTGACCCCTATTAAAATTTGCTGCTAACACTGTTTCAAGTTGTGCTTAGTGTTTGAAATCACTTTATCATTTAATATGACATTGTGAAGTAGCAGAGTTGCTTTAAGGCATCATTATTAAAAATGAGAGTTGCCAGGCCATTGCTGCAAAGCTGTGAATCCCAGGAGATCTGAGTTGTTCCTCCATGTTAAATTGAAAGGCATTAATCTTTTCACATGCAGTATCCCAGATACAAATTCTTGCTCTGTACCGATAGAAAAGTCTGTCAGTCCTAGGCTTGGCAAGCCACAAAAAATCAGGAAAAAAATAAACAAAGCTCCACTGCACACCAGGAAGAAAAGACATGGAACACTTTTCTAGTTCAACCAATAAATTTTCCTCAATAGGGTGTGATATTCTTCTAAAAACTGGGCAGTGGCTCAGCGTTCCTATGGCAGCATTAGGTTGTTCATTGCATGATCTAAACTATTCCTTGGGTGTTGGGGTTGCTGGGCATCACCTTATGTCTTTGAGGCAATATCTATGAATAGGATACCCTATACTGTTTTCAGGATTCAGACTTGAAAAACTTTCTTGTGTTCCCTCTCATAGGGCCTGGCATAAAAATGAGTTGTATAGACACATACAGATCAAATTGGTCCAAGTCTGATGGTGCAGGCAGATGTCCCTGGCAAGGTCTCCTTGGGAGACTGAATTTCCATCAGGTTCGTGGTACTTCATAGCCATCCTTCTTTGTAAATTATCATCTTGTTCAGAGCAGATTATTGCTGTTGGGAGTCTAAAGCAAAATACCAATAGATATGGCTTTGTGCTCCACCAAGTTTGCCTCATCTTTCTCCTCTTTGGTACCAATTTTGATTTTATCTGCACTTTAGAAGTTTGTGGGTTTGTTGGTAAAATGAATACACACTAAATTTAGCTCACTGTTTTTTCTGCATGATACCCCTTATCTTTTGTTGATATAATATCTAGCTTGAAATTTAGTCCAGCAGTAATGATTGCATCACAGCCCGGGGCACGGTACTGAGGAAGCAACAAACTGCAGTGCTGAACCAAGTCAATTCCTTCACATCTGAGAGTAGCTCTATGGGCCTTTTTCATCATTAAATGAACTTCAGGGAGTTGGGGAAGATTTGCAGAGACAAGCTTTGTGGAGTTCCTTGTATCCATGTGAAAAGAGGATCCATCTCTCCCTAGCTGTGTACAGAGTGAGAGACTGTAGCGTGCATCTAATTCTGCCAATGTTCAGCGTGAAATGGAGACAACTAAATTTAGGCATCTCCATGTAGGCTTATACATGTCAGCAGGATGTCTAAATTCCTACTTTAGTCTATGAATGGAAAACTTCCAATATATCCCATGGAAGTGGAGGTCTGGGAGCTCTTCTCACCCCAAGGAACATGGAGACACCCCTGTCTACAAAGGGTGATGTGAATCTTCCCTCTCCTTTTTTTTCCTGTGGGGAAAGCTGACAGCAATTGTGTTCTGAAATAGCTAAATGGCTAAACATTAAACTGAATAGAAGATGTGTTAAATTAATGAGTGCTAATCAAGATTAATACACTGAAATCACTGAGAGTCATCTTTTCAGGAGGAGGATAAGTTGGAGAGAAATCAAGCTGCATATGTCTGATAGCTGCACAGGATTGCTCTAGATGATTTAATGGGTCATTTTTATTATTTATGCTCTATGCAATCCAATTCAGTAAGAAAAAGACTTGCCAGCATGAAATTAAATGAGGGATTATTGTGTTGACTAATATCTGAAACTGGATCTAAATACTGTTGAATTCAACAAATATAAGAAATTCTCAGAATCAGAGGATATGGGGACCTGGGAACACAACAGACTCACTGGCCCACACACAAATGTAACCCCAACTCGGCAGAAGAGCAAAGGACCTCTTTTTCACATTTGCAGATTTAACAGAATTTCAGAAATACTCTACATCTTGTATAAGTTACATACTGTTCACATAACTATCTGTGGCCGGGGAATTGTTCTATCTAAGGATCTGTTAGGAGAGGCAAGAAACTTGTAAGATGTAGTTTTGTTAAAGAAAAAACATCCAACAGTGATTTACACACAGTAGGACAAGCACATGAGAGGTGCAAGGCAATAAATGATAGGTCTGCTCAGAGGTTTCAGCAGCAAAAGAAATAGGAAAGTAGAAGATGATGATGGGGTCAGGGAGAATTATGGAAATACAGTATTGTTGGGAAAAAAAAGAAGGTGAAGCTGTATAACTTATGACAGGCTGTTTTCTTTTTGGTCTTAGTATTTATCTCCCACTGCAGGAGTCAAACACGCTGTTCATTTTATATTTACTTCATATGCATGGAATCTGAAGGAGAAAAATCTTTTGTTATTTAAAGAGCTTATACAAGGCCACTTTTATTGCTGAGACCTAATGGCTCAGTTCAGCCACTTGTCAATGCAAATAATTCTAAATGTTCATTTTGGAGATACTGACAGTGAAGTGCTACCTCTATGCAATCAAATATATTCAGTAAGACATAATTGGTTATCTTTTCTATGCCTATCACACCTGGTTGGGTATTTTTCTGAAATGTATTTCAGCAGAAAATGTTGATTTATCCATACTTTTGTAATTATATTCATCAAAAAGAAAGGATCAGTTTTGACAATTTTCTTCACTCTTAATTTCTATAAAACTTTGAATAGCTTAAATCTAAGATATTCTTAAATGGGGAAACTTGTTTTTCAGCTTTTGAAGCAACTTTCATTTTAAAATGTAAGCTATTTATAAGGGAAAGTGTTTTAAAAATGAAAACGTGTTGAAATCAAAATGAAAGCTCGACCTGAATCTAATTATTTTTCTGTTCAAATTTTCAATTCACAACTGCTTTTTACCATTATATTTTTTTCTACTTCAAAAATTCCATGGAATGTGAGGGAAGCAGTGCCAAATGTGTGAAACCTTATGCTTTAAAGAGAAGAGACACGTATTTGGACTCCTCAGATGTGAGAAGCTTAGAATAGAAGAGTTTTTCACCAGGAAAGGTAATATTTTGGGTTATCTTTTTTCTTCTCTTCTTGTTTCTGAACTATAGGATACTTTGGATTTTTTTTTTATATTCAGAAAGATGAAGAGGTTTTTTTCTTGGTTGGCTGAGGTTATTTTTAATGGTTGCTGAACTTTTCTAATAGTTCTTTAGTTTCTGGAGTTTTAATCAAGAAGAAAAGCCCCAAATGCCACAGGAATGCATTGCAATCCTCACTCTCTTTGCCTGGCCTGTTGTTAGGGCAGTTAAAGGTTTCCATGCAGAAATGTTCTGACACACTGAGTTTTCCAGGTTTTTCATTTCCAGTAGGTCACCCGTGTACAATGATAACTTAGGGGAGTGTATCTGACACTGGTGCCCAGATGATCTGGCTGCAAGGACAGGTATCAGAGTGGAGCAGCTGCTGGAGCTGGCATCAATCACAGACTTGCTTCATTTCCCTTCCCAAACTCTTGCTTGACTCATTTTTTGTCATGTAGCTTGGTCTCCTGTCCTTGGCTCTCTCCAGGCAGCTGAAGTTTCACGATAAAGGTAACAAAATCTCCCTATTAGGCTCCAGATGGGATTCTCCTGACAAGGCACACCAATCCCTGCCACAGGTCTTCTGAATTTTCAACAAACTTCAACCTTTGCCCCTTTGGCAGAACATTATTGTAGACACTATTTACATGGATTCTGCCAGTTAAAAAGCAATCAGTGGAAAGAGATTGCCAGGGACCCTTTCTTGTGGATGGTTTTGTATAAAGGTACAGCTCACGCTGAGGATGAGGCTTTCTCAAGGGTTTCTGCATATGGTTGAGATTTCACTGAAATCAGCCCTTTTAGTGTTCAAGATGAGATCTTTGTCTGACTTTTGGATATGTACCAGTAAATACAGAGTCTACATTTATATCTATCAAAAAGTTAGCGATATTTTAGAAAAGAAATGCAGAGCTAGTTGAAAGAAAGCACAAACTAAACCCAAATAAAACAGTCATTCCAGGCTTCATGTTATCTGATGTATTATTGTCCTGAAAATCTAGTTGAAGTAATGGGAACTACAACTTTCTCATTATTTTCCAGAGATTTCAGTTGTACAATAAGCAAGCTGATGATCAGTATTCCAATGGCTCTTGACATAATAAATTCAGTCATATCAAAGCTCAATTTTGTGGAAATAAAAAAACTAGAGCAATAATATTGAAAATTATAAAACTACACACATTTGGGGAGTTTTTCCTTGGTAGATCTCCATGCACTCAAAAGGAGGATATTATTCATGATTATCCTTGTTTTCTGCAGGTAGGGACACAAAGGACATGCTGTAATCACTGTGCATAGCTAAGCTTGCCTCAAATGAACCTGTCCTGAGGGCAAATACTGTAAATCATTGGCTCCTGCAGAAGCAACTGGACTGTTACCAGCAGCTGAGCTACAGGCAGCTGGAGAAAACCCTACATTTGGATAATTCTATGCTGTGTTGCAACCAAAGAAGTGATGTAGTGGTGACATATAAAAAGACATTGTTTGCAGCAAGAGATGTCCAGAGTCACCAGGGAAAATTTGGTCCAAGGTTGATTGACCAAATTGGGCAGTGAGTCTTCTCCAAACAGGCAGAAGGTACCAGTTTTGTTTCCTGAGAGTTTTTTGGTTCTAAAGGGTGCTTTTTTCCCCAGAGGAATCATGACTTTTTGTTTGTTTGTTTGTTTTTTCCCCAGAAAAATGGAGTCTTTTCAAAACATGCTCGGATGTTTTTAGGTCATTTATTTTAGTTATTTCTCTCCCTGAAAATAACCTTTAAAAATTGGCAGTTGGAAACACCACTGACACTAATAGCATGTCCACTAAAAGTGTCTTTGGTGAAACAGCAAGTGAATTTTCCTTCCCAAACCCACATAAAGTATTCCCATTGTGAATTTTGTGTCTCAAGCTTGAATTAGCAGTAGGCTGACCTTTCTTTAACCTATCCCTTTGGCTATACTACTGTTTAAACACTGATGCTATATCCCTAGCAATGCCTATTCAGTTGGAATATACTTGGAGAAAATGTGGAACCTGAACTAACTTGAGAATTTACACAGTCACTGAGTATAGTAATATTCCTATATAGGAATATTCCTATAAGAATATAATATAATAAAAAATACTGGATATAATAGATATATATAATATAATAGATATATTGAAAATAATAGATACAATAAAATATAGGAATAGAGTAGATATTGTATAAAATCTATAATTCCCAGGGAAGAGTGAGAAAAGACAAATTTTCACTTGTGGGACATGATTATTGTGGTCTTTTCTTTGGTAGTTTTGGCTCCCTGGCTTCCCTGACTCATTTCTTTCTCCTCCTACAGTAGAAAGATGATGCCAGGGTGCTACTTTTCCCCCATCTCCCCTCTGGAAGGACATGGACAGGGATGATTGGGCTCTTTAAAAACTATTCTGGAGCTGCTTAAAACGAGTCTTTTTTTGGAGCTAGTACATAACATATCACATCAGACACATCTCCAGCCTTACTGGGGCGACTCATCCTCATATCCAAAGGCAGTCCAGCTCCAGACTGTTATTTTAAACAAAGGCATAAATAGCTGCACTCACAGTCACTCCAGTGTGCACAGTCCAGCACAGTCAATACAAATATATGTTGTAACAGGGTAATGATCCTGGAGTGTCCATTCTTACAGGGAAGCTATTGAAGAGAACAATAGCAAACCCAAGGAACACATCCATAATTTTAGACTTACAGCTCCCAGCAGCAGCCCCAAGGTCCCATTGCAGCAGGGTTTATAGATTCATGTTAACAGTAACTCTCTTTCTCTTATTCTGTGATCTTTTCCTTACTCTTTGGATGTAACATTTCAGTTTTCTAGTGGAAGTTATCCTGTTTTTGGAGTATCAGGCATTTTGGGGATTCCCCTGCAGCCATACCTTTTACTGTGTTCCAGGGGTAGGTGCTTTGACTAACTTTCATATATATAATTTGGTGGTTGCAGGGACCAAGTGTTTCCAAGACCAAAACAAGGTTTTTTAAAAATCTTTTTCATGTAACTGTTGCCATGATCTAATGGGACTTAATTTGGTTTCCTTCTAAATAAATCTCACTGTCATTTAGCAAGACTACAAAATTAACAAGATGCAGCAGTTCTGTGCTCTGTAGCAGGAAGCCAAAAGCAAAGATATTTTAGATTAACAAATGAAGTGGAAATGACTTTTCCCCCAAGGACTTATTTCCCATGAGAAAACTAGTTACTCAGAAAGAGTGGGCCCTAAAAATAGATTGTGTCACAGAGTTCTGAGCCAGCCTGCATCTTCCTCATCCTTCATGGAAGAGCACAACACACACACGTCCTGCGGTCTCCAGGAAGACTCAGGGAACTCAGAAGCAATTGAATGGTTTAACAACTGCATCAGGGCAGAAGATCAGGCACATAGGGATGTGGAGGTAATGCAGGTGTGTGGCATACTGGACTGTTAATTAGATTGAGCAATTATAAAGAGTAGACAAATTCAGCTGGTGGAAAAAGTTTGCTGCTAGCAAAAGGACAGTGTAAACACCTTGCTCTTCTGTGGAGAATATAGTGAATGTTCTGTCCTTGCACTGCTGTGGTAGAGTTCTGAAAAGCTGGGCAAGGTCTAATTAATGGAGAACATAATGGGTTTTGTCCACAGTTGACAAACATGAAAACTGTACCTTTTTGGTATTTTAATTGTTATCTAAATAGACAAATTGATGACCACAACCTGCCTGTCTTACCCAGTCTCCACTGCTAAATATCTTCAGGTCTTGTAAAAGCAACTCTATTCCTGCTGTTCAGGTCAGTATTAGAGACACATGGGAGTGTTAAACCTCACAAAGCAATGAGCATTTCTGCTGAGCCACTTGGGATCCAAGGATATCCCAGTAAAGTATTTTGTACCTTACAAGCTGCTGCCTGCTTGCACTGACAGACATGCTGAAGGGTAGGAAAATCACCAGGGACTCACTGTGGGCACTGAAACCAAGGAAGAGACATGAGAAAGAGGTGCAAAGCCCTCAAGACTTGTTCTCCTGAGGACTCGCCTCAAATGGCAGAGAATAACTGAGATGAGCTGAACTCGTGGTCTTTTTTGCTACTGGAAAGGGACAAAATATCTCATGCTTTTATGTAACTTCTGCTGTTCTGGGTTATGTCTGAAATAGGCTTATATTTGTCACTAATGATTATTTATCCAGAGCACTGAGCAGGTGAGTCAGTGTTTACTGCTAAAACACCGAAACCTCCCTTCCTGCACTGTTGTCACAGCCCTTCAAGGGCTAAGTATTTGAAAGAGGGAATTCACACTTGATGTTTCAGCTTCAGTCCCCTCTATATTTATAGTTCACTTAATGCTCATGAACATGCAGATATCAGCTGTCATCTAGCAGCTTCCTTCAGAAGTTTTTATACAGTCTGAAAATGATTATGGAATTAAATAATTCAATTGCATTATTACTTTTATCCTTGTAAAACCCAGAAATTAGGGTAATAAAAATACTCCTTTTAATAGCAGTACCATATTAAAAGAGATGGAAATTTTCTAAGATACAGACTTTTTTAAAAAGTATGACATCTTAAATTATAATGAGATGAGGAAACACTAAATGGTTAGTCTACATGGAACTTTGAGAAGAGAGGCTTTTGGAACTACCAGAAACATTATTTTGTAGGGAAACAGACAAAAACAAGCCAGAGAAAGATATTCTGTTTACCCTTAATGCTGCCCAAAGCCTGATCAGTCTCCTGGTGAAGTGATGAAGTCCCGAGGGAGTCTGTGACAAAAAAACCTGTCATGTAGATAGAGGAATACCCCATGTTGAGCTCCTTAGCTAAACAAAAGTTCTCTGAACTTCTGCTAGGATAGCATTTGTTATTTTGGATCAGGGAAGAGTTTTCTCTGTAATAAATCTCTTATCACATCAATCTGTTCTGCAGGACTTCAGCCTCCCTTGGGAGGGAGTCTGTCTGTCCCTGGAAGTGGAATTGATCCAGTCTTTCCATTTGCAAGACCTTTTTCTAGTCCATGGCCTCAGATATAGTAACAGCCTTTACTTTAAGGGTATTGGACTACTGTAAATATCTCAGCAGCCTGGGAAAGGCTCATGTAGGCCAATGAACACTGGACACGTGTTCTGAGAGATGAATTGCAGCAAAAAATATCTGTGAGAATGACAGGGTGCTAATAACTGAAAATCTTAGAAAAATTATTTTACATTGTTATATCGATCTTTTTAGTGACAATCAAAATTAACAGTGATATAGATGCATTATTCTATTAATAAACATCCCAATTACGTGCAAATGTAATTGAGACATTTAGTAATAGATTAAATGCCTTTCTGAAAGTCAGTCTCTCCTCTCCATTACATAATTTAAGAACAACCCAATGGAGACAGCTCACAAGGGCCCCTGGATTCTCTTCATATCTCAAGTATGTACCGATGCATTTTTTGGCAAAATGACAGAATCAAAGAGAGAAAAGCTAGAGAGTGTTGTGGGTGAGAACACTCTGATGGACAAAAGTGCCATTAATGTCAGAAAAAAGTACATCCAGGATAGAATTTATATCAAAATTTTATCAAAAGGCACTGAGAAACAACAAACAAACCATGGCAATCAAAAAGAAGAAATCTGATTCACCCCCACACTCAAACCCTTAGTCATTGCCCTGCAGGTTGAGCTTGTCTTCTGCTGCACTGAACTATTCTGTAATAAATATAGAAAACTCAAGATGTGTGCAGTAATATGTAAGCAACAACAGCCATGGAGAGAACTTACAGGTCCAGCAGGCAGATTGTAGCTTGTGCTTAGGCTATGGTTAAAAAAACCCTTGAATCTGAATTAGCCTGATAGCCAAATAAATTTGGCTTTGGATCAAAATTTTTGACCAGCCCTGAAAAGGGTTATGGAGCTAAGACAAGCAGATTCTCTAATCCTTGTGATATTTTGAAGAAAAATTATGATGTTCATGCTCATGTCTATTGTTTAGAAATTGAAATGGAAGTAGACAGGTAAAGAAATAGAAGAGGACAAAACCTCCTTTAAGTAAATAGAAACATTTTTTCTGGTATATAGTACGTGAAAGCCAAAAAGGCTAAAGATGAAACATAAAGATGCTGTTCCAGGCAACAGATTTAATCTTAGAAAACTTGTCTCCCCTGTGCCACTTAAGGCACTATTAAAGTAAGAACACACGTCCCAGCCTCAGTGTTGCAGTCTCCAAGGCATTTTGGAAAGTAAACAGTGAGCCTGCAGAGGCACAGTACCCGATAAAAACACAGCCCATCCATCAGCAGGTGAGCACTTTTCGCCTTGCCTTTAGGTCCTGACGGTGTAGGACCCCCAGGTGAGTAAGAGAATAATTGTCTGCTTCTGTCATTTGCAAACACCCTCCATACATCACCATAAACACCTCTTTGCTTTGGTCCCTTGGCAGGGACGAGGCCACTGCTGCCTTTCTAAAGCAGCATCTCAAGGTGAGCAGGGGCCAATATTTTATGCACAATTTTAAGTTACACATTCCAAGTTCTAGAAATCCAAGCACCATCTTTTTATTGTTATTTCTTTCCAGATTTGTTCATAAATGAGAATGTTGGTGGATAATATCCAGGATGTCCCATACGACCTCCCACACATGTTCCCCAAACACAGCTCCTTTAGGGTTTGATCATCTTGAGGAATAGAATGGCAGAACTAGAGGATGTGCCTCTTATTACTTACTGGCATGATTAAGATGATATTGTGTATAATACTGTAAAAAAAATTCTTTGAATCATTCTGAAAGAGAAAAATTGAAGAAAATTTTCTTGTGTCTGTTTTATTTCTAGAATATTAAGAAATCTACAGTATTTCTTCAGATACACTGGATTCCCACTGACACAAATAATTCCAGCTGTGATCAAGGCATGCAACAAGGTACCTTCTTAGCTTAAACAACTGTGCTGTCTTCCTGTGCAAATTAGGGAGCTGTCGATGCTAATTACCAGCTCCAATCGTTTGTTATCAAACTCATGCTATTTGTGCACACAGATGAATCAAGTGCATGTGGATCTGGGACAGATGATTGCAAGTGCTCTGTGAATGTATAATCATCTTTTTAGTTCCTTCAAGGGAAGTGGAACTTGTATCTGAAATACAAACCACAGTAAATACAAAAACTGGATGACAGCTTATTGGTTGTTAGCTCTTAAAATTTTATTTTCTTCCAGACAAAATTATTTAATCATAACATTTCAATTTAGTCAGCGCAGGAAGTTTTAAAAAGTGTTGCTATTACGTTATCCTGTAAACTCAAATAATTTATACATTTAGCTGTTGGATTCTATAAACTCATATCATTAATAAACATCTAGCTGTTGGGTAATTCTGAGAAATGAGCTGAAAACCTTAAAAAAGTTTTAGCTGGAATATGCCAGAGCACCTGACATTCAGGCCTCCTACATATTTAAATACAGACATTATTATTCATGTACTATTTGTACTGAAGTAATTCCTGGGCTTCCAGTCACGGAGAAAGGCAACTGAAGTGTGTAACTTTGGTTCCACATTAAATCAATGTGTGAGTTTTTGTTTGTCAATATAACATTTACTGGATATTTGTATGCATAAAGTCTGTGTAACTCTAGATAAAAGAGCAGATACAAACATGCAAACATGGCGTTACAGGTAATTTTTGCTTAAAAGACAAAAATCCCCTGCAGATACCTCATACTTTCTCCTACCTTCCTATCCATAATGCATAATGCATATTTATTTTGATCAGATTTCTTCTCCAGTCACATTACTTAATTGTCAGTTGACTTTTATTGTAGTTGGTGTCTACTGTGAAAGCTGAAGAGAATATTCATCACCACTGCAGAGAGCCCTGAGAGATGGTACTGGATCCACTGGTGGATAAAACAGAGAGACCAGTATAAGGGCTTGTGTATTTCTGCTCTGTTTGTCTTCTTATTGACAAGAAACTTCAAGATACTCATCGTATATGACAGTAAAATCAAGTTGTAAATCTTTGGGCTGAAGGCTGCAGAATGAACTGAGGTGACTTTCTGTCCCTCAAATCTTCACTGTCAAGACTCATCACATATTTCTTTGAATCACGTTCACTACTTTGATGGTAATATGGATTTTTTTTCCCCTATGGTGAAGGTTCATTTAGTGACTCATTTTGCTCTCCTACGTAAAATAGCTTCTACATTTTTTTTTAAAATGCATAGCTGATTAGATCACAAGTAATTGCTCCTCAGAAAGAACAGTACTTTAAATCTCTTAGACTTTCTGCTTTCAAGTCAGAGTTCAATGAATCATTAGGCATTTCAATGTATTAACAATTTCAGTGGTTTGAAGAAAAAAACCCTCTTTTTATTTCCTGCTCTGTAAAGTTACTTTTGTTCTTACTTATTATCTGCTCAACAAAATTAGTGTTTAATAATATAGGTCACACTCTCCCAGTGTGGTGTATATTGATGGATGCATATGATATATTCAAAATATATCAGTGACTTCCTTTTGTTAAAGACATAAGCAGGTCCTTTAGCTCTGTATGTGAAGCTGACCCTCATCTGCTGTCCTGTGGAAAGCTACACCCCAAAGAATTGCATCTTGCTTTATTTAAAACACCCACAGGGGTGGCAGTGACAGAATAAACCCTCAAACTTTCATTGTTATTGTAATATATGTGCCCTGAGCCTACACACATGAGCACACACTGGCTGAATTGCCAATTAGAAAATAAAAACTGCTGCCAAGGGACTAATGTATTGAAGTGTTGTATTATTGGAAGTCAGAAAACCTCAACAAAGAGAGTCACTATTGTTATGTATCTTCAGACTAAATGGTTTTTATTTTAAGCCAAGCTGCTCACTTTGCTGAATATGTCCTTCAAAATTTTTTGCACAAATCAAGCAATGAACTCCTTCCTGGTCCTATTGACTGCACTAGCTGAGGATCCTCACCCTTGTAGATTGAATTCTTTGATTTGATCAAAACTGCTGATTCACTTTAAATCCAACTACATTCTTATCTTTATACTTTAAAAAAGGATAATCACATTTATTCCATGAATAGATCACCCAGTCTTGAGAGATGAGGAGTGTGTGGCACATGTGATGTGTTTAACATTCTTCATTGACCCCAGTAAGTACAGTGGTCCCCAAACCCTCTGGGGACTGAAGAGGAGGTTCAGCCTCAGCCCAGAAAATCCAGCATTTTCCATACCTGATGCAGGAAGTGGAGCTGGTCTTGGTAGTGTTCATAGCTGCCTGCTGTGATAATTCAATTGCCTGAGACATCATTTCAGTTGGAAAAGCTGTTTAATGCATTGATAGTGGTTTGTCCAGTTGGAAATGTGTGTGTAGTACTTTACACTCTGCTGCAAGGGCTGACATTTGTTTTCATTAGCCACACATCATGTTGTTACATGAGGCAACTGTGCATAGCAAGTTTATATGATACCTCCCCTCAATGGGTGAGCTAAAGATGACTTCCCCAGCAATCAATATTGACAATAAGAGCATTTCTTTTCCTATGTTAGTAGCATTTTATCTACATTTCACATAAAAGAAATGAAGGAGAAAATTACCATAGAGTGAGCTTTTACAGATCCCAAAGAAAAGGGGTAACTCCACAGGCAACGTCCTTGCCATAAACAGTAATTATTTTTCCTTGTTTCAGTTTTATAATATCAGAATTTTTTTTGTCTTTACTGGCTCATTCTTTTCTTCTTCCTTCTCCTTTTCTATTCTTTCAAATCTTAAGATTGGCTTCTTCCCTCTGTACATTCCTCTGCCTACAGTTTCCCACCCACTATTCCTCCCTCAGAAGAAAACCTGGTGCTAAACTAATTAGCAGTGCTGTGCAATGCATGCAGAAGCACAGGGGTGTTGGTGTGCATTTTTCAGGTGTTATTTAGGCAGAAAGATGTCCAAATGAATTACCCTGGGAGGCAGGTGCTTTACACCTACCAGTTCTGCTGCTGGGGTCCCTTTCAGATTGTTCTATTACTGCTCCTTTCTTTCCCTGCTGTAATATTTGTGATGTGAAAGCAAAAGACCTTAGAAATACTCTGACACCAAGTAGCCTGTGAATCTGTACTTTTTTTTCTGAAATGAGGTGAGACTCTCAAGCTGGCAGTCTGGTGAGAGAAATATTATTAGTGGAAAATGTTATTTCTTGGCCACTGATGAAAAGGAATGCATTTAGCCAACCGCAGAGCTGACTCCCCCGTGGTAAAATGTAATTTGGCCATTCTGATAAAAGTAACTACTCCTTCAAAATTAACTCCCTAATTTGTACTGTAGGGGAGCCGGTGCTCCGTTAGGTGATGTAAAGTACCTTATCTTGCCTCCTGCTCTTGCCTCAGAAATCTCCCTAGGTCTTAGATGATATCTGCTGGTCCTGGGTAGAGATCCTCAACAGGCCAAAGTATTCAAAGTGGTGGTGGGTGCCCGTGTTTGAGAGTCTCCTGAATTACTGCCTCACTAGCTATCATGTGACAGTTTCACTGCCTGTTTCTAGACCTTTATTTCTATTTGCTTTTAAAGTCTCCCCAAAGCCCAAAATGTATCATCAGCTAAGGAACAGAAAAATATCTCAGATTTTTAAGCTTTTCTTGTCCTACCTGTGGTTCTTGGATGCGCTACATGGCACATTCCAGAGCTGTCCCATTCATTCAGGATATGTCTACTAGCTGAAGTCTCTATTTTACCCATTTCACAGCCTAATGGTAGATTGAATCCATTTGGAGCACTTCCTCACCCAGCTGACAACCTTTTGCTAGAAGAGATGGGGATCGGCCCTTTGGAAGCTTCATGCTGTGGACACCCACTGCCTGGCCCAGGGAGAGCCCCGTTTCTGGGCACAAGCGCATTTCAGAGCTGCTGCCCAGTGAGATGGAAGATTCAGCAGAGAAGAGGAAGCAAACGGGTAGGTGTTGATGAGGATGTTGAAATAACAGGGTACAGCTCAGGGGTATTTACCTTTGGTATGCAGCAGTGCGGAAGGATGAGTTTCAAAGTGGCTGAGTTGATCTTCTAAATTTGTAATAGGACATTTAATACCAGGATGCTGTTAAAGAAGGGTTGAAATGAAGAGCCTAACTCATTTCAAAGATACTCTGGCTCTGATTTCTAATTTTGTTTTAATAATCTTAGTTTTAATCAGTGTCTTTTAGTTAGTCAGGGAATCTTTAATCAGATTTTCCAAACTGTTACTCTAGAGCCATCTCTGGGTGGCTTTTTAGCTGCAGCATGGCTTTTAATATGTCTTAAATAGTAAATTCAGGACGTCTGTACTTAGATTACTAATTTTATTCCCACTTGGAAAAAAAACAACAAACCTAACAAATCAGCCCCCACCCCAAAAGACTCGTGTGCCCCTCTACCCAAATGGCTAAAAATGTATGGATTTGACAACAGATTACAAATTAAGTGCTACTATTTGACAATGGGAGATTCATCTTGTCTTTCTAACCTCTTTGGGCCTGGAAGCTGTCAGAGGTGTGTGAAGGAATAAATACCCTCTACTTACTACTGGTAATCACCCTGTGACCATAGTTGGTTGCTGACTCACCTGAGACAAACAGGTGACAGACCAAATGATTGGTCTGACTGTTCTTCCTTCAGTATTTGTGAGTTCAGAGCAAGTCCCACCATAGTTTAGTAGTGGATATACTCACTGGCTTGAGAAAAACCTCTTTAAAATAGAGATATCGGAGTCTTAAGGCTGAAACCAACAGCCAATTTTCCTGTGACAAGTCGGGGATCTGGCCCTTGTTTAATGCCTCAAAAGAGAACAATCTTTCTTCCTAGAGACAATTGTAGCCTCTCCTGTTTTGCAGTAGCACAACGAAAATGTTCCTTTCGTGACAGAAAAAAAAATAGGATTATACATTCTCTGTAGGCTAGTAATGCAGACACAAGGAAAATCAGTACCTCAGAGAAAGAACTTCACACAGAATGCTTCCTTGGGGAAGGCTTCTCCTTTCATTAGTAGGAAATGAATGGACAGGGAAAGCGGTGAAGTCCAGCTCCCTCTCCGTGGGGCAGGAACAGAAGACTCCAGGGTCAGGGCTTTTGTAGGAAATCTCAGGTGAGATGAGAAAGGACAGAGAAAATAATGTCCATCTATCATAGATATGAAGCCTGTCTGGGTCCAGGACCTGCTCCACAGCACGGCACCCCAGTGACCCTCAGAGCAGGCAGGCAAGTGCCAGGAGGACACTCTAATGACCCCACCAGTTGTGAAAATAAAAACAGGCAGGCATGTTGAGCAGGTGTAAATCTATGCATTATATTCCCTGTGTGATAGTTTTTTTCTCTCCTTATAGTAATTCCTGTGCTTCCTGTTGGCAGCTTATCTGCCCCCTGTACAGCATTGTTTTGTTGAACATTTTGCACTGTGCCCATGTGATCCAGGCAAGAATCATGAGGTGTTCCCAATGGAGAGTATAAATGTGGGGCTGGGAGCAGGGCAGTCACTTAACTGGCAAATGTCTGTGCCAGCTAGGAGAATTTTGCAGCATCGACTGTTCAGCTCATGTTGATGCTCTAAAAGAAGCAGATGCACAAGGCAGCACTATTTATTTTAATCCCATATATAGTCTGTTCTTTTATTCTTTTTACAGAGCAGCTGGTTTTTCATGCAAGCAATTCCACTCCCATAAAATCTTTTTGTTTTGTTTTTTAATACAGGAGAGAAATACATGACTAATCATACTATGTTGACACCTATGGCTTCAATGGTGAGTGTATATGTGTAAGAGAGGGGTTAAAATGGATTGAAGACATCTCAGTTGGTCTTAAATATTTCTGTTTGCCAGAATGCCAATGGGTGTGACAACTTTGTTCTTGCAAAAGTAAAGAATTTTGCTTTTGTTGCTGTCCCTTCAATTCACCCTTTCTGGTTACAGCTGAGCCTTTCTGTTGACAGCCCAGTTTGTTCAAAATGCTGCTTCTCCCCTGCCTGTTGTCTTAAAGGTTTCACTCTCCCATCTTTGAATGTTTCCACACGAGAGTTAAATTCCTTAATCTGAAGCTGCTGTACCAGTCTCACTTCAGCCTCTTTCCTTTGCAATCTTCTAATTTTCCCTTTCCAAGCTGTCTCTGCTTAAATGCCCCCCCCCCCCCCCGCTTTGTTCGAGTGTCTCTATAAGATAAATTTACCTGTGAAACTTTCAGAAGCTCTGATCCAACGTCTATGGAGTTGCTGACCTGCTTAAAGCAAGTGCTTTGCTTGGAATTGTCAGCTCTTGATCTACTGTATTTTCTTCTTTTTAACTGCATTTTAGAGCCGACCTGTGGGCATCTCTCTGTGCACTGCACTCACTTCTCTGTTTCCACAGCACACTAAGCAGCCTTGATACTCACAAAAGAGCAACCATTACCCTAAGAGCATCACAACACAACGTGCCGGTCAGAAATCAGTGCAATGTCATAAATGGAGAATGATTAGACTCAGATGGTAGATAAAGGGGAAGAACAGGTTTATTCTGAAGCAAAGGAAACTGAAGCTTTGGTATGTGTTTTTCTGAACTGTGACAGAAACATTCAGATATCTGAAGGAGTGAAAAGCAACAAGGCTGCTGTCAAGCAGAGTGCTTTTTGGCATCCTCCATGTGGGCTTTGACCCACATTTAACAGATGAGAAACTACAAATCCCATAAAGAAACTCAGAAGAAACAGAGCACTTTGTGCCCCTGACATCTCTTACAGTTGCTGTAATGTGCTTCCTTCAGTGACATTTCATACTGAACACACATAGAACTTTGTTAAAAGTAGTATTTTATTTTAACCCACTGTGCTAAAAGTTATCATATGGGTCAAGGTGTGATATCTCTGATAGTTTACTCTTCACAGCCCATTTCAATTTGCAGTTGTGGAACTTCTGAAATACCTTAAGCTGGGAGAAAGAAATAAAAATGAGCAGGAAACAACGTTTTTAACACCTTTGTTGTTCACCATTTTCTCTTAAATTAGAAGAAAAATAGAAAAGAATTTTACTTCATCTGTCCTTTAAAAAGGAACCAACATGAATGCTGCTATTCCAGCATCTTATATAAATCATAGGTTCCCTTTCTCTCTCAGCCCTCTAACAGGTACAGTAAAAAGCGCAGTTAATCAGAATCTTGCCCTGTTTTGAATAAAATTTTTAAGAACCATATGGGAAGGAAGATGATGGGAATGGATAAATTCAGACTTCAGGCTAGCTGGTTGCAGAAGTTTGCTGTTATCAAAGTCATTTCAGCAAAAGTGAGATTTGCCTTCCACAGGTACTGGGATGATGGCCAAAGAAAAATCTCATCCAAAGGCCAAAATCTGTTCACACTCTGCCTACATCTTCCTACCCAACAGTTTCCCCAGTGCTCTGTAAAGGCATCCGGAGCCACACAAAGCTTTGTTTAAGGTGTGATTAACGTGCAAACTTGTACAACCTTCCTTAAATGATGCCAGGCAGACGATGCTGCAGCCACTCAGAGATAACTGGAGCAATAACACAGTTGCCAGTACAGCTCCCAGCAAAGGCAGGCAGGGATCCATCTCTGAGCCAGAGGATGCTCTCTCTAGAAACAAAGCCTTAGGTGACAGCAGAGCTCAGATGGCTCCAGCCACCAATGAATCTACTGCTTGTGGTGCTGAATGAAAGGACAACTGAGGAGTTAGATAGGACCAAACACACTAACAAGGATTTGGCTTGCAAATAAGAATATAAGCAGCAACTGACTTAGAATTTTAACAGTGGGCCAATAGGTAAAAATAATTGCTGGCCAAGTAGTATTTATGAGGTACACAGGTCTACTGATGGTTTTCCTTTGCATGCTGTAAATCCCAATAAACATATCCCACCTGTTATTCTTGCTCTCAAGACCAAATACTGAGTTAAAGAACACAGCATATAAAATACATTTCCAAGTAATCTCCAATGAATTCAAGCTGCATTGCATTATCTGTAGTGATGGGCAATAAGCAGTTACTGCTGCCTACTCCTTTCACTCCTCTAGGTTGAATTCACTGAGTTTTCTTTTGAAATGCTGCAGTTGTTTGGGTAGATCCCACTGATCATATGTGAATAGATAGAAGAATAGAATAGGATAGGATAGAATACTTATTTTTAATTTCTTTCAGATTCCTTTAGAAAACAGAAAGCAGCAAAATGCAAAAGAGTGAACCAGAAAGGGGCGTGTTAGTGTCAGTCAGCAGAGACAGCAAACCACCTCCCTTAAAAGATAAACAGAGTCCTTGTGTTTCAGAAGTGCAGGAATTTGCCTGCCCACTTGATCCTGATCAGCACTGCTTGACCCTAAAATGCACAACAATATAAATACCAAAAAAGTTCCATGATTCATCTGAATTCAGAGTTTTAAGCCATACAAGACAGCAGAATCACAGCCACACAAGACCAGATCCCTATTTTTTTTGGTGCTCACATGTACTTATGTACATAAACCACACAACACTCTCAGTCTTCTAGGAAAATGAAAAGAACCTTTCACTGAGACATCTCAGAGATTCAAAATCCACAATTTTCCCTGCAAGGGATGAATGGTAAAAAATATGTTGAAGAGTTTTTTTTTTCCTCCCTTCTTTGATGTCTTCTTGACCACTGTCACCTCTTAGTCGATGACACTGTCAGAGCACGGTCGTCAGCGCCGGTCTCTGGCTCTGTGACAGGTAACAGAAATATCCATCCTCTTGAGAGGTTTAACACAGCGGAAACTGAAAAGGCTTATGTGGACAAGTTTGACAAAATTGCTGTTTTCTACCTGAATTACTTGCCACTCACTGAGGAACCAGTGTCTCCTGTCAGTGTACCACTGTTATGCCACGTAGAGAAATATTCTGATTTATGGTGGTTATGCTGGACCTCAGCTTCCATTAAAACAGAGCTGAAAAGTGGGGGACCATACATTTCTCTTGCACTCCATGTCCACCCATAATGGAAGAGGACAGTAAGAGAAAGTAGAAAAGGGATCTTGAAATAAGACTTGGTGATTATGAAAATACTGACTCTTGCTTTAGGTAACAGCTGAGTGTGTAGCATCTTAACAAGACAAGCTGGAAGATCATGTTATATTTTATGCATGTCAAGCACTGGAAGTGGAAAAAAATGGAAACCCTCTTTACACTGGAAAATAAAATAATCTTTCAGTAGAACTCTAAATTGTCCTAATTTTTTAACATCTTGATGGAAAACAATCAAGAGACAAAGGAGCAAAGACAATTTTTTAAAGTCATTAGATACATTTAAAAAATATTATTATGATCAAAGTTTTAGTTATTGGAGTCTACATCAACACTAGTATGTCCACTGAACACCACATGAAGAACACTGCAGACTTTCATCTCCATCAAAGCCCACAACAAATATATGAACTTGGGAATGAATGGGAGGAAAACAACATTGTAGTGGTCGACACAGTTCGATGAAATGGCAGACGCAATATCAGTGCAGTCAAAAGACAGAAAAAAGGCTACAATTGTTCCTCTGAGGGGGAGCTTAATTTTCTTGCCCTCCTTTGCTTAATTTCCCAAGGATTGCCCAGACTTTGTTAGTGCTGACCTTGGGAACTGTTTGATTTTATCTTCTTTGAGCTGCTCCTGGTGGCAATTTAAATCACATTTGCTGCCAAACCTCTCTGACCTTGAGTCAATTCATGTCAAAAAGCTAATAAACAAACACATTTCATCTAGATTCGTGTTTGTAACATGTAAAAAAGAATGGGTACAATATTAGAGACATAACAGTAATGATGTTTTATGGAACCCTATAATTTTTATAATTATAATTATCTTAGAAGAGCTTGTCTGGAAGATGAGTGAAGTTTATATTCCTGAAATTCTCCCAGTGACAGTATAATAAACTGTCAAGCCCATGCTGTGTGTTTCTAGGGAACAAAGGTTATCCTTCTCTATAGATCTTAATGTTTGACTATTAGCCTAGTCACTACTACAAAGAACAAGCAAAAGCATTGTTGAAATCTTTTAATTTTTAACAGGATAGGAACAAAATTCCAAGTTTAAACACCTCATATTGTTTGATTTGTTAGAGATGTGGGGATAGGCAATGTACAGATGTAAGTTCTGCAAATATTTTATGAAAATATGACTAAAAATCCTGAATGCAAATGAAAACTTTGGACCTCCCCTGACTCCTGCAATGTGATTCTCTCTTCCATTTAACATACAGTTTCTATCATCAAAACAAAACCTTTGTGAATTCTGCACAAAATTTCGGCCTGAGGAATAGTAGAATTCAAACATATTACTGGTATTAAAAATTCTAACAATAATGTTACTTCAGAAACTTGAAAAAATAATACCTTCTCAAAATAATCCAAGAGACTCCTTCTTAATAGATTTTTTTGTTGTTGAAATCATAGGTTTTAACAGCAACTCACAATAGAAGGTAGATGTTGAAATGTCTTTTTGATATCTCTTGTGTCAGAAAATTTTGAAAACTCATATCAGAGTTTTTTTAGAAGTTTATTTAACAGGATTTTAATTTTAAAAGCTGTGCTAAATGTTAAATTGCTACATGTCACATTAATAGCATACAAAGAAGAGTGAAGTATAGTGTCAAGTTAGGTATTTATGTATGTATGTATTGCTATCAAAATATAGAACAGCTACTGAAATATTCAATTTCTTTTTTGTTGTTGTTTTGTTTAAATAATTAATGTTAACTTTTACTTAACATGATGTAGGGATCTTTTCTAGATTAAACTGTCTTCTGCTTGTAACACAGTGCAGCCTGCTTCAGGGGTGTTCATACTTTCTGTTTGCAGAACAGAGATAAATGATAGAAACTTGAAATTCCTTAGAAGGTGAATAATGAGATGAAAGTAAGTGCAGTGACATGCAAAGCAGCAATGGGGACACCTGAAGTGTCAGAACTGGTTCAGTCTCCTTGTCCTTTCACCATAGACCACTCACAAAGAAGGTCTTGAGCAGATGGTTAAAATTTTTCAGATAAACCTGCAACAGTTTTGCTCTACCTCATAGTGATTTTTTTCTCTAGCTGTGTCCCACATAAAGACATGCAGATGTAAAATACGGCTTTATGTCTATGTCACAGTATCCATTTTGCCACTGCTTCTGTAAGCCATTTCATACTGAAGTAAAGTCACTTTTAGTCTGGAATCTACAACTTGCACTTCATATAGTCCCGGGACCAACTGATTTCATTTTTATGTTTACCTGTGTTAAAAGGAACAGTTAAAGGAAAATCCCTTCACATGCTAGCCAAGATTGCTGATTATATATAGTTCTCCAGTATTTCACTGTCCTAAATCACAGTCAGATCATCTTGGAAATTAGATGATTTTGTATTCCAAGCCAAATAATTTATAATAGATGCAGAAAGACACATATAGTCATGTATGGAGAGAGACAAACTAAGTGTTTGCAGAAGTGGTTCTTCTCTCTCTCCTTGTGATACCAAGAAACTTTCTTTCTGTGACTTTGACCTTTGAAAGACAAAAAAGGAAATGTATAATTATTTCTCTGATGTTCCCTATTATGCTATTACTAAAGACAACCTACAATGTTCTTTGCAGTGGTACTGTGAAGTTTCACCTTTCAACGTGGCCATGAATGGAAGGAAGGGGATGGAAAGCAGTTTAAGAGCTGCCTCCTATTTCTTTGTAACTTGAGCACTGTACATTGATGAATCCCAGATACAGCTGCTCTTGAACCATTACACCTTTTCCTACTAAATTTCACATGAGAAACTCGGGTCCTCAGATCCTCATAGGAAACCTTTTCACAACCAGGCAGCATTATCAGAGGTCCCAAGCATTCTTTAGTCCTCCTTGCAAAAAGATTGGCTGTTCTATAAACCTGGCACAATTCTTCATGGCTTTTAGTTGTGAAGTATGAAGAGTCTGTAATGGATGACATTATACACATTAGCCCTTGTGCTCTGCTGTTTCTCAATACAGCTCCTTCTTTATTCCCTCTTGTGAGTTGGTTGCTGGATGTAACATTATGAAACTTTCTGACACTTTCAAGGTTACCCTCTTTTTTCAGTTTCATTTCAGGTGTGGAGGCTGTTTTTGTAAAGCCATGGGAACAGACGTTAAAATAAATAAATGTTAAATTTTTCTGCATTTAACACTTCTATGAAGTACTTATTTTTTCAGTTTAAGGTAACTGAGGGAAGAAAAAACATACAAAGGAGCGAATGCTTTTCCTCTTACAAAGTATCATTACCTTCAGCAGCAGACACCTGTTCAGCTATTCTCCCTTAAAAAGATGAAGCACAAAGGTTTCATCAGCAATTGAGTCAGGCTTTCATCGCTGTTGATGAAAATTGAAATTAATTCTTTTGCAAATTTCCAATTACCTAAATAACTTTGCATTGATCTTTGTGCCTATATTGTAAAAATGTATCTGCCTTTAAAGACAAACCTGACAAATGTATGCACTGGCAGGGAGACAGAAAGCTAAAATCAGGCAGGTAATGTGTTTTGCTATTCTTTCCTATATCCCTAAAAGTTATTTTAGGGGGCTGGGATACAACTGTTTCTTGAAGTGCCCCAGGTTTCAGGGAACACAAAGGTGATTTAAAACCATGTGTGTTTGTATTTGATCCCACTGAAAAGCAAAACACTGATCTGAACTGACAAACCCAAACTCACTAGTGGAGACAGATGTACTGCAGAGGAGGGAGGCAAATTCCAAGGTGTACAGCATGTGGCATCTGAACTCATTCTCATCTTCCTTTACTACCAGCTATGATAATTTAATTTCACAGGAGTCAGCTAATATCTAAAAGTGGATAGTAAAATTGGCATGTAAAGTTGGAGGGCAGAATTTGTGAAAAGGCCACAATCCCATTGCTAGATCTTCCAGATTTCACCTATATTTATATTCTTTTAACATGCACAGAGAGACAGAATTGACTATTGGATATGAAAAGAAGCATTTCACTTTGAGCTGAGACCTCAAGCCAAACACAGGAAGCACAAATTGTTTCAGTTCATAGAAAAGATATGTCATCATGGGTGCTCCTTCTGTATACCATCACTGACTCTTTTTTGGGAAATGGGTCTTATGCCCTCTAAAAAGTTCTCATGAGGCCAAAATTTCAGCTGCTGTTCAACAGTTGTTCCTTCAGAGAGATAAGTGTGGTGACAACTTATCCCTAAAAGAAAGCTCTCACTGAAATTATTGAGAACTCACAAGACTCACTATGAACAGCACTTATGAACAAAAAACATGACAAACCTAAAAAGTAACATTTTAAAGGCCAGCAAAAAACTCCACTATTCACAGACTTCCGAGGGAGTCTGGGTGTGCATGGTCTGTGATTGCCCAAAACACGAGATCTAGAGTGAAGAAATGATGAAAAACTCCTAAATACAGAAAGAAATAATGAGCTAACAGAACTGTTCTAGGCAGCCACTAATTTTCTCAAACCTAGCTTGCTGTAATCCTCTCACCCACAGTTCAAAAGCAGCTGGATGTCTTTTTAGAAAAAACTGCACAGACTTTAAACCAGGACAGGGAAAGGCAACACCAGAAAAACCTTTTCCTATTAGCCCTGTGGGAAAGGAATCCTACAGCTGACCTACATTTGCTCAGAAACCACTATGAGGAAAAGCTTTAGAAAATGCAAATATTAATTTTTTCATCTGCCTTTCCCTCCTTCTACTGCCCCCTCCTTGCTCCCCAAGTTGACCATGTGGTTTCCTGCTAAAGAAGCCCCTTCAACAGCCGTTTCTGCCTGCACTAACAGGCTGTGAAAGATTTAGTCCAAACTTCTGCTCTGATCATGTCATGTCAGCTCTCTCCTGGTGCGAGGGGGCACAGACCAAGTAAGACAGATGCTTCAATCTTCCAAATGGTTGTCACTTCCCATGACTGTCACTTTGCAGAATTGTGACTTTCTAATATAGCAAACCCTGTGGGGAGGGGAAAAAAATAACTCACTCATCTCATTCCTGACCAGTTTGTGTTTTTTTGACTCTCTCTCCATGAATTGTATCAAGCAGATGATAATTGAACGAGGGGCAGGGATTGTGCTGCCACAGGATAGTGAGCTCAATAGGTGTAAAGTTCTTACTCAGCTGATCTATGGTGTAGGTGCTGTCCCACTTCTGCGAGCAAGGAGCACAGTCAACAAAAAGCACCTGTGGGAAGATGGGGTAGGTCTGGAGGGACAGTTTTGAGTCCCAAGAGTGATACTATGAGCACAGTTCCTCCCTTTGTGTTTACCTACATACCTGGAAGGATATTTCTTCGTTGTGTGTTTGCCTTGTTTAACACGACATGAATTTCTGTGTCTGTCAGTGGAGACGGAGGTTGTGTGGCTTCGGGTACACGTGCGCACACACGTGACGAGGCGTTTCCTTGGCAACAGAAATGCCATAAAAGCTATCTGAAGAATTCCTTAGGGCTGTGCAACAAATAGAAACATTAACATGCTGAGACCTAAATATAGCTGCATTTTAGTGCTGTTCATCCAAGTCTTTACTTAGCTTCAGCTTGTATCTGAAACAGACGCAGTCAACAAGACATACAAGGATGTTTTCAATATTTTACAGTGTTTTGCTTTTAAATAGTGTAAGAGTAGAGATGGGGATGGGGTTACAGATGGCACCAGCCTGCACTTTGCTGCAAAATTACAGCCTTGCCTGACTTCGCTGTGAAGGTGCCCTTGATTATCCACAGGAGGCTCCTCACTCCTGTGAGCAGCACAGGTTGAGCCTGTGCAGGGAACAGCTGAGTTCTGCTCATCGGCTTCCAGAGCAGTGAGAAATCAGTTTTGACACTGCTAACACTGAGGTATGAAAAGGGAATATGTGTGTATGCAAAGAGGCTTTGGCTGAGAGTAGTTCATGGTTTTTTTCACTGCGGAGATGTGGGATTATAGCTGAGACTGCCTTCGCTTAGCTTTGGAGTCCAAGTACTTGTTTAGCCATTTTTGTCTAGTGATGCTACAAATATAACATCTGGACTACAAAATAAAAATGCTTGGACTGCAAAACAAAAGGGCAGACAAATAACATTCAATGACTCACAAAATGGCCAAAAGATTGACGTAGGCTCCTTGGCCTAAAATTAGGTTCACTTAAATGTTTTTTGAACTAAAGAAAAAATGATTAGAGATTGGTTCACATTACAGATCTCTACTAAATCTGAAACCCTTATCAGCTTTCCTTTATCTGTTCCATATGTGGATTTGATACAGGCCTATCACTTCTATATCAGATTGCCCTTCCCAAGCCAAGACATTGGGCTGGAAAAACAAAGGCTGGATTTTGTCCCTGGTGTTGTTCCCTGTCTCCCCTGAGAGCCAGCCTTCCCACCTGTAACACTGCAGCAGTGAAACTCATCCTGGAGAAGCACATGAAAGGCTGCAAATCAGAAATGTTTTATGGGAGTTAGTGTTATTTAGAAATGGTGAAGCTTCTGTTGGATGACCAGCCTGCAGTTACTCGTGCAGGTTCTTTCTCAGAGATTTCACTGTGAAATTCAAGGGAAGGAGGATGAAGGCAGTGGAATTAGCAGGAAGATTTGGTTAGTACAGTATTCCCATGACCATCCTGTGTATTGACTAGTGCACTGTATTCAGGAGGGAGGCAAAGAAGGATGTGACCTGAAAGCCAATCTGTAATGAAAAGTTTTGATGAATAAATGTCTTAGAGGTCAGTGTCTGGACATGGGAATTTTACAGAACAACCCTCAGAGAAACTGAAACAGACTCTCTAACTCTATGGTAATAAAAATATGACAAAGTTTTCCTCTACAGCAAAATCATTTCACATTTCTAATGAGGAAACTGATAACTGTTATGGGTGATTTAAAAGCTCGGAGGAAGCTGTGCTAACGGCACCTCTGAAAGAAATTCTCCAGACAAATGTGGCCCAAGTAGCTTTCAATGAAAACAAATATACACAGAACTCTGAAGTAGTGGGAAGGCTAGGATGGAAAAGAAGATCTAGTTCTGATGGTCTTCAGCCACCTTGGAGACTGTAAAAGGTCAGATATTGTCCTAAGGCAGCATAGACCTCTTTAGAAATGTCTCAGGTATAGCAAGCTATGTAAAATCCGTATATACTTTTCCTGATCATTTTTAGTGAAACCTTTGAGAATATCCAAAGCCTTTCCAATCCACAGAACAGAGCATGAGATCCACAAAGCAGCTTAAACTCCCCTCAATCTGAAGCAAGATCCCAAGCATATTTTCCCCATCTCTAACGGAACTTTTTCTCCTGTAGTCTTAAAAAGAGACAGGGATTGATGTTCCTGCAGTGATTCGTGTTAGAAATGTTTTGAAAAAAAGCATACAGCTAAATTGACTTGAAATTTCAGTGGGAACTTGAACCTTTTGTGATGTGAGATAATTCCTTTAATTATGTTTGCCTGAAGCCTTACATGTGTTAGAAGTTCAGTGCGAATCACTGAGTAACAAAAGACTTTCAGAGAGTGCAAAGAAAAAAGTCTATAATCAACCAGTTCTGCCTTAGCTGTTTTTCCCTTTGCTACCTTTAATATCAAACATCAAATATTCCCAAAGGCCCCTAAAACAAATCTTCTCATATAGAAAGTACTTAAGTGACTGCATTCTTGAGCATGGATGGAGTAATCACATGTAAAAGCCATCCTGAACTGAAGCCAGAAGGTCCCCTAACTCCCAGGCACAGCAGAGTTGTCTCTGGCAGCTGCTTGTATACAATGCAAGTCTTGCCCAAACACAATGCTCTGGGGATGTAAAGCTTTCCAAGGGTTATGAGCTTGGAGTCTGCAGTATTGAAGTGTTTGTTCAATGTACAAGACTGAGCCAGAGTCAGGCCCAGCTCAGGGCTCTTTGAACGATGGTCTGTGGCACTGTACTGAGCTGGTTAAAGTGTCTCCAGACCCAGAGGGTCCTGGTTGCAACAGGGGTTGCTGCCCCCCCCATATGTGTACTTACAGGCTGCATACAGGCAGAGTGAAAGGCTATGGATTTACAGATGCTGTAGGCAGGGGTTGGCAAAGGTGTCTGCTCACACTTGATTTCACATGCTCTGACTCTGATTTATGGCACTTGAGCTGGAGGTGAGGGCCCAGACCCAAGAGCATCCTACTGACTTCAGCTCTCAGTACACACAGTAGGTGATGTGCAAACCAGGATTGAAAGCCTGAGCAAAGACCAAAGCCTGAGCAAGAAAGAATAACAGAAATGACAGAAAAAGCAGTAAAAATATATGTGTTATAATAAAAGCAAAGAGCCACTAAATGAAGTCTCATTCCAGAACTCAGTGCTGATGTGATTCCACCAGTTGCACACAGGCTGTGCTGAGGTTCCCAAAATCTAGAGGTATGGAATGCTATCTTATCATTAGCCTTGACTCAATTAGGACTGGAGGTACCTGTAATTGTTACTATATGAGCAAGCAAATATTAAGTGAATATAAATGAAACAGTCTACCATAATTTGTCTTAATTATTCAGAGAGAAGTCTAGCATGAGGATAAATAGCTTTAAAATTGCTACATAATTTGACTCCCCATATAATTGCTCATGCAATTTGTGTTAATTGCATGTCAAGTACAGGTTTTCAAATATTAATCAATGCTTATTTATATTATTAATTAACATTCTTACATTAAATTTAAATAATCTCACAATGGCACAGTTACCAAAAGACGAATTTCTATTCCTATTTTTTTCTCTCCCAATTTGCAAGAAGTCTTTCAGTCCCATTCCTGAGTCACATACCCCTACTAAGAGCTGGATGATTTCACATAATACTTTCTCTTTCACTAAGATTTGCCACTGTGACCTCTCTATGAGGTGTATCAATTTCTGGATGAAAAAAGCTGGGCAAGTCTTCCTGTGAAACTATTGTGTGCTCTAAGGAGGGAACCATCGGTGAAGGTTGCAAAGTTTTCACATCTATCCACTTCCAGCTTTTCTTTGATGCCTCCTGGAGCTACCCATTGCCTTGTTCAGCTGGGGGAGTACAGGTCAATAATAAATCACAGTCAGAATTTTATCTGTTACTGGAGAACACAGTATCACTGAGGATGTTTCAAATAAAAAATTTGAGGAACTGCACAATAGCTCCCTTATAAATCAGGATTCACACTGCAGTGCTTCGTGCACAGCTGCAAATGTTGAGTTCTTTATGATATTGCAAAATGCTGGAAGAAAACTCTCCCCTATTTCTATTATTATTTTAAAGACCACCCACCACAGATTTTGCAAATGATGTTGCTTAAGTTCCTCTCAAAGCTCTGTGTCTAATCACAAAAGCTGAGAAAAAACAATGGATAATTATCAGATTAAAGTGGCAAAACCTATAGCTATGGGGTGGCTCTAAAGGGTCTTTTTTCCTCTTCTTTCAAAGGCAGAGGAGTATAAGATTTTTTGTCACTTTAGGGTGTAAAAGGGGCTCCCTGATTGGCTACATGATAATCCCTTGCCGAATTAAGAAATCCTGCCTGCTCTGTTTGTCAAGCCTCTGCCACTCTCAACAGCTGGAGAGGTTCTCAGAGCTTCTTTTCATAATCTTTGTTTTTCTTTTTGGCTTTTCCAATGCAGCAGGGAGAATTTTCCACCTAAGTATGTCACCTAAACTTTTTGCAACAAATTAACCTCCCAAAAATAATTGGAAATAGAATAGCACAGAGTCTTAAATAGAGGAAGTAAAAGGAAATTGGACTAATTGATTCAGTTCTGAAGATAACGTAATTGTTATTTTCTAAAAAAAGTGGGTTTTTTTTATAAGAAGTATAATGCCTTAATTGCCATGGTTGCAATTTTTACAAAGGCATAAGGAATGAAAGTTCTTGTCTTTTTCTTTTAAAGACAAATAAAGGCAGTCCAATGCAGTCCTCATTATTAAAAAATATCTATGCAAAAATATTAAGAAAATTAAAAAATTATAATTAGTTATGTCCAACAATCTGTGTCCTTCTTCTTGCTGAAAATTAAGAGCTTTATTTTCCTCGGACGTCGTGATTTGAAATATTCTGGCATTCCCACTATCTTGGATCCTCATCTATTATGGAAATTAATTGTTTCATTTTGTTTAGGTTTGAGTAAATATTATTCTGTTACATTATTTGGATGGGAAGTTATAGAAAGCTCACTGCTGTAATTGTGGATGAGATCAGCCCATCCAGATTGCAGTCCAGGACAGAGCATGAAATAATTACTTTCAAAACTATTGAGACAAAATTTTGTTGGCAATCACCCCCTGCTGCCAAAAGCCTGGTGAGATTGCACTGATTTCTCAGTAGTTTCTGCTGTTCCTCCCTGGCATCAGAACAGACTCAATCTTTACACAATCCTGCCCTCAGAACCACGGTTGTCTCAATAGTTTGAAGGGTCCTCAATTTAGTCATCTCAGACGAGCTGTCAATATGCTGTGAGGGAATGATGTAAAGAAGAGTGTTGTGCCTTCCCTGTGTGCAGAGTCTAAGAGAAAAACATTGGATTTGCACCATTTTTATTGGCATGCACACTTTAAATAGCCTTTTGTCACCCAGGTCAATGAGTAAATGCACTGGGATATGACACTTCTTTTCATTTAATTGCATACTTTAAATATGCATTAAATGTGTCTCTTCCTGTTCAAAACAATGCACTTCCAATGGAGTATTTTAATCGCAGCCAAAACCTGCTAAATATCTTAAAAGGGAGAAAAAGAGCCATTCTCTGGTTACATGTTGAAAACTCTCTCCTTGAAAAATTCCCTCTGATCAACAAAAAAGTGAGCAAGGTAAATATCTGAAAAAAAGAAGTGTGTTGTGTGCGTGAATTAAACCTGTTGAAGATCACAATCTAAACTCTTTTCTTCTGCTATGAGTTCTAAAATCAATTGCACATGAAATACTGATAAATGAACTCCTGATACACATTAGGAAGGAGCAATGGATGCACAACTCCTGTACATAATAGGTTTATACACTGCAATAGTGCCAGACTTGTTCTGTCGTGATCTAGTGCCATGCCTGGTCATTAAGGTAAAAAGTTCTTAAGTGTGAGGGGTTATAAATCATAGAATGGTTTGATTAGAAGGGGACCTTGAAGGCCATCTCCTTCCAGCTCCACTGCCTTGGGTAGGGACACCTTACTCTCAACTATGTTGCTCCAAGCCCCCTCCAACCTGGCCTTGAACACTTCCAGGGATGGGGCAGCCACAGCTTCTCTGGGCAACCTGTACCAGGGCCTCACCACCCTCACAGTAAAGAATTTTTTCCTAATATCTAATCTAAACCTACTTGCTTTCATATTGAACTCGTTCCCCCTTGTCCTGTCACTACATGCTCTTGGAAATGTTTCCTACTGTAATATATTGATCTATTTTGATGGATCCCTTCTAGCAAAGGGAATGTATTCACCTTCTCACAGGACAAGGAGAAAGTGTTTTTTACCACAGCAGAGGCAGCATGGAAAGATTGATAAACAGTGCTTGGTGAAAAGCAATGCTCACCTCTTCTCAGAAATAGGAGGCTCTCTCCAAAGCTTGCTGAAATCTTTAGGGATCCTAGACAGAAATATTTATGGCTGAGACTGTAAATGGAAGATCAAAGGCCAAAAGGAACTTCTCTGAAAAAGGTTTGAAAGATTAAGAGGGCTGGCTAATCTACACTTTGTCTTCAAACTAATGGTCACTCCTGTGGTATCTGCAGTGCAGATATAAAAGCCATTTAGAGGAAATCAAATGAAGATGAACCCTATAGCCAGAGTATGGAATTACTTCTTGAAAATAATGAGAGTCATTTTGCAGAAGTACAAGCCTGGACCAGAGATTTATGATAATATTTTTTTCCTAAATTACAGTAAAGTGTTAGGGCCAATGGATACAGGAATGCATTTTAAAGATCCAAAAGCTTTAGTAGAATTGAGTCACCTCTGAAGATGTCAAGTGTTATTTCTGCCTAATTTACAGCTTGACTTTAAATGCACAAAAGGCAGTGTGTAATTCCATTATACCAAGTAATGAAACAAATGCTTTTTTGGACATCAATATTGTTTAGAAAGAAATCTCAGTGGACTAGCTGAATAACAGAGATTAAATTAATTGGAAAAATAGCTAAGAAATTGAGAACTTGATTCTCCTATGCCAGGTTTATATAGGAGTGTCACACAAAAAATATTGCCTTCCTTGCAAAGAACAAAATGCAAATAATATTCCCATAGACACAGAAAATATCTGGCTTCTCTTCACTGTATTTTACCAACCTTGACACATACCCAATTATTTGTATTTCTGTAGTATCACCTCTATATTTCCAGGATCCATCAAGGACTGGAAATAAAATATCTAAGGACAGAGGAGAAAAGAGGAGAAAGACAGGGAAAAAAAAAAACAACAAAAAACAACCTCATGATGAATCACCTTTAAGGATCAAAGCAAACCTTGAAAATCCAAGAGCTTCAGACGGTTCATATAATAGACAGATAAAACCTATTCATTGCCAAACTGTGTTTTCAGAGAAGAAGCCAGTGCCAACCTCTGAATAGCTCTCTTTTTAATTGATTGAATCCATATTTCCATCATTGGGATTAAAATCCAATTTTAAGCACTGTTTTGGAGTTAGAAATAGCTGAAATCAAGTATTTTCTTCTGTCACTGACATAGCCAGACTCATCTCTTTGTAACACCAGCATAAACCAAGAGTAACTCCAGAAGGCTATTGAAGCAATTTTCACTCAGCTGTACCACAAACCTCTGGAAAGATATTGCTCTTCAGCAACAAATGTTGAAATTATCAATTGGGGCTGTCGTCCACCCATTTAGAGAAAACTGTCATGTAGTCCCTCCTTAAGTGGACACTTCTGCTTTGGAAACCCTCTCTGAATCTGTGTACATCTTCCTGTGTGCACAGATAATTTAGGAATGCCATTTGGTTTCATCTTCCCTCCCATTCTCCTGCAAAAGGCAGAGCAGGGACTACCTGTGAGCACTTGGGAATTTCCTCAAGCTGAGCCAACTCCACATTGCTAACAGGATGTGCTGATGCACATCAAAGAGGCACCTTTGCTCCAGGATGCTAATTTGCCAATGATATGAATATTTGGTGTGAGAAAGCTTTCTTGCCTCAACAGGGGAGGCAACGTATGTGCAACCAAATTTAGCATTGCCATAAACCTGGTGTCACACAAATGGAAAGGGACTGGAACACAAGGCAAATCCCCTATACCCCATAGCTTTATATAAAGGTTCAAAGGTTGGACTCCATGATCTTGGAGGTCTATTCTAACCTTAGTGATTCTATGGTAAATATTCATAGAAACTTCAGTACAAAGCTGATTTTCTATTTCAAATAAGCTTTTCAAGCCTGCACAGTGAGACTGAGTTCTTTTAGAGGGCTGTCTTATTTTGGTTTAAACAGGGTTGAATCCCTGGCTTGCAACATGCCTTCTAATGGCAGCTACTGTGCAGATATTTCATAAACTGTATCTTTACTCATTGTGGAGTGAATAGGATTGGACATGTTTGCTGAGCAGAAAAGATCAGAACACATGAAGGAACCAGTGACAGAAAATGCAAATACCAAGGAACAAAAATACCTCCCAAATGAGTCATCACAAGCAAAAAGTGATGCTGAGAGATCAGAGGATATCTAAGAAAGAAAGGCATCAAGGAGAGAGCTTTGCCACACCTGCACACACCATAGCTGGACAAGTGAATTTATACTGACAGAAGACTAAAGTTTCTGCTCTTAAGCCAGTCCCACTACTTCTCATAAAAATTTATTTCACTACCCAATAAAACTCAGTATTAGAAAGTTGACAGCTCTTGAGAGAAGACAAGCTGAGTTATTTTTCAGACAAATTAAGTCTGCGGCGTGAAAATGCTGGTTTGGATACTCAGCTGGGCTAACTCTGCACCAAGAGGTACATGAACCTGCTACACAGCACTTAAATTCTCTTAGAAACATAATAATGTCTCCTGACTCTGCTTCCCCAGAAATAGTTGTATGAGGATTAAGGTTGGGTAATAGTTTTATGCATTGTTCTTGACTTCCATAGACAGTAAATACTAATTTACTTTCCATGGTTACAAAACCAGATGACACTGTGTTTTTCTTCGCAAGAGTTTGAAGAACTGCCTGTTCACCTCTAAGGCTCAAAGTCTAGGAGTTAAAAAGTCCTCTAAGATCATCAAGTCCAGCCTTTGACTGATCACCACTAAGTAAGGTGGGAACACAATGACTTTACTGTCCCAAAGGCCTCAGCTATACATGAGACAGGCTGCTCAAAAGAAGGTGTCAGCCTTCTGTTATTCCTTGGCACTCTTGAGGGTTTTTTTTCGGTCTAGAAAGGCAGATGAAATTTGGCAGTGCCCCTTGAGCAGCTGTCAGCAGCAGTGGGAACCCAGGGAAAGCTGTGCTTGAGGACCTTCCCTCCTCACTCCCACCCATCCCAGCACACAGCACCTGAGGAGGGGGACAGAGCAGCCCCCAGTCACTGAGGTGATCTGTAGCTTGCTTTCCCTCTGTTTTGCTCAACACCAGTTTCATGTTTTCATTTCCAGAAGAAAGATTAGCCCAGGCAGACACACTCCCCCAGCCAAAATAAACTCCTTACCTTTAAACCAAGAAAAATGAGGGCAGACTCTGCTGAAGGCTTGATTTAGACTCTGCATTCAAAGTCAAGAATTAAATCAATAGTTGAATGAGCAGAGAAAGCAAAGACTCTTTCCTCAGTTCTTAATGTGTTCCAGGTTAGCATTTGCCTCCTGGTTTATTGTGCTCCAAGGCAGCAGAGCCCTGCTGGTCCTTTCAGCTGCAGTTCTCCTTCTTTAAATAATGGCTGCTCAACAGCCCTTTGATTTCTAGAACTTTCCCTTTTCCCTGTGGGTTTTACCCTGGAAGTGCTGAGGCCTTTCTTATTTCTCATAATGAACAGCCCTGAGCCACAACAGTAAGAGGTTGGGTTTACTGATAAGCTCTTTTGCCCGAGGATGAGAAGGCTGAAAAGAGCAAGCTTTTATTTTTATCTTTTTAAAGAGAAAACCAGGAAACAACCTGCAATTAAGGTACAAATATCAGTTCAATGCGTTATCTAATTACTTGTTACAATACAGATGCAATATGTGTGTATGATGAGAGGGTAAAATGTAGAAAACCACACTCACATTTGCTACGTATCAAACCTCAAGCATCTGTTTCTGTTGAAACAAGTTTTCATCTCCCAGTTTCCTCTGAGATGTGGGTATTGAGGGAGGGAAGAACTTTTCCCAGGCTGGAAAAGACAGTGCAGTCTGATCAGATACAAGCTCAACAAATTACACTTGGCATTCATGAGGCAACTGGTGGCATCAGCCCCCTCCTTGTGAAACATCCAGAGGCTTTGCTGTGAGGACAAACTCAAGCAAATGGTGTTCTGGGCTCAAATGTTGAGCCCTTGATTAAAGAGGTCAAATAAAAGATTTATTGAATAACAAATGTGCTTTGTTGCCAGATAGCAATGAAGAAAAGGAGTCCCTCTTTTTTGTCCTTTCCACCTTTCCTTTCAAATCCACAACAGTGACTTCACACCTGCAGAATGCATTTTGAAGTTCCCACTAGCTCTGAAAACAGGACTGTTGATAATCTGCTGATTTTTACTGCTTAAAAAATTCACTTTTATAGACCCAATTCCCAGTGTCTCTGTGTTCTTTGTCTATGTGTTTTTTGTCTATGTGTTCTTTGATCATCAGTTGATACTTTTCAGATTTATTTTTATCAAAATAAGATTGATTTTTTTTCTATTGAAAAAGGAATCAGTGTTCAGTCTTCATGAGTAACTGCATTCCATAACTTTTGTTCACAACTATTTTTCAGCAATAATGCCACAATGACTACCAGTGGTCATAGAGTGAAAATTCATACAAGGTGGATAGAAACTTTCAGTTGCAAACTAATGGTTTAATCATGAAAACCTCTATAGAAAAACAGAGGAAAACTCTGGATTGACCTGCTGTATCATGGAAGAAAGGAGATGTGCTGAAACCCAGACAGAGCATCTACCATACATTTTGTTTTAAAGACATCTGATGACCTATGAAGAACTTTTAAAACAAAATACAGCTATAAAAGTTCCCAATCCTCTCCAATATCTTTTGGTCTTTATCTTCCAAGAAAAAAAATGAAGAAGAAAATAGCACATCAGGATGCACAATGTCATTATAGATGCAACAGGTACACGAGAAGATTTTTGACAAGATCACAATTGGAGTGATCACACCAGTGGAGCCCTCTGTATCTGACACATTCATCAACATCATTCTGGTGATGGGAATAAAGTCCTGTGAGACTTTTCAATGTTACTGGCTGTCTTGAAAAAGAAACAAAATTGGTGTGGGAATGTCACCTGGCCAAACTGAACATATTTTGAATACCTCCCTTTCCTCTATTATTAAGAAAACTATCACTTATACAGTTAATGATTACATGTCATTAATAATAGGTACTCAAGAGAAGTAGAGTGACATTACAATACTATGAAAGTGCTGAATTCCCATTAACGAGATCCTTTTAAATATGGGCTTTAACAGGGCTTTAACGTGCTCTGTGCCTATTTAGTTGTTCTGCAACCATGGTATCTGCTGGCAGCAGTTGGGGAGTAGAGGCAAAGGACTATTCAGTGCCGGAGCCTTCTCCCATAATGTTGGTGGGTGGCAGCCTGGTGCACTCCCACAGTTGCTCACAGCTCACACAAAGCAGAATTGCTGTGGGTCGTTACCCCTATTATATAGCAGAGCTAAGGTTCTGGGCATGGTTCTGAAATGTTTCCTGAAATACAGGCAGGGCTTTTTTGGAAATGCTTGAACCTCAAAATTCATGCCAGTGGCACCTACAGGTGCCTACTCCTGTTTCTGACATGGGTCTCGGGCAGCTTGGAAGAGCAGCATGGCCTGCCTTGGACAAGTCATGGAAAAACTGCAGATCAAGAGCTGTATGTCCAAGGTTGGATGAAGATTCCCAGCTGCCTGAGTTTGCAGTTGCAGAAGTGATTGGATACAGCCCAGCCCGGCACGTCCTGAGCAGTTGTGCACAAGCACCTGGAGATTCACATGCATTTGTACAAGAGATTAGACAACCAGAGCTGTCTGCTCTGAGACCCCAAATGTGACAAAAATAATCCCAAATGCAGAGACATAAAGTTCCAGATGTTTCTGATTCAGTTCTAATTTCACTCAAATGGGAGCAAAAGCTGATGAAAAAATCAGGCTCTGAAAGGAGGGAACATAGACACTCCCCTGCCCCAAATGGCCAAGAAACTAGCACAAGTTCATCATTATTACTCTATTAAATAAAAATTAATACTGCCTCTGTAGACTAACATTTCATATTGCACTTTGCCTTCTGGTTCAGCAGGCTCATTCTCTCATTCTGTCTCACATTTATGATTAATGTATTTGGTTTAAGAAATAAGCCTGGAACTTGTTTTTTAGTCCACAGGGTACCTTCTTGCATTTAAGGCAGCAGTTCTTGAAAGGGAAACGTTTCAGATGTTTTATTAGACTGAATCTGGAGAATCCTTCAGATTTAGCTGAGATTTTTGCAGTAAGCAACGACCCAGCTTTGCTTCAGGCTGCATATATCTAACTCCTTTAATTCTTATTTCTTTTTTAGAAGCACCTTCTTTGTACACGTACATCAAAGAAGGTAAATGCAAGTGAACTTGAAAACCATTAGCAACCTGTCACATCTTTTAGAAAAATGGAAATGCTGCTTATAGAAACCATGTCTGCTAATGAGCCAAGTCACTTGCAATCTGAAGCCTCAAACAACTGATAAAGACAACTTTACCACCAGCATTTTATAAAGGCAAACTACTGAATGCAGGCTGTAAGAGGGTGAATTTAGTTGTATTTTGGCTGGGTTATATATAGCAGGCTGCCTTCCAGAGCATTACCATCAGATGCTGGGTCAAGCATGAGCTTTTACATTTCAGATCACATGCACACTATGCAGGTGCATTTTACACATTTGAAGTGCAGACACAGCTTTCAACTTGGTTTGCATTAGTATTAGTTTAGTATTGATATCAAAATAACCCACAACCCAGTCACTTGGAAATGGGTTTGAAGTATCTAACCCAAATTCTGGGAGGTAGTTGGCATTTTTTATGCTCTTAGATGCTTTTCATGCTGGTACACTTGTGTTTAAGACCCAGCAAGTTGATCATAAATAAATGTTTTCTTTTGCAGCTGTCCATCTATCATGGCCTTGAATTTACTCTGCCACTTCCAAAAATCCAGTCCCACATTCTGTGCCCCATGCAGAATATTTACCTTTTTTTGCTGCAAGTTTCTGACTGCAGATCCTGGTTTTTATTTGCAGTGCAGAGCCCCATTCAGAGAGCGTAAGGCTAACGTGGCAGCTGAAACAGCTGCAGTCAAGTTGCAGATGCTGAAAAGCAGCAGATCCACTGCAGGCTGACACTGCTGCCTTTGAAAGCACACTGGCAATGCTGGCTCAGCTGCAGCTGGATCACCTCCCCGGCACCTTGTTGGGATGGATAGCCACACTTACATCCTTTCTAGCACCAAACAGCTGAGATAAGGGCTTGATATTAATTGTGAACAGCCCTTGGCAACTGCTGTACACAATATGTGTGGCTGTGTGCCTTAATACTGCACTTAAACACATTCCTCAGTGTGGGGGGTGTAGCCATGCTTTCCTTACTCTGAAACCAGAGGATGGGAACAGAAAGGAAGCCAAATGTTGGGCTGGAGTTCACTGGTGAAGGTTGGATTTGATTTCATTTTTTTAGGCTTGGTCTCTCACAGATCCTTGCTGAGATATGTGCTGTAGGCTATAAAAGCAACAAACTTTTTTGGCAGGTCATGAGAGCACTACAACTCATGTTACAGAGCCTCTGCTTTATTTGCTTGTGTCATTTACTTTTTGTTGAATACAATGAGAAAGTTTCTTTAATTAAGATGATGGTAGCCCTGCTGTGTTTAATTAGATGACTGTAAAGTTCAATAGTCTGTTCTAAAACTTGAATTATAATCTACATGACTTGTTTTGATTTGTCTAGCTGTCATCAGAGAATGGATTTGATGATGAGTCAGTCTCTGGTCAGGCCACCCTGAGGCTTCATTAATAAGTTAATACATTGAGTGATGTTTACACCACCTCCTGCTGCAGACCTCTGGATACACCAATTAGAAAAGGGTCAGCAGTTAAACACATCTAGAACCACACTTACATACTTTGGGAATGCAGCTTTTCTTTAAAATAATGAACAGCTTTTTACTTCTACCACGGGGAAAGATGTCTGAGCTACAGATCTAGCACTCCCTTCCCTTCTTTTCACATCAGTAATTTTTAAGAGCTCGACCCATTTCTATTTTGAGTTTTAATGATGCCCTGAGCCTGCATACTCAGGTGATCATCACTGGTCTCAGGGACTCATCACAACCTGTGAGAGGTGCACAAGATGGACTTTCCTACTTGAATTAGCGAGCTGAGTCTCTCTCTCTATCTACAGTGAGGAGACAGAGCCCTTCAGAATAATCTCAGTGATTTCATTACCTGCTTTAAGACAGAATGAGTTGTAGTCCTGGCTGCTCTGACTGCCACCCAAAAGGAGACCTGCATTTGAGTAACTCATCAAAGCTGTTTGCATTTTGTATTCTGTCCTTAGGGAAATTGCACCACGTGACCCCAACCAGCACAACTCAGAGAGGTTGAGCGGATGAGAAGTTTTGTAAGATGTAAACTGAATTTAGACTTGCTTCCAAACCATCTTCAAAGACTTGTGAAGAACGATTTTAAGTGGAAAAATATTAGATTTCCCCAAACCCATGCTGTACACTAAGGCAAGTTCCCATATAAGCCACAGCTGTACTAGTACAAAACTGTGTAATAATCTGGTGTCCAAGTGTTAG